>NC_067466.1:4582500-6986865 GCF_025434085.1 Hippocampus zosterae | reverse complement strand
TGCATAATTATACCTAAATATTATAAAATATTTTCTTTCCCTTAAGAAAAAAATGAAAACAGGAAAGGTAATTTCTTGATGGAATAATAATAACTTCACACAATTAGAGAGTGATATGCCTTCACAAAAAGTTCCATACCAACAGCTTGTTATGTAAACTTTGGACATTAGCCTTTTGGTGAATCAGAGCACATCCATATTCCGAGGAAATTTGAGCGGTCTTCCAATTCAGAGATTGGTAATCCTTGCATTTCCATTTTTTTGCAACACACCAAGAGAACCAAAACCAAAAGAAGTCAGACAGACAGACAATGATTTACACCAAACTAAACCAGGAATTTTAGTAACACACATTTTGCTAATAATTGCTGCTCTGTATTGAATGCAAAATAATGAAAGAAAAAAAAGTAATGCAGACAGGAAAAAGTTACAGGAAATTTCCGTGAAGGAAATAAATACAATTTTATAATGTTGCATAACAAACTGAAATGAACCCATTCAGGGACAGTGGTTACTACGGTGGACAGGTTATCATGTTATCACGGTGCATGAAAGGGTGAAAGGGGAACAAAAAAAAGTGTGTTGTTTTGTGCCCTACCACATTACATATATATATATTTGTTTTTAAATGTGCGGACATGATATCAGAAGGTGTACATCGACTCGTTGCTCAATCCTCCATGTAGCCAAATTGCAGCTCAGCAGCACCAAACAATGCCCCTGCACTATAAGAGCCAAGCCCGGTAGGACTGGTTTTACAGCTTCTATTATTGTCTACGCCGCATAGCATCAGCCGGCAACTCAGGAATAACAAAAGGTGCCTTTTTGAGTTCTTGTGTGGGTCACCGAAGTCGCAGGGTGAAATGACGTGAAGATGTACTTTGGAGATGTTTAAGGGATGATAACATCTTGGCTTCGGGTTCACCGCATCACTTTGGAGTTGCGCCACAAGTATGGGAGAAGAGTGTCATTCCTTCTGTGCCTTGAAATTGTCGCTTCACTTTTAGCAGTGTTTGGATAAGCAGTTGACGGATTGAAATTTGATGTTATCACTTGGACCACAATGCATTGCATGATTTGGAAAGTGGACAGGTGTATATTTTAAGAAGTAAAATTAATTATACGGTACATCATATTCCTGAAACCCAACAAACCGAAAGTGTTGATGTGTGTGAAGTTCCATTATTTCTACCTGTAGACTTCATGGCCTTGCATATAATACATCTTGGATGGGTGTTGTTGTCTTTTCAACATCAATTTATTTATTGATGACCTATTTCAATGGCGGGGGAGATTGGCTCAAAATGTTCTGAACTCCCATTTCCACGCCAGTGCAGTAGAAGGAGAATAATTGCGAGTTGCGTTTCCGTTGCCGCAGTTTGCATCATGCCATCTTTCATTGGAGCGCAAACTGGGTTAAAAATAGAATAACCAGTTCCCCCTGGTTGCTTTAAGATATAAATTCAACAGCATTGAAGGAAAATTTTGCAAGCAATGAATATGCCTATAATTCTTATTGACATACTCCACATTGTTGTGGTAAATTTGGGCAGGGGTTGTATAAGTGAGTGCATCTTTGCAAATGCTTATTCATTTCTAAACAGCTCCTCCTTTTGGGTGAGTGGCTGATTAGATCAGTGTTAATTGGAGGCAAATTAGCATTTCAATGATGTATTGGTTTCGCAACTGCGATCAGGGAAGACCCACGGTGGGGAGCCAAAGTTAAAACATGCATTACTAAAAATATAGCCCTGACATTGTCACCAAATGATAGACTTGATGAAAGGATGGATTTTTTTAAATCCAATTCGAATCAACATCGCAATGTTGCAGAATGCAATTTTCAAATCACAAAATAGTGCAATTTCGGGAGGGGAAAATGGCTTCATTTCGGTCAGTTGGTAGCATTGTTTTTTTTTTACCTGAATATTTGTGGATTTATTTAGATTGGTTCAGAGCTTTAAAAAAACAGTCCACATCTTTACATCGTTTCACGGAACAAGAAAAGTCAAAGAAATAAAGCTGAAGATTTGATTGCATGATCAGACTTATGACTTCCTGACTTCAGCTTATGCCGCGCTTGATTGGTAGAATTGTACAAAGTTGTTGTAATGAAAACCGAAAAGACTGCACATCAAAGTGGCAACAACTTTTACAGAATTAAACTCTTTCATATCAATTCATGGTCCAATTTCCTTTTTAGCATAACCTAGAAAACTAAATATTTATGTGCAACAAATTTGATGTTGTTTATTGCAATACAGAAACATTAACTGCTTATGTTTGCTTTAAAAAATACAAGCTATGAGGACCTTGAAAAAAATCACATTAAATCTCAATCACAATGTTGCTGAACAACAAAATCACAATTAGATTATTTTTGAAAATCGTAATCCGAACCAACTGCAGAAATGAGCTTGCTTTACATCATTCCAATGTTTAAGGGACTTACTTGTCATCCACATGAAGGCAAGGAGGACACTTGATAGCGAGCCATGTTTTCCACTGAACATGCCGTACTTTGTATACTTGTCCAAATCCACCTGAGCCAATTTTCTCCCAGCTGGAGAACTCAGACGAATCAAAGGTCCGAAGCAGTCCCATATTCCCATGCGGTGAATCGGGAACGTCCATACCCGTGCTGGCAAACCAACTGGAGGGATCAGATCCTCTTTTCCGCCCCCCCGCACAAAGCGTAGGAGTGATCACGCACGCACACCAACTGAATTACTTGTGAGCACTTCCTTGTTTGTTCTTCTTGTCTAGCCAAGCCTCGCCCCTCCTTCTCTCCAGGTGTACAGGGGGTTGACCCTTGCTGCTGTGACATCATTTCCTGCTTTGACGATCCACCATGAGAGACCACGAGGCCCCTGTGCTGCCACTTTGTCAGCCGATCCAGATATTGTCTTATTTCTGGTGGGGAAAATTGAGACAATAGTTAACAAAGCCAGGATTGTGTCATCTCACAATCATGATTTAGTTTCATTGTATTGCAGAATGTACTCAAGCACAGTAGCAGTGAGAATCAAGTTACTTTGTCAATGTTGATTCCGGTCAAATATGCCAGCCATGTGTGGCAATAAAAAACAAAAACAAAACAGGCGATGAGCATGACTAAACTATGATAACGCTGCCTGTTAAAAATAACATTCTGTTGACAATCCTTCTGATTTTTGCTTTGTTGTCTGTTCTCATGTCTCCCTCTAATGACATTTTATGATTGTTGTGACATTTACTTTATCCTTTTAAGTTGATTACATTGAAATTAATGAATTTATGGCATCATTTTATGTTATTTTATTCTGCCGTAGATCATGCGTACATGCCAAGAAAAACACTTCAAATAGCCACATAGATTTTACAGTATTTCAATGACTCCCAATCCTTGATTTAACGACGTCACAACAGCAATATTCACACACCAGTTAAATGAACATACAAAATAAACAACTGGAAATAATATGCACGCACACACACACGTTGCTCAAATTGTTCCATATTTCACTTCAACGCACATAAGGTATGTGTAATGGCGTCTGACCTTTTCTGTCCTGCGACTGACTGGCAACCAGTTAAGGGTGTACCCCACCTACTGCTCGAAGACATCTGGGATAGGCTCCGGCATGCCCGTGACCCTTGTGTGGATGAACGGATTAGAAAATGGCTGGACCTGTTGTTTATGTAAATGTGTTCACAGCTCACCCTCCCTGTGGGACAATGGCACACCTCTTGAGCAAAAGACGTTCGATTTTCCCTATCTCCTTTGATGTTCCAAACGGGGAAAATGAAATACTAGCTAGTATATTTCAGGCAGCAGGCTCAACCACTTCTCACGTGTATGACATAAAGTATTCAGCTATCTGTTTAAAAATAGCGTTCGTCTTATGTAAACGCAACTACGCAAGAAGTTTGATTCGAAATTATATCTCAATTTTATTTTCCGAGCTGACATTCTAAACTTGCATCGGGGCGTGTGAGGTTGTCTTCTCGGCTCGCTACTGCCACCAGGCGGGTGAAAAAACTCACTCCATCCTTCAGTTGTCTAAATAAAGCGATCGTCAGTGGGATTCATAATAAAAACAATATGAATGAAACAAAGAATAAACCACATCTTACGTAATCATTTTGATCTTTTCATGGAATCTTCATTAGTGTCATCAGTGACCCTGCTATAAGTTACAGGATCTCGTTGACTATAATTTACATCTGTCATCAGGAGAAACTTATTTTACTCGCTAAATATTGCTATTTTTGTCACACTGAGTTCATTTCGGCAGGAGGCAATGCATTCTGGGATAAATTGGCGAACGGAACCACGCCCGCCACAGTTGCATACTACTCATTAAGGAATCCAATTGGTTGTTGAAGCAGTCAACGCATCAATCCATTTTCCAAAATCTGTCACGTTTCAGTCTATCAATTTGGTCAGATACTATAACAAGTGCGTGAGGACGAAAGACGTTCTTAATAAAAGATCCGAAGTAATTTCAACTGAAACAGTATGCTTGATCCTCTTATTCTTTCACAGACAAGCGAAGAAATAGTCACACAGTACTGTATAATGCAACAGAACAAAATGACTCATGATCGTAATCACATGAATAAAAATATAAAAAATAAATCTGTTCTAGCGCTTCCATCTTGATAGCATGCACATTTCAATGACTGGTGAAGGATTTAAATGAAACATTAAAAACACTGAGTTTTTTTTCCCCCAAACAAGATTTAATTTACAATTTTAACATTTTGATTTTTCTGGAAAAAAAATCACTAGAATGGCACTAGAGAGGCATCTGGGTGACAATGATTCAAAACTATATACATTTTATAAACTTTACAATGACAAATGTTTGTACATGCAACCGCTTGGGGTGACCAGCGCCTCATTAGTAGCTAAACATCTGCTGTGTGGTGCCGCTTTGCTGCTGTGGTGTGGGCGGCTGACTCTGGCCTGGCTGCACTCCTTCGGGCCCCTGACGCTGGACCCCGTGAACCTCCCCCTGGGCGCCTTCAACCACAGGGGTGACTTGGCCACCCTCGGCCGTCGGTGATGGCCTCCAGGCTAGAGTCTGGGCTTCAAGCTGGTGACTCATGGGGTTGACTAGAGTGGCAAGGTTGATGAAATGTGAAACCGACTGGGCGGACTGTCCTCCAGGTGGAACGACAGATTCTGGACCTAGATCGGCGGGCCTGTTGTGGAGCATGGCCGAGCCGCTGACCGTGTCGAAAGTGACAGTGAGGATCGAGTTGTCCAGCGACAGGGGCCGGTCGCCGGCTGTCAGGTGCCCGACGGCAACGGGCTGCAAGCTTGTGAACTGAGCTGGGGTTGGGCTGTTGATGGGCGTAACCGTGATGTTGCTTAGCCCCACTGAGTTGTTGGGAGAGGGGGCGGATGCGGCGTTGGGGTCGGTGAGAACCACGACCTGAAATGATTTCAAGACGGGAATTACAGAAGCAAGATTTCTTCTGCAGCAGCAAACAAAAAGCATTTCTTTGAATAGAAAGACTTTATTTGGCAACTACATGTACTGATATGCTCCAATCGTGTACAAATCTCTCGGCTGTTGATCAGTCAGAAATGAACATTATCTGTGTCATGGTTCAGATCAGGGGATGTCGTTAATATTTGTCAGCTGTGAGAACTTTCTGTGATTAGTGGAGATCTAAATACATTTGACTCGTCAATTCAGGTGAATATGCAACCGTACCTGCTGGATACTCTGCACGGCAGAGCTCGTTTCTGTCTCCTCGCCAATGATTACAGTTTTGAATTCGGGCTGATGTTCATGTCTGGGCTCTGTGAAATCAACGTAATCATCTGATCCGGAGAGTTCTGGCTCGGGCGTGACTCTTAGCTTCTTCTTGGCCTGGCGGGTAGGTCGGCTGGGTCTTTCCTGGGACAGGCTGTCTTTTTCTAACGTCAGGCTTGGCTAAGGGATTGTGAGGTCATTCATTACATTTCACCAAATTTAAAAAAAAAAAACACCCACAGCCATATACTGTATTGGCCTGAATATACAGTAAGACGGCCCTGATTATAAGATGACGCCCTCTTTTTCAAGACTCAAGTTTGAAAAAAAAGACTTTTTGAACACCAAATTAATTTTTATACAGAAAATAATTACAGTACATCTGAAACAAATGATTCTAACAATATATTTGAGAGAAAAAGCATGTTATTTTGCTTCATTCAAATCTTAATATCTGAACATTTAAATATGTAAACTAAAATGCAATCACATTCGTAGTTGAATGGCTTCTGGTTTTTGAAATGTAAATGACATCATAACTTCTCCTCAGCTGCCCGTTAACCTGGCCGATCTTTGACCCACTTTTCTCCAGATTGTCGCTACGTTTCTCCATTTTCTGGTATCTCTTCCTTTCTTTTCTTTTCTTTCCTACCGCTATTTTATATTTTTCTTCTTCGCGCTACCGCAATTTTTATTTTTTCTTCTTCGTGACAGGGGTTCGCTTTGGCCCGAGAGTTAAGTTCAGCATTCGCTTCAATGGTATCTGGCGCCATCTAGCGTCGTAAATGGGTATAATGTCTAGACCCCGAATATAAAACGACCCCCACTTTTTCAGTCTTATATTCGGGCCAATACAGTAATATACAGTAACATGATGCAAAAAAAGGTTAGCCATGCTTGTGTATTTAGTGCATAAACCATAAGAAAAAGTGTTTTCAGGCTTCAATCTAACCTGCGCAATGCTGACAGACGGGTCATTGATTGTCGGGGGTTCCTGAAACTCATCAAAGTCATCAATTCTCACAGGGACAACCTTGAAACACAAAAAGCAAACAAAAAGAAAGGTTAATGTGTAATTGCGTCATCAAGTCCAACCAAACAAGCGATGCTGCTTACCTCAGGGTGTTTGCGGCGCAGGTGTCGGTTCATGGAGGCCCGTGTGGAAACCTTGGTGCCACAGAGGTTACATGACTGGGCCTCCACCTTTTCATGGGTCAGGTGCACATGCTTCTGCAGCATGTACTCCGTCAGATACTTTTTATCGCAGGTGGCGCAAGTCCAGGTCTTTCCCACTGTTGAGAGAGACAACATGAGAGAGGCTTGGCAAGGCGAGAAAGCAATCAGCGTTTATTTGTCCTCTAATGGAGAGTAAAACCATCCATCCGTTCATTTTCTGATCCGCGTATCCTCACAAGGGTCGCGGGTGTGCTGCAGGCTGTCTTTGAGCAGTAGGCCGGGTACACGCTGAACTGGTTGCCAGCCAATCGAGACACAACCATCCACGCTCACACTCACACCCAGGGACAGTTTAGAGTGTTCCATTAACCTGCCATGCATGTTTTTTGGAATGTGGGAAGTAATTGGAGTACCCGGAGAAAACCCACACAGGCACGAGGAGAACATGCAAACTCCACACAATGAGGCCAGAGCTGGAATTGAACCCTGCACCTCTGCAGTGTGAGGCTGATGTGCTACCCAGGTGACCTCACAGTGCCGCCCAACAGTAAAATGAAATAATAATAATAATAATAAAAATAAAAATAATAATCAAGTATACATTCATCAATCTTTCACTGATACAGGTCTGGTTGGGTCGGGTCTCAGAGGACAGGAACCTAAGCAGCGATTTCATCCAGTACTTCTCGGGCACACATGTCAAACTCAAGGCCTGGGGGCCAAAACCTGACCTGCCAACTTGCTTGATGCGCGCTAAAATCACGACCAAAATTTAATATTCTCATATGAAATAAATAAGAGACATATTGTAAGCCTTTTCTTGTAACCAAACCCTTCATTACAGTAACTTAAACAAGTCAAATAAACCACTATAATTTACTTTTTTGGTTTCGGTCATAACAGCCCTCCATGGGAAACGGTAACTAAAATGTGGCCCATGACAAAAATGAGTTTCACACCCCTGTTCTAGGGGGATGCCAAGGCATTCCTCGGCCATTCGGGTTACATCATTCTCCATCGTGTCCTGGTTTTTGCCTGGGGCCTCCTTCTTCCCAGTAGGTTGTGCCCAAAAGGCCTCACACCAGGGCATGTCAACTTCACTCATCACAACCAGATTCCCGAGGTTAAGAGACCTCATCCTTGTTGCCTCTTCGGGATGTGCCCTGACAGACCCCATGGGAGCAAATCAGGCAACCGGGTGACCGCTACTGAGCCCCGCCTCCAGGCATTTTTAAACAAGAATACTATAGCTACTCAATATACAGTGATTTCTTGAGAGTGGACAATTTTCTTTTTTTTCTTCGTTGTTCTTCAAAAAAAATTAGCTCATTACAAAACCCAAACGTGTGTTGAAAAACACTAAAATAATCTGCGAATGACTGATGGTCTTCTCAGTCCCAAAAGAAGTTGTAATGGCATCCCAATGACACAAGATGGCAGCAAAGCTCGCAAAACAGAGAGGACAATGACACTATAAACACCATGCTGGCCAAGTATGTTGTATAATGTATAATTCTGAACCCATGGTAAATAAACATTTGTGTTTAGTCGCTTGACTACTCAAAACAGACAAATCACTTTCATGTGAGGCTCATCAATAGTATTCGCTTGCATACTAGCTTAAAAAAGATGATAGCGCAAAGTGATGTGACAAACAATTTTGCACACTGGAAGTTGACACAAACAGTACAGTATTGCACAAAATAAATATTTGTCAATACATGCAGATGATTGTGTTCAGGATTAATAATCACCTTGCCTGTGACTCAATACCTTGAGAAACCAATCACATTCAACCTCGTGTGACATGGGAGTAAGCACACACCTGCCACTGTTTAAAGTGCCTTGGAAAATATCATGTCTATAGATGCCAGTACGGAATACACCAGGAAGGACAATTATCATCAAGTGGAGAAAATACGGCATGACGGTGATGTTACCAAGAAATGGCCGCCCCTCAAAAATTTATGAAAAGACAAGAAGAAAACAGGTCAGGGAGATTGCCAAAGAGCCCGACAGCAACATTGAAGAAGCAGGAAGCAATTTCGGGCAAGTACTTTGTGACAACTAGGCCTATGATTGGAAAAGCCAATCCACATTGATTTTATTTGTCATGTGCAACTGAGTGAGGCATATGAGCACCAACCGAAATAGATATTACCGGTAAATAGGATACTTGCCTGTATGAATGAGTTTGTGCGTCTCCAGAGTTGTTCTTTCACTGAATGTTTTGCCGCAAAGCTCACACATGAAGTCCTTTATACCTAAAGACACAGACATGCACAAGCAAAACATGATGCAATACATAGATCATTTTCACATCGCAAATTCAAACGATAACTCACCCGTATGTCGCTTATAATGTTTGAGCATGTTGACTTTCTGGGCAAACTTGCGGTTACATTCCTTACATTCGTACTCTTTAATGCCCTTGTGTAACTTCATGTGGTGCCGGAGGGCATGCTTGGTCTTCATACCTGGTCAGGGCACGCGGTAGGTTCCATCACGTCGAAATAATCCAAGTCACACAGATGCTCATGCACACAATAGGAGCTGACCTTTCCCACACTCGGCACAAAGGAAGTCTCGAATGTCATCGTGGACCCTCAGGTGCTCCTTCAGCATGTCCTTCCTCGCAAAGGATTTGCCACACTTGTCACAGCTGTGGCTCTTCACCCCTGCGGGATGTGCATACCTTTTACAGCCTTTCATATTTAGATTATACCAGATGTTTCTTCGCCACACCGTGCACTTAATACTTGTAAAAAGACGAGTGCACTGCATACTTTAAAAAAATCAAACACTGTACTGCAATACATTTGCATGATCTCACCAGTGTGGATGATTTTGTGCCTCTCCAGGTTACCGATACTGTTGAAGATTCGGCCACAAATTTCACAGGGATGGATATACCTATGGAAGAGGGAGAGATAAAGTACAAGAAAATAGATGTTTCGGTGGCATATCACACTACCCATGAACCTAACCTCTTTGAGGAAACTAGAGGAAAACCCACACAATAACATGCAAACTAACAGAAAGTATTTGCCAATAAGCACGCTCCTTACTTCTGCACGGCAGGGTCAGGCAGCTGCTCTCTGTGAATGACCAGGTGGGCGTTGTACGTGGCCTTGAGTGCAAAGCGACGGTTGCAGATCGCGCAGCCGTAGCCGCGCTCTTTGTGCTGCTCCGTGATGTGTTTCAGGTATTCTCGGCCCTTGGCAAACGACATCTGTGGACACGAGCAAAGGGCCCATCTGAATTCATGTGGGACCACATTGATAGCGTTATAACGTTTGGCCAACCAGGGGTTGGGCTAACCTGACATTTCTTGCAGTTGTACTTGTGGTGCTCGGGGTCATCTTCATCTTCTTCATCGTCCTTATCGTCGCTGTCGCCTGCTGAAATGCCGATCTTTTTAATGAAGTCTTCCCTCTCCTGCTCATCCATTAAGGCTATATCCTGCAACAAATACATTAATTTCATTTTTTTGTTTATTTTGGGTAAATAGAAACTGACAATCAAGCATTTGGAGAGAAAAAAACATCTCAACATGCAGTAGTGGTAATTTAATTACTTTACTAATATTGTCATTTTAATTACTGTTAATTTACTGTTTCAACAACAATTTAATTTGGGGAGAGATTTTTCGAGTTATGCTAAGAGCTAAAATTCTATACGCTGTTATGGCTGATTAATCAATTACTTTTCTTTATATTGTCTATGCATGTTTTACAGTTCTTATTAAGTTTTGATGTACGAAAGTTCGTTTTTGTAGTTTAGTACAAGCACAAGAGTCAGGTTTTGTTGGCTAGTTTGAGCCTTTCTCTATTTTTTTTTTAAACAGGATTCAGCAAAATCTACATAACCAATTGACATAATATAAAGAACACATTCAATTGTTGAGAACCCCAAGACAGGTGTAAATTCAAGAATTGAATGTAAAGTGTCATTTTTACAGTGCATTTATATTTGGGCTTTGTGAGCGGCAGTGCGGTGAAAAAAGTTGAGCAGATGGAGTCTCCAATTGGGCTTGCGTGAAGCGTGAAGATGTATGACCTTGCGCTGTGCTTTTTTTTTTTTTAACTAAATAAGTCCGAAGGACATGTTGAACAGTTTTTGGCTTGGACTCCTACTGAGTCATTTTTAGTTCCAATAGCTATTTTAAGAAAGAGAAAAGCCCCACCAATTTTTTTAATAGGATGGTGATTGGATATTTTTTGGAAATAATCCTAATCTTCATAATCTAAATAAACAACCACTGTCACTTTAATTCAAATGAATTCAAGAAGAGGCTGCAAATGGGAAAGCGATCGATGACTGACCTTGAAGTGAACATGAATATGATCGCGCAGCACGTCCACTCGGAAGAACTTGCGGCCGCAGATCTCGCAAGTGTACTTCTTATCGCCGTGAGTGAGCAGATGTTTGTTCATGTTACTTCGGCAGGAGAACACCTGTTCATACATTTGAGAATAAATGGTCAACTCCTTGGATCATGTACGAGTTGCTGCACGAGCAGGTAGAGAGCTCGCCTTGCCACAGATGGGACACGGCGATGGTTCCTTTCTGTACTTGGTGGCTTCTTCCCCATTGGTCTCCAACTCTTCTCTCTTCATGTGCTTTGGCCCTGTTTGAATGTAGTATTATATAAGGTCTTAAAGGGAATTATTCATTCATCTTCCGAGCCGCTCGATCCTCACTAGGGTCGCGGGGGGTGCTGGAGCCTATCCCAGCTGTCTTCGGGCAGTAGGCGGGGAACACCCTGAATCGGTTGCCAGCCAATCGCAGGGCACACAGAAACGAACAACCATTCGCACTCACACTCACACCTAGGGACAATTTGGAGTGTTCAATCAGCCGGCCACGCATGTTTTTGGAATGTGGGAGGAAACCGGAGCACCCGGAGAAAACCCACGCAGGCCCAGGGGAAAACATGCAAACTCCACACAGGGAGGCCGGAGCTGGAATCGAACCCGGTACCTCTGCACTGCAAAGCCGACGTGCTAACCACTGGACTACTGGGCCGCCCTAAAGGGAATTATCATCCAGTATTATCATCACAAGGGTCACAAGGGTTGCTGGAGCCTATCCCAGCTGTCTTCAGGCAGAAGGCAGGGGAGACCCTCAACCGGTTGCCAACCAATCGCGGGGCACACAGAGACGAACAACCATCCACGCTCACACTTGCACCTCGGTACAATTTTGAGTGTTCAATCAGCCTGCCATGCATGTGTTTGGAATGTGGGAGGAATACGGAAAACCCAGAGAAAAACCACACAGGCTATGCATCATGGTCACGAACGCTGTACAACATTTACATGAGACAGAACTGTACCTTTAAACTGAGTCATTTGCATCATAGTCTGACAAGTGGATATGACGTAAGCTGTAATTACTTGTCTATTTTGGCTAGGGATGGCGGAGTACTGATACCAGGTTTCGGTATCAGGCCAATACAAGCCTTATTTTAAGGTATCCAAACTCGCAGAGGCTGCTGATACCAGTCAACGATACCAGTCGCTGCTGCCCTCTTGTGGCCGTTCTACTATTAGGAAGTAAATGGCATGCATGGCTGACAGAATGTTTTTCTAAATTCAAGGATTTTAACTCCATTCATAGCCAGCTATATTGATCTACAGTAGCTGGACAAATTCCCCTGGCTTAGACATACTAATGAAGGTGTAAAATATACCATCTGCATTGTGCCAACTTGAAATGAGCTTCAGACCCCACTATTAAGATGTGGAGAACTTGTTTTCTTTGCTCAAATGTGTATTATCAGATCAAAAATACACTATCTAGGTGGCATCAGGATGATTAAAATGTCTCAATATCGGAGGTGTTTAATTTTTCTGGAAGGTGAAGTGAGGTACTTGGACATTTGCTGCATGGCGACCAGCCCAGGATACACTTGACTACAAAGAGCGCATGAAACATTTTATATCGTCAAAACCACAAGGCTAAAATGTGTTGCCTCTGCCTACAAAATGATTAATTGAATTGCGTTCAAATATAATTTAACAAGGACATATTTAACACACAATGCCCTTTTGTCATTTAGTTTGATATGAATACCCTTTCAGTATTTTTAAATGTTCCACTTCAGTAAATTGCCATTCGACAAAAATAAAATGTTAAATAATAAAACACATGTTTCTGTAAATCATTTACCGGTGGTTGTTTAAGCCAGTGGGGTCCAACGGCCAAAATGGTACCACCTTTATCTTAATTTGAGCCAAGAAAAACACCCTGAAGCCTACACCGCACTGCGAGACAATGATAGGAATTTCCTGAGTAAACAGACTCTTACGGCAATGTTGTACTTCTTCAGCTATGACCCAGGCTATTTTTGCAGACAGGTATTAGAACAGCAGGTGCGCCATGTCACACAGCCCACACGTCTCAAAGAACTCCCTGAACTTGCATGACTAAACACCCCACCGTGTCAAATGTTTCAAGAACGATACACCCTTAAAAGGCATGAATAAGGAATGCATTGCCCCTCTCACCAATGCCGTGCCGCCTGTGGTGCTCTTGCATGACGTCTTTGCGGTAGAACATCTTGTTGCAGATTTCACAGGAGTAGAGCTTCTCTCCGTGCTTCTTCTTGTGCTTGGACAGGTTGCTGTTAGTGGAGAAGAAGCGGGAGCAGATATCGCACTGGAATGTCTTGTCGTCTGGAGAAAAGCGGGATGGTTAAAGCAATTCATTTTGTTGTCTGGAGAAACGATGATGATAATACAATTCATAAAATGTATTATTATTAATATTATCATTTCATATTCATGCACTGCGGGTTGGCTGGCAAACACTCCAGGGTGTGTGTTCTCTTATCTTGGCACCCAAGCAGGCATAGGCATCAGCCTATTGGGCCCTAACTAAGACATATTGTCTAGAAAATGGATGGATGGATTTAATCCTACCAGAGAGACTGACTTGGGCCATAACCCGAGAAAATATGCAAATGAATGCACTTGACATTTTGAATGATCAAACATTATACAAATAATATCCAGTTCGTTCAAAATAAATCTGATTCTGTACTGTACTGAATGACACTAACACATTTTTTTTAAAGTTTATTCCACAGTATGAAGCGTGAAGAGCAGAATGTGTACACCCTGAATTTGTCACAAGTACGGTATATTACAATTACTGAAAAGGGTATTGAGTCTTCCTTTTTATTTTGGACCGTCTATTTAACAATTCGATCAATGCACTGAGCATGCGCTGAATAGAGGCCCATTAGCAAGTCTCTGAAGGTTTACCATTAAAAAAAAAAAAAGTGAACAGAACACCCTTACCTGTCCTGCAGTTGTGGAATTTCAAGGCATTTTCCAGGCGGAAGGATTTTTCACAAGTGTTGCATTTATATTTATATTCTAGGTCAGGCTGTTCGATGCACAAAAACAAAACAAAGCAAAACATGTTTTTTAACCAGGTGTATGATAATTGTCCATTGAAATATTTCTGCATCATTTCCCACCGCATTTTTACTGTGCTTGTAAGAGATGTGCTGCTTCAGACTCTCCTTTCGACTGAACAACTTGTCACACTCGTCACACTTAAACAGTTTATCACCTGGAGACATGAAATATGAATATTTTTAATTGTATTTCCCAAATAGAGGCAAGTAACTAATCATCGTTACCAAAGCCAAAGCAAAACTGTCCCAGTACCGTGTGATCGGATATGTCGGTTCAGGTTACTGCTGTTCTGAAAGACCTTGTTGCACAGGGAACAGCGGTACACCCTCTTGTGCTCGCGACCTTTGTGTCTCTTGTGCGTAATCCCGGCATCTGAAGCCCCAAGATGTCGGCTTTTCTCTGGAGCAACTGCTAACTCAGAAACAAGCGACTCTGGGCTCGCCACGGGTGGCTTCACATCTGCACACGTGAAGAAAAGCAATGAAGAAATCCATGTTGTATATTGTCAAGATTGACGCAAAATTCTGGAAATGTTTCATGTACGGTAATTACAACAAGTCAAGTCAAGTCAACAGTATTTATAGAGCACTTTCAAACAGCCATCGCTGCATACAAAGTGCTGTACATGGAGCGATTTGACATACACAATAAACAGTAAGACGAATCGGTAATAAAGGCGGTAGAAAGCACCAAGCAGTAAAATCAAGAACAAATCTAAGTCATGCTGAGTCGAATGCCAAAGAATACAAGTGAGTTTTGAGGAGGGCTTTAAAGATGGGCAGCGAGGAGGCTTGCCGAATGTTCAGTGGGAGGTCATTCCAGAGAGAGGGACCAGCAACAGAAAAGGCTCGATCCCCTCTGAGCCTCAGTTTAGTTCTTGGTACTTCTAACAAAGACTGGTCCACGGACCTGAGGCGCCGGGCAGGTGTGTAGGGGCGGATGAGCTCAGAGAGGTAAGGTGGCGCGAGATTATTCAGAGATTTGAAAACAAAGAGGAGGATCTTGAAAATAACTCTAAAATGAATGGGGAGCCAGTGAAGGGATGCCAGAGCAGGAGTTATATGCTCTCTCTTACGAGTACCAGTCAAGAGGCAAGCAGCGGCATTCTGGACCAGCTGAAGGCGCTTTATGGAGGACTGGCTGACTCCAAAGTACAGGGCATTGCAGTAATCCAGCCGGGATGTGACAAAGGCATGAATTACTGTCTCAAAGTGTTCATGTGAGAGGAGAGGTTTTATTTTGGCCAGCTATCTATGGTGAAAGAAGCTTGATTTAACAACGGCACCAATTTGCCGATCGAGTTTGAAATCACTGTCCAGTTTAAGGCCCAAGTTTGAGACCGTTGATTTCAGATAAGGAGACAGGGGGCCCAAGTCTACAGGATGGAATGTACAAGGGCCACTGGGACCAAACAATATCACCTATGTCTTCTTTTCGTTGAATTTCAAGAAATTTTGTGCCATCCAGGTTTTGATTTCTTCCAGACAGGATAGGAGTGGCCTTAATGAGAAGGCGTCTTTCTTGCTCAGTGGGACATAGATCTGGCAGTCATCTGCATAGCAGTGGAAGGGAATACCATGTTTCCTTAAGATGGAACCCAATGGGAGCAGATACAGCGAGAACAGCAGAGGCCCCAGAATTGAGCCCTGTGGAACACCACATGACAGGGGAGCAGTGCATGACTCAGAGCAGCCAAGGCTGACACAAAAGGTCCTGTCAGCTAGATGGGACCTAAACCACTCAAGAGCACTGCCACCAATGCCCACCAAGTGTTGCAAACGAGTCAGCACAATACTATGATCCACTGTATCAAATGCTGCAGTTAAGTCCAATAAAACCAGACACACGTGGTCTCCAGAGTGATTTGCCAGGAGGATGTCATTAGAAACGCGTAACAGGGCTGACTCCGTGCTATGCATCGTCTTGAAACCTGACTGGAAGACCTCCAAGATGTTATGTTCATCCAAGAAAAGTTTCAACTGCATGTGCACCACTTTTTCCAGAACTTTGTAAATGAAGGGCAGTTTGGAAATGGGCCTGTAACTGTAACAACAATGATAACTGGTGAACACGAGTAACATCTATTTTGCTTACTGAAAAGACAACCAAAGGCAAACATTTTGCAATACTGTAATATTTTCTTTGTGCCCACTATATTCTGATCGATATTCCATTTCTGGAATAAGAATTAAGAAAATTAATCCATGCAGTTAAATTTTTTCGGGATTTTTTGCATTTTGGCGGGCTGCCATTTCAGCCTTCTACTGCCTCAGCTGTTGACTGAAATTTAAGTCCAACTAGGGAGGGCATGAACATTATTGCAAAGACAATTTTGCCTCGAGTTACACAATGTCATTTACACACATGGGCACACACAAAATTCTTTCTTCCCTTGGCATTCTTCCTTGGTAATTTCGACGTGAACTTCTACCACCATTCACAGAAATACTCAGCAGCTTCACCGTTACTCAACATGTCAACTTAACCACCCATGCTCTGGACTTCATCTGCTCCAGGATTCAATCCAGACCATCTCTCTGGATCCGATCCAACGATAACCCCACATTTATCTCAGTCAACAACTCCCCATCCCAGACTGCCCCAATTCCCCCATGGTGTACCCCGAGGTTCAGAAACAACAACAGCGCAAACATTTTTAACACATTCGAGTCATATTATAGAAATGGTCGAGAACAACAATTGTCAATGACGCTGCAGCATGGCAGATAAGATAGATAAAGCGGCAGATGGCTTCTCTTTTCCTCACCTTTACTCCTGGTTGCAGAGGCAACAGGTCTAGTCCTGCACCCTTTGGCTTTCCTTCCACGAGTTAGCCCTCTCTTCACAGGAGGCTGAGCAGCGGCGGATTGAAGCTCCTCGCTGGGCCCTGCTGTGCTCTCCTCCTGTGGTCGTAAGGAGTCTTCTGGAAGCTCAGTGGAGGCCGTCACCTGCCTGACAGCTTCTGTCATGTCAGATGAGAGCCGAGAAAAACAAACGCCAAAGAACAAAGTGACTAAAAACCGCATCGTTATTATACATAAACAAAGAGCCAGTGGTCTGGACCATTTGTGAGTACATCGTTTTAAATAGAGAGTCAATGTGACCTGCTTTCTTATTTAGAATGCACACAAAGAAAGGTCCATAACGCCTTCTCCAAGGTAAAAAATGAGCCTGTTTGAGATCAAATTTAAAGCTTTTCCAGCACCTAATACCCGTTGTTTCTAATTCATGGCTCATACCGGTAACGTTGATCATTTACCAAGCAATGGCATGAAATTGTACACATTCATCCACCTTCTCGACTGGTTATCCCGTTCGGGGACAGGGCGAGCTGCAGCTGGAGCTAGCTTACTATAGATGGAAAAACAGTCTACACTCTGGACTAGTCACATGTCAATCTTGTTGAATGATGACTGATTTCTATTTCCTTTTTACTATTTACTTACCTTACTTTCTGTCAAATTATTACTGTATATGTTTTATGTTCAATAAACAAACGAAACGAAACGAAAACGAAACCATACACAAAGAGTCAACCATCCATTCACATTCACACCACCGCTGAGCGCAAACTGAACTTGCCCTCACTTTCCATGCAGAAGTCAGGCGTATGAACCACGGCACTGTCATGCCTATATAGTTCCCACATTTAAACAAAAACTGAAATATGCCTTACAATAAATGCAGGTTTATGCCTATTTGATGGTCAACAAGCAAACTACTGACTCAGATTATAACAAATCAATGATTTCAAGCACCCTTTGGAACACAGTGAAAAGTGTTACTATTATCTAACTGCATCTATATTTTTTAAGGATTGGCTTTATGACTCCTTGCACTGTCTTTACAACCCAGGAAGTTATGATAGCCTCCCACTACACACAATTCCATAGAGACCGAATTAGTACTATCCACACTGTCACTTACATCGTAGCTCACAATTGTTAGAACTGCATTACCATTGAAGTTCATCACAGGGGGTGGAGAGGAGCTGGTTTTGACGTAAGTCTCTGTACAGATCCAGAAGAGAGTCAGAAACGACTACCTGGTTATTATCGAAAATACCATTCAAACATCATAAATACAATGTTACGAACCTTGAGGTGGCAGTGGCTGAACTGGAAGCTTGAGCAAAGGCTTCTCCATCTTTTTGGCATAGAAGGCTCCATACCAGACCCTCAGCTCTGCTCCTGGCAGCACATCCTGCTCAACAAACAGCAGAAGTAGAAAGGATGAGCTTTTTGTGTACACACACGCACACAAGGCTATTGGGATTGAGTGTGTATACAAACCTGGGATGTGTTGAAAAACACCTCATCGTCCTGCTGGTAAGCTGTTAGATTCTGGTGTTGGTGATCTGTGGCAGGTCGTACCAGCATCATCCAATTACAGTCATCTTCACTACTACAGTCAAAACACACCACTAGCCCATCCTTCTGGAATATCTGCTCATCCGAGGGGAGAGATATGGTGAGACCAAAGTCGCAATCTGCAAATATCTCAGAAATCACATGAACATACTTTCAAGGGAAACAATCCTTCTGTATCTAAAACAGGGACCCGCTTCGCCTCAAAGGGCCCAAAACGAGTCCTTTTGACGAGCAGTCGCTGGACGAAAACTCCCTCACCGCCTTCTGCCACTGGCCTGATCTCCAGGCTATTTGGAATTGAGGAACTGAAACAGGATGGAAGTCAAGTATTTTTTTTTCTTAAATTGGACCTGCACTTCTTCAAAATTGGGTACATCAGGACATTATGATGAGAGCTAATACAAAAGAGCGATCAAAAATATTGCTAGAAACCGAGTTTTGATAGACATTATCGGAGCTGCAGTAATGTAGTGATAGATGTTACTGTGTGTGTCGTTTGCAGTAATGATGAAGTGTACTTCCTCATACAGACAGCTATTTCTTCTGTAAAACAGGATCTTACGTACCTTAATTAGTGTTGTAATTGTTTTATGTTAATGCTTGTTAAATTGTCACATTTTTTTCATATTAAAATGCATCCTTTTAGCCAAGGTTTGTATGCCAAGCGGAGTTTTTTTTTTTTACATTATTGGTGATGTATGTATAATGATTTTAAAGGGACAAATTGGGTGTGGAAGAGTTTCTTTAAAATCAATTTGACAAATGAATCTTAAAACTGACTGGTGTGATATGCAGAGGTTGCAGAAAAATAAAACCGCTTCACTGTGCATCCCTATTATTGTTAAAGTACAGTACGTCTTTTTTACAAGATTGTGAAAAAAACGCATGTACCAAATGAAATGTCCAGTGAGTTTATACGTGTGTGTGCATTATGAGACTTGTAAATCCAACATAATTAGTTTTATACTTGTGCTTGATTTATAATATGGCCCATTTAAAGGTTTGGAAGTTCTGTAAAGTGAGGTTAGATGTCAGTTTCACACTTCTGCTTGTTTTACTATGCAAAACTCAAAGAGAGTGATGAATTCCAGTCATATTTAATTAGGTGCATGCTCACCGGGCCCGACTGAGGACAAAAGAGTCCTGGACGGTCACCAGGGGTCCTAATTCAGGGCACTCAGAGTCATGGTACTGCCCACAATCCTCACACCCTAAATCACACACGCACACGCACACCTGTCAATGTATAAATATGCACACACACACACGGAAACACACTCTCATTGTGACACTTATACCATTTTGAAGGGGATCTATACTCACAGATGCACTCCTCTGGAGTCTGAGCAGCCATTCTGTAAACCTATCAACAAATAAAGGGAACGTTGAAACAAGTAGGGAGCCAAAGAGTTGGCAGTTGTCATATGAGAGGGAAAAAAACCCAGACGGCCTATACTGATATAAATGAAATGATGCGTCTGTAGATACATTTAATGCGGGCTATGCAGCTGTACTGAATGCACAAACAAAACAGTATTTTGACAACATGAACCAAGTGACATAGTTGCAACCAACATGTTAACGTGAACAGTCCGAGTAGATCCAGGATTTCAACTGCTCCCAAAGTGTAGCCGGGTTTTAACTCCGATCTGAGCGTCTGGTCTCGAACAAAAATGTAACAAAGAACAGGCGGCATGGCGGATGGACGGGAGACGCAAAGAGCCAAACCGGAGTCGCAGTGCCTCGCGTCTAGCAAACAGCAATGGAGACGACAAGGGAAACTCGCAACGAATCAAACAAACCGCCTACACGTTTTCTATTCAACTGTGGCAAGAATTTGCCGGAGCTCGACGTAAATTGAGGGTTATATATCTTACCTTTTCTGCAAAAGACACTTCATTTATCAAATCCTGACTCCGGGTTCCAATCCGCTCCAGAAACGGCGCAGGACCGGAAATGAGGCGCCTGTTGCATTGTGGGAGTTGTAGGCAAATTTGAATTTATCCACCGTTTAACGTTAATTTTGGTATTGTCAACGCAGTGGAATTCTAATTGAGCTTTTAAATTAAAATTATTTAAATGTAATACAATTTACAATGTATGTATAACCGTATAATAAACTTACACTATAGTAAAAAATGTTTATATTAAATTATGGTACAGGGTGTTCTTGGTTTAACAGTTTCGAGAAAAACACAGCACCGTGAAGTTACCGTATATTTTTTTATAGTTTATAACGATGTAAAACATACGGTTTATAATATAAACCGTACGTTTGACATCGTCCAAAGGACGACACACTTTCTAACCAGATGTATGAAAAAAATGCATTTTAAAAATGGACAGAATACATGCATGCGTGCAAAATGTGCTGTTAACACATTTCATCTAGTACTGTATTTTCAATGCACGTCTAAAAGATGCACAATCCTAACGCACCCCAACAAAGGATTTGAAGCAAACAACAAAATAAACACACTGTAATGACCCCCCCCCCCCCCCCCATGCAAACTGCTCTTGTATAAAATCTACCTTCCCGAAGACAACACAAAACTGCTGAACAAGAAACCAAAATCAAGTCCAAGAACTTATTTTTTAATTTTTCACAAACTCAACTCACTCAAAAACGTAGTATTTCGGTACTATGTTTGTCTTACCCATTGGCATTATCAGAATTTTGGGGGTTTCTAAAAAAACAAATTTTAAAATCCCCCAACCCTTTTTTTTGGTTTATATCAAAGGGGCACTTAGTATGTAGTCTGCCCTTGGGCTGCCATCTGCCCATACCTGATCGATACCGTATCTATATATGCTCATAAATATCATGAGAAGTACAATCAATACAACCACCCAATTAGTATTTATTGCTGAAAATGTAATGATTTGACATGGTTAGGTTTATTCTGTAGCAGGAGTACAGCTGATCTATTCCTGTGCACATGCCACACAAAAGTTCCAAACCACAACAAAAAAAATAAAAATAAACAGCCCCTTTGTTGAGTAACGTAGTGCAAACAGGTTACTGACACTTGGCAAAAGTTAACACCTTTTTTTTTCTCCCGAAGAAGCAGGAGTCACTGCTGATAGAGCATCGCCTATAATGGGATAAGGGCCCACCGTACATAATTTAGGACAAAGAAGCACCCCTGTGCTGTTCCTGCAGGGGAAACATCATGAAAAGCAAATGTGTTTCAACAAATATCCAACTGCATCAACACGGCAGTCCTAGTTTTCTTAGGTGCATAGGCTTTTTGATGCAATTGGGGATGATGTAGGGACACAGCTGAATGTCCGTCTCAGTTCTTCCTTTAGTGCTCCCAATGATCGAGCCAAAAGCTGAGTCACGTTCTTTTCTAGAGCGCATTTGTGGCAAAATGTATAGAACTACTGTAAGGCAATCTTAGCACTGTACATTCTTTTGCATCTTATTAATGAAAGAATGAAGGTACAGTAGTCACCACAGCCTGCAGACACGCCTTTTACATGAATGATACAAAAAAAAAAAAGATACAATCATCAGCCGGATTTCTTTATGAAGATGTTCAATTGTGTTCAAAGATACAGGATGCTAAAAACAATGAATTATGCGCGGGACAGTGGCTATCAAACCAAAGAACCAGAGGGTTGAATAGAAAACTTTTTGTTTGATTGTGTGAAACACAATTAGCGTAGTTTGAATGTGAGTAATGTCACAGATGCAGGGTGAAGGTCAGAGAGGGTAATTTTAGCGTACATCATAAAAATTGTTGGGAAGATACCACACATTTGCATTTTTCAATACACACAAAAAGACACACGTTATCCTATCAACAGTGGTGTGAGTTTGTATCGATGATTTCTCGGACATTGATTTTCATATTTCATTGTAATTCTTTTTTTAAATTCCACTCTGCATTTAACATGGTGATAATGCATGACTGATACTTCTTTTGATATGTTACAGGTGTTTCTGTATTTGCAAATCACACACACACTGACCTCTGAGTACAACAAAAAGAAATACCTTGATGCATACAAATGTGTTTAACTACCATATTTGGTAGTATAGTATTTGTGCTCAGATGTAGTCATACAACTTACACCGAAAATCCGATGCAATACATCATCTCCCTTTGTGAATAATTTCGCGCAGTCATTGCACTGAAAATAGAAAATAGCAGTACACTGAAATCTGTGCAAATCATCCGATCCCACTCTCATCTTCGTCATTCTGTTGAAGCTTCGGTTCACAGCAGGGATGGTTGAAATCTCAAACTCAACATCAGGGAGGTAGAGACAAAGGCCCACCATCAGTCCCATCTGTCGATAATAAGGCCACACAAGCACTCTGGAGAAGCCTGCCTAAAACCAAATCGAGGAAACATGCACAATATCCTCTGAAATAAAATGAAAGTATGCCCACTTGCACACACTTGCACTGAAACAGCATGCAGCAGAAAAAGAGCATCCTCTGCAGTTTTTGTGACAAATAATGCAGGTGCCGCACTATGCTTGGCCAACCATTGGAAGACGAAAATCCCAACGACGTACACTGTGCAAGTATGAGGTGGTAGTTGTCGAAGGGGGAGGTGTCACGCAGGTGGTTGCCCAATTGAGGCGGCGCCATTGGCTTTACTTTTGCTTTTGCGGCTGAGCATGCGGCTGAGCGTGGCGGTTTTGCTGGCCCGCTCAACAGTGGCAGGAGACTCCAAGTAGACCAGGTCATTGTGCGACTGGCTCATTCCGGGGTCCTTGCGCTGATGCCGCCGCCGGAAGAAGAGCTTGGCGCTCTTCTGAAGGAAGCTGCCTATAGTGCAAAGCAGGGGAGAGACGAAGTGTCATCATTTCAGTTTCAATTTCAGTAAAAGAACATACAAATTAAATATATGGATACTTCATAGTGAATGCATTTTGTTCAAATATGGTATTACCGGTTTAAACAGCTTTTGACACACACACGACTATAAAGGCATACACAGTATAAACAGTGGATTTGAAAAGTCTACACAATTTCAAAACTTTTTTTCCACTATAAATGTTATCTAGCCAGTACAGCTACACTAAACACTGGAAATTAAAGTTTTTACAAGTGTGTCTAAGTGGGGATGTGGCTTTGTTCAGAAGGATCTGTGCCGACTCAAACTGATGTGAAATGGGAGTCAGCACAAACCTGCCATAATTTAAAGTGCCACTGATTAGTCCAATATAAAGTTCAGGTGTTCTAGAATGCTTTTCCTAACTTTTTTTTTTTTTTTTTGCTTTTGAGCAGAAGCCTGACAAAGCTCAGATTTTGGAACCGTGTGTAACTCCCTTCATCTTGACTATGGCTCCGGTTCCAGTTGAAGTACAACAGCCCCAAAACATGACGCTGCCACTAACACCAGGCTTCACTAGTTATGGTGTTCTCTATGATGAGCAGTGTTGTGTGTTTGCCAAACAACACCAGGGTTTTCTCACACATGCCCACATGAATACTAGTTTAAGGTGTGAGTGAAAATGGTTGTCATTGTGCACTATGATAGAATAGTAAGCACACTAGTTCACTAAGAAGTTCATAAATACATGAAAATATGAAACTAGAAATGCTTTGAAGTGAACAATGCGTTCTACCTATTCAAACTACACACAATAAAAACTAGAGTAGTACTACTTTCCACAAGTGGTAACTTACTTATCTGGACATAACGTGCGCTTAGGACTGCTTTCCTCTAAGATAGGGGTAATCATAGCACAAACGGTGAGACAGTGAAGGGGAAAGGGAGAAAAGAAAAGAGACAGTAGAACCAAGAAAAACTCCCAAACAAAAAGTGGTCAAAATCTGCTTTGTAAGTTTTTAATTACTGAGCTTGAGATGTAAATAACAATAAACCTCCATAGTTGAACACAATCTGTTCCAGAATACTGGTTAACCAAGTTGTTCCAATGTCCGGAGGTGGGCATTCCGTCAGTACTGATAGAAGGTCTGTTACAAAAAATGATGGACTAAGTGGGTTTTCAATGACGGAAGTGGGTTTTCTTCCGTCAGTGTGATTGTCACTATCTAGGTCAATTACCTACGGACGTCTCAGCCCGTCAATGATGGACACCCATTTTGCTAATAACTGATAGAATCACATTCTGTGGTGGCACCACAAAAGACAAAAAAACCCACTGAACAGCTGTAGAAGTACCGGTAATCCTTTAGATCATGGGTGTGAAACTCATTCTTTGTCGCGGGCCACTTTGGCGTTCCGGCTTACCCGCAGGGTGGGTGTAAAACCTCAATGCTATTTATTACCCATGACAATTTGATATTTCAGTACAGATTTCAGCAAGAATCATGAATGTTGACGCACCTGATTTGCTGCCGCGGGCCACATAAAATGACGTGGGGGCCGGATATTTTGCCTTGACTTTGACACCCGTGCTTTACATGTTCAGTGAACTTCAAGAGAAGCTGGTTCTTGCCTTACATCATTCAATGATGGTTTGAAATTCAAGTTTTGTTAGACTCTTGAGGCATATCTTTCCCAGAAAAATTCAGGTCGAACTCCAACCTGTCCGACTTTTGTTGTGTTTGACTTTGGAGGTTAGCACTGTCGTATAAAACGGAAAACTACACTGTGTCTCACCTCTTCTCTTTTTGCAGCTGACCTCCGGCACACACATGGAGAGTGAGGTATGATTTAGATCCTCTCCGGTGTTGGTCTCCCAATTCTCGGGAGGACGGCCCACTCCACTGGGACCATCCTCGTGTTCTGAACCCTCCGGTGGGCTACTGGTCCCCGACACAAGCGCCGTGGTCATATCCTGAGAGGAGCTTTCGTCTGACATTGAAGCATCCATCGCTGCAGCGTAGCCTGCCATCAGAGCCAGCTCATCATCCTGGGACAACGGGGTCTGGGAAAATAATCACAGTCAAGCGGAAATGCACGTCAACTCTGTTGCTGAGCCAACTCAGTTGCTGAGCCAACTCATCCTTACTTTGGCAATCCCAGAGATTATGATTGTACTCTTCTTCACAGGGGACCTGAGCTTCTGCTTGGCAGATTCATGGAGTTGTTTGATGGCGGCCTCAGCCACAGGGTCAGTGCCGTTTAGCATCAGCAACTCTGTGTCTGAAGAAGACAGGGCTTTGCTAACTGTTGCTCCCGACATTGACATCTGCTCGGAAACACGCCGCTCAGGAAGCTTGGGCTTCTGAATCATCGCTTTTTGGGAAGAATCTGAAGGTAAAGACAACAGACTTTAGGTTAATATGAAACGTTAAGCGCATCACTGGCACCAGCAAAATGGAAGATTACAAAGTCACTGCTTCTAACTCTCAAGATACTTAATCAATCATAACTGGACTGTTCAGTTTGTATTGGAAAACATTTTGCCTTTCATCCAGTCGGCTTCATCAGTTCATGCAACAAAGCCAGCCTAAATTGGTGTGAAAACACAACTATTTATTGTCTCCAATAAGCAACAAAAAGACAATCCCCAATGTAGGCAACTTCAATATTTTTTCAGTTGACTGGAATATAAATGAGGTCACTTCCACCCAATGATTTGCTTTCTGAGGCCTCTGTGCAAGGCAGGGCTCTAGGGTGTGCCCCAATTTCATGATATGTTGACTGAAAAAAATTATAGGTTGTGCATGTATAGCCAGTAAAAGTCTCCTCGGCTCTAAAAACAATATTTATTATAAACACTGAACCTTGGTCTAAAAATTTTCGCAAACACGCGCACCGTTTGCTGGGTCCCATTCACTGGAGTGAGAGCCGCGAGTCATTTATTCTTTGAAGTATTACTATTAAATATACAAAACACTTTTCCACACACACTCCCGCTGTAACGTTCCTGACTGAAACTCGAAACTACGAAAAATTCAAAATATTATTCAGGATGTGAATTTCTGCAGGTCAGCAGCACTGTGAATGTGATGCAGTCATAAATTTGGAGGCAACCAACTATAGCACTGATCAACAAACAACAAAATTTGGGTGCACCAAATGCAAAAAGTGGGTCTCGAGGTCAGGCATCTTAATGACTGTTGATTTGCTTTCCAAAAGAATCACACCATTCGTGGCTCAGGTGGGCCTCCAACTTGAAGCAAAAATTGTTATGTTTTCTGCATCAATTTAGTGAGAGTCCTAACAAAGCCTTGACGCAATTCATTTGGCTTTCCTACAGCATTTTACCATTTGAAAAGGCACACGCACATTGTAATTGTTCTATTATCCTATTCACTCCCAAAGACGGTTTTAAATGTCTTTTCAGACTTGGTCCAGAATTGGCTAGTACTGAATGAGTTAATATTTACAAGGACTAATGATCATATTTTTAATGTTGTACCAATGCTGAGTCCTGGAGGGAGCACCCGGCCCGGTTTGCTCTTGACTGCGGTGATGGTGGTGACCACCGTGCCACAGGGCATGACAGTACGGTCCATCTCCACTCTTTTGGTGGAAGCTGGGGTTGGAGGCTGCCAGGACCTCACCTCACTGGGATCCAGGTAGGTAAACTGAAGAATGGGGTTCCCCAAAGTTAATATGCTACAACACTGCTGCTGGAAAATCTCTGATAGAAGAAAAAAGGATAAGTGAGTCTTACATCAGTAGTAAGTGATCCCGTCACTACATCTTTGGTCATGAGTGAAAATGTTTGTTTTCCTTTGGGCTGCTTCCTAACAAGGTCAAAAGGCACTGACACCTGGCCCAGAAGGCTTTCTAAAATACAGAGAACATACAAGTTTAGTCAAACAGAACCAACAATGTGATGTTCAAAGGATGGGTGAAAAACACCTTAAATAAAAAAAAATAAAAAAAACACCCGCACACACAAACCATTTTTTTCCTCACCCTCTTGAGGTTGTCCATCATTCAGCAACAGAATAATAAGTTCTTTTGATCGGCCATTCAGTTCACTGAGGGGACAAATATTACAGTGAGTAAGAAAAATACAAATTTTGAGAGAGGGGAAGGCAGTAGTAGTTTCTGTGATGCTTGTGTGTTGTGAAATTTACAAGACAAAAGGCTGATCCCAGGCAGGACTGGCTGTGTTCTTCAAAACGGGGGTATGAAACTTTTGTGGAGGGTCATCTAACTGCAGTACACACAGAGGATTTATGCTGTCTGCAATCAGGGAAAAAAAATCATCTTGAATGTAGTTCACATCACAACCAGGACAATGGAGTGCGCAGCCCTTTATCAAGGTCATTTGTCCGCCAATTGGGAAAGATTATACATCTACATATTAGTAAATATTAAGATTATAATGGTGTCTAAAAGATGGGCTTTATTTTCTTCCTTGAGTCGGACACATTATTCAACCGACGTGCCAGCTAATTAAATAAACAGTAGTGTTGCAAGATTGAATATTGCTTTGTTAACTTCCTGTTCCTCATACTGACGGGAAAAAGATAGGCATCTAACATGATCCACAGAACGTATTGCACATGTTCTACTAAAGATAATTATGATTTTTGGGGACAGCCTATGAAGTCGTAGACCAGAGTCAAATGCAATGGAGCACAACAAATGGAAATATAGTAACAAGAAGAATGTAGTGCGAAAGCACAAGATAAAGGAGCTGCCTATGCCTGTCTTCAAAGCCACGAAAATTCTCACGAGTGAAACTGTCACCAAAGTGGTTCTTTCCTTGAAGGAATGATAACGTCAAAGTAAGGATCAGTTGGGCTTTGGTATGTCGTTAGCGGTAAGTTTTCAGTACCCCCCCACACCCCCCAACACTGTCTGGCAGCTGTCAATTATCTCATAACATACCAAATGTGTTGATATTACATCATCATTAGGATAAGTGTGCTGGAGTATAATGTTTTAAGCAATACTGAATGCTTGAATTGTGAACAAAGTCATTTGATATATCATTTCACCAGAATACTTTGTCTTTGCTCATCTTTCTTTGTTTATGAGGATTTCTAATGGGAAACAGTGAAGGCTGGATTTGGGGTTCAAGAAATTAGTACGTTTCAAAATGTTGAATGTGAGGCCGCAACGGCTTTGCTGCTTTTTCAACCTGAAAATTATTTCTCAACGTATTTTGAACTACAAATGATTCTTCACGATTTTGTCTCCTTACGTCTTGACCATCTTAACCGCGTCATGATTGTGTTTGTGTACTTCACTTAGCAGCACTTCAAACACACTAAGAAGGCTTTTTTCAATAATGTGTCACAGTTTTTCTCGGACTAATTTACACAAATGACTAGGCCCACAGGGAAGATTGTCTTTCTTCGGCGGAAGTGGCTCTCTGAGAGCGAAAGACGGGGAGTTGATCTGTGATCGCACTTAATGTCCCTTATCCTCCTGTCGGACTTTTATTGTTCATATGCAAAATACAAGAAAAACATTGCCCCCGAGATTTGCATACCACACCCCCGGTTCGGCCCCTCGGTAGTAATCTGATACGCTAACACCAGTCTGGTCTACCCGAATACACAAGTCACAGACTTTGCTGATGGCAAAATTTGTCCGCCTTGGCGCGACAGCTGTTCCCCAACCGTCTTTCAATATTCAACAACACTTCGTTCCCAATTTGTTTATTCCCACTTTGTGATTGAGTCTAGCCTCCTTCCATCTGTTCTTCCCCCTTGCTTTGACGTGATTACTCAAAAAGCCCAAATGGCCGACACCTCTGCGCTGAGTACGCACTCAAACATCCAGACATGCCCAAATTAACTGAAACTTTAAACATGATACCATTTTGCGCATAGATTTCTGTATCATTTTGAGTTCTGCGGTTTAATTTTAAGTTTGCATTTTGAAAAGTTTTGATCCGATGATATGTTACACAAACTTATCAGGAAATGTCTATTGTGTAAACAAGCTCACGCCCTGGTGCAAAAAGTCATTTTACAGAGTGAGATAAGACCAATGATAAGCTTTTGCTGAACTGAAAACCACCAAGGTATTGTGATACGCAAGCGACACTAACATTTGCAGCCACAACATTGCTTAACCAAGTTTGGTTTGAATTTCTGTGAAACTGATTACAAAGCAGCAGTTGGACACAATAATCTTACCTGCAGCATCTTCCTGCTGACGGAGTGTCACACGAATGTTTTTCACAAGCAGCTTCCAGTCGTGCGCACGAGGAGGTTTGGGTGGTGAAAACACTTTGTTGCAAGGTTCCTGTTGAAGAAAGTGAATTGTATAGTTTTTTAATTGTTGACCATGTAATTTTACATATCTACAACTTGGAGGGGAAAAAACGCTAAAATGGCCATTAAAAAACATGACAAGGTATTGATATGCGTTTAAAACCAACAAAACATCAATATTACAGAACTGCATATTAGAATGAACCATGTAAGATTATTTTAGCGCGTGGCAAGTTTGGAGCCATGCGCTAAACTACAGTTAAGGTCATGATATTTCTTGATCCGGGAAAAAATGATTACGGAGACACTAATTAGGGTGAAATGACAAGACATCAATTCCATCAATACTCTGATCTTTGCCTTGGTTCTTTTAAACAACGATGAATGGTGCTGTAAATTATATTAAACAGTGAATGAATTTAACGAAAGAACCAATGCGTTAATCTTCCATTAAAGCTCTATCGGCTGTAGCCACAAAAAAAGTATTTAAAAAAAACTATTTGCTCCAACACAAGAACAGAATTCCTACTCCATCAAACTGAAGCTTTCAAATGTTTTCTCATAGAGCTTCAATATAAAATGTGTTAATAAATCAAACAACATCAGAAAGCTTACACTAAGCCCTAAGCTTTGCCTCTTCGGCACGATAAAAATGAGGCATGACTCAACCACCCACCTTGACCTCAAGGGCCCGACAAGGCTTGCAGCTCAATAACACAGAGGCTCGCGTCGCACAGAGCACTTGCCTCAATTGCTCCTTTACTGCTGCCACACAGGAAGCGCTGACGTTGTCCTGATAAGACATGACAATAAGAGCAGTGAAATCACACTTCAAACATGCAACTGAGTCCACCTCAACGAGCATACATACAAGTAAAATCAGTCATTTCAAATGGCATTCAAAGTTGACATTCTCCATGCGAGGAAAGTACCTGGCTCAAAATCGGTGTCACCTGGATCATTTCTGTCTCCAAGTGAGAAATCCCCCAGCTCACTCCAACCTGATCTTCAGCTTCTTGCAATTGGAGCTCAAGCTGAGTAATAGAGAGAGCAGAATATTAATGGTGCCTGAAGGGGGAGTGCAGTAGGTCATAGCATGCTAATTACAGTACAGTACTTCCACTACTAGCAAATTCCAATGCTTTTTCAATGATAGTATATTCTTAAAAAAAATCTTGACCTTGAGGTCTCTAATATTATTTAACAGTTTTCAAACAATAATATGATATATAAACTAAATCTCCTGGAAAATAAATGTGTTTTTATGGGCAAAAAATTAACAGAAGTAATCCCATTTAAGATGACTGTCTTGGAATTATAACTTCCATGATAACAAGACGTTGCATTTACGTGTTTGTTCTTGTCTAAAACATTGCAATGTGATTAGATAATTCATATTGATAATCTGCAAGTCTGCAGTCATCCTTTGTGCATCATTTATCTATGTCGGATGATTCATCCGCTGGCATTACCGTAACTGTCTGTAATTGAGAACCACTATAATAGGCACTTTTGGTCTTCAGTGTATTGGATTGGATAAACTTTATTGTCAAATGTACTGTATGTAAAACATACAGCACAGATGAAATTTCTTCCCACTCAACACAAAACAAGGGGAGCAGCAAAAGGAGAAAAAGAAATGTTAACAAAAAAATAACAAAATAGTACAAAACAACACATTGGACACAGACAATTGTGCACTCTTAATGTGTTTATATGCATTTGACCTTACTTAATCACCTGCACGCCACATATACATGTATATGTGAGGATTCCGTGAGGATTAAGTGGGTCAGAAAATGGATGGATGGATATACTGTATCTACATTTGCACTTACTATTACTGACAACAATAACTGCACATTTTGTCTGATTGCCCACAGCCTGAAGTTCACTCCTATCTCCTTAATTAGTTACAATATTTATAATATCCCATTTTCAAAGACAGGTTTAAATAATACATATGTAAAATTCTAATGAGTCAGCCTGACAAAGAGGAAAGGGGTTCAACAAAAGGTGCATTCCAATATCAAAGCCAGTTGCAAAGAGATGACGCAGAAGAATAGGAGAGAACATGACAAACTACAGCCGCCAATCGTGTCCGAGCATGCCTGGATTTTAAGTGTTGGACTCCAGGGCTGCCAGCATAATGACAAACATGCCAAACAAAAGCCACATCAGATAGCAATGAGGACATCGAGATGGATCCAAAGCACAACATCACAGTGTGCAGTGCACTGACTGCCAAATCGGTCCGCATAAACAATAAGGTTCCCAAAACAAATACGATAAATTTTTTTAAACACGGTACCCAAAAAAGAGCCTAAATAATTGGCCAGAAAAGCCTTTTATCTCCACTGAATAGCATTAAAATGTTTTGCAGTTCATACCACCTGACTGGCTGATATAACAGTGCAACAATGTATTTGCATAACAAAGTTTACACAAAAGTGTCACATGGGTGCACTCACATGCAAAAAGCCATGTGCTACAAGAGTGGGTTGGAAGGCCCTCAACTGCTTTCAATCGTGTAAAATGTGTTATTGTTGTGCACGCCATCAACATCGAGTGCTTGTTGTTACACTTTTCTATGCACGTACAACATGACATGCCAGGACCATTCTAGCTCGTATCTCAGTCAAATGCTAACCAACGTTCCGCTGGATCTATGGGGTCTTCTGAAGAGACTTTCTGACCTTTTCCAGACTAAGCTAAAATAGCGAGAGAAAACACTGAAACCTCCTTTATGCTGACCTACATCTTTTTTTAATCCTGACTTGAGCTCTCTAGCCACTCACACAAGTTGTATTTATGGTACAAAGAGCTCAGGGAGCGCCGAGGTGTGACAAGCACCTTATTGGTTTAAAAATAATCTTTATACAACTGGGTTAGCCTCCATCGAAGCTCTTACACTGAACCTAAATACGTGATAAAAGCTTAGTGCAGCTAAAACCAGACTACAGCCTTGTTGAGTTAGATGATGGCCGATAGATTTCAATTGATGACTGATATGCTAATTTGAGTAGCTGAGTTATCAACATTGTATTTGCCATTGCGAATCAGCAAGGTGAAAATCATCTGATACTGTCGAACCATCATTGGAATAGTCAAAGGACTAAATCTGGATGTTGCAAGTAAGGTCCAGAGGTATTTTGGGCACGGAAAGAATGATAATGATCACAAACCACTACAATGAATTTGACAGAACGCAAATTAAGGTCTGATCTTTTAAATATTCACTTTCAGCACCGATTTAAGAGGTTACACAAAAATCCAGTCATTTGCTTTTCAGGAACGACATCCATTTTATGCATTACCTCTTGTAGAATCACAAAAGTATTTGGACGACTGACATAAATGCACATACGACAAAGTATGATTTATATTTGCTAGAAAAATTCTTTGCAGTCAACGAGTACCGTAAGTCCAGAGCACATGGATATTACACAATTACTAGTTTCCTTCTTGGAAACGCTTTGCCTTTGAGCCTAGTGGTTTGGGATCATGCATCTCACTTTGCCACTGAAGAATACCAGTATTGAATTTCTTTGGTTCCAAGAAAATCCAAACATCAAAGGGGAAGTCAACCTCAAAAAGTTCTTGACACATTAATATTGCGTGTGTGTTTGGGTGAAGCAGCAAAATGTACTGTTTTTTTCTCCTTCTCAAAGGGCAGCCATTTTGCCACTTGCTGTCGACTGAAAATGACATCACAGTTGCACAGTTGTCCATCAAGGCTCACCTGTTTTCTGAAGATGGGCCCTGACTGATCGTTACCTGAGCCCCGAGCAAATGTGATGTCATTTTCAGTCGACGGAAAGTGGCAAAATGGGCGCCCCCTGAGATGGCTTAAAAACGGGGGGATTTTACTGCTTAACTCATTTTCCACAAACAATAACATTAATTAGAATGAGAATGTTGTGTTTTAGACTACTGGGACTACATCAAACATAATATTGTAAAGAACATTTTTGAGTAGACATGTATGAAAAATAACTTGAGCCCTTGACCTTTGATGTGGTCCGAATAAATGGCTGTAATTCTTAAACGGTAAATTTCTATGGGCAATCTTAAATTAGCTACAATCCTAAAAATGTATTCACTGTCTAAATATTCGTGGGTCCGATGCTTTCATAAACACCTAAAAACTAAACCTTACTCCTCCATTGTGCGTAATTCAGAAGATCAGATGAACCATTTTGATGAAGTGGGACACTTTTAAGGGCAATGAACTCGACAGTGATTGCAGTAAAGAATTTGGGACGTTTGCCAGGCCCAGACAAATACATCAAGCATGTAATCTAATGTTACGGAGAAGCAGTGATCCACTTTAGGGCCGCATGTCACTTTTAATAAGATCTCCCATTAAACAACACTCTTCACACTGTGTAAGAAGGGACAGATTATTCTTTTGGCTAGAGAGATGAACTTGAGTACATTTACCTGCAGCTCTAGTGGGGATATACACACAGTATATTTACAAGGATCTGCTGACAACGATGTGGACACACCAATAGAGAACTGAAGCTTTTCACCGACCACGTAACAGCAAGCAGCCTGTTGGAGGAAGACAGCAAGGCAATAATATGCAGTACATTTCCAACATCTATGAAATGTTCGTGTTCTGTGCAACTACAATGAGTTATTTCATTTCATTGAAAAGCAACGTCAAACACTGGAAGTGAAACTCTTATTTGGTCGTAAAATGAGGAGCCATGACAAGGAGGAACTTGACACGTCATGCTTTGTAAGTAATTTCTGTGAAATACACCACAATGTAGAGCCTTGTGTGAGGGATCATGTATATCAATAAACATGTGATTTTGGTGTAAGCTATAAAGTCATTTACCATGATGAATATGTAAATACTGCACTCCAAGATGATGTATTTTCACTTTTCTCTATTCAGGAATTCATTTATTCTACCCAACTCTATGTGGCTTTGAGATTTTCTTCCAACAAAGAGGTTACGATTATTTTCACAACGTATGTAATTTATTTAGTCGCTGATGGTGTTGTGGTAACACTCGCCTGACTTGTTTGAGGGAAGCATGGGCTCAGTTCCCACTCGGTGACGGTGTGGATGTGAGTGTGAATGGTTGTTTGTCTCGATATGTGCCCTGCAATTGACTGGCGACCAGTTCAGGGTGTACGCGCCAGCAACACCTCGCCTGTTCAGGATAAGGGGTGTTGAAAATGGATGAATGGATTTATTTATAAATGAGAGGGACAATGTGTAAAAAAATATTCAAACACGCGCTCACACACACATGCACATTTATCGTTGCCTGTGGCGTTTGGCCAGCGTAAGCTTCTTAAATAAAGACACTGTGGATAAGTGTAACTATGCCTCTGTTCATTACATTCCCCCAAATAACAACAGAGCAGTGGGTGTGTTTGTGCCTACAATGGCAAACTACAAAAAGAAAAAAAAGAAAAAGAAGTCAAATCGTCTTTGGAGTAGCCGCTTGTTAAATTCACTTGCTGCAGCAAACGAGGACCCAATCTACTTGGGTAATATTATTTAGTATGGTCGCCTCTTTTGAAGTATGTCCCACAAAATGTGGGTTGAATCAATTCACATTAAAACAAAAATCGCCACCGTTTGTGCCACTCTTGGTTAACGGATGAATGGACCACAGCTGGAAAAAACAGGCAGCCTTCAAGGCTCGGAGCTGCACATACCTGTTCTAAAGTGTCACAAAAACACCGTTCAAATGGCCTATTTGCAAGACGAAGACAGTTTAGCCTGGGAATAGACTGCTTCAATTTCCTGTGACACACATTTCTAAATGTGTTGAACAGCCATCTAGAACAGACTGCGGTCACATGGTGGCGTATTCGTTCACAACGAGAAAAAAATTGGGGGCTTATTTTATTAAAAGATGGTTCAAAAACAAATCACACACTTTTCTTGAACATGGCATATGTTTCACTCAAGCATTGATACTTTTTAGAGTATAACCTTATTACTGTCATTTTTACTTGCAACTGTGTGTTTTTCTAACAGTCTCACCGCGCATCACACTGAAATGGACTCTAGCCTGTGACACAGGGCATTTCAGTTATGTGGTGTCAAAGTCTGAACACTAGCGGGCACGACGTAAAATTGAGTACCGGTACGTACAGAGAGTAGATGAGACCAAGAAAATATAAGGGACAAAAAAGAACAGAGATTCTCATGGATATATAGTAGAAACAACATAACCATTAGAATGTGCTGCAGCTAGAAATCTGGAAGCCAATAAAATGGAGACTCATTATTTGAGGTAAATTGGGATTGAGCACAACCGAGAATAGCTCACCTCCTTGACGCTCTCTTAATAGCGATTATAAGTGCCTATTATATTGTTTATTTTTTAAAAAGCGCATCAGTATTGCATCACACACTCCAAGATGAAGTACAACACATGTGCTTTCGGAGAGACCTCCAGGAACTACTGTTCTTCTAAAGTACGTACATAAAGTAGATCAATAGAGATTTATGACAGTATTTGCCTATAATTATAGACTATTTTTTTCTATGCTGCAGAAAATGATTAAAGAGGTGAGTTTTTCAGTGAATAACAGTAGGTATGTTTCAGAAAAATGTGTGAGAATTTGCAAATGTCAAACTGCAAATATGCTGTGATCGACAGCATAATTACCGGTATGTCAAGTACTACCTTGTTTTTGGCGGATTTCTGAAAGCGGGACACTTGGCTGATCATGAGCTCGGATGCTTCGACATCATCTTCATTGAAGGTCAGAATAAGTGGACTCTGATCAAGAAAAAGTACAAAACACTCAATTTAGCAACATACAGAGAGTGAAACAACACCAATAACTGACCAAGTACCTGAGCTGTATTTGATTACAAATGCACGGTCAGTGGATGCACAGACCTGCCACAACATTTTAGCCATCTGCACATCTAATACCATCTACTGCTGAGATCAAGGTCACACTGTTCCGTTTGATTAATAACCATGTGTTTTTTGTTTTGTTTTTTTGGGGGGGGGGGGTAACACTGACACCAGTTTCTGCCATAAATTACCAGTGACAGACCTTGATTAAAATTGAACAAAGGTTATTTTACTTAATGTGGAAGTGAGGTGACAAGGCAGTAAATACTTACCCCTCGAATCTCCCCTGATTTGGCATTCAAAGCCTCGCACCATGCGCCTCTCCATTGACGTTTCCAACTATTCAGTGACAGCGCCCATCCTAGCAGAGAGGCGGCTTCCTCCTTAGCCGCATTGTCCTCTGCTAGGGTGTTCTCCAACCCTGTTGCCCTTTGTTGGAAATACTGTACAAAATACAGTACCAGGGTAACTAAGGACGCAATGAAAAGTGTGACCATACAGAGCCACTGCGGATCATCCAGACCAAAATATGAACTGGAACTTTCCAGGTTGGACATTCTTTGCCGATGAAAACGAAGGTTAAGCTTAAAACACCTCTAGAGGAAGTGTCCCTTGCATCATTCGTTATGTTTATAAAAATCGAAAATCACTTAAAGCAATTACTCTTCACTGAGAATAACTGTGTTGCACTCAATCCCAACAACAAATTCTTCTTGTCCATGTTGCTCCTTGAGGATAAGTCAATCCAAGTTCCTATTGAAAAAGGTCATCGCTCTTACAACCTCCCCTTCTCATAGCTAAAGGTAATTTGTAGTGTCAGGCGAGTCTTCATACTAATACACTTCCGAATTCGTTTGTTAGCTCAGTTGGCTAATCCCGGCTACGGCTCGCCTAACCTGCTTATTAGCGAGGAGGACTGACAAACTTTCCCCTAAAAGGAATTATATCCAAAGTAATCGGTGAGGCGCCGGAAGACGCTGTCCATTTTATAAATAAGGTTCCAATGAAACATATTAAAAAAAGATTAAGCGAGACAGTGAGAGCCTCTCGTCGCTTGAGGGGGTTTGTACGTGCAATGTGATTGTACGAGAAGTTACCGTTCAGAAAAGGATATGTGGCACAAACTGTAACTCCCACAATGCACTGCGTGATGTATGCTAAAATATAAATGTTTCAAAAGTATTTCATTATATATCAGTACGTGTGTGCCGTTGTTTTATTTTTCATTTTTTGTATAGTTTGTAGATCTATGTCATTTATTAGTGACCGTCGACTTGTTTGCAGTACAATAACTGTATTTTATTTTCATGTTTTGAACTAAGTTGCTTGCCGTAGATCATACCACTGACGTAAAAACTTCCGGTCCCTTTTATAACAAACGTTTAGCTAGGGTCGGTGGCTTGTTGCCACAAGAATTTCGGGCAGAAATCTCAAAATTTGGATTGTCTGGAGATAATCCCAGGACGTATTATTTTAAAATATTTCATTTTTTTCTTGTTCCGCTTATCCGTAACGGTAATTCAAGTCTTGCATTGAGCTAGCGCTAAATGTCGATCGTAAACAGACGCCACCACTACCATCAGTGATCGCTTGTGAGTAGCTTATAAAATCGGTTTGGCAATGAATTGTCGATCAGAGCTTCTTGAAGTCACGGTGGAGGCGAGGCAGGTTGAAGAGTCAATCCTGTCTTTGCTGCACACAATTTTACTGCACCGCAGCACTGGAAAATTTCACTATAAAAAGGAAGGCACTTACTCTATCGGAACAGTTGGGACGGTGGACATCGACTGCGACTTCATCGACTTCACTTTTGTCAGAATTTCCTCGGATGAGCTTGACAGGGTGATCAAAAAAGCTGTGTCCGAATTCAAGGTACTATTCCTCTCTGGGTTTTAAATGACGCAACTCGGGGCCTGTCACCTAACCCACGTGGACATGTTTGTTTGCAGGACGCTTTGAACATGTCTGGAAGTGATGGCATCGGTCAAATTTCCCTGGAATTCTACCAGAAGAAGAAGTCCCGCTGGCCTTTCTCTGACGAGTGTATTCCCTGGGAGGTGTGGAGCATCAGAGTCAACGTCGTCAACCTGGCGAACGAGCAGGAGAGGCAGATCTGCAGAGAGAAAGTGGGAGAAAAACTCTGCGAGAAAGTGATCAACGTTGTCGAGGTCATCAATCGCCACGAGTATGTGCCAAAGATGCCCACCCAGTCCGAAGTAGACAATGTCTTTGACACCAGTTTGAGAGAAGTCCAGCCTTATCTTCATAAGATCACATATCAGATCACGGACTCTCTGGGCACTTCTGTGAGCACAACCATGAGAAGGCTGATAAAAGACACCCTGGCACTTTAAGTTAACGTGTCTCTTACTACACACAAATCCTTCAGGAGTAGCTCTGATTGGAACTCTTGGGAAACGGCAAGGCAATGACCAAAAAGAGAGTGAGCATTCATTGTGGGTCTATCATAACAAGTAGGCTCGCTGAAGCCAGTCGGGAGTGAATCTCTCACTATATTTTAAACAAATGTTGCCCCATTCAAAACTGCTCTTTACAATCTTGTCATTGGATATTTATTTCCTTTCTTGTTCTGGTCATTTTTGTTGTCATTGAGAGTGCAGCGCTGTGGTGTAAGATTCACACATGATGGTGCAAAGCATAGACTAGTCTTTTTGTCTGCTCTTAATCCGTTTTGTTTTTGAACGTAAAGCAAAGATACAGTTATTCAATTAATTCCTTATCCTCACTTGCCAACTTTCAGAAATGAAACATGAACAGGAGCGGATATGTCAATGTTCTGTTGCTGATATTGTTGTCTCTAAATTGTTAAATACAAAATTGTTGTATGTGATATATTGTAAATAAAAATAATTGTTAAGCATTGTCTTTGTTCGGTACCCGATGACATATTTACTTTTTTTCTCCTTTGTTTTAGTAGTTTGTTAGTTCAATAGCCGCTTGTTTTTTGAAGGCTTGCATGACGAGCAAAGAGGTGCACCATTTCATGCAAGCCATCCTACTCCATAGGCATTCATAGAACATAGAAATATGTAACATGTCCAGTGTAGTGTTTTATATGCAAATTAATTAGCGCCACCTGTTAGTTTCCAAGCCAAAAGGTTATCCACAAGCTGAAAGTTACCAGCAGGACTTTTTTTTCCCCACTGCTTGAATAGTGAAAAATCTACACAATGTGGTGGAAGTATATTGAAATTACAGGTTTAAGTTACATTTAAAAATGGGCAGCTGATAGCTATTGGTTTTGGTCTATTGAAATAACTGTCCATTACTGTCTAATCTAACATTTACACTCCACTGGAACTGAAAAATGAAAAGTTAATGTCAGTTGAAGTTCTAGGACTATTTAAACGATCCGCAAGGCATTAAAATACATTTTGAAAGACTTTTAAAAAATAAGTGTTTACACTGTCATATAATGTAACTCTTTATTACAGAGATAAAGCGCACTGTAGAAAAAACAACAACACAAACAGCTGCATAAAAAGCAACAACAACAACCAATGCTGATACAAATATTATTGCAAGTAGAGCACAGGTGTACTAAAAAGTTTAACTGACAAAACTGGTACAAAACTTCAGAAACACATCCATGTATACAATCCTAATTCCTGGAGAACAGTACAGAAAGTGTTTCTCACAAAGAATTTAAGAGCACTATTGTGTCAATATCACCATACGGTGCTTTTGAGACTTCACATTTCACCCTCCAAAATGTGAGATTTTCCATTGAACTTCACATTCGCTACATGAAAATGTTACACTGTTAGAAATGAATACTTGTCAAACTATCACATTTTGTTTTGTTTTTTTAATTAACTGCAAGCAGACAACGTGATGGCAAACAGCAAGACATGAACTTGCTGACAGGGTGGATATTTCATTTTTGGCTAATGTTGGTATTTTATGAGCACGTGGTGAACCTTCACACTCAGCAACATCATTTAGTTAACAAGCTGACTGGACTGTTTCACAAATGTGGTTCGAATTTCTGAAGGAAGTTGAGATTTCACTGACACAGCGGATTGAGATCCAACTACACATATGACATAAATTAGGCGTCATACATACAGTTTCAGCCTTCAATGATAATAATAAAAAAATACAGGTAGTAATTGCTGTAAAGCCTTTTAAAGGGGCAGTTACCCCACATTAATCACAATTTCATATTCAATATGATCATGAAAATAGGATAGTTGCATGTCTTTTCATAAAGTAACTCGACAACAATAAAACCATGTAAAACATTTTGGAATCATTGAACCACTTATCACACACATTGTAGTCAGCAGAGCAGTATTTGGGACATGCCAAAAAATGTACTGTATATTCCATGGGAAAAAAAAATCCAATAAAATGAACAAAATGTATTTTAAGTGGCATCCTTGTATTGGTACGTGAGCAAAAGTTTGACCACTTATACTAAGACCTCACAGTTTCATTTATTCTGCTACTGCTTCATCATGATAGTCATTCTGATGAGGACACCAAAAGCACTCAATAGTGATATTGACCTATTATCAATGCAATGTCAAAAGAATCTACCACAACAAAGCCTGTGTTGCCACGGAGACGCTTTTTGGATTCAGCAGCTCCCCAAATGTATCACGACTAATTTCTACATATTTCTCAATTTTTACGAGAAAGCCAAAGCAAAGGTACAAACAAGTATGTACGGGTACAAGAATACACACTGAAACACCTAGGCCACACTCAAACGTTGACTCTTCACGAAGCAGGAACACATACCCCATGAGAATAAACAATTCGGCCTCCACGTACCGCAACTTAACCACCTGAGTGAAGTCATCACGCCACCAAATGTTATTGAATATGTTGTTGGTTGCATAACCAATCATATTCGAATATAAAGGCCACTGTCTACATGTTGGATTGTACAATTCTCTAATACTGGTGTCAAACGGGAATGTTCACTTCGTTTCAAATAGCATTTCTTGCTAGTAGCTGATAGTGTAGCGGTACACTCACTTGACTTGTGTGCAGGCAGCGTGGTATCTGTTTCCACTCAGTGACGTTGTGATTGCGTGTGTGGATGGTTGTCTGTCTCTATATGTGCCCCACGACTGACTGGTGACCAGTTCAAGGGGGTAGACTACCTTCTGCGCGAAGTCAGCTGGGGTAAGGCTCCAGCAACGACCCTGTTGAGGATAAGCAGTGTTGAAAACGGATGGATATTTCTTGCTATTAATTCAAGTGTAGTAGATGATGAGCAAAGCCAAGGTCCAGAACAGTGTGAGATGCTCTAATATCGCTAAGGTATGCAACTTTAGTTCACATCCACTGATGAGATATGACACTTTGCTGAAAAATGAACTTCAGTCATTTCGATTGTATAAAGAAAAGGAGCCTGCGCGTTTGAAGTTGATTCATTCAGTACTCATTTTTAGGATCGTATTAAGTAGGGAATTATTTGAAACAGTTTATGGGTTGAGTTTATCAAGTGTTGTTCTTATAGCACTTTAAAGTTAGTTTTGCCTCATTTATCCAATGATGACGAAAAACAACGCTTATTCACCACTGATGACACAGTGAAAGGGATGTTCACTACATTCGTCAAGGCTACTTGGACCGAGTGAACCTATAACTCTAGGGCCTTGTGAATTACTGACCATGATGACCCGTTCAGCGGCAAAAAAAACTAAAACGTTTAATTGCAATGTACAAATGCAATAGCTTCCGATTCAAATACTCTGCAAAGTACAGGAACACAAACACATCACTTCACTTTTTCTTTCAGTCTATGCCACTCGCCATGAGGAAAATGAAACCTTATTTGTACAACATACAAAATCACACCCACTGTAAAGGTACAAAATGTATCTTAATCACCCCATTAATACTTCAGAAGATAAATTAGCAGTGACTGTAACCTGGCTTCATCCTTTATCAGTGTTCTGAAATGTCTGAACAACCTGAGATGTTTTGATCGTATGTACAGTATACTGTACTATGTTGTGATATATGCTTTTACGTCAAAGTACTGCGGTTTAAACGTGAGAAAATTAACGCAACCAATTCGTGTGTGAAGAAAGTGAATCGCAATTATGCGCATGCATCAGTCCTAAAGACAACTGTACAATGGTCACTATGATAAGGCAAAATAAAAAATAAAAAAAGTGCATGAGACTTGAAAAATATTTAAGGTTCATCACACCAAGAAACAATTCCGATGCAACAGCAAAAGCACTAATTCATAATCCAACTGCAGCAGATAAACAAAAGCATTTACTCGGAAAACAGCGCATGTAATCATACCCTTCTCCTTGTTCGTTGAAGTCACGTGTGGTACAGCTCAAGTCACACCTCGATTTCTTCCTCTCTTAAAACACCCACACGTACATGTAAATATAATTAGGCAACTACGATAAATTGAAGCAGATCACTTTGGAATTAAAATAACTCATTTCTGAAACCAAAAGATATCTAAGCACTTGTTTTCACATTCATGTTTGTACAGAGTATTAGGGTCACACTGAAAAGAAAAAAATATGAACAAAAAAAGTAAGAATTTAAAATGAATGTGATGGTAAAAGAAACAAAATCAGAATTGTATGAGAATGAGATCATAATACAAGAATTGCACACAGAATGAGAACTAATGAGGATCTTGGGAAGATGAACTCTCCTTTCAGGGACGCGGTTATGACATGGACAGCTTATCATGTTATCATGTTATCAGGTTACAAGTTATCATTATTGGTGCATGAAAGGGTTAAATAGTCAATGTTTGAGCGTGTCAACACCTCAGCAGTCTGAGCAGTTTAATCATTTATCCCCTTTCCGAAGGGGGGAAAAAAACTAGCCTGAAATCGGCTATTTTGTTTGATCATCTTACAAGGAATGTTTTCAGCATATAACGAGAGGAGTATATTGAAGGTCCTTCGAGAGAAAGGCACAGCAATTGCTTCTCTCAGACTTTTGCGTGTTTGTGAATTTTGAAATTCACTTCATTTATTTACAAAAGAAAAAAAAATATTTATTGGAGTATTTTTGTTTGGCTTTTTAGTGTGGCCCGAGTACTCTTGTCTGTTTACACCCGATTCAACGTGGTGTCCTTAAAATTGTACACTGGAGGCAAGCGGGGTAAGCTGTAACATTCAAAGTCAGCCTTTTGCGGCCTTGGTTGCGGTTTTGATTATTAAGTATGAAATGCGCTGCGAGAACCTGCCGGATGCTTACACGTGGCCATGACTTTGCTCATGGCTCCATAGACTGAAAGCCGTCTTGAAGGTCCTATGACAGAGTTTGCACATGTACTGCCTCTTGAAGGTCAGGGCAGAGAGAGATGGTGCGTGGTAGAAGAGGGTTTCTGCATCCTGAGCCCCTCCTGAATTCTCCACGCTGTTGGACCTCGACATGGGACTGTGGGTGCTCGGCTGTTGATCAGGCTGGGCTTGGATTTTGGTGTTGTTTACCGATGACACGGAAGCCTCGGGGCTGCTGGACTCGTCGGCCGCGGCAGTCTCCACTAGCGTTGCTTGGTTGAGCGAGGAGGCCTGCGGAGAGGGCCGTTCAGAGTTTTGAGAGGTCATGGGTGGGGAGGGGGAAAGGGGCGGGGGGTGCCCGTCTGTCTCTTTGGCTCCGTGTTCACTTGTGCTCGACATGTGTGACTGAAAGTGGCTCCAAAGGCGGAAGTTGGTCCTGAAGGCTTTGTTGCAGATGTGACAGATGAAGGGCTTGATGTGGCACAGGAGCTCCTGGTGACGCTCCAGGTCTTTGCGAGAGTAGAAAAGACTTCCACATTTCTCACAAGGCCACACGCCGGGTTCTTCCAGTCCGGTTTGGCTGCTCTCCGTTTCCTCCCGCTCGCTCACGGACTCTTCCAGTGGCTCTTCTTTGACCACGAGTCTCCCATGATGGCCCATGCTTAGATCCTCGGGCACAAAGGATGAAGAGTCTTCGGAATCATACATAGGCGTGCCCGAGGAGTCATTGTAAATATTTCTCTCCCGTGCAAGAGATTCACCGGTGTACCGCTCCTCTATGAACATTTCAGACATTCCTTCATTGTGCTCTTCCAGCCTCAAATTCATCTGTTCCTTAATATTAATCACGTTGTTGTTGTGCACCTCCACCTGGTGGCGCCAGATGCTGAAGGAGGACTTGAAGGTTCGCATGCATTCCAGGCACGTCAGTTTCTTGTACTTGCAGTGCACCTCGTGGTCTTTCTTGACTGTTGGACTGGAGAATCGGAGGCCGCAGTACGGGCAAACAGTGGAATGCCGACAGCCCCTCTCGTGATCACCTTGCTCGATGAGTGAAGGCAACTTCATATTGCAGAGTCTACAGGCGTAAACACCAGCATCAGAATCCTTCTGGTGAATCACCGCATCCTGTTCCTGGAAGAGGGTGTTCTCCCCTGCATCGTCCTTGTTAGCTTTTTCTGCAGGATGTGTCCTTAAATGCTGCCTGTACTGAGACTGAAACACAAACACTTTCCCGCAATAGGGACACACAAAGTTGGACCTTGCTCGCTTTTTGCAGAGGGTGGAGGACTGCAAAGTTTGTTTATTCCTCTTCAGCTTCCAGAGCAAAGCTTTCTTGATTTCTCGCTCTCGCACCATGTCGATCAGCTTCTTTTGGAACCTATCGTCCATCACCGGCGAGCTGGAAGATGAGGCTGGGTTCTGCAGGACACCGTGCTGAGTTTGACAGTGTGTCCACACTTTGAAGTTAGTGTGAAAACGCTTGTGGCAGATGTCACAGGCGTACGGCTTTTCCGGGTTATGGTACATATTTATGTGTCGGTGTAGTCCGGCGCTGGACCTGAAAACCTTGAAGCAGTTCCAGCATGTAAAAATCTTGTTCGGAGGCAACTCGTCATTGTTCTCATTATCGTCGCTGGTGCTGCGAGACACCATTTCTGACCTGTTCTCTTCTGAGGAGACGCTGTGTTCCTTCAATATTTTGTTCTTCTTGAAAGGGTACCGTCTGTTGTCTGGCCTTTCCCTCCGTTTCCCGAAAGGAATTAAGCTAGCCTTGGAACACTGTTCATAATTTGTTTGCAAATCTTTAAGATTGACTGGCAAAGCTTCCCCAACTGTGATTCGAATAATGTCCAAAGGGTCTGCGAGTGGACTGCTGGGCTCCACTTTCACACTGTGCTCTCTTTCTACCTGAGTTTGTTCATCACGTCTGGTGTGGTGTTTTGACTTGAGAATAATGGGGGAGGCTCTTAAATTACCATTGTGAGTTGATATTTCGGGATCTGATGCCTTTGATGCCAATTTCACGACAGACTGTTCGTGATTTTGCAGCTCCTTAAGCTCCAGCGTGGGCGAGAAGACCGGAATAGGGCTGTCCATGGATAACGATCTTCGAAGTAAGCTTTTTATGAGCGGCCCACTCCGGTCAATAGTCTGGCTCAGCTCGGAGGCCTGACCCTGAAAGGACACTTTGGTGCTGTAGCGAGGCTCCTGCTCCCCTGAATTCTGCTTCATGTCTTGGTCTGAGCAAGATGGCATCCTGCTATGGTGTACTTCTGCATCGTTGAATGATGCAGATGTTTTCAGCTGGGGCCTAATAGAAGAACTGTATGGTGGATTCCCTTTTAAAATGGATGCATACGGATGATGGCTGGACCTCCTTCCAGAAGATTCAGTCTGTTCAGGTAATTTACTCGTGTCTGCTTCAGAGTTTCTGACTGAGCCACAGGAGTTAAGTTCTGATGGAGGTCGAGCCAATTCAGTTGTGACAAGAGATGACGGTCTTTCTGCTGGTTTTGTTGGACAGTTTGGAGAAGAGGGTTCGGATCTGTCATTCCGGACACGGCACACAATGACGCTCCTTGTTTGGGCATCTTTGTCGTCCCCTTCTGTATAGGACAGTCTTTTTCTAGACACACAATATGAAGCATGTGGCCTTGTGGAAACTATATTGGTGAGAAAAGGGATTCCCAAGGTGTAGCCCAGCTCTTGGATGGCTGAAAGACTGTCTTTGTCCACAAAGAGTGAAGAGGAGTAAATGTAATTCAGCACAATTTCAAAAGCATCAGGCTCACAGAAGTCCAGGTTTACAACCTTCGATGACGTGTCGATCCTGGTAAAGAGGGACTGGAAATATTCACTACTGGCAGCCAAAACACTTTTATGGGCTTGGTATCGTTGATCCGCCACAACTAGCACCACATCACACATGTGGCCTTGGAGCCGCTGATCATTGAGGAGCCCCAGCACCGAGAGGGCATGGGCAGGATAACTGTAGTGCACTAGGCTCTCCATTGCTAAAAGGTGAAACAAGAAGAGGACAAGAAAAGGTGAGGTGAGGGACTGAACATTCAAATGTGATTGCTATATAATTATTATACTTGATGGTCCAAGGTTTTTTTTCGCCTTCACGTATAGTACTCGCTATATTAGCACTTTTAATAGTGTTAGGCGACGCCTGTTAAGGCAAAATAGCCACACCAGAGCAATAACAAACATTCGGTGTCCGTGAGGTTTAACAGTGATCGGGGAACAAGCAGCTGAATTCCAACATGAACAGGCCGCATAAAATGAACTATTGGCACCGTGTGAAACAATAAATTTCAGCATGAATTAATTTTCATGACCCAAGTCAATTTTACTAAGATGTCGGAAGATGCGCCTGACTGATCAGTTATAAAAAAACAAATAACAGTCTTTAGACTATTAAAATAACACAAACACACAAACATTAGCAAATAAAATATGAACCGAAAAAAATAACATTTCCATGGTAATGATTCTCAGATGTTTGATTCATAATGCAATGATTTCTGTTAATGTTCTGTACATTTACATGTTTTAATAATTGTATCCTGTAAATAGAATATTAACGTGCTTGTCCTCACGAGGATCACGGTGTGACAGAGCCTATCCCAGCTGATTATGGGTACCACCCTGGACTGTCACCAATCAATCGCAGGGCACATAGAGATAAAAGACCATTAACACTCACCCCTATCAACAGCTTTGTCTTAAATGAAACTATCAGACACATTTTTGAACGTGGGAGGAGAAATCCCAGTTGAAAACCCACGCAAGCATGGGGAGAACACGCAATGCCTCAAAAGAAGATCTGAACCAAAATTCAAACCCAGAACCACAGAACTGTGAAGCAAAGGTGATCAACAACATTAAACGGAGTTGCACAGAGTATATTAATGTATTATTCGATTTTTTAATGCAAGTTGATGACGATAACACAGACAGACAGCCTCTTATTCTCAGTAAAGTGGCACCTCTTTGCAAAATGTTTTCATATTCATATTTGTGTACAGTATTTTTTAATTTCATATTAGGTTCAAACAATTACCAGACATCGTTTTATACATGCAGTATCTTACCACAGAAGTCAAAGAAAAAAATCAAGCACTCCGCTCTAATAACCTCCTCCTTATCTCACACAGAGGTATGTATACAAATACCGTAAGTATGACAGTTAATTAGGTTAATTATTGCTGTTCCCAACTTGGACACGTAATTTTAATATCTAGTCTGCCTTCATTCATCCGTGTAAAATTACTAACTAAACAGCTAACCTCACCCCAAATAACGAATCACTCGTGTCGGGTTTTTTCCCCCCTTTTTCGACGAGGAAGTCCAGTCCCGCTGATGGTATTAGATCACCCGTGAGACGTGGCGCACTCCCGCATGACACTTTACTTCTTCCACGAAAAAAATAGCACTTTGGCACGAAAAAGAGTGGCAGCATGTTAGTGATTTGTGAGACGGAATGTGAATGGCGCCGCGCTCAGCCATTCCTGCTCGGTCGTTTAGCGAAAATGTGGTGTCGAGTCGGAGAGGAAAAGTTGGGCGCGTTATGGACTCAGTTTAATGCACTCTCGGTAGCAGCACAATATTAATAAATCCGCTACGCCTCCAATGAGAGCAGTGCCGTTTAATACTGACTCTATTTTAAAAAAGCACGCTAAGACGAGACGCAGCTCCAAGCTAAACAGGTTGTAGCTGCTCGGGTTTAACAACAGCATAACTGCCCCTTTGAGTTACGTCAGGGGGAAGGAAAAAAAAACTCCCAGTAAATGCTACTCCAGCGGTCATGTTCAATTCCGTATTAAGCCAACTTAAAATGGAATTTTCTGCTTACCCAGCCCTCGTGATTAAGTTTTTTTCATCCAAACAACCTGGACTTTATTCAGTGTTGTGTCGATTTCTGCGTACTGGTCGTGATTCCATCCATCTTGAATTTGACGTCATCCCACACCAGGGATGAGGTCATTGCAATGAAAGCCCGTCACGTGCATCGCGCTTGGATTGGTTCGAAAATTTATAAGGCGGGACCAAAAGAGGACTGACGTTAGAACAAATTTAAAGGGGTATCACACTATTTTTCAGTTAAACGGAGCACACGCGCTATTTTTATAAGCACTGTAGCGAAGAGAGATGTATTTGTTTGTGTACCATATTTGTTTGCAAAAATGTTAATTATATCAGTTTTGATCTCATGTGATTATTCAGACCATGCAAGCATATTGTGCCTTCATATGAAGGAGATACTGTATATTAAATATCATATAGATTTTTTTTCTCCACTTTTTGAAACTGTCTTCGCGATTCGCTTTATCTCCTTTCGGCTCAACTCCTTCACCACGACAGACAGATGTGAAGTTCGCATCCCAGGTGACACTGCACCTATCCGCCTCTCAATCTCACGTTCCATCCCACAACTACTCGTGAACAAGACCACAAGGTACTTAAACTCCTCCACTTGGGGCAGGATCTCATTCCCGACTGAGGACTATCGTCTCTGATTTGGAAGTGCTGATTTTCATCCTAACCGCTTCACACTAAGCTGTGAACTGCTCAAGTGAGAGTTGGAGATCACGGCTTGAAGAAGCCATTATTACCACATCATCTGCAAAAAGCAGAGATGCAATACTGAGGCCACCAAAGCGGACTCCCAAAATGCCTCGGCTACACCTAGATATACTTACTCTCTATAAAGGTTATGAACAGAATCTGTGACAAAGGGCAGCCAGCCTCGGCGGAGTCTGACTTTCACTGGAAACAAACGCAACTTACTGCCAGCAATGCGGACCAAACTCTGACATTGGTGGTAACAGCCCGTATCCGCAGGCGAGCCCAACCATATCTATTTGGAACTTCTCGGCCTCGGACACCAGCTCAAGTTCTTTCCTTTTCACAGAGGTGATATTCCATGTCCCTGGAGTTGGTTTCTGTATCCCGGAATCGGATCGCCAAGGTAAGCCAACTTTTGCCGCCATCCAACTCACAGGGCACCCGCCCCTCCTACAGGTGGTGAGCCCATGGGACGGGGGACCCACGTTGCCTTTCCGGGCACCACAGGTGCAAGCCCGCCCACCAGGTGCTAGCCAGTGAGCCCCGCCTCTGGGCCTGGTTCCAAACAGGGGCCCTGGTGACCTGCATCTCAGCAAAGGAAAACGTGTTCCAAATTTCTCAATCATCATTAGGGGTCTCTAAGCCGTGCTTTGTTTGGTCCCTCACTTAGGACCTGTTTGGGGTTGGTGCCCCTGCCAGGATGCCTAAAGCCTGAGACAATATAGCTCCTAGTATTATTGGGACACGCAAACCCCTCCACCACGGTAAGGTGACGGCTCATGGAGGGGCGTAGAGTATTACATTTGCCTTCACTCAATCTCAATTCAACTTAAGCTATTTAATTTAGTACCTTGAGTTAATGAAAGTCACGTCAGCAGTTTCATTTGGCTTGTGTCGTAGCATTCAATGGGGACCGGGTGCCCTGTTTATCTTCCCCACAGACCTTTTCCTGTTATAAACGGTAAGCAACATGACTTGGCAACCATTGTGTGACGCAATTAGGCGTGGCACAGATTGTACCACTGCAAAGTCTGGCTTTATGTTCTTCACATCAGATGGATAAAAGAAAACTATTCAGGGCACTTGTGATTTCAAAGATACCTCATAAAGCAGCCTAATTTTACCCCTTCTTGAATCGTTACGCCTCCCACACACTCCCCTGCTTCTAAATGTAGCATGTCATAACCAACCCGATGATAGCGGCAAACCTAATCGGACACATTTTTTTTCACCATGTTACTATAAATGCAAATAATGATGTTCATCATTACATTCAGAATGAAAACTATCCACTGAAACATTAAAGAGTAATTTGTGTGATGAAATCAAAATGTTTATTGTTATGACATAATCTTTTATCAAATTAGAATCAATGTAATATATGAGAAAGTGTTATTTCATTCCTTCTCGCAAGACATTAATTGCTGACACCGGTGTAATTGCAAGTACTTTACAAGTACTGCCATGGTTACCTGCGTGGAAACCACATCTTTGGGGACTCCGCATCTCCCTTCTCATCCATATCTCCCATGGCGATAGAAACATGTTTACTTAGCTCACATTTCCAACATTACAATTGTCTTGAAAAAAAGTACTAAAAAAAATACTTCACAATTCTTTTACTGGGCCTGTTCCGATTAGAATTTTTAAAAAAGCATATTGCTCCACATGTGTTATGAGTGTAATATATTTTGCATTTCACAAAGGAAATGTGGTGAACGTTTGCATTAATTAATTCAGTATAGTGAATAATAGAACTACAAAAATAAATCCACCACTTGCCAGCTGCTATTTTTCTGTGAGCCATTAGGGATAGGTGATACAACCAGGGCTGGGGGATGGGTGGAGGGTGTGGAGCTAGAACCACATAGGATTTAGGCTTTGAGTACAGTACTGTACATCCAAACAGTCAATTGGTGTAATCCTATAGGGGACCGGGCATTTCCAATGCCGCTGTTACTTATATTTTTGTAATAATATATATTTTTTAGAAATGGGCTGGATGTTGTCTATTGGGATGATATTTACCCTCCCAGTTCTCTACACATGGAAAATAACAGCATATGAAGGTATGACTTAAAAATATTGAATATACTACCAAGATGAAAGGGTATCTAGAGATAAGTTTGTATAATAATAGCTTCTTAATCAGCCAGCAAATGTCATGATTAAGGAACATGTATTTTATTTGATAGGAAAAACCCTATCTGCATCTGGATACCATCTGTGTATTTACAACGAGACCCGCATTGTGAGTTCCCCGGTGTTACGAAGGGTTCCGTATACTGTGACCAAGAGTTGTGGCGGCTGGCTCTTTTGGACGGCATGTCCAGTGACACTATTCAGAATAGTTCATCAGAATGAGTACAGGATAGTGACGGAGCAGGTGACCAGATGTTGCCATGGTTATATACAAGTGGGAAGCTACTGTGCCCTGTGTAAGTGTGCAAATTGGTCAAATTGTTTTTTTTGTTTGTTTTTTTTGGTGTCTACTACTTGCATACAACAACAGCACTTCGCTGCTACAAATATCCTGATGCTAATACTTACATGTATGTGATTTGTGATTTTTCTTTTCATGGAGCTTTAAACCGGAGTGAGGAATTTATGAACAAACCTGGATCGTGCACAACAACAGACAGATCTAATTCCAGTGTTGATGACTGCGACTGGGACATAGATTGTCCAAACTGGCAAAAGTGCTGTGAGAGATCAGGTCATTTTCTCTGCAGTAACATTACAAGTTAGTATCCTTTAGTATCCTTTTTTTTCTTCAAAAATGTGCACGTTATCAAAAGTATTGTAGAGTAAACATTTTTTGACGTTTCACTTACATTTCTGTCAACTTTTTTTTTTTTTAAGAGTTGAATCAGTAGCCTAATTCTACTTTTCATTACTTTTTACACAGTTACTGCAAATATACTACGACAATACTTTAGAACAGAATGTACTTTTGTCATCCCTGGAGTTGTCCTTGTCATCGCATTGGTTTCCACAGCAAGAACATTTAAGGAAGACTTCCCATAATTGTGTTTATGACAATAATGGAACGTGTTGGTCTTGTGAGCGACTGTTGATCAATATCTCCTCTCATCCTAAACTGGGAAAGAGGAGTAAATGTTTACCAAACGGACAAAGTGTTAACTTGGATAATTAAAAGGTTAAGTTGTGCCATAGGCAGAAAGGAAAAACACATCACATATGAGGCTAAAATGAGGATGTAGCGTGTGTGCGTGTGATTCTAAACCAGGATCCCATGGCAACCCTAGTGTGCCACAAGAGATCAAAAGGCTGCCGTGGGAAATCATCCAATTTCACCTTGTTTGTCCGAAATCTATCATTGGAAATCTTTTGACGCCAGTGACTCAAAGCCGAATAGTGACATTCTCTTCCATAGATGATCTTGGATTAGATGACGGAAGGTTAATTCAACCTATTTATAGTATTCACCTGTTGCCATTCATACAACAGAATCAATCATGCCATTCTGCGAGCATATAAAATAAGATAACCTTTATTTGTCTCACACTGGGGAAATTTGCAGTCTACCAATCAGCTTTGTGTTCAACAATTCACACTGCACAAGTCCATTTGTGAGTAAATTGAGACAAGATTGTCATTATTTCAGGACAATATTGTTTTAATTATATTTTTTGGGTGATGTGTCGAGTTTGTTGAGTGCGTTGGTTCACTAAAGCTTAGGAAACACTGCCCGAACCTGCACCTCGCAGCAACGTGATCAAAGAAACGTGTGCAATACCGCACGCCGCAAATGTCATTTCCTCCACTTTTGTTAACGTTACAAGCTTGACGGGGCTAAGAGCTCATGAATGCGAGTCTGTTTATAGAATGAATGTATGCGTCTATTTCTTCAAATGAAAAAAAAAAAGGAATGTCACTTTACACGATCATAATTCATGATCATGATTGTTTTTAATGATGCCAAATCTATAAAATGGTGAACTTCTTTTGTGCTTTTTATTATTTGTATTATTTGAATTATTCAAGATGGCAACAATGTTCTTTAATTATCAGGATCATCTAATTATACTGAGTATGGGGGCTACCGTTTCAATGTGACAGTGACGGTCAAGACAGATTACCAACAATTGATGAACAACGGAGCTCTTCTCAACCATACAAGATTACTTCAAGCAATGGTACCACAAAGCTGACATTCCAAACCTGTATTGTATGAAGATTAATATTCCATTCACTCCTTTATTTTCCTACAGGTAACGGGAGCGTTGGAGTCTGTTAATTTTTCATTCTATTACCTCGCCTCAAGGCCTGTGCATCCGTACAGAACTGGCACGTCGCTGCTGCTCGAATGCAGCTTTGTTCTTTCACTGCACGACGTCACATCAAAGCTGCATTTCCTTCTCAAACACATACAGGAGGTATCAGATGTGACAGTGGAAGGTGAGGAGAACAAGCAGAGGCAAAGCCACTCATGACTTGACTTGTGTTCCTTCATGGAAGCGACATTCTTGTAGCGTGTGATACTTGTACAGAACATAGCGGTCAGGAAAGAATGACTCAGTCGCACCACAGCTTCCTTCTCCCACCGCTTCTATTCGAGCGACCGTCTTCTGTGGGATGTTTCCTGCGATGGCAGAAAATAACACCCGAGTTAGTCACACATATTCCCCCTCCCCCACATACACAGATTGCTCACAGTAGTAACCACCTCAACAAACACATACCAGAATGGAAATGAAGTTATTTTGGTGACCATTCATTTGCTTTTTTTTTCAAAGACTATAGAAGGATTTTGACATTGTTATTTGGACATTTTTGCCTATAAAATGATGATTGTGTTTCAGTGGCGGATGCTAGTCTGTCAAGGAGGGGAAGCTCAATTTCGGCCTAAAACATACAATGTGTCCGTTTATTTATACGTGAATTCTACTCTCCATTCCTTTTCAAGAAAATGATCTGTGACCCTGTCGTACCAACAAGGTGTCCTTTCCAGGGTCTTAACTGTGGTGATATAAGTTGGTCTGCGAACACAAGCAACTACAATAAAACACACCAGAAATAAAATATTAATCTGTCGCTAGTCGTTTTCAACAAAGAGAGTGTCGCTATAATTATTAGAAGTCTATAATTATTAGTCTCCAGTTCAACTCAGAACAGAATGAGAATTAAAAAATGCTCCCACGTATGACTATACCAAAAGATCGGTGATTGGCTTATGTTACTGTCAATCAAAAAAGATTCAGCTTCAGACGGATCATCCAATCATCATGCAGAAAAGCTCAGCGTCCGAGGCCATCCCACAAATGACCACTGTCCATAGACTCACAGAGACGCTGAGCATCCGATGGGCGGGACAAAAACAGCATTTATCCAATGACTCGTCTCGTTTCACTGCATTGGGCCAACCTATACTGAACCCTCGAGAAGTCCAGCGTCCGCACTGTAGAGGCTCAGCTTCTGCACAGTTTAAAGCACAGTGAAGCCGCGGGAATGAATGAGAAGAGAGTCGCGTCGTAACTAGTAATAAAAAGCTGATTCGGAACAAAAGTTGAGCGCGTTGTAGCGCATATTTAGTCAATGGCATGTACACACAACTGTATGTACACACATTAATTTGATCACTTATTTTTTTGACATTTTATGGGAAGCAGAGCTTGCAGTCTTAGAGCAATCGCCTCTGTTGCGTTTCCTCCGAACATGTTCCAAAATGTGTGCAGGTGTTGTGGGGTGAAGTGAAAATTCTAAAACAGGGGTCGGCAACCCAAAATGTTGAAAGAGCCATATTGGAAAAAAAACCCAAAAACAAACATGTATAGCCGCAAATATATTTTTCTAAATATATTTTAGTATATATAATTATATAATATTATAATGAACACATGCTGTATGTATCTATATTGGCTATATTAGCGTACTATCAAAATGACTAAATTGGCTACAAATACACAATGAGCCTTCAAGATTAAAATATTTTGTTTTCCCCTGCAGTGCATCTGGACAGCAGGGGTGCCCAACCTTTTTTGACCGAAGATCTACTTTTCGGAAACCAATCTCCTGCGAGCGACCCGTTACCGCACAAGCGCATACAAACACACTTACACAGCATGCCATAATGAACAACAGTGATAACGGCCTGAAAAATGAACGGGGCATGGGACACACTTTTGCAGCGTGTTAACGTTCGTAGCTCACGTGTACTATTTAAAAATGCTTCTATCGGCCCTCCAGATTCCAATTTTTGCCAGTACCCTCGGTGAATTGTACCTGAAACGCTGTTTATTATTTTTTTTTACAACAGCCTCCTGACTGACATCCTGCCAATAGAAACATGTGTCGCAGGGTATGACGCAAATACTTGTTGACAGAAATGTTGAAATTTAATATTTGTTCGAAACATTTTTCCAGGAAAACATTACGAATGTTTGTGTCATGCCTGTCCTCTTGCAGAAACCACATTGAAACCAAAAATATATTTCCCTTCCCGATCTTTTTCAATTTTCAAACATTTTTGAAAAAGCTTCATAGAGCCACTAGGGTGGTGCCAAAGAGCCGCAGCTTGCCGACTTCCGTTCTAAACTGTGCCCGTAAATGGTTGTCTCAAATGTCCTGTGATAAGGTGGTATAATAAATAAATAAATAACATTTAACTAGGGTGTGATTAATTCTGGTCTTAGCTATATTGTGGGTCGCCGTGTCTTTCAATGTTATTGTAATTGTCAGTATTACCCTTTCATGTCTGTCTCTTCATCTTTGTAGATGTAAATGAGTGTGCACATCCTACTCTCCATCAGTGCTCTCCACTGGCACAATGTAACAACACAGTAGGCTCCTACCAGTGCGTCTGCCATGCAGGATACATTGATGTTGACCCCAGCAATCCTGGATCTCATTGTGCAGGTTAGCATGACCGTGGTTATTACGGTCTACACTGTTAGTGTAACGACTTTTTAGTTAAAGCAATGTTTCACAAATCTGTGGAAACTGGTAAAAGGACTTAAAGTTGTTGTTGCTTATGCACCAACACTGGTTTGTGGAAATAAATTTAGAATGTGTGGCATTATAAGTCCTTACTAGTGAGCTGTTGCTACTCCTAAAGAAACCAAAAAAAACCCCAAATCAAAATTATTTTGAAAACGTCAGATGGCATCACTTTAGTATGGTCTGCTCCTGTATGTAACTAGATACTGTACTCTAGTCTACATTAATAGTTGTAATCCTTCACCAGGCACTATATTCTTGTTTTTTAGTGCCAAATGCCATCCCCACGCCTGCCACTACAGAGGCCCCACAATGCTTCCCATTCCCAATCAACATAACCTCGCCTCAGACTGAATGCAACAGCACCGCGGTTAGCTTCAACGTCGCTGAAAACATGACTATGTCTCCTTTGAACACAAGCACCGTCTTTCAAAGTACAACGTACGGACCTACTTTCTCAACCGATGGGCTGCCTCTGACTCTGACAACAACTTCAATGTGTATGAAAGATTTTATTATCTCATTTTGTCAATTCTCTGGTTTAGGAGTTTTTATTTGTGCTCTCTTTCACTCTCTGCCCTTTTCCAGCTTCCCCCAGCATCAGCAGATTACAGGCTGCCAACATCACTGGCACTTCTTTTTGTGTGTACTGGTCCAGCTTAATCTCAGCCAACCAGAGTTACTTGGTGGTTCTTAGTGAGGGCTCAGAGGTTATTGGTATGTGGACAACTGAACAGACCATGACGGAACTGAGGGAACTGCAGCCGGGGGTGCTCTACAATGTCACTGTTAAACTCCACACAAATGAAAGCCATGGAGGTATTCTTTATATTGCAGTCAAAACTGGTAAGGACCGTTCATACAAACCTGAATTGTGTATTATATGATTTGTTTTGGTGTTGACCAATGTCTGACGATTACAAAGGTCTCTAATATCATTGTCTGTGTGTTTCTCTCTTTTTTTTTTTTGCGAGAGTGTGGGGGGGCTATCTCTAGTTTTTTTTTAAGTAGCTTACTTTATTTCAATACTTTTCAACACAATAATACTAAACAAAAGTCGTCAAATCTGGGCTGACTGGCACTTTATGGTAAATTGAATTGAATTGATTGGATACAAGGGTCTTTTAAATGCCAGCCTACCCATCAATTATGTAAATATATTCACTACTAAGTACAGGTAGGTGCCCCCCCCCACTCAAAAAAATAGAATATCAAAGAAAGTCCATTTATTTTGATAGTTTGTTTTAAAAAAGTGAAATTTGTGTGCATATATTAGTTGACCACACACAAAGTTAAATATTTCAACCATTTACTTCCCCTTTAATTACTTTAATTTCCCCATTGCGGGACCAGATATCCTTTATTTATCGATAATAAAGGATATCTTAATTTATTTGTTTCAGTTTTGAGGATTATGGCAGAGAGGCACACACACATACAAAAAAATCCAGCATTTCACAAAATTTGAATATTTCATTTGACCAACCAAAAAGGATTTAAACACAGAAATGTTGGCCTTCTAAAAAGTAATAAGCTGACAACATGGAGACACAAGGAGTTCTATTTTTATTTTTTATTTGTATTTTGTGTCTTTCTGTCTGTTATCAAAATCGAGGGGTGGGGAGCAGTGGAATGGGTTCTAAAGATTTTGAAATGTGTGCCCCTATTGTTTATCCCTGAACATGGTTTGAACCTGGGTTAAAATTGGAACACAATTAATTGATCATGAAATGAACTGACAACCATTTCTTTGTAGACGCTCAAACTCTCGATGCCAGCACTCGACTAACCAACATCCCGTTCACCAATGACTTGCACATCACTAGCAGCCAGGCCTACAAAAATCTCACTGCTGGCATTTTGGACGAGGTAGTGCATCAGGTGTACAATTGACCAACTGAACGTGGATGTCACAGCAAACATTGTGATAGTGGGAATGTTTCCTTGCAGATCTACCGATCTCTAGACCAAGATTTAAAGACGATGGTTAATTCAGGTCAGGTAAGAGTTGAGATCCGAAACCTATCCCCGGGTAGCGTGGTGGTCGACTTCACCGTGATCTTCAGCCCCGGTCAAGAACAGGACATCAGAAACACAACCACAGCACTACTCGATTCACTGAGGAACAGCTCCATATACACAATGGATGAAAACAACACAAGCATCACTGGTACGTGTCTTTACATTCTGACAGCTTTCTAGTATATCTAAAGCAGGCATGTCCAAATTCTGACCTGTAACAAAACACAACATTGTTTTGGCCTATAGTGCACTTTAAAATAAAATGAAGAGGCCCATGAATCACTGAGGGAGCCAGTATGAATTAATCACGATACAGAAACTGTTTGATTCTTTTACACACTATTTGTTCATGTCATGGCTCTTTTTTTTTAAACGGTGCAACATTAATAAAGTGGTACTTCCCTTATTATAAACACATCACAATGGTTTTTAAAATTATTTATAGGGGTGGATGCTGGAACGGATCAATAGCATTTCCTTTCATTTCAATAGGAAATGATGATTTGGTCGAGATAGGTTGATTAACACCATTATGTCACTGATAGCTACAAACTGTCTGAACTTACTTTTAAGATTTCCATAATAGAGAGTAGATTAAGCGATTAGATTATACTTTGTAGGAATTGTACTGCAAAAGTTAAGCATTTTGGATGCCTAATTTACAATTTCCATGTCTTGAGTGTGCTGCAGCCACTGTTTCTCAACTCAACTGTATTTATAGAGCATTTTAAAACTACCACCACTGTATACAAAGTGCTGTACATGGAAAAAAAGAATTCCTTCAACAACTAACAAAACAATAAATTAATAACAAAGACAGTAGAAAGCACAAAAATAGTAAAACTAAAAATAAACTCTCATGCTGAGTCAAAAGCTAAAGAATAAAATGGGTTCTAATTCCCAAGACAGACCAGCAACGGAAAGGGCTCGATCACCTCTGAGCCTCCGCTTAGTTCTCAGGACCTCTAATAGTGTCTGGTCCGCAGACCTGACGCACCGGGTGGGTGCGTCGGGGCGGAGGAGCTCAGAGAGGTAATAGAGCATAAAATGTGAAAGATACTCTCAGCCATGAGTGAAAATTGTGTCGTGTTTGTTTGTTCTTGTAGATTTTGATGAATGTGTTCCCGCGGAAAATGATTGTTCCCAGTGGGCGACGTGTACAAACACTTGGGGCTCCTACACATGTTCCTGTCTAGATGGATTTATGGACACAGAACCACAAAGGCCTGGGAGAACCTGTCAAGGTAGTGTCTCACAGTGTGGTATTGCTGCATTCAAGATAATTATGGACCAGTAGGCAAAATAAAGTACGCATCCACTTGTAAAATTGAAGGCTGTCAACATAAAAACGAGACTAGTATGACACCTGAACTTTTGGTTTTGATAGTATTGCTACAAGCCATTCAAATAATTATCCTGGAATGTTTTATCACTGATAATAATAAAATAATGTGAATACCGGTATTTACCTTTTGCTTTCATTGAAATACTCAATTTTTACTGCCATATTTCATTTTGTACATATAATTTTTGGGGGGGAGAATTTGACATTTCATGTCTTGATAATTTTTTTTAAACATAAAATTACTGACACTTTAAGTGAAACCAGGGAAGGTCAAAGTAGGCAAGTAAGGCAGTGCTGCCCAGGCTGTACCGCCCCCTTCACAAGAAGAGTAAAAAAACTAAACAAATTATGATGACTTCAATTACCTAAATTACTTATTAAATTCCGTTTCATTTTAGTTCTATGGTCCGGACTTTAGGCATGGCTGAAGACCGATTTGCCCCTCTACCACAGAGGTCATGGGCTGTGTGGAGTTTTCATGTTATCCCCGTGTCTTCATGGGTTTTCTCTGGTTTCTTCCCACATTCCAAAAAACATGCATTGCTGTAGGTTCATGAATAGATAAATTGTCTCTCAGTGTGATTGTGAGTGTGAATGGTTGTTTGTCTATGTGTGCCCTGGATTGGATTGCAACCAGCTCAGGGTGTACCCCTGCCTTCTTCTTGCCCAAAGACAGCATGCCCGCGACTGTCGTGAGGATAACTGGTTCAGAAAATGGATGGATGGATGGTCCATACTTAACATTGATTTTCTTTTTCAATCCAATAATCATCAAAGATTTCATCATTCAAATATCTGAATGTACGTATTTCCTGTTCAAATACAATGGAAGCAAGGGAAACCATTGTGTGTTCGTTCCATGCTTCCAGTAACCACACATACCGGTACAATAATTGGTGCTTAAGTTTCTATTCGCTTATTTATTTTTTTAACTACAATGTTTTCTCTTGTGCAGCTACAATGGAAACCACAACATTGCAATCAACGCCTATCACATTATCTTCAGTCAGCACTTCTCATTTAGCTCAAAGAATAACATCAACGTCTCCAGCTCTGTATATTATTGGGACCACCGTCGAGACAATCACCTCTACTGAAATAACTACCATGAGCCCACCAACATCCCTCTCTGCCACCATGGTACCAACAACCACGTTGGTAGCACCAACTACCACCACTCCACCTACAACCACCGCAAGCTCACCAACAACCACCGCTGTGGTACCAACAACTGCCACCGTGGTACCAATAACCACTTCCAATATATCAACAACAGCAATTACATCCAAATTCATTGCATCGACTACATCCACTTCTGCTGAAGTAATAACTCCCATGACTGCGGCAACAATCTCCACCAGAATGCCAACAAGCACTTTGCAACCAACAACCAGCACCATTGCAAAAACCCCTCATGCATCAGAAACTACAACACCACCCACAACTTCCAGGACTCAACGCACTGCCCCTATTTTAAACTCGACCTCCAACGATACGTCCCATAGGATGTCTCCAATTCTTGGTGATATTTCAGTGGATTGCAAAGTTACAGGCATCACAGTGACAATAGCGAGAGAGTTTCTTGTTAAGAACAACATCAGGGAGGACACTCTGCACCTCGGATATCAGGAGTGCGGGGTCAGCGGGTTCAATGCTAGCCATGCTCAGCTGATCGTGGAGTGGAACGACTGTGTCACAATTTCTACTCAAGTGAGTTATCACATATGATTTGAATCCCTTTGTTTTTAGTGCTCTCTTATACAGTGCTTTAAATATGTTAACAACCCTTACCATTGTTTTGTTATTTTAGAATGAGTCCTACTACATGGCCTCCGCGATGCTGTTCAACACCATGGACACATACACGTCACCCAACGGAACACTGGAGGCACCCAAATTGCGTCTGGAAGTTCCCATAATCTGTACCTACATGAGGAGTATGCTCATGTCTGCTGATTTTGGCTCCATGGGGTACGTCCTTAGTTCCCTCGTAGCCCAATAAAGGCCTGTGCTTTGGAAGTACAGTACTGCAAAGTGATCAAAAAGTTTTGTGATGGTTTAATTCATGTCAAGAATTTTGCTCTTGTGATCTTAACCAAATCTCTAATAAAAGAAGACTGGATACGTTTCTCAATACATTCTATTCAAGGGTGGTATATTTTAAAGTGGAATGATTTGATTCAATTTGATTCACTGAGTTCAAGCGCGTAAAATGCAATGAGTTTCTTTTTGAATCTTTTGACAGTGTGACTTGTCAGTACTGTAAATATGTCATTTCTTCCAAAGATAAAGAAGTACAGTTGTAGCTTTTGTCTTAATTCTTAACGGGTAAAGTCCTCCAAAGCCCAAACTATTCAAGTGAATTAAATTGTGACAAACAACAAATCACAAGCGTCATCAGGCTGATTTTTGACCGATGCATAGGTCTTTGACTGCCTTTTTTTCCATTTTTAATTTTTTCATTCAAGCTATGCTGACACCAATTAATTTTCTGGTGTACCAATGCATTGTTTTTTGTGACACCCCTAATAAGATAAGGTAACCTTTATTTGTCCCGCACTGGGGAAATTTGCAATCTACAGCAGCAAATAAATTTTTCAGAAAAGAACTGTACACATTTCAATACAAGTGCAATATAAAATATAGCATTAGCAATGTGTTTGTAGAATGTTTTTTTTTAAATAAATGATTCATAATACATTATTATAAAAAAAAACATTCCATAATAAATACATTATTCATGACAAGACTATCAATACTATTTCCTGGAAAAATCTATTGTTAAAATTATGAATATCATAGAAGTTTTTATTGAAATATTTAAGGTTTATTCTCATAATATGATTTTTTTTTAATGTGTGGAGGCATACGTATCTGCTCATAATCTTACAACTTTCTTATCGTAAAGCTGTGACTGGTTTTACACAATATTGTGACCTCTTGGAAAATGAGATTTAACAGAATAGTGATTTAATTTTGAAATTAAAGGTCGTGTGACCTCCAGATTATGGTGTGCCTAGTCTCTTGCCCAAAGACAGCTGGGATCAGTTTCAGCTTCCCACCCTAACAGATAATGAAATAATTCATTGTTTCAAACAATGCATGTAGGATGAACATTCTTTTTGCGTAATGCAGTAAATGTTTTTTTTTCTGCGTTCTGTCATTGTTCCAGATATGAATTGATCCAAGATGTGATCACAAGTGCGGGGATGTTCCAGGTGACAGTACAACTGCTGAACGGTACCTTTCCTCTACCTTATAACTATAGCTTATCCCCTGAGGAGGCTGTAGTGGTAGAAGTGAGCATGAATACCTCAGCAGAAGAGATCAAAGTCGTGATCTACTCATGCTGGGCTACCCCCACCCAAAATCCGCTGGACAACAAACGTTTTGTCTTCCTGGACAACAGGTAATCGCAACAACACTCATGTTTTTTTTTTTTGGGGTGTGTCATTAAAGGAGACCTTTATTATGCATTTCCACCCACAATTTTAAGCAGTTTCCATGTGTCTTAATATACATTCTTAATATACATACTAACGATGAATAAGCATAGCATCGAGATATCCACTCGTAACAATCCACGTATGGGTTTTGAAGGGAGGTTCTGTCTTACGCTAGTGAGGCACCGCTCACTCGCCCCGTGTTCTAAAATGGGCTTTCATTACCACGGCAACTCGTGGCAGAGCTGCGACGCTGCGACCAAGCAAGCATCTACTTGTTCACAAAGAGTGCAGAGGCTTATGAGAAAGGTGAGCAGGAAAACGGCACAGAAGAAAATAAATAACGGTAGCCTTAGCTCCTGTTCCCAAATGGAGAACTTGGTCAAACAAGGTGTAGGCTATCAGAAACTGCACTCAGTTCACGGGAACACCTTCACTATAAAGAAGAATAAATTACCAGAACTTATTTTTTTCCATTGTTGATTAACTTAACGGTGGCCCCGTTGATCCAGTGGTTGGCGTGTCGGCCTCACAGTGCAGAGGTACCGGGTTCAATTCCAGCTGTGGCCTCACTGTGTGGAGTTTTCATGTTCTCCCCGGGCCTTCGTGGGTTTTCTCCGGGTACTCCGGTTTCATAACACATTCCAAAACAAAACATGCACGGCAGCTTGGAACACTCTAATTGTCCCTAGGTGTGAGTGTGAGCGCCAATGGTTGTTTGTCTATGTCTGCCCTGCGATTGGCTGGTAACCGATTCAGGGTGTAAGCCACCTAGTGCCCGAAAATTGCTGGGATAGACTCAACACCCTTGCGAGGATGAGCAGATCAGAAGATGGATGGATGAATGGATGATTAACTTTAAAGCCAAGGTTTTCCAGAATTTAAAACAGTGGTATCAAACGTACAGCTAGTGGGACGGAGCAGGTTCTCACATTTGGATTGAATAGAGCACGTGAAAGGTTTTGTAAATTCTAAAAATGATTGACCAATTAATGGGGCTGGCTGCTCAGACAAATAGCCGATGTTAAGACATCCTGAAGTAACACTGTCCATCCATCCATCCATTTTCGAATCCGCTTTCTCCTTCCAAGGGTCACGGGGTGTGCCTGAGCCTATTCTAAAATCTAGCTGTCTTTGGGCAGTTGGCGGGGGACACGCTGAACTGGTGCTAATCGCAGGGCACACAGGGCACACAGAGACGAACAACCATCCGCGCTCACACTCACACTTAGGGGCAATTTTGAGTGTTCAATCAGCCTGCCCTGCATGTTTTTGGAATGTGGAAGGAAACCGGAGTATCCGGAGAAAACCCACGCAGGCCTGGGGAGAACATGCAAACTGAGGTCGACACATTAACCACTGGACTGCCCCAAGTAACACTGGTCTCTCATAAATCTGAGGGAGGGGGTGGGGGGTTTATATAAAACAAAACCATAGGCATAGTAGAACATAAATCAAACACAAATGTAGTAAATATGACACCTTCAATTTCTGGTAACGCAAACACAGTTGACAAAGATTAACCTCTTTATAACTTCATTAATTAATTGCATTGCATCATGCAATGCATTCTGGAAATCATAGATTTGCCATCCATTCCATTATCCAAACCGCTTCATCCTCACGAGGGTCGTGGGCATGCTGGATCCTACCCCAGCAGTTTTCGGGCACTTGAAAGGTTGATGACTTGAAAATAATTATGCTGAGTGTCATTTGCATTGACTATTAAGGACAATCGCAGAAAAATATTGTTTGCATCATCATTTGGAATGCAATGAAAACTACTAAAACGTGTTTCTATAGGATAGCTAAGATGTTGCGCATGTGTCACTTCGGTGTTTACCAGGAAGGCAAGTCTTGGTAGACTGACTTGTTTACATTCCTAAAATATTCCACTTTTGTATTTTTATGAATGTTTCAGTCAATAGTACAATGACTAAAACCCTCCTTTGGGTGATGTGAGGTTTACCCCTAAATTAGAGTTTAGGGACATATTTTCAACATGCTCATGTCTGTGCCCAACAGATGTGCCCTCAACATGTACACTGATGTGTTGATGAATGGAAATTCCAGCACATCTCGTGTGTCTGTGCAGATATTCTCCTTTGTCGATGTCAATTTGATCTATCTGCACTGCCACGTTCAGATCTGTTTGCAGATCGGATCTGATATCTGCGTGCCCGTGAGTGCGACTGCATTCATAGTGCAACCCCCCCGGCCCCCTTTTTTTCCCCTTTAAAACACATTTGCTTGCTCTTTTTCGTTTAGGACTGTGTGCAAAGAACAGCTTGGTCTTCCAACACCATTGGAAGAGCATTCGGTTCGACTGGGCCTCTGCTTAAATCTGAAGAAGGTGAGTTCTGGACAACTGCTGTACAACAGGTTTGAATCAAGATTAACGGACAAAAGGATAGCTTTTAACCCTGTCCACTGTAGTAACCGCTGTCCCTCAGAGGGTTAAACACGGAAGATATTTAAACATATATATACTTAATAGAAAAATAAGGCCAGAGACTATGTAGGCATGTCTACACTCTCTCACTCAAACAGATGTGATATGTTTTTATGTGAAGTTCACTGGAAAGAAGTATTAAAAACTGACCCGTTGAGGGGAATGGCGATGGAAATGGTGTTAAAATTAATTCCATTGTGCCTCTTTAAGTGAATTGAAGTTTGAACTTGAAAGTGTGACTTGGAGGCACTCAGGGAGGATTATGCAGTCCTCTCATACTTTAGCAATCCTTTGAAATAACGACTGTCTGCTGATGTGATGTCTTGTTTTCTGTTTCATTTCATTTTGAATTGCCTAATAAGTGCCCCCAGAGAGTGAAAATGACAGACTCCAAATGATCGGACTGTCCTTCCTTGGAATTGCTGTGGTGCTCTTCTTCGTCATTGGCTCTGTTTGTCTCTTCTTCTATCAAAGGAATCGCATTGGACATTACAACTTCAATCCCAAATCCAAGCCACTGAACATCAGTGATATTGAGTTCAATGCTTAAGTCTGCGTTTAACAAGATTTGCACGTTAGTAGGTTGTTTCTCTGATAATGTCCATTCTTGATTGAATTTGCAAAGCCTTTGCACTATGTCATATTTCCCAATTAGACTTTAGAGTTGCCAACATACATTTGTTGAACCCTCCCATGTTACAATTTGAAAAATGTAATTGTTTTCTATACTAGTGGTCAGTCTATACATGTCTATACAGAGTTTTGGGGGTCTCAAGGATCGAGGATTCCACCTGCGATATGAAGCACTTAGGGTAGAATACTTCAATTAAGGGTGGTCAAAAATAGAGAAATAAATACATTTTTAATTCATGTTTCATTTAAAAGCAAAAACAACAATGTAGTATCCTTCCACAAAGACATAAGTGATAAAGTGCCCCCGCCTCAAAAATAAAATAAAATAAAATAAAGGGAACACTTGGGAGTTACATAGTGCTGTTTGAGTGTTCCCTTTATTTTTTGGAGCAGTCTATTTTTACAGTTATTGCTTCACATTTTTTGACATCCATCCAGGCAGTGTGGCTTCAGTTTGCACTATGACTGTGAATGTGATGAGTCATCTTTCTCAACCAGTTCAAGTGGCTGGAGTCAGCTGAGATCAGCTCCAGCTTCCCACGCTCCTAAACAAATGGATGCATCTGATTTTTAAGAATCAAAATCCTGATTCTTATTATACACATAAATTTATTCTTATACACAGTTTTTATAACAGATGAAACATTTTACATCTGTCATAGCAGAGATTTTGTATGCATAGTGCTGTAAATGTTTTCATGTTTACCTATTATAGCTTAAAATAAAAACAGCCTGTTTCCAATTTCATGACAGTTATTGTTTCTCTGTTCACAGTGTTGATCGATTTATTTTTAGACTGCTTGGATTAAAAAAAACATCTCTGTCCAACTCTTTTTAATGTTGATCAATGTGTAAAAATGAAACAAAACAAAAAATAACAATCTAAAGGTTAGATTAATAAGATATCCTTTATTTGTCCCGCACTGGGGAAATTTACAGCCTCCAGCAGCAAGAATGTGGGTAGAAAGAAGAAAGAAGAAAACACAAACAAACACCGTACAATTAAGTGCGATATAAATACAAAATGGATAAATCGAAGTGCTATTTACAATTGTTTTTCACATCATTTAATTGTTATTATTATTCATTCATTCATTCATCTTCCGAGCCGCTTGATCCTCACTAGGGTCGCAGGGGGTGCTGGAGCCTATCCCAGCTGTCTTCGGGCAGTAGGCGGGGGACACCCTGAATCGGTTGCCAGCCAATCGCAGGGCACACAGAGACGAACAACCATCCACGCTCACACTCACACCTAGGGACAATTTAGAGTGTTCAATCAGCCTGCCACGCATGTTTTTGGAATGTGGGAGGAAACCGGAGCACCCGGAGAAAACCCACGCAGGCCCGGGGAGAACATGCAAACTCCACACAGGGAGGCCGGAGCTGGATTTGAACCCGGTACCTCTGCACTGTGAAGCCGACGTGCTAACCACTTTATTATTATTGTTGTTATTTTTATTCAGCAGCCTGACAGCAGTCGGTAGGAACAAGCGTCTGTATCTCTCCAGCGCGGGTGCAACAGTCTCTGGCTGAAGGAGCTACCTAGTGCTGTCAGGGCGGGCTGGAGAGGGTGGGAGGGACTGTCCATCATAGCTTTTAGCTTAGTTAGCATCCTTCTGTTGCCCACCTCCTCCAGAGTGTCAAGGGAGCAGCCCAGGACAGAACTGGCCTTCCTGACCAGTCGCTCCAGTCTCTTTCTGTCCCGGGCTGAGATGCTGCCTGACCAGCAGACAATGCCATAATGGATGGCCGAGGCCACCACCGAGTTATAGAAAGTCTTAAGGAGCGACCCCTGAACCCCAAAAGACCTCAGTTTACTAAGTAGGAAGAGTCGGCTCTGTCCTTTCCTAATCAGGGTGCCCGTGTTTGTAGACCAGTCCAGTTTGTTGTTCAGAAGAACACCTAGGTACTTGTAGGAGGTCACCCTCTACGTACTGCGGCCGATTTGTGAGGTAGTCTATGATCCATGCTGTGAGATGGTGGTCCACTCCGGCGTTTTGCAGTTTGCCTCCCAGTAAGTTGGGCTGGATGGTGTTGAAGGCACTGGAGAAATCGAAGAACATTATTCTCACAGTGCTCCCAGCCTTCTCCAAGTGTGACAGCACTGAGTGGAGGAGGTAGATAATGGCGTCTTCCAAGCCGATGCCAGGCTAATAGGCAAACTGCAGCGGGTCCAGTGCCGGGCTCACCAGCGGTCGAAGGTGGGCGAGGACGAGTCTCTCCAGCGTCTTCATCAGCGCCACCGGTCTGTAGCTGTTCAGCTCCTTAGGGTGGGGGGTCTTGGGCACTGGGACCAGGCACGAAGTTTTCCACAGCTGTGGAGCTCTGCCCAGCTTCAGGCTCAGGTTGAACATGTGCTGGACAATGTCACACAGCTGGTCAGAGCAGGTCCTGAGGAGCCGGGAACTGATCTTGTCTGGACCTGCTGCCTTCCTCACATTCATCTTCCTCAGTTGGTTCCTCACCTGCTCTGTTGTGACGGACAGGCAGGAACCAGGTGACAGACTGGGTTGATGAGAGCTGGTCGAAAGAGGAGTGGGAGGAGAAGAAGTCCTCAGTGAGAGTGGTTGCAGTTGGTGGTTGGGGGAAGGGACAGACGACTGGTCGAAACGGTTGAAAAACGGTTCATTCCATCTGCCCAGTCCTTGTCCTTCTCAGTCAATGTCTTTGGGCTGTCACGGCCTGAGATGCTTTTCAGGCCCCTCCAGACACCAGTGACATTGCTGATTATGATAAATTAAATTATAATAATTAAACAATATACTGTACAGAAATCACTTTATGTCGGTGCCCGAAAAAGCTGAATTTCGTCATATACTGTACTGGAATTCCCTGGAGAAATGTTTCGATTTCAGATTGTCGTGTCTTAAATTGGCCACCGGGGGAAGCTACAGCTTTAGTTTCAAATTGTAAAAGCATTACTAGTGCATATGTCACTAACTCAAACCCACTCACGCACACACGGACATTTGGCAATCGTCGCCCACTACTCGAGTAGACGGTTATTTTCTCTTGTTTTAATGAGTTTGGTCATTAAAATAATGACCAAACAAAAATAATGAGTTGTGTGTCAACCACTAAAATGGAACCTTATTTGTGTTGCCATTCACTACCATTATTTTTTTTCATGCCATAAAGACTAATAAAAACACTTGAGAAAAAATATGATCATTATATGTGTATGAAAGGGTTAATAAATCAAAATTCCATGAGAGGTTTATTTATTTTAGTAGTTAATTTCAAGAAGTAAAATTAATCATTTTTATGTGAGAATCATAACGACTCTTTCGCACAGATACAGTACAGAGTACATAGCGAGTGGAGTGTATTGTGCGATCCCCCCACACACACACACTTTTGGCCCAGTTCCTTGCATTTTAAATCATTTGTGAGCCAAAGAGAGTGCCTGAGACCGATATCCATTCTCCATTGTCCCTCCAGATCAAGAGCGACTTGCTGCACAATCGTAACAATTTCTGAAAACTTACAAACACGCTGTATCAACTTTGTGAGGAAGCGGAGAGCACATTGTATGAACTGTGGTGATGAACTCAGATCATAGTAATGAGGAGCAACATGGATTGTGACATCAAGTTCTCCATGCCAACAAGAGGTATGTCATTGTGTCTGTTTCACTTAATATATATGTAATTAAGTGAAACAGACACAATTGAAAAATAGGTCTCGTTCGTTCAGCAGGTACAGTATGTATGTACAGTACATGAATTATGATTTTCACACGAATTGATGCCAAAACAATGTTTTTACATATTTATTCTCAAAGTGTAATGTAGTCTATATTACTGTTATTAGCTTTCCCAAATATTTCAGTGAATTCTCATCAACTCCATGGAATTTAATAAAAAAATCCAAAAGGATTCATCTCATTCTGTCGCGCTATGCAAATCTACTTATTAGCCATCCACTATGAAAACAATGCCCTAGTTTGTCAAATGTCTGAGAACACAGAAGATCCCACTGGCTTCCAAGCATTCATGTTTCAACAACACTATGATAAAATTTCCCTTTTTTTCCGGCTAAAAATGACTTGCCACAAAACATACATTACAAAACAATACTTCAATCTGCAAGTGTTGAACTTTTATTTACACTATAACTGTATACATGTTTCTTTAGGTGGGATATGAGCACTTTATGGCGTGTTTTTCTAGTATTATTGTCGATACAGCTTTGAAATACAATGCATAAAACAAGAAAAAATTATACAGCACCTTTTCAATAATGCCACGGGCCAAACAGCTCAAAAAATATTTCAGACATGCGTGTGTGTGTGTGAGATTTTCAAAATACTACTCAGTCTGGTTCAAATCGAGGGCAAATCGCACAACACCGCTGCTGCGTCGGTGTTCATCTCTTTCCAGTAGTGATTCAGGTTCTCCTCCAGCAGCACCCTGGGTATGATGATGACCGGGTCGGACAAACTCGTCCTGAGCATCTCTAGGGCCAGAACATGGTTAAGGTGTCAAGAAGGAGAAAGAAAACAAAGACACGTTGAAAAACTTGTTTCAGGTGAACAACAACAGTTGCCTGGCTGAGTCGAGCACCCTGCGACCGCTCATTTGAGGAGATTTTTGTGGAGTTTTATGGAGAATGCAGAAGTAAAAAAGCTTTGATAAGTAAACATTAGGTAGTATTGCATTTTGATGTCAAAGGTTAATAAGTGGGCCAGTGAAATGAGGGTCTCAGGGTGTTTTAACATGATGGAAATTAGGCTATAAAAAAAAAAAATTCACATCAGACTGGAAGGAATTAATGGGCCAACCACTAACATAACCTTCCCCAAATGACCTCTCTCCAAGCCTATTTGTACTTACCCTTGTTGAGGGTGCAAGATAGCACTCTGCAAATATTCTGGATAAAATTTTCAATTGCAGGTCCAACAAAAAAAAACAGTTAAGGCATGCTTTGAGAACACATTCCAACCATGTGACAAGCTCATGGCAACGATCAACTCCTGTGCCTATGCAATCTATTCGGTGGATATAGAAAGTATAATTAAGGCATCAACTCAAACTATGTAATACAAATCGAAATTGTACAAACAAATCGAGTCCTCTCATCCTTTGGGACTTGCACGATATGAAACATTTAGAGACAACAAATGGTGCACACAATTAACGAACAAGAAGACATGCTCGGCTACCGTCCTTAAAACATACAAAGCGCTTTTCATACAAATGTGACGGGTGATTGGACTTGACTTGTGCATTAGCCTACATTAGTGACATGCAGATTCCAGTGATGTCCCCCAAAAAACCAAACAAGTACGTATTCATGTCATGTCAAAGACACTGCAATTTTGAGTTAACGAATGAAGCTAACTTTGTTTTCATGACAAGTATGAAGTATCTTTGGGCAAACATTTACCCACTCAAACACTTAAGGTCACCCCACATACTTGGGTTCAGAGCTGGCCTTTGACTTGAAACTTAAGCGTGAAAAAATGGTGGCGCCTTGAGATACAAATGACCTGAATTCATTTTTTAAGGTACAAGCTGGCATGTGGGCGCTAACTTGAGATAAAAAAGCTGCATGGTGGCAATGAACTTAATTCATCTCAGTTCACAAGAAGCAACAGTTTGGTAAATTGTGAACAATTCATAAAAAGGAGGCTTGAAAAGTTTGATGCTACTCCCATTTGAAGTTGACTGTCAAACTAAACATAAAACAAAGAAATTGCCACGTTGGGTACTTAAAACAACATAGCTTTTTATTTTACATTCTACTTAATTATGTCATTATTCTTTGTTTTTATAAATTTCAATTATGTAGAGCGCTATTCAAGAGAGAGTAAATGATTTGAGATGCGTATGTTTAGCCTTGCAAGTATGGTCAGGATGTCATACCTGAACGGGAATGTCTTCACTTTCTATATCAACCATAGCGATGTGATTACATGAATATTGGAATCCACAAATCTGGTGACTTCAATACAGTATTGCCCTTCCCCTCCCCAAGGTGTGTGTCTGTGAGGGGGGGGGCGGGGTGGGGGGGGGGGGTTATGAAACATTTCACATGCACTTACAATTGACTGCATGAAACAATTGGTGCATTCCAGCAGGTTTAAGCATGGCTGCAACTCGAAGGGCTCCATGTAAGGTAGCTTACATGCAGGAGGTGACAGCAGGCAAGTCCCCCACGCACCCCACCCCGATCCCAACACCACTACTTGGGTGTTCATATGGAAGACAAATACTTATCCAGTAACTCTATTCTAAGGTGTTGTGTAGGTGATTCATCATTTAAGTAAAACCGTGCTACTGTGAAATCGGAAAAAAAAGATAAGAAAAAAAATAATCACATCTAAATGGCCATGAATGAGGATGCGTGGTATTTGTCTGTGGCCAACATCTTCTAAGTGATACTTTTTGAGGGTTACCTGGGATTGGGTAGCGCACAGCCCCACAGGTGTTGCTTTAGCGTCTGTACCCAGCCAATATCTCGGATTGGCTGGCAGAGCTGTATGTAGTGGTGTTGTTTTAGCACAACCCTTCAAATGAATACAAATGTCACTCATTAGCGAATAAGAACTCAGAGACATAGCATCATCCTAACGTGACATCCCCCAAATACTTATGACGACAGTGTGAAAACGAATATATATTTGGTTTGGACAACCCACAATTCCAATGATGTTGGGATCCGAAGTAAAATGTCAATAAAAGCAGATAAAAGTGATTTGAAAATCCTTTTCAACCTATATTGAATTGAATACAAAACAAGATATGTAATATTAAAATTGATTAAATGTATTTCTTTATTCTTTTACTTATTATTATTAATTTTTATTTTTATTTTTTGCAACAATTCTCTCATTTTGAATTTGATGCCTGCATTCATTCATTCATTCATCTTCCGAGCCGCTTGATCCTCACTAGGGTCGCGGGGGGTGCTGGAGCCTATCCCAGCTGTCTTCGGGCAGTAGGCGGGGGACACCCTGAATTGGTTGCCAGCCAATCGCAGGGCACACAGAAACGAACAACCATTCGCACTCACACTCACACCTAGGGACAATTTAGAGCAGGTGTCACCAACATTTTTGAGGGTGAGAGCAACTTCATGTGTACCGATTGTGTGAAGGGCTACCAAATTGATACACGTCTGAAATAACATATTTGTCCAAAATACCTTCAATAATATGAGGATGTGTTATTTTTAATACTTGATGATTTAAATTGTCAGACTTTGATCGTTTTTCGAAATGTCTCACAGTACTGCCAATGTTTGCATTTTTAAATCATAATTTCTACTAGCAAATCACAATGTCCAGGCACTGGCGGGCTACTCAAGTGGTCTTCACGGGCTACCTGGTGCCCGCGGGCACCATGTTGGTGACCACTGATTTAGAGTGTTCAATCAGCCTGCCATGCATATTTTTGGAATGTGGGAGGAAACCGGAGCACCCGGAGAAAACCCACGCAGGCCCGGGGAGAACATGCAAACTCCACACAGGGAGGCCGGAGCTGGAATCGAACCCGGTACCTCTGCACTGTGAAGCCGACGTGCTAACCACTGGACTACCGGGCCGCCCTTGATGCCTGCAATACATTTCAAAAAAGCAGGGACAGGTGCAAAAAAAAAAAAACCCATAAAAACCCACCTGTTTGGAACCTTCCATGGGTCAACAGGTTAATTGGAAACAGGCGAGTGTCATGATTGGGGATACAAAGCTCACTTCTTCACAAGCAAGGATGTGAACAACTGCGTGAGCAATTTGTGTTTGTCAATGTACAATTACACGGAATACATAGATTTCGTGATCTACCATTTCCCATCAAAATTTCAAAGACTCAAGATAAATCTCTGCCTAAAACCAACACTGAATGCTTGTGGCCTTTGAGCCCACATGGCTCATTGCATTTAAAACGAGTATCATTGTAAGAAGGATAGGCTCAGGAATACTTCAAATGCTATTTAAAACTCTACCATGCAACACCCGGAAACACCGGCAGCTTCTCAGGGCCCGAACTCACCTGAGAAGGATTGACGCAAAGTGGAAAGGTGTAGTATGGTCTGACAAGTCCACATTTTAAATTGTTTTGGGGAAATCACGGCTATTGTGTTCCCCAGGCTGAACTGGAAAAGGAGCATCCAAATTGTTATCAGTCAAACGTTCAAAAGCCAGAATCTGTGAAGGTACCATTTACTACAGTACTACAAAACTACTGGTATACTCTAAAACGGTTCAATGATTTTGTTGTTTACGATGATACTAGTGCAGCGTGTTATACCGGAGACAAATTCCTTGTGTGTTCTACATACTTGGCCAATAAAGATGATTCTGATTCTGATTTGTGCTGAAATGTACATTGAGGTTTTGGAGCAACATATGTTGCTATCTCAGCAACGTTTTTAGGGACATGAAAATAAGCAGATTTTCAGAAAGATTATGCCCAGCTGTTGCAACAGCGTGGCTTCGTAGTAAAACAGAGTGAGGACTAAACCGACCTGCCAGCAGTCCAGACCGGCTTCCCATTAAAAATATGCGACGCATTATAAAGTGCAAAATCCACCTACAAAGCTTCAACAGTCTTCATTTCTCAAACGCTTATTGAGTGTTGTCAAAAGGCAATGTCTTTTTTTGGAACATGTTGCATGGTCATATTCTGAATAAGTGAACATTTACAAAATAAATACAGAGTTGTGTTTTTCAAGTGAATATAAGTGGAAAAGGATTAGCAAATCGTTGTTTTTTTTTGTTTTTGTTTCTTTTTGTTTTGTTGTTGTTTAGCGTCCCAACTTAATTGGAAATGGGTTTGTATTTCTGGAATTTAAAGAAAGCAGAGGTCTAAACAAGGACATGACATATTCAGGAATACATTTCCAAAAACCCTTTTACATGCATGTTGTAAAGCCACATGATCTCTTGGAATAAACAGGTGCATTTCAATACATTAGAATACAGTGGAAAAGTTGATTTGTTTTAATAGTTCAATTCAAAAAGTGCAACTCATTATGTCAAACACATAATGTACACGCAGGAATTTTTTTTCAGGAGGCCAATTCCTATCCAATATTAAAAACCCTTATTATTTATTTATTTTTAATGGAATATTCATTTATTGAGATCGGCACATTTTTTTCAAGGTCCAAGCAATAATCTTCAAAATGATAACACATACAAATATACAACAACATATAACAACATATATCACTTTGTATATAGATACGGCACTTTTTGGATTGTACTAGTGAAATAAATTAAGTTGTCCACAAATTTATTGTGATGCATCAGTATGAGAGATATGATGCAAAAACAATATATTCTTCTCACGAGGGCAACATGCATCATAGAAAGAATGCCAGAGGTCATGCCAGAATGCGGTGCAATCTTGGATAAGAAAATCCTCTTCCACGTGGATTTTCGTATTTTGTTTGACAAATACTGGGAAATGAGTAATACTGACAGAAGCCTGCAACCACTAATGCTTGACTAGAAACAAAAAGAATCCAGAAGACACCTTTTGTTTTGCCTTTTTGGGGGGTTGTTTATTTGTAATATTCCTTTAAATATGAGCAAGCAGAAACACAAGTACGTCACAGTCAATGTTTTTAGTTTTTTTGTTTAAACATAACTTTCTTTCCCAAACTCTCTTTCCGTTTTTTTTTTTTTTTTAGCTAACAACCACAAATAAAGCACCGGGTGTGTGGCGTGTCAAGCACTGTTTACATGACGTGGCCCCTCCTCCTCCGTGTTATGAGACAAAGTGACAGCACCTACCCAAAGGCTGCAAAATGCAAATGAGGTTGGCCTTCAGCCCCTATTGGTCATGCGTTCAACTTTGACAGATGGTGGTAATGATTGCACAGCGAATAAAGGAAAGAATGTTAAGTGTGCGTGTGTGTGCGTGTGTGTGTGTGTAAAGCGTTTAAAGGGGACGCGAAGGGATTCGACCCATGCCAGTGCATTTGTACTTTAAAACGAAAAAAAAAGTACAGTACATACGTCTACTTATACAGTGAAAGCACTGATGATTATCACAGAAGGGTACCAGAGGTGGTAAAGCGAGGAAACAATGTGATGACAAACATAGAACTGATAACTAAATGTTCAGTTCCCAAAAGTAGAGACAACATTACGCACACCTCTGCCTTGCCTGCTTAGTACAGGTTGACGATAATAATGATAATGCAGTCCGTCACATTCATCGGAATGTGAAGAGACTTGCTTCTCAGGTCCACGCAAACATGTTCCCTCAGCCCAACATTAAAAGTAGTTTATGTCGTATGACGTTAACAATGTTCTTCATTTCCATGATTTGAGTTGGAAAATTTTATGCAGATTATTTGTAGACTTGCATGGATTAGCGAATTAGCGGTTCCACTGTATACGTTATGCACGTGTATTGTGAAAGATGACTCTACAATCGCTAACATTGGTTAAGTGCATACAATAGTGATTACAATTACATTATTACAAACCAGCTTACTTAGGTCGCCTTCTACATCCAACACATGACGTAAAGAAAATTCTTTAAACCACAATTAAAATATATAAATAAACAAATAAATACAAATAAAGAAAAAGTCAAGGCTTTACATTTTGGGATCTGTTATATTTCACTACATATCTCTTTTACACACAATATACTCGGATACCACCATATTTAACTTCCCGGACATTAATAAATGAGCTTTGAAATCAACATACTTGCATAAAAATGGAATTCTAACAAGACAAACGTGAGCAACGATGAATTGAAAATAATGATGCCAATATTATAAAAGCTAACCAGACAAAATAAAATGTATCCATCCATTCATTCACCCATTTTTCGAATCAGCATATCCTCACAAGGGTGCTGGAGCCTATCCCAGCTGTCCTTGGGAAGTAGGTGGGGTACACCCCAAACCCGTTGCCAGCCAAGCGCAGGGCACACATAGACAAAAACACATTTGTACTCACAATTATATTAAGGGACAATTTAGAATGTTCCATTAACCTGCCATGCATGTTTTTGTAATGTGGGAGGAAACCCGAGTACCCGGAGAAAACCCACGCGGCAGCGGAGAACATGCAAACCCTACACAGGAAGGCCAGAATTGAATCTTGCACCTCTGTACTGTGAGGCAGACATGGTAGCCAGTCGACCAACCGTGCCGCATCAAATTAATATACAGTAATTAACATTATAATTTTACGATCACAAGCGTGGCTTTCTAAACTCATTGGTTCCGCTCATGATGGCCTGATTGTGTATAATGATTGTGTAATTTTACAGGGATCAGTCTTGCTTTTAATGACCGCATTGCTACGCTGACTTTGGACGGCTGGCACTAAAAGCTCGATGTTTTATGTGACCCCCAAACAGTCAACACAATTATTTTAGCCCCACTAAACTCTCCCCGCACAGAACCAATGAGGATGCTATTTAAATTTTAAATGCCCTGGGGACCTTTGGAGACAATATTAATGTAATATGCATATTCATAATTTTTAATGCATAATCAGATAGAGTGATCCAGATTGTCTGCTAGCAGCAACGTAGCTAAAAAAATAGTATTGAAATAAGCTCATCTAAAATAGGCATGTGAGTAAGAATGAGGTAAATGCTCCTAAGGATACAAACGACTAAGTTTCTCATTGAATTTAGAGATAACTGGGCTCCAACGTCACAAAGAATTATTATTATGCATCGAGTCAAACCTAATGCATGAGCGCATAAACAGCAGCAAAGATGAAACAGCAGGTACAAAAAAGAAAAAATGAGATGCGGATCAGAGACACTTGATTAACCAGGAATGACATTTATCAAAGATCTTCAGCTTTTCTCATTATTTCTATTCAATACTTCCAACCGTTGATTATCTTTGATAAAGTCAGGAGAACGATACGCTCAGTCAATCAAGCCAGACACCAGAAGCGCTTGCGGTCGGCCTCATGCAAGCTTTATCCGTTGCATCGGGTAGCCAGGCAGCCTGTCGCCATAGCAACCAAGAGATGGAGGCGAGCAGAGTGGGGGTGGCGTCGAGTAGAAGAGGAAGAAAAAAAAACTCACTCATGCCCGCTTGTGACTGCAACGATCGAAATTAGACAATGGACTGATGACATGTCACCTTATTCTATTATTGTACAAGAGTACAAAAAGAGAAGGAGGGGAAGTGGATGGGAGCAAAGCAGAAGCAAAACAAAGGATGGCAACAGAAAATTAAAAAACAGTTTTGCAGCCTCTGTGTTTACTTTCCCCCGAAAACATAGGATATGAAAGGTGCTAAATGGTTTTTACTCTTTCGCTTCAGCCAGTTTGTTGTTCAGCTCTTTACTTTTCTCCTTGTCGCCCAACGCTGGCCGGCTCACGGGTTGGTTCTCCGAGGTCATCTTCCTGGAACCCCTCAGTGCCGCGCTCTGCTTATCTTTGGCTTTCTTCACTGGCTTGCCCTGGCTCGATGCGACAGCCCCGGGCTTTTTGGCTTTAGTGCGAGGGACAGTAGACCTGTCCACCTGAGGATGTCGGATAGCGGACATGAGTGGAAATGCCCGAGTTCATGTATTTTTTTTTCAGATCTGTAACTGTGGAACAGAAAGAGCAAGCAATCTTAACACTCATTGTGTGAATGCTGAGACAATTTTCCAGTTTGGCAGACCAAGGGCGTTTCACTTGACTACTTCATGACAGAAAGAAGAACGGACATTGGAAAAAGTGAAACCAGGTCTAAGTTGTGGCGCAGGTGGTGTAGTGTGATTTTGATGGATTTTATTGAAGCACAATCAGATATATTCTGCACTCCGTTGATACGTATTTGGATAGTATTTCATTCCTAAATATGTGACATCAGAATCATTGTAGAAATCAATTCAGTGAATGCATTATTGTAATTATCATTATTATTATTATTATTATTATTATTATTATTATTATTATAGTGTTTATTATATAGTTTAAAAGCACAGCCGTACTGCGGAATAACTGGCCTGTGTGTGTGTGTGGGGGGGGGGGGGATGCACTTCTAAAGCAGACACACGATGGGGGGGTGTTGAAAGCTATCTTTAACTGCTCAATGTTGATCCATTTTTCATCATCCGCAAGTGGTGATCTTGCAGTACCTTATGAACAACATACTTTGCGCACACTGTTCTCCTGTACCCACTCCAGTGAGTCCATTATACTTTTGACATGGGGGTCGCGCCTCTCCTCCACTTAATTCCAAGGGGATGAGGGAAGCCGGTTTGATTGGCCGAGTATCAAGGCGGGTGTGTTCATTCCCACAACGGCGCAAATGCCCATTTCTAACTGCGACCATCTGTGAAAATGCCCAAAGAAAGAAAACGGCTCCCATTCACAGTTACTTACTTTCACTAGACGTGTGCTGGGCATGAAAATAGGGCCTTGTGTGTCAACAAACACTGATGATTCTCCAAGTTAGTTTGGTGGAGAAAAATATGTTAATCCATATGTTAGCCAGACAGTGAGGACTCTGCTGTGGTACTACAGTGAACCCCTGCTAAAAAGCTTTATAATTGCTGAAAGATGGTCCAAGATGGTCGCAAAGAAGTACTTTCATCTAAATGGAATCGCTCAGCATTCACAGGCAATTTCTGAGGGTAATTGCAAATGTAAACATGTATGTCTTAAAGCAATCCTTAAAGTTACACTGTAAAACCCAGCAGATCAGTGCGCACCTGTTTAATGGGGTCGAAGTATGGCTCGCTGTACAAGCTGCGTATCCTCCTCCTCTCCTGGGCCTTGTTGTCAGTAGGTTGTAGCGGGGCTTGTCCCTTGAATGTTGCACTATAGCTGGTTTCCAGCCTGGTCTTCTCATCCGGAGGTAAGTACTGGGACTTGGCCCGGATCATCTGTGCAGGCTTCACATCTCTATAAGCCTTAAATTCGGTTCTGCAAGGAGAGAAACCAAGTGGTCATCATTCATATTTTATTTTTTTTAAATGACAGTGATTTTCTAACCAACCATATTCTTGTAAATTATTTTTAAACATGTTCACACGGATTCAATGAATTTCTTTAACCATTTCAGGGTCAGCAGTTACTACAGTGGACAGTTTATCATGTTATCAGCTTACAGGATGCATGAAAGGGTTCAACATGACAAGATTTTTGGTCATACAATTTTCAAGTTTTGGTAAATAAATATAATTTGTACTAGATAATAATACTAAAAAAGATTTTCTTCATTTGAAATCCAAAGTTTGGAAAACAACAAATGCATTGAACCCTGGTTTCTGGCCAAGCTTATGGTGAACTTCAGATGTCATCGGAGCTTCCAAAACACGGATAGACTTTGAGGGCTATGTATTCAGACATGTCCATTTGATGCAGAAATGCTGGCATATCCAGAGTTGTATTTTTATTTATTTGCAGTAATATGCCTCAGTGCGCCTGTTTGGGAATTTGGCTGACAGTTCTGCACCAAGCTGGGTGTTCCAATCTAGCGAGGGGGTGTCATTTGCCATCCGTCCATGCCTGATGAAATAAATATTGAACCTTTTTGTATTCATTACTTTGATTTTGCTATATGTTCATTGAGTGCTTTGAGTCCAACAATGTCGATGACATGTGCACACCGCTATAAATTTACTTTAAGTCTACTATTTGATGAAAGCCCAATATTGAGACAGCGTTTCCTCTTTGTGTCTTCACTGAAAACAACAAAAATTATTCTGCGGGACATTAGAGTAGAGTGGTTCGGTCGGCAATTACAACACAACTCTGCTTCAGTCTAATCCGATGACAAATATCAGTCTTCCCCTTTGGCTCTGGCAGAGTCATGAACGCGCACTGTAAACAATCATGAGGCACATTTAAATGTCCTTGCTCACAGTATAAATAAAGTAAAGTGTTACATTACGCAGCAGCTTCAAGCATAGAGAGATGGAGTCAATACTTGGCCACCGTCCTTCTGCCTCCATTAAAAAAAAAAACTACTCTATTTACGAAGAGAACAAAGTCAATATAAACTAAGGAGACTGTGAGATGCATTCTATTTATAGATAAGAATAAATTTCTCACAGGTTAAAAGCTGAATGCTATAATAAGGTTGCATTGGGAACAATCGCCCACCAAGAGACAATTGCAGATATGAACATTTTTGGATCCTTAATGGCCACGTCGAAAATTATCAATGCCTGAACATCTAATCTAAATAGCTACTGCATATTTTACAACACATTTATGAACAATCAATGCTATGTTAAAATTCAAGATGAAAAAAATGGCATCAAGACATTTTGGATGCCCGCCGTTATTTATGAGGTTACAAATGCAAGTCTTGCTTTTGGGTCATCAAAAATAGGCCAGTTGTTGACAAAAGCTTTTCATGTAGCATGACAGCGGCATTTACATAATTACGTTAAAATATAAGGTGATCGTTTTGAATTCCTCTTCCAGTTGGTTAGTTTGCACACATTTACATTTTAATGACTACTCTGGCAGAAATGTGTTTTCGCATTTATAAAATAACCCACAGGGTGAAATGTCACAATGTGAAAAGTAAATTGTTCATAGCACAAAGGCTGATGACTGGGGCATTACCCATAGAAAAGAGAACTGCCGGTACACACCATCAGTGCACTGGAGAGATGGAAATCACACACAGAGAGTGATTACATAACAGGACTTAGGCTCGCTTTCAGGGCCAGGATGGACCAAGAGGCTACAGCGCAAAGACCGATTATACAATGACATCCAAGGACGATGGTATAAAACACTTACATGACACCACAGGGTGTCGATTGTCCAAGTGTCAAGAGTTCACAGTGTGGTACTCCAGCCTGTACATGACGGTAACGTACTGTAGATGCTATTCATGGACAGTAGAACAATAATTCCTGTGTCCCCGAGGTCCATATGTGCTTGAGAAATGTTGAAGATACTTTATATACTAATACAGCAAACATAAATGGTCTAACGGTTTTTGGCAAAAGCACTGTAACAGTTTTTTGGTATGCATGTATCATTGCAACACAAGCTATTCTTGTCATAGCGATATTTCCGCTAACCCGCTGTGGTGGTTTATGTGCGTAAGAAAGAGTTCTACGCTGCAACCAATCACTGGCGCTGACAGAAGTGGAAATGCGCCAGGACACAGCACACAGAATGTGTCACAATATGGGCTGCTACACTTGGAAGACTCATATAGCTATGCCATGTTATTGGTGAATATACATCTTCACAATACATGTGCAAGCAAAGTAAGCAAATCATATATTTGTTGTTTCGGAATATGAGCGTGACAAATCAGTCCAAGATTTGATTTAATCTATTCACATACTACCAGTCTGTTGTCACACACTCCCCTTTTGGCAAGAGGTGGGTTACAGCCTAGGCTGGTTGTCAGTCAATCACAAAGCACAATCAGTGACCCCCCAAAACTCACCTATTTGCTGGTTTTGTGGTCATGCCAATGCCCTGTCTCATATAACAATATTGCTTTGGCGCCATTTTGTGGCACCTTGCGCCAACCAACTACCTTGGAGTGAGCTGAGAAGCTTCATGTTGTGCTCTGCTGCCATCTTGTGGCATCTTGGTGCCTAGGAACGATGTTAAAGTGAGTTATTGAGCTTCGTGTTGTGCTTTAAGACCATCTTGTGGTATCTATAGACAATTAGAGTATAAATGTTTTTTTGGAATGTGAGATGAAGCCAGAGTACCTGGACCCTTGCAAGCACAGGGAGACCATGTAGATTCCACACGACCGAGCCGAAGCCGAGATCTGAACCTTTGACAGCGTTAAAATCCCACCAAATTTATTTCAGACTTAAGTTAAATATTGTGAGTGTGCTCTGCGCTGATAAAGCACTGGAAGCTTCTCCCAGAGTATTCCAGGAAATTAATGAACCCCGAGGACCTCTGTGGCTTCTTTTTATTGTTGGATCAGCGGCCATAAAGACTGGCTTTCAATCAATACTCTCTCATCCGGCCTGTTGGATAGCAGCTCCTCTTTGGGCAACGTACCATATGACACAGGTGACTCTTTGAGCACTTTTCGCGGTTGCCTTTCACATATTTAAAAGAAGGCTCGCTCCGTAGTTCACGCGACTATTCTGGGGTATATATTGTATGTATACGAGTTAACTGTAGTCACACGCGGTAATATGAGATTAAATTGGTTACATAAAGCAGATTCAGTATGATCTGACAAGGTACTGATGGAACAAATGAGTATCAGTGGAAATTTTAGGATTACATTTGGCAACTATATGTGAATCCAGCTTAACGACAACAGAGCATGAAAGTCAGAACAGTTTAGACAATCAGTTGCAGTTTCTGGGGAAGAGCGATATCCCACGGTTTCCAGTGCATTTTTCTTTTGCTAAAGTGGATTATATTTTTTGCATTTCTGGACTCACTGACAACACAATGCTTTGCAGGCTCTCTAAGAGGATCATTTTCAAAATCCCCAATATTCAATCACTTCACTGCTGTGGGTTCCATTCTGCTAACAAACTCATTCAGCAGGCAGAGGAGGATTTGGAGACGTTTCGGAAAGTCTCTTTTGAAAGGAGTTGATTAGAGTTCCCTGCAATAAAAAATGTTTCACGACAAAATGGGAAAATCAAGTCACTCTGAACTCAATGAACCTGCAGCTTCTGCTTCGTTGTCACCGAGAAAAAAAAAAAATACTTTCATATGCTATTTTCTAACATTCGTTTTGTGAAAGTAGAAAAAAAGATCCCTTTTGGTCACTGCAGAGAACACAATGACAAAGTAGGCTTTGTCTGTTTGAAAAAAAAAAAAGATCATGAACAAAGGCTCAGGCAGCTGACGTCTCTTCACTCATGGCTTATATCAGGCATAATAAGGCATTTAAACATATCTTAACCCTTTCATGCACCCTGTAACCTGTAATAACATGATAAGCTTTCCACTGTAGTAACCGTTGTCCCTGAAAGGGTTAAATATGACTCTACCAAAGCAGCAGAAAATATCCAAGTAATAGAATGCATTTGTATTGGAGTGTTGATTTTGCTGTTGATCAATTTGACTTCACTTGACTCAGCATTGTTTAGCTTTTTTACCATGTGCTTTTTGTTTTTGCTTGTACCAAGGTGCTGTTTCTTTCCATTTTTTTCAGCTCCATGATTTCCCCTCAATCTGTTCTTTTGTAATGTTCTTGACTTATGGACTGTTTACCTCTTAAATTTGTGCACGCGCGCGAGTATACAGATGCAGTATAGGCAATAAAGTGCCAACAATGATCTGTTTTCAGGCCATCACGACACTTCCTGACACGCGACTTAGGTTCATTGCATACTCGGAGCAAACAAGAGTGTGAACGGTAGTCTATATGTGTTCTGCGGTTAACTGCCGACCAGCCCAGTTTGTAACCTGCCTCTTGCCTGAAAACAATTCGAGTAGGCTCCAGCTGACGTGTGACCCTAATGAGGACTAGGGAAATAGGAAATGGATAGATGGTCCATTTTCCACAGAATGTTACAGCAGATGATCGCTGAGGTCGTATGTCAGCTAATAATAACTTAGCCCGGATAGGCAATGTACAAGTGATAAATGAGGAACTGTTACTGAAACAAATTGCATCCGTTTATGAGCACTATATTTGGTGTGGGAGAATGAACAGGATCAGAGTTGCCATGGCTGAATAGCGTTTTGGTTAAATGAGATGTAGATCACAAATTACAATGTTTGTAGCTTTATCCTAATTGCCGTTTTTTCCCCCAGTTTATTTTACTTGTAGATACAAACTATACGCCATATAGCACAGTGCAGCTGGAGTGTTAATGTTTCAAGTTGACAGAATTTAGTGACTGATGGAACTGTTTTTCAAACGTATTCCAAATGAGCACTGATGCCATTTAAGCATGTGCTGTGTGATTTGTGCCCACCATCCATTATGTTAACCCACAGTTGACCTGTTTAAAGACTCCACTGGCAGCGAAAGACAGAAGTTCGGGTGGGCTTGTGCCGTGCCATGTAGAGGGGGACACTGCCCTGGGCTGCAAACTGCTCCACAACACACACACACACACACACACACACACACACGCGCGGCAGCGGGGCACCAACCAGCTGAATCCCAAGACACACTAATCTCACATGGCATCAGACCACATCATCAGCGGTGATTCTTCCTATGGCAACTGAGTCATAACTTTGACTTCATATAAAATAGCCATATGTGTCGTTTCAATTTCACTAAGATCTGGGGGGAAAAAACAATATTTTCCCTCTTCCACACCAGACAACAAAAACAAAAAGACTTAGCATTTGATTTTAAAAAGTGAATTGCAAGAACTTTGTACAACAATGCACAGTGACCGACATGCGTGACTTGATGCTTCATCATCCTTTATCATGGCTGTGACGATTACATAATACAGATTACCCTAGTTGTGTATGTTATGCACCCATCTCACGCCCTAAAGACACAATAAAATGATTAAAACACACTTTTAAGGTAATCCCTGGGACTGTTTTACTCTCTCTCTTGACTGATCTAAAAATAAGAATCCGAGTGTGCTTGCTTCAAGCTGTCTATTTGTCACTTCCAGTTCAAGTCTATCGTAAAACACCAAGGTGCAATATTCACAATTACTATAACTATAATCATAATAAGAGTGATTGTGTCAAATGAAATAGAATAGAAATGAGAATAAATGTAAACAAGCCAGGTTATTAAGCAATCACAAACATTAAAACACCTGCAACTTTAACACATGCTCAGCAACACATACAAAACGGGTATACAATACAAATATAATCTCTCTTCCTAGTGAAAAGAATAAATATTATTTTTATTTGATGTTCGCATTTTGTATGCCGCTTTAATGGTTTTTAATGTGCTCTACAAATAAAGTTGTATTAATTTTGGTAGGTAGCTCTTGACTCATTTGAGCTACCCTACGAAGCCCCAATGTGCTAAGCACAGGACATCTTGGCCTTTCCAATGATATCTACTGTTTAGATGGGATCAAAAGAACTTTTCTTTCTTTCTGGCGGAAAAAAGACTGCAGCAAAACACAAATGTTATGAAAAGAGATACATTTTTAATGATACTACTTTTTTAACACTGCTAATCATTAAAGTAGACATGCTGTAAATCCTTAAGTAAAAATATTGTTATGAAATTGCGAGTTGTTGATTCAGCTCCAAGGAGGCGAGAAATAAGAAAAAAAATAAAATGAACTGAATTCAGGTCTCAGCAGGTGACGGGGGTTCACTGCACAGGTAAACCACATGCGTGTTTCTACTCACTTGTAAGAGCTGCCGGCTGCAATCTCCTGTTTAATTTGCCTGTTGACGGCATCCACTGCCGCCCGTCCTTCCCTTTCCACCTTGACTTTCTTCTCCCCTTCTGCCTTTTTGCTCGACCGTTTTTTCCTTTCGTGGCCCTGGATGAGGTCTTTCTCTTGCACTTTGTCAGCAATGGCGCTCTTCTCCACGCCGCTTTCGGCGTCCGCCAGATGCTGTTTCCCGTGTTTGGAGCGGTCCAGTGGCCGGTCGTCGCCCGCGGAGATGGTGGCGGGCGGTTTAGGTATCCACGGGTGGTCGTACCTTTTCGGAATGGGCCAAGGCTTGTAGTCTTTCTGGTACTGAGTCTCGCTGTTGAACGGTATTTCTGGGCCGTGGTACTCGTTCTTGGGTTTGCAGCTGGGTTCGGGTCGCACTCGCCAGTGTTTAAAGTCCTCCCTCATAACCGAGCTGCACACCCGTTCCTCCGACACGCACCTGCGCGGCGGCGCGCGTGGACCTGCGGTGGCGGTGCGGCGATGGGTGCGATGCGGCTGGGTGTCTATGGGGAGCCCGGCCCGTAATGGAGGTTGCAGTTGGACGTGCTGCATCTCCGAGGCGTCCGTGTATTTGGTGAACACCAAAGGCACCGCGATGTCAGCCTTGTCCATCTGGTTCCAGAAGCGAGCCATGCAGCACGCCCTGCTGATGCAAGGCCACGCCATGCTGAGGTTCCTTGAGAAAACAGTGGACGATAAAAAATCAAAATGGTCCAAATATTTTTTTACAGGATGCTGTTTACGATGGAGGCGAGTCCGTATCCGAGTTGAGTCCAATGTTGTTCAGGTTAGATTAAAATAAACGCAAATCCATCGTACTTCTAAAGCGTACGCATGCATTGCCAATCCTTTTACCTTTAAAAATCTATCGTAATGAGAGATTTCTGATCGGATTTCGTCTGTGTCCGTATCCTCTGTGCTACATCACTCCACGCTACACTGCAAGGGAAAAACGGCCCCGCCCTCACCCGCTCAGACTCGGGAGACACAAACCGGAATGATGAGATCAAGTTATATATTTATAGCTAATTTCCGGTTGTACCATCTGTAATTGTTAATATTTTAAGACCGAAATGGGGAGAAACACGAATCTCATGAGATTTATTTTATTGTTAAAAATATGGTCGTGGTTTTCCGTATTTAAATTGAAATAACTGTACAGCACCACTCCCAATTCACGTCGGGCAAATGAACTTTGTTTTGAATCATAAAACTATTTCCGGTTAAAAACCGACAATTCTAGAATCTTGATTAACGCAAGGTGCCTTTACGTACCCTTCAAACTGATGAGCAGGGGGATAATCAATATTTATGAAACTTGCAATGACAAAATAATTACTTACATCTCTGGATATTACGTTTATTCCGTATATAAAGTGTGATTAAATGCAATTGTATGTTTAAATAAATTCATAGCATATCTTGAGACCAGAACATTTTTTAGGAAAAACACAGGCAGGTTGGCAATGACTCGTTTTTATGTCTTAGAAGGTATATATGCACATTTACAACTGAAAGTAAAAATGCAAGTATAAGCAGAGGTTTACTGTCTTCATGTCCACATTAATTAACCAGTATCATTTTCAATCATTGTGCCATGGCACATGGAATTGTAACTGGTTGGAAATATCTTACCCATTTACAAAAATATATTCATTCATCTACCTATTTGCCAGCGATGTATTGTTGAAGGCAGAAGTACGCTATTTAAAAACTCTTCCACAAAATGGCAAAGGTAGTGGTTCCCTGCATTCATACATCAATAGCTTTGACTTCAACTCAAAAGGACCATATTTATTCATGTAACTAACCTTAATTTTCTTATTTGTTTTATTTACACACTGTCAATGCTGCTTGTCTTCATGTTGTCTTTTTTTATTTATGTATTTGTTTATCTGCTTGAATGAGAGGTCCTACAGAAAAAGACAAATTTTTATTTTTCTTATTGTCAATTGAATCAATACATTAAAAAAAGAGGAAGTTTGCTAAACACCGGCCTTGCTTATCAATGGTAACTGATATGCGTGTGTGTGCACTAAATATGTAAATGTAAATATGTAAACAAACAGAGAAGGTTTGTTAGCTATTTTGAACATGAAATGTCAAAAAGCGATCGTATGCAAAATGCCAGCAAATAATGCCACATATACAAAATCAGAGTAGTATTTCAATTTTACTTTCCAAGCCCGCGGGCCGAGTCCGGCCCGTTGGTCTTTTTAATCCGGCCCGCGAAGGTTGGTCCACAATTGAGGTTCGATGTGAATGATTGCATTCATTTCAATTGGACTTGTAATGACAGGCATTTCACCGTCAGGTGGCGCATTGACTTGAAGTTGCAGAACACGGGCGGGGTGGGGGAGGTGTGGGGAGGATATTTTCGACCACCTAGGACCTCTGTATCGCTCTACTTCTACTGGTCTGATCACAACCCATCTGCAGCAATGCACAGGCTAAAATAGGTAATCAACAACACTGTTGTCATTTTAAAAAAGTATATTAATACAGTACTTTCATGCTTTTGTTCTTTTGATGTTTGATATGGACTGTCAACAAATGCAGTTTTTTTATGTACCATAGCTCGTGCTGACCTGGCCCTTCTGTCAAATTTTAAAAGTCAATGCGGCCCGCGAGCCAAAAAGTTTGCCCACCCCTGAATTATCATGTTTGCTCATCTTGAGATGCAGTTTTCTCTTTTTTCAGCCAGATGGTGCTGCCTTGACAGAGACGGACATTTTCAATCGGGTGAAGCCTGCCCTTTGCCACAGTGAGAGTATACAAAAAGAGCCAAAGCAGGAGAATATTTTTGCTCAGTGCTAATATACGCTCATTTTTGAATGTTCTGTATTGTTTCGTGACTTTCTGGGTCAAAGACCAGATGTGGTGTGGTATGGTAAGTGTGATTTATCAAATCCTACATTGAGTGTCTGAGATAAGACAGTCAATCAGGAGGTGATGAAAGCAAGGACAGACTTTGGACCTTCATCATTGCCTTCTTTTCCTTCCCACCAGCTGCAGTTCTGCAAGTTGTCTGTCTTTCCTTCGAGCAATATGAAGATTGATTTTGCCCCAGTCGGCGTGCCCCTCCACAGGAGACTACAGACCGTCGCCGTGCTGCAATGGGTTTTCTCTTTCCTTGCCTTGGGTAAGTATAATTTATCAAATTTCTGGCTGTGCACATTGGTGAGTCCAGGGACTGGCATGAGCTAAATTTAATATACTAGTACTAGTCTTCTACTGCTAACACTTTCATGACAACCTGTAACCTGATAACATGATAAGCTGTCCACTGTCGTAACCACCATGCCCGAAAAGGTTCATTTTTATAGATGACCTGTTTTGGTTCAAACGCTTCATCAAATGTGTTTTGCAGCTATATACCATGAGTGGAAGTTTCTCACTTGTGCTAAGTCTCTTCAATGTATCAAGGTAATTTTGCAACTTTGTGTCCAAAAGAGGGAGCCAAACGGCATCCTGCATATTCATGGTTCAGCATTTGTGAATTCAACTACAGTATCTGCAGATTATTTGGGGGGAAATTGTCCCCCGTTTTTCACTGTTAAAAAAAAAAAAAATATATATATATATATATATAAGTACCCCGAAAAACTCAACTATTTTCTGTTTTGGTGGTCTGGCCAAAGTAATGAAAGAATTACTTTGCCACCATCTTGTGGCATCTTGGTGCCATGGAATTGAGGAAGCGTTGAGGAACTTGTGGTGATTTTCCCTTATCAAGGGTGTGAGATCAACGTGACGCAATGAGATATGGCAAATGGTTGTAACTGCAGCGTCACATTGTGCAACCATGCCTCTTTCTCCTCAGGCCACTTCTGATGGCCTACTTATGCTGCGCTAGCCATTTGCCCATTTCCCATTCGGAGGAAAAGGAGGATCAATTCAGTATAATTTGTTGAGAGTGTGGACCTCCAACTGGCTTTAAACATGTAATATACATATCTTTGTCTCCCCAGCACCCACGTGCATCTTCCTGTTCATCTACCTGCTGTTTACGCGTTACTGGTTGATCAGCGTGCTCTACGCCATCTGGTGGTTCTTTGACTATGACACTCCGGCACGCGGAGGGCGTAGGATCTCCTATTTGTGCGGAATGAAAGTCTGGGACTACATGCGGGATTACTTCCCCATCAAGGTGAGATGTAGAATGCTGCTGTTAGTGATAAGACACTTATTTAAACAATCTTCCCAATCGATATTGTGGTTAAGATTTAGCCTCAGCATTTCCCGAGCAAAATACTTTGGATTTATCTAATCTGATGTCCCATCAAGAAGTGTCCTTATCTATGTGCTTGCTAGCAAGTGGCATCCCCTTTATTCCTGTCGACTGTGTATGTGTTTCAAATACATCAGAGAATCAATATTTATCAATACTGTATATATCAAATATATAATACTCGTCGGAGATTTAGATTTTTAAGCATATTAATGACTTGTGGATCACTTTGGCTCGCTGAACTTGGCTTGCTCTGACAAAAACAATTAGAGGATGGAAAGACACTTATCCTCACAAGGGTCGAGTGGTGGAGCCCAGCTGTCTTCGTGTAGTGGGCGGGGTACACCCTGAACTGATTGGCAGACAAATGCAAGGCACACACAGACGAAAACGCATTTGCGCTCACAGTCATACCTATGGACAATCTAGAGCAGGGTTGCCCAAACTTTTTGGACCGAAGATCTACTTTTCGATCAACTAACATCCCGGGATCTACCCTTATCGGCACTCGCACACACGCGCGCACGCCATGATGAGAAACAGCCTGAAAAGGAGGCATGACACGCACTTTTGCAGCCTGTTAACTATCGTAGCTCACACATACCGGTTTAAAGTGCTTTCCTGGGCCCTCCAAGATTCCTATTCTTTGCTCGTGCCCTTGGTGAATTGTACACGAAGCAAACTCTGAATGAGAATCATGACGATAAAACATACATCTCAACAGCTCTGATCACAAGCTGCAATTGCAAACTGCTGAGCGCTAACAACTTCCGGTGATGTAATCACTCGCCAGCGTAAATTTAAGATTTATCTGCTTTTATTTTATTTTTTAAATGTTTTTTTTGGTGAAAATGATACTGATGATTAGTCTGCAGTGTATATTAACACACAAAATATATTACTAACATGGTCAAAGACACACAAATGGTAGTTTGTTTTTTTTCTCCTCGACACTCCTCGGATTTACTTCGGACCTGTCTTAGATCTACCGGTAGACCAGGATCTACCTAATGGGCACCCCTGATCTAGAGTGTTCCAATAACCTGCCATGCATGTTTATGGAATGTGGGAGGAACGTGGAGTACCTGGAGAAAACCCACACAGGCATGGTGAGAACATGCAAACTCCACACAGGAAAGGCGAAACTGGAATACAACCCTATACATCTGCACTGTGAGGCTGACATGCTAACCAGTCAACGACCAGGCCGCCCTGTGCATTTATTCCTGATGTGTTTGGAATAAATGCTATTTCCGAAGAGAGGGTGTGCGAATGGAATTTATCAAACCAGCCTACAAAGGTGAAACACGTGCTTAAGTGGCAAAATGGCTTTTTCTCAACCTGAAGGACGTGGGTTAGATCTCGGGCTGTTGTGACCATATTGCAGTGTCTTGACCAAGATACTGAACCCTGAGTTGTTCCTGATGCTGCGTTGTCAGTAGGTAAATGAGTAAACAGTATTTAAGAGTTGTGACTACCTGAGGTAGAAACGTGCGACAAGTAAAAGGCCCTTCTAAAAATTCAATTTAAATGGCAAGTTGTACAAAAGTCAATAAGTTTGTTGGACTTTTAACTATGAGTAGCAGGAATGCAGATATGGCTGTTAGTTTAATAAGGTAAATCAAGTTTTCATGCTCTTATAAGGTATTATAATTCTTGGTAGTGCGGCCCGGTAATCCAGTGGTTAGCACGTTGACTTCACAGTGCAGAGGTACAGTTCCAGCTCCGGCCTCCCTTTGTGGAGTTTGCATGTTCTCCCCGGGCCTGCGTGGATTTTATACGGGTGCTCCGGTCTCCTCTCACATTCCAAAAACATGCGTGGCAGGCTGATTGAACACTCTAAATTGTCCTTAGGTGTGAGTGTGAGTGCGGATGGTTGTTCGTTTCTCTGTGCCCTGCGATTGGCTGGCAACCGATTCAGGGTGTCCCCCGCCTACTGCCCGTAGACAGCTGGGATAGGCTCTAGCACACCCCGTGACCCTAGTGAGGATCAAGTGGCTCGGAAAACGAATGAATAATTCTTGGTTATAACTTTTTAAAAGTGAAATCAACTTTCCTGATTTGTAAAACAATATTGAGATAACCAGAACGTCGTCATAATATTGAGTTGGTGAACTTCAGCTTTTGCATTGAAACAAAGATTATCCTTGATTTGAGCTAACTTCTGTTTTTAAGGCATCTTTTGGACTGACATTTGGAGGCAGAATAAACTTTTGAATGTTTTACAGCGTCTTGGCCCATATCCTTTTTGATTAAAAAACATATTACAGCAAGCATAAAAATATTACTTTAGAGGCTCCTGCTTGATGAAAGCTAACTTTGTAAATGAGGGACACAATTGTTGAATTTGCACAGAAGGTTTTATGTCCATTTCTTTACCGCGTGAAAAAGGCCCAGGCGGTCACATGGCAAACAATTATGCATAGCGGACACATCTTAAAACTTCGAGAGAGAAGCTGCGTTTATTCCGAATGCCAAATAAGACCAATCAAATACTATTACAGTAATGACCAATTGTGGACAATTATACGTGACTGAGTTCTCTCCAAATGCTCCAAGAACCCCCCCAACAAAATATTAATGATCAATAATACAAAGGTACTATGAGACACTAGTTTTGAATTGTAATTGAAAAAAAAAGGAGACCATCCAATGAGCAGTTTAAAGTGAAGTGGAAATGCTGCTTGGCGTTACTACACCGCTGTCTGTCTTGCAAAATGCTGTCCTGGATGCTCTCCACTCACTTTATACACAACTGTCCCTGAGCTCGAATTTCACTCGCTAGAGGAAGTATGCCATCGATCTGTGCCTTTCGTCCTTTACCTATGCATGCATGAAGTGAAAAAGACAGTTTTCAATTGGTGTGTTTCAATATTTCTCCCATGATCTTTGTGAACATTTAGTGTTCAGAAACATTGCTCAAACACTTTCATCTTTCTGAATGAGGCAATTGGGTCTGACGGAATGACATAGTTCAACAGTTCTCATTTTATTTGTCTTTGTATGATTAGCCCTGAACCAATTGCAAGGAAAGCTAATCGTCTGGCCCGGAACCGAAAACAAGCACAAGGCCTTGCAATTCTGTAAGGTTTGCTTCCTCATTTAGCCTGTTGTGTCCCTCTTGTGGTCGAGAACTTGTAGCGCATGCTGTATATATATTTTTTTGTGGTTCACAGCTTTTGAGCCTTTTGATGCTACACTTGATGTTATGTTTGAAATTGGGTTTTCGACACTGAAAGCACAGTGTGTGACAGGATTGCAGAGAGCATACAGGTCATTCTGCAAACCAAATCAAATAGTTTTTATTGGTCTTAGAGCATGTTGTTGTATGATCTCCCGCATATGAAAAAGGCACTCTAAAAGAAAAAAAAATCCTTTCTTTTGTTACAACAATGACAGTTTTAATTTTATGAGGGAAAAGCTTGTAAAAGTACAATTAAAAAAAGTTGTTTTTTTACATAAATAATAAATGCATAAAATTTATACTTTCGTACAAGTTTTAAAAGCGACACATTTGAAGTGATTTTTTGATATGGGTTTTTTTTTTGCATTTGTCCCATCATCAAACAATGGATTTAAACTTACATTTCATTTTAAACTGTCTAATCGAATTTCAAATCTTTGGGACCCCTTCCTTCTTTAACAATTAATTGCCAATTACAAATATGTAACACCTGTAAACATGAATCAGAAAATCATTTTCTTATCATCTAGTTAGTTTATTCAGTGGATCCATTTTAGATTAGATGATGGAAAAATGTTTTTGACTTTTTCGAAACGTCATTTGAAATCTTTTGGGGTTCCTGACTTTTCATAGCATCATGTCTTATGAGTATATTCATATGAAAGTAGTAGGCGTGTTAGAAAAGTTCCAGAACTGGTTTCACAAAAGTTTTGTTGCAAATCCAAGTCCCCCTCAATTCAAAATACAGTGATGCCTTGAGATATGAGTGGACAAAATACGTGGTTCGAGAAATGAGAAGTATTCCTTCTTTTCTTTTTTTTCGCTGGTGGCATCAATTCTTGCAGTTTTAGAAGTAATGAATATTTGAACACAAATAGTGGAGCAAAACTCGAAGACAGATATCAAATATCCCAATACTCAGATATATTCTTTATCCTCAATGAAAAATGACAAATGTAGATTCCTACCGAGTTATTTATAGTAGCAGTAGTGGTAAAACAAGTAGTATTCCTCTTTGTTTGATTTGGATGACTGCATGGCTGTATCATACTCCCACCTGGTTTTACATTTTAAATTGTCATATACATTTAAATATTTTACATTGCCCTGCCACAATTCTTGCGTCCTCTTGCGCACTGAATCAAGCAAATGCTGAAAGTTCTCTTTGGAAATGTCACATGTCGTTTTTTAGTTTGGATTTGAAACTTTGAAACCTTGAAAACCTTGAAACCTCAGTTCTCCCACGTTGCATTATCCATGTGTTATTTCCAGTATCATCTGACTCCATGTGGAAAAGAAAAGGAGTGTTCTTTTCAATTCATTTCATTGGTGTCTTTTAACCGCTGTTTCGAATGATGCAGTGAGGAGGTTTTGACGAAAGCAGCTGATGCTTAATCACTGAATCCTTCTTTTGAGAGAAGAAAAGAAGAGATTGTCTTCGAGAGCTGTTCGAAAATTCCCTCTCATTAACTGCACCTTCGTTACTTGTGTTTTGTAGTGGATGTACTTCCTACATCTGTAGACACGGTATGGCATCTGCTCGTCCAGTGCCATGTGCGAAATGGCATAAAGTCAAACAGTTGAAAGTAAAGGCCGTGAACGCTTTGGTCATCTTAGTCAGGATACATAACTCAGGCCAATTGAACACAACTTTACTTACAGAGCACTTTAAAAACAACTGCAGCTGAATATAAAGTGATGTACAGAAAGTACAAATCATCCTTTTCAGAATAGCTTCAAAACAGTCAACACAGTAAAACATGAATATAATGCCGAGTTGTTGGACAAAGATTAAAAATATGAGTTGAGTTCTAACCCTGTAAGGGGCTTGACTAAACGTTCTAAGCGAAACCAATCCAAAGAGAGGAACCGGCGACGAAAAAGGCTGAATCCCCTCTGAACCTTCATTTAATTCTCGGTACCTCCGGTACCGTCTGGCCTGCTCACCTGAGGCACGGGGCAGATACAGAGAGGTGGAGAAACTCAGAGAAGTACGCTGGGGTGAGACTACTATGAGCGTAAAGACAAATAAAAAAAATCTTAAAATGAGTAAATATGCAGTATCGCATGATACTGCATATTTTCACATCGCATACCACTTAAATACAGGGCCAATATCGCCGATACAGATCCTTTTTTTAATACTATGAATTGATTCATCATCAAATTATTAAATGTCAATAATTTTCAGGACCTTCAACTGATTCATCAACGATTTTATTGGGACGAAAAGTTGAAAAAGTTTAAATGACAAATGTTATAGAGATCTTTTGATTACGAACAACATCAGGATCTGTAACTGGAACTCAAACCAATGATTAACCCTGTTTGAGGCCAGCTGCTAATGCCGCACAACACAAACAATGTGGAACTAAACCAACACATCATCTCTGAAATGTCTCGACAAGAAAATCATTGGAAAAAAAAAGTGGAAGTGTCATTTAGCATTAGAATGAATGGTTAATAAAAAAAGGTATCAAATGAAAATCCCCTTCGCATTTGAAATATGACATCTTGGCTCCCATTCAAATCCGACCCGATGAGCACTTTAACCTTGAATTACTGTACGAATCTCAGCAAGTCAGTGAGTGGAGCTGATTGTTTTTCCACTAAAGGTGCGGCAAAACAAACTGCACAAGGACAGATGTTGAGCGCTGATAGTGACCTGCAGTGCCATCTCTATCTCTTCTTCTGGGCTCAGTGAAACATGTAAACACTCCTTAGATTAGATATCTCACGTCTTAATGTGTTGATCATGAGAGAAAATACTACCTGTTTTGCGGTATTCACTCAATGTCCTGTCCAAAGTACGCGTTTGTAAGATAAAGATTTCCTGCTTCAATGCATAAAATACATTTCGTGTGTCACACTCACAACTTTAAGATCTTGCATAAGAATAAAATCGGTCACAAAACTGCTTTACGCAGATAATTTAAATGATGCTCGGCACCGGGAAGACTTCCAACAAGGGAATTTCTCCATTGTGAGACAAATAAAGGTTTTCTTATCTTAAGTTTAAAAAAAGTATAGTCTGTATTGTCTTTTAATAATATGACAACAGTTCTTGATGAATTGCTTAACCCCCCCTCCCCCACTGGCCAAGAGAGTCCTTTTACGTCGATCTGTCAATCAGGTAGCCGCTATTTACTTTTTTTATTAGGATTTGTTATTGATTCTTTTTCATATAAATGATAACTAACGAACTGTGATCAAAATATAACCAGTTTGACTGACACTGTCAGGTATTGTTACTAAACCAATTGTAAGTGGAGTGACAAAAAATTTATAATAGTTACTACTGACTTTTTTTTTAAAACATGAAATAGCATTCACAAAATAAGGCTTGTATGATTAGGGCAAAAGTGCGTGGAGTTTTACAAAATTCAAAATGAATATGATTCTGTTAAATACATCGCAATATCTACAACAATCACTGTATGTACATACTGTATAATGGAAAGTTGTTGATTGCAGCATGGAACAGTCCAAAGAGCAAAAAGGGCTTGTGAAACAAGGAGAAGAAGGCACATACTGTATGAGCTCAACACAGCCAATTTCAGGAATAACTCCATAAGCACTGTTGTACAAAATGCCACATTAAAGAAAAAAGTCTAACCGTTCAAAAATGTGACTCTGTTTTCATTTTCCCCCAGTTGGTGAAGACAGCTGAGCTGGACCCTAGACACAACTACATACTGGGCTTCCACCCCCATGGAGTCCTGGTGGCAGGAGCTTTTACCAATTTCTGCACCCATTCCACGGGCTTCAAGCAATTATTTCCAGGCCTCACCAGCTACCTGCTCATGCTCCCCCTTTGGTTTCGAGCCCCATTCTTCAGAGACTACATAATGTGTGCAGGTTTGCTCCACTGTTTCAATTCTGTGGGGATGCATCCATACCAATATTGTGTGTCTTGCTCATCCTTAGACTCCAAAAAGCCCCCCCAAACAAACTTGAATACCACAACACTGTTACCATTTACCAACCTGCGATTTAGCTTCCGCAGCAGGCGACATCGAGGCCATGTCAGCCTTTTGCATGAACGGCTGAATCCTACTCGGCCACGTCTTTGATGACAACCAGAATAGTCCAGTTGCGCTACAGGCTTCTTCATTTGGTCGCTATGTACGCCTTTGACATAGTTCATGTATTGTTCAGAGTGAGATAAATGCCTTGTGTGACTGGCCCCTTTTTGGGAAAATGTTTGGCAAAAAAAAAAAATTGAAATACCATGCAGCTGAATGTTAAAAGGGAAGTCAAGTAAATAAAATGATTTACAGTCATATGTTCTATGCGCGGGCGGCCCGGTAGTCCAGTGGTTAGCACGTCGGCTTCACAGTGCAGAGGTACCGGGTTCGATTCCAGCTCCGGCCTCCCTGTGTGGGGTTTGCATGTTCTCCCCGGGCCTGTGTGGGTTTTCTCCGGGTGCTCCGGTTTCCTCCCACATTCCAAAAACATGCGTGGCAGGCTGATTGAACACTCTAAATGGTCCCTAGGTGTGAGTGTGAGTGCGAATGGTTGTTCGTCTCTGTGTGCCCTGCGATTGGCTGGCAACCGATTCAGGGTGTCCCCCGCCTACTGCCCGGAGACAGCTGGGATAGGCTCCAGCACCCCCCGCGACCCTAGTGAGGATCAAGCGGTTAGGAAGATGAATGAATGAATGAATGTTCTATGCGCCCCCCGCCAGCAGCAAAAATCTAGCCATTCCTAATCCTTCTCAGGGAGCGGCCATTTTGCCACTTCCCGGTGACAAAAAATGAAATCACAGTTGCTCGGTGCACAAGGTAACGACTAATCATGGCACACCTGTTTCAGGAGGTTGGTCATGCAATGTTCACAAACTGAGCCGTGATTGGTCGTTACGTGAGCCCTGAGCAACTGGGGGCTCATTTACAGGACTACAGGAAGTGGCAAAATGGCTGCCTGCTGAGATGGATACAAGGGATTGATTTTGCTTGTTTGAATGTTAGTTTTTCTGATGTCGGCCTTGTAGTGCTGCTCCTTCTTTGGAATGAGTGTCACAAGAAAGCCCCAAAAAGAGACCATCAAATACACTGAACTAATCACTTCATTTTCACTGAACTAAATTGTCATGAGCCCTGCTAAGGTTTTTTTTTTTTTTCCCGGTATGCCAATGTTTCATAAGCTTTCATTTTGACGTCATACTTGATGCGTGTAAAGTTGCAAAACGTGACTGATAAGAATCAGTCGATGCTCGCGTGTATAACCTCTGGGCTATTAGATGTTCCGCCACTTGTAAATAATATTTTCCTTCATTGCCACAGATTGCGTAGTTACCCTTATATCCATGCTGCAGGTCTGATTCCATCTGATAAAGAGAGTGCCAGTTATCCACTGCGACAGAGGGGTGGTGGAAATGCTGTTGTAATCGCTGTTGGTGGAGCTCCAGAGGCCCTCGATGCCCACCCCGGAACCTACAATGTACTCTTGGCTAAGAAGAAAGGTTTTATTAAAATGGCAATGGAACACGGGTAAGTGCCTGATTTTCCGAGCTTTTGTGGCTGACTGACATGACTGTATCAGTCTATTCAGTTCATGCCTTTTGAGGCGTGAGTGTAAACTTGTGAAAGAGAGGCTTATTCAAGTCGCAACATCCCCTGGGACAGCTTGTCATATGATTTGAGATCGATTGTGAATAAGCAGTAAAGATCTCAAGTGATTAATAATATTAACTCGTTGTGAAAAGTTTTTATTGATGTACTTTTTTTTCAGAGCTCACCTGGTTCCAGTCTTCTCTTTTGGTGAGAATGAGGTGTTTGATCAAGTGGGGAACTCAAAAGGAACCTGGCTACGAAGTGTACAGGAACAGCTGCAAAGCCTCATGGGTATCTCCTTGCCACTCTTCCATGCTCGTGGGATTTTCCAATACTCCTTTGGACTCATGCCATACAGAAAACCCATCCATACCATTGGTGAGTGGACAAAGCTAGACTTTGACTGATTTGACCTATGAACTGTGGGCACCAATGCCAACAGCGCCCGCAGTGCCTGACGCGGGCCAACAATAGGTCACTGGATGAGCTTTGAACATTGGCCCAGCCAACTTGGCTGGCGATATCCTGACCTACAGTCTCATGTATTTCCCAACCTGATGTTGGCAGAGGGACATAATGAATTTGTACGTTATAACGGGAGTTCGTCATAACCGTTTCCAATAAAATGGCCGCCAACTACAATGTCTAACATTTATAGATGTGAAAACATGAACACGTCACACAGTCGAAATATGTCAATTATAAATATGTGTATATGAAAATATGATTTTTATAAGACATGAAACAAACAACTGCAGCGTTTCTACTTCATCTCTGAAAACATTTCATCAGCAAATGGGCAACTGCCAGCCGCCGACAATTTAGGATGTGCCACACCCCAAAGCCGTTTACGATCGTCTTTCAAACTGTTGGCCTCGCACTCTTCCATGATTTTGTTGACGTTTCAGACGACTGTCGAAATGGTCGACTGCCAATTTGAAGCCTCGGCTGAGCTTCGTCGCGGAGACTCCCTTTTGAAAGCGAGAGACAATTTCAGCCTTCACAGACAGAGAGATTTGCTTCCGTTCACTAGACATGTTTTCAGACTGTGCGCAATGCCTCCGGAAGTACAACAATGTACGAGGCGATGAGCCGCGTTGCTAAGCAACGGAAGGGAATTTCGCGTTGTGCGGTTTCTTTCATAAGCTAGGTTGTAGTTAGCTTCCCACGGTTCATTGTAACACAGACCTTTTCACTATTCTACTGTGAAAATGCGGTCGTTTTATCAAGTTTACATTATAAGGTGTTTATTGAACTCTGGACTTTGAAATGTAAATATTGTAGCGGTGAAAACATTATAAACTAGGTACATTGAAACGAGGTTCGACCGTATGTTAACATTTTATTTCTATACATCACAACAAGTGTTTAACGCTTTCAGGGGCAGCGGTTACCACAGCGGATAGCTGATTATGTTATCAGGTTACAAGTTATCATTATTGTTGCATGAAAGGGCTGCATCTGTGCGAGTGTTTACATTTTCAAATTGTCATGTCAAATCTGCGATGATATAGTGTGGTATCACTGGTCAGCTGTTTTTAGAACAGGCCACTGCGCTTGGGTTTACATCGAAGCAAGTGAGTGTTTGGTGTGAGGCACATATCACTCTCATTTACCCATTTGCAACTTGTAACTTGTGTGCAGTCGGGCGGCCCATCAGAGTGAAGAGAAACGAGAAGCCAACGATGGAGGAGCTCGATGCCCTTCACCAGTTGTACATGGACGAGCTCAGCCAACTCTTTGAGCAGCACAAGACCAACTACGGCGTGGACAAAGACACACACCTGAACTTTGTCTGAACGGGACAAATTTTATGTTGCTATTTATTTTGCAAAGTTGAGAAAATATATTTTTTAATTGGCTCTATAACCTCAAATTTATTCCGGCATGGTACTGGAGGGTAAATAAAATGATTTTGTCTATGCAACTATCAGTGCCCTGCTTTATGTGTAGAAGATATAAGATCCAACAATGAAAGTATATCAAGACTTTTTTTTTGTATGAGGTTCTTTTTGTAAAATGACACAAATATCTGCATTGTGATACAAGTTTAGGTTTCCTCTCTCTCAGTTAAAGCAACTGTCTGGGTATTTTGTATTTGATCCTAGCCATCATTAAGTGTCATCAAAGAGGTTTCTTAAACAGAAACAGATTGCATTTTTCTGAAACCATCACTGCCGTTTTGTTAACTGCTGATAGCTGATTTATCTGTGATACTTAAATGTATCATAATAATTGGACAAACTATTTTTTTTGTAAATTGTTAAATGATAAAACATCTCCAAATCAAAACTGCATTATTTTATTCATAATTTCCATTCCACTTTTTAGACCTGCTCTGCAATCTCATCAAAACACACTGACAATGAGGTTAGTGAGGCATCATTCAAACAAATGAACGTGTCCTGGTTATTATTTAATTACTGTTGTGCCTACAAAGCAATGATTCTGGTGTTGGACCACGTCCCCAAACGATAAGACTGCCTGTGAACTTTGGCAAATGCTCTTTTATGAGATGTTGGCTTTGGCTGGATATTTCCAAACTGAATGTCTGTCTGACTGGACGATGCCCTGATTCTTTCAACACAATCCGGACAGTATGTGTGTGCGTGTGTTTGGCCAAGCACATTGTTGCAAAAATTTTAAAAAGTATGTGACACTTTGGAGCAGTGGTGTCAAAGTCAAGGTGCGGGGGCCAGATGCGGCCCGCCACATTACTTGATGTGGCCCGTGAAAATCATGATCACCAGAATGTTAAATTGTCACATGTATTAAATTATGTATTACATGTATTAAATATAGTTGTTATTTGCAGGTGATGAAATAATATGCTGAAATTTGTTGTAAATCATCAGGGTTTTTTTTTCGAAGGCACTCCTTACCATGGAATAACATATAACGGGTGTGTTAGCATTTGATCTGAACAGAGCCACGGTTTGCTATGACACTGCACAAACCTGATAAGTGTTTGGCCTCCACTTGAGGGAGTCGGTTTGAGGTCAGAGTAACAGCATTATAGACTTATTTTTGAAGAAAGAGATCAAAGGGCAAAACAGCACCGCCGTGCTTATCTTTGATTTCTCCTGGAAACAAAAGAAAACATATGGGCAAAACTCCATGCATAGACATAAATAGATGGTGAGACAGTAGAACGATTCTCCGGATATGTTATTAGGTACACTGGCACCAGTGGTGTAGTGGGTATTTTTTAAGTGGGTGTATGCGATTCTGGGATGTTCTATATGTACATACAGAACATCAATCATAGACTACAACACCAGTTGAACTAACGTTAAATTAAATGTTTTACTACTCCAAAATAATCACAGGCCAACGTTATTAAGCATAACTCGCATTAGAACAATGATAAACAAACATTTCAATAACCCACAGACAGCCTGATTGAAATTGAATGTGGTGTCGGGAGAAGTGGGTGGACGGCGTGGTACTACGCCCACTACACCCCTGACTGGCACCGTTCGGTGTGATCAACCACAAATACTCAAACCATAATGTTGCTTTTATCAACACCACACAAATGTTATGTATATAAATGTATTTGAGTTATATAGCTAAATAAAGTAACACTGCCAGAGATTATCAATGAAAATAGGAATATTATTTTTGTCAATTAAGATTTTTTTTTTTTTACAGTCCAAGAATTGGATCTTATTACATTGTGCAGTTGTACCCATTGAGATGAGGTTTAAATGCTTTCAAGCATTTACAATGTTCGCAAATGACTGGGGATGTGTTCATGAAAAATAACCATGTCATCTGTATAAATTTATAAAGTCCTTAACCCTTTCAGGGACAGCGGTTACTACAGTGGACAGCTTATCATGTTCAGGGTTCATGAAAGGGTTCATTTTCCTCAGGGGATATGTCTGGGTTCCTACGATGGCACAAGCAACACACGATTGACCAAATTGTAAGAAAAATGAGTATTTCAAAAGTTTTCAGTAGGTCAAATTGACAAACGAATTTTTGAAATGCAAATGACATTTACAGTATAATTGCAAGAACGTTTTGCTTGATGGATGGGAGTCATTGCCTAACTGCCAGTTTCAAGTCAAGGACTGTGTGACAATATCTATAAGCTGTCTGGGTTATTGGGCATGCTGGAGTCCAAATTTTAGGATGAACTGCACAAGATACAAAGGGCAAAAGAGTTTATTCAGCCAATGAAAATTGGATTTCACCACACACCTAATATACAGTGTGATGAAATCTCGTGGAGGAGGCCATGCTGCTGTTGTGCAATCTTTTGCTGTAAGAGTCGAGAAGGCAGACATAGGATTTGAATGCGTTGCATTCTTTCAACAAACAAATCGACAAATAATATGGCGCATGTGCATCACACACTAAAGACAAAAGTGACCAGCAAAACACACGAATGTTGACACACGTCCCGTTGACTTCAAATCCATTCCCTTTTTTGGCAGTACAATGTCATCGCTATTTATGTCAGAAATTCTGAAGTGATTTTGTTCATTATCAAAAAAAAACTTTGGAAAATGTCTCATCCAGGTCAGGTGGGCAACAGGCAAGACACTTTTTACTATGTGTAGTTTCCCAGAAGCTGCTGGTCCAAAGCCTGGATTAAAAAAAAAGTGGATTGTTTCAGGAAGGTTATCCAATATAAAAATCATTTGTGAGTTATTTTCTGTGGTGACCCCTGACAGGAAAAGCCAAAGGTAACCTCTATATATTTGGGAATATTATAACTATCATAGCACCAGGAAGCAATTCCACAAATTTTTGATATGACATGTATAAAGGCCAAACTCTCTTTACGATAATGCTTGTCCTATTTCGGGTCGCAAGTGTGATGGAGCATCTCCCATCTGATTTTACGAGAGAAGTGTCATCGATCATGAAAAAAAGCCAGGACATCACAGTGCACAAATGAGAAACAATCATTCATCACATCAATGGAAACTATACTGCGTTTAGTTGTTGTAGGGTGCCCACCTGTATCAATACGGCTGGATTTTTTTTTCGATGTAGATCCTGCACCAAGATAGATTTTAATCCAATGATTCCATTAGGGAAGTGCTTTGGGTTGTATTAACGATATGCTATATGTCCGATTGGTGGGCATAAAAGACCACCTTTCTTTTCTGAAATGAGACATGAGACGGTGTTTTTAGAAGAGCAAGAGTAATGATCGGCCTGAAGAATGGGAAAAGTTTGTGTGTGTGTGTGTGTGTGTGTGTGGGTGTGTGCGTTTGCGTGTGTGTGTATTTATTTTTTAAAGTCATATCTAGAAATAGCAGAATTCAGAATCAGAATCAGAATCATCTTTATTGGCCAAGTATGTAGAACACATAAGGAATTTGTCTCCGGTATAACACGCTGCATTAGTATCATCGTAAACAAGGACATGACAAATAGGTATTCAAGGACATTTCGTAATGTAAGTGAGAAAATGTGCAAAAGTATCAAGCAGAGCTAAAGTGATTAGTGGTAGAATACAATACGATACAGTTTGTACAGTTGGTGCAGAAAATCATTGAACCATTTTAGAGTGACCAGTAGCAGTATTTGTAGTACAAGAAGAGTGACTACGTCAGTGACTGTTTAGGGAGTTAATGGCTAGAGGGAAGAAGCTGTTTAAGTGCCTGCTGGCTTTGGTGCGCATGGATCTGTAGCGCCTGCCTGAGGGGAGTAGCTGGAAAAGGTGGTGGGCAGGGTGCGGGGGATCCAGGAGGATTTTCCGTGCCCTTGTCTTGATTCTTGCAGTGTGCAAGTCCTCAAGAGTGGCCAATGATTTTTTCCCGCCGTCCTAACTGTCCGTTGAAATCGGATTTTGTCCTTTTTTTGTGGCGGCCCCAAACCAAACCGTGATGGAAGAACACAGGATTGATTCGATGACTGCCGTGTAGAACTGTCGTAGCACCTCCTGTGGCAGGCCATGCTTCCTCAGCGGCCTCAGGAAGTACATCCTCTGCTGGGCCCTTTTCAGGATGAAGATGGTGTTGACTTCCCACTTCATGTCCTGGGAGACTGTGATTCCTAGGAACTTGAAGGTCTCGACAGTTGACACAGGGCAGTTGGATAGTGTCAGTTTCGTGGCACATTTCAGTGCCATGAAATGTGTGCAATATAGTTCCATACTACCGCTACTGCTGCTGTTGTTGTGTTGTTGACTTTTGTATTTCTGAAACCATTATTTTATTTTTTTAACGAAATGCACTGAGGAGTGGCACCCAAATTTCGTTGTATGCAATACAACGACAATAAAGGCGATTCTGATTCCGAAAAGATAAATGTTTGGATTATGCCAGTTTATTTAAATACATTTTTGATTTTTTTAAATGCTTCATGTTTATTCAATGTTTAGAATTTCTAAATGTTTCCTCATTTTTAAAACCATTTTGTCAGCTTCTCTCGGGTAACTCTCAAGTCTCTTTGCTTGACACTTTATGCTGTTTTGTTCATTGTCATTTATTTCTATACATCTAAGTGATTTTAGGGTGGCACGGTGATCGAATAATTAGCACGTCCGCTCACATTGCAGCGGTGCAGGGTTCGATTCCGGCTCCGCCCTTTCTGTGTGGAGTTTGCATATTCTTCCCGTGCCTGTGTGGGTTTTCTCCAGGTACTCCGGTTTCCTTCCACATTCCAAAAACATGCATGTCAGGCTTTTTGAACACTCTAAATCAGGGGTCCCCAAACTTTTTCCTGTGAGGGCCACAGAACTTTTCCCTTATCTGATGGGGGGCCGGTGTCAGTTTGTAACATCAACGATCGTAGGAGAGTTTAAAAAATTTATTGTTTCTCAGAAAGTCACACATAACCAAATAACCCTTTCCAGGTTCTTTAGAGAAAAAAAGTCAGGAAACAAATAATAACATTCATTCATTCATTCATCTTCCGTACCGCTTGATCCTCACTAGGGTCGCGGGGGGTGCTGGAGCTTATCCCAGCTTTCTTCAGGCAGGAGGCGGGGGACACCCTGAACCGGTTGCCAGCCAATCGCAGGGCACACAGAAACGAACAACCATTCGCACTCACACTCACACCTAGGGACAATTTAGAGTGTTCAATCAGCCTGCCACGCATGTTTTTGGAATGTGGGAGGAAACCGGAGCACCCGGAGAAAACCCACGCAGGCCCGGGGAGAACATGCAAACTCCACACAGGGAGGCCGGAGCTGGAATCGAACCCGGTACCTCTGCACTGTGAAGCCGACGTGCTAACCACTGGAGTACCGGGCCGCCCAAATAATAACAGTATTAATGATCCATCCATCCATCCATTTTCCGAACCGCTTAATCCTCACTAGGGTCGCGGGGGGTGCTGGAGCCTATCCCAGCCGTCTTCGGGCAGTAGGCGGGGGACACCCTGAATCGGTTGCCAGCCAATCACAGGGCACACAGAGACGAACAACCATACGCACTCACAGTCACACCTAGGGACAATTTAGAGCGTCCAATCAGCCTGCCATGCATGTTTTTGGAATGTGGGAGGAAACCGGAGCACCCGGAGAAAACCCACGCAGGCCCGGGGAGAACATGCAAACTCCACACAGGGAGGCCGGAGCTGGAATCGAACCCGGTACCTCTGCACTGTGAAGCCGACGCGCTAACCACTGGACTACCGGGCCGCCCAGTATTAATGAAATAAATAAAAAAAAACTAAATAACCCTCTCTGATCTCTAATCTCTCTCTTCTTCACAGAAAAAAAAACAGGAAATAAATAATAACGAAATGACTCTCGCTCTTTATAGCCCCTTGAAATCCACAAAAAAAGAGTTCTGCCATCTACGGGAACGCTACCTATCTTGTCTTGTTTATGTCTGCTACCGTCTTGTTCACGTGTTCTACTAATTGATCTGAGACACAACTAAAACACTGAAACATCCTATGGTGTGTAAATAACTTTGTGACTTTGATTTCAACCCTATTTGCGTCATGGGTCATTTTGCCCCGAAGACCACCTCTGTACTTTTTTTTGTACAGCTTCCATGGAAATGTGAATAAAAACATTTCAATTTTTCTGCAGTTGGGGACAATCTAGGAAAAGTCAAAATTTCAATTTAAAAAATGATCATTTAGGTGGTTTTTGTGGCGTTTTTAACACAGTGACGGGTCATTTTGACCCATGGACAACAGGAGGGTTAGAGGGCCGGGTCAAATGTGCCCGCGAGCCGGATACGGCCCGCGGGCCGTAGATTGGGGACCGTTGCTCTAAATTGTCCATAGGCGTGAACGTGGATGGTTGTTTGTCTATGTGTGCCCTGTGATTAGCTGGCAACCAGTTTAGGGTGTCCCCCGCCTATTGCCCAAGGACAGCTGCGATAGGCACGCCCTGTGACCCTTGTGAGGATACACAGATCAGAAAATTGATGGATGAACCAAGTTTGCTCTTGCAGAGTAACGCTTTATTTTATTTCATTTATTTATTGTAGTCATTGTCATCCTTGAAGGCGATATCATGATTGCTAATTAATAATCAAAGGCAGAAATAGAGTCCCCGCTCCAAATCACATTTTGTGACTGGCTGCGGTGGCTCCACATGACTTGACTTCGATTCCATGTCCAAGAGGTGCAACGGAGACAAGTCGCAGCCCCACGTGTGTACGTGTTTGCCGAGAGCACGCCGTTAAATTCACTCGCGTGCACACGCGCGCGCGCTTGACTCCTCCCCGGCAATGATTAAATGCCGCCCGGCCGTCTCAGGTCCTTGCAGTTGAAATCAGTCATGACGGGGGAGCTGTGAGCTGAGACCTTTTCGCATCGTAGCGAGTAGACATAGTACATCCGATTTTCTTTCCCGGACGGTGTTGACAACCAAGAAACATGAAGACCATCCTTGCCGCATACTCGGGCGTGCTTAAAGGTAAGCACCGGTGCGGGAAAGGCTGCAGCAGGAGTTCTTGAATTGCACGGATCAAACATATTAGTTGCCATTCCTGGACACAGCATACTTAAATACTTCTATAAATATATACAGCTCGTACATGCTCGATTTTCTGATTAGAATGATAACGCAATGTGTTTTTCCATTTTGTGATTTTATTTTGATTGTGAAAAATAAGAATATGAGAAATGTGTATTTGGGGTTGACAGATCCTTCACGTGTGCCACCCTTAATCCAAAATAACAGCAGCACCAGTGATTTAGAGACGAAAGAAACTTTGTCCAAACATGACGGCTCCTCTTCTTAGTAAATATAGAAGTTGATTACCATGAGGAGGAAAAAAATAAATAAGAAGAGAGCAGTCATGCAAAAGTTTATCTTTCGCAGCACATATTGTCCTCCGCATACTTTTGTTCAGTCCACACGTGCCGCCTGTCACTTTGCCTACGAGGGCATGCCATGTTTGTGTACTTTTCTGGCTGCTGACCAGTTCGATCTGGATCAGCGAGATCATTGGAGATCAACAGCCAGCAAAATGTTTTGCCTAAGTGGTGACGGTGGCCCTAAGTAGTCATGGGGTCTTAGATTGCAGGTACGGTGCCATAGGTTATTTTCAGTGTGGAATAATGGGATTAGTCAAATCTTTGGAGGGATGTGTTCTTGTTTGGATCTCCGTCAGACTTGACTCTTACTGTTGATTTTCCCATGAATAATTTGTTTTTAGCCCACCGCAAGCAGTCCTCTCACATGTTACTTTATGGCTTCAGTGTAATTTGACTGCAAAGGATGGATGGAAATAACGTTTACCAGTACCTTTAATTCCTTCCAACACTTGACAGGATGTGACCACCAAGACTCTGAACACATTTTTTTCTGCGACTTTCGTCGAGCTTCCACAGAAATGTTCTTTTCTTTCTTTTGTGATTTCTGTTCAGGCACCGGCTCCAGCATCCTATCCTCCCTGCAGGACCTGCCTTTGGCTTTCTGGCCATGTGGATCCAAGATAGAGAAACATCTCCAGGTCATCGCCGTGCTGCAGTGGGTCATCAGCTTCTTAGCCTTGGGTATGTGCGAGTGTGTGTATGTGTGTCGGGAAGGGTACATTTGAGTTAAGTTGGAAGAAAGTCAACAAAAACCTAAAGAAATAGCATGCAGTCTTATTAGTGCCAAGTAGGTCAGATCACTACGTTGCATACTCATGCTTGGGCCTTGTGGAGATTCTGTCCTCTTTAAACTGATTTAATTGGATATTTTTGAGTTCCCATTATTCACAGTAGCCCACTCCTCTTTTTTCAGGGGCAGTCTGCACTGTTCTGCTAATCTACATGTTCTGTACCGATTGTTGGTTTATCGCCGCCCTTTACACCTCCTGGCTCATTGTTGACTGGAACACCCCGAAACAAGGTATTTTCACAGCTGCTCTCATTGTTTTTTATGGAGAACAAACATGTGATGTGACTCTACTAATCTCATGATGATAGCGGATTTACGGGCCATTACCCCCTCCCCCAAAAAATGGTCATAATTTCAACCCAAAAAAGGGACCTCAATTGCGTCATTATATCACCAGTGAGTGGTTGTGTTTTTTGAGGCGTGAAATTGATTGGGCGATGCACGTACAAAGATTCTCTGCTCTGTTTGTTAATCAATGCTTCGAGTGTCCTTTTTTTGCAGCTGTGTGAATGAAGGGAAATATTTGTTGAGAATATTTACGCAAGAGCCTACCAATGTTGTAATATAGTTTGTCTTGATAAATGATTAAAAAAAACAAACAAAACAAAACATCCCGAAGGATACAAAAAAAATTCTGTAAAATGTGTTCATTGACTGATGGGAAAAGTCAGTCAACTAATGCAAAGTTTGTTGGATTGTTCAATTTTTCTGCCGAATGTTGGCCAAAGTCGAGGGGGGGGGGGTGTTGCCTCTATCATTAGCGATATCTAGCGACTTTCACCATCAAAGATAGATTTCGATAATGTATAAATGAATTATGTGAAAATGTAACACAAAAGACTTTATTACATATTGCGACACGTCTTACAACAGTTTACAAATGCTAATGACAGAAACATGCCACGATTAGCAAACCGCTGGATTTGCACATTCAAAATTTTGACATCCGACATCATGTTCTAAAAATGACATTATCCTTTTTTGTATCGATTCAGCTCTCTGAAAGGACTGTGATAGATTCAAAAATACTTTTTTATACTTCATTTTAATGACAATACACAGTTAGCCCATGAAGGATTTCAATTTGTACCGTAATATACATTTTAAGCCATATTGCGTTGTAGAGGGAAGCTAGTCTGCTTCCTGACTACTGTTCAGGTGCCCGTGAGCAAGGCACCAAACCCAGCACCAGCTATACTATACTATACTATACTATACTATACTATACTATACTATACTATACTATACTATACTATACTATACTATACTATACTATACTATATTCAATTGAATAATACACAGACTAGCGTTTAAAAAAATAAATAATAATTGTAATATTTTTCCTGACCAGGTGGGAGGAGATCTTCATGGGTCAGAAGTTGGACAGTGTGGACATACTTTCGAGACTACTTTCCAATAAGGGTAAGAAATCTCAACCGTTTGTTGTTTATCACTGAGACAACCTGACTTTTGATAAAGCATCGAAGTTCATGGAATGGTCAAAAAGAAAACAACACTAACTGCTGAGCAGGTTGCTGTTCATTTCTGATTATGTTTAGGTATGACTTAATAGATAAAAGTTATCAGACGTAGGTTCACCTATCAGATGTCTTTTAAGGCCTTGATGTAACTTTGTCCTGTCTGATAGACTGAAAGGTGAAAAGCGTTTTTGGAACACATTATCCTCCTACATTACAGAACAAAGCCGGAGTGTTTTTATCTTAGGACTTTGGATGTTACTAGGGAATTCATTTCATGTCCAATTACTCTTCAGTGAGATCCACAATATATTGTATGGATAGTACTATCTATAGTGTGTTGACGAAACCAAGGGAATGGACTTGAAGTGATGCAGTTCGAGGTTGAACTTTGTCCATCACATTGATCTGTACTTGCGTTGTGCCCTGTGGACCTTAGGACCATTTTCTGTGTTGCTGTTGTTGTTGTCATCTTGAAAAAAAAATTGTTCAAAAGGAACAAATCCCAGACGTGAAGAAATCTTTGCTGAGGTCTGCTTTTAAAAGTTAATCTCTTGAAACGGTATTCACTAACACACATGTGCGCGCCCACACCCACACACACACACACACACACACACACTGTATTTTAGAAGTACCAGAATTTTTCTGCAGGCTAATCAATTTGTAAATTGCTTCCTATCAATTGTGAACAACTGACTGTTATTTACACGAGCTGGAGGCTGACTGAGCAAAGTTGAAAGGAAATCAGGAGTTTGACCGTTACGAAAGCAGTGATGGGGCATTCTGGGCAAATCTCGAAAGGCTCAGTTCTCGTTGCTGTATTTGGAGAACCCAAAGAATGGTGTTCCTTGGCATTGATGTTACTCCCCATGACAACCAGGTGGAGTTTTGTGATACTAAGGAGATCTTGAATGTGATCTCATTTGCTAATGTGGTTATGCAACTGTTGTTTGAGCAGCTCCTCAGTTTGTTTAAACGGTGAGTCGACTCTTAAATCTGCCGAACAGATCAGGACACGGTTAACGTCGTCTTGTTCAGATTAATTGACAACCATAACATGCAAAGTTAAAAATGTACTACGTGCAAAAAAAAAAAAAAAAAATTGAACTACAAAGTTAAGTTTTATGTCTTGTTCATGGCAGCCTGAGCAGGTGCACGTGAACTGCTTACTAGGTCATTATTTTATAAGGGCAGACGAAGCATGATCCATTGATAAGGATGTCCTGGTTTCTTCGTTGCTAATGAACAAACATTTCAATTTGGGGCACAAATGAAAAAGACAGGGGGTCACAAATTATTCATTGATGTTTAGCTATTTGTATTAGCGTATCTTACGCAAGCGTAGGTAAATACTTGAAAAAGAAAAGCTTTTTTTTTGGTCAAAATAGATGGAAGGTTTTTGGTGTTTTCGATAATATAAATAAATAAAGGCAAAGTTGATTAATCTATGAGGTCATTGAGATGCATACATATATATTTTTTTGTGTAACAATCAACCTTTTTCGCATATTGTTGTCGATAATATAAATAAATAAAGGCAAAGTTGATTAATCTATGAGGTCATTGAGATGCATACATATATATTTTTTTGTGTAACAATCAACCTTTTTCGCATATTGTTGTCGATAATATAAATAAATAAAGGCAAAGTTGATTAATCTATGAGGTCATTAAGATACACACGCATATATGTATGTATGTATATATATATATATATATATATATATGTATGTGTGTGTACATATACTGTATATATAGATACCATATATATTTTTTTGTGTGTAACAATCAACCTTTTTTGCATATGTGGATTGGCAAAATACAATGCAACTCACTGTTATGCCATTACATGGAATGTCATTGTTCAAATTAGCAGAAGCCCCACGCAGGTTTCTCTTCAACAATCTGGCCGGTGTCATTTTGCGTTCCCTCTTGTGTTGGCCGGCCGTTCGCTTCCAATCATGCCGTGGCAGCAGAACGAGTGAACCGAAAGTCCTCCGTAAATTGGAAGACAGATGGGGAGTCGTAAAGTCGACGAGTCCACTCGTCGATTCAACCACTATTTCAAATGGACATTGATTTTTTTTTTGGACTTATTTCTTAAAGATACTGATTTAATTCCACCTGACTTTTAGCTGTGTACCAGAAGAATAGTGGTAAATGGTGTACTGCGTTTTTCTGTCCATTCAGTTTAGCCCACGAGTGTGAAAGTCAAGGCCCGGGGGCTGGATCCGGCCAGCCACATCATTTTATATGGCCCGCGAAAGCAAATCATCTGTGTCAACTTCCATAATCCTTCTTGAATCTGGACCGAAATCTCAAATAGTCATGCGTAATAAATAAGGGTAACATTTTGCAATATGTTTGTTACCCTGTTTACACTCACTTGAGCAATCATTTAACAATGCTTGACTGACTTCAAAACTAGTGAGCCATCTTTTATTTATTTATTTTTTGTGTACAAGTAATAATACGATGTGATGATTAAGCATTTATTCAGTTTCACTGTCGAAACGGCCCTCCGAGGGAAGATGTATCTCCAAAGTGGCCCACGACAAAAATGAGTTTGACACCCCTGGTTTAGCCATTAAGTATTTATGCATTTATTTATTTATTCGCACATTTAGTTGAATTTTCAGATCGTTGGAGAGATAATTGTTTCATATCAACTTACAAAATTATATGCATTTTTGGGAACACCCTAAATGACTTTTTATATTTATGTAGACGAAACACATTTTCATGGACAAAACAAACTAAGAGTTGCATTTACATTGTGATTGTTTTTCTTCATTTAAGCCTTCTTCACTAGTCCTTGTTGTGTTGTTCCCCAGCTAATTAAAACCCACAACCTGCTGCCCAATCGAAATTATATCTTCGGCTACCATCCCCATGGCATCTTCTGTTTTGGAGCTTTCTGCAACTTCGGAACAGAGGCTACAGGCTTCTCCAAGAAATTTCCAGGCATCAAGCCCTCTCTAGCAACTTTGGCAGGGAACTTCCGAATGCCTGTCCTCCGAGACTACCTGATGTCTGGAGGTGAGCACTCTTCTTATGAACTATTCTAAAGGGAAGATAATGCTGATAATTGTATCTGTCAGACAACAAATCTTTGCCCTTTTGCTCAGCTGAAATTGCTTCTGTTGACTTCGCTTTACTTTGGGTTACTTTAGAACAGTATTTCCCAATCTTACAGTCAGGATCCATACATAAGTGCATATTACATACTAGGGATGAAATAAGGACCATTTAAATTGTTAATTATGGTAAATGATAAAAAAAATATATGGTTCATTATGTATTTTAGTTTTAAGGTCAAGGTTTAGTTTCCATTAAGTTACAGCAAGTAGACAAAGTCAAAAATAAAACTGCTTGTCATTTGGGTAAACAGCAAAAGATTTTAGGATATTAAAATAAATTTATGAAAGAAAAAAAAACGCAATTTCTACCTATAAAGACAACCAGAAATAAAATATTCTGCATGCTCCAGCTCACCCGCACTTTAATGAGATTAAAAGGTATGAATAGCGAATGGCGGGATGCATGAGAAAACAAAATCCAAAATAAACTTAATGTATACATATGATAAAATAGAAATACAATAATATAGCACAATTTTACTATTAACTTATTAGCAAAGCGCAGCATCCATGTTGGAGGAGATTATAGACATTTTTGAAATAACTTAACAATCTAATCATTAACATGCCAAGCCTAATTTTATTTAAGAGTTCCGAAACTTCACAGTACATTTCTTGCAGTACACTTAACTCTAAAGAGACTATATTGGGTCCCAGTCTAAAAAGAGTCAAATGTAAAAATAAAATATTAATGAACCCACAATCTTCAGATTGTGGAAACTCTCAATCTGAAGGTTGTGGGTCCGTTTTTCAACGCGGTGACATTTTAAAATGTATATATAAATAACCTGACACTACATAAGTAAAATGTACTCCAAAACTCCCCTTGAAAATTTTACTTAGAATTTCTGAGTGGAAAAAAAAAAATTCCAAAGTCAGTGTTGCTCCAAATTTTTGTCAGTGTTCTCTTGAATTGTACTCTGTTTTGACTGGGACCAAAAACAGTCTTAATTCATCCATTAACTGAACCACTCGTCCTCACAAGGGTCGCAGAGCATGCTGGAGCCTATCCCAGCTGTCGTTGGGCAGTAGGCGGGGGACACCCTGAACCGGTTGCCAGCCAATTGCAGGGCACACAGAAACAAACAACCATTCACACTCACAATCAATCCTTCGAACAATTTAGCGTAATCACTTAAACTACTGTACATATTTTTGGGAATGTGGGAGGAAACCGGAGTACCCGGAGAAAAAACGCGAAGGCACTGGAAGCAAAAGCAACAGAAATTTATTGCAATAAGGTTTTATTCAGGTTCTCCCCCGACCCCTACCCCCTGAGTTGTGAAATGCAAGATTTGTTTTAGTTTTTTCATTCACACTGTTTCCTTAGTTGAATTTTGTCTTTGCTGTATTCTTATAATTCCAACGACAATAAAAGTTGGGTGTGTGCACGTGCGCAATAACTCATATCTGCTCACAATTATCTGCCTAGTTTAGATGCATAATAGCATGAACACACCTTTTCACCGCACACTTCCATGAGCCTAAAATAATTTGGGATTCTGACTTGATTTCACAAAACCACAACAAAAGACTGCACATTTGGTTTTGGTTGCCGTTAACCTCCCCTCAAATGTTTCAGGTATTTGTCCTGTCAACAAGGATTCCATTGATTACCTGCTGACATGCAACGGCACAGGAAATGCAGTGATCATTGTTGTCGGAGGCGCAGCGGAGTCCTTACACAGCGCGCCAGGCATGCACTCTGTCATCCTGAAGAACCGGAAAGGCTTTGTGAGAATAGCACTCCAAAAAGGGTGAGCGGGCATGACTTGGCACAATCCATTCCAAAAACATGCATGGCAGGCTGATTGAACACTCTAAATTGTCCCTACATGTGAGTGTGAGCGTGCATGGTTGTTCGTCTCTGTGTGCCCTGCGATTGGCTGGCAACCGGTTCAGGGTGTCTCCCGCCTACTGCCCGCTAATAGCTGGGATAGGCTCCAGCACACCCCCGCGACCCTTGTGAGGCTAATGCGGACCGGAAAATGAATGAATATCAGTTGGAGGAATTCATCAAATCAAAGCTTATCTCGTTCCCATGTACGTTGCCTAAATCACGTTGCGCCCTTTTAAGGAGGGCATGCAAAAGTCGGTAGTACACATTTTATTGGTAGTGGCCCGCAGAGAAGCCAAACAACCCTGATTATGTCAAATATCACTGAGGATTATGAACGGGTTTCACCTTTTAAAGCAGATTAGAGCTAGGTAGAAAACAAATGCAGTTATGCAGACATTACAACATAACGGCTTTGTAAATGTTCAGACGAATGTGCTGCTTGGGGTACTCTACCTCCCTCTGAATTTAGCCAACAACTGTTGCCTACTCCACTGTGATTATTATTAAATGGAGTTGGAATGGAAAACTCAATTACACGTAGTAGTTCAGGATGGGAAAATCAAGCGAAAAAGCTTATGACGTTGCAGAAAATGACATAAATCATTTATAGCTGCCAAAACATAGATATGGTTCAATAATTGAGTAGAAGCTTAATATTTTGGCAACAAACACAAACCAGCCCTGGGCTTTCACCGCTTTTGATGCAGGATCACATCTGAAGCATACTGATTTCATGTGTTTCTTGTTGGCAGCCATAACAACAACTTCCATCTGTTTTTTTTCTAATTGTTGTCCATCCAGTAGGCTGAACAGCTGTTCATCTCGCAAAGAGAAACTAAAATTGCTTCTTTAATGTGTGGCTAATGTTGTGAAATGTAATAAAATACAATTTATACTTTATGTATGAAATAAGCGGCCCGATGGTAGAGTGGGTAGCGCGTCAACCTCACAGTGAGCGGTTGTGGTTTCGATCGGCTCTGGCCTTCCTGTGTGGAGTTTGCATGTTCTTCCTGTGCCTGCGTGGGTTTTCTCTGGGTACTACGTTTTCCTCCCACATTCCAAAAACATGCATGGCAGGCTGACTGAACACTCAAAATTGTCCCTAGGTGTGAGTATGAGCGCAGATGGTTGTTCATCTCTGTGTGCTCTGTGATTGGCTGGCAACGGGTTCAGGGTGTCCCCCGCCTACTGCCAGAAGACAGCTGGGATAGGCTCCATCACCCCCCGCGACCATTGTGAGGATAAAGCGAATCCGAAAATGGAAGGATGAATGGATGGATGAAATGACACGCCAGCCATTTTTTAAAAAACATGCATTTCTGTCTATGTCCTTAGGTCTGACTTGGTTCCAGTATATTCCTTTGGGGAAAACGATGCGTACAAGCAAATAATCCTGGAAGAGGGCACTTACTGGAGAACTCTCCAGAAGAAATTACAGAAGTTGTTAGGCTTCGCTCCTTGCCTTTTCCACGGATGTGGCCTCTTCTTTGGCAACTCCTGGGGTATCGTGCCATACGGCAAACCGATCACAACCATAGGCAAGTGCACTTCATCCTCTTTCCGTTGACATGTAATACGCCAATTGGCTAAACGGCTCGCCGCAATGCTCAATGTGTTTGATTGTTTTTTCTTATTTTTATTGCAGTCGGGGAGCCGATCACAGTGCCAAAAACGGAGGATCCGTCTGATGAGATGGTGGATCTTTATCACGCGATGTATGTTAAGTCCCTCCAGTGCCTGTTTGACAAGTACAAGACCTGTTTTGGCTTAAATGAGAGTGACATTCTGTACATTGAGTGAAAGAATGAAGGGGAAACTCTAAACATTGAGAACTGTGTAACTTCTGACCCACCCCACCTTCAGACCGCTCCCCATCTCAGTCCAGCCCCGGATTGGGATAATCTTTGGACTCTAATCTACATGAGCACATTTTGCTTCCCGTCTCCCAAGCAAAAAAAAAAAAAAAGCGTAGATTGTCCTCAGGGATTGGAAGGTTTTGAGAAAATGGCACTGTGGCGTGGACCAACATTTGAACATGACACACTGTGGGATCCCTGAACACAAGTGCCTTTTGTGTGTAGATTTACATTTTCTGACTGAAGACATCCAACTATATTATGCGTGTCATGTAAATGCAGAGGTGAAGGTAAGAACTTCAAAATGTATGCGTTCACATAATTCCCCACTAAGCTCTGTAAAATATTATTTTATAAAAGCACAACCAATGCATATTAAGTGTGCCACTATGATAATCGGATGCACAAACCCACAGATGAATGGGGTTGCCAAAGAGCTACTGTGTCCGCACAAACACACATACAGCTCCAAATGTTTTCTTAAGGAAAGCCTCTACTTCTCCATGGGATTCCTGTGTTGCAAATGCAATATATGTCTGCGTGTGATTTTTAGACTGCCATAAAGTATTAATTGTCTTCAATATCGAGGAAAAAGAAGCCTGTGTCGGTGCTTGTCTCTTGAATGAATAGTTCCAATGCACTTTGTGTCACCGATTCTATTACAGGGGTTTTGTCACAAGAAGAAGAAGAAAAAAAACTAAGGTTTTGACATAGATGATTCTCATTTATTGTCCAAGTGGTATTCAAGTGTGGATGGATGTGTGCCGTGAAAAGTGAAGTAGTGGCCTTTATCTTCAAGTGCTTTTGGAGGGTTTACGACTGCCTTCCAGAGTGGATGATATCAATAAACATACCCGTTTTTAAATTGAAGGCATCCTGGATTACTTTGCAAATATGCAGTCAGTGTTAATTGGGCAAAAAGGAAGGAAATGTCTTCCATAATGCCTTATGTGTATTACCGGATATTGGAGGATGTCACTCATAATAAAAAGTGTGATGGACTGTATGTCAAAAATCATCACACAATTTGGGTTTGGGATTGCCATATATTAAAAGCAGTTCTTAATTTCCGACTGTCATTTGGAGATGAATGTCCACTGGTTTTGCTATTGTGAATTTAATATAAAGATCAGTGTACCGGTAATTCATGTGCGATACAACTGCAAGAATTGCACGGCAAAGATTTGTCTGTATGATGTATGATGTGTGCCGAACTATCTTAAATTAAACTTTTGTATATTTTCAGAAGGAATGTATGTGGACTTTTTTTTTCATTGGACAACAGCAACAAAGTCTCATTCTCTGGTCATACCATATGGCTTAATATGTACTATTTCCGCTTTTATATGTGCACCAGAATACAAGATACTTTCTTCACCTCCTACAAACTAAATATAGTACTTTATGCAAACAATTCCATTTGCCATTTTATCTGTTGTTGTATATTAAGTCTTACCTGAGCTCTGCAATTATTTCTCATTTTGCTCTGAGCACTCTTTAATTAATGGCAATGTGATGTCTATAACTGGTAATCGTTAAAAAAAAATTGACAACTACTGATTTAAACGGCAGTTTTAAATTCACACAACTCAGAAATTTTGGTACTGGTGCTGGTATTTGATTCTTAATTGGCGCGGTTAGATTGATGGTGAGGAAAAAAAATTACGTTGTTGCAACTGATTACAAAGCAATATTTTCAAAGGCGGAGCACGAGTTGAAATGGGAAAATGGCTCTCTCTTGAGGACATATTGAATATTACACTCCCTAAAAATGAGATTGGAAATTTGTCAAGTGCACTTGACGTTCATTTTAGTGTACTGTAATTCCACTCCGTTGTCCTCATGTCCATGACGCCATCAAATATTATCTTCTCACATTCTCCCATATCATAAAAACTTGGGATAGTCTGTCAAATAAAGTCATGGTCAATTAAGTAAATTAAAAAAGCGAAATTAAGTATTGTGCGAATCAGATTCATCCGGATATTTTACCTGAAAGCCAAATGACCGTGCCCAACCTTTTGCACGGTGTAAATGTAGATACACCGTAGATACATAATAAAGGGGCCACCAGATCAATAAATAGTGCGACCAAAGTTATGGATGTTCCTGTAAAGTGAACCTAAAAAAATGTCCCATAAATTTGACACACCATAGAGAAGTCACAAGCCTACAAACTTTGAAAAGGAAAAAAAACCCGGTAAGTATGCTGGTCGTGTCATTCAGTCCGTGGCTCACTCTACATGGCAGACATTTGACCACACTTCTTGATGGTTAATAGTTATGTTGCACTCACAATGCTTTACATCTCATTACAGAAGTGTGACTAAAACAAAATGCAACACTTAGGGATATAAATAATGACACAACTTTTCTGTAAATTGTTGGATCAGGGAAGATGCATTTTTTAGCGCTGCTGACATAGCAGGACAGCTGAATGGACTACAGTGGTTTAAAGTCGATAGGTACTATTTTAGCGTAGCAACGCCCCCCCCCCACGGAGGATGGGGGGGGGGTCAGGAAACATGAAAGGATGAAAAACAGTAAAGATGAAAGGGTGAAAAACAGTTTAACTCAACAACTGTGTACTACACAGTCCCCAGTTTTTTAAAAACATATTCGGCAATTATCTTCAAACATAAGTTATGTATTTCTCAATCCATTAAAGATACATGCACTTTTAACCAAGTATCGCTTTGAATTACTTTACACAAGACTGCACTTGGAGACTGTACAGTATATTCATTCATTGATTCATCTTCCGAAACGCTTGATCCTCACAAGGGTTGCGGGGGGGGGGGGGGGGGGGGGTGCTGGAGCCTATCCCAGCTGTCTCCGGGCAGTTGGCAGGGGACACCCTGAATCGGTTGCCAGTCAATCACAGGGCACACAGAGACAAACAACCAACCACGCTCACACTCACGCCTAGGGACAATTTAGAGTGTTCAATCAGCCTGCCACGCATGTTTTTTGAATGTGGGAGAAAACCGGAGCACCCGGAGAAAACCCACGCAGGCTCGGTGAGACAATGCAAACTCCACACAGGGAGGCCGGAGCTGGAATCGAACCCGGTACATCTGCACTGTGAAGCCGACGTGCTAACCACTGGACTACCGGTCCAGTATATATTTTCACTTATATCATTAGCTAATTTACCATCGTTTTGATGGAAAGAACGTCAGCGCCAACGCTAACTATATACAGTACCTTGGAAAAATATTTTTTGTTCATAATTGAGAGCAAAAAAAAAAATCTAACATTAATTCACTTTTATACTTTTATTTGAGTAAGAGTCAAAACACAACTTGAGTACAGGGTGTGAGTAACTTTGCCACCGTGCACTGGTCTAGTCCTATCTGGCTAGTATTCACAAAACTACGGATGTAGTGGTTCAACCAATGAGTTTGTTCTCAAACAGTTCAATTGACTTTTGTGGTTTCACTTTTATGAACCAATCGGATTTTTATAAAACGGCAGGTATAAACCAGCTGCACGAAGTAATGCAACTGAATAAAACTGGCTCAAACAGTCACGCTGTTAGAGGACTACTTCCTTATATTCCGCTGCTTTGACAGATTTCAACGTAGGCCCGCCCATGGTCGAAGAGCAACAGAAAAACTAACCAATAGTCTTACGAATCTTCAGTTTCGATCGTCGTTTCCTTACAATGGACGTTACATTTTAGCCAATCAGAAGCGTGTGCGTCACAGCACTTAACCGGAGACGGATTTCCGAACAGTGTAGCAAAATAGCCTTTCCAGTACTTTGTTTACGTCCGGTTGGTTAGCTGACAGCTGGTGTGGCTTGTTAGTTGCAAAAAGAAAAATAAAGGAAGAAAGGGAAAAAACCCATTAGTGCGTTTCTCGTGCGGATGCCTTGACTTTAAGACGGAAAGCCACGATATCTGTGGATGCTGATCATGGAATGTTTTGTTGAGTGAGGGCGCCCCGCTTCGATGCCGACAGGAGGATGAGCTCCATCACCGGTCGGGTTCTCGCCATCGCCGCCGTCTCTGTTACCAACTCTGGAGCTTCATCATCTCGATCCTTGCACGTCGAGCTCACATCCCAGCAGGTATGCACAAAGGCTTTAAACAAACCCTGACACGGATAAACATTCAGCTGACCGGCAGGCGACTCGGGCAGTTCTGCCTTGGTCTCGGTGTCTTGTAAGAGTTGAGAATGTCAATTGCAACTGCTGCCTGGAGGAGTAAAGCGGGCCTGTCAGGCTAGCTCGGAAGCTAACAGCTGCTAGCTTGCAGGTCGCTAGCTTGGGTGAAACGCCGAGTCCTCTAAAACCATTTACTCCGACATACTCAACTCGGTCTCCTGTTTTTCCGGGTTGTTTTATGCACGCATTCACTTTTTTATCCCCCTACAAGAAACACTTACGGTATTCCAGCAAGTAAACTTTGTGTTCGTGCTCCCAAGTGACAGGAAGAAGAGCCAAGGCATATGTCATTACCGGGGGATTTGCTTGCACTGAATGAACATCGGAAACTTGAATAGTTTTCACCTGACGTTCACTAAAATGTGCCTGAAATAAGTTTACGATTCATTTGTCATTCGTTGGCATCTGTCAGTGTAAAAGTTCCAAAGGCATGCTATTTCAATCACGAGTCTTTAACAAGAGTCGTGTACGTGCAAGCTCTCAAATGATTTAGAACTAATCATATTATGGCAATGTTGTACACTTGTTAATTTCATTGCTTGGCTCACCACGGCTGTAATCAAAGTTTATTGGGTTAACCTTACAAGAAAAGTGTAACGTCAACAACGTCCGACTAATTTACAATGCGACACTAATGGCTAAATTAAATTTTACCACTATGTACTTGTTTCACCAAATATGTTTAAAATTTGTTTACATAAAGTACACGTTTTTTGTTTTCGTTTTCACGTGTACTTTATAATACTGTACTATATATTCTAAGCCTGTCACTCACGTGTACTGTAGTCACATGGGCAGCATTAACAGAGTTTCGCAGTTTTCAGTCATACTGGCCCATGTGAAATAGATTCAGTTCCATAATGATGCGCTGTTGGGGAATACAATGTTTGTGCTTCTGTAACATATCGTCACTATTTCATTGTTTGGCATTATTTTCCTAAGTGAAATAGTTTTCCAATTTTGGGATGATTGTGCTAATTGAGGTATGGGTGGATGAAAAACAAAAGGGATAATAATAATCTTAGCAGTATTTGCATGACGACAGCCCTACACAGAAGCCCAGTCTGTCGTATTTTACAGTGTAAAGTAATTTGAGTCCAGTGACCAGCTCATAAGATTGTCTGCATATTTTCCTTGTCATTTCTTTTGATGTCACATGAATACTATGAGGGCACGAAGAAAATGTTCTCCTGTTGCTCTTGCACAAAGAGTGGATTCCCACATTTGCAAAATCCCCTATTCACCTTCAACTAACTCTAATTAATTTTTGATTATTGTGTTGGGTTGCAATCAAGAATATCTGTTGGAATTTTTCTTCAATACAAGTGTTGTAATGAGTGGATTATTGAGGAGTTGTGCCAATGTGAGTGTCTGAGCATATAGCTGTTATCATTTTCTTGTTCAGGGCCACAAAATGAGTTGAGACTGAATCAACAGCACCTTTACTGGTTGCCACCACCCCCAATTTATTTGAAATGCACTCATCAAAAATCTATTGATTTATAAAAAACGATGAATTGTCTGCATAAAATGAAACCAAGAAATGGACCCACCCTTTGTATTCATGCATAACGTAGATGCACATTCTTTAATGTGGTGATAAAGCAAACGAAGGGAAGCAAAATATTTTTAAACCGTTTGTTGAGAATAGTAAAAAAGTAAAAATGTGCTATATGGAAATCACCTATGTATCTGACCATTTTAAGTCTATTTTCTTGCCCTTCAGGAGTTTGCTGTTAATCACAAGGTCTTTTATAGCTCGATTTTTGGGAGCATTTTTCCCTTTCACAGCAGTTTCACGTTGCAGTCACAACCTTTTCTCTCTGCCTGGAGTTCACATTCATCCAGGCGTACTGACATTTGAAAGTCCCACATGGAACAATCAGTGTTCTTGTTTCTGAGGCTTTTAATCGTATAGGGAATCCCATGACTTCCATATAATCTCAGTATGACTGCAGGCGTGCAACTGAACCTGTCGTCATCAGGGACATGGTGCACCATTGTAAACACGTTTGCCCAAAGCCTGGGACATGATCAACTTTTGTATCGCGAATGTCATTTCCAATGTAATACGAGTTGGCACTGCCACCTGTATGGCATGGAAGTTTTTATACAATGGATTAACATTATTTTAAGACCTGCAACACTATTTTTAAGACCTGCAATGGTTGAATCCAGGCAACAGGACGAAGAAAGTCCCGTTGCCTCAATTTGACCTTTGCAGATTACCATGACCTGGATGACTGAGAATCAACATAGACACAATGTTTCTCAGACTATAAAAGGTTGATTTATAACATGTGTAGACCAATTCCCCTGTTCTAATGCATCATTCCTTAAAAATGAAGTTAAGTGCTCATCTGGTTATAAAAGTCAAGGGCTTTTTCTGTGTTTAAATGTGAGTACCGTATTTTCTGGATTATAAATCCCTTCGGAGTATAAATCCCACTAGCCATAAAATGCATAATAAAGAAAAAAAAGTATAAATCGCACTGGAGTAAAAATCACGTTTTATTGGGGGGGGGGGCGTTTATTTGATAACATCCAATACCAAGAACAGACATGTCATCTTGAAAGTCAATTTAAAATAAAATGGAGAACAACAGGCTGAATAAGTGTGCGATATGCATGACGCATAAACAAAAACCTGAGAACGTGCCTGCTTTGTTCACGTAACATATTAAGTGTTATTCAGATAACTATAGCATGAAGAACATGCTAACAACTATACCAACCATGAGTGTCACTCCAAATCACTAAATTCAATGAAAACGTCACCATTCGTATCACTTTGAAACAACTCTGACAACTCCGGAGGTACAATATGCGGCGCTTCTTTTTCGACGTCGCTTACGTCAGATTTATCGTCGATTTATCAACACAGACCTAGAGCGCCCTCTTGCGGTGCAATGTGAAAATAACATGTGAAATGATATAATAATGTGTTAATTAATCCATCCATCCATTTTCCGAACCGCTTGATTCTCACTAGGGTCGCGGGGGGTGCCGGAGCCTATCCCAGCCGTCTTCGGGCAGTAGGCGGGGGACACCCTAAATCAGTTGCCAGCCAATCGCAGGGCACACAGAGATGAACAACCATCCGCGCCCACACTCACTCCTAGGGACAATTTAGAGCGTCCAATCAGCCTGCCATGCATGTTTTTGGAATGTGGGAGGAAACCGGAGCACCCGGAGAAAATCCACGCAGGCCCGGGGAGAACATGCAAACTCCACACAGGGAGGCCGGAGCTGGAATCGAACCCGGTACATCTGCACTGTGAAGCCGACGTGCTAACCACTGGCCTACCGGGCCACCCGTGTTAATTAATTTCACACATAAATCGCTCCAGAGTAGTTACACCCCGGGCCAAACTATGAAAAAACTCGGATTTATAGTCCAAAAAAAATACAGAACATCTCTGTTATGAGCGCAAGTCTGTAAAACCTGGTGAGTTCCACCATAAAGATGTCATGCCTCCATTGTATGAATCATTGATGTCAATGCCTGTTTTAGTGTCTTCTGTATCTGCACCAGTGCCAGAACGGAATGCTGGTTCTGTGTTTTCAAATGAGCAATTATTTCATCCCTTACTCAAATTGAATTTGGGAATTTAGGCTTTGTTTGTTGTCTGTTTTTCGACCATCTCTTAATGCCGTTCTGTTTTATTCTGTCTGTCCAACAGAGACGATTGCGTCATCTCCGGAGTATCGCTGCAAGAAATATTGTCAATAAGAATGGCTCTCCTCTACTGGACACATACTTCACCCTCCATCTCTGTATAGGAAATCGCATTTCTAGTGGTCAGTGTGAATTGATCTAGTAGGCCTTATTGGAGAGAATATCATTATCTGGCTCACGTTGCCCAGGAACTTTATCAAAACAATCACAAAATGAAACAAAAACCCTCCCAACAACTTTAAATTGATTTCTGTGACTGATTTTCCTTAATTTGAATGCGTCCTTTTAATCACTGTCTCCTCATGTCTTTTTAGATTTTTACAAGAGTGAAGTCATACGTGACTCACTGGTGAGTATGATTTTTATTTGTAAAAATTAATTAATTGGAATAGCACTCTCAAAGTATCGAAAATACACAAAAAAATTGAAGAATTAAGCAGCGTGTGCATAATAATTCATTGTGACTGTATGTTTTTTTCCGGTCTGTGCATCTTGACCACCAAGTCAGTATATCACAGACATTCATACAATGCAATGAAATGATTATTTTTTTGCCAAGGATACAGAAAAATATGTCTGTGAATAGTGTATTCTGTAGTCTGTGTATTGCACCACCATTTGTGTTCAAATATCCATTGCTTCAAGGATTTGTTAGCCCATTGACGGAATTTTGCATTGTTTGTTAGCATTAAGCTAAACAGACTTTCCCTAGGCAAACCTATGGGGCTGTTTTAAAAACTGAAGGTATCATTTTCTTCGTTTTATGTTTAATGTGACAGTAATCTTTCACTGGGAGTGGCATTAAACATCTTCAAGGAAGATCCACATTTTCGGAAGAATCATTTTTACTATCTTCCAAACTGCCACTTGTTGTGAAATCAGTTAAATAGAGTTTGCAGCGATGATCAAATTTTTGCTGTCAATTAGAGCCCACCCCCTCCCTAAAAAATAGACCAAATGATGGATCGTATATTGAAAAACTCAAAAGTTGGATCACTCGTATCTCAGGGCAACACTATCGTTTTTGGTATGGGGCACGCCTTGAATTCTTTTTTCTTTTTCTCTATCGCATGAATTTGGAGGAAATCAGCACAGACCTTTCAGAAAGCAAGGACTGGGGAAGAAAGCGTGTGCGTGTCGTGACACAATTGTGATAGTAACTGTGGTCGCAAGGGGTCCAAGTGACTTTTGGTCAATGAGTTCATTGGTGGACTGAATACATTTGATTTGAGTTCGCCAACATTTTGATCTTATTCATTTATATCTCAATTTCACAGTTTAAAATGGTAATCTTTTTAAGTGGGGCCTCAATTCTACTCTGGGTCTCTGTATTTAAACGAAATCTTTCAATACTACTCCAAGTCGGCTCCACATGCTGTTGTCAGCCTTGCTTTTGAGTCATGAGCTGACCTAAGATGGTTTCAGGCAAGCTGCTCGGTATCCCCCCCCCCCCCCCCCCCCCCCCCCCCACCGGGATACAAGACCTCGTAAAGCATGACCAGAAGTCATGACTCCTTTCAACTCTGTGCTCAGTTTCCCCTCAAACAATTTACTGTTGTTGCAGCTAAAAGTTTTCTCGTATTCTGTCTCAATCCTGTCATCTGTCTTCATGAGAAATGTTTCCTGTCGAATCTTCCTGTTTTCATTCAGCATTGGCTTTCTACTTCCTATTAGGGGACTCTCACTAGTTCTGTGCACTGTCACATGATCTTTTTTTTGTTTTTTGTAGCTCAGTGTCCTCTCTAGGGCTAAACAATGAATCAAATTAAATGTGACATTAAAGTTTAACGGATGGCATATTTCAAATAGCAAAGGCTGCAATTTAGGGGCAAGGGGGTGGGGGGCGGCATCAAGTGAACCACACCTCTGCTTCATTTCGGTCGGTCGGCTGGTAGGCTATATTTTCAATATAAGGGTTTAGTTATTTACTTATTTAGTTAGTTATGACTCATGTTAACATCACACTTATCTGGGAGAATGTTTTGAAGTTGTAAGAATGAAAAGTCTGTATACATTCACGGTTCATTTGCCTTTACCTTCGCATAAGTTTTATCCTACAAGACCAGAACATGTATATTTATTAATTCTGATAGTGTGACTTTGAATGTAGATTGATCGATTTAAAATAATCATATATAAAATTGCTAAATTTAAAAAAAAACAATCACATTTCGATTCCTTTTCAAAATTTCAGGCCTCATCCTCTTCTGTCTGGCAGCGAGCGGGATTCAAACAGATTTCCATCTCCTATTCAGAGATTGAGTTCAACATATCACGAGAGAAGAATCAAATTTTAACACCAATCTTAAAGCGTACATCAAAACGTAATTTGTGAAATCACGTGAGTCTCAACAGAAGTCAGATCTGCTTCCCGTGCGTAGTGCTGGTTTTTGTAATAATACTTAACATTCGGTGCAAGAGAATCAGTTCTTTTTGTTCATTCAAATTACCGTACAGTGATATTTTACTGATGACCTATATGTGTGCATGTTCTTAATTTTAAGAATCCTACTTGGAGGAGTCTGGACTTTGGCATGTTGCCGGACCTTCTGGACACCTCGGTGTCTTGCTTTGTGGTGAGGATCTGGGGAGGACAGGATGCACAGTACCAGCTCCTCATAGAATGGAAAGTTAATCTCGATGGCCTCCGGTACACAGGGCAGCAGGTCAGCCACCACACATGAAACTATGATGTCATTGTAAACTTAATACGTGGGATGCATGTAAGACAAATTTATGGGCATTCATTAAAAAAATAAATAAACGACTGTGCATGGAACACTCTCCAATAACTTAATAACATTTACCCAAACTGTTATTTGTTCACCCAACATCTGAAACAAGCATTACTCTTTGTCCATTGAGCCTGTATTGTTGTTATCTCCACAGATTCGATCCAGGAATACAAATGAAATCATATTTGGGTTGAATGATGGCTACTACGTGGCTGACTTTGACCATAAGGTATGTTATTTGTCCAATTTCCATAGACCTCTTGGATCATGATTTGTGACAATGTGGCTGATTTCGTTGCTAACTTACTTCTGTCACAGGATAATTTGGAACGTAAGAAAAATAGTCTACTTCAAGTCGACCAGAGCTCAGTCAGAAATTCCTACAGTGTTTTCTCCTTGCTCAGGTAAGATTAATTACCACAGGATGAAACAAGAGGGTATAGTATTGGGCAAATCCAAGTTAAGGGTTAATTTTTATTATTAGTTTTTTGTCCATGCTAAAATTGAAGCAAATGCTGATGTATGTAATATTGGGCTGCTGTTGGAATTATATTACTGGGGTGGCCTGGTGGTCCAGTGGTTTGGGCGTCAACCTCACAGTGCAGAGGTCTTGGGTGCAATCCCCGCTCCGGCCTCCATGTGTGTAATTTGCATAGTCTCCGGGCCTGTAGGGGTTTTCTCTGGGTACTCCGGTTTCCTCCCACATTCCAAAAACATGCATGTCAGGCTGATTGAACACTCTAAATTGTCCCTAGGTGTGAGTGTGAGTGTGAGTGTAGATGGTTGTTCGTCTCTGTGTGCCCTGTGATTGGGTGGCAACTGGTTCAGGGTGTCCCCCCGCCTACTGCCCGACGATGGCTGGGATAGGCTCCAGCACCCCCGCAACTCTTGTGAGGATAAAGCCGATCGGATAATGATTGGCTTTATCGGATAATGAATGAATGAATGTATTACTGGGCATGTCTGGGTCACAATGGAGCAGTCTTGGGTTTCAATGCAAGCCCTCATATGTAAAATCAGGGTCACCAACGACGGTTCCTGAGAGCCCCATATTCAATGTTTTAGGGATCTTCCTCCTCCAACACACCTGATTCAAATGGTGGTGGACAGCGCCTCGAACACCAGAGTGGGTGACAGGAATAAAAAATTGGGGTTCATTTGTTGAGTTTTTGAATCTGCTTGCTGTCGTATTTTTCACGGTGATGAAATACTGTATTTCACTGGCAAAATAGATGCAGCCCAAAGTAAGACCACCAGAGGGAGGTGGTGATTTGTTGAGTGAGTGTCATGGGGGAAATCCTGTCTCACCATTTTAAGACTCTCTAAACAAGACGCAGACATTTGTTGGTAAACATTAGTTTGCTTTTTAGCATCTATAAAATGTAAGAAGTACTTACAGAAGCCACAGGGGCATTCCTTTGGGGGAGCCCTGTGGTAAATATAGCCAGATTACGTACTCGGCTCTAATTACACACATTTAGCTGAAGGTCCTTTAAATTTGGATGGTTCAAGTTAGACTTTACCAATAATAAGAGAAACATCCTGTCATTTGGGTCATTAGGGCAGTTTCCACGAACATTTTCAGACTATTTAAACATTTAAACAAGGGTTTAAAAATGAGTCCCATGGATTCAGAGTGCAATGAAATGAAAGGAATTATGCAATAGTCTTTTAAACGCTACTCATTTTATCTAGACGTACCATTGGTTTATATGAGAGGAGAGTGGACCTCACAAGTTTACTAGTTTCACTAGTTTAGTCTAGTTTACCTCTGCCCTTTTGATTCTGTTATTACAGCTTTCTTTTCCGCTTTCTTTCTTTTCGTCCGCACCCAGTGGGACTCCACATGGTTTAGCACGGTTACGGTGATCTATCTTTGGCCCTCCTGCTGCTCTGGCCTGCAGCTCCTTACACCTATTAAGATTCTTCCCTGGCTTGGCGTGTTCATTTGCTAAAAAGTGTAGAAGGATTCATCGAATATATTTGGAAACCACCAGAGATTCTCTTTAGGCCCTAGTCATGGACACGCATTGTGGGCAGGATTCTCAAATTGAACCCTTTCATACACCAATAAAACCATGATAACCTGTCCACTGTAGTAATCGCTGTCCCCGAAAGCGTTAATTTGGTAATTGATTTAAAAAAAAAAGAATCAACGTCATTATTCTACTGTATGTTTGTCACTTTCTGTGTTTAGCAAGCTTTCTGATGATACCGACATTTTCAAAATGCGATAAAGTGTCAGAAAATTTAATGTTTTGGGGCCATCTTTTGCACCTTTAAACCTTAGATTCGGAATAATTACGGGAAGCTTGGAAACCTCACAATTTTGTTCCCGCGTGCATATAACTTAAAAGTTTCACAAGCCCTGGGTTTTATCCGACACCCTGTTGTATCGAATGTCACCGTCAAAAGATCGAATGTTTTTGTTTGACAGATGATTATCATCTTCAAGGGTCGAGTGCACAGCCATAGTCATAACTTCCTGTAAATCCTGTTTAGTTGTTTGGTGTCTGTCTTGTGTTGGAATAAGAAAGTTGCAGTGGTTAGTGAGAATACTTGAGGTTCTCTGGACAGTTGCCCTGCAATTGAACCCCTACGGGTGCAGATGGCACTATCCGCCGGCTTCACTCTGGTTCATAGGTTGTACGATTGTGCCTGAGCGCCAGGCCAAAGGCAAAAAAAAAAAAAAGAAGGAACGATGGGGGCTGACATGCGTGAAAAGAAGAGTGCAGATAACTGTTCTCACCTGGTGGGGGGGAGACCGTATCAGATTCTCCAATTGCAATCACCTAAACACGTGAAGCTGTCAAAACAGATTTGCCCTGATATTCCAAACCTCTATCTTCAACTGACATCACTGTCACCTCAAACAGATTAAAAAGTGTGGGCATCAAATATGAAATAATTTTCCTGCAGGTGGCCTCAATTATCTTTGCTTTTTTTTTTTAGCATGGCCACAGGAAAGCTTTTCATCTTGGAGGGGGGGGGGGGGGCTGAGGATTTTTAAAATTATCGCAGCATAATTCAAGTCTGTGTAATATGAGACTCTCGCACCAAATCCAGAGTACACGCCACAGGAAATCTCAATTCACACCACTCTGACCCAAGCAGATTTAAAATTGCATGTTTGTCATACATTGGGTTAGGAAATACATGGTACTATATGACACCTGAGTCACATTTAAGTTCCCCATCCCTTGTCTAAGAAATTGTAGGTGCTGTTTTCATTATTGCTCTTTAAACTGCGTCATGCCGGGAAGGAGTTGAAAAAATGAGCTGAAACTTTTTTTCCCCCCCAATATTTTTTTTTGCTTTACTGTAGGCTCCACACAGCCCAAAGAGCCATCAAACAGACCCAAGTGACAGTGCAAAAGATCGGGAAGGAGATTGAGGAGAAACTGAGAACAACAGCAACATGCACAGTGCGGGTGAGTTCAGTCACACGCCAACAATGAATTTGATTGCGCTGATAACTGTTAGCCTCAGGCAACTTAATTACTTCTGTGAAGTCCCCCTCAATGTCTTCAATTAGTAAATTGGTTGATTTATACGCATGATAACTTGAATTTCGCATTTCTTTTGAGAAAATATATAAAGATGTGATGAGTTGAGACGCGACCTTACCACCGGGCGGTAATTGCTGCGATCGGCGATATGCTGCCCATCTGCCTTTGTACTAATAAACATCTGCTGAGCTTGTTGCATGAAAAGCTCAACCGGATTTAAGAGCTTGTATCACCCAAACTAATACGAGATGTAATTTCACACACTCCCTGACCAGTTATTGTTTCTATTCGTTTTGGTTGCTTAACGGAGCGGTGCAGAAGGAGAAATAGTCCATCTGTCAAAATGGATCCAAGATCCATTGTTTATGTTCCCCTCCAAATGTCATATCCTCGAGTGGGATACAAAGCAAACGCACAAAAGCATATCTGACATTTTTGGAATTGGTAGCCACACAGCTGTGAAAGCGACGCTCTGATCCCAGGTTAGATATATTTATTGTAAATACAGTACTGGCTTTATTTGCCTCCGCTGTCCTGTGCTGCTAGTCAAGTGACTCGAGGCAGTGATATCTTTTCTGTTTTTATCCTGTAGGTAGACTTTCCTTTAAGAGGAATTTATTTTTAACCTGACTTGTCACAATCAGTTATTAGTCAGTTGGTTAGTGGCGTTAGATTCACTATGAATAAATAAGTAGCCTGCTAAATAACACATGGAGATTTTGTTTCCCCGCTGTTGACACCTCAGTGATGGTAGCCAGTGTGTGCTAGTCTAGTCATGTTCGTAAACATGCTGTGTTTACGTTTATGGCTTTTTCATCAAGTGGGAAAGGAGTGGCGTGCCCTCTCCAGGTCAGGGATGAGATTCTACCCCAGGAGAGGAGTTCAAGTACCTTGGGGTCTTGCTCATGAGTGAGGGCGGAAAGGGGCGGGAGATTGACAGGTGGATCGGATCAGCACATGGGTGTCAAACATACGGGCCGCAGGCCGGAACCGGCCCCCGAGGAGGTTTGATCAGGCTCGCAGGATAATTTAAAAGTGAAAAAATGCATAAAAGCGACGCAATAAATATTTTTATTCAGGTGTAATTCATGTAGTATCCACTAGGGGACACACTGTTTTGATCAGAGTAGAAGACAACAGCAGTCTCAGTCTGTCACTGTGACAGACTCGCCCAACACAGCAGATGCTATCAAGGTTATATGAATACTTTATTTTTTTACACATTTAGTAGCACTCTCTTACATTTGCAAGGTGTAGGCAGGGATTAAATTTAGACTTTATATGCACATGTGTAAATGGTTTAAAATTTCCTTCTTATTATATATTTATTGCGCGTCGTCCCGCACGCGGTCTGTCCTTCCGTCTGTCCCTTTTCAAAATGTACCTACTTCACCGCGCCGCTGCGCGCCGCCACTGCGCCGCCACTGCGCCGCTCAGGCAGTGGCTCACTACGATCGCGCGGGCATCTTAGCGAAAAAATGTTGTCTACCCACAAGCATTACAATAAAATTATTAGTTATTTAGTAGAGCTAAACATCTCTTTATTTTCGCGATAAGCAATGAAGATGAACAAAAAGTTGAACCAAGCAACAACACTTTTGTGGGCCGAACCACCACCTTACCAGCCTTCCGCAGGAACTAGCTGATGAGCCGCCCGGAGGGCGGCGCACCAGCTAGTTCTTTATAAATCTCGTTTAATCTTCAAGTGCACTACTATATTTTTCAATGCCAATTACTTCAAGTTTTGTGCCTTTGTACAATCAGTGGGATCAGTTGCAATGCAGAAATGTGAATGATAAAAGTAAATTGCACATTTTTCTAAGGAAATTAAGGCCTTTCATGTAATGTTTTGGAAAAGATATGTTCATTAAATTTAAACATTTTCCTAATGTTCTTGTGCTTCTTTAGACCAAAACAAAAGAAAGACATTATTTTGTTTATTTATAGCATAGTATGGTATAATTTTAATGTGAAACGAGTTTGACACCCCTGGTGTAGCGTCTGCAGAGATGCGTACTGTACAAGCCTGTCGTGGTGAAGAAGGTTTCGATTAACCACTCTGTCTGCGCTCCTACCCTCACCTAATAGTAATGAGCTGTGTGTCATGATCGAAAGAACAAGAGTCCAGACGCAATCGGCTGAAGTTCGTTTCCTCCGCAGCCTTTAGAGATAGGATGAGAAGCTTGGCCATCCTCAAGAGTCAAGCCTCTTATCCTCTCTCTTCAACTTTCATTATCCATTTAGTTTTAAGAAAATTACCTCATATATAAATAAAATGTCCAAGTACTCTAACCCTAAAAAGAACGTAAAGTTGTGATCATGATGTCAATTTATTTTTTATAGCAACCAACCTACGATCAACAGTACACATTTGTTTGTTTGAGTAGGCCGGTTGAATTACGGATTCCATGCAAGGATCGAATAATTTGCAACACTTATCTTGCTACTAGATGGAAATTTCAGGGTCTATCAGAAATCCTAAATATCAGCGGTAAGATCGTTGAACCACTCACAAGCCACACTCATTTATAAACTGTGCTAGTTTATAACTTGCACACACATATTACACATAGAAATGGGAGAGAAACAACAAGTGCCAACCTTACCGGGAAGTGTAAACAACACAAAAACAACACGTTCTTGCGATCAGGGAAAACACTCAAATGAGAGTTGCAGGAAGCTAGTGAATAAAGTCCCGATTTATAGTCCGACCTTCACACTACTTGTACGATCCTGTTTTTCCCCCCCTTTTAGAAACTAACTTAGAAGGCTTAGAATTTCAGTGTATAAACTTTTAGTTGTTTTCCATCACACTCCATCGCTATTAATAATACCCATTAAACCCCTCCCCTTCCTTACCGCCAGACCTTCGTACTTATTAAAGGCATGCCACACAATTGGCTTGACTTAGTTGCACCATAAAATGGAGGCTCCGTTCTTTGGTCACAAAGATTGTCTCTGTCTGAAGTCTTGTCTCTGATATTTTCTGCTTATTGAAAACATTTCTTAAAACCCCCATTCAGAGCTCACATCAGCTAATAAATCACATAATCCTTGTTTTCTACCGTTTGGTACCAGCCCACCAACTTGGAATGAGTGCAGTATTGTTGGAGCTCTTCTAAGGGTTTTTTTCCCCCTCTTTGCCTTTGTTGAGCTTCATATGACACTGTGAGCATCATAGAGCGAGCCTAGATCAAAGTAGCGCAGAGTGGCGGCCACCAACCTCATCGCATGGCCCTTTCACCCCATCACCCACCCTCAGCCATTAATCTCCTGGGTTCCAACGTGCTTCCCCCACGCCTGCTGTGTATTTACACAGCTGACCCATTACTGTTTGATGTTCAGTAGGAATCACAGGCACCAGTGCTGGTTTACTGTCGCCCGCGCACATGCGCATGCACGACTCATCAACTGGGCTGCTCAAATTTGATTCATTTGTGTCCAAGCCATTGGTGGTTTACATTCAAAGCATTTGTGTCCAAAGCATATTTCGGGACCGACGCTCAAATTCAGCTTTGCCCTTCAATGACTGTCATGTTTTCCTCATTTCTGAAGTTTTTACGAAGAAGCATAATCTTTGTCTGATGCTTTGCTACGATCCTTATCTAAGTAGATGTGTGAGGGTTGCAGAGAGGGTTGGCCTGATACTGGATCAACATCAAGGTTGAATTGTTCACCCCAACATGGAGTCTGTCGAAAGCTCTTCAAAAAAATAAAAATAAACGGCCCTTGTTGTCCTTTAATGTGTCATCCTGGAATTATATTTAATTATAGCTTCCTAATTTTGTCTTTGAATCAGGTGCTTATTTCAAAGAAAGTACTTTTTTAAAGAAAAATAATCTTGCGTCATCAATAGAAGCATATCGAATAACCATTTCCGTGTTTAGATTTGAGAACGAGTTATATCATGTTATACCTGTTTTTTTTTTCCCATGTCTCTGCAATAGACATTTAGTTACACAAGAGGGAGATGAGGTCCTGTGCAGCCTGCTTAGTCAGTGTTTACTATGGATGTGACAGGCAGGTTAACCATGATACATACAGGTCATACAACCTGCCAATCAAAAACAGTTGGAAACTGCCCAAATAGTCCCGGGAATAAAAGTCTAATCAGTAAATATAAGTGAAAACCGATGTGTGACACTGTCTTGTGGAAGACACAGAACGTTCTCCGTTAAGTTAGGTTATTGCTTTAGCAATCATCCGGCGTTGGTTTTCTGTACCACTTGTCATCATTAGAGTCACAGGTAACTGGAGCCGATCCCAGCTGACTTTGGGCAAGAGACACGGTACACCCTGGACCTGTAGCTAGCCAATGACAGCAAACCACTCACACTCACCGCTTCAGTGTGGACAATTTCGAGTCGGTTCAATTAGCCAACCATGTATGAAAGGAAGGAAGCCAGAGTAGCTGGAGAAAAATCAACCCCAAGCATGTTGTGACCATGTCAACTCAAAACCGGATGGATTGAGCCAATTCTTATTTTAGTTTATTGTATATATTTTTTACTAACACCCACAAATCCAAACCCCCCAAAACATTCAATATACATAATAATACTTGTAGAAATAATACGATATAAAATTAAAAGGCCAATATCAGCAGCCCTAGGCTCCCAGACCGTTTTCGCAACTCTGAACAGGATCAATAATATGCAAAATATATGCATGGATAGACCTTTGCTGAAGTGTTTTAAATATCATTCTGAAGGGGCGACAAGGTTTTAAACACACACACTGCTGTGACCGCTTCGTGAATGTTTTCCTTAATATCCCTCGCTGTGTGCTCTTTTTCGTTTGCTCTGAGCAGAAAAAAGAGCGGGAGTGCATGCAGCTGCGTTTAGCTGTGCTTCATAGTGAACTGCAGCGGCAGAGGAAGGCTCTTGGCAGAGAAATAGATTTGCGGCAGAAGGACATGGCACAGCTTCAGAAGAAAGGTAAGATGTACAGGCTATAGGCAAACAGATTTACTTACGCCACATGTAAATGAATTCATTGATGCCAACAAGCTTTCAAATTCACCCAAACATCTTCAATGCATACATGCACTCAAGTCAACAATTGTATTTCTAGAGCACTTTAAAACAACCGCCGCTGTACACCAAGTGCTTTACATGTAGCAAAAAAGTCATACAACAACAAAGGATGAAACCATAAATTAATAACAGAGACCGTAAAAAGCCCCAAAATAATAAAACTAAAATCTCTGCCGAGTCAAAAGCCAAAGAATAAACATGCCTTTTTAGGGGTGGAGAAGCGCAGAGAGATAAGGTTGGGTGAGACCATTTAAAGATTTGAAAACAAATAATACAGTCTTAAAAAGAACTCTAAAATGTACAGAGAGCCAGTGAAGGGATGCCAGAGTAGGAGTTATGTGCTAACTCTTACGGGTACCATTCAAAGGGTGAGCGGCAGCATTTTGGAGCAACTGGAGATGCTTGATGGAGTATTGGCTGACTCCAAAATAAAGTGCATTACAGTAATCCATCTAAGATGTGACAAATTACTGTTTCAAAGTGCTGTTGAGAAAGGAGAGGCTTTACTTTAGCCAGCTTCCCAAGATGAAAGAAGCTGAATTTAACAACAGCTCCAATTTGCCTGTCCAGATTACAATCCATGTTGAAGACTGTTGGCTTTCGGTAAGAAGCCAGTCTGACCAAGTCCGCAGGATTAGGTGTACACAGGCCAAAAATCATCACTTCCGTTTTCTTGTCATTGAAAGTCAAGAAATTCAGTGCTATCCAGTTCTTGATTTCCTCCAAATAGGACAAAAGTGGCCTGAATTAGTTTGATGTGTTTGTAGCAGGTTATGTTGCATTTTATAGTATGCCCCATGTCATAACTTCATTTCATTTGTCGTTCTGAGTATTGTGTAAAGTGCCCTTGAGCCAAGCCCTGAACACGAAACCATTCGTGGGAGAAGTTTTTGTCGAATGCTTTAAACTGAGTGAATGTTGCTCAACAACCGCCGTTACCGCTTTAATGGTAATGCAGCTGTCTATGAAAGTGTGGAACTAATTACAGCCCAACACGGGTGTGAGGAGACGAATCGCAGGAAATCAAACCAAAAGAGTACGGTAACAAAAATGACACAATGAATGGAATGTGAAAACACAACCACATACACACTTAATCTAAAATATCGTGCTATACTTGTGATTCAGGCGTTCTGTGCCAGGGGTCGACTCAATCCCGTCATGTCTGCAGTTTCTTGCGTTGGTGTTATTTGAGCTGAAATGTAATTTACCGCAGTCTCCCTCATGTTCATTGGGAAGTGGAAGGTGAATGCGAGGCCATGGCTCATGAAGCTTGGTTTGGCGAGCTCACGAATGAATTAACCCAAATTCTTGCGCAGGTGTCCTCAGGTATGCTAGCGCCAAAATATTTTGCTCGTTTGTGCGCCCCCGTTTGTGGAGGGGGATCACCAAAGTTTGACTGGACGGTTCTTAAAGAGGCAAAAAAAAAGTGCATTTGTAACAAAGGAATCCCAAACTATACTTATGAACGATGCTGTGTGTTTTCTTGTCAAATCATCCCAAAACAAATTGTTTTGGACAAGAATTGATCTGCACTCGTGGAAGACAGGTTTTACCGTTTTTATTTCAGCAGTGCATTTTTGGCCTGAATCGATTATTTTATGGACATTATAAAGTGCTTATGATGACGCTTAACATGGCAGTGGAGAGCTTTTCCAACTTTCGGTTGAATTTACCCTCCGCACGACTTCTTTACACCCACAATCTTAAAGAAGCATGCGCAGTTGATTTAGTGTAAGTGATGATTCCATTAAAACCATTTGTTTTCCATTTGTAAATCTTGACACATTACAGTGCTAATTAGATTCAGGCTTCTTTGTACATTTAAGTGACGGTTTTGCACGTTGGTGTAAGCGCGACGTGATACATCCCTCGAGGGCATCCGGAATGGATTGTTAGCCTCCATTCCTCAGCGCAATCTCATCTGTACCTGGCCGTGTGGTCTCCACATTTCTCACGTAGCTAAAGGGCCATTAGCAAATAATTCAACCTCCCCGGAAACTGGCCTCTTTCAAAACAAATGGCTTCAAAAACCCAAACATCTTGGAAAGACTTTTTCCGCGTGCGTGTGTGTGTGTTGCATGCCTGCATGAGAACTACAGTAGCAGATAACGCTGAGTTGAGCATCAGCTGCCTATGTTTTAGTGAGAAAACAATGAGAATATTGCTACGGACTTGCCTCTTTTTCATCTTGGATATTGTTAGCATAGTAAACACAAAACCTGAGCTGTTTGTATTATCCTGATGACAGCTATAACGGGCCACTTGGTGCCTGCTAATCCACTTGGTGGGACAGACTCCTGCTAATTTACTTGACTTTCGGACTCCTGCATATTTTGCGCACATTTCATAACAGAAAGCTGAGGCGAAAATCGTTCTTTCCTTTTCACAGATGTGAATTTAAAATACAAGCTGTTCACCCCTAGCTCCTCAATGTTGGATTTGTTGCGGGTAGGGGTCGGGGGGTTACACTCTAATTTCCTTTCTTTAAGCTTTAGAAGACAACATAAATCAGGCCGTGAACGGCGTTTATTATGATTGGTCAAACTAGTTTTTCTTATGCTTTGTATAGCAGTCAGAGCTCTTGGACGCTAAATGACAGTTGTGTGTGTTCGTTATAGTTTTGTGCCGCAATGGTATGCAGTGGTATTTAACAAAACAAATTAACTTCAGAAAAGAGTCTTTTATTCAAGCTAAAAACCATTAGGGTTCTTCTACCGACGGCTCAGCGGGACACATTTGCTTTTTCCAGTGGTCTTGACTGAAACTCGGATTGCTGATTTAGTGTCCTTTTTATTCTTAAAACATGATGTGGCGGAGCTATTGGTGGAATTTGGTATAGTCCACCCCCCACTCAGTGTCGTCTCATGGTATCAAAATGCTCCAAATTAACTTTTGAACTTGTTTGTTCTAAAGACATTCAAGCATTATTTATGGCCACTTTCTGCAGTTACAGGCCTTTTTCCTGGCTCAAATTGAGGCAGAGGCGGTACCGTGTTGACCATGACGCCATGATGTGCATGTATTCTGTAAATTCAACGGACTTGCTTTCTTTTACAGGAAACATACTTTAAATTATGTGTTCCAACAATCCATCCATCCATCCATTTTTTGATCTGCTTTATCCTCACAAAGGTCACGGGCGTGCTGGAGCCTATCCCAACTGTGGTCAGGCAGTAGGCGGGGGACACCCTGAACTGGTTGCCAGGCAATCGCAGGGCACACAGAGACAAACAACTATCCGTGCCCACACTCACACCTAGGGACAATTTAGAGTGTTCAATCAGCCTGCCATGCTTGTTTTTGGAATGTGGGAGGAAACTGGACTACCCGGAGGAAACCCACACAGGCCCGGGGAGAACATGCAAACTCCACACAGGGAGGCCGGTGCTGGAATGGAACCTCTGCACTGTGAGGTCGACGCGGTGTTCCAATAAGAATGACTATTATCATGTTAAAGCATCCATTTATTAAAACTTGCATAGAAGAACGATGGGCACATAGCTTGTGCGTCCATGTGAAAGTCGGCAGCATGTACCTCACTACACCTTGCCTATTGTAAAGGTCGCAGAGTTCAGGCCACATTGCACAACACTGCACTGGAGTTTGTCATACTGTGAAATCCAGCCAAGAACCGTGGGACCTGAGGTTGTTTTAGTCAAGAGATTTTAGTGCGCATCCTGATTGATTTATTGCCATGATGATCATTTCAACAGCAGCTGGCGCAGCCTTTTTTCATTATATATCCACGGTAAACTATGGATCTTCAATTGTGGGTAATTTTTTAAAATACAAAATGAAACATATCCAATTCGTGTACTGCACGCATATTGCTGTATTTTATCTTTCTGTGCCAGTAAAGTTGGTGACGAGATGGAAGAAGAGATTGGCAGTGCTGGGAATTACATGAAAGCAACAATGCAATAAGAGATATGACCTGTCTGATCTGTGTCTCTTTGAAGAAGAACTGCTTTTATTTTTTTTTCTCGCCCCCACCTCTGTTCCTGCGGGAGTTTGAGCTCAATGCTGAGCAGAATGGCTCTGGGTGCGAGTTTTCTGGTCAAAGTCTGTTTCTGCTTTAGAATAGTATTGCTCAAGGTTAGAGCCATGTGAAGTACTCTTAGCTCACTTGCATGAGCAATGAGATGACCCGCTTATTCAAACGATCATCATTGCATTTGTAATATGCAGGATTTAATTTTTGCATTGCATTTTGCTACTTGAAGTTTGAACCGTGCAACTATTGCAGTGTCATGGATAAGTCTTCTGCACAAGTTTATTGCTTTGCAGTTAACTGTCCTTAGATCTCACCTGAACTGCTTCCAGAACAGAGCATCCTCACACAAGGCAATTCAATCCTTTTGTCTTATGTGAGTGTGCCTTGCTCAAGCCACTTTGTAAAATATAAATTACCAGAGAAAATCAGAAGAAGGAACAAAATCAAAGCCATCGGTACACTCCTTCATGCATATGCATTTCGGATATATTGTGTAATTATTGTTCCTCCCCACAGTTTGTATGATAAACTCGACCTTTACACAGTTAAAATAAAACAAACATATCGACATAAGGCACCCAATGAGAAAAGTTGCAGTACCGCTGTGTATTTGAAGTGAATTTTTTTTTCCAAACTGCCAGTTTAAAAGCAAGTGAAAAATAAAGACGCTAGAGACTAGGTCAAGATTTTATTAACATATGAAATAAGGAAATAAGTAAGAATAATTAAAAAGATAAACATCCATCTATTCATTATCTGACACTCTTATCCTCTTGTGGGTCGCGGGCATGCTGGAGCCTGTTCCAGCTGTCTTTGGGCATATAAAACTTTTTTTTTTTTTTACCCAACAGGATATTATATTTCATCACCTTACTCTGGTGGAGGGATTTGCCTGTCCCAATAATTCTAGGAGCTAAGTTGTTTGTGGCTTTAGGCCCCTGGCAGGCTCACCCATGGCAAACAGGTCCTAGGCAAGGGACCAGACAAAGCACGGCTCAGAGACCGCGGATGATGAGTGACAAATTTGGAACAGGTTCTCTCTTGCCCGGACACGGGTCACCGGAGCCCCCCTATGGAGCCAAGCCTGGAGGTGGGGCTCGCTGGCGAGCGCCTGGTGGCCTGGCCTGCACCCATGAGGCCCGGCCAGAGTCTGCTCAAAAAGCAACATGGGTTCCCCTTCGCATGGGCTCACCACCTCTGGGAGGGTGACAGGCTCGGTCATCCGCGAGGGACTCAGAGTCGAGCCGCTACTTCTCCACATTGAGGGAAGCCAGATGAGGGCATCTGCCTAGGAAGCCTGCTGTACGCCTCCCAGGTGAGGTTTTTCGGGCATGTCCCACTGGCCCCGGGCATGAACCAGGACATACTAGTGAGACTGTGTCTCCCGTCTGGCCTGGGAACGCCTTGGATATCCTCCGGAAGAGTTGGAAGATATGACTGAGGAGAGGGAAGTGTGGGCTCGTGAGAGTGAATTGGTTTCAGATAATGAAGCAAAGCAAAAAGAAAAAAAAGGCTGTAGCACACAATCTTTATAAGGTATGATGCCGAAAACTTTGCCAAGCCATTGACGCTACCATAGAGACTTCTAAAACGCTCCTCATCATTGTGAAGGAGCAGCAAGAGCAGCAGCGCGTCACCACGTTCCTCTAGCCTTAAAGTCCTCGCATAATTTACAGCTTCTCCCAAAGCGCCTGAACGAAAAGATGCAACGCTACAGTAATGTTTGAAATCATATCAGTGTTTTGGGGTCATAGTTTGTGGTATTTTGATTGATTTACGCAATTAAACATCATAGTTATACTGGTATTTAGAGGCGGCCTGTATCACAGGCCCAATTTGTACACTGATTTGCATGTTATATTACATAATATTCATTTTTTTATAAAGACTTCATTGTTTGGATTATATTTACAAAAAAAACTACATTTTTGTTGTATACAATGGCAATAAAGGCTTTCTGTTGGATTCTACTTTCTCTCCAGTGTATGTGCTTGCTGCGGGTCAGATTTTTCTATTTGCAAATTGGGTATCGTCTGGTTTCCGTGTCATCAGATGGAAATGATTTTTGTTCCACTCAACAAAATGATTTGGTCACAAGTACAACTTAACGTTGCAACCAATTATGCACTAGCCTGGTTGTTCGGATGCAGCAAGACGGAACGCAACATGTACCGGTACCCATTAACAGAAGCCCCCCCACCCCCCTCTCCTTGTTGTCTTTTAGGGGAATTGTATTCTGCTCAACATGAAAGTCTGAAGGAGGAGAGAGAATCCTTAACTATGCTGCATAAGGAATGTACGGCCAAGAGGTATGTGTGGATCTTTAATCACCCCCCACAGCACCGAAGACACTTTGTAATGCATACTACTAAAAGATGTGGCACAATGTGTTGCTTAGCGCCTGTGACTACAGCCTGCACTATGCATTTTGTACTTCATATTTGTTCTCAATTTGGAGTATTAAGTATTAGGTTGTTTGAATTGGCCTCAGGGTTTACTGAATGTGCAGCGGCTGTCTACTCTGGATCCAGTTTTGTTCATCTGAGAAGTACCAGGCAGTCACGGATTGTGAACCAGAGACTTCTCAAGGCCAGAAAACATGAAATTAACATCAACACAAGTACATCTGCCTAATATCAATTTCTTGGATCTACACTACATAATGTTATTCAAATATAATTTATTGTCAAATTTAAATGGCTGTAAAATATTTGCAAAGGAAATTACACACGAGGCATGGAGCCCCCAGTCTCTTCTTGCCAGTGTGTTTTATTTCCAAATAAATATGCCATTATGGATTATTCTCACAATATCACAGTGGGATTCATTGGGTGTATTGTTCTACACTGCAGAAAATATGCGTGTCCAAAATATGTCAGTTTTACATGGAACTCACATTTTCTTATTTTTTTTAACCATAATTAACACAAATAAATAAATGTTTAACTTTTTTTTGAAGGAGGTGACGGATTAGACAAACTATTTTGAATGGTTGCTGTTGAGAAACAAAAGTTATCTTTTTTTTTTTTTTTTGTTTCCCCCAAAGTGTGTCACCAGGTTTTGAACAAACTCTCTGCTGGTGGCTTAAAAGAGCAGACTTTACAAGCATGTACATGGAAAACACACTTGCGCGTTCGTGGACAGAGATTTGTGAAGGGCACGCATCTCGGTTTAAATGATTAGATAAGGCAGTTTGAGCGATTTCAGATCAAACCATTACACTCTAATCTGTCTCCTCTTTTGACTCAGCAAAGCAGGCGCACGTTCGAAAGAAGGTGAATGATAAGATGTCACGATCTTTTTAGATTTCAGACAATAACAGATATGATTTAGTGTCAGAATGTAGGGGGTGGTGCAGGGGAGGGGGGGGCAATAAAAAGGTGTATAAATTGGATATACTTTGTGTTATTTCAAACCAGAAAATATCCATACAGCAAATAAAACCAATTCAAAATGTGATGTTAGTCAGAAAAATATACCGGTACCGCATAAAATGGGCTGTTGATGTTGGTAGCAACTCTGTAATGACAATTTAAACTATAACAAGGCAAGATGAAATGTAATGTCCAGATCACCATCACGCCACCTTCAAAATAAAAGCTAAAGGTTCTTGCGTTGGTGTCAATTTATTCTTTGGTTTGCTTTAATTGTGAAGTTGGCCTTTGCTTTGTCAGCGTGTTACGTTATCAATATGTTTGCAATTTTGTTCCAGCTGCAGCGGTTGTGAAAGCTCTATAAATAAAGCTGTGTTGTATTGTATCGTATTTCCTTTAGCGTAGCTCGATCCATTTTTTTTTTTTAAATTACCGGCCAAATCAAGCAAATGCATCCTCACCTCTTCCTCATTGTGTTCCCTGTGTTGGATGTTATCTCCCCAGAGAGCAGTTCCTGAAGTTCAATGCCCAGCTCACCTTCCGCTGCCGCCAGCTTCTTTCTGAGCTTTCCTACATTTATCCCATTGATGTGGTGAGTGCAAAGCCATTGTTGTCACAAATTGTCACAGTAAAGAATAGAAAGAAACTGCTCGCATTGTTACATGTTACCCCTGACATTTTGTTTTCAACTACTGTGACATTTTTTATTGTCCCCATACCCACAGTGTTAGGGAAATTCTCTTTTGGTCATTATTTTAATACTTGAAATACCACATGCCTGTTTCTCATTTTTATTTTAATTCCACAGGCAAATCCGTCAGATTATGTTATCTGCGGTGTAAAGCTGCCAAATTCTGAAGACTTTCAAGGTAATTTATTGTCTACCAGCATGTGTTTCATGGTTTTACTTGGATGAGCTGCAGCACGGCATGCTGAACAAATATTTTATCTTGGCGACCACGCTGCCTTTAATGTAGCTATATTGTGGAGAAGCCACATTATTCAATATGTAGCGAGTTCGAATGACTTTCCCAATAAGCATTCATGTTTAAATTACGTCGGGGGGAAAAAAAGTCGAGCTGTTGATCTGGAGTTTTAATATGTTTAATTGTATTTTACCAGGGGAAACTCGAAGGGGCGTATGCTATGCATTCTTAGTCGTCGGTCTACTCACTGAGCTACAGCTGGCAGGAGTGTGCGTTACAGACCAAGCTAGGGACAAGGTTACAAACACCGCGTCTTCACTGCAGTGTTGCAAGTTTAGGGTTGACAAACATATAAACTATTAAAGTTCTATCACAAGAAACATCTGCAACCCTACAAATATGACTATTTGTAATAATATAAATTTGATGTGGGGCACGGCAATAATTGTCGAAGAGCAGAAATCGGAATTTACGTCAAGATTGTTCACACTGCAGACTGTTCACACAAGCGTTCGTCTGCTGGTTTAGTCAGTAGGGATTTAGCGAAATGAAAATTGTTGGCCGAACACAAAAAAACCCCAAAAAACTAAATGAGGAAAGCAATGCTAAAAACCCAAACGCTGATAGAAATTATAATACTGTACCTAAAAGAAGAAATCTAATTCTTAATTGCATAATTTTTACACTTTTCCAAATTAGTGTAAGGCTATATTCATATTTAAACCCAATTTAAATTTTTGTTGCCCAAAGTGTCTGGTATATGAGATACCATATTTTCTGCACAATACGGTGGTTCGGATTATAAGGTGCACCGTCAGTGAATTAAAACTGTTTTCATACATAGAGTGTACTGCATTATAGCGCATAGAATAGAAGTTACAATAATGGCTGTGGTTGCGGTATGTATCCACTAGATAGAGCTACACTAAAGGAATACAATATAATACAGTTTTATTTCTGCAGAGCTTTCCCAACCGCTGCAGCTGTAACAAAGCGCTTTACAGGACATTTAAAATACTAGGTCCCAAAAAATCGGAATATTGATCCATATATAAGACACATCAGATTATAAGGCGCACTGTCGACTTTTGAGAAAATGTTATGCTTTTGGGTGTGACTTATAGTACGGAAAATACGATATATATATTTTTAACAATACAACAGTGTACAGTAAAATTCTGGGCGGGGGGGTTCTTTTTCGTTTTTTTTTCCCCTTTCAAATCCAACCCAAGCCTCTTTCGTAAGTGGAAATTAATTGGATATTTATCTGCGTATTGAGTGCTGCTTGTGAAAAGCTGTGCACCAGTGCACAAAGCAAGATCCGTCAAGGCATGCTCGGATGAGTTTGGTGTGGAAGAACTGAGAGCCCTGATCTCAACCAAGCCTTCAAATCTTTTTGGATCAACTACAACAGAGATTATGAGCCATCTGGCCCACAGCTCTGGTCCAGCATCTCACAAATGTTCTTCTGGATGAATGGATAAAATTCCCACAAAGTCGCACTCCAACATCTTGTCTTAGCAGAAGAGTGGAAGCGGTCATGTCCGCAAAGGGGAAAACAACAATTTTTCTTCCATTTTCCCTTCTTGTAGGCGTAGTCAAATACCTTTGGCTTTACAGTACAATATCTCACAAAAGTGAGATTGCACCTCCAATGTTTCAAAATATGTTTTTTGTATCACTTGATGGGACAAAATTGTTGACACATTGCTTCCAATGGTTCAGTAGCTAGCAAACAGCTACTATAAATGTAATTCTACAGTCCTATAAAAATAGCTCAATACGGCAAATGTATGGGAGGGGGTGTGGAGTACACTCCTTAGCGATGATATGAAATTTGGGGGCAAAGTGTCAATATGTTGTTTGGCTACCATTATTCTCCAACAATGCCCTTAACACTCTTGGGCATCGGGTTCACTACCGGAATCCCCTTTTCTTCCCCTATGATGACATCACATAGTTGGCCAGTCACCTTTTAACCTCAGTTTCTTTTGCAAAAGAGTGGTCATCTTGGAGGTGTGTTTGCAGTCATGATCATATTGGAATATTGCCCTGCTGCACAGTTTCCGAAGTGAAGGGCTCACGCTCTGCTTCACCTCAATGGAGCGTAGCTCCCCAGTGCCAGCAGCACTCGTGAAACCTCAGACCGCGGCACTCCCAGCACCGTGCTAACCTAACTGTAGGCCACACGTCTTTGACACCATCTGAACCAAATACGGTGAAGGGGGTCGACTGAATGTGTGACCATGTACCAATAAAAATGACTCTTTGGCATCCGTGTACAGGCTCACAAGCCAGTATGCGTTAAAAAAAAAAAAAAAAAAAGAAGCAAAATACAAACACTACTCTTGTCCGTCAATGTCACTTATCATCAACTGGGTGACTGAATTGGTTGAGACGGCAAATACCTGTACACATGGAATAGTTACTCGTAACCTGTTTGGAAATATAGAGCAAGCAATGGCAGAGACACTTTTCTCAAATTCACACAGCCATTAGCGGAGATGGACACTTATTACTTACCTTATTTTGCCGATCTGTCCTCTGTCAGCGACCTGGGCACCTTTCCTTCATTGTCCCTCCGTCCTTATTCATATACTGCCCGACAAAAAAATGCCTCCATGCATGACACTGTGGAAGAGAGGCTAACTGCACAGGCAGACCCGTCACCAGAGCCCAGCTTTAGGGACGGCACATGTAATACATGGGGCTGGCAATTAATACCCCACAGAAAACACTCACTTTGCTCTATACTGTATGTTTGCATAGCACTGCCGATGCCATCTTGAATTGCCGCCTTTTGCGTCAACCGCAAGCCAGTATTATCATGGACAACATTTACATTGCACATACAGAGACACCATCTTGAGTACGTCGACGCCGCAGCCGTACTGGTTGTGGCAAAGTGAAACAAATTGTGAAGATGCTTCTTCCATGGAGATGTATCCTCAATCAAAAACTCACAGGAATTATTGCTTTTGATTGTGTGGTGTTATCCGAGCTCAGTTTTACAATATTATTCGCCGAATTTATGGCTAATATAAAGCCACGTACAATATGGTGGGTGGGCTGACATATCGCTTCGACCTGGTTCACCAATTGTCTACTTCAGAACTGACAAGAAAAAGTAAAAAAAAAATAAACATTGATATCCATTTTAGATTTCCAAAGAGTTTGTGGCTCCCATGGAATTTTATCTTACACAAATGTAATATGTCCTTCCTCACTTGAGACATATTCCTTTGTTGCCACATGCAGACATTTATTAAGATGCATTCAATTCCATTTTTACCTCATGACCCCTCTTCTAAAATGTGTGAGGTCTACCCCCAGGGAGCCACATTAAGTCCAGAATTGTTAGCTAGTTTCTACTGGCCTACGGGGGTGGATGTTCCACGTTAGAACCCAGGGTCGGGGTCATTCGGAGCCCTTAATCCTGCTCGCCAGCAAAGTGATTCTGCATGAAGGCACATCACTTCCTAACGTTCAACCAAGCTTTCTTTGTCAACTTAGCTTGACAAGGTCAATCGGTCTCTTGTTGCACCCTTAAGGTTTGCCCGTGGCTAATTGCCTCTGAGCTGACCCGATATTGATCTACTTGTTTCCCATCGCCAAAGAGCACTCAAATGAGCCTCTTTTTTTTTGTGTGTGCGCGGCTTATTGAAAGCAAAGCAATTTATTTTGAGATTACGAAACAAGGTATGCAAATTGTTTTCTGAGCCAAATAAAGCTTATTTGTCATTTGTTGACGTTTGCACTTTTTCTAATGCAATTCGAGTTACAGATGTTTCTGAGCACATTTTATGATTACCGTATATATTTTTTCTAATGTGGTGGAATGGTTCACTTTTATCTGGTCTAGTATTGATCTAATAATCTATATAAATGCTGCCACTCCACTGACACCCTTATTTGATGAAATACTCTTTCTAAATATTAGAAATTTGCAGTATTAGATATATTAAAATATCATATTCACTTAGTAATTGTACTCATGCAAACATTTTCCCATCTTAAGCACATATCTGCAAGTAACTGCATGTTCTGCTCAGGCAATGTTTTCAATATTAATGTTGGGGGGGGGCAAAAGTAATGTCCTTCTTGGTTGATGTTATTCACTCGATGGACATTCTAATATTTTTGACTATCGGCGTCAAAAATACTTTATTGTCATTGCACACTTGTTACAACGAGATTTTGCAGGAGCCTCAGCCCCCAAGTGTATCGTGAAATATAAAAAATATATAAATACATTGCATATTGGGCACTTTTCAATCATAGCATCTCAGTTTAACACTGTATTGGATTATCTTTTTTTTTCTCCCCCCCTGCAGCAAAGGATGACGGAAGTGTGGCAGTTGCCCTGGGGTACACGGCACACTTGGTTCTGATGATCTCGTGCTTCCTGCAGATCCCACTTAGGTATCCAGTCATCCACAAGGGTTCACGCTCCTCCATCAAAGACACCATCACTGATCGACTTACTGAGAAGGAGAGAGAGTAAGTAAACCACAAAGTATACGTTTTCAGTCACAATTTCTTTGACCTCAAATCACAAACACTTAAGATTTTAAACAACCGTATATTTGACCAAAGATTTCAGTCGGAGTCCATGTATATTGGTATCTGTTTTTTGTCAATGCTTGATGGTTTGCAATTTTCAAGTAATTTTCCTAACCACTAATCTATTGTCTGTAAATTAATGTCACTTTGGGTTTGGAAAAAATTGTTTTGCTCCGTTTTGTCATTAATCACGCAAAAAAGAAAAAAATCTGCGTCATATGTGTTTATCTGTACTGTGCGATAATCTATATGTATACGCTACACCGATCATAATGAGTGACTCCTCTAGTAATTGCAGACAGATAAACGCTAGACAGCGCAATCAAATCATCCAAGAATTCAGATGAAACATGCAAACTTATTTTTCATTGTTTTTTCAGGCTGTTAATTTTTACACAAAAGAAAAACACAATGCTGTTCTCTCCAGTCGGTTTTGTGTTGCCCAGTTTCATCACACCTTTTGTGACATTTCATTGAGTTGAATGCCAGGCTGTAGGTTAATCTTAATAGTGTTTAAGAAATGTCCCTTTTTTACTTCACAATTTTTTCGATTATATCTTATTTTGACCTCATGGCTGTCTAGAAAAAAAAAATCTACCAGTCATTCGTCTCATTTCAATCCCTCAACGATGTTGTTTTGCAAACTTTTCAAACACTTTTCCAAATATTACTTTGCTACATGTTTGCCAGCAAAAATTCAATTATTACACCAGCCACCCAAACTATGTATGTACTTTCTTTATAAGATGTACATTTTAAGCACAGACAATTGTCACTTTTTTCCCCAAGTATTAGTGAGAACCCGCCCCCATCAGATGAACCTGGAACACTTCAGTACTGTGAATTCATTCAAAACCACATGACACAACCTATTCTACAGTAAGGGATTGGCTTGTAGATAAACATTGACTCCATCCACATTTGTCATCCATAATAAGACAAACAGTTGGGAGTAAGTGTGCGAGGAAAAAAAAAAAGAGACATTATCATACCCGGTGATTGAATGACCATCACGGTGTGTGTGATTAGGTCATGACAACAGCTGGGGAGAATCAGTTGTTTTAAACTCCCATGTGATGGGGGTGGGGGGCTCGCTTCACTGTATGCATTTCTAGTTCCTCCATGCAGGATATTCACACCAGTATCCAGCATAAAAAATAAACTTTTAGGCTGTGTGCTTGACAGACACAACAATTCTCCAAGTGCCCTTTGGTGTGCAAGACTCAGGTCATTGCTACAGGAAAATTCCGCGCCCCTGGTACACGTTTATGACCCCAGCGGCCTTAGCGGGGCGTCCTCACAATGCAAAATGATGTGTGGGCAGACGGAAAGCACCAAGCCAGCTTTAACAATGTTGAAAAAAAAAGCAGGTGATTAAAGTGTCGGAAAGAGGCAGCCAATTGAGATAAGTGAGGTGGCATGAGATTGGGTTCTCAAAGTGTGGTGGGATTAGCGAGCAGTCAGTCTATTGCAGTCGACTACTCAATAAGATTCCTGCCGCAGTGAGGGTTCATGAATTATTCTTTCTAACCCATTGTGAGAATATTATAGTTTGATACGATTGTAGAAGTATCAAGTATCAAAGTACGTTTTTATTGCCGTAGCAGATGTCAGAACAGATGCAGCTATAACAAAGCACTTTAGACAACAAGAAAAAAGTGAAAACGTTCAATTACAAAAAATCAATGGATGATCCTAACTCATATAGAGTAGATACCGTAAAAAAATGGACCCAAGTCAGTCTTTTATTGGGTCAAAAGAATAAGGATGTGTCTTCATATGAGTTTTAAAAATAGATTGGGGCCTTGCCTCACATTTAACGGAAGGTCATTCCAGAGGGAAGGACCGGCAACAGAAAAGATTCGATCCCCTCTGAGGCCCCGCTTAGGCCACGGCACCTCCAGGAGCTTCTGTTCCGTAGACCGAAGGCACCAGGCAGGTGGAGGAGCTCTGCAAAGTGAAAGTTGAGTGTACAGCCCTGATTAAAACATGGGCGTCTTTTCACCCTTCCAAATGGTTAAATACATTTTTCAGCTATTGTAAAATAAGAGATTTTTTTTTAATCCTGAATGAGGTGTAAATCCATGCTGGCTTCAAATACCGGTACATTCGTGACTTATGTTAACTGTGTCAGTCAAGACAAGGCTCGAACCAAATTCTATTGTTCTCCAGTATTTGGGAACAGGCCACTGTTTAAAAGCACTCTTCAGTTGTATGCAAATAGGATGTGAAATTTGGCCGTTTGGCGCTTGGACTGATCGTGTGAAGTTAGTGGCCCCTAACGTCATGTTTTGCCCAGATTTTTCGTTGGAGTGTCGAGCCCGGCTACAGCTCGGGGGTGACTGGAGAGATGTGATCCAGATGTTCAGTGTTTGATTGAGAACAGTGCCCAGCCATTGAAACAGCAAGCACAGATAGGGCTTAGATCCTGCCTCGAATAGAAAAGTAATCATTGTAAAAAAAAAAAAAAAAATATATATATATATATATATATATATATATATATATATATATATATATATATATAAAATTTAATGTCAAGTATGGATGTACAAATTAATCTTTGCTGAAACCAAAAGCCAAACTGTTGGGGTAGTTAGGCACATTGTATGAATGAATAATAGGCGTAGGAGGCCAACAAGCAGAACCTGTGAGGTCAATGAAAAGCCGTTATTGTTCCGGGGATTCAACAGTTTCATGTCTCTTAAGAGGCAACATATGCACCGAAGGTGAAGAGGGAGTCACATTCAAACTACAACATTCGACCTAAAGTTGCTCTCTACAGGGAAAAAACTGCCAGGCCGCAGGCCAGGTTAAATCTGCCGAATACAAATGGTGTCGAAAGTACAGTCGCTTGCGAAAATATTTGGCCCTCCTTCAACTTTTTGACCTTTTGTCACATTTCAGGCGAGGAATATAAAATTTTATTTGTTTTAATTTTGTATATATATATATATATATATATATATATATATATATGGGACGCAATCACGAATGGGAGCGAAATTGATCCGGTATTTAAAATTGTTACACCTGTAGTGTGATGGTCTCACAGATCCAAGCATACTGGGGGACAAACAGCGTCATGAAGACCAATGAACACACCAGGCAGGTCCAGAATAAGGTTGTGGAGAAATTTAAAGCAGGATAAGGGTAGGAAAAGATTTCACAAGCTTAAACCTCTGGCAGAGCATTGTTCGATCAATCATATTGAAATGGAGGGAGCTTCATACCACTACACCGCTTACCGCGGCTGCCCCTCTAAAATTTCAGCCCAAACAAGTAGAGCACTGATCAGAGATGGAGCCAAGATGCCCATGGTCACGCTGGAGATCCACAGCCAAAGTGGGGATTCTGTCCATAGGACAACTATTAGTCGCACACTGCGCAAATCTGACTTTATCGAAGCGTGACGAGAAGAAAGCCATTTGTTCAAAGACAGCCATAAAAAGTCCCATTTGAATTGTGCCACGCCACCTGGGAGACACAACAAACGTGGAAGAAAGTTACGCTGTCAGATCAGAACAACATTTTGGGCTAAATGCAAAACTTGATGTCTGGTGGGAAAGTAACACTGCTTGAAAACACCATCCCGATTGTCAAACATGGCTATGGAAGCTTCATGGTCTGGGGATGCTTCTCGTCAGCAGGGACAAGGAAGATAGTTGAGTTGAAAACGGATGGAGCCAAATAAGGGGCAACTTGGAAAAGACCTCAGACTGGCCCAGAGGCTTCCTTTCCAACAAGACGATGATCCTCCAAATCTACAATGGAATGATTCAAAACTAAACATATCCAGGTGTTAGAATAGCCAAACCTAAACCTGAATCCAATTGACAATCTGTGGGAAGATCTGATAACCGCTGTTCACACTCTATCAAATCTACCCGAGCTGCAGCTGTTTTACAAATGGGCAAAAATTTCCATCTTGATTTGTGCAAAAATGAGACATACCCCCATGTAGCCGTAATCACAGCGAAATGTGATTCTACAACATATGAATTCGGGAATGAATGAATGAAAGCTCATTGGCCCCATACAACAGTGAGTGAAGACAAGCATGTCACGTGGGTGAAATTAATTTTTAATCGAAGAATGCATTAAGACACATCAAAGACATTTTTTAACGTCTTTTCAGATTTGGTCCAGAATTGTCTGGCACTGAATGAGTTAAGAGTTGTGACAATATTTTGCCACCCCACATGATTTTACATATTTCGGTGTACATAAAATGATTCTGTACTGTGCACAGCGACAACTGTCTGACAACTTTGAAGGCCCGACGAGTGGGCTGGACAGCAGCGCTGCACAACAGATCGAAAAAATATCATCATCGCCATCATGGCCCATGCCATGAATTTCATTTGAAAATGTGTGCTAGTAACTTAATAATCAACTGCAAATTCAAATACGCATCAACATCCAATAGGTGAACAGTATCTACAAGGAGCATTACTATAAATACGTTTAAAATGTATGCATATAAAATGGCATCAGTCTTTTAAAAGGATGCTTGAATGAGAGGTGTGCTGATTATAATGCCATATGAATGTCATATTCAGTTTGACATGCCGAGCTTGTGTTTTTTTCTGTGTATTTTACACTCCATCCTTCGGACTAACAACACACCAGTCCCCCCGCCATGAGTATTCCTCCTGAGCTGTAATTAATTTAACACTGTTTAAGGTAGAGGACAGCCTCACTGTATGCAACTGCCACTGGCCGAGTGATTAAATGTTTTCCGTTTCCGCTCTGTGCATTCCCCTTTCATTTCTCCCATGCATGTTCCAACTGTACTAACAACTCTAAGGCCACATTTCGTGATTGTAATTGTTATTTCGCCTTGTTTTAATGCTGCTCTGCACTCTTTAAGTTTTTCGATAGCGTAATAATATCTGTCGGACCTGATCAAATTGCGTTGCCATCCGAGTTGCACACGTCAGCGTTAGTGCTTCCATTCTCACACTTCCTTCCTCACTCCCCACTGCTATGTAATAATATAGTTGACTTTACTGGATGTCCCCGGGTGGAATTCCTGGTGTTTGGTGAACCGGAGTCTTTCTAGTGTGATTTTTAGACCCAGTGGACAGCAGTCATTAATCACCTGGCTGTGACAGAGCTCTTACTTTTTGTGGGGTAGCGGTATTATGAATGCGTTGGTCACTTTCTGTTCGTTATATCCCTAGTGTTGAGATATGACTTGTGGCATTTTTTCCTTCTGCACTGGGCACTAGCTAAATGTATGGCTGAGCTAAAACATACTCATCGTTTTACTTTTACTCAGCTTTCACTGAGTAATTATGTCATTTCGAGGAGACTTTATGATGCATTTTTCATTTTTAACAGTTCCCAAGCGTCGTCACTAAAACTGCTTCTACATTCTTCTCTTTTAGCCAAAATAAAGAAAGGAATAAGAATTGCAGCACAGTGAACATCCATTTATATCACCCTGGTTCAAATTACATCATGCAAATGAGCCGTTGCTCACATTCACCTTTTACTCCAGGAAAAATGTTACTCTTGTGTTATCTCGACGACTGGGCTTGGGCTGAGGGAGTGGTACATGGTAAGCCGTATAAAAAAGTGAGCGCCCATTCAAAAGAATATTGGGTTTTAAACTCATGGTGACATCACCATGTCACCAAATCTAGCACTTCTGTTAAACAAATTGAAAATGGTGGATTTTCACACAGCCGAGGTTCCAAGTCATGAGTGGCCACTTGCAGATCTCATCTGTGCATGTGTGACAAAAAAAGGGAAATAAAAATAAGAGGATACCAAACAACAAGCGGTTTTGTATCATAGTTCATAAATGTATGCTTAACTGTACACCTTAAAGCTCGTAGGCATTACTTAAAAGGTTTAAATCTCAAGTGATAAAATATCTAATCGCTCTAATGAAAGCATTGTATCCCTCCTTTTCATTCTCCACAATTTCCCAACTGAAAAAGATCCAGACGGACAAAAAGGATGGACTAGAATTGTAACACATATTTAATTTGTCAATATCTTGAAACCGATCAGGAAAACCAGGAACAGACAGAGACTAAGTACGTTAAGTATGCTACCAGACAGTGAAACTAATGAGTGACACGACATGTGATCAGCTCAACAGGGGGAAAAAAATAATATACAGTGTATATATATATATATATATATATATATATATATATTAGAGCTGTCAAACGATTAAAATATTTAATCTAATTAAAAATGCAACTGTCATAATTAACTCAAATGAACTAAAAAATTAATCGTGATTACTCACGCATTTTTTTTATCGTTTCTGAATTTCCTTTTATATTTTTTTGGTCCTATTTTTCCCCATTTTAATGCTCTCATCAACATGGAATCATGAATCAGTTTTCTTTATGCAAAATGCAAATATTTACTGAAATAACAATTTCAATTTTCAATTTTACATGAACATTTTTCACTTGGAGCAGTTATTCACAGATAATCTCTCACACAATATTACTGTCCATCAACAACAGAGCTAACAACAGAGTTAACATTATAAAGTGCATATCTAAGGTAAACTAGGACTCAGCCTATAGAGGATTTAAACCATGGTTACATAGTTCGTTTTTCTCAAGTTTGCTTTGAACACAACAGGTCAGGCTATGTTGATTCTGTTGGTCTTTCTTGCGCAGAAGTCTCTCTACGGTTTTGCGTGGAAATCATTTCGGATGACTACACTTGGTTCGATGACAACACTGGAGACGATTGATTTTCGCTAGGTCGCTACCACTGCACCGCTCAACTTTCGTTGTCATGTCACCTCCGCAGCGCACTGTCACTGTCAGACGAACACAGAGAAGCTCCACCCGATCTATTTATATGGACACGGAACACTGTAACCTTCCACATAAAATAGTTCCAAACAAGTAACAATCGCGTCAGTGGCATGCATCGTATACCTGTATGATACAGGTAACTTTGGTCTTGTCAGTGGAACAATCTGGCAACTTTTTAAAAGTAAACTTTCCATTCATAAACTCTTTAAGTATCCGTTTTCGGTGTCTCGCGCTGTCGTGGCTGACAAAACAAGCATGTGTGGACCTGTGCAGCGTGCTTGTTGTTTTGTTTCTGGTTTATTTATAGAGCAACATAGCGTGTGCCGCGTTAATCTCGCGAGAAAAACTTTAATCCCATTAAAATGTATTTAAATTAATGCCCATAAAAACACACTAAACTGATATATACATACATACACACACACATAGTCAGTATTTCAATTGAGAAACTTTGTTATCATTAAATATTATCACGGCATGTCACATTAGCAATGATTCGCTGCGCGTTACGCCACCGCAGATCATTTCACTCGCGTCATGCGAGCAAAACAACACCAACAGCCTATTTGTGTTTCGCTAGCAGTGTTGAAATTTGTAACGCAAAGCCAGCAACTTAGAAGAAACGTCATGTATCTCAGCAATTAAGTAACTCACCATATCACCAGAAAATATAAACAGTGCACTATAAAGACATTGCATAATCTGTAAAATGTGAATTGTGATGTCACAAAACGGATTACTCACGACCATTTTCGGTTACAAGCAAGTAAAAAAAAAGTTTACTTGGTTGTTTAATTTCATAGTTCACGGGCCAGCAGCAGGTACTCCAGACTACTTTTATACAAGCAATTAATTAACTCATTCAGTACTAGCCAATTTTGGACCAAGTCTGAAAAGATATTTAAAAACGTCTTTGGGAGTGAATGACTTTTAAAAAGTAATTTTTTCTACAGCATATTCCCTTTTGAATGTGACAAATTTTATGTCAAGAGTTAAGTATTGCCCTGCTTTGAAAGTTAAAATGCTGAAAGATGTTTGTCATCAAAAATATGAGTTCTAAAATGGCGTGGAATAAATCAACCAATTCACGATCTTCAGGAACGTCAGAATTTTTATACCTCTTTATTTAGCGCTTCAGCAGCTGTAACCAAGCGCTTAACAGGACATAAAACAACAAAATAACACAACAGAACATCTTTGCTCGGAATGCAACTTCAAACTGCTATTAACGTGCTCTCCTGACAGACAGAAGAGTCCAGTAAAGTCCCACTTATTTTCTTCCCGACTCTCCTCCTGCCTCAGGCAGCTGTAGGTCATCTCAAAAGGGGAGAAAGCGCCTCCACTTGCTCTCACAGAGGATTAACAAAAGACCTGAACCCCGGGGGAAGACACAGACACACAGAAAGGAGGCTTACAACAGTGCCCGCTTATATGGAGTCGTAGAGGCACATGTTCACTCGAATACATGAACATGTGCGAATGACGCCTTTGAAAATACTACACTTTCTTCAAACTGTTGCATCGTGCAAAGCTTCTTTATGATCTTTCACAAAAATACACGTTTTTGAAAATGGTACAGCACCAATCGCAGGAAGGTGATCTATCGTTTGAACCACATCACCATCACACCGCTCCCTATTACTACTGGCTCCCCATTCATTTTAGAATTATTTTTAAGATCCTCCTCTTTGTTTTCAAATCTCTGAATAATCTCGCGCCACCTTACCTCTCTGAGCTCATACGCCCCTACACCCCTGCCCGGCGCCTCAGGTCTGTGGACCAGTCTTTGCTAGACGTACCAAGAACTAAACTGAGGCTCAGAGGGGATCGAGCCTTTTCTGTTGCTGGTCCATCTCTCTCTCTGGAATGACCTCCCACTGAACATTCGGCAAGCCTCCTCGCTGCCCATCTTTAAAGCCCTCCTCAAAACTCACTCACTTGTATTCTTTGGCGTTTGACTCAGCATGACTTAGATTTGCTATTGGTTTTACTGCTTGGTGCTTTCTACCGCCTTATTACTTATTACTTATTACTGATTCGTCTTACTATTATTACTAAATTACTGTTTATTGTATATGTTAAATCGCTCCATGTACAGCACTTTGTATGCAGCGATGGCTGTTTGAAAGTGCTCTATAAATACTGTTGACTTGACTTGACTTGACTATGGGACAAAAATTTGTCTGTAGACAAGTCTTCAAATGCAAACATTCATGTGCATTTGTGAGCTTCTTTCACTGTGTCCCATTATAGCGTATCCCCACTTAGTGAGATCTGGAGATATATGCATGTAATAACAGAAAAGGATGCCCCTAGCATGAAATTCCCGGTAGCAAAGCCAGTTTTCCAACTATGAATGTCAGCATATTCTTCAGAGGCACCCCTTCGTACAGACTGGCTGAAACATCTGGCTGGCAGCAATGGGATTTTCCTACTATATTGATAGGAAAGCTTCTATTTGTTGGAAATGGTCTGAATAATCAGGTTGTTTGGACTCTTTCACCTTCAGTTTGATTTTTCAGTTTAACAAGATATCGGGTAGCATTAATGTGGAAGGCTCCTAGTTGCAGAGCCAGCTTCTTCAAACATCTGCAAAGATTCTGCATCATAAACGCTGCTGGCTACATGAACTGAAACTTTCAACATGAATTATTTGCAGAATGCACCACCAAAGAGCCACATACTTTTGAATCCTGCAAAGTAAAAATGAGCAAGCAATACAAACAAGCTATAATCCTGTAATGGAAAATTAGCCTCCTTTTTTGAATGTCAAATGGTTATACAGTATTGGGTTATAATAAATGTGAAATTGGCAATGCTTGTTTGGCTTGCAAGTATTTGTTTGAAGGTGTGTCAGCTTTTCTTGCATACTATAAATCAGCTGAAAAGTTGCTGAAGTCTTCAAACGTGTATTTTTCTTTTCTCCTGTCATTCACAGATTCCCTTTGTATCCCCGAGGAGAGCGGTTTCATTTTGAATATGGTGTCTACTTGCTCAACAAGAACATTGCTCAGGTGAAATACCAACACACGTCCAGTGCAGTGAGTGCAAATCACATGAGAAACTTTCATGTCGTTTAGAATAAACAAAATCTACATGTACAGCATATGTGATACTTTGATCAATTGACTGACCAAGGTGGGTCTTCACAGTATCTTTCAAAAATATTAGGAGAGATCAATTAGCAAGAACAAAGTAATGTCGTCAAAAGTCATTCATTCATCCATCCATCCATCCATCCATTTTCCACCACTTATCCGGGCGTCAGTCACAGGGGCAGCAGCTTTAACAGGGAAGCCCAGACTTGCCTCTCCCCAGCCACTTCCTCCAACTCTTCCGGAGGGATCCCAAGTCAATCCCAGGCCAGATGGGAGGCAATCTCTCCATGGTGTCCTGTAGGCAGGACATGCCTGAAACACCTCACTATGGAGGCATCTGGGAGGGATCCTAACCGGATGCCCGAGCCGCCTCATCTGGCTCTCCTCAACATGTAGGAGCAGATATTCAATTTCTGAATCTCTCCCAGATGATTGGGCTACTTTTACCCTATTTCTAAGGCAGAGCCCGGAGACTTTGCAGAAGAAAATCATTATTGGACCAGGGATCTTGTTCTTTTAGTCACAACATCAGAGCCAACACTCTGCGTTCGTTTTCAGTTGACAACTCCGCCTCTCATTTCACCCGAGTGTCCCAAAAAAATGCAGCCCCAAATCCGATGACATGGCCACAAAGTCGATCATCGAACTGCGACTTAGGGTGTCCTGTTTCCAAGTACACATATACCCCGTTACAGTTATATGTTGATGTGGTACCAGGACACTTGACACCATTTCAGATCTAACTGTCATTGCCCGCATGAGCGCTAAAGTCCCCCCAGCAGAACGAGGGAGTACCCAGGAGGAGAGCACTCTGCATATTTTAGCTGTCGCGGGTTGTAAATCATCTTTAAAAAAAATACTCCTTGAGTTTGTACTTTGTACACAACAATGCATTAACAAAATATGTTATTGTTGCTCACATGTAATATCACGGTAATACGTGATCTGCTCCACATGTGGACCCACCTGTGGAACAGATGATGGTCGACATCTGTTTTAAAATGACCCAAGTTTGAATCTGTATTGGTTTTATGGACAGAGGTGAAAATGATCTGCTGAGTCTGTAAGAACAGTCTGTCTGGATCTTACTTTCTACAAGATTCCTTTGAACCTTATTTATTAATGTTGTTGTTTTATCAAATGAAAAAGTTTGACTCATGATATAGCTGAACAAATTGTGTTGTTTAAGATTTCATATCAGTGCACAAAGTCTTCAAGACTGTCCCATGTACCTTCTATCAGTGGTCAAATGAAACTTTTAGCAAGCGTTTTTACCAAGTTCAAGTCATTTTTCTGTGGCGTGTCAGAGTCTTGATTGTTTGTGGCTCTGGTGTTGGAGCCTTGATGGGAAAATTCCAGCTGGCACAGAACTTTATTTCTTCTCGCTAGACGTTTTTGCTTAATTGTTCAAGGACCATAAGACTTTTACGAGAGGTTCATTTGACACTTGAAACTTGAAATAAATCATGGAGGAGTGGTACATGACCCAACGGTAAGAAGTGAATGAGTTAGTGTTGGAAGTTGTGGTGTGTGGTTGTTCCTTGTTGAGTTCTTCGCCAAGTAAGTGCCTGAGTTGAAGTTTTACATTTGAATGTATCCGAATCTGTAATTTGCCATTTGAGGATGAGAAAACGGCCTTTGTTCATTTTGCTGTCTTTTCAACATGCTGTTTTAGTTCAAAAAGTGAGTTTACACTGTATGGGCGTGTAACTATGATTTCTGATTGATCTTTTTTTTTTTTTTTTTTAATGACCGCTCGCAATTTCCCTGCACCGTTCACCATCAATGATCGGTTTCACTTTTGAATCCAGCACTACTTTGCTCTATTTCTCACTCTTTTTGAAATTCAGCGATACTTAAGTATTATTAACATGTCACGTTGGGTCATTTGTGTATAAAGATGAGAAAACCTGTAAGGATTATTTTGGTTGAAATCTTACCACTTCAACCATATTTTTTAATGTATTTTTTATTTATGTATTTTTTACAGAGAATGTTGTTCCTCTTCTCAATTTCGAGCGTTTAAACCCGCTCCTTCTACTCATACTCCAATTGCCCCACAGGGATAAATAAAGTTTTCTGAATCTGAATACAAATTTGTCAAGTCATCGTGGCTTCAGAGGTGAACAGCAACATCGGCCTTCTACTTGGAAGCATATGGTTACTTTCGGTCTTCCTTGTTCCGCTTAATTGTGAACTACATTGTTGTGAAATAGCCATGCAGAGCTGCTTAGGCGATAATGATGAGATTTCAACATTTCCTGCTTTTCGGGAGTATGACCTGAGCTCAATCAGTTCTCAGTCACTAAACATGCTAGGTTATATTTTGTGGGCCTAAGGCGCAGGAAACCAAGTACTGGGAACAAAAACAGAGCCAATCTATTGCCGGCTAAGTGGGTCAGCTCGGGATTTGTCTTTGTTTCCGACTACTGAGGAAAGTCTTCCGCGTTCTTTGGGCAATTTTGTACGGTGATATGCAGTCGGAAGGCCGTGTTGGTGGTCTGGTGCCTATGTCAGCGCCATCTGCAATTAAGAGTGGCATTTGTGGCTCTATAAAAATGCCGATTACTCATATGGAAGACTGGTAAGAGGTTAGTCGAATGTGGAAACAAGCTGAAATAGATTTTATCATGGATTGAATAGGAAGACCAAATGTTTTTGATGATGTTGAGCGTTCTTTTAATTTTTTTCCATTTAATAGAAGTTGATTTTGTAAGAAGGAACAATAGGTAGATGTTTCTGCACCACAGAAATATTGGCCTGATCACTAGACTCTGACGGATGAAGTGGTTTTTAGTTATATTTAAACAAGCGATCGGTTATAGCCAATAAATTGGACGAGAAACTGAAGAAAACGGCTTTGAATTTGTTCCCAGGAACTCGAATAGTGTACGTATGTGGAAAACAACACAACAATGTGCTATTTGATCCCTAAAGCATTGCTCCTGGAAGACAGATCTACCTTGGAATGTCTGAAGCATTTATCACCATTTTCACTACTTCTGAGAGGAAAAGGTGGGGGCTTGACAGCCTTAGCGGGATTTTTCTGGACAATTGAACTATTCCAGGTTTCCCTCTCGGAGTCTTGTGTTTCATGACTCGCGTACATTCCAAAGAAAGATTGCGTGGAAAAGGAAAGAGGGGAAAAACTGTGCACAATTCTGTCCGCAGTTTCCTTTAATATAATTCCACCTTGTCATAACACATCCCACAATACACGTTTTGTTTTTACCACCCCCTAGCCCCCAAACTAAGGCTCCCCAGACACCGTACTGTATATCAGACAAAAGTTTGGAGTGAACAAATCTTTGAAGTGTTTATATGCATGTTTCAGATACAGAAGCAATTTCCAAATTTATTTTTCGAAAAATAAGAAGACATCTTCCAGTGGAGCTCACATAAAAAAGCAAAAACATTTGACTTAGTTTTACATGCGTGATGTTGTACGATGCTGTAATTACAGCAGTAAATGATCCTGATTTTTTTTGCCTCTTCATACCCCAACCCAACCACCATGGAATTGGGATCACAAACGTTGATTCAGGCTATGAAGCTTATGTGTGAAGAGAAACTTAACCAGCTCTTTATTCTTCTACGGAAAAAATGAAAGTTTTCAGACGTATTTTTTATTTATTTATTTTTATATAAAGAAAGCAAAAGTTTGAATAAATGTCCACTGTAGTGACCACTGTCCTGCAATGCGTTAAATCTGACGAATCACAGACTGAATTTGCGCTGGGTAAATCATCTGAAAAGGTGAAAAAAAGGATTTAGTCATCCAGTGTTTTTTTTTTTTTAAATTTCCAGTTAAAACTATATTTTTACCAAGACGATTTTTACTCTCTATTGCCATCAATTTTCATGGTTGTTGGTTGTTCTTAGCAAGAGCTTTCAACCACTTTTTTTTTTTTTTTGAACAACAGTTTTTTTTTTTTCCATTTTGATCTTTCTGTGGCTTTTGGGCTGCTTAAAAAAATGAGTTGCATTGTTTGCTAACTAGCGTGTCTGCAGTAGTTTGGGAAAAATGTCATTTCTTATATTACATATGCAGGACATGCTTTGTAAATGTGGTTCAGCTTTATTATGTGTCTGAATGCTGCTTGCTGGGAAGAAAGAAGAAAATCTCATCGTGGTTTCCAATGCAAACATATTAAGAAGCCTTTAACAAACTGGGGCAGAGGACTTTCTGATCTTGAATCCCCGAGTCTAAATCACAGATAAGGACCTCTCCTTATCTGACTACAAGCAAATAACGCGGTTCACATTCCACATGGGAATTTAATTTTTATACTTCTCTCCAAAAAGTATTGGAACGTGAAGGCCAATTCATTATTTTTCGCTGCATACTGACAGTGTTGTAACAGGCTCCAGTTTTTTTTTAATGATAGTTTTTATTGATCTTTCAGTGCTGTGCAATTTTTGAACAATCATTTACCATTTAGATTTTTTTGTTTTTAAAAAAAAAGTCTTCCATCAAGTAAAGAGCATCACACTTTGAAATTAAGATGTGAAAAGATGATTGTGAAAAACAATTGTAAATAGCATTATTTATATCTATATATTGCACTTATTTGAACGGCGTACATTGAAACTGTACATTGTATACAGTAACATTTATTTTGTGAATGCAAACACTTTGTTTTTCTTCTTTCTACCCACAATCTTGCTGCTGTAGACAGTAAATTTCCCCAGTGTGGGACAAATAAAGGATATCTTAATCTTAAGACTACACAGCACGTGTTTAGCATGTTTTCAAAGGTGTGCCTCATTGAGACATTAGGGTTCACAGGGCTGCCATGGAGGATTGATGATAGTGTGGTATGCCAATTTTGCAAACAGGAAGTTGCCCTCAGTGTTGTGACTTCACATCGGCCACGTTGGTTTCGGGTTACTTGACTGCCTCAGCGCCGATGTCTCACTTTGGTGAGAGTAATAACCCCGAGGTCACAATAACCTTGAATGATTGTCACTTTTAAAATCGGTTGACTCCGTTTATTTGCTGTGAAAAAAACAATTGCGATATGAACAGAACTCATGAGGACAGCAGCCCTGATTGTCGTAACTAATGTCATCGGTACTCTCCTACTGAATTTCCTATTGATCTCCCGTAATCTTTCCCGAAATTATGTAAATTTGCCGACTGACTGACTGACAGCAATAAGATACTTTTAAAAAGTGTAGCAACAAGATATGCAAGTGAACAGTCTGGTTTGAATTTGACTTAGACAGGCTCAGTGAATACACCACACCTGTGTTACATTACCACAGGAAGAAAAAAAGGGCAGAACAACGGGTGTTAAAGGACCGAGTGCAATGAAGAAGAGTTTTGAGTAAGGGATATTTAAAAATTGCTTTATTACATGCTTGGTGAAAATGTCAAAAATTTCACGGTGCACACGGACTATTGCATTTCAACTTTTGAGGGAGGTTTAAAACATAATACGGACGATAAATTCAACAGGTCACCGTGGTTGGACAAGTTTGAAAGGTTTTGGAAACATTAATATTTTGTCTATAATTCATTCATTCATTCATTCATCTTCCGGAGCCTATCCGAGCTGTCTCCGGGCAGTAGGCGGGGGACACCGAATATGATAACTTCATTATTTTTTCTGTCCAATTGGCACCTTTAAAAATGCATTTTGAAAATGTATTGGTTGGTACCTGACCCCTGAGCACATGATGTCATTTTCAGTCGACATCAAGTCAGTAGCAATACACCACTTTTTTAAGTTCACATATTGAGATGATGTACCCCAATTTGAATGGTCCCGGTTTTCACGAGGGGAAATCGCTGCAGGGCATACACCTTTTTGAAATATTCGCAGTATTTATTGACAGTGAGGAAAGCCGGGGAGGCTGTCATCACAGCGCTGTTTCGACGTCAGTCAGACTGCACACATGGTAGGTCAAGTGCAGGTGAAACTGTGACTGTCTTTGCAGTCTGAAATAGATCTAAATGGGAACATTGTGTGATATGAGCCATCAGAACCCATGCAGGGGTTGATGTAAAGAAATGCTACCAAGTTATTTTCCATATCAAATGAAACTTTCAATGTATGCATAGAAAAGCAAAAGGGATGCACTATGAAAGGTTGGCACCAATAGTCTCATGTGGGAAAGAAGTTGATATGTTGAATTCTTGATGGTAACGGCATCCTTTTCTTTGAATTTGTAGCTTTCTACTCTTTATTTTTGGTTTCACACACCTTTGGTTGTACGCAATGGTATGTAAGCTTTTTACAGCAATGAAATATTGCAGGCCATAGTGTCTGGGAGCTTACATCACGAATATAGATGAAGAGTCGTGTATGGGTAAAGCTATGGTCCTTGACCAGAAGGATAGTCGCTGACACGTGAATTGCAACATGAAAATCTCACCCAAAAATTGACCTTTTGTCCGTCATAAGTGAAGATGTGAGAATACGCTTTGTAAGCGGGCCCCATCGGCTTCGCCACATCATTTACAATTAATCTCAATGTTCCTTTCGGCCCGCCCACAGTCACATTTGGATCTCGGGTTGATAGATAGTGACGCACTCAGGGAAACAGTCATACGTGGCAGAAGCCAGGCTGTCATTGTTTAAAATACAGAGCTGATGCCAAACGGGCAGATTGGGTGGCATGTATTGTAAAGATTGACTCTTTTCTACTGAGATTGTGTTTATATGTGGTGAGCAGATTGGTAGGAATCCACAATACACACTGCAAAGTCTTTGTGTTTACATGTTTTTGTAATCCGGATGAATCAAATGTGACCCGTTATTCATTGAAACCCTCACGGTCAGACCATATGATTGCCTACCACACATGTTGCAGAGTCTCCAAAGCCCTGAGTGAGATTCGTTGAATAATCAAACAGGGAAGGTGTTGAGACACGCAAAGATGTGATCAAACATGAGGAGACCCGGACAGATCTGTTTCAATATGTCATCGTGTGAAAGAGCCAGTGGGAGCCCCAAACTCCACCCTCTCTCCAACTTGAACCTCTCACCTTACAGCTTTGCTCAATGGGACATGGAATTTCTCACCACGATCTGGTTAGCCCCATTACAAAGAATCCTGTGGGCAATTTGAAAGCACACTCAGGTGCACATATGGATATGTATGAAAGGAACTCCACTCGCATTCATCACCAAAATATATGAAAGGGAAACTAGAAATGACCGGTGGTCTCAAGTGCAATTATCCTGAGCATTTTGTGGGACATGTTCCCCTCCATGCAGATTTTTCTGATTTCGGTTATGACGGTTACAAACTATTAATTCTATTCAGTGTTTAAACCTTGGAAGTTTGGAGGAAAGTGAATCAGTGTCCCAGTGGCGAGTCATTTCAAAAGTTCTAGAAAAATCAGTCGCCATTCAACTCCTCCCCCATTTAACACACGGCAGTCTTTACAAGCCTTTTCCATCAGGTTTTTGTCCCGTCCGTAGCACGGAAACAGCTCTATTGAAAATTACCTCTGATATCCTAATTTGAGCTGACTCCCGTTTACTTTCCACCCTCATCTTCCGAGACCTGAGTGCGGCCTTTACACCATCTCACACACCATCCTCCTCAATAGACTCCTCCGTCAGCATCGCCCACACCGCCCTCGACTGGTTCCATTCATGCCTCAAAGACTGCACTCACTTCATCCAGCTGTAGTCTTTTTCATCCAAGTCTCATCCAGTTACTTTAGGTGTGTCCCAAGGCTCTGTCCCAGGCCCTGCACTTTTCATTATCGACCTCCTCCCTATTTGGCATCTTTGTAGGAAAATCTTCTTTCATTGCTTGGCAGATGACACTCCACTCTGTTTCTCCAGCATCTCACACAGTTCCTCCGCCCTCACCTCCTGTTTATCGGAAATCAACTTCGGGTTCATCTCTAAGTTCATGAAGCTTAACGGTGACAAAGCAGAAGTTCTTCTGGCCTGTACAAAAATTATGTTATCCAATGTTGGCAGTTTCTCCATCTCTGTTGACCACTCCCGAGTTTCCCCTTCGCCTCAAGTCAAGAGTTTAGGTGTCGTCCTAGCACACTATCATACCATAAGCATATCAAATAACATAACCCAGTCAGCCTATTTCCACCTTAGCAACATCAAGTGTTGTTCAACACGAACTAGTTCAGACTTCAGTTAATAGTTCACAATTAAAAATGTTGAATTAAGTTTACACCATTCGAAAAATTGATTAGCTCATAGTTTTTTTTTTTTTTTTTTTAATAAAACCTAATTGTGTTAAGGTTGGCCCTGTGGACAAAACTCTGCTGTCATCTAGTCAGGCCCCAAGGGTTAGACTGAGATATGAATGATTGCTGTGTTCATCAGGTAGCTTTTGGATCATTCCTTCAACAGCTGGGCTTTGAAACAACTCTTTCGTGCAGCTCTCACGATCTGAGCCTCTTTTGAAATAGTCTGAGGCTGTCATGGCTACAGCCTTCATATCTCATATAACAGATTTGGACAATCTACGTACCGCCACATTTATACAGACACATGAACTCTGAAAGTGGATCTAAAAAGGCCACAACCCTGTTTAAACAGCATGTTTTTATTCAAATATAAATATAATATATATAAATATAAATAAAATATCAGACCAAGATAAATCATTTCAAATCATGAATTTGAACCTGTGCAACTCAATTGGGGAAAAAATAATTTAGAGAGGAGGATTGTTTAGATTTTTTTTTAAGCATCAAATATTGCAATTTATTTTTTGGCTAATGTTTTGGTTACCTTCATTTCACTTGTGTCAAGCAAATGCATTTGACTCGGGGGTGGGGGGCACCTTCATATTTTTCTTATTATTTTTATTATTATCATTATTAGTATTATCATTTTAACCTGCATCCCTGAATGGATTTTTGACCTTGCAGTTCCCATGTGTTCACTTAACCCCACCCCCCAAAAAAGCATTTATGAATCTATTTATACCTCTCTGATGACTTGTTTGAATCTTGCCCCTAAGCTAGCCGCTCACAAATAAGCAGCCCATTAGATAGGATCAATCTGTTTTAGTGTGGACGTAAAGAGAAGAGGCATTTCAATGGCACCGGAGTGGAAAGAACAGATGTCAGCTGGAATAGACAGTGGGTGTGTCCATTTCTGTGTGTGTTTGTGTGTGGGCCTGTGGATGTGTGCGTGTGAGACACAAGGGCCTCTGAGATTTATTCCGAATGTGTGACATGATGCTCTTATCCTGCTCAGTAATATAGAGCAAATAAACTTGGCAGGGCAAGTGATGGTTTGATGTGACAATGTTCAACTGTTGGGAGATTGTGGCACCAGAACCACCGTTCACTGATGACTTTTTTTGTTTTTTTTTTAAACCACCCACATCTCACCCGTGTCTCCCTACACCTTCCCTTCAGTGCCCCATATGGCTGTTATCAGCTCAGGATGTCCATTGTGTATCCAGAAAAGTAATAGTCTGATGTCAAGAGAAAAACTGTGTCAAGGTGAAGGAATGTGCTCGGTTCCCCCTCTGTGGGTGGGAGTTCATGTCAGAACACAGATTTGTATTGCCTGTGGTTAATATGTTGTTGTTGTTTTTTTTGTTTTTTGTTTTTTCCAGCTAAGATATCAACATAGCTTGACGACCCCAGACCTGCAGCAAACTCTACCCAACCTCAAGAACTTTCTGGAGCACGGCTTGCTTGTCCGATGGTAAGACAAAGAAAGCTGACAAACAAATATAAGGGACAATTTTTTTTAATGTTATTTCACTACCTCGACTGTTACCCTTAACCCTCAAGTGAGTGGAAGGAGTTCACTGAGGCCATTGATGAAAACTTCAGGGATTGTGTTCAAAATCAATCCACTCTATAGTGCCTGCTAGTGAACTCACCATTCTGGAGTGCTGTTTGAATGTGTTTGTTTTCCCCTATATAGTGGCCACAATGCTTTTAGAAAAGTAGTGAACAACAAGGGTTATTTTTAAATGAAATCCCATGACGCGTTGCACCAATCCAGAAAAAATATATATACTGTATATTTTTTTTGTTTTTAGGGTATTGTTTAATTTTTTTACATCTGACAAATTCGTGATTTGTGGTGCAAAAATATATTTTCCATATAAAGGAAGCAGCACATCACATCCATAAATTTTCAAGACCAAGTGGTGCTTGACTGCATACATGTTGCTAAAATCTTCAATCCAAAGGTGAAATGAGTCATGTCATGATATGCCCCAACCGCCATCTTGAATTTTTGGCTTGGTGTTAACGCTTAAATTATTATTTTTTTCTTTTTTTTTTCCCAAATCCACGGTCCGACAAAGCACAAAGCTGTCTTTCATCTCCGCTTCTCTCCACGGGACCTCAAATTTGTTTTACACACGTTCATTGAATAATCTTTTGTTTTGAAAGAAGAGAAGCCATCAAAAGTCGGCGCTCTCAAATGGCCCTTCCTCTGATTACCTCCTAATGGGAAGTGGAAGAGCCCAAAGATAAATGAGATCAAAGCATGCATCCTGCTTGGTGTGCATGTGTGCTGTTGCGTACACGCGTGGGTGAGACTACCAGAACAGGCACAAAACTCAATACTAATTCCCATGTCATCTGCTCAATCAAAACTTTCTGCTCCTGCCGCAATAAACACATGTTGGCCATTAAAAAGCCTTCACACTGCCCTGCTGGAACTCTGACCACAGGTATTGAAAAGTGCAATAGTAGAGGAAGCTACAAACAAGGGGTTATATCCAGTGCCTTGCGGACTGAAATCTCAAAATTCGAACCTAAAACCAAGTCCTTATAGATGAGAATTCTTTGGCCTGTCTGATAAAAATGCCATATGAAGGAATTTATAGTTTGTTTCATTCCGGTTAAAAATGCTTGCCAAGAACTTTAGGCCTCCCAAATGAGCTATACGATACCTAATTTGGACACCGTTTTCCAGCCACAATCTTTACTCACCACCAAGCCTTAATCATCTAATTTGGTTGCCAAGAATGTTGTCACCATTGCCTGCTTAAGTTCAAATCACGGTTGTTGACTGGTTAGCACATCTGCCTCACAGTACAGAAGTACAGGGTAGATTTGGGGCTCCGGCCTTCCTGTGTGGAGTTTGCCGGTTCTCTCCTTGCCCGCGTGGGTTTTCTCCGGTACTCTGGTTTCCTCCGACATTCCAAAAAACATGCATGGCAGGTTATTGGAACACTCTAAATTGTCCCAAGGTGTCAGTGTGAGCGTGGATGTTTGTCGGTGTGTGCCCTACGATTGCTGGCAACCGGTTCAGGGTGCCTTCGGCCTTCTGCCCGAAAACAGCTGGGATAGGCAGATTAGAAACTGGATGGATGGATGGATGGACATATCGCACAAAAACTTGTACAGAACTCCTCCCAATGAAAAATCACAATTCTACCCAGTTGAACAGCAGCGACATCGGGATGTCATTCGGGCTTGAGAAATGTCGTCTGATGGTGACTTGGAGAGGAAAGGAAATAGTCTGAGGCTGAAGGATTTTTTAAATAGTTTATATATATATATATATATATATATATATAGATAGATATTCACGTTCGTTAAAGTACATTTAATGACATCTCAGCTCATTAAAATGTTCTTATGTGGTCATTGAACTTGGAGCATTATAATAATAATAATTCATTTTATTTATAAGCGCCTTTCACAACACTCAAGGCCACTTTACAATCAAGGACAAAACAAAGAACAATAAAACCACAGATAATAAAAGAAGAGATCAATTTAAATTGAGTAGACAATTTTGAATAGGTGCGTTTTGAGATGAGATTTGAATGTTTAGTGTTCATTTCTCATACAATGGGACCTCCAAAGTTGATTTTCAGAAATGACATACAACACTCCATTCTTGTAACGAACCTCCACTCTGCGTAAAATCGTATATATTTTTTTGTCTTCTTTCTTAAATGCTCATGCAAGTACTTGTATAAACAGAAGTGAAACAAGCTTTTTACAATTGGTGTTATAAACGTAAGATGTAGTTAAAGTTCGTTTTGTTGTTGTTGCAGTTAGCTTTCTGACTGCCTTGGTTTCCATGTTACTGTATCTTAGCCACTTTGATGTTTGACAAGTCCGTCAGAGAAGCGGACGGGCATTTCTAATGCTTCTTCACAATTGTTCTGCGTGTCACAGCCTTTTCAGATGGGTTTCAAGGTCAATATCAGGGGCCCTTTTGAAATAGTCTGCCATGTGTTTGATGGTGGAACCATCCGCCAGACAAGTACACATTCAACGCATTACTTGACAATTTCTGTCGGACATTTCCAAATGAAAACAGTGAGGCAATTCAGTAGCAAACATGAATCTTCTGAGAGCACGAAGAGAATCTTTTTCACCTCTGAACCCACTTAAGAGCTAGCAGAATGGTACGAATAAGGAGTCTGTGTGTATTATAAATGGCTATGTCTATCAGAAAAGGGAGGGCCCATTTAAGTTAATTTATGGCTTCGCTACTCGGGCGAGGTGGGCTGTTTCAGATTGGGGGTCTGTTATCTGTTACAGCGGAAAATGTCTGGCATACTTTGGTGAGCGCCTGCTGTGCACTTGTGGATGACAATGAAAGTGCAGGCTCACAAATGTTGGAAAGTGGAGTGCTTTCCAGAGAGCTGTAGCTATAGTTACCCTGGCTCAGGAACAGAATAGATTTTTAATGTGATTTTTTTTGTGTGTGTGGCTGTGTATATGGGCATCTTGTAAATTGCTGAGAAAAAGAATTGCGTACGATTGCTGATTTGGTGCGTTTCCACTCCTCCACAGTGACCGACACCATGTCTCCAGCTCCATCCCAGTACCAGCCAAGTCTCACCTCGGCGTGCCTACCGCCTCGGAGGTCACCTACCCACCGCACACCAGCTCCCCAGACCGGGGCCTGAGGAAGAGAGCAAGCTCAGAGGCTGACAAGTACAAGACGAAACCTCCGCCCAGTTATGGCACCGCCGTGGGGGAGCAGCCAGCCACGATAGCCCAAACAATGCAATCATCTCCGCCTAAACTCTTGTCTTCCTCCCTGGATGCCAACATGGCCTCACTTGACCTCACCGAGCCCACTGAGGCCAAAGAGGAGGAAAAAACGATCGAGGAGGGTCGCGGTGCAGCCGCCGAGGTGGAGAAACACATCAGTACTGACAGAGAAATGAAAGTCCACAATGATCAGACTGAGGAGCAAAAACCTCGCAACTCTTCTCCACTAGGGGACATCGGTGAGGAGCCAGTGGCGGCAAGTCAGCATGCAGGTGTCAGTAACGGCTCTCTGGTGCCAGGACCGGTAACATGCTTGATTCCAAGTCCCAGTCCGTGCTGCTCAGTGGAGCAAGCCGAGGAGATCATGGGGATCGAGGCTACCAACTTGGGCCTGGGAATTGGTCTACGGGTGGGTTTAGAGCTCGCGGAGGAGACCAGGATGGAAGACTACCGCTGTATCCCAGTGGACCAAGCGATAGCTGTGGAATGTGATGAGCAGGTTCTGGGGGAGTTGGATGTCGCTGGCTTTGAGGAGTTCTCCAGACGCATCTACGCCCTGAATGAGAACATGTCCAGCTTCCGACGACCTCGCAAAAACTCGGACAAGTGAGGCAGTTGACTGGAGGAGGAAGGCAGGCATAGGAAGAAGAAAAATTTGCACAAGGATTTTGGTCACAAATAAGGCAGGGATGTGAAGTGAGAGGAGAATGATGGAGCTATTCTGGAATAACGACCGATTTGCACTTACTATAAAAAAAAATTCCAATGCATATTTTAAAATGAAATGCAGTTACACGTGCAAGTATCGGGACAGCTGGCTTTTTTTTTTTTAAGAGCTGGCATTAATATATTTTAACAAAGGAACCAATAATATTGATCATTCAATCCATTTTATTCATAAAATATTGGACCTCAGTATGAACCATATCTTCTATGAACGAGTGTTTTGTATAAAAAGCACCATTCACGAGAGACATGCACTCATCCAGTGAGCGACAGCAGTTGCGATTCCGAACAATCGGTCACTGCAGAAACTCACAACAATCTACTTTTCATACTAACATACCTCAGGTTTAACTTCCACCAAACAGGTTTTTGCACGCTTCACTGTTATTACTCTTGAACGGTCAGACCATCGGCACATACCCTGTTTTTGATCTCACTCGTGGAATTGATTGTTAATTGCATCGTTGACCAATTGTGGCAACAAAAAAAAAAAGAAATGCATCACATTGGGGCAACCAGCAAAGCATTATTGCACCTATTACAACACTTGTATGGAAATAGGAGTTAAGAACATTCTGAAAGCGGTTCACCCAACCAATGAAATATGAAAAACAAATCACCATTATTTGTAGTTGATCAAATCACTGTCCCGCCAATAACCTTCAAACAAAAGGGAGGTGGTGACTGGAATGAGCTTTTCATCCCCATCCACATGGCAACCTGCCCGCTGATAACCTCACCTGCACCATCATGATTGTCTTTTTTTTTTTTGTCATGTGTTCCCCAGTGTTGACATTGATGGTGAAATACACTGATTCGTATTTAGTAGACATCAAAGGTTGTGGTTCGACATGTCTGTAATCAGTTGGAGTATCTCACTCGGGCTCAATTGCAAGTGTGATATTAAGTATCTCCATTCATCGAGGATTTTCATCTCAGTGATTGGAAAACTTTCTTGCACCAGTATGCAGAAAAAACATGTTTATCTATGTCCTTCTAATGTTTTGTATTTAATTTTTCAGATCAACTCGAAGGTTTGTGTTCTAACCCCTAAATTAAAAATAATGTACCGGTATATTATAAATGATATCACAACCAATGTGTTGGTCCTCAATGTGGACATTGGCAGTGTAAAGATGGTCCACTGGCTGCCCACGTTTCATTTCAGCTCCAGTTTTGTCCCAATGGACGTTTAGGAGATATTGTGTGTAAAATGACAAAATGAACCATGTTAAGATAATTTCCATAGACTGCAAGGTGGTTAAGTAAGTAACCATGTACATATACTTTTGTATGGGTTTCTTTTTGTTATTAAAGACTTGCAGTCCATTTGGTGTATGTTTCTCTCTTTAAAACGTTATCTTTTTGTTTATTTATTGACCTCATTGAGTGAAAATTATCCCCTTTGTGTCAGGTGAATTGTGCGGCCACAATTTTTGGGGTTGATGCATTGCTGAAGGGTACTTCAGCAGTGCTCTGGAAACTTTTTTTTGAGTGTGTGGGTGACTGCAACGGGTCTTAAAATTGTGCATGATAAGATTTCCCACTTGGTCCATGTATTCCTGCTAGAACTGAGAACACACGTTGTAGTGGGTTGGTGTCCTACATTGTCATTGCTAAGGTAGTTCTGTTGTGTTGTTGGCCATAATGCGCATAGCATTATATCTATTTATATATATATATATATTTTTTAAAACTAATCAAAGTATGGTTGAAATAATTTTGGCCCTCAGTCATATTACTCACATTTGACCTTGAAACATCTCCCGCTGCTGGCCACCTCTGCTTAAATCTACGTCCACTTTACTTGAAAATGACCATTACTATATAGGAAGGCATATTTACAGTAAGCTTGATTGACTGATTAATTGACACAATCAATTTAATCATCACCCCGCAATTTGACATTGATAAAGCACTCACCAATTTATTGTCCTCCAATGACCACCTCATCTTTAAGTCTTATCGCATACGTTGACAAAAATGCAACAGAGTCGAGCGTCGGCGTTGGCGAGCACCCAAACTCTGCAATTTTATGTCAACGCAGAGCTCAAAAGTACTTAGTCCTTCATTAGCAAGCTGAGACCTCATTCGGGGACTTAAACTAGCTTCATAGCAGGAATGAACAGGTGTCTCGAGACAATGTTACAAGTGGGGAGGGAAGGAAACTCCAATGTCCAGTCAAAGTCCAGACTTGGATGTTTCCACTCATCCTGGCCCTACCCTGACGATGCACTTGGACGGTCAATAGTGAGCACGATTTTCGGCTCAGCTGCGGAAACCATCTCTTAAACTGGACTATTTGGATATGATCCCAGTGCCCTCAATACAATTGCAGCAATAAAGAAAACCCTTTACGTTTTAGCCAAACCTTTCCCTGACCCATTTTCCACATGTTGCAGCAGCCTCATGAACTAAATTTCTTTCCAGCAATAAATCAACCAAACAAATGAGCTCAATTGAAGAGTGATGATGTCATCACACTCGTGTGACAATTGTGTTGGGAATTCATCCTTGAGAACTTTTTCATGTCCTGTAATCATCTATCAGGAGGATGGATGATGCATCTGACACCCGAAATACTATAGTGCTCGACATATAGCACAAAATGGATTCCGCCCACAGCGAATGATCATAAACAATAAGTAAAGGCCATTTTCAATGTGCTGTAGAGGAAAAACGGTGCCCCCAATTCATGGTCATGATGTCAACACATGAAGTGACTCTTCAATTATACTGCAGTGCACCCAATAAGGCAGTAAAACATCCATCCATCTGTCCATTTTCGATACTCTTCATCCATATTTGGACTTTTCCTTTTAAAAATGTGACATGACTGTCAAGCACAGTTTTGTAATATTTATTTTGAACCTCCCGTCATTTTGCAGTAGATTTTTTTTTTTGGATATATGATATGGTCCAGCGCAAACCTCATTCTGATAATTGTCTGTTCAGACAATGGATGTGTGGGTGTTTTTCAGTTTTGTAACATTTATTTTGAACTTTCCACCTTCTTCTTGACCTGTCCTTGAATCGTTTTCCATCCCACACATTGAAATCCGTATCGAATCGTCTTTTGCGGAGAGAAGCACATCCCATTACACACACATATCCACCCATCCATTTTCAACACCGCTTATCCTGAACAGGGTCGCGGGACGTTGCTGGAGCCCATTCCATCTGACTACACCCCAGACTGGTCGCCAGTCAGTCGCATGGCACATATAAATACACACGACCATTCACACCCACATTCACATCGTCACTGAAGCTGCCCGTACACAAGCCCGGCGTGTGTACCACTACACCATTAGGAACAATATATAATACTGATATATTGATATATGGGAACTAATTATATATATATATATATATATATATATAGTCTCATATATGTAACTTTTAACATTTATGTCAAGTGAAAATCTATCCAGAGTTTTTAAAAAACTTTTTTCCAAATAGTATAATTACATTGGCAACATCACTCACACCTAGGGACAATTTAGAGTGTTCCATTAACCTGCCACGCATGTTTTTGGACTGTGGGAGGAAACCGGAGTACCCGGAGAAAGCCCACGCAGGCCCGGGGAGAACATGCAAATTCCACACAGGAAGGCTAGGTTGTGGGATCAAACCCACAACCTCTGCACTGTGAGGACAAAATGCCAAAACGAGAGTTTACCCCGCCTTAACTTCACCTTGGAAAGACATCGCAGTTACTCCCAACCCTCAAGAGGACGAGGGTGATACAAAATGGATGTATGGATGCATGAAACAATGACTAATGCTGTTTATTTATTTACTTACTTATTTTAAACTCGTTGATTTTTGGCCCATCAAGAATGCAGTTATGTACCGCTGTCTGATAATGGGACGCACATGGGCACTTTCGCCGCAAATAGCAGCGATTAGGAGGGAATTCTTCAAGGTTGTTAAACAACTCTCCTCATTAATGACCTCATGTGTGCAATTGTCTCATCTCGTGCGTCACAGGTGAATCCATGCTTTTGGCTCCCAGCGTTGCGCTTGTTTGCTTGTGTGTGTGTGAATCAATCTTAGCAGAGGAAAGCTTTCCAGATCGTTGCTTGGGGCAAAGCACGTTTTGTCAAAATCAGCCCAGCGCATTAATAGAACATTACACCTGGAACGATAGAAAGGTTTTCCGTCTTATCAATGGGAGGATTGTCTCGTCTGCTCCACCGGCAGCTTTTGTAATATAAAGTGGCTGGTTCGAACAGAACTAAGACTCCTGCAGTAAGATTTCACGCTTACAGAATGTCGATTTTCTCAAATCATTTCATAGGCTAACTTTTTAGTACTGTAATCATTTGTTATGAAGTTAATGTGTGACTATTTTGCCTTGGGCCTTCTCCGGTGCATGACGTTCTAGGTCAATAGTCACTTCAGGGGGACTATCGCACAAGAGTTGGCAAGGGGCCGACATGAATTTTCTTCGCAGGGTTTCCGGCCTCTCCCTCAGAGAGAAGGTGAGAAGCTCGGTCATCTGGGAGGGGTTCAGAGTTGAGCCTCTTCTCCTCCACATCAAGAGGAGCCAGATGAGGTGGCTCGGGTATCTGATTACGATGCCTCCTGAACGCCTCCCTAGTGAGGTGTTCCGGGCATGTCCCACCGGTAGGCCCCGGGGACGACCCAGGCCACGCTAGAGAGACTATATCACCCAGCTCGCCTGGGAACGCCTTTGGATCCCCCAGGAAGAGCTCAAAGAAGTGGCTGGGTAGAGGGACGTCTGGGCTTCCCTGCAAAAGTTGCTTCCCCCGCGACCCGACCCCGGATAAGCGATAGAAGATGGATGATGGAGTTGACAAAGAGCGAGTTTGTATGCTTCAAATGTGTTAAAATGCAAGCAGCGGGCGGAGAACTATAGATGAAGTTTTGTCAAACATGATTAAAATTAGCTCAGGTTTGAGAGGCACATTGATTCATGAATATTGCCGCTTGAGTTCTTTCATTGCAAAGCCAAATTGTCACAACGATCCTTGGCCATCGAGCTACTTTCATGTACGTACGTCGTATTAATGTCTGCATCCAAAAATCCATCCATCCATTTTCCGAACCGCTTGCTCCTCAATAGGGTCGCGGGGCGTGCTGGAGCCTATCCCAGCCGTCTTCGGGCAGTAGGCAGGGGACACCCTGAATCAGTTGCCAGCCAATCACAGGGCACACAGAGACGAACAACCATCCACGCCCACACTCACACCTAGGGACAATTTAGAGCATGCAATCAGCCTGCCATGCATGTTTTGGGAATGTGGGAGCACCCGGAAAAAACCCACGCAGGCCCGGGGAGAACATGCAAACTCCACACAGGGAGCCCGGAGCTGGAATCGAACCCGGTACCTCTGCACTGTGAAGCCGACGTGCTAACCACTGGACTACCAGGCTGCCGCATCCAAAAATAAATGTTGTAATTGTTCTGCGCTGCTGTATTAGACATGAGGAAACAGGACTGATGGATTTTCTTGTTCTGTGGTCAGCGTTGAGCTCACATTGAATTTTAAAGTCTTCATTAATATGGCGGAAATCTTTTTTTTTTTTTCCCCTAGACTTGCAGTGAGTTTCACTGGACTGTAATTTACTTCAGATTACAGTGCCTTTGGAGTCGCGACATGGAATTTTCAAGCCCTCACAGCCAAATGGAATTCAGCCATGTCGTCATTATCTGAGTCTTTTCTGTTGTCTATTAGGGCTACATGCTCACCTAGCACATGTCTAACGAGCCGTGGGGAAATGCTTTATTTTATTTAATTTTTTTGCATTGTTTTATCTATGTCTCTCTGAGCTCACCTAAACTGGGCTTGCAAACGACTTTTAACACAATCCACCCATTTTCTGCCCTCCTGAGACCAACAATGCAAATTTTGGCACATTTTTAGCTGAGAACCGAGCCAGGCATTCTATCAGCTCAACTACATCACATCATGCTGCTGGATCTGGAATCGCTATCAAGCACATTTCCGGTACTTCTTTGCCTTATATTACTTATTTTTTTTAACCGTAGCGACCGTGTTTCAATATTACAGCAATGATCTCAGTTCGTGTTGTCTTCATCGTGGACAACAAGACAAAAGAGATAATCAAACTCCTTGCTTGGAGGGGATCCTTCAAATGGCGCGCTGGACTCCTTAATTGTGTTCATACAACACACAATGGAATAATCGACACAAAGTTTGCGTCACTTTTATGTCTGTTTTGGGCAAGGAGTGTTGCACTTCTGTTTTATTTTTATGGAATGTTTTCTGTTTTACTTCTATGGAAGCTTGACGTTGCAAAAGAATTTGACTTAAGATGCGTGTCCGTGTGTGTGTGTGTGTGTGTTTTCAGTTAATAGGGTACCAAGGTGATAAAGTGAAGTGGGGGGGGAGGGGAATTATGTCGACCATAGATCATGAAATGGAATTTATTACACAATGGGAAAGCGGTACATATGTCTCTTTCATGGCTGTTCAGTACACTGAATGATGGCTTAAGTGACAATAAGTCAACATCACGTAAAACTTCGCTTGTACGGCTTTAAAAAAAAAGAAAGTGACATTTTGACCTTGAAAAGGATTATTCATTTTCCGATAGTTGCTCTGGAAAAATCAACAATTGCAAATTGGAACAAATTAGAGGTCACCCGGCATCCATCCCAGAACAAATTGCATTTGACCTTGGAGGTTCCACTGTAGCTTTTGAGATTTGTTTTGATGTATTTTGCTCTCAGAGAGCACCAGATGATCAACAGTTGACGTTCTTGGGATTTTCAAGCCCATCAATGTACATTGCCACCGCTATCACATTCATAGAACATCATGACCTCACAGGAACATTTGGGAATTTGTTCACCGCTGTTTTTTTTTTTCCTTCAGGAGAAGATTTCCATCACAGAAACGGAATAAATTTGGGGAGCTTCCCAAACGATGACACCGCGAGGGGGGAAAAAATCCAATCTTTGCCACTTCCACCTAATTTCTTTTAATTAAAATGTCATGTGAAGATGAAGTCAGCGTTTTGACCCTTTTGGGGACAGCGGTCACTTACAGTGGACGGCTTATCATGTTATCATTATTGGTGCATGAAAGGGTTAACGAAGAATCATTTTATTAGCTTGAGCCGGTATACAATGGCTATACGAATAAAACACCTCACAGTGTGTCTTTGCTTGAGTTACAGTCCAAGTTTTGGGGATAAAATGTCACATTACATTTGCTCGTTCTTATTGAAGGAAGGATACGGTTAGTTAGCCAAACCATATAAATAACAAAACCGCTCAGTCAATGACGATCCGTACCATCTGCTCGCAATCTATTTTCTGACAAGTGACACGCACGTATGTTCAAATCAAATCAATTCGACCACAGTACCGTATTGTTTCACCAAGATATGCGCACGGTCACCGGGGCAACAATGTTTGTTGTGCCTGTTGCTTCTAATCGCAATGGCCGCTCAGAAACCTTCAGCATGGTTTCTGTTACTCACTCGAGTTGTGTGATGAATGCCGCCAGAGCCCCTCGGCTGCCAGGAAGTCAGATGGATAATCTGGTAAAGCCTGCTCACTAAGACCAGTATCCTTGTTTTTTATGATAAAGGGGGGCAGCGTTCTTATCACGCTGCACATTTTTCAGAGCTGTGTCGGAGACAAAGTCCACATACTCCCCTATTGTGTGTGGGGAGGATTATTTTTGCTGCAGGCTTTCTTTGTTATTCCAGAAGGGCCTTCGAGTTCCACTTCCTCGACACGACCAAGACACGTGGAGGGCCTCTGTTTTGAAGACCTTCACAGTATTCGGACCCACCGCTAGACATCGGGGAGCAGTTTGCCATCACTCCCAAGATGTCAATCGATACCATCTCAAAGGGGGTGGGCGGGGGGGGGGGTGCGGCCTACGTAGATCTGTAGGGATGTCAATAAATGTTTGTGGGATCTCACTGAAGATTTTGGATCTCACAGTGATGCTGTTCTGTCCAAGTCGGTAACGGTGTCATTGGGGTTTTTTTTCATTCACTCCTTTGACTTCAGTTTAGGCGGTATGGGTTGACTTTCCACCCAGGAACTCTATGAATAAAAATCAGATTGGTTGACTGTCTATGTGCCCTGAGATTGACAAGTTTCCAGTCTCGGGTCCAGCCTGCCCTCCGCCTGAACAGGAGACACGTTACAGCACATTGCAAACAAGAAACAGACGATGTGTGTATAGTTATGCACAGTTATTTATTTATTTATTGGGGGGGCGGTATGGGTGGGGGTGGTAATTGATAGTCATTTTTATTTAAGTAGGAATCTTCCTTTTCCTCAGTGGCTATTGCGACCGTAAGAGGGAACATTTTTCCACTGCTGTCAGCGCAACAGAGATGTGTTCCTCGAGCCGGTCCTTGGCCTCGAGGACCGGCTTGAGGACCGAGGGGCGGTCCTTGGTCCTCGGCCTTGGCCTCGGAGTCAAGTCCTTGGTCCTTGGCCTTGGCCTCGGGAGTCGAGTCCTTGGCCTTGGCCTCGGATTGCCGGTCCTCGGACACAATGAGGGATTAGAGCCTCGAAACTCTTGTATAAGGACTGCAAAAATCACAAACGAATCTAAGAAATTCCATCCAAGGAATCCCATATTGATGGTTTAACTCTGGCGCTTTAAGAGCCACTGCCACTGACAGGTGACAGTTAGCGCAACATATAAAAAGCGGCATCACAGTTGTATGAATCGTCCAAAGGGTGTATCACTAAACTCACCAGTGACGTATGTGACGTATTTAGCCCCCAAAAAACGACCATGTATTGTAAGGCGTTTTTGGCCCACAAAAAAATGACCATGTATAGTAAGGCATTTTTAGCCGAAAAAAACTACCATGTATGGCGCGGCATTCTTAGCCGGAAAAAAACAAAAACAACCATGTATGTCGTGAGGCATTTTTAGCCCCCAAAAAACGACCATGTACAGTAAGGCATTTTTGGCCGAAAAAAAGGACCACGTATCGTAAGGCGCTTTTAGACGAAAAAAATGACCATGTATAGTAAGCTGTTTTTAGCCGAAAAAAACGACCATGGATATAGTAAGGCGTTTTTGGCCCCAAAAAAACGATCATGTACAGTAAGGCATTTTGCCGAAAAAAATGACCATGGATAGTGAGGCCTTTTTCGCCCAGGAAACCGACCATGTATATAGTAAGGCGTTTCTGGCCCAAAAAAAAAACGACCATGTATAGTAAGGCATTTTTGGCCGAAAAAAACTCAACCATGTATGGAAAGGCGTTTTTAGCCGAAAAAAACGACCATGTATAGTAAGGCATTTTTAGCCCCCAAAAAACGACCATGTATAGTAAGGCATTTTTCGCCGAAGAAAAATGACCATGTATAGTAAGGCGTTTTTAGGCGAAAAAAGACAACCATTCATCATTCACTTCAAAGAGCCGAAATCCTCAGGCCTGCTTCTGAATTATTTAGATTTTTGCAACATTTGTTTATAATTGTATGTATATGTTGTTGTTTGTGTTATTATCATACGCAATTGCATAAGTACACCATTTCAGAATTCGAAATTGGGACTCTCTCAATGCATAATGGGACTCATACTTTTCTGATCAGCGAGTCCATGGGACTCACTGCCGGTAAACTGTAAAATTATCACTGCAGAGATTACCACTTTTTTCACTCAGTGATTGACTTCTATGCAAAGTCAACTTGTCTTCCGTGCCATGTCATGCCTGTTGAGTGTTGATTTACTTCACATTAAGAAACTACTGGGCCCGGTAGTCCAGTGGTTAGCACGTCGGCTTCACAGTGCAGAGGTACCGGGTTCGATTCCAGCTCCGGCCTCCCTGTGTGGAGTTTGCATGTTCTCCCCGGGCCTGCGTGGGTTTTCTCCGGGTGCTCCGGTTTCCTCCCACATTCCAAAAATATGCGTGGCAGGCTGATAGAACACTCTAAATTGTCCCTAGGTGTGAGTGTGAGCGTGGATGGTTGTTCGGCTATGTGTGCCCTGTGATTGGCTGGCAACCGATTCAGGGTGTCCCCCGCCTACTGCCCGGAGACAGCTGGGATAGGCTCCAGCACCCCCGCGACCCTAGTGAGGATCCAGCGGCTCTGAAGATGAATGAATGAATGAATAAGAAACTACTGCACGAAAACATTCATTCATAAATGTATATCATATGCTTTTTTGTTTTTCTCAGTATAAATAACACGTACCCTGACTGTTCTACTCTTTGAATAAAAACACTTCATTCAAGCATTAGGGAGTGCAAGGAGTTATGATGGAGGGGTGTTGCAAATCGTGAAGACCTGCCAAGTGGTATGATAGCATTATTTTATACATGTCCTCGGCTAGGCCTCAGCTTCAAAATCAGTCCTTGGTCCCTGGCCTTGGAGGCAAGTCCTTGGTCCTTGGCCTTGGCCTCGGAAAATTTCTCAAGTCCTTGGCCTTGGCCTTGGCCTCGGAGTCAAGTCCTTGGCCTTGGCCTTGGCCTCGGGTTGCCGGTCCTTGGACACAACACTGCAGCACAAGTAATTTGTCGCTGCTATGTGTGTGTGTGTGTGTGTATTTGTTGAAGTACTGAACATTTACAATTACAGCAATCCGGTACGTCTTTTAAGCTTTGGCTTAGCCTCTACAGATATGTATATATGATGTGCTGTCATAATTTTTTTTTTGAACCCTTGTTGTTGCACGTCACAGGACTACAAGTATCTTGGGCTGCATGTCCCGGATTCAATACCAAAATCCGGGGTGACATTTCGGATATCGTTCCCCTGCCCTGTATGTGAGTGGCTGAGCGTTTATGGTGAAGAGACCTTAGATCAGGTCTCCCTCGTGAGCAGCATGAACATTTTAACCTTCGTTGACCGCCTCTCAAAAACAAATACCTTTTTTTACTCTTGGGAAATGTTCTCAGTGCAGTACCACATACCCCTCCTGCACACACCCACCCACAAAATACCCCATGCATTATTAAAAAACAACAGCCTAGTCTAATAAAAGTTACTCTTTCATTATGATGTCTTTAATTTCCAGACATTGCAACACTGGCCACTGGCAATCCTGGCTCAAATTCTTGGCCTTAAAAGTAGCATTTAGCCAATAAATGATGAATTTAGCTCCAGCGTGGTAGCAATATTAAGCCATTAGAAGCAGTTACATTTTGGGCTTGAATCTTTTAATCCAAAATGAATAAAATGTCTCCCACATTTCTGGCCGCTCCATTTATTTCATGAGGCCTCCTTGCCAACATTGCACAACTACGTTTCGGTCAAATGGCGATAATTTAGTAGGTATGAAGTTGCAAGTTTATTGCTGCATACACACAGCCACAGACAGCTTTCTGATTATTATCGATCCTGACCAGTGCAATTTTACATGTGCGTTGCGTTTATTAAAAGCAATTGAGGAATCTTCTTTTCAGAACATATCGATGTCAGGACATATATTATTTCGTCGGCAAGCGATTCTGTCTTTTGTCTCTCTCAAGAGATTTGCGACAATCCACAGATTTGTCTTTCATACTCGCAGTCCAATTTCTATTCCTTGAAATGGATACCAAGCCCACCACCAGTGTCAAAATGGTGGCGTTATGACTAAACAATATACTTTACATGTGTGTGTGTGCGTGAGTGTGTTATTATTGGTCTAAAATTGATACAAGACACAGAATCAAAAGGCCTTTTCAAATTGGTGAATTATAGACTTAAAGAAATAGCTGACAAAGTTTTCACATGTAATGATGTTGTTGTTTCTGGAAATAATGTCTGGCTATATTGCATGCCATCATTCCAACGGGGCAGATTAATGTACGTTTTGCGACTTAAATGATGGAATGGGAGTTACCATTTGCTTTTCATTTTGTGAGCTTCCAAGTTTGTGTTATGTATTCTTTGCAACCTTTCTAATCTTTTCCATGCACAACGAATTACCAAATAGCAACGTGTATTCTTATAGGGTTTTGGGTTTTTTTTTTTTTTTTTGCTCATATGAGGCTATTGCAGAGGTGTAAGTCGATACAAACAAGTCTCAAGTTACTGTGGGAAAATCTCCAGCAATCAAATGGAGTCGCCGGCAAATTTCAAACAAGTCGAGTTCAGTCATACAGTCTTGCTCAGTCACGGCATATGTTGTAGTGATAGTAAAATACTTTTTCACTGATCATAGCACAGAAAAGGTACATTTATAGCTCTAAAAGTTAAACAACATAAGAGTATGACATCAATTTATATCCTTTTATTAGCATAGTTTTTGCACTATAAGGCGCACCGAAAACAATTCAATTTTCTCAACAGTGCGTCTTCTCATCCGATGCTCCTTATATGTGGATCAATATTCAGATTTTTTCTGGACATAGTATTTTAAATGTTCTGTAAAGCGCTTTGTTACAGCTGCAGCAGTTGTGAAGGCTCTATATAAATAAAGCTGTGCTTTATTGTATTGTATTCCTTTAGTGTAGCTCCATCTAGTGAATGCATAACGCAACAGCAGCAACTATTGTAGCTTCTATTCTATGCGCCTTATAACGCGGTGCGCCCTATATACTGTATATGAAAACAGTTTTAAAATAGGCCAATTTGAAAGTGCGCATTATTCTCAGAAGTGCACTATAGTCTGGAAAATACGGTAAGTTGTTGTTGGTGCCAATCTGCTTCCAAGATGTATTCCATTGTGAGTGCAAATGAGTGAATGAGAGACATTAATTTTGTGCTCGATGTAGTTTGTCGCTTCATGAAGTTCAGTCGTGTTGACAGCCATTAGTTTAAAGTGACCCTGCTGTATCATATATGACACCAGGTAGACCATAAAAGCCATCCAATTTATGCTTGAATCGGATTGCTTTCTGGATTTGTTCACTTTATTGTCTGTTCAATTACATGCAAAATTGATCTAGAGTTTCATTAATATTTGACCTGCTATTAGTGAGCGAAACTGTCAAGTAACCTATCTATCTTAGCGTCACACTTCACACGTGTGTATTATCTGCATCTGAAGGATGTAATTAAACACAGTAGATACTGTGTTTCTTACCTTCGAGTTGCAAACTTTGCTATTATCATTTTCCCAGTTTCATGAGAGATATTATCACCCCACCCCAAAAAACGTAATCTTTCAAAAACAAGCCATGGAGTTCAAGTCAAGTCGATTCCCTCATATGTTTTTGCCAAGCAAGTGCAAGGCATAAAACCAGTGACTCGAGTCCCCCATCTCTAATTATTGTTACCCCTTGAAGTAGTACGACTTACAACATTCCCATCATTCTCAACCGTGACTAACATCAAGTATCAAATGTTGGGATTGTAAATTCAGATGGTAAAAATGTAAAAAAAAACAACACACAAAAAACAAGTACAGTGATCCCTCGCTACTTCGCGGTTCACTCTTCGTGGTTTCAGTGCATCGGGGATTTTTCAAAAGCATTCATCCGAGAAAAACAAAAAACCCCGAAAATTCCGCAAAAGGTAGGCAGCGAAAGTCAGCAAGAGCGAGTCACATAAAGCACCATATACAGTACTACATGTATATGTTTACTCTATTTTGTTATTTATACACTAACCTAACTTATATATGATTAAATATATTAGTATATAACATTAAGTAATGTTAATTACTACAAACATTTACTTCTACGTGCATGTATACCATTAAATTTGGCCTTATAATTATTATATATACTAATACACATGTACATATACCTGTACAGGGGGGGGTGCCTACTTCGCGGATTTTTGTCTTTCGTGGGAGGTCTCGATCCCCATTAATTGTGATAAGTGAGGGATCACTGTAAGCATGCATTGACCTCGAGTCATGCCCTGCTTTGTAGAGGTTGTACCCGGGGGCCTGAATAGGCGATAACCTGACCGTTTACGTTTTGAGTTTGTCAGTCTAAAGTGTTGGAGCAGAATGTCTGATAGCACAACATAAACGGTTTGGTGGAGGTGCTGTCATGGCACGTGATGATACCATACACAGATGTGACGGCGTGTTACTTTGACATTTCCATGATGATGCCGTGGCAAAAGAAAGACCGCTTCCTTATTTTCTGTTGACTAATTGGACTGCTCCCAAGGTTGGCTGGTCAGTTGCTTATCATCGACAGCAAGGAAGGGAAGGATGAGATAAAATGTGCCGGTTAAATGCCCGCGAACAGTGTTGGTCTCTTTGTGTAAAAACATTCAGGGTTAAATATTTGAGTAAGAACTTCCTCCACAATATTAGGACTAACCAACCGGAGAAAAGAGCCAGTTTTAACCCGCACAGGGATGAAAAAGCACATGGGGAGGAAGCGTATCTCAACACGTGACACATACTGTAAAACAGAGAGTGCACAGGGAAAAACATGCATTGCCTGCGGCTAACCCAAAAGTATACTTTGGGGTTATAAATGGCCTAAATCAGAAATAGACCACAGTGTGCCATGCAGCTGTTACAAAGCTCCTTTTCAGGCATGATAAACTCAAATTCACATCAGGCATAATAAACCGTTTGGGAAGTGGAAAGTTGAAAATACGTCATATTTCTCATTTACCGTATATTGTAGGCATCTCGTTTCATGACAGTGAAAAAAAAGTCTGCTGCAATGGTAAGTTAAATAAATGTCACTTTAATTTGCAGCAGCAGCAGCAGCGGCAGGAGCAACAGCATTCGTCATATTTAACATGATTTTATGTAAGGCCTCTGGAAAGAGACCGATGCGTTTAATCAAATGTTCCTTTAGGCCTTTGCCATTGCAAAACCTTCATCCCAGTTCATACAGTAACGGCAAATGATGAAACAGCTAGGGGCAAAGTGAGTATACGCTAATGATCTGACAAGCAGCATGTAAAGTCATACTTGGGCTGTGAACCAATTTTGTGGCTCATTAGAATATGATTACAAGCAAATAATGAGGCTGACATACAGTTATGAAACAAGAAAAAATCCCTGTGTGCATTAGCTGAAAAAAATAATAATAATAATTCGCAATTTTCCCATCTGAAGTTGCGGAAGATAGTAAGGAAAGACTTTTCTAATTTCTGCTATATTTCCACATGTCAGGGTTATTATGCTGAGGTGTCACGTTGCCTCCATTTTCTGCTTCATCATTACCAGCTGCGGCCACTTGATTTTCCACTGCATGATGTTATTCGGATGTCGGTACAGGGTCGAAAATGTGAATGTGGAGTTACTGTTGACGGTTTGGTGAAGGATGAAAAAAAAACAGCAGACACCAACCACAATATGAGATACAAAAAAAAAATAATCATTATCACACACTATTAGATCTACCTTTCAAGAATGTGTTCTCTATAAAGTTGAGGTCAGGTGATGACTTTTCTCCTTTTATATACATATTAGCTAATAAGGTTTGAATGATTCAGAAATTTCGCAAGGCGATGATGGTCACGTCTATGTCGGCAAACCGATTAGAACATTTTTGAAAAAAAAGTGTTTTGAATTAACGGTTACATTGAATAAATTCATCCATCCATCCATCCATCCATTCTTTTTCTGATCCGCTTTATCCTCACAAGGGTCGCGGGGGCCCGTCCCACCTGTCTTCGGGCAGTAGGTGGGGTACACCCTGCACTGGATGCCAGCCAATCGCAGGGCCCTCATAGACGATACAACTATTCACGCTCACACATCGGGACAATTTTGAGTGGGTTGAGTGTAACCTGCCATGCATATTTTATGGAATGTGGGAGGAAACCGTAATACCCGCAGAAAACCCACACCGGCACCTGGAGAACATACTAACTCCACACAGGAAGGCCAGAGCCCGAATCGGACACTGCACCTCTGCACTGTGAGGCCAATGCATTAACTAGTCGGCGACCGAGCCGCCAACAAACGACGACAACTCAGATTTATCCCTTATCCAATCATACAAGAGAAGCATGGACAATGGCCGAAAGTCGAGCAGTAAGAAGAACCAAGATATACGCAGTGGAAATGAGTCCAAAAAGCACCACTGCAGTATTGATACACATTGTAAGGCATAAAAACAAAATTCTGGAAAGGAGCAGAACAGAGACGGGGGGTCCCAGATGCTGGGTGCAGCGAGAGATAGCTCTGACACTAATGGATCACAAGTGGCTCTTGAGGAACTAAGATATTCAAGGTGAGAAGGAAGAGTTCGGAAAAACGATCGGAAGCCAGCGATGGAGAATGAAATCTGCGTCGATGTATTTCAGCATTTATTTGGCCGCTTGTTCAGTCATGCGTGTGTTCATTCAAGTCACACCAGCGTCTATCTATGCGCAAATGAATCTGTCATTCGTCTATCCGGTAAAGCATCAGAATCACGTCATCATCCCTTTTTTTTCCGTGCATCCAGTCATGCCTTCTTCCATTCATTTTATTCTTTTTTTAATCTGTCACAACCACCGGCCCACCCAATTCTCTGCTGCGTTCATAATAGGTATGATTGTTGCCCGCAAACACGTGTCCAAGCATAACATAACTGCATTTGTGTATACTTGGCGCTCTTGGGGTGTTTAAAAGGAAGTTGGCAAAAAGTTAGTTTTTTTTTATGAGTTGATTTTATGATTTTTTATTATTTTTTTTGTACCTTGCAAGCATGGCTAACAAGCTAGGAACTTTAACAAGAATTGTTTTTTTCTTTTGGCCCCTCCAAGCTGCTGTATTAGAAAGGCATTGACGGTGTTTGTTGGTTGAGCACAGCGATTCTCAAAGTGTGGTCGGGGTACCACTAATGTTGTACATGATCCCTTTTGCGTTTTTGTAAAAGAATCACTGCTAAAGTACAATTCAGTTGTATTTAACTTTGTAATACAGGACATTTGTATTTAATCTTTACCAACTGTTTTTTTATTTACAGGTTCATTTAATTTTTATGGGCAATACATTTCAATTGAGTAATTAAGGACCGTTTTTTTTTTTTTTACATATACTGAAGCGCAGTGGTAATGTTCAAACTGTGCATAACGTTGCAGCGGCTCACAAGAATAATATCTATTCACTACCGGGGAAAAGTTTTAAAGCGCTCTCTCCTGTTACTGAGTTCTTTCAGGGACACTCTGTAACCATTACAGGGTGTAGGAAAGGTTTAATAACACTGACCATACTTCAAAAATTAGTTAAGAATTTAGCATTGAATCAAAATGAATCCTATTGATCGGTATATCTATCTATTTTATTTTTTTTATAAATCCTTCCTCATGAAGGTCTTGGAAGGATTTAGGTGAGTGGTGCAATACACCTTGGAATGGTTGCCTGTGTACTGTCGAATAGTGATTCCCAACCCAAGGCACATTTTCAAGTTCGAAAAATTACACGGCACACCACCAGACAAAATTGTGAAAAAGATTATACATATGTCAATTTCATACTTGTTGCCATCTAATAGAAGAATTTGATCCGTCTCTCACTATAGATTGCTCGCATAGATAGATGGACAAAGATACGTTACCGTATTTTCCACACTAAAAGGTGCACTGGATTATGAGGCGCAATGAATGGCCTATTTTTTTCATACATTGATATAAGATGCAATCTACAATGCATCCACTGGGTGGTGCGATGTTCAAGGAAACACCAGCAGAACGATCAGATGACAGTAAAACGTATTTAATAAAGCAGCGACATACGTAGTTCACTTCACTAACAGCAAGTTATAACACTGACTTGTTAACGTTGAACTCTCTTGCTGCTCTATTTCCATGTTTATAACCGATCGCCTTAAGTTTGAGTTCTGCGTTGTCAGCATGTTTCGAGCAAGGAGCCATTTTGGGGTCGAAATATTCCCGTAATGACCATACACAAGGCGCATCGGATTTTAACGCGCGCTGTGAGCTTTTAAGAAAATGGAAGGCTTTTAGGTGCGCCTTTTAGAGCGTAAAATACCTTATTTGTTATTAATCAATAATTTCCCGCGCCACACTAATGTGCCCCGGCACACTGGTTAGGAATCACTACAACCATTCGCTCTCACCTTCCAACCAACCTACATTTTCAAGTCGTAAATTAAGCCAACCGGGGCAGATCTGTAACCTGTAAGTCAAGGCGAGGCAACTTGATGTATTTATTGTATTTCATACACGAGGTAACTCAGTTTTCCTGGCACGATTACAACATTTACAAACAAAAGAATGTAAGGCATTTACGCAGTACTTTTTGTTTCATAATTTTTGTCAGTCACGTTTGTGGAAAAACAATATAGCCTGTTCACCGTCTCTTCTTGGACCAAAACATTGTAGACCATGTAAAGGGTTTTGGCAATAGCACCATGATGATTCAAGTGCATTGCTGTACAGGTTTTTAAGTTAACCTGAACACAAGTAGTCTGGGAATATTTGTCTGAAAATAAAACTCTCACTCCAGTGTTGTTTCCTTCACATATGTTCCATTTAATAAGTAACCAGAATGCCAATTTTGACTTGATGCTTCCCTGTCTTTCCTCAAGTTTGTTATCAAGAGGAAATGTGAATCAAAATCTTATGTCCAAAGTTTTATCTCTTTTGGTGGAACTGTTGAGAAATAACTAATAATCTGTGGTCCGGGTTACATATGCTTTCAGTTGACCTCGTAAAGCACATGAATTACATGATTTTCAATGGCGATAATGTTTGGCGTTTGCTACACCCTTGTACTATAAATCCTGCCCCTGGATAAAAATGGAACATTTTGGATGCATGTAAGAAAGGACATCAAATTCAATTGACTTAGTTGGAAAACCTTAAAAGATGGTATTATATTTCAGGAAAGTTTTTTTTTTTTTTTTTAAGATGAAGGAAAAAGTGTTATGATCCAACAGCTTGATGTCGTTGGAGATCTGCCTTCATATATCCTGTCTTTTTTCCAATTGGACCAATAATTTCTAAATCACAATATTGTTGCTCATTCTGCCTCACAGTTCTGAGGTTGTAGGTTTGATTCTCTTCCTGGGTGGAGTTTGCATGTTCATCCCATCCCTATATGGCTTCTGCCTTATTTTTACTGCAGACTTCCAACTGTCCCTCAGTGTGAATATGTCTCTAGATAGTGTTGCCGACACACACACACACACACACACACACACAAAGCGATGACGCCTTCAACCGCGAGGCCATGTATGGAGCTGAGAGAAAAAGGTGCCACGTGGATTCCTGAGGCAGGCAGCTGTACGAGCAGGAGCAGCCCAACATCACATCAGTGCAGATGAGATGGATTAGATAGCCCAGAGTACAAGCTCGGTAAAATAGATGAGGGATGAAGGCGGGGGCCCAGCTTGAAAAGTCCTGAGGGCGCTGATCTAAAGATGTGTCTGTCTTCATATCTCCAATCTGACTAATATTGACTTTTCCAGATTCATATCTCTATCTTCTGATGTTATGGCAGCCTTAGCAGAGTCAACTTTGACCCCCCTATTTACTACCACTTCTTATTGGAGGCACATGTGGACACTTTATCAGAACTGGCTGAGATTTCTCACAAGGGCCACCTTCGGTTGTCTTGTGCTCTTTGCAGGGATCGAGGCCATGTAAATTAGTATGACGAAGGTCGAAATGTAAGTATGTATGGTAATAAAGCAATTTGAAATGTTTCTAACTTAGGAACATTTTTTTTCTGGAAACAGGCCACTTTCCAATCATTAGTGAAAAAAAATTACAAAAGATTTTTGCCATACAAAAATCTTTTTGTATGGCAAATTTCATTGGCTGGGCAGCATGGCGGTTTTGTGCTTTGAACAGAGGCAGAGTCAAACTTTCATAGTTTCTTTTCAAACTAGCCCGATGGATCAGGTAAATAAGTTATGAGTTTGAATCTCAGTGTATGAATTCCTCCAGGAAGACAGTGGTGAGGCATGCCGCCAGAGGGACGGAAAACTTCAAAGTGGATTGTGGCATCTCGAAGCCCCTTCTTGTTTGCTTGGGTAATTGACCGATGAGATCAGACAGGAGTGTCTGTGGATAATGAAATGTGCAGATGACATTGTTGATCTGCAGTGAGAGAATCTAAAGAAGTCTGCACCAGGGGGAGATGACGAAAGAAAGTCAGTCATCCATATCCATATCTAAGTCCATATGTGTGAATCAAGGGCTTCATTCACATACTTGGGATCAGCTGATCAGAGGGGTGTGGAAGAGTGTACAAGCAGGGTGCCATCGTGAGGAAGCGGCGAAACCAGCTGTGGATTTTCCTTAACCCTGTCAGGAAAGCAAAATTATACGTCTCCAAAGTGCCCGACGAAGGAAAGGAGCAAATGTAGCATATGGGCAGATTTATTTTCCGCCAATATTTTTTTAATTGTGGTTTGGGATTTTTTTTTTTAACAGGACATACAAAATTAAAATGTGCATGTGCCTCTGTCAATATGTGTTAAAATAGCAGTTTGAAAAATTCATGACCATCATTTCCATTTGCCCATCTACTATGCATATTATTTTATCTTATCATTAATAAGCAAGTGTACTTTTGTTCAATGAGATGATCTGATTTGGGTGAACGTTTTGCTGTGGAAATATGCCATGTTTCATTTTCTTTGGTTTCAAGGATCAGTTTTACACCAAACGTGAAATGAGAGTGACACATTAGGCGATTTGGAGAACAAAGTAAGCGAGAGTCTTCTTTTCATTTCCTGAACTGATATTTTACGATGGTGTCCCATTTCTGGAGAGCGAGAGAGTGACAACAGGAATACGTCATACAGTTTGTTTTATTAAACTGAAATGTATTTAAAGAGAGTATTCAGGGTAATAACCCCCCCACCCCCGACCACTGTATTTAAAAATCAGTTTATTTAAATGGGCTTTCTATTACACAGATTTTCGCATGGGGAGCTGTAATGAAAACCCTGTGATAATGGGGGTAAACTCCACAAGAAAAAATTAAATAAAGACGCAAAGATACAGAACTTAATTCTGCAGAAATACAAAAATGAAGCAAAATGCACAGGCAACACAACAAGGATTGCGTGTTCATGTATACGTGTGGGTGCACCACCGGTGTGATTGACTCATCTGGCATTTTTCCAGTCTTCCACCATAGGCTTGATTGCTAATGGGAGACGGGCTGCACTTTATTATCTCATCCGGCTCTTATTGACCCTACCTACAACGAACGTGAATCACTACGCCAACTAAAATCCCCATTTGAAAACCACCTTCTCAGGGAGGTCTTAATCTGGTTGTTTTTGACTTGCGCAAGAGTGCAAGAATTTTTTTTCGAAAATCTCATCCGTTTAAAGATTGGCGAAGTTCAGGACTGCGTCACGGCACAAAAAGAGAACCTTTGTTCAAAGAGGAAGAATAAAATGCCTGGCTTGTTTGTTGCAGTCGTATTAAATTACAGGTGAACAAATGCAGACCATCCGGGTGGTGTTCTGCCGAGGACAAAAGGCCAAACCAATTTGCTAGCATATTTACAGCAATGTGTGTGTGTGTGTGTGTGTGTGTGTGTGTGTGTGTGTGTGTGTGTGTAAAATTACTGAATGCTGGACAAGCCAAGTCACAACAACTGGAGTGTTGTATGGAGACCGACAAGGGGGTGTGGCCTAATGAGTGACATCGGGAGTTGCAGTCGAGTTGGCCGATGAGTCTGCTTATGAATGTTTGGCCTACCGTAGCTCCTCTCAAGTGTCCTAATTTTGTATTTGTGTGTTTGACTCTTTGGCCTATACAACAAACAGCTGAAATGTTTTTTTTTCCCACTTTACTCAAGTGTCCTAATTTTGTATTTGTGTGTTTGACTCTTTGGCCTATACAACAAACAGCTGAAATGTTTTTTTTTTCCACTTTACTCAAGTGGCTGTGTTTCAGAAGCTTGTAACAAAGCAAAGAAAAAAAATAGACCAAGCAATTGCTGGTAAAAACAAGAACCCCTTTGTTTATGTGTGTGTGCGTGCGTGTGTGTGTGTGTGTGCGTGTGTGTGTACATTCGTGTTTGTCGAATCAAGAACATGTTTGATAGTTTCACACTTGATGGTTTCATGTTGCTCGTTCTTCCAAAGCGCGGTGAAGGGTGAGGGGCTGACTGAGCTGCTTGTAAAGCTGTGTGGTTTTTTTCTACTCCGCTATGATCTCCGAGGATGTTAACACTGGTCACGTAGACTCAAGAAATAACTCCGGAACATATTGCTTCCTGACCCATTCACACAATGCAAAATGTTGATTTGGTTTACATGCACTGAACCAGAAATATGTTTAATTATTTAAATGTCACTACATTTTGAAAGTGGCTTCTCCACTCTGATAGGACATACACTTTTTTTTAAAATTGAGAACCTAAACAAACAACAACAAAAGATCATGTACCATAAATTTCATTCCATTAAGTGTGGTACTTAATGCACCCGGTCAGAAAAAAGAGTTTGCTACTATAGTTCCCTACTATTGTATATTTTTGTTGATTTAGTCGTAGCGCTAGCAGTAGTTTCGATTCTGTGTGACTTTTTGCTGTTTCCATTTGTGTTTTAGTTCCTATGGGAGGGTTGGAAATCATAATCACGTTTGTCCTCCTTGCCATTACTAGCACAACACGAACACAAAAGCCAGAGAAAAAGAAAACAAACACACTTGTGGAGTTAATCCCAGAGGTCAAATTTAAAATCTAATCGGGCCCATCATTTTTGGTGGCCCACTCAAGCAAATATAATGTCCCATTCATATGTCTTGCTGAACGTAATTATGTTTTTTACAAAGGTTTCAATAATCAAAAATAACTGACCACATCTGTGATTTTTTTTTCCAGTGCAAATTACTCTTGTGGATAAACATTACCATTCAAGGATGGCACAAAACTGCGGAACAGCAAAAGTACAAGTCCAAGAACTCCTGGTATAACTTTCCTGGTATGTGCATTTTTTTTTCAACATAAATCAATTCACTCAAAATGTTCATATTTTTCAGGTCCAGTGCACTCTGCTTAATAGAACACCATTGGGCCGAAGCGCTTCTGTTCTACTAAGCGGGGTTTCTATTAACCGGAGACACTTTATTAGGTACACCTTCAGACACGTCGACGACCAAGTTATGCACGCAGAAAACCCCCTGCTGACGAGTTAGAAGAGATATTTCGACTGTGGACGTCCATATCTTTAATCAAACAACAACTTTAATCAACTTCAGTCAAACATCTCAAATCACGAGAAAAATTTCGTTACTTTTGTCTGGAAACAGGAGTCCGTAATTTTGCGGTTGACTTCCCTCTCAATGCGCTGGATAAGAGGGAAGTCCTGGAAACCGCGGGCGTACCTTCTGAGAATCCGGCAATGCATCGTATCGTCTGAGTATGTCCTTCTTATCCGCAGGTGATAGCCCTCGTCTCTTGAATGAAGTTGAAGCCATTGTGATGTGCGTGTGTCTATGTGTGGAGTGACGCGTGCTACCTGTTACTGTATACGGCTAGAACTACCGCGTTTTCTCGCGATAGTGGTACGGTATCGCGATAGCTACACTTCGTCTCTCTCTCGTCTCGGGGTTGAAGAAATCATTTTTTAAGATGATCGAGCAGAAACTGTGAAAACATTACTTGAAGAAAGAGACACGCGGTCAACGACGTCGCCTGCAAATTGTCCGGCTCTCAAACAAATTGAAAAATCTTTGGTTTTAAATGTTGGAGAAAAAGATCCACGACAAGGCTCCAACCTGCAAAGCCGATCTGGCAAAATCAATCAGAGAAAGGTGGAGCCAGATTAATGAAGAATATCGTATTTTGCGGACTATAAACCGCAATTTTTTTTCAGTTTGTCCGGGGGTGTGATGTATACTCTGGAGCGACTTATGTATGAAATTATTAACACATTATTATATCGCTTCACATTTTATTTTCACATTAAACTGCAAAAGGGCGCTCTAGGCCTGTATTGATAGGCCCACAATGAATCTGACATAAGCGACATAGAAGAGGAAGCGCTGCATCTTCGACCTCCAGAGTTGGCGGAGTTGTTTAAAACTGACACAAAGGATGTAGATTTCATTGGATTAGTGATTTGGAGTGACACTGATGGTTTGGTAAACGTATTAACATGTTCTTTATGCTATAGTTATCCGAATAACTTTTACGTGAACATAGCAGGCACGTTCTCAGTTCGTTGTTTATGCATCACATAACGTTAGCATACCGTACACTTATTCAGCCCATCCATCCATCCATCCATTATCTACCGCTTATCCGGGGCCGGGTCGCGGGGGCAACAGCTTTAGCAGGGAAGCCCAGACTTCCCTCTCCCTAGCTACTTCTTCCAGCTCTCCCCGGGGGATCCCGAGGCGTTCCCAGGCCAGCTGGGTGACGTAGTCTCTCCAGCGTGTCCTGGGTCTTCCTCGGGGTCTCCTCCCGGTGGGACATGCCCGGAACACCTCACCAGGGAGGCGCTCAGGAGGCATCCGAATCAGATGCCCAAGCCACCTCATCTGGCTCCTCTCGATGTGGAGGAGAAGCGGCTCGACTCTGAGCCCCTCCCGGATGACCGAGCTCCTCACCTTATCTCTAAGGGAGAGCCCAGACACCCTGCGGAGAAAACTCATTTCGGCCGCTTGTATCCGGGATCTCGTTCTTTCGGTCACGACCCATAGCTCGTGGCCATAGATGAGGGTTGGGACGTAGATCGACCGGTAAATTGAGAGCTTCGCCCTTTGGCTCAGCTCCTTCTTCACCACGACAGACCGATACAACGTCCGCATCACAGCAGACGCTGCACCGATCCGCCTGTCGATCTCTCGCTCCCTCCTGCCCTCACTCGTGAACAAGACCCCAAGATACTTAAACTCCTCCACTTGGGGCAAGATCTCCCCCCCGACCCGGAGGGGGCACTCCACCCTTTTCCGACTGAGGACCATGGTTTCAGATTTGGAGGTGCTGATTTTCATCCCAACCGCTTCACACTCGGCTGCGAAACGCTCCAGTGAGAGTTGTAGAGCCCCGTTTGAAGGAGCCAACAGCACCACATCATCTGCAAAAAGCAGGGATGTAATACTGAGGCCCCCAAAACGGACTCCCTCAACGCTTCGGCTTATTCAGCCCATTTTCTCTATTTTATTTTTACTTTAAATTACCTTTCAAGATGACATGTCTGTTCTTGGTGTTGGATTTTCTCAAATAAATTTCCCCCCAAAATTTATGATCCGGAAAATACGGTACTGTTTAGCACGTATTAGGCCCATGCCTCTGAGACTGTAAATTATCATAAAATGTAGAGGTGGTGCAACAAAGTACTAGTAGTGCGTTGAAGTGTTGCTATGTTATTTTTTTGCATCCTTCCATATTTTCATCAGAATTGAGTGATTCGACAGTTTTTATTCCCTAAAACTGTTACTGGCTACCATGTTTTTCTTGATTTCGCATCGTGTTTTTTATAGCCAGAGAGTTGTCATTGGAAATCACTTTAGTTATGTGTCATGTCTGTTAATTGCTTTTTTTCTCATACATAAGTGAACAACTGAATCAACATCCTGCGAGTTTGGTCATTCCGTAAATTTTGTCAAGGGTTGAATGTGCCCTGTGGTTTGCTGGCAACCAATCCAGGCAGTACTTGCCTTCTCTCTCCAAATCATCTGGGATAGACTCCAGCACAACTGTGACCATGGTGAGAGTAAGCGCTGTAGAGGATAGATGGATGGATGGATGGATGATTTTCACAGCCACTCCCGGCATCTGATGGAAACCACGACTACGATGTGGCCTCTGATAAAAATGAGTTTGGCACCTCTTTAGATGTTCTCTGAGTTCTCGCGCAATTTGCCAAATGTCACGCATGATGATGCTTCAACCTCTGTGGTTTTGTTTGCCGATTAAAGCATATTTTCCAGACAATATTCACTTCTAATTGTACATCTTCATCATCATCATCATCATCATTTATTAGCTATATATGTATACACATAACAGAATTCAACAGGTGCGGACGCATGCATAAATTGCTAGGATCAAACATTACATTACTGGACTAGTCAATGCTAGTCACTTCTTTTGAGACATTTTTGGCTGCAAGATCCAATTCAAAGCCAACAGAAAAAAAATGTATGTCATCATTTTACCCCTAGAATTTGATTACCAATGACTTCATTTGAATCCTCTCAAGCTCTGAGAACGAACCGAGTATAAAGGTATCTCAACATATACATTTTGTGGCTACCCCGTGGCGTCTGACACTGTGCCATAAAAGCCAGCATGTCATTGTAAGCTTAGCTACAATGGAGCTAAGAAGAGAAGCCACGCGGGGAGAGGGGATGGAGAGGAACAATAGCGAAGGAGGGCGATAACACACCTGGAGTAGAAACAATAGTGTATCATAAGCTCTCCACAAGGCTTTGGACATGCAGAATGCTGTTTACCGGCTCTTGGACACTTGTCACCTCAGGTCACATCCAGACTCTCCCCCTGATTAAATGCCCGAGATCTGATGACTGCACAAACGCTGCTTTGGTTTGAGTCTTTATGCCGCAATGCTAGCAAGAATGACAATTTGCCATTTGTTGGCACTTACTTTGAAGTTCAGTGAGTACAATGCGTAATACACACAACATAGTTGCCAGTCTGGTTCGAGTGTAAGGTCAATCATGCTTTGTCTCCCCCCCCCCCCCCCCCCTTTGACGGTTAACAAATAATTCCCAGAACCTCAATGGGCAACAATCATAGCTGATGTGCCTCCATCCATGCTAAACACATGCTGATGCTTATGTGAAAGGGATAAATCATCCTGTATGGGGAGGAATAGGGAGGATTTCACATTAACCCCGAATGGCTTGTACTCACATCGAAGCTCCCTTTTGGCTTCAGGGATAAATAACATCCATTAAACTCTTACACAGCTGGGAATTTGATCTTCTGCGTCCCACAGGCCGAAAAGTAATGGGATCAGCCAATTTGTAGGTTATGAAGTAGGTATGAATGTCAAATGACGTCAGTGCAAGGAAGACAATCAACAAAGCGCAACAGGCTGTGGTGTAACCCAATGCTATCTGGACCCGTTTTCTGCGCATACGCACAACCTTCAAGGGTCCTTCTTGCATCGCAGGAGTGGGTTTAAAAACAGCACCTAACTATTCTAACATCAATTTTTAAGGAGAATCTATGGACTGCTGAAAAGACCACCAAAACAACATGGAGCAAATTATTATGATAAAACTCCAAAACATTCCTGGAAATGAAAATGATACTCAGAGAGAGCACCCAACAATACACAAACAATTAGTTAAAAGGAGACTGTATGACAGCACCGCCATCGTCACCAAATCCTAGGGCAGAGATGATAAGACATCAAAAAACACATCCATCCATTTTCTTCTGCTTTATGACCAGGGCGCGAAGGCTGCAGCTTTAGCAGGGTAGATCAGGCTTCCCTCTCCCCAGCCACTTCGTCCGGCTCTTTTGGAAGAATCCCAAGGCAATCCCAAGACAGCGGGGAGAAAATATCTCCAACATGTCCTGGGTCATCCAGCCGGGCCTCCTCCTGGTGGGACGTGCCCAGAATACCTTACCAGGGAGGCATCCAGCAGGCATCATAACCAGATGCCCAAGCCGCATCATCTGGTTCCTCTCGACGTGGACCAACAGCGGCTCGACTCTGAATCTCTAAAGGAAAATAATTTCGGCCACTTGTACCTTGGATCGTGTTCTTTCGGTCATAAACACACTAACAATTCGTCAATATCCAAAGAAAAGCATGCGGCTCATGAAAAATCATCTCTGAAGGCCTCTCTCTGTGCTAATTTGCCACTCACTTCTGTAACATGAACAGGACTTTACCTGTCACTAGAGAAAGTACGATGCTCTAGAGAGGTCAACCTGTCACTCGATCAGATTGTTATGCCGAGATAAGGCAAATTCAATCACTCCATGATGGGCAAAGTTGAGGTAAAAGATGAGGGAACGTTCGAGAGGCGCAGAATGATTTCAAGAAACAAGGATGGAAAAAAAACAACAACTGACAGCCAAAGAATACCCTTCACTCTTTGTGTTAGTTTTAGTCGAGCACTTCCTTCAATAGAATTTTCCTCATCTTCCATCTCTTGTTATATTTCAGTGAGTGAGCACCGCTGCTCACTCTAACAGCTTCTGGCATCTCCAGACAGGAATTCAGCGTTGCCCCTGTGATTGGCGCTAGCTGCGATTTCAACCCAGAGGGAGCTGGACCCATGTTATTATGAAAGTTTTGAGCCTTCCCATCCAAGATCTCCCGATGAGGATGGCAAGGGTTGCGCGCACACACACTTTCTTGAAAATGCTTTAGCCTTCATGCGCCGCAGTGTCTAATTATTGCGAGAGTAAAAACATACAGTATCAGATCATACGCCAGGGAAGAGGATCAGCTTTCTTGAGCTCCGCGGCTCTCCCAGGTAGAACCGCGCAAGGCAATATATCTGACTTCCAACACTATATCCCAAGCAGACAGCACCACTGGCTCGCGCTGTAATCCATATAGCATGAGAATGAAACCTTGGGACGTAAACAGCAACGCCACATATGAAAATGTGTGTGGCTTGGCCCGCCTTCGCACTCCGCGCAGGCGTTACTCGCTGCTAAGAAGGGAAGGTGACCATGAACTAATAACAGCATCCACCCTCATGCAAACTTAACATACACACACTCATCACCAGGTGGGGCACAGCTGTTGAATGAACCGATCTTGATCTGCTTTTAAAATACTAGCCTTTATACAGATAGAAAAACAAAAAAAGTGGATTAATAAAGACCACCTCGGTCTTCCAGACATTATGAGAGATTTCATTCACTGGATGGCTCACCATGTTTCCTGTTTTTCATCCTCTCGCGGCCATTTCAGAATGCTGGAGACAAGTTCACAAGATGGCGGAGACCCAGCGAAGCAACACACCTCCGCCCTAAAACATTTGTCACATCATCAACAGAACCTTATGAGCGAAAAGACTGTTTCTTCTGAAGCAGAAACTCTGTATTAACAGCAGCAAAAAGGAAGTCAAGCGGATTGCTAATGGTTTAATTTTACGCCTGGTGGTCAGGCACTATAGTGAAAGAAAATAGCTCAAATGCGAACATGGCAACATTCAGCAATATAAAACTTGAGTGGAGAAAGCACTCAGGCAGGGAGACAAAGATAGATTTTTTTTCTGGTTGTGTACTATGTCCAGTGAGAATTGATACAATGCTAACCTGCTAGCTGTTGGAATGCTAACACAGAGCAAGATTACATCTTGAATAGAGAAAACATTGAGGCAGATCAATAAAGTTTAAAATTCAGTTAAAAATGAATTTATTTGCTTGGGTTAAAAAAAGTGTGAACTTTTCCATTCTGGCAGAGAAATTAGCAAACGTTGCACTTCAAGTGAAATAAGAAGCGCAAAAAAACTCGTATGTGACACAAATGTGTTTCTTTTTTCATGTCAACAAAGTGATAATTCCACTTAATGAGATACGATTTGAAAGAAATGCGATTTAGTTTTGCCCATTTTTCACATCATCACTATTTTTCTTCATCCAAAATCTCACAAGTAACAACTACATAAAATCAAAACTGCCGGTTATTCTTTCAAAACATGTCGGCATGAAGAAAAATACAACACCAGCATGGATGTGGTTACCATGTGAAAAAGAGCTTTTAACTTTTTTTCCCCCCTTCCTGACATTGTTGTAAACGCCACTAAATCAGATTTTATATGCCACACACATATGGAAACATAGGCAACCGGAGCACATGTATGAAGAGGAAGTCTCTATGTATGATTTCACAACACACTCACACACACACACACACACACACACACATTGGAATTGTTACGATGTATCAAAGGGGATTTACATGGTTATGGAGACTGTTGGAACGCATATAAACACACACCCACTCTCAAGGACACGAAAGCTGTGATAATTAGAGGTCAGTTCAGTGGCAGCTGGCCTCAGTGCACCGCAACGCCGCAGCCACAGGAGGATCTCACATAAGGCTCAAATTAATCCGCAAATGCGGAGAATGCTGAGAAATGGCACGTTCCATAATGATGCCTGTGCTTCGACAGTCTTCCATTACACGTGCGGTATCTCGTAAAAAGACGGTCTTGCTAATGCACTTTGGCTATTTTGGTAAGCCGGAGAGATGCGGAAGACTATGATGACAACGTCATAGTTTGTTATGTTAGAAACCTCGGGAAGTGCTCCGACCTTGCGCTGCTGGATGATCAAGGTCACCACTCGGACATGTTGCAGAATAGATTACGTATTATACACATTGCCTTTTGGTTATTTAAATGTGGTCCCAGTTCATGAAATGAATGAACATGAATCCCATCTGGCGTATAACCCATTCTGCGGAGTACAGATTCTCTCCGAGACAAACAAGGGCCTTCCAAGTAGAGTTTCAAAGCCTATAAAACACAAATGCCTTTTTAAAAGGTCATCCATTGGTGCAACGTTTTACAGCGTTCTTCCTGTTCCTCTTTTTCACAAGCAAATTCTTCCTTTTACGTTACACTTTCATTTGACTCTCGTTAATTTATCTTTCCTGCAAAAAAAAAAATTAAAAAAATAGACATGATTGTGTTGCATACAACAATAAGGCAAAACACTTTTGGTCTTTTAGTTTTAAGACTGTGAGAAGAGTTCTAAAATACTTTACAATTGAGCAGATTGATTTATGGTATCAAATTATTGATTTTGTCTTTATTTTTTGCGTAATATCAGTTATGAAGGTTTGATTGTAATGCTTCAGTGACTTGTATTATTTTTTTGGTAAAAATGGTCTGACTTCAAAGCTGTTCAGCTTGAGAAGTTCCATTGTCTTTTTTTTTTTTGCGCTATTATAGTTTAATTGGGAGGGGGGTGCTTCTCGGTGATCTGAGATTGTCTTTTTCCAAAATGCTGTCAGTCCTATTTGATTATTCTGAGAAAAATGACCTTTTTGACTCAGCTTCTCAAATTTTACAAATATTAATTACAACCTGTTAGATGAACTCACTGCGTTTTTATTTTCCCGCATGTCCTCATCAGAGGGCGGCCCCGTGGTCGAGTGGTTAGCGCGTCGACTTCACGCTGCAGAGGTTCATGGTTCGATTCCGGCTCCAGCTTCCTTTGTGGAGTTTGTACGTTCTCACCGGGCCCGCGTGGGTTTCCTCCCACATTCCAAAAACATGCATGGTAGGCTGATTGAACACTCTAAATTGTCCCGAGGTGTGAGTGTGTGCGCGAATGGTTGTTTGTGTGCCCTGAGATTGGCTGGCAATCGGTTCAGGGTGTCTGAAGCCAGTACGCCCCGCGACCTATATGATGATAAAGCGGATCAGAAAATGGATGGATGGATGGCTGTCCTCAGAAGGGTCACGGGTGTACTGTACCCTATCCTAATAGACTTTGGTACACCCTGGACTAGTGGTCATAATTGTGAGGATACCCGGATTAGAAAATGGATGGATGGATGGATTGGATGTTGAATGTTGGTGTAGAATTTTGAGGGGGTGGGGGAGGAATTTAAGAATGGGGCTTTAACATGAAATGTGGAAATTGTGGAGTGCCGTGAATACTTTACGGCTGCGCTGTAATTTCACAGACAATCGCAAGCTGGCGTAGCTGTGAGACGGATGGCTGTGTTGCTGTGGGAATGGTCACGTCTAATTTCATTCATGGCCAATCAAAGTGGCTGATTTCTTCGCTTTACATGTAGCGTGCACTCGAGACTTGACATTGAGGAAGCACGCCGCGCCGTGAAGTGGGCAGTGGCAAAAAGGCATTCTTGTGCTGCCCAAATGATAATAAAATACAATAAATCAAATACTTGGGTGCTCCTCACATATTTATAAATAAAATACATTAATCGAGTTAGACCAGCTGTGTAACCTTCACCGGTGTTACCTGTGGTATGCAGTCCTTTAGATCAACTTTCTACCACCAATTTGTTACTCCGTGAGGCGAATCTCAAAGACAAACCTTCTGCTGCGCAGGCCCACCCATCTTGGCCGAGAACGCTCCCCCCAATCGTCACATGCAGCTCGCCTTGCGCCGATATGAAAATCAGCCGGCAGCCTTGGTGCCAAAGCGCAGATACACTGTGTACGAATAGAGAGCCCTTGGAGTGCAGTTAACTTGAACATGAGCATGTTCAATAAAAGCTAATTGAGTCTGCATACAATGAAGTATTATATATATAATTTGGCTCCTATCTTGGTTTGGAAAAGAGCCCCTCCTCTATTTGTTAACTTTGTCAAGCTGACGTTGTTGTGTGTGCCAACATGGGGAAAGAATACTGAAATAGTGAACTGTTTTTCAATAGTTCTTCATGGTTTTTGAAACTTTGTTGTTGTTCCAAAATGGGCGTAATTAGCTGTTCCAACCACATAATGTTGAACAAATTGCTTTCAAGTACGTATACCCATATCGGACTTTCCAAAATGCCAGTTTATTTATTACATATTTATTACATAGTGGGGGATTTTGCTGTCCCTTTGAGATGTAAAAATATGGGCTATTATTTTGTTTTCATAGATATAGTGAGAAGGGCTATTTTTTTATTTTGTCTCTTCAATTTCTGTGATACTGCGGATTGGCGGATTCATGTCATTTGCCGTTTCTCAGCAGTACAGATCACAATGTGGTGTTGGCTTAACTAAGCCAGGTTTTATCCCACCGTGTGACCACATACACTATATTTTCCTCAAGTTACAGAGTTGTGTGTTTTTCAGAGAATCTCGGACTGGATCACTACAGTATGTTGTTTGCGCTCAACTTGAAAGAGGTCATTGAAGGGAACAGTGAAGATCTGGAAAACAATATTCGAGGTCCAACTTTTTCTTCTTCAACTTGCATTGCAGCCAACTGTGATTGGAGCTGCATTTGGAAAAAAAAAATCGCTCGCTATTGGTACCATATGTCGTTTCGTACAATCAGTTTGAAGTCATGAAAAGGTATTAATCTTCTGCATTACATTTACTTTACAGGATTTGATACGGATTGGAGACGCACCAACAACACGGTGGTGAATTATGTTAAACATAGTTGCGGCGGTATAAGTTTAATAGTTGCTCAGCCATTTTTTTGTTGTTGTTTCGCCAAGAAAACCTCAAAGCACTCAAGTATCTGCGCGGGGGTCTTTCGCGCATCAGTGAGAGCCGTGTTGAGAGAGTGCCCTCAAGCAAGGCATTTAACTTAAACTCCCGTGTGACATGCTGGCATGCTCTCAGGTGGGTGCTCGCCAAACGTTGCGTAATCGCACAGTCATTCACCTGTCTGAAAAGCCCTTTTACGGTTCATACGATTATTTCCTAGTATCGTTGATATCTGCCCTACTGTATCCCTGTCAAGACAGTCTGTGAAAATAATTCATCTGCCCAGACAGACCGAGATTTTTCCCATTTGAACATCTTTTCTTATGGTCCCTCCGAAGCTGTTCGCCATCATGTGTATTTTTCTTGTGAGCAAAAAAAAAAAGAAAAAAATGGAGGTATCATCTAACGCCTGATGGGCTTTTGGGGACCTGCTGCAGGAAATAGAAAAGGTCATGTCTCAGTTTGATCTGCTGCAGATACCGAGCCAGACCAGATCGAAAGGATAACGTGGCGCTCTGTCATTACCTGAAGCTCAGCAGGTAGCGGGGGATCACTTTTTTGGTCGTGGTCATGAAGAAAATAAAATGTGTCCTCTTTGCACCTTAAATCCACAAAACTCCCGGTGATAGTCACTTTTCATCACCTCATTGAAAACCAAGATTTGTACAACCGTTTGCCTGATGTGACGTGAACCGAGTCCTGAAAATGAAACCTGAAACCCATTAACCCTAAACGTTAGTAGCCTTGAAGGTTAAAACGAAGCATTTTAACAACCAGGTTCCATGTGGGATCGGTTTCTAAAGTATCTCCGGTATCTAACGGTCTTCTCTTGGACACAGAGGCATTGTTTGTGCTTTTAAATGCTTTCGTTCTGTATCCAAACATCTGTACGTATCCTCACAGCTCGGATGAACCGTTCGGATTCTCAAATCCTCAGTCCTCAGTCCGGTTTTGTGTTTCTGTGGCCTTTTTCTTTTTAACCCTTTCAGAGACAGCGGTCACTACAGTGGACAGTTTATCACGTTATCCGGTTACAGGGTGCATGAAAGGGTTAATATCATTTTATATGGAAGCAGAATCCACACGCAAATTTTTGAAATATGTGTGGGTGATGATCTTGATTCTCTCAAACTCCAAATGTTAAATATTTCCAACACATTCAATTACATCCCATTTTGTATATATGTATTTTTAGTTGAATTATTTCATACATATCTTACATTCAATAATTGGTAATTATTAAAGTGTAATCCCATTTTTTTGTCATAATTTATATGATCCAAATTAATTATTTTGGACATTAAAAACAAAATAAAACCACACGAGTAACACAACAATTGTAGACTGTGTAGCTGAATCACTTTTTAAAAAACACGTTTTGAATAATAACGTCAACAAGAGTCATTAAGATTGCTGTTTCTATGTAGTATTCATAGAAATGTGAATTTTGATGGGGTTGGGGATCTTTTGCCATGACTATAAACTTTCCACATTCAGTAAAAGTTCCTGAATCATAAATTAAGGATCGAGGTTGTGTTTGATTTATGCAGCTGTTGGGAAAGCGCTACATGAATAAAGATGTCTCGTATTGTATTGTATTCTTCCTTTGAGCTTCAGAATACAGCCTAAATTATTGGGTACAAAAGAAAAAAAAAACAACAACTTACTTGGCTTGCATACTGAAAAATGCTAATCTTAGTTGCCACATGGTAACACTTGAGCTGTCAATACAGTATATCAATATATAATATAATATATATCAATATATCAATGTCTTCAAGTATAAACCATTTTTTCTTTTTGCTCATTAAATGCAGCAATTAAGTAAATGTTTTGAAATCCCCCCAAAAATAACATCTTTTGCCCCCTAGTCTTCAACAATAGCATCAGGGGTTGCTATTCATTGCTTGCAATTCATATCTTGATCGTTGTAAAGATTAAGGGGCCAATAAAAATGTATTTAATTTATGAAATTTATGTTATTATGTAATTATGACTTCAAGATGGCGCCGCATGAGTGGCTGCCTTTCCAGTAGCTCCCGTACTTTTTGTTCTTCGACTTTCTTCCTTTCATAACTTTGCTGCTGTAAATTGGGAATTTCTCCTTTGTGAGACAAATAAAGGTTTTCTTATTAAATACTTTTAATTAAACAATTGGATATTTGAATTTGTATTCTGCCAAATAATGAAAATTGTCATCAGCCTTATAAAACAAAAATAAAAATAAAAAGCTATGTTGGTGAGGCCTTTTCTGTACGTGACATAGTCCATGACCTTTTGGAAGAATTCCCCCTTAAATTCCATGTAAACAGAAACATGATTCACAAAGGTTTAGCACTCAGCCCAATATTATCCCTTTTTGTCTAGCCACGGATGACACGCGTGTTAAGCGGATGAGGCCGCGCAGGCTCAACCGTAACAGAAGATGGGAACTGCGCAGCTTAGCCGCAGATGATTTCAGTGACGTGTCTTGTCAGTGCTCAGCTATTACAAGCTTCATTACACAAAGACAAGAACATTTTGTAAAGACCCGTTGGGTGATACAACCATTAGCCGACAGCACAGGAGGAGAGGACGCTTAACGGTATCTGCCCATGAAGATGTTAAAGTCAGAAGTTGAGCCAAAACAGCTGCTCTTTTGAAAAGGAATCACTCCTACAAGGAATGCACTGACACCAATTTTTTTTTTTCTGGCCGAGTATAAGTACATTGAGTATGGACCGATATCAAGAACCGATACTTGATGGTGCCATTCCATCTTGTAATTCTGATTTGGAAAAACACACGTATACACACACACTCACTCACACACAAAAACTTTTCTTGAACATGGGACACGTTTCTCTCAAATCTCCTATTTATAATAACGTGTCATTTCTGACACTTAAACCTCCAACTGCATGTTTTTCTGAAAGACGTGCCTCACATTTCACGGTGAAGTCCACGTCAAGACATTTAGCTCTGTGTATTAATTACAAAACAAAGTGAGCAGAAGGAAATACAACTCTGTCTTTTGAGAATGCCACAAGTTATTTAAAAAAAAAAAGACTGCATACTGGTTCCCTGTTCCTGACTATTTACTTAATTTAATTTACCGGTAATCTATTTTATTTTATGCAAGATGCATTTTTTTCCCCAAAATTTCAATGATTCACACCCCGCGAGCCAAGTGAGGATCAAGCGGTTCGGAAAATGAATAAACGAATGAATAAATGATTCATCTCTGTTGAAAACACAGGAAAAAAATTGTGTCATGAATTTATTCAGTTTTATTTCGTCAAGCGATTGCCTGAAATAAAATCATCTGGATCCGTTTTGAAGTAGACTATCCATCTACTTAAAAAAAAAAAGGATCTAAAATCCAGATGATTCTATTGTGTGCAATGACTTGACAAAATAAAACGGAGTAAATTCAACACACCATTTTTTTCGGTCTACGTAAATGCTTCTATTGCCTTGTAACAGGAGAACATGATTTATTTTATAATAATTCATTAATTATATAATTAATTATATTATTAACATTACTATTTAATTTTGCAAATAACACATCAACAAAATGTTTACTTTGTTTGATGATTTTTTTCCTTTTGCTTTTATAGGTCAAACATTAAAATAAAAAATGAAATGACCTAAAATATCTGATGTGTTAGAAGAAAAAAAAAGTTAACTACCGGTATATATTTTTATGAATCAGTGTCAAAATAGCTTTTGGGACACAAAAAGCCTTCACTGAATTTGCCTTTGACTTGTGTAATTTATAAACCATAATTATTCAACTGTAATTTATTCTAGTTATCAGTATCATATGCCTGCAGGACAAATGAAGACGCTAAAATACAAACCAAAATAATAACATCCAAAATAATAATCGAAAAATAATAACAATTAGTACATCTAAGGTCATTTTAATTAATTCCAAAACTCTAGTCCAGTTCAATGACTATCACGCATGTGATTTTTTATTTTTATTTTTTTTGAGAGCCCTACCTTTATTTTCTCCAATGCCGCTGTGTATTTATTAATAGGAAAATTATTTCACTACAAATACATTAGTTCCCCTTCCTCAAAAAAAAAAGCACCACTTAACTATTATGCAAATTAATTATCAAAATTAACCCTTTGAGGGATAGTGGTTACTGCAGTGGACAGCTTCACGTTATCAGAAAATCATTCAAAAAAAGAAAACACCTTTTTACAAGTACAACATTCTCTTAAAATAATCCAGTCTCAGAACGTAATCTGCACACAAGGCATAATGTAAACACCGAAGAGCTGCCATTAAGGTGCAACATAACAGCCTCAAAAATAACACTTGGTGGCTACATTCAAATGCTTGATGACATAACATTGTTTCATCTTGACAAACCTTCAGAACAGCAGTGCCAAATACCCTCCGCCCCCCCCCCCAAAAAACGTCCATTTTCCGACTTTACATGCTGTAAATGCCTTACACATGGCAAGACCTTTACATCCCTACCGTCCGCACGCGTTTCAAATATTTAGCCATTAATGAAACATGCCACATAAGTCATGTGAGACCTCTGACGGGGGCTCCCGCTGCTGTTGCCTCGGTGAACAGGAGACACACAGAGTCTTGGAGGTTTAAATCAAGAGGGATTTTTCAGTTTGGGGTGAGGAGGGAGGGGGGGGGGGGGGCTGTGTCCTCCTTCGGAGTAGACGTGCGCATTTGGAAGGGGATGAATCAGACTATTATTAATTATCCGGCGTGCAGGTCAGTGGCGCCATAAACAACCGTCGACTGACAGACTGTAACCAGAAAAACAAAGTTTGGAAGCCGGCGGATCCTGTGGCCAACGTGATAAAAAAGGATTAAAGGAATATGACAACACTCGTCTATGTGCTTTCCAACATGTTTTTAAATATACTCTGTTGAGGAAGAAGAACACGATAGCGATCGAAATCCCTCTTTTGCCATCAAAATGTTTCAAGGATGGAGGTCACGGACAATTTTCTGCTATTACATAAAACTCAAGAGAACAATAACACAGGTGCACAATTTTTAGGATTTTTTTTCTAATCGGAGATATTAGTAAACTTTTCCAGAGGTTTTTTTGCGCTAATTTCACAATCCGTTTTTAATGATAATAGATGTATTTTTTAGGAATACGGAGTTTGAACAAAATCAGTATTGCAGAAGCTTTTAGAAGTTAAACTTATAAACAAAAACTGGAAATGTCTGGAAGACCCGATGTGCTCAGAAAAAAAAGGTAAAAACATTTTTAAAATCAAAAATACGTTTGGGAATTGATGAAGCCATCCCTGATTAAAATTTGCTGTTGACTAGCGTAATTCGTTTATGCACTTAGACAACACTAACAGTTGTGTACAGTAACACCATTTCGTTTAGATCAGTCTTGTAAAAATGTCTGTGTCAAAAATAATGTGCTTAGTGGGAAAGTCAACCGTTTAGAGCACAGGTGTCAAATTTAAGGCCTGGGGGCCAGTTCTGGCACACCACATCATTTTATGTGGCCGGCAAAAGCAAATCAAGCATGTCAAATTCCCTAATGCTTGCTAAAGTCTGAGGCAAATTTCCAAATTGTCATATGTAATCCACAAAGTCTTTTTCGTGAATCACAATTCTTGATTTATGATTTAAAAACTAGTTATTCATCAATTTGTTGTGCGCCGTCTATGTAGTATGGTTTCCCAAAATTCATAACGGCTCTCCAAGGCAAACCGTAACTACAATATGGCCCGTGACAAAAATGAGTTTGACACCCCTGGTTTAGAAGATGGATTGGGGTTTTGTCTGCAGCTCCCCTTCAGTTCTGATATACAGTATGTAGTGTTGCACAAATTATCAGTATAGAAAAAGTCTCTGAGTCAAAATGATAAAATAATAAAAGGAAAATGAGTGTGAAAGTGTCGTGAACTGCATTTTAACTTTGTGTGGTTCACCTTCCAGTGACTCCCCACAGACACGCTTTCGTCATTTGTCATCAGTGTTTCTAATTCTTTAAAATCTTTTTTTTTTTTCTCTGAAAACAAAAATACACGAAAGCCGCACAATTTGGAAGTTGACCAAAATCTTCAGTCAACCGTTTGGTTTGACCAGCGTCACAAAAAAGGCGATAGGTTGCGGGTTCTATTGTTTTGGTGTGAAGCAGTTTGGGGCCTCCGTCATCCACATTGAATGTTTGAATGCTCCGTATTTCCTGAAAAATCTTTTCATGCATGACATCAGAACATAGACAACACTGTGGTGTTGCTTCAAACCCACCACAGGAGTGATCTGGTTTTGTTCCCGCACCTTTTTTTCCCCCCCACCACGGACAAGGCAAACAGAAGAAGCTTGCCCCATCAAAGAGCAGCTTCGTGGGGCCCAAAATATATCAAACAAGCCACCATCACTGATTAGACATTAACGTTGTTGGCATAAGGCTTAAAAATGACGATGTCGTATATCCTTAAAGTGACAAACGTGTCGGCTCGAAGCGCAAATAATCCTCAAAATCCACGTGTTGGCTCAGCTCGGGTCTTGATTTGTACGCCTGCTTCTAGTCAGTGCAAACCAAAAATAGGAGCTGCGTATATTTTCAATCTCTGAGCCACGGTTTCAATCGCGGCACAGCTGTCACCTAGACCTCCATGGCGCATTTGGCAATATGGTTCAAATAAACACAGAATTCTAGCCATTTGCTTTCAGGCCTCCCCGCCCCGTGTTATACATATTTAGTGATGGATTATTACAATTTTAATAAGGAACGAGGATGCCTTTTGGTCACTCCAGTGTCAAAACATTTATACAGGCATGCGGTTTTACTCACAGTCGGGGGGGAAGAGTTTACTTTTATTTTAGTCTTTAGCCACCCGGCTTCAGTCTCACCACAGCGGGACAGTGGGAGCATTTCATGGGAGGACTTTTGCATGGGCCCAGTCCAACTGGACGTCTGCTGGCACATGTGTGGTTGGACGACACTTTCTGGGGAAAGCGAAAAAGCAACCATAATGTCATCCTTGTAGCGTTACGCTGGCTTTCATCTAAGCATGCAGTTTCGTGTTTGCTATCTTAAGTGTTTCGCAGCTAAGGAAACGCTGAAGCAAAACATTTGTATTTTAGCTTCGTGTCATCATGTGAGGTGCAAGGAGGTATATCAAACTGTTTACGTGGAGAGCGGCATGCCTGTCAATCAGTTATTGATCGTTGACTGACAAGAATAGCCAAATGAACAAATATCTGAGATATGGATTCAATCAGACGCTCCATTTCCAGAGTACTATAAATTCATCCACCCATCTATTTTCCGATCCGCTTATCCTCACAAAGGTCGTGAGGATGCTGGAGCCTATCCCAGCCGTCTTCGGGCGAGCGTCCCCCGCCTACTGCCCGGATAGGCTCCAGCACCCCCCGCGACCCTTGTGAGGATATGTGGATCGAAAAATGGATGGATTGATGGATGCAATTTACCTGAAAGTGTAAAATATATGACATAAAAAATGGATGGATAGATGACTGACAGGAACTACTAATATTCTATATTGCATTTTGGAACCAGTCTGCGCATTGCAAACACAGCCGTAAATATTTTCTTAATATATATAGTACACCTCTTGTGTAAGATCTCATTCGATTCTTCAAATGCGGTTGGATTCTCTGGCTCAAAAGCGTCGTTCTCCCAAAGTAGTCAACTTGAATTAAATAAAATCAAAATGTTGAACTAACATCTGACCAACTGGCGCAAAAAGGAAATGAATAACCAGACAGAAATGGCAAGCGGGGTCTTTCGCAAACATGTCCAGCAGGGAGTAAAAAAAATACAGATTTGACCAAAAGTAATCCATTTTAATGCTTGAGTGTTCAGAAATAAATGGGAACGCAGAGCTTACATTGAGGCAACATCGACCACGAAACACTTTACGTAGAGGAAATACACAAATAATTTGACCTACAGTACAGTATCCAATTTAGCACATACCGTCTATGTTGAAAGCATCACCAACTACATACAGAGCAACACAGAAAAAAATGTCAAAGACATGAGGAAAAATTAAATGAGTAAATGTGAAAAAGAGGAACATTTTTTCAAAGGCTGTTTGATGTTATCACTTGATGATGACAGTTCGGGATAGCGTTTGAAAATATGTTCCCAGCATGCAATGCCGTCTGTCATTTACCAATAAATGCTATATGAACAAAAATTGATTTGAAATAAATGTGCTCATCATTTTTGACCCTAGAGGCATCTCACACAGACATGTTAAGATACGTCAAGGAAATGTTTGACATTGTACACAAGATGTTTCCTTCAAAAGGATCATCTTTTTCTTCAGCGTAGAACGCATCAAGTGTCTAACCGTTTCTTCATTTGGGTTGTTAAAGATTCTAAGTACTAACTACTATTTGCATCACGAATAATATCCATCCTTCCATCCTTATAGCGCTTGACCTTGTTGAGCTAGAGCTTATCCGAGTGTTGCCCCCCCCAAACAATTCCAGACACATTTGAATGTGGCATGTTTTCCCAATCATGCTTATTGTAATAAAAACATGTCTGTCATATTCACCAAAGTTATTTCACCATCAAATTGTTCATGTCTGTGTTAGTAAACACAATTCATTTCAAATTGGCTGCCAGATTCAAATTAACAGCGGAACGTCAACACTCATATTCTTTGCAGCAAAAATCTGAAACTTGAGCAAACAGGAAGATTATTTCTTTCATCATTGGTATTAAAGCCAAGGCTACACGAACACATTCGCCGATTTTTAGTACTGTTTCTAGACCAATAAATGGGAACAAGACCATTGCCAAAGCTGAACAATTTGTGACCTACTGTATGGGTACTTCATGATTACGATATAAGTGAATGTGAAATGGCTGGTACGCTGGAAGACTTTTTAGCACGTCCACCACACAGTGCAGAGATCATTGGTTCAAATACAGTGTGGAATTTATATGCTCTCTACGTGCCTGAGTGGGTTTTCTCCGGGTATTTCAGTTTCATCCCATATTCTAAAAAACATGCATAGTAGGGTAATGGAACACTTTAAATTGTCCTGAGATGTGTTTGTGAGTGTGAATGGTTATTTGTGTGCCCTGCGATTGGCTAGCAACCAATTGGCTGGGTGTTCCCAGCCTCCTGCCCAAAGTCGCCTGGGATAGGCTCCAGCACGCCTGCAGCCCTCGTGAGTAGAAAGCGGTTCAGATAATAGATGGATGAGAGTAAAATGTTGTTGTAGGATTTGTTTTAAGTCTAGAGAAGTAATCATTGTTGAATACCACATGGAGGAAATACCCGCGCTAATTCAGATCAACTGGCAATCAATTCTGAATTCAAGTTCTTCACGTTTCCTTGCAAATGATGGAGTTGCGCATCAAATTGACAGCTGTTTAGCCCACGCAAACTGCAACCAAATGAAATCACTGTATTTTGCAGCCTTGTTGTGGTTTGGATATGGAGCGTATCATCATATCATATCGTTGAAACATCCATCCTTGAGGGAGTTGGCAATCCACTGCATTCATATGGAACAGATGTGAGAGCCTTTAGTGCTAGCTAATGAGTACAGGATTTCCGTCTGATTTCCATTCAGAGTGGTTGCGAAACAAACATTCTTACATGTCACTGTCTGACCAGCCAGGTTGGGTCGCGGTTAGCATGTCATTCTTGGTCGAACCTCGGCTTAGGTCCTTCTGTGTGGAGTTTGCTTGTTCTCTTTATGTTTGCGTGGGTACTCGCGGTCTTGACGTGACTGTAGGTCAATTAAAGACTCTAAACCAAAGATAGGAAAAGTTTGGCCCGCGGGCCACATCCGGCCCAACCACAATCTCTGTCTGTCCCTCACAGAGACCATGAAGTCGAAATCAAACATAAATATGAGGTGCTCCCGCTTTGAAAGTTGTGCTTTTATTTTGAAGGGAAGAGGGCCAACAGGATTTGGACACCAGGAGTCACCAACCTTTTTGAAGCTGAGAGCAGCTTCTTGGGAACAGATTCATGCGAAAGGCAACCAGTTTCATGCGCACTATTGGAATAGGAAATGTGTTCAAGTTACTCTGCCTTTAATCATGGTGATATTCGGGCCTGATTGAATTTATGGTCCCATATTCATAACTGAACAACAATCTGATCAGAAGATGGACCGATCAAATAAACAGCTTGTTTTTTTACTATGCAGTCGACCCCCGCTATTCGCAGAAGATTGTGACTGGCCCAGCCCACGAATAGCCAAATTTCCTGTATAACTAATGGTTTAAAATGCATTGGGGGGGGAAAAAAACAATCAAACCCTAGACATTCTCCCAAAACTCTGAGAATGACACCTGACACCCGCCGCCCCCCAAAAAAACAAAAATATTTTAAAATATTGGGTTATTTTATTATTATTATTATTTTAATCGGACTATTTGGTGACAAGCCTTGGATTATTAAAAATGGCAGGACAGAACATCCCTGGAGTAAACATGAATGACTGATTTTGTGGATCCGATCAATTATGTCACTGATCAATTGGCAAATCGTAACATTACAACCGATCACAGATTTTGCATTTTTAAAAAATCTACTGATTCAATCCAGCCGATCAGATCAGTATAAAGCCTAGTCACACAAGTACATTAAAAAAAAAGGATCTTCAACGCCTCCTTCTGGAGGTTTACGTTTGTTTAAAATTTGGTATTTCTTAATTATGACATTATAGACAAGATCGACACAAGACAATATGCTTCTCCCACTACATTAAAAATACTTTGTAGAACAGAGCTGAGCATGATGGCTTGGTCCTTGGCACGCACTCCGGTTTCTCTTGCAAAATAATCCTTTGCAAAATAATTGCCTACCCCTGCTCTAAACTGTCCATGATGATAAGAGGTGTGAATGTGAGTATGCCAAGCAGCACCGAGTTCCCGGGGGAGACTTGCACTGTAATTGCATGCAAGAACACAAAGCGGCAGTCCCCAAACAGTAGCAGTTAGAAAGTTTAGGATTATTGTGTCATCTGTTAGCTTGTCTATGCCGTTTCATGTTATATGTTAGCATTATGCAAGCTAATTTTCATCAAAATAATGTGGGTTGTTTGAAGTGTTTAATGTCTTTATTCTGTTTTGTTTAAAGCCTGCGTCGGTTTTAAAGTAAGCCTAAAAAAAAAGTGAGAAAGTTTGTTAAAGCGCTCACGCTGCGCCTCTTATTTGGAGAAGGCTGCCCGCGAGTGCCATTTTGTTTCCTCCAAGTGGATTTATATGATCCTTTTCTATTTCCTGACAGTTAGAGAGTGAAAACGGGAGCTTAGGCATACTTTAAAAACTGTATTTCAATAAGTTTAAATGTGTTTCGAGGACAGCGGTTACTACTGTATAGTGGACAGCTTATCGTGTTATCAGGTTACATGGTGCATTAAAAGGCATAAAGTAGGTAAAACTATATCTTTCAAGGATTGTTCAGTATATTGTCTGTCTGCGTCATGGACTCCAAATATTTAAGGTGGGTCTCGCACACATCCTCTGCGATAACTGGGGCATCACTGTACTTCAACCATGTTTGTTGACATCATTGGGAGGTTAAATTTGACTTGCACTGATTACTCTGAGGTCAGGCTATACTTAGTGGTCCCCAAACCTTCGCCATTTATTAAATATGGAACTTTTGAAGTTTCTGCCAAAGCCGTTGCTTTTTTTTTAAGATTTAGAAATCAGCATAGAGCCGGCTGGGACATTTACTCCTCATATTCCCTACGCGGTACATGACAAGCGACGCCAGACAAGACCTGAAATTGGCCCGGATTCAAACAAAAGTCAAACGAGAGTCAGGTTTGGAATGTGGCACGATTGCTAAATGTTTTTTCATGTTGCTATTTCAGCATTTCCATAATTGTCTTTTATCATTTTTCTGTCTTGCTTTTTTATTCATCCTGCTTGATGCTGGAATCTTGATTTTCATCTTTCTTCATCATGTTTTTAAACATTATTTCTTTCCGTCTGTACAGCACAAACGCAGTTTTACCTTGTGTGTGGTGCTAAGAATAAACTTGCCTTGCTTTGAATCTTGGTTTTTTTTTCCCTCCATGTTCCCTGTGATTGACCAGTCCAGCCCTGCCTCCTTTAAAAAAGTCATCTGGGATAATCACTGGCTCACTCGCGACCCTAATTAGGATAAGCGACGATGGATGGTCGAACGGATAAATCAATGCTTGAAAGAAAAAAAAACAAGATAAGCAGCCCGTTAAGAAGCAATAATTCAGATGGGAGGAAGAGGTTGCTTAGCAGATTTGGCAATGGAAGTTTCAAGATCACGGTCTGGTAATCTTTTTATTTTTTCTAATTGGTGTCACAAAATTCAGTGCGCATCTCTGCAAGTTATACTACAAAAGCAAGCAATAGAAACCCGGTGTTACCTGTGAAGTGTTGCTAAAGCACACGGATGAATAACACTTGAGGGAGGCGTGTCTTTCACGAGTTTACTAACAACTTGTGAATGGAAAAGAATCATCCCATGCGGTGTTCACACTTTGTCTCATTTGGATTCCATTGTGACGATGCCTCATTTGGACAGCGGGGGTACGGACGTCGACAGCAGTGGCTGCATATGTAATCCACAGTAGTTGAGAGCTAGGTGATAAACCTCTTTTAGGACTAACGACGTGGCCACAGCAGGTACCTGACCCATCCATTTCCCTGTAATAAAGCCCAATTTACAGTCAGCTCCCCCCCGAGGCTTCAAAGTGAAAGCAGGACAACCCTCCTGCTAAGCGTCGCAGCCACCACGAAACACCAAACGATACAAGGACTTGGAGATTCTTGACTGCCCGACTGTCTGGTTAGCATCATCTGTCTCTCTGTAAATGGCACCTGTAACATATGCAGCGCTGTTGGGTCTCGTGTCCTGATGGTCAAGATACTAAGGAGACATTAGGTGCTCCGGGGGTCGAGGATTTGAGGTCAGGAGGGTGTATTGATGTAGCCGGCCCCTGACCTCTTGTTTCAAGAGGAGGGTGGGGTGCCATTCAGCTCTTGGCGGCATGTGTCCACAGACTGACCCGAAAGCAAAGTCCTGGTTTTTCATCATCGACGTCTTCACAATGAACCCGAGCGCAGGGAGCCTCCTATTATGTTGCGGTTCCTCACATCCCCTCTCCACACAGGGCGTGGCTTAGCGCTCTCACTTTGCTCAATTGGAACAAAATAAACACTTAGTCATTGGTCCAGGAAAAAAAAAGCAAAGGCAACTGAAAAGAAAGCAAAAACTTCATCAGGCCTTTGACTTTGATGAATCCAAGAGGAAATACCAGAAGTGACATTGTGCCTTCAGGGTAAGGCTGGTTGCTGTAGCAATTAGTCACATGTGCCTTTTTCCCCCCTTCGGGGATTTACAAGGTGCATTTATGTAATTGCATTATTTCTGTAGTGTTTGTAATAGCACATGATGTGTTGACTGGTAAAATTACATAATTTTTTAATGATCCGAAATGCTTCTTGGCAGCATCACACCCGTCAGTCACCGTGGGCAGGCTACAGTTCTCAATGTTCAACCACACAATCTGTTTCCTGGTTGACTTGCTACTGTTAAAACAAAACCAAAAATCTATTTAAAAAAATAAACATTGCAAAAACTGTATCCCACATCTTATTTACATGGAATGCTGTTCACCACTTGAAATCTAGTAATGCAAATAATAATACTGAAAATAGACTTCACCATCACTTGACAGATTTGAAAGTCGTTTAGGGAGTCTGAAGTGTTTTGGAAGCCTTGAATGCTCGTACAGGTTGCTGCATCGCGTACGGACTCACATGATTTATGTCACGTCATTCGGACCATGCAATTAGGAGCTGCTAATTTGCTTCTCAAACCCTCTGGATTTGTACCTGCCTGAGGGCAGAGTATCTAAATAGTCCAAAAGTGCAAATTCTCCCCCCACCTGACTCACAAAACACAGTAGCCAAATCAGTCCCAGGACCTCTAGGGTCACTATCAAGAGGATCATGTCACATTAGCTCCAGGGAAGTGACACTGTGAGATTCAAGGAATGTCCACTTTAGGAGGGCAGTATCAGAAGCATCAGTTTAAAACAATGGTAAGACATTATTGACTCAGAACTGTTGGATTATAATCGCACTAAAAATGCTGGATTATTTTCCGAACCCACTCATTGGGTAGCTGTGGATTAGGTTAACGATTTTGATCCAGCATATTGGATTTGGTTGGCTTGAAGAGCAGAAGTTAGCCAATGGAAAAAATGGGAAGGTTGTTTCTGGACCAGCACCAGTTTGGGTTACTCTTAACCCAGCAGTTTCATGAGTGCATACAGTATTTGCTTTCAGGAAGGTCACATCCTTCCAGATTCCCAGCATACGTTATGGAATGTGAAAATGAGAGCTAAACAGTGAAAGTGAGACAATTTAAAAAAAAAAATCGAAGGCAATCGAAGTCAGCAACAAATAGCGGAGCTGCGGTGTATTATGGAAACAAAGGCTCGGTCCATGTTTGGACATGGTGTATTTTGATTTGTCAGTTTGGACAGCGCACGGCTTTGGATGACATTCAGGCAGAGGGAAAACAGACTGACGTACAAGGGTAGAGATTATTGAAATGTTTGAGCTTGCTGTCTGCTGCAGGGCCATGTTGAGACTTTTTAAGTAGCCAGCTATGAGAAACCCATGGAACAAGTTACGTCGTGATTTGTAGCGGCCCATTTTTAAAATAAATTGACCCGTATAGAAATGTATACTGTACTACATTGGTACCTTGAAATACGAACTGAATTTGTTCCGTGACCATGCTTGTAATTCAAACACTCATATCTCAAATTATCATTCTCCATTGAAATGAAAAGAAATACCATTAATCAGTTCCACCACACACACATACACACGAACACACACACACACATTAACCCGAATCCCATGTTTAAGCTAGTGCAACTGCATTGCACATATTATTGTACAGTGCTTGCCTTGGTCACATTTGGGTAGTTTAAGACAGCCAGATGGATATAATATTCATCAAGAAGTCTCAACTCCTCTCTCAGCTCATCAGTTTGTCCCAAATATTAGTTTTTCTATGCAGAGGATAATGAATATATGACTGAATACTGTTATAGTATCGTTCTACATTTGTGTCTAAAGGGTTAAAGCACTGCAACGTAGATGTGTTTTTGCATTAACATTAAGCTAGGATATGTGGTTGTTTTAAATAAGCAAAATGTAATTCTTTGTATATGATTTAGTCTGACAGTAAACTTAAAATTGGACTGACAATAAACAGAGAATTATATCTGCCAAACTGCTGCTTGTCGTGAAGTTAGTTGAGTCACTGGCACTAAACAGTGCTCGTATCTCAAGACTTGTAAAAAAAATGGAACGGCAGCTCAAATCTAACTTGGGTCACTTGTGCTGTTAACGTTGCTAATTTTGTCACAGATGTGACACGTAAGAAATGACGTCAGGTGAAAAGTGTTGTCAGTTGACTGATAGCCGTGTGTTCTTTTTGTGCAAACTAATGCTTAAGAATCCTTTCATATTCGTCATGGCCAAAGGCAATGTCATTGCACGCAAGCCAAAATACCCGCTGGATTTAATCCGGTGACAGATGCTTACATTCTTCGTGCATCTTTGTTTGGTGAATGACGGCTTGCTGGAACATTGCGCAGACTCTGATTAGAAGAAGTTATACAAATCACTGCTGATTGGCAGTTGTGGGTGTGCTGGCTCGCAAAAGCTAACAATGGTCTCAATAATATGTCAGACAATAGGTGAAAGCACAGGAAAGTCTCCTATCTGTCTCAGACTAATTAAACAAATTACTCTAAATAGTCATCCTAGTTCATATTTGCACTGCCATCACTCAAAATGACCGAAATGAATCCTTTTAAAATACCGGTGTCTCGCTTACTTTTTAGTAATACTGTAACTTTAAACACTCGAGCAAACTTAAAAGCTTTTTTCTTTTTGTAATTTATTATAAAGATATCATTGTTGCAGCTGTTCCTAGAAAACTAAAACAGATTTCCAACTCTGGAACCAAAGGATTTCTCTGAGGCGTCTTCAACAGAACAAAAGATTTTCTACACGGGATATACAGAAGGCCCATACAGTAAGTCACTGTCATCAGGGTGCCTCCGAACCCGTAGATCAGCGCTTGACATGACGAAAGGAACAAATGACTTCCAGACATTCAGAGTATTCACTCCAAAGTACACACACCAATCTATAGGTTGATTACCCATTTGTAGGCTATGACATCCACATCCATATAACGCCAGAACTGCGCAGACACCTTACATGTATTACCAAGTGGCTAACAACCGCCACACAGGGTGTTGTTTTTGTTTTGTTTTACCCTTTTGGCTGCAGACTTCAACAACAGATTGTGGAAATGATCGTGTTTGCAGGATAATTTGGGTTGGAAATGGCAAAAGATGGAATCTTTCACTATACCTTTTACTTTGAAGGGGCCATTTTTTAATATTCAATATGTAAATAGGCTTTGCTCATCAGGTAGCTGTTTGCTAGCATCTGTTGTGGTTTGCGTGAAAGCCGTGGAACCAAAAAAACAGAGAGGCAGGGGGAGCAGGGAGGACTGAACAAAATATATTCCCCAAAAAATTCCTAGCAGGAGTACACTGGAAAAATTTACTGAAATACCCAAATAAAGTCCTGAAGACCACATGAAACCAAAAGTAACAAACAAACAAAAGAAAACCCCTTTTATTTTATATTTCAGGTATTCTTCAAAACATGTTGACATGTTGATATTTTGTAAATTTCTAATCTAATCTATCCATCTACCCATCCATTATCCGAGCCACTTATCCTCAGGAGGGTGTGCTGGTGACTACCCCAGCCGTCTTCCGGCAAAAGGCGAGGCAAACCCAGAACTGGTTGCCAATCACAAGGGACACATAGACAAATAACCATTCGCGCTCACACTCACACCGAGGATCAATTTAGAGTGTGCAGTTAACCTACAATGCATGTTTATGGAATGCGGGAGGAAACCGGAGTACCCGGAAAAAAAACCAACCAGGCATGGGGAGAACATGCAAACTCCACACAGGAAGGCTGGAGCTGGAATCGAACCCTGCACCTCTGCACTAGGAGGTGGACGTGCTAACCAGTTGTTAGCACATCCATAAGTGGGTCTAAAATGACCCACACTCATTTTATGGGAACTTTCTATTCTATTCAGTTATCCTGAGCGTCACAGTTTTCAACATGATAGCAGATGGACCTTCACCTTATAATCCCGCCGTTGTCGGGAGGGAGCAACAAGGACAGATCAGGGAGCCTCTGTGAAAGCCAGAAACTCCCTTCAGGGATTCCAATAAAATCTCTTTGTTCCCCCCATGTGAGCTACATTTCAGATCCCCCATCAATGACTGGCTTAGGTTTTTCAAGAGAAACCAAGTATCCCTTGGATGCTTTGCTCCATGAGCTCTTTGTGAGAAGTCTATAGACCGGGTGCAGAATGCATTCTCAATTAAGACGTATTCGACGAAAGAATGCCCACTTGAAATAATCTTTTATTAATTTTGATTAAGATGATCAACAACAACAGAAAAACCTGGATCAAGGTTCATCACATCTGTATTGAAATGTCAGTGCCAGTTATTTTAGAGTACGGTAATTCACATTTATTTTGGATTGATCGTCAGGAATTCATCACACGTTCAAAGAGAAGGGTGCCAATGAAAAGTTTTCTTTGACCAGCAGTTCCAAATCCATTGATGCCCTTTTTATACCACAAGAGAATTCAAACTAATAAGGACTTCTTTCTTCCATATTTTTTCAGCATTTGGATGATAACACAAGCGTGTATTATCTATCCATCCAGTTTCTGTAACGCTTTTTTTTGGGGTCTCTCTCTTTGGTGGGTGAGACTTCGATCGAGAGCTGAACTGGTCACCAGTAAAACGCAGGGCACATAAAGACAAACAACCACTCACAATCACATCTAGGGACAATTTAGAGTGGGTCATTAACCTACCATGTATATTTTTGGAATGTGGGAGGAAACCCGAGTACCTGGAGAAAACCCATGCAGGCATGAGGAGAACTTGTTTTATGTTGAGAGGGAAGAAATTTCATCTGGGCTGTATGTTACACATACAGTACATTTGACAGTAAGGTTTATCCAATCCAATCCAACATGTAACTCCACACAGGTAGGCCAGGCCACTGAATCAAACGCTGCACCTTCGCGCTGTGACGCCGACGTGCTATCCAGCTGACCACCGTGCCACCCACTTATATGAAATCAAGATTAGAATTTCACTGATATGAAAATCATTTTAACATCCACCTTACCTTCATAACCAGTCATATTGTTTATTGAGCTTTCAAGTAAAATTTCTGACCATACCAGCATTGATGGGTTTTGAAACCTTGCTGCTACGTGTGCCTTCGAGTTCAAGTAAAATTTTCATTCTAAAAAAAATGTATTGCCAATGTGGCAAATTAAACATGGATACAAACTGTATATTTTCAAAACTATTTTTTCCTCATTCAGGTGGCAGGTGAGCTCGAGCCGAGCCTGGCTGACGTTGGTGCGAGAGGCGGAGGTAAACGCTGCCAAGTCAAACACTGAAATATATTTAATATTAGAGTGGCAAAGGTGTTCATTGATCATTGATGGGTCGACTCGATATATTACCACAAGTACTTAAAAGCAAGCTTTGTTGAAAATGAATGAGTCATACGAAAAGCCTTGTGAAGTGTTCAGATTAAATTATTAAATATTGTAACTTGCTCACAGAGGAAATTATACTTGTCAGCTAAAATGCTGCTGTAAAACAAACCCGTACTGTGAATTCAGACTCTGTAAATTCTCGTAAAAGACGGCTGCTTCGGTTTCGCCCGATTGCGATTTGGTCTGCCTGCTGAAAATCTGACGTTCTTTGTCGGGTAGAAACATTCAAACACTAAGGTAGAGTGCAATTAAAATTGTCTTCTTTTATGTGCAGTGTGAGTTTGTAGATGCATTTTTTCCCCATTCCTGAGAGATAAACATTCTAGTGCTTATGCAAGAATATAACCGGCCCGGGTTTTACTTTTGAAAACGTTTCGAAGCCGCACTTTTGGAAACACTGGAAAAATCCGAAAATAATTTAGCTAGCATGAATTATACAAACATTTATTCAAAGTTTTATGTGCCACTCTAATAAAATGTCTGTGGTCATTTGGGTAAATGAACCATGAAAAGAAACTCGAGAAAATGCTCATTTTCCGACCCGCTTCATCCTCATGAGTGTCGCGGGCATGCTGGAGCCTATCTTCGGACAGGTGACAACCTAAACTGGTTGCCAGCCAATCACAGGGCACACAGAGACGAACAACCATACGCATTCACGTTTACACCTAGAGACAATTTTGAGTGTTCAATCAGCCTGCCATGCATGTTTTTGAGGAAACCGGAGTACCCGGAGAAAAACCACGTGCAAAGTCCACACAGGAAGACCAGAGCCAGAATCGAACCCTCTGTACTGCAAGACCGACGTGCTAACCAGTCACCCACCGGGCCGCCCCTGGGTTAGCTATTTCACCCTCATTTTGGGTTACCTCTGACAGGTTTCAGAGTGCTCAAAAGGACAACCCATTCCTAATCTGGAGCCGGAAGTCTCTTTTTTTTCCATCCCCTTTATCAGGGGTGCCCATTATGTCGATCCTGATCTACTGGTAGATCCAAGACAGGTCCCAAGTAGATCCGAGGAGTGTCGAGGAGAAAAAAAAAAAAATATATATATATATATATACAGTATTTGTGTGGTTTTTTACATGTTAGTAATATATTTTTTGTGGTAATGTACGCTGCACCCTAATCATCCTATCAGTCTCATTTTCACAAAAAAATATATATATATATTAAAAAAATAAAATAAGGCAGGTAAATTTATGGTGGCGCGTGATTACGTCACCGGAAGTTGTTAGCGCTCAGCAGTCTGCAATTACATCTTGTAATCAGAGCTGTTGCGCTCCATCTTTTATCATAGTTCTCATTCAGAGATTGTTTCATGTACAACTCACCGAGGGCACGGGCAAAGAACAGGAATCTAGGAGGGCCCAGGGAAACACTTTAAAACGGTACGTGTGAGCTACGATAATTAACAGGCTGCAAAAGTGCATCGCATGCCTCAGTTTCAGGCTGTTTCTCATCATGGCGTGCATGTGTGTGTGTGTGTGTGTGTGTGTGTGTGTGTGATCGTGCTGGTAAGGGTAGATCCCGGGAGGTTAGTTAATCGAAAAGTAGATCTTTGGTCCAAAAAGTTTGAGCACCCCTGCCCTATATGGTTTGTTTTATACAATAAGTCACATCACTCCAATGGAATCGTGATGAGATTGTCAGCTGATATTGGCAATTAACCCCTTCATGCACCCTGTTACCTGATGACATGATAAGCTGCCCAATGTCGTGACCGCTGTCCCTGAAAGGGTTCAAGAATAATGTTTCGTATTGCTAAAAGGCAGCATGCTCCGTCAGTAAAAGAAACGGTGCGCAGGAAACGGTTGCTGCCTCACACGCACAAGCCGGAGGCCTGTGCCGCACAAGCCGGCAATTGTCAGAAACAAGTAAAACGCAAGGTCAGTAGAGCAGAGCAGAGAATAGCCGAGGTCAAGCACAAAGAAGAACCAACGCGTGGAGATAAGTAAGAAAAACAAGAAAACCCCATCGTAAAGACTCATATCTCACCATATCACTCCCAGTTATTTTTATGATTGAACATATCAGGGCTTTGATTTGTGAAGTAACGTTGTCCTCTTGGCTGGAGGGAGTCAAGAGGAGGCTGGAGCAAAGGTGCTCATAAATCATCTGGCCTGGCCGTGGCTGCTCTGACACATTGCTCAGGCATGTGGAGAAGGAGGAAGTCCACTAGTTTGATTCCGTGGTATTTTACTCCTCGTAGGACTGAGCCGCTTTCTGCCTCATTGGGCTTCTTGAAGCGGCAGCGGCAGGCTCTGGAGGTGGTAATTGATTTTGGCAGGCGAGATTTTGCATACAGTTTGAGTAACATGGAAACAGAGTCCGGCTTCATGCTTGCTGCGGCCATTAAAAGGATCAGTGCCATTTCAATAGCAGAGAATGGAGAGACGCTCTCCAGGTTTGCTTTTTGGCTGCGTCTTTCAGATGATTTCATTTCTCATCGAAAAACAAGCAGGCCTGACAGAAGACACAAGAGGGTTGACTATTATCGATTGGAGAAAAAAAAATACTGTCAAGGAACCTTTGTTTCCCATTGGTGAAATTTGCATGAATAAGTTATACTGGGATTAAATTTTATAATATTACAATAAGGAACTCTCGCGACATTCACTTTTTTGGATTCCTGCCATATCGCAGATTTTGAAATGATTTTTTTTTCATGGGTTTTGTATACAGTACCGATATTTTGAATTTAGACTTGCACGCTTTCCGAGCACAATCACATTATGCTGCAACACGGATGGATGGAGAGGCAGCATATTTTGGAGAAAAAAAAAATGTTCCCCTTTAAAGCTCCAGGCCAGTGTCCCCACACCGTAGAGAGAATAATGTTGGCTTGGTTGACCATTTTGCTGTTTAAATATTTAGAGTACAAAGCTAAATTTCTCATTTACACTCTGTGTTGCTGCTCCATTGATGCTCATATCCATTAATCCTGGGGTGTCAAACCCATTTTTGTCGTGTGCCACATTTTAGTTACCATTTCCCTTGGAGGGCCATTATGACTGAAATCATATAAAGAAGTCAAGAATAACGGTTTAGACAACTATTGTTTAAGTTATTGTAATGGGGTGTTTGGCAACAAGAAAATGTTTACAATATCTCTCTTATTTATTACATATGAGAATTTGACATGTTGGTCCATAGCAAGCATCATGGGAGTTGCCATGTTTGATTTGCTTTCGCGGCCACATAAAATGGTTTGGAGGGCCAGATCTGGCCCCCGGGCCTTGACTTTCACATCTGGCATTAATCTGTCTTTGGAAATTGATTATTATATGTTTGCACGGTGCATAGGGCACTTTTGGTCATATATGGTTTGGTGGAATATTTTTTTTCTTTAACTCATTCATGCACCAATAATTATAACCCTCAAACCCGATAACATGACAGCCTGTCCACTGTAGTAACCACTGTACCTGAAAGGGGTAAATATACAATCTTTAATTCTCTTTTCTTTGGGGTGTTTTGCATTCAGCTACACCTGAGAATGACCACTGAAAAACTTCAAGAAGCACTCTTTGCCACTTATTTGAAGAACTGTGTGAGCAGATTCACCGATAAAAGGCATGCGTGCATATTGACACGACAGCATGGAATGCACCGTGAGCTTTTTCTATGCATTTTATGCTTCCAAGCAGGGTTTTTTTATTCAAATACATTTGCAACCAGTGTAAAAAAAAAAAAGTTTTTTTTTCCTTTTTGATTCTAATTTGCTTCAAGCATGGAGAGGTGTATTTGTAGACCAGGGGTGTCAAACTAATTTTTGTCGCGGGCCACATTGTAATTACGGTTTGCCGTGGAGGGACGTTATGAATTTTGGGAAACCATGTAAATGGTTAATCACCTCCACATATTACATACACAGCACACAACAAATTGATGGATACCTAGTTTTGAAATCAGAAGTAAAGAATAATGACTTGTTTCAACATTGTTAACGTTAATGTAAAAAAATGGGTTTGGAAATGAGAAAATTCTTGCAATATCTCCACGTTATTGTGCATTACATGTGACAATTTGAAATTTTGGTCAGACTTTAGCAAGTATCATGGAAGTTGACCTGCTTGATTTGCTTTCGCGGCCCACATATAATGATGTGGCGGGCCTAGATGTGGCCCCCGGGCCTTGACTTTGATACCTGTGCTGTTGACCATTTGTACTTCTATTACTTCCAATTCTAAATTGAAATTTATTTTAAATACTGGGTTCATTTTTGTTGTACCATTCTCTTTTTTTTTTTTTTTTTTTTTTGACGTGACAAACGTGCATCTTGATAAGAATTCAGTCACTCACCAAAAATGTCACTGCATATTCTCCTCCATGCAGTCTGCCGTAATTGCATACCTTTCACCCTCTTTTGGGGCAGTTTCAACCAGACGTTCAACATGGATGGAAACAGAAAGCGGTTGTAACACAGACATTAAATAGTTCCTCTTGTCCCGGGGGCCAACGATGATTAAAGCAAAATAGCAAGCAGGGTCGCTCATGTGGGAACCATCTCGTGTGCTCCTTTCATTTGTAGGGTCAAAGCTTCTCCCAACTGAGTCAGGGTCACGGGCGAACGCTGACATCCGTTATACAATCCCAAACGACTGCAATGAACCAATGTGTTATGCAGTTTTTGTATCTCTAGCATGTATGTGTTGTGTGGTCCAAACTTAAAATGTTTGATTTAGCAAATAAAATCTTGGGAAGTCTAATTTGCGAGCTGGAATAAATGCATTCTAAAATTAAGTATCTGTTGAAGCCGCTCAAGTGGCATGCCCGCGCTAACCTTGACCACTAGAAGGCCAATTTGAAAGAGTGTGCACAAGAGTGGCTGCGAGAAGCAAACACACACTCAATTCAAATATTTCTGAATTTCCATTCTTTGAAACACCCCACGTGCAAACACACCACCCAAAAGGCACAGATTCCAAATCTGGCAAAGCTTCCTAGATAGATGGAAAGTCATATCTGTGAAATATAGCAAGGATGACAGATTTGGGATTCACGCCACGGTTCTCATCAAAGAGACCCCAGAAAGCAAAAGCGAAATGTAGATGGACACACAGCTGCACCTAGTTGAGAAACGGAGTTGATTTAATCGGAGTTCAACATGATATCATTTAAAGCAGATCCGGCCCTTGTGTGGTTGACGTGCAGCACAACCTGAGACAATGAAATTGATAAAGATAGGGAACGTTCAAGAAGCCTTAGATCAAAATTCCCCTCTCCTCTAAACCCATTCATTGGATGTTTGTTTTAAAAAAACGATTGTAGTGTATAGAAGATATATTAAAGGATTATTATCATACTCTGATAATAATTAAGGAAATAATGAGGTGATCGTTTTTTCCAATTTATCAGAATTCAGGTACAAGTCTCACAAGAAGGTACGTTCCGTTATTGCCATCGTTATCGTTTTTCGCTTGATTGCATTCTAAGTTTATACAACTATGTTTTATAATTATGACTTCAATGCTGTGTTAAGGCAGGGTTCCGCTACATTGTTCTAAGTTGTAATATCAACATCCGCAAGCAGGTGTCAGTCACGTCTTTGCTGCACTTACACTGCTCCTCCACACGTAGGTAGGCCAAATAAGTTTTTTTGCGGATTTCTAATGAATAACATACAAATTTTGAGTGGGTTAATTTTTGTGGGTGGAAAAATGCACAAAATGATTTCTTGCACTTTAAGGTACCGTATTTTCACGACTATAAGGCGCTATTAAAAGTCTAAAATTTTCTCCAAAAATGGACAGGACGCCTTATAATGCGGAGCGTCTTTTATATGAGCTGAGTTCCAAAATCTGGCTGAGACCCGACACACGCTGTTTATATAGAGAAAAGGCGGAAGTGAGGTCGACCAATCAGTGAAGCCCGTCAGTGCACTTATATGTAAATATATGGAGAGAGAGAAAATGTGTACGTGAGTGACGACACGCACGCATGCGAGAAGAGGTCGGCCAATCAGTGAAGTGCAGAGAAGAGGTCGGCCAATCAGTGAAGCGCGTCCGTGCACTTATATGTAAATTATGGAGAGAGAGAAAATGTGTACGTGAGTGACGACACGCACGCATGCGGAGAAGAGGTCGGCCAATCAGTGAAGCGCGTCCGCGCACATATATGTAAATATATGAAGAGAGGTGGACGTGAGTGAGGACAGGCACGCACGGGGTGGGTCCGGCAATGAGTGAAGGGTGGGCGTGTAAGTGGACGTTAAAGGCACGCCTCTAGCAGGTACCAGCACCTGTATAAAATGTGAGTATGTGCATTATTGCAAAACAACTTCGGTTTTGGTTTCCTAGAACCCCCGAAAATGAATTCCAACCGCTGGACATCGGCATCAACCGGGCGTTCAAAGTGAAGTTGCGAGCGGCATGGGAAAAATGCATGATCGATGGCGAACACAGCTTCACGAAGAGTGGGAGGCAGCGCCGGGCTAGTTACGCAACAATCTGTGAATGGATTGTGGCTGCTTGGACGAACGTATCTGCTAGTACAGTTGTTCGAGCTTTTGGCAAAGCCGGCATCATTTCTGTGGAGCCACATGACGACGAGAGTGACTCTGACAACGAGAGGGAACCCGGCGGTTTGGATGGATTACCGATACTTGCACAATTGTTCAATTCAGACACAGAAGATGACGACTTTGATGGCTTTCTGAGTGATGATTGAGCAAAAAACGTGAGTACCTTGTAAATAAAATACACCCGAACTCAGGACTGCTTTCGTTGCCTTTTTAAAAACGTGTTTTAGCTTTGAGCTTCAGTGTATGCTTCAAGCTAACGTGTTAGCATGCATGCATGCCGTATGTTTAAGCGTATGTTTTACCACTGTAAAACTGCGCCCATTAGTACAGTGCGTCCTGTGTATGTGTAAAATACAGAAATGTCACCCATTAATGAGACTGCGCCCAACAGTACGCTGCGTCGGATAGTCGTGAAAATACGGTAATTTTTAAGAGCAAGGGCCCCCGGGACATACAAATTCGGGTGATGCCACCACAGAAGGAGCACAACTGTTATAAATTGAGGACCTTCTGTACTCGGATTTTGAATGAGCAATAAAGTGATCAAGGTATTTGGAATTTTCCAGTGTACAATTTTTTAAAACTAAAACAGTGAGGAGTTCATTCCCAATAATGTAAGACTATTGTCAAGCAATCCTGACTCGGCGTTCATTGTCCTTTCTAGCACAAGTTTGGTGCTTTCCAAATGAGATGTTGCACTGAAACAAGGCCTGGGAAAGCTCTGACTGCCTATGGTCAAATGCCTCTGAGCCAGTGTCCAACTCATAGCCAGTGATTGCTCAGCAACAGTAATTGTGCCACGCCGGCACAAAAGACATCAGGAAATCCCCCCCAACAAAACACCCGCCACACTGGAATGTTGGCATTTCACCGGTACTCAATCACAAGGCAAGCTTGGGTGCCATGCGATGCACCGAGAAACGCTGGACGTTGACATGAAGTGAAAGGGGAAGAGAAAGCGTGGCAAGTCCGTGATGTTATGACGTGGCAATGGGCCGGCAAGGTTAGAGAGCGGTTGGGGGAGGGGTTGAGGAGGTTAGCAGTCAATGAGGTAGTGTTAATCCCCAGTTGGCGGGTCGAAGAGAAACGCGAGGGCTGCCACGCTCAGGAGGCTGTCCATCACTGTAAAGTGCTCCGCGTCCTTGCTGTCAAATGTACTTAGGAAGTGAGGGGTGTTCCACATTTGCGCTGCTATGCTCAAGTATGTGATAAGAGGCTCATAATGCATCAGTTATGTTTCTTTCCAAGTTGAACAGTCGTGCAGCGTTTTTGTATAAAATACATAGTTTTGGGTGAGATACTGTACGTCTTTTTTTTTTTACAGTTTAAAGACAAAGCAAGGAACACCACATAAATTCCTCAGATTGGCCTAATAAATTCTGTAATGTGTTTGTCATGAAAAGCTGTCATCACAGAGGTGATGCCAAAAGCCAGGTATCTGCCACTGCAATCTATGTAGGGTAACGGGTGCTGACAGCTTCGAATTGTGCTTGCGCGTATTATGGAACGAGAATCGTGACGCAAAATCTTGAGGGAATCCATTTGTGTTGGAATGTAAAGCCAGCCTTCAAACTTTCAAGACGCAGACTTTGGTTTCACCGCAGAGGAAGGAGAAATGGAAGGTAAAAAGGACCCGCAAGAAGAAATAGTGGTTCACACAACTTCATCTTCATTTACCAACGTTTGACACTCTTGGTCGGAGGCAAGGAAGTAGACTGTAATTCAAAACGTAACTCATAGCAAAGAAAAAAAAAACTAAAATTCCACTACACTGGTTTAATTTGTCGAAGACTTGAGCGTGTGTTCACATGTGAATGCTGTAGTACAGTGCTCAAAGGTTTGAAAGAGCAAATTAGAAATTAATCATTTTTGCCCCAAAAAGTAATAATAAATAAAAGAACATTAAATGTAATTCCTGTTTTGTTCCAAGACAGTTCAGTGGTTACAGGTACTTTAATTTACATCTAGAATATGATTATAGAGTACATTACAAGATCCCTGTGTGACTGAACTTAATACAAAGTACCGTATTGGCCCAAATATAAAACAGCCCTGATTATAAGACAACCCCCTCTTTTTCAAAACTCAAGTTTGAAAAAATACTTTTTGAAAACCAAATAATTTTTTATACAGAAATTAATTACAGTAATTTCTGTTATCAGAATCAGAATCATCTTTATTGGCCAAGTATGTAGAACACACAAGGAATTTGTCTCCGGTATATCTCTCCGATTATTCTTTTCTCTTTTCGTTCTTACCATTATTTTTATTTTTCTTCTTCCTGCTACCACTATTTTTATTTTTATTCTTTGTGACAGGGGTTCGCTTTGGCCTCGGGAGTCAAGTTCAGCATTCGCTTCAATGTTATCAGGCGCGGACTAGCGTTGTGAATTTGTATAATGTCTAGACCCCGAATATAAGACGACCCCCACTTTTTTAGTCTTATTTCAATGCAAAAAAACACCGTCTTATATTCTGGCTAATGCAGTATGTTCATACAAAACATGTGAATCATACTTCATACATACAGCCAGCCATTTTCTAATCCGCTAATCCTCACAAGGGGCGCGGGTGTGTAGGAGCATATCCCAGCCGTCTCCGGGCAGTCGGCGGGGCACACCCTGAACTGGTTGCCAACCAATCGCAGGTCACGTGGACGAATAACCATTCACACTCACAATCACAAATTTAGGGTTCCATTAAACTGCCATGCATATTTTTGGAATGTGGGAGGAAACTGCAGCACCCGGAGAAAACCCACGCAGGCACGGGGAGAACATGCAAACGCCACACAGGATGGCCGGAGCCGGAATCGAACCCTGCACCTAAGCACTGTGAGGCGATAATGCTAAGGAGTCGCCCACCGGCCCGCCGCATCATACTTAACTGTAGTTCTATTTCATTCATCATTATGATTGCTGATACAAGGAACTGTGTATGTGTGTGTGTGTGTGTGTGTGTGTTTTCCATGAAAATGGCAGTTGTCTCCCATTCCCAACAAAAAAAATGATTATAGTATTTAAAAAAAAAATTACCAACAGGTTACAGTGTCACTGTAGTAAAGGAAACATGTTAAGAATTTCAACTGAAATTTCAACTGATTTTTTTTATTACAATAATGTGATATAAAATACTTGTCATCATGCTTCTTGTTAATACTTGATGAACAAGGTGGCTCCAGTGTGAGATTCTTTCTCAGAAAGCACTAATCCAAATACAAAACACATTTAAAGAGGATGCACAAACACATTTAAATGGTTCATCCTGTCGATAGTGTTGATTTGCCAAAACCATTTCACTGTCTGTGAAACTTGGACTAAAGTGTGACAAGATCCTCAACAGTTAACATTTTTTATTGCCCCAGACAGAATGTTACACCGCATGCAGTATTTTTGCTTCGAGCCAATGCAAATTCTCTTGCTGGTTGCAGGTTTCTTTTGTGGGTTAATACTTGGCTCACTAACACATCCTGATGAATGCAAACGCACACACGGCTCTGTAATACAAACCTGCCTAACAAGACTGCTGCTGTCACTCAGCCGGGCCCCCTCCGCAAACTCACACAAGGCTCTGAAAGGACAAATGTTTGTTTCCCCTTCTGCGGAATTAATGAGGGCATCAGTTAGTTGCCGCCTCCTGCCCGAGCAACAGAATGCAAGCCCGCTCTCCTTCTCTGTCTGAGCTTGAAAGTGAGGAGTAAATATTAGCAGTAGAACTATTTATAAAAGCGCTGGAAATTTGCAGCCCACACTGGGGCAATGAAAGGGGCAGCGGGGGTAATGAGGAGAGAAAGAGTCCACGGGGCGGAACCATTGCAATTTGTGTGCTTGTCGTGATCCTCCTGTTCTATACCCTTAAGTCAAGGTTCTATACCCTCAAGTCAAGGTTGCCAAATGAGCGTTGATGCTCAACACTCATTTGGCATCGCTTTTGGAACTTTTGTGTAGTGGTGCCTTGACTTATGATCGTCTCTTCATACTAAAGTTACAAAACGCCTCAATCGGAAAATATTGCCTCTTTTTACGAAAGAAATATTAAGACACAAAAGGTTACAATACAGTACAGGCTGTAGCTCACAGCTCCGAGTTTCCTGATTGCAACATACAGTACCTTTTGCTGCTCTGCCATTGGTTATAACGTTTGATTTTCCTGGCATACCATTGGCTAAGAGGGACATCCACCAAATGGTATCTATTCAGCGTCCTCATCATTCTCCCCTCGGGCCATGAGGTGTTTCGATAATTTTACATAAATGTGATTTCAAACAGGGTGGCCCGGTAGTCCAGTGGTTAGCACGTCGGCTTCACAGTGCAAAGGTACCGGGTTCGATTCCAGCTCCAGCCTCCCTGTGTGGAGTTTGCATGTTCTCCCCGGGCCTGCGTGGGTTTTCTCCGGGTGCACCGGTTTCCTCCCACATTCCAAAAAACATGCGTGGCAGGCTGATTGAACACTCTAAATTGTCCCTAGTTGAGTGTGAGTGCGAATGGTTGTTCGTTTCTGTGTGCCCTGCGATTGGCTGGCAACCGATTCAGGGTGTCCCCCGCCTACTGCCCGAAGACAGCTGGGATAGGCTCCAGCACCCCCCGCGACCCTAGTGAGGATCAAGCGGCTCTGAAGATGAATGAATGAATGAATGATTTCAAACAGAAAAAGTGTTCACCTGTTCACCACCGATCGCTCACTATGCTGATGTTTGCTTTGGACATTATCGAAGGATTGTTAAAAGCCGACAAAAACAAACGTCCTTGGATCAGTTCTTTACAAAACGCTAGGCAAAAACTACTTCTGAGCGAGAACATGAACTAAAAGGGCAAAAAAATAAAAAATAAATCCCCGATGAGGACGCAGTTAAAAATTAAATTACCAATTTTATTCTTTGTTGTTTACATTGTGCACAACTCTCATTTATTGTGCAATAATCAAATTGTAATGTGTATTTGTTACATATTTTTATGCTTTACAATACATTTATGGCTGGATTTTGGAGGGTCTTGGAACGGATTAGGGCATTTACATAGAAAATGCGTCTCAACTTTCAAATGCTCTAGTTAAGAAATTTCTTCCAGAACCAATTAATTTTGTTCATAGAGGTAGAACTGTATTTTTTACGGAAGAGAATTAGGGCCAATGAAGAAAGAAAAAAATAAAGTTGGCAAGATTCTCACTTTAATGTCAGAATTCTTTAATCTCAGAATTCTAATTTAAAGTCAGAATTCTGAGATTAAAGTGAGAATCTTGCCAACCGTATTTTTTCTTTCTTCACTGGCCCGAAGCCTCTTCCGTAGTATTTCGCTTTAATTTCAATTGATGCGTTTTACAGCGTATTCAAATTGCAATGGACAACTTCAACTTCAATTACAAATTTTGCAATCGTTTCAAAGCAGGATTTGGGAGGTCGAGGTGAAGCCAAAGATCAAGCTTTTTGCCTTTTCTACCTATTGCAGGGTGTTAGACTTCCTCTGACATTTGACTAAAATGGAGCTCAGACTCCTTTTTTCCAGATGCAGCATCCCTTGTTGGGCCTTTGTAGTTTGGTAAATTTACGCATTCCGTCTTTTCTCCGTCTAAAGATGACATTTCTTTTGTGTGCTGCCAGAGATGTAGATATAGTTTGACCACACTGAAACCGAGTTCCCTGACTACATGTGGTTTATGTGATGAATTCTCTTAAAAGTGTGGAGTTCATCATGTTTCAGGCGGCCCGCGCGAGGGGTCTAAGAATGCTGAGATCTGTGACAGAATAGATGAGCAGGATAAAACCCAGAAGAAGGAGCCAATATTTGGCTGGATCAGAATGATGATGACCATTTTTGGTGAGCTCATCATTTTGTTCATTGTACCACTTGTTTGAGGCCCAGTATAACAATCAGAAAAGCAAATCAAAGCAAGTTGAATACGAAATACTTCAACTAATTATTTAGTCCGTGCCCACGATCATCAGAGAACAGAACAACTACGTGTTTTATGGCATTACTGATTTATCCATCCATTTTCAACACAACGCTTATCCTCATTAGGTTCCCCTTTAAAATCACATGAATATCACTGCCCGTTTAATTTTTAGTTTGCTGTTCAAAAAAAAAAAAGACAGTATTTGCCATTGCTCATGTCACCACGCGGATCATTCTCAAATCAGTTGAACCACTGCAAATGGCGCTAATCACGCGTAATGACTTTGCTGTCTGCCCTTCCCATTTAGACCGCTGCCAAATCAATTGTATTACCTCACTCGGGCTGAGAAATATGGAAACCATTAAACGGGATGGTGAGTGGGGAGGGGGTGGGGGGTATCGGTGCCTCTGGCTGCCTTTCAAAATTCACTCTTATAATGTAGAGCCTACACTACAAAAAAAATTTAAAAATTAGGAGGAAGTGGCTATATATTCACAGACACATTTGTTTAAGTCTGCACTAGCCAATTTTTATTTCTAACTCTGATGTGCTTGAGTTGCGGCGAGAAAAAAAAGATTTTAAAACTTCATTTGGACATCTTCAGAGAACCTTTTAATCAGATTGTGGGGATTTGGGCTGTTAAAGTCAACCCTCTCTATGTCTGCAGCTGCGGCTGTGGAAGGAAGTGGAGAAACTATTTTAGCACTTGAGCTTGAGCCTGTCAGCATGTTCCAGTGCTCAACCTGAGTTGTCGGGGTTAACCAAATACTGAAACAAGGCTGAATAGCGATCACATGCGCACTAAAAGAAACAAGGGGAAATAAAATGAAGTTCACGCTCAACCTTCTGAGCAAAGTGACAATGGGAGCAAATTATTTATTCGCAATAAACAAGCTCCAGACATCTGTTCTTAATGGACTGATGTAGTATAGCGATGGGAAAAACAGCTTTCCAACAAGAACACATTTGATGTCCAAAACAGGGAATGCAAAAGGCTTGGTTGTACACAAATTAAGCACAGAAGTCTAATTAAGACACAGTGGGACAACAAAGTCGATGTTTCTCAATTTTGGCCTCATGAAGCTCATAAAAAATATTCATTGGTTCTCAGATACATAAAAATGTCAATAAATGTAAATTGTAACAAAGATCTGTAAGTCATCATCCGATTGTAAATCTGAAAAAGACATGTAGAAGCATGTAAAATTGTTATTTACTGGTTTTTGAATGGGATATGAATTGTTTGAATCTTCTGTAACGTGACTTTTCTAAATGGATTTCCTCTTTACGCCACCATATTTTCAATCCGTTCTTCTATATGTGACAGAGAACTGTATATGTTCTTAAACTGGACAGTGATTTTAAACTCGATCGGCAAATTGGTGCCGTTGTTAAATCCAGCTTCTTTCACCTTAGACAGATGGCCAAAATAAAACCTCTCCTCTCACATGAACACTTTGAGACAGTAATTCATGCCTTTGTCACATCCCGGCTCCATTACTCCAATGCCCTTTACTTTGGAGTCAGCCAGTCCTCCATTAAGCGCCTTCAGCTGGTCCAGAATGCCGCTGCTTGCCTCTTGACTGGTAAGAGAGAGCATATAACTCCTACTCTGGCATCCCTTCACTGGCTCCCCATTCATTTTAGAGTTATTTTCAAGATCCTCCTCTTTGTTTTCAAATCTCTGAATAATCTCGCGCCACCTTACCTCTCTGAGCTCATCCGCCCCTACACACCTGCCCGGCGCCTCAGATCTGTGGACCAGACATTATTAGAAGTACCAAGAACTAAACTGAGGCTCAGAGGGGATCGAGCCTTTTCTGTTGCTGGTCCCTCTCTCTGGAATGACCTCCCACTGAACATTCGGCAAGCCTCCTCGCTGCCCATCTTTAAAGCCCTCCTCAAAACTCACTTGTATTCTTTGGCGTTCGACTCAGCATGACTTAGATTTGTTCTTGATTTTACCGTTTGGTGCTTTCTACCGCCTTTATTACCGATTTGTCTTACCGTTTTGTGCATGTTAAATCGCTCCATGTACAGCACTTTGTATGCAGCGATGGCTGTTTGAAAGTGCTCTATAAATACTGTTGACTTGACTAGACTTGACAAAGATCGAAGTATCGACAGTTAAGAGAAAAATTACTTCTTTTCCACGTTTCATTTTTCATATTGAAACATTTTGGAAATTATTCTTAACCCATTTTGAGAAAACTAAATATCTAGTTACACAAAGTTCAGAAGCCGTTTTTCATAATATTGTGTGATGATAACCATTCAATAGGTCCAAAAATCGCTTGACGTCAAAGTGTGGCCGGGTTATGAATGATTTTTGGGCTTCAATGAAGTAACTAACAGTTACAGTTACACTCAAGGAAAACACTTTCACGCTGATGGCTTAAGTGATGTGCGGTCCTCGTTTTGGGGGGTGGGGGGGGGACAAGTTGCTCCATTTATCAAATCATCATGCTCGATTGCAATGCATCTCTGAGCATTTTTTCATTATCTCACTGTCGGGGCTCCATGAGAGTGGTGAAAATCCTTTGGGTTATATTATGTTCAGATCTAGCTAGCTTTAGCTAGCATACAAGTTCGTGAACATAAAGTGTACTTTAGAGTCCAGCGCCTTCCAAATATGTTCCTTGAGTACTTTGGTCGCCTTCTTCTCTCTTTGAATTGCACGCTTTTGTTGACATAGTTGAACTCAGCCAGACATTGCCGTCACTCTCTGACTTTATCCTCTCTCAGTAAAGCTGTTCTCGCCGGCTTTGTTAGCTCCTCCAAGGAACAAACCGTTGGCTGCCCCCCCCACCACCATCCCTCTACTCCAGAACAGATTTACTGTGATTACACAGACCAGTGTTTACTTTTCCCAGCGTACTTAACTCTGTATTTCTTTTATTCAAATTAATTCCACCACACGCATTCTTCTCCCTAGGCCATTTTCATCCATTTTGATGAAACTCCTTGCGACGGTGCAAATAGATCACCGAATCTGGGAGAGGTAAAGTTTTGTCTGGAAAAAAAAAAAGATTTCTTATTCAAAACATGTCATGTGATGTTTGGTTTCTTGAAGATAAAGTGTTTCTCCTTCAGTAGATCGTGAACATCAAATAACAATGACTTAAAGTCAGTTTCACATAACAGGGTAGGGACACAGCATGGAAACTTGGATTGGATGAATGGGCTCATTTGGCTACGTAAGGCTGCACTGACATTTGGTTACAAATATTTTTCAATGTTGTACAAAATACACAAAAAAAATGTCACCCAAAACAACTGACAGCACAAATTGTGCGAGCCAGCACAGTATTTCAAAATGTGCATTACAGCAAAACCGTTCATAACGGCAAAACTGCTCTCATTATAAACCGTTCTTAAATTAAGATATGCAATGTTTTAAACAACAATTTAACATGAGTACTTATCAAATGGTATAAAAAGATGTTAAACACATGGTCAGACCAAATGAACACATATTACTCACCCTTTGATGATGCGGTACTTCGGCGGAGCAAACACACAGACCCAAGGCGTCATGTCTCACTTTTAACATTCTCAACTGCAATATACTGTGAATCAAAATAAATATGCAAGACTATGTGGCAAAAAAAATGTCAAGAACACCTAGAAAAGTAAGCACTTGGGAGTCGTGAGCTAAATACAGAAATCTGACAATCACTGGGCATCTTGTCAGTCCTTAAATGCATGGCAAGGCGTGATCAGGAAACGCGCCGCAGGTGCGCCTGCTGGAGGGAACCGCCCCTTACTCCAGCTGGAGCTGAAACACAATCAAGACAAGCAAGACAGGATCATGACAACCTCGTCTGATGATCTGAAAAAAGACCTAAAAAAAGACCACCAGGGAAGAAGTGTGAATGCGATCGCGACTAATTTTATTAAAATAAACAATATACTTTACATATGAGCGTGTGTGTGTGTGTGTGTGTGCGTGTGTGTGTGTGTGTGTGTGTGTGTGCGTGCGTGTGCGTGTATAGGAGGGCCAGTGGGTCCAGTGGATAGCGCGACGACCGGACAGTGCAGAGGTTCAATTCCAGCTCCAGCCTCCCTGTGTGGGGTTTGCATGTTTTCCTTGGGCCTACGTGGGTTTTCTCTGGGTACTGTGGTTTCTTCCCACATTCCAAAAACATGCATGGCAGGTTGATTGAATACTCTAAATTGTCACTAGGTGTGAGTGTGAGCGCAAATGTTGGTTTGTGTTGCTGTGTGCTCTGCGATTGGCTGGCCACCAGTTCAGGTTGTCCCCCGCCTACTGCCCGAAGACAGGCTCCAGCACCCCCCGTGACCCTTGTGAGGAAAAGCGGATCAGAAAGTGAATGAATGAATGAATGAATATATATACAGGTATATATATATATATATTTTATAAACCAACTGACAAACTGACTGCGTTTGGGGAAAAGCTACATTAGATAATGTTATCGCTATTATTTAAAGAGGTTTTACTCTCTACAAACAGCAGAATAACACTTGACATTCTCTCAGCAATAAGTGGCCCGATTAGTTTCCGTGTGAGGTGCAAACGCGTGGTAGTGACACATTCTGTTCCCGTCGGTTGGTTTAATGTCAGTTTTTTTTTTTTTTTTTTTAGAAAGGTGCATGCTTTGCATCATTTGCTATCTCCCGGCAACGCTCTTAAGAACAACGCACATACTCACAACTAAAACAAAAACAAACAAAAAAAAAAGTCCTTCAACAGCGCATACCGCCAGGGTCCTATTTAAAGGCTTGAGGGTGAGGATGGGGGTTTCGGGGGCGGTGGGGGGGGGGGGGGTCTACAAAAGTCCATTTACAGTGCGGGTCAGTACATTTGAATGCCTTTACTACTCCAGCCAAATTCTTTGTCTCCCTCATTCACAGCAAGTTATCTCGAGCGCTCCCAGCACAAAGGCAATTGGTATTATATTGTTCGGGCAGACATTAACCCCTGATATTTTCACTGCTGTCCATTAACAACCTTTTTACCTTCTTTACTACAAGGCAATTCCCACAGAACAAGAGGTCACACTCCGAACCATGAAGAGATACTCAGCGACTGACAAACAAAGACGTGTCGAAAGAAAGTACAGCGGTGATTAATCCCATTCTTTTATTTTTTTTACATTTTGACTTTGTTTTGTCTTTATTCTGGACAAAAATAAGCTTTATAACCCAGATGAGGGTCGGTCGGTCGATCTCGCGACTCAGACAGCTGCTCAGCTCCTGCTTTGTGTTGACAGACACAAAAAAATGAAGGAATGTGGACCAAATTAAGGTTAACAACTAGGATTGTTATGTTTGCACAAGCAGTCCTCGACGTGAAATATTCTGCGGACGGCGTTGGAGTGAGCGAGGGTTAGTCTGGGGTGAGATGAATAGTTGCACGGATTAATGATAACAACGGTTGCTCGGAGGGTCACTTGACCAGATCGACTGTAAAAACAGGCCCGTCTTAATCTCGATGATGTGATGAAATACACTGAGTGTCAAATTTACCTTTTGGGCCACGATAGCGATAAATTGCGTCAGGATTTATTTGAACGCTGACACGGGCAGAGCTCGGTCGGCCTCGTCACATTTTTCTCCTTTTGCCTTCGCCAGTACTCAACTGCGGCATCGCAAAAGAATGCTTTCGCCGTTATTGCTTTCTATACTCACTGAGGAACGTTTAGTTAAATCGCTACGTGTGAACGTAGCAGTGCTTGAATTTCAAACTTGTACGGTATTTATATTCCGAATCAATGTCTTTGCTACGGTACTCTATCTAAAAGCATTTGCACAGGCGTACATAAACCTCTCCTCTCCATCTGCTTCGCAGAGGAATGCCAGTGACTTAAGAGACCTTGGTGCTGTTGACAGGCAGGCTCGTGTGCACGCTCGTTTCAGACCCTCGCTCACCTGCACACAATCAGATGCACCCCGGCGCCCCCCAAAACCAGAATACCACAGTACACTGCATATGACCCCCACTGCCTGTTTCTGCTTTTGGAACCCTGCGATTCATCCATCCATTTTGTGTACCACTTGTCTCCTCTAGGATCTCGGTTAAGCTGGAGCATATCTCAGCTCAGGCAGGATACATCCTGGAATGATTTCCAGGGTGTATCCTGGAACATATAGACAAACAACCATTCGCACTCCTTTTCACACCTACTGTAAGGACGATTTAGAGTCATCCGTTAACATTTAGAGACAGCTGGACAAAGTCGGGAGTACTGGAAGAAAACCAACGCAAGCAAAGGAAGAACATGCAAATTCCACTCCATAAAGCCAAAATGAAGATTTGAACCGTGAGCCTCCGAACTGTGAGGCAGATTTGTTCAACACTATTTCTTCAATCCTTCGACACTGGGCCTTATTTTCATGCCCAGCACAAGTCTGGCGCAAAGTGGGTGGGAGCTTTGGTATTTTCAAAGACAGGCGCAGTTAGCAATGGACGTTAGCGCTCATGGTAAGGAACGCGTCCATACCATTTTTTTTTTAATTTTATTTTATATTTTTTTGCCCGCTTCATGTTTTTGCCGCACTTCCAGAAAGCCAGTCGGTAAAATAGAGGAGGTTCGGTTTGTGATCGAGTTCGGTTTCTTTTTTTACACAAGTCGGAATGCATCACGGTCCATCACAAGCACAGTAGTAAAGTCATAATTATGGTAAATGTTTGTACGAAAACACTTCTAGACCTTAAATATGAAACAAGCGAAAAATAGCAACGGCAGCAAAGTTTACCCTCAGCATGCCCTTGTTGCGCTGATGTTGGTACCCAAAGTAGCCGTTGGCGTTCATCTGCCAATAACAAACAGTTCATAAAACAAAATGTCTGCACTCAGTTCAATCTTGGGAGGATGTCTTAGTTTTTGAAGTTGTTTTTGAGGTTTGATGTTTTAAACAGGCTGCGGTCAGAAAGTAAACTCCAGTGGGTGTATGTTGAGTCCGCGTCATGTGGCCTCACAGTATGGAGCGCCATATTTCATCGCTATTTATGTCCGTGCAAAATCATGAGAACCACTTCAAGTAACACAAGGCTGGTCAGAGGCTAACATGTGCTGCACACAAAACCACACCAATTCTGACAAGCCGACCCACTGCCTTTGTTTCTTACATTAATCAGATTTCTTTTGGATTTGACATGTGGGCATTGTAGGCCTGCTTCTCAAAACGAAACTGTATGTTTGTGATGAAAAACATTACATGTTGCCTGCTGGTGGGTTTTTGGGTTTTTTTTCATGGTGGAATTTCCAAGTAAATGTTTCCCTTGTGGCTGCAACCCCCTGAAGGTTTTAAAACGCTTTGTTCCAGCACTTTTTTATTTGAGAGATTCATCGTATTTATCCCAAGTAAGGTTTGTTTTGCAGCAAACTGTTGTGAAAATCCTGTAGTTTAATTCAAAACTACCGTATTTTCCGCACTATAGTGCGCTTCAGAGTATATGGCGGACCTTCAATGAATGGGCTATTTCAAAACTGTTTTCATATATTGGGCGCACCTCATTATAAGGGGCAGAGATAGAAGCTACAATAGTGTCTGCAGTTGCCTTATGCATCCACTAGATGGCGCTACACTGAAGGGAATACAATACAGTACAGTACAGCTTTATATATAAAGGGCATTCACAACTGCTGCAGCTGAAACGAGGCGCTTCATAGAACATTTAAAATACTGCGTCCAAGAAATCAAAATATCGATTATATATAAGGCGCACCGGATTAGAAGACGCACTGTCGACTTTTGAGAAAATTGAACGCTTATAGGTGTGCCCGTATAGTGCGGAAAATACGTTCATTTGTAAATGTACATCTTTATACGTATTACATTCTTAAGTGAAAATGTCATCTCACTAAATATTGAATTTACTGCACATTTTTTTCCTCTACACCTATTTGCATCGGCTGTACCCCTTTTAAAGTCATGACTTGAAAACACTGACCAGTTGTTTGTCATTTTGTTTATTTACTTTTTGGAAGGTATTTGTATGAGCTATTAAATTTGGTCATACGTGACCAAGCGCTCGATTTTCTATTTGTCATGTGTATATGTTCAGAATGACACCATTTTGTTAGCTTCATATCAACATATTCGATTGCCTTAACTGCTACGATTATTGATTGTTCAATTATGAAAGGTTGCAGAAGACCACTTCAATCGCCACTGAACGGAGCAACAACAACAACAAAAAACACAGTTGCTTTAAATATCAGACAGGCACAATCATTAAATATGAAGGTGAAATTCATGGCGACAATCTATTCATAATTTTATAAATACTTATCTTTATTTCAGTATACAAAATAAGAGTATGTACATCCACACAAAAGTGGTTTACAATATCCATGAGTTCATAATGCTCTTAAAAATAAAATATATTTGGAACTGACTGCATGTCAAGAGATGTGAAGGATGATTAATCTGCAAGTCCTTTATCCTTTTTTTTCTTTCCGGTCCACAGGGTTTTCATGCTGAAAAGGCACACAGGACAAATGCACGAGTCCGGAGTCCAAAACGTTCGGTGTTTATAACAGTACTTTAAGTTCCCTTTTTTTTTTTTTGCTTTTCCTCTCATGTCCATTGATGCAGAAGGAAAAAGTATCAACTGTACCGGAAAAAAAAAAATCCCCACAAGTCCACAGATCTGATCTCATACATCTCCCTCCAGCTTTAAAATCCAACGTTATTACTTTTTATGAGAGCTATAATAAAATAGACTTTCCTTATCCGCATTGGGGGAATTCATGGTCATTAACAATTTTAAAAAGAAAAAAAAAACTACCCAGGAGGACGGCGGTCTTCACATAAACTGTCGTCGCTTTCCATGTCCAGTAGAAACTCAACCGACGGTTTGAAAAAAATCGATACTAAAGTGATAGTGACACTTGTTGGTGAAATACACATGCGGAAGCTGAAGACAAAAATTTGCCTTCTGGGTATTGTAGTGCTTTGGTTCACTCTGGCGGCTCGGCCCGACCGATGGGTCTCATTTGCAGACGTATCTCTCCACAATCCGCTCGCACTTCTTGCAGGTGACGTAGCAGCACCAGTGATACTTGCAATTGCAGCGTTCCACCAGCTTCTCCGTGTACGGGTTGTAGCCGCGGCCGCAGCACATCAAGTCACAGCTGTCGCTGCCAGCTGAGGTTTTGTTACACTGCCTGCAAATTAGCATAAATAAAGTCAGAAGATTGAGTGAGCACCTTTTGTTTGAAAGACAACCTGTTTCTAGTTTGGTTTCCCCGCAAGGAGACAATTAAGCTAATGGCTTTGTTCTAAACATTTCATCCGCCGGGCCTGTACAAACTCAGAGCCTGTGAAGAGATCACACTGGCCCTTTAAATATTATTGACCGAGCGATGCGCCCTCATTTTTTTCGCTCTCATTTTTCCTTTTGTCACATCGTCTTTGGGTGCTGGATGCCTCGGATGCTTTCGGGAGCCAATGGACTCTTGAATAGGCGGTGAACAGCTCCGCCATAAATCACACTGAATACACAGGCCCGCCCCCATTTCTCTTCAGTTTGCCCTTTTCCACATTACGGCTCCGTTTTTTTATGACGGCAGAGTGTTAATGACCGGCGTGACGGGAGGGGCGTTTAAGTAAATGGCGGCAGCGGGAGTGTAGAAGAAGAGTGAAAGGCGCGTTTTATTATGTCGTTGGGGAGCTGGGAGATAGGAACACCCACACATTCTTTGTATAGTTTTGAAGCAAAATCTCATTAAGACTCATTTGAAACTGAAGGTGCGGCAACACAGCAGGACCGGTAGATTTACAGGGTGAGATCATTTCTCAACATCAGTTTTCATTTTAACTCTTTAAAAACTACCGTTTTCATAACCAAAACTAACAAAAACAAATAACTATGGCGAAAAATGTCCGTTGTTTTTGTCTTTGTCAATGAATTTAATAAACGGCCTTTAAGGGTTGATTTTTAAACGTATATATTTCGGTATTAGCACCATAAGAAGGAAAGTCGAACGGTCATCTGGGAATTGTGGCCCTTTTACTGTGTGTCAACTCCAAGTGATGTAATCTAGCGGCAGCCGATTAAAACAGTGCCACAAAAATGATGTTACTCCAAGCTTGCGGGTTTATGTCTTCCATTTCATTTGTCATTTAATTCAGCCAGAAGCATGACGCTAGGTGACAAGTGCTCTTTTTCTTTGGGGGCGGGGGAAGATTTTAAAATAAATAAATAACGTATTTTTCGCGCTGTGAGACACACCTAAAAACAGTCCATTTTCTCAAAAGCCAACAGTGCGCCTTATGAATAAATAAAAACTCAACTAAATTAACGCAATTTTGAAAAGGACAATCAAAACCTAAATGAACAAACCCATTCTGAAAACTTTTAAGACACAAATGCATTAAAAAACTAAACTAAACTCACTGTCATGAAACTATTATCAGCCTGTCACTGACACATACCGCACTAAATTTGCCCTCCTATTCCCCTCCATTAAAACACAAACTATTTCAAGAGTCTCTCTTGCTTCGAGGTCCTGTGAATGTCAGGGCTAACAATGTAGACAGGAGGTCAATTCAAGTGTCAAGACTGATAAAGCCTCTGCTTTAAGTGGCCACCGGTGAGTGACAAATCAGTGGTGTTGCAGTGTAAGGCAAAGGCAAAATCATCAAATTTTCCCTTCACCGATACGTGAGTGTTTCCTCTCACGGCCCACAAATCCGAGTGCCTCGTGATTTTTCGCCAAAGCATTCATGTTGCATGCTCATGCGGCTGCTTGGATATCAGGCAGCAGAAATTGCATCCGGTGAGTGTCCTTGACATGAAGCATGGCTGCGGTTTTATCTGTAAAATGGCCGAAAGATGTCTGATGACGTTCATGTGATATATTAGGATTCTTATTATTTATTTATCATCATTCATTGTGCTGAGTGGCTGGCGACCGGTCCGGAAGTGTAGCCCATCTCTTACGCAAAGCCATCTGGGACACACTGCAACTCAGCCATCACCCTGATGAGGACAAGCAGTATAGAAAATGGATGAATAGATGATGTGCTTTGTGGATTTCCCAATATGGTGTGTGTGTTTTTCTGGGAGGGGGCCGTGAGATCTACTGCCTCCAACAGAATGCTATTTTAATGTACTGGACTTTTACGTAACAAGTGAAGAGAATGGTTTTGATGGAAAGGTTTGACCCCGTGGAATATTTTAGTACTACAGTGGTACCTCTACTTACAAAATTAATTGGTTCTGGAAGAAATTTCTGAACTAGAAAAGTTTTGTCAGTAGAGATGCGTTTTCTATGTAAATGCCCTAATTTGTTCCAAGACCCCATAAATGTTTTCTAAAGCACAAAAATGCATCAAAATATGCAAAAAAATACAGATAATTACAATTAGATTATTCATTCATTCATCTTCCGTACCGCTTGATCCTCACTAGGGTCGCGGGGGGGTGCTGGAGCCCATCCCAGCCGTCTCCGGGCAGTAGGCGGGGGACACCCTGAATCGGTTGCCAGCCAATCGCAGGGCACACAGAGACGAACAACCATCCACGCTCACACTCACGCCTATGGACAATTTAGAGCAGGGGTGTCCAAACTTTTTGCCAAGGGGGCCAGATTTTATGTGGTAAAATGTCGGGGGGCCGACCTTGGCTGACATTCTTTACATTGAACAACAATATTGTTCAACAAATTTTAGTAAGCCAGTCTGTTTCACATTTCCATTTTTATTTTAATTTCAACAATCTTAAGAATTTCTTTTGGTTCATTTGAAACAGGAATTTGAAATATGACATATCAGTCAATATAAACATGGAGTGATGTCTTGTTAACTCGTGAGTGATGCCCTCTAGTGTCTAAATGCTATTACTCATTTAGTGAATGCTATTACTCATTTAGCCACTAGAGGGAAGCAGTACTCTATGAAACATCACTCGCCAGTCTACGAGACCTCAGTCAATGCAACACGTGTTCCATTGCACCCAACCTGCGGGCCAGACGGCACTGATTTTATGACGGGGGCCGAGGGCCGGATGAAATTCGACCGCGGGCCGGATTTGGCCCGCGGGCCGGACTTTGGACATGCCTGATTTAGAGTGTTCAATCAGCCTGCCATGCATATTTTTGGAATGTGGGAGGAAACCGGAGCACCCGGAGAAAACCCACGCAGGCCCGGGGAGAACATGCAAACTCCACACAGGGAGGCCGGAGCTGGAATTGAACCCGGTACCTCTGCACTGTGAAGCCGACGTGCTAACCACTGGACTACCGGGCCCCACAATTAGATTATTACACAATAATTATTACAGATTATTACAGTTGTGCACAATGTAAAAAACAAAGAGTAAAAAATAAAAATGACGGTCATTTAACTTTTAACTGCGTCCTCATCCTCATTTTTTGCCCTCTTTAATTCATGTTCTCTCTCGGAAGTGGTTTTTGCCTGGCGTTTTGTAAAGAACTGAACCATGGACTTTTGCTTTTGTCGGCTTTTAACAATCCTCTGAAAATGTCCAAGGCAAACATCAGCATGGTGAGCGATCGCCGGACTGGTGTACACTTTTTCTGCATAATTCACATTTAAGTACCGGTAAAACTATCGGAATGCCTCATGGCCTAGGGGCGACTGTCGAGGACACTCCATAGACACATCCGGTAGAGGTCCCTCTTTGCCAATAGGATGTCAGGATGGTAATAGCTAATGGCAGAGCAGCTATCAGTATGTTGCGTTCACGAAACTCAGGAGCTGCGAGTAGCAGCCCATACTGTATTTTTACCTTTTGTATCTTGAAATTTCTTTTGTAACAACAGGCAATATTTTCCTGTTGGAGCGTTTTGTAACTTGAAAGTTTCTTATAAAAAGACGTTCGCAAGTAGAGGTACCACTGTACTTCTGTTCCTTCTCATGCACAGGTGTTGAAATCAAGGCGGGGGGGTCCAGATCTGGGCCGCCCCGTTATTTTCTGTGGCCCCAGCAACCAAATTATGTGCTTCGACAACATGTTTCTGTCCAAAATATCAAAATTTCAAGTTGTCTTTACTTTTAAAAACATTACAATATTGCAAGCATTTTTTTGTTATTAATCCCCTATTTAAAATAAACAAATGTTAAGCAAATGATTTTTACCGGCCTTCTGATTTCAAAACTAGCTACTCATCAATTTGCTGTGTTTATGTAATATAAGGTAACCACATACAGTCAACCCTTGGTTTTCAAACGTCTTTGTTATCGACCAAATCGGATTTCGACCTGAAAATTTGAGATTTTTACGCCTCGGATTACGACCGAAAACCGTTTTTTCGACCAAACTGAGCAAACCTGAATACACCACTTGACTCCTCTCGGCTTCCTTAAACGAGGCAGTGACCCTTCCTCGTGTAGCGTTCATTGTGAGCAGAGGTGTTTGTTGTGATTTACACAAATCTGACAGTGTTTTTGTTATTTCTGTTTACGCAAATCTGACAGTTTTTTTGTTATTTCCGCATAGTGCATTAGCCCCTAATTCTGGGCTAATAAAATAGTTTCGGAGTTCGAACAAATCGCTTTTCAAACAGCCTTCTGGAATGGATTATGGTTGTAATCCGAGGTATAACTGTATTTATCTGGGTTCATGGTCATAAGAGCCCTTCAAAGGAAACTGAACTACAATGTGGTCCGCAACAAATTAGTTCTGCGAGTTATGAGTCAAGCATTCCAACGTATTGGGTGAATACTGCGAGCCAACGTTATAACAATACATTTTCAGCCTTTAAATATGTAAAATAAAGTAAACAAGACTGTGATGACTGCATTTAGTTGGACAGGTTGGCAGTGGTGTTAGTCATTTCTTCCCTGTGTATTTTGGCTCATGGACAACATATCTCAGCTTTCACACGCAATTTGGTGTAATCCAACATCTGGTTGATTAAAATGAAATGTAATCTGTGGCAAACTTTTTTTTTGTGTAGAAACTCCTGCAACTGCGAGTTGTTATTCTCAAACTGTGCTTTCGGTGTCATGCAAACACAACAGATAGTCTGTGCTAAAGCATGTCCTTCTCCAAAATACGTTTAAAAAAACTTCAATACGTTTCAAAGATAATGTAGCATATTTTTCCTGTGATACTGCTTGGCCAGATTTCAGGATGAGTGAGTAAGACCCTCAGACAGAATGACTCCTTTGCTCCCTACCACACACAGTCCGGAGTTGGAGTGAGCAAAATGGTGTCAGCTAACTTTTATCTCGAGGAAACCTTTAAATGCTTCCAAATCCGTGCGCGCCCCTTCAGTTGATAACCGTTTTGAGTTCTCGCGGGCCCAGGAATAAGAGCATTAGTCACTGTTTCAGATTAAAAAAAGCACAAGGACCCCAGTCACAGTGGCCTTCTTCAATGACACGTGCTCAGACAAGCCGCAGACAGAGAGTACTCTCAGGTTGTTATCACCCGGCCCGCTAACTAAACCGTGCCATTGGGTAGGACATCACTTTCCTAAAGTCAACATCCTGGATGAGTTGACCGTCAGAATTGGTCATTTACTATCTGATGCTGTGCACTTTGGCTTTGGCATTGTTCGATTCCGCTGAATTAAAGAGCCTTGTTAAGCCACGTTTTCACACAGCAGCAGAGTTCAGTTCACATCCACAATTTAACCCTTTCAGGAACGGAGGTTACCACAGTGGACAGCTTGTCAGGTTATCAGGTTACAGGGTGAATGACAAGGTGAAGTCACTTTTTGACCACTGTTACAGGTCAGTTGGAAATGCTGCACAATGACTGGCTGACCATTAGCAGGATAGCAATAAATGCGTCAGCAGCGTAAACAGTACATTATAGCTAGCAGACAACATCAAACTTGCAAATGTCATGAGAATTATTCAAGAAGCTAAGCAGTGCTGGATGCAGTCATTATCCAGAAACCTAAATGGCGTAAATTCCTGGAAAATTGCTACAACAACCGGTACGCCAACACACATTTTTGGAAAGGTGGGTTTTGGAACTTTGTGGCTGTTTGCAGTTGAAACACCAAGAAATGATAATGGGTGGCCAAAGTGACAAAATGACTTCCTAAGGGGGCTGTAAAATGAGACGCACATGTAAGCATGCATACAGTCAGCCACCACCATTGGTGGAGGATCAACAATAATTATTGAAAATAATTGACAGTCATTGAAATGCAATAGGAATGTTGTCTTTTTTCTTTCGAAACCCAGGGAATTGTTATTTTTATTATAAATGTTGATAAACATTCAATATATGTTTTCCAAGAAAAACTGATGATTGGGGCCTGGGATGTGGAGAATTGGGTAAGAATTACTGGTAAGAATATTAAAAACATACTGGATTTTTTTTTTTAACCCGCAAATATGTGAACCACAAATTCACTGTATCTCATGGTCTATTTCTGTTTCATTTGCTTGCTAACTGCCAGTTTGCTAACTAACTGCCAATCAGAGGGATCAATTGTCTTTGATGGCCGAAGCCATTTTGCATTCTGGCGATTAACGACTCATTCATTCAACTCACAAACATGAAACACAATGACATAACGATGGTTTAATTTTTCAAAATTTCAAACATTGGATTATACTTATTTTTTTGTGGGGTTTTGTTGTTATTGTTTTTGGTTGAAAGTCGCCCCTTGGAAGTATGAATTCTCTTTCGATCCATCTGTATACATCAGTGGTGGGCCATCGGGGCCTTGAGGGCCTTCTCTGCTGGCCTAAAAATATATCTGAATCACAGACTGATGTTATATATTTTTTCCATGAATACTTCAATAATTAAATGAAATAATTCCAAATGGCCTGGCATATATGGCAACATCACCGTATTCAAATCCATCGATTGGCTAGTCAGACAGTGTACCAACCAGCCATTTGCTAAATAGTCACCCCACAATGGCATAAGATTTGGCGGCAGATTAACTGTCAAGGTCATTTTCAAGAGGGACTTTTCAAGAAACAATAGACATTATTAAAAACAGTCATAAAACTCTGAAGTGAGCTAGCCTGTCACAACCAATCAGACGACTTGGCCGCTGCTTTCATGTCAGCCCGAAAGCGAATTAAAACTTAGGCCGCAAATACAGCAGGGCATCAATAATGATAGAAAAGTGACGTGTACTTAATGTGACTACAGGAGTTATCTACCTGTGGTGCAACGGCTCTTGCTACTGTATTTCAGCATAAGATGCTTTTTATAATCTTAAAATAGTTGGGAGGAAGGACAGCTTGATTCAGACGGAGCAGTACTAAATATAAACACACACACACATACTTAGTCTATAGATCTTAACTTTTCCTTCTCTAGCAGCAAACTAAGTGCAATATTGCGAAAGGCATTCTTACCTGTCCTGTGTGCCAACTGAACCTTGTTTATCATTCTTGGTACAGAAGTCCGGGGAACTCTGCAGGTAGACCAGCTCGTTCTCCCTTACAGGCCTGATGTCAATGTCTTTAGGCACCAGTTGCTTGCGTGTTCCCATGGGTCTGTGAACCACCTTCGTAGCCGACAAGTACTTCGTCTTCAGCTCCATGGCGATCTCTCTCAGGTCCTGAAGGCCTCTCCAGCAGGTCCTTATAGAGCAGGAGCCAGATACGCCGTGACACTTGCACTTCATCACCACTGCTTCCCTCAATACCTGTCAACAGAGAACATGTGATCAGTTCACCAAGAGAGCAAAAAGGAAATAATTTTCTTCAATAGGACGACATCTTGCTCACCTGTCTACCGACTTCACTGTTGTGCAGGTGCATCAGTTTGTTGGCATGGGAGCCTGCACGTTTCATTTTCATGGGGGCATCTGCAAACTTGGAACCCATGATCAACCCATAGTGCAGGTTGTCCGCGCAGCCCCCCCAGCGATAGCCTGGCTCCGGGATCTCAGCCGGAATGGGCCCACACGAGCACAGACGCAAATCTCCAGTGGTGCATGCTCTTGCGATGGTGTGGCTAATGGTGGCGGCAGAAAGGGCGTAGACAAACGCAGACTCTCTGGTTCCTGGCCAATGACACCACAAACAACCAACACTCAACAGGCTGAAAATAAAACGACCGGCACCGGCCTTTGCACTTGGACTGTAGAAAAATCCATAACCCTCTAAAGCTCCTCCCACCAGTGCTGCCATCAAAACGTGGAGGTGAACAATATAAGAGTGAGGAGGGGAAAAATGTTAGGGGGAAATAAGACGTTTGCTCCGTGGTCTTGTCATTTCATGAAGATGTGCCATAACACGCTACAAATCATTTGTCTCTGTGGCTGAATTATCACGACACAAATATCATCCCGTATGGAGTTTGCATGTTCTCCCCGTGCCTGTGTGGGTTTTCTGCGGGTACTCCGGTTTCCTCCCACATTCTAAAAAGCAACACATACATGGTCGGTTAATTAAACCCTAAATTTGCGATTGTATGTGCAAATGTTATTCGTCCACATGGCCTGCGATTGGCTGGCGACCAATTCAGGGTGTAGCTGCCTGAAGACAGCTGGGATACGCACTCTAGCATGCCCATGTCCCTCATGAGGATAAGTGGCTCAGATAATGGATGTTCAATTTTGAGCGAATCCATTTGCAGCATTTCTTTCACTTACATCCATTTTCTGATCCGCTTATCCTCACAAGGGCCGTGGGGCGTGCCGGAGCCTATGCCGTCTAATCTAATCTTTTCGGGCAGTAGGTGGGGGACACCCTAAACTGATTGCCAGCCAATGGCAGGGCAGATATAAACGAACAACCAGCCGCAAGCACAGTCACACCAAGGGACAATTGAGAGTGTTCCCAATAACCTGCCATGCATGTTTTTGGAATGTGGGGAGGAAACCGCAGAAAACCCATGTTGACACGGGGAGAACATGCAAACTCCACACAGGAAGGCCTGAGCCAGAATAGAACCCACGAATTCTGCACTGTGACACAGATGCACAAACCAGTCACCCACTGGGCCGCCATTTCTTTAACTTATGTTTATAAATTAAGTATCCTAGATTGTGCAAGTGTACTTGATCTTAGTGTGGGCAAAAGTATGCTCCAAAATTTACTTTGAATTGATTTGCATTCTATGATAATGGACTTCCAAAGACAAGCGCATAATGTTTGTCCCAACTGTCATACAGAGCGAGCACGGAATCAATTGGCAACGGTGTGTGGAAAGCATTCATCGCTCGGGACGGTTGTCATAACCCAGAGAAATCATATGTGACTGAAGAATGACCATCCTTGGATAGAGACAAGACAGTAAAAGAAAGCACTGGCAGCACACTGTTGGAGTGGTTCCGTTTGGCTCACAGTCAAGAGATCCCAAGTTCTACTCTTGGCTAAAGGCTCTCCAGTCGTAAACAGAGAGTGGCTTTTGATGCATTTCCATTTTCGTAACAATTAGTAAATGAAAATACTGTAAATTTCATGGTCTTACCTCGGTCAAGGTCTGGAGGATACTTGGAAGAATCGCCGGGAATTTCTATGGAGGAGCAGTTCCAGCGCATGTCAGCAAAGGTCTTTTGGCACGTTTTCTTGACTTCGCGGGCTGCTTGGATGATGGTTTGCATGAGTTCCATGTTGCTGCGGCACAGCTGAGCTTGGGACGACACCAGGCCAGGCAACAGTTTACAGTGTTGGGTCTGGTTGACGTGTAAGGTCTTGGGTGTGTGCGATATTGCTCTGTGGCGTAAAGAGAGAAGGGGGAAAAAAAAGGTCATGCACAGAAGTCACTTCTAATTGGAATCGGGATGGTTGTCTTAATGTGTGTGTGCGTGTGTTTTAGATAGTTATAGTTATTAGTGATAGTAGTAGTAGTGATAGTTATTTCGTTCTAAGACAAGCATCGTAACACTAATTGCATTACTAATAGTCAAATTAGAATGATTCACACAAGGTTCCCACGCTTCCACTTGCTTTTTATTTATGTACCTTTGAAGGACTTTTGAGGGCTAATTTAGAAATTTTTAAGGACTTTTCTCAATTCGGCTGGGGATTGACGGTGGATTTAATGCCCGCTCAGCAATCCATGGGCTGAACAGAAAGACACATATCACTGAGCTGGTGTTCAAATCATTGCTGCCAACGGAAGGGTACATCTTAATTTTTAGGAGCAATCAGCTAACCCTTTATTTGACATACAGTATGTCAAATTTTCATTTTCCTACCCATATTACAGGTAGGAAAATGTAAAAAAAAGTTGAATTAATTCTCAAATAAAGTACACTCAGAAAAATTTTAATTTAGAAAATATAAAACTTCAATTTAGTTTCAAATAGAAATACTTTTTTAAAGGATTTTTATTGATTCTAAAATAATTCGCTGAAAATTAAGGACAATTAAGAACATAATTTTACAAATTCATTTTTTATGGATTTTTATTAACTTTAAGGACCTGTGGGAAACGTGTCATACTTTCAGAGTCGTGTCATGAGCAACAATTAGCTGTTGGGAACAATTTTTTAATGTAGTTTAGCTACTTAAATGGAGGACTAAATGCTATGTGTGGGAAGTGTTTTATGTCGTGAAATTTGAATATATGCAGTTGTATGAATCCTTTCACGCACCCTGTATCCTGCTAACGTGACAAGCCGTCCACTGTCGTAACCTTTAGCATGACGCACATGCCTAAATCCTGGTTTAATACAGTATGCAGAGATGGCTATTTCTGTCTCGAGCGTGACTGCAACCCAACCGGTCAAGGCTACCCCCCACACCCAATGAGACATAAATCCTGCCCAAGTTTTTATTTCATCCATCCATCCATCCATTTTCTGATCCGCTTTATCCTCACAAGGGTCGCGGGGCACGCTGGAGCCTATCCCAGCTGTCTTCGGGCAGTAAGCGGGACACTGTGTGCGTCGGTAGGGGGGGGGGGGGGGCGGGGGGTGACTGGAGTACCCAGAGAAAACCCACACAGGCCCAGGGAGATCATGCAAGCTCCACATAGGAAGCCCAAAGCCAGAATCAAACCCTGTACCTCTGCACTCTGAGGCCGATGAGCTAACCCACCGGTGTCAAAGTCAAGGCCCGGGGGTCAGTTCTGGCCCGCCACATTATTTTATGTGGCTCGCGAAAGCAAATCCAACATGTCAACTTCCTGCTTGCTAAAATCTCGACCAAAATGTAAAATTCTCATAGTTAATAAATAAGAGACATATTGTCAGCATTTTGTTGCTACCAAGCCCCTCATTACATCAACTTAAACAATAGTTAAATAAAGCATTATTATTGCCTTTTTTATATGGTTTCAGTTCAAACGGCCCTCCAAGGAAACGGTAACTAAAAGTTGGCCAAGACAAAAATGGGTTTGACACGCCTTGCGCTAACCAGTCGACCACCGAGATCCCTTACGTTTTTATTCCGTCAGCGAAAGTGTTCATGTGGTCAGTCAGATGCTTCATATGAAAAGTTTCCTTGATAAAACATTTGCTGCAACTTTTTTTGCACAGCTTTAACCGTTGCAGCTTAAAAGATGATTTATCACATTATCAATCGTCAATTTTTAGCTCATTTTTGAGTAATCAAAAATGGTGTTAACTGTTTTTTCATGAACTCCATGTCAATAGTGTTCACATTTTGAAATAAAATTACCAAAACATTGAAGCATTGGGATTGATATTCATTCTGCGCCGTGGAAACACACACACACACACACACGCACACACACACATACACGCACACACCATGCCAAAGACACGAAGTAAAGCCTATGCCAGTAAAGCCAGTGCGCGTGAATTTGAGGTAAATACATTGACCCCAAGATTATATATTCTTTGCTGTTAATATTTGGTTGGTAAAATATATCGTGCTGATGATAATTAGAATAACTTATTCAATAATTTAGCGAGTTTGATGCCCGCTGTGGTCATATTTACGAATGAGATACGATGACACCCACCACAGATGTCTGTGTTCACGCATCTGTCTGTCTGCATCTCAAATAAATCCACCAAACTCGCGCCAAAAGTTAAGATGTCATCCGATAAGGCTAAATATACATAGACTTTTAGTGACCAATGACACACCTTCGCGAGCAAAGCACAGAGCAGTCTGTCAGATTCCCAAACAGGCACGGCGAGTCTTGCGCTTCCATGAAAATCAGGACACCACGACATTTTGCATGCACCGTCTACAAAAATAAAGCCCATGGTGTAACGCACCCCTTATTTCTTGTCTTATTTTCGTGGGCACCCGCAGCGGCTCCTCTTGTTGCATGTTGTGAGAGGGAAGAAATTTCATCCGTGCTGTTGACAATAAAGTTGTACTTGATACTTATTTTTTTCCAGAACAAATCTCAAGCTTTTTCATCTATGCCATCTACGTGGACAGAGGTTTGATGATAACTTTTGAGGATTGACCATGAAAAGGGTGGCGCAATGCGTGGGCCCAGCCGTCGCTGCTTTTGGCTTTCATTCTTGGTAATATTGTTGACTTTTTACTGCGATAAAAATTAACCGTGGCACGGTAGTCAAATGGTTAGCACGGTCGACTTCACAGTGCAGAGGTACTGTTCAATTCCAGCTCTGGCCTCCCTGTGTGGAGTTTGGATGTTCTCCCCGGGCTTGCGTGGTTTCTCCGGGTAGTCCGGTTTCCTCCCACATTCCAAAAACATGCATGGCAGGCTGATTGAACATGCTAAATTGTCCCTAGGTGTGTGCCTACTCCCCGAAGTCAGCTGGGATAGGCTCCAGCACCCCCCTCCCACCCCCGTCCCCATCCCCTGCGACCCAAGAGGGATAAAGTGGTTCGGAAAATGAATGAATGAATACATAAAAGCAGCGACACACATAGATTTGCAGTCACGGTTCTCTGTTCTCATCACACACACACACACACACACACACACACACGAGTGGCCTCACAAGGATATGCCAAACGAGGACCACAAATCTTCAGACTGCTCTCCCTTGCCATCTCCATCTTTGCCTTTCGAAAGTTATTACTGTGATTATTATACACCGTGGTAAATTTTGTCGGATAGCTTGGAAGTCAACTTCGCCCGCTTCTGTTTACTGAAGCCGCATCTAAGTTATTAAAAGAGGTTTCCAGTCATGGCTACAGGAACTGCCCGTTCAATCTATTTTCCCTCTCATGACATACACGTGGACTGAACATTCAAGCTTTTCCCCTCATCAGGATCAACTTCAAGAATGTCGGGGCCCACTTCAAAGCTGCCACGGGGGCTTCACCCCATAAAAGGCCACCGCATGCATAAAAGCGTCACACAACTTTGCATCGTTTCATGACGTCGTGTGAACTGGTGGATTGCAATTGAGATTGCAATTTGAATACTTACAGCCATTTGATGCCGGAGCAGACCTGAGAGAGCAGCAGAGCGGCAAGCACAGCGAGAGGCAGGACGTGACAGCACCTCCTCATGGTTGACAGTGACTTTGATTCGCCAGCCGCAAAAATATAAAGGGGTCGATTTACGCTTTGTGACCTCACAGCTTCACCGTCATGGTTGTCTGGTAAACCCTGTTGTAAGAACACAATTCATCAGTGACCTTTAGCGACATTTTCATGCCAGCCGAATATCCTGAAACCAATTTTTTTTTAGAGCGCCAATTTTTTTTTTGGCGTGAGACAATGTTGAAAAAAATGCAATTTCCTCCCCGACAACAATTTCTCTCCTGACCATATTTATCCTCAAACGCTAAGACGCAATTCAAAACATAGCCTGACTGAAATCCCCAATAAAAGAATACCTTTCATCACAAAGAAACCTTAATGAGTGTAACTTTAAGAAACACAGTATGCACTTTGTAATATACTGTATATACATGAAGTGATCTGCGTTAAAAAAAAACATTCATTGCAAGAAAATTGACAGATAATTCACTTTTGAATTTAGCGCAGTGACCAAACTAACATTACCGGATACGATGCACCAACATTTTATTTCAATGTCATTCACCCACTATCTATATAGCTATACATTTATATACGTATATAGTATGCACATACACACACGGACACCGAATGAGCGGCTTGCACCCAGGACTGGACTTTTAATGCATGCCGCGGTGAAACAAGCTTATTTTATGGATTTTGTCATGTTTTTTTTTGCCCTCCTCTCTTTGAGGAACTAAAATGTATCACGCGCGTTTAACTTTATTAGTTTACCTGCAGGTTTTGATTTAATTTTTTTTTTTAGTTGAGAGTTACAAATTGGATAGAATTTTATGAACAACAATTTATACCGTATGTAGTGCACTAAAAATGAAATAACATAGGGAAAAAAAGCTAAAGGCAAACATTAACTGCGTTGAATTTCAAATTGACTAAGCACATTCCAATTCCGATGTTATTTTTGGGAGATCCCAGTATGTAACTAGGCATGTTTTGGCTTTCGTTTCTTGTGTCGTCCCTGAAAGCGATATTCAACTTTTGCATTGTTTCATTCGAGACAACATGTACAAACGCATGTCTGCTCAAAGGGGAGAGGTGTTGAAGTGACCTTCACAAGGGCATCTTGGCAGGCCTCTGAAGCTGACACCGCCCCACAGCAACCAGTTCCCAATTTTATACTTGGTTCAAAGTGGATATTCTGCTCCTGGCTGTTTATCCATATAGTGGTTGTCAACCTACCACTTTACAGTCATTGAGCCAGCTTCATACACTGAGTTACTGCAATACAAATACACATTGTAAAGAAGCCAAGCTAGTATTTGTATAATGGTAACATTACTTTAAAAAAAAGTGTTTGTTGAATGTTTTTCTTTGTTCGGATACCGTGAATGAATGCGTTCTAATCCAAAGGGAGTCAGCAGCGTGCCAGTCACCTCCTTCGTTTGCTCACAAGTCTGCGTTTCATCTTGACGTTACTGCCACTTCGCTAAACGTGTAAAAACATTGAAACCGCCCACGTGAGCTCAGTAATCCGCAGCCTGCGGACAGCAGCAGCGCCAGCGGCAGTATCTGATAGCGCGGGCGGAGGGGGGGCGCTACCGATAAGTGATCTTTTTGAAGTGCGCTTAAGTGAGCGCATTAAAAAACGCACAGGTAGGAGATAATAAGCCTTTTAATGCTGATGGACAGAAACCCAAAGGAAACTACGGCAAAATCCGTTCATGCGATAATGTGGACGAGTGCGGCTATTAAATGTTACAGCCACAAAAAAAAAAAGGAAATGCATACATAAATACATTCGTTTGTATATTGTTGTATTATTGCCGCTGTAGGGTGCAAACGCATGGTGTGGGGCGGGGTGTGGGGGGGGGGTATATGTAAAGGAGATTAACAAACGGTCATTCAAATTCATTCCGATTGCATCTCCAGTTTCGCCGACAGGATGTTCTCGATGACCGCAATCAACAACTTTGCGTCATATTCCAAACGAAGCGCTCAATCGTAAAGTCTTCAAATCGTGTTCACGAGCAATATTTTTGAATATAAAGTCTTCATTGTTGAGTATTTTACATTTAGCGAGACGTTCATAACTAAACGTTTTGATCTTTCAATCAACTTTTTATCGTCCGTTTTTCAAGTATATATTCAAACCAATTGGCCTCTGTTGAACACATTCAGTTAAGCGTTGCGGTACATGTGTGTATTTAAAAAAATACTGTCTTAAAAATAATATTTTGCTCGCAGTTTATATTTTTATACACATTTCGTCGCGAACATCTATTTTTGGGGGGTCACACATCGAGATCCGACAATATGCTCACATTTAACAAGCAAGTTGCAACTCACCTTTTTTTCTTTTTTTGCCGCGGCAATCCGCTTTCCAAGTTAAATCAAACAATTGTAAAGAAATCACACGGCTGCAGGTCCGAATGTCCTAGTAGATAAAGTCTTTTTTTTTTTTTTAGCCAGATGCGTCCGAAAAATCCAAAATGGGAAGTAAGAATAATTCCGGACAGGTACGCATGTTGTGTTTTCCAGAGCGTTGAGCGCGTGTGCGTACGAGACTGTGTGAGAAAGACGTACAGAGAGCGGAACTAAAGTTGGGCTGGATCAGAGCAAGTGAGCCTGAGAGGGCAGACTCGGCTCTAAAATACCCCAACCCACTTTTGATGTGGCTTGCTGATGTCACACCTGCATTAGCATAACAAAGCGCGCCGCCGCGACCTGACGGGGGCGCGTTCATGTGCTTGCCCCAGTAAACAATTAAATTTTACATGACTACAGAGGCTCAAGTATTCACAATTTGTGCTTAAGCAGAAGTACAAATACTTGAGTTGAAAATATAAATAAAGACTCCGGTCAAAAGTAGAAATAAAAAGTAAACACATTTTTACTGTCAATTATATACAATCCTGGAGTGCACCTGTTTTCGATAACTCACCCAAAAAAAAATTTCAATTAATCTGTTCCAGACTTGATTACCATCAAGAAAAAATATCTCTGTATTGCAAAATGTTAAAAATAATAATAATAAAACTGAACAACCGATCATGTCGGACTTCAGACACGTCACTCCAAACTGCCACCTTCAGAAGTTCTCCGATGACTCTGCGATTGTTGGCCTCATTACAGAAGGGGACGATCGGGAGTACAGGGGACTGACAAAGGACTTTGTGGACTGGTGCCAGCAGAATCTCCTCCAGATCAACCCTAGGAAAACTAAGGAGTTGGTTGTGGATTTCTGCAGGAAAAAGTCCTTACCAGCACAGATGAACATCCAGGGTATGGACATAGAGAGGGTGACCTCCTACAAGTACCTTGGTGTTCTTCTGAACGATAAACTGGACTGGTCTACAAACACGGACACCCTGATTAGGAAAGGACAGAGCCGACTCTTCCTCCTCAGGAAACTGAGGTCTTTTGGGGTTCAGGGGTCACTCCTTAAGACGTTCTATAACTCGGTGGTGGTCTCGGCCATCCATTATGGCATTGTCTGCTGGTCAGGCAGCATCTCAGCCCGGGACAGAAAGAGACTGGAGCGACTGGTCAGGAAGGCCAGTTCTGTCCTGGGTTGCTCCCTTGACACTCTGGAGGAGGTGGGCAACAGAAGGATGCTAACTAAGCTAAAAGCTATGATGGACAGTCCCTCCCACCCCCTCCAGCCCGCCCTGACAGCACTTGGTAGCTCCTTCAGCCAGAGACTGTTACACCCGCGCTGCAAGAAGGAGAGATACCGACGCTCGTTCCTACCGACTGCTGTCAGGCTGATGAATAAAAAATAACAATCATAATAATAATAATAATTAAATGATGTGAAGGAAAATTGTAAATAGTACTGGGATTTATCCATTTTGTGTTCATATTGCATTTAATTGAAAGATGTTTGTTGTTTTTTTCTCTTTCTTCTTTCTACATACATTCTTGCTGCTGGAGGCTGTAAATTTCCCCAGTGTGGGACGAATAAAGGATATCTTATCTTATCTTATGTCAGGATATAAACAGGTTTTAGAAAGTGTTATTAAGATGAAAGTCACAAACACACACGCCATTGTGACATCAGCAGCTCTTGTGTAGATAAACAAAAGGACCAAATATTATATCCATACCTCTGTTACAGTGTCAATGCGTTATTGTTAATTTTGCATAATCTTTGACTCTGCTCTTGTTACTCGGATGTTTGTACATTGTGCAATTATACCATATAGTGTGTGTGGTTAACTTTATTTAAAAAGACAGGTTGTGCCTTTTTAAAAATACTGCGCAAGTATCATATTTTGTTTTTCGGATATTTTCCCATTTCCGTAATACACAAATACCACATACAGTATATGACAAAAACAACAAATAAGCCCAAATTAATTATACATTCGAAACAAATTTTGATTACTGAATGCATATTGAATGCAAAACATTTAATTGTCAGAAATCGTTTTGCAACATAATTTTTGAGACTTCGGCTGTTTTTTGTTATTCCTAAATTGAGTTGAAAATTAAATATGCATTAAGTCTGTTGAATAACAAAGTCAAAATTTCCCATCATGCAAAAAAAAATGTATTTGCACGGACGCAATTTACTGGTCACAATGTGCTTTGAAGGACGGCCAATAAAATCTGTCTTGCGTCGCATCATTTTTTTTTTCCTTCATCAATGTGAACCACACTCCAGTTAGTGATATGTTGCGCAGCCAGCTGTGGAAAACCAAAATTCGCGTTTCCTGAGACTATTCTGCGCCTCAAGTGCTTCGGCAGAGACAAGAAGTGAGTGAGCTGTTGCCCAGACCTTGACCTTCCAGGTGCTCAAGCTAACATGCTTGGCCTCAAGTTGTGCTGCACCTTGGGTGTTGCCAGGCTTTTCTTTTGTACCCGATGCACTTACAGATCTCTAGAATCCAGCAACAAGCCTGCTTCCATCAAAAGCACCACAATGAGGACTGTTTGAACCTACTACACTTCATTTACCTAATACACTGCCCTGATCGGAATAAGAACCATGACGCAGTGCATTAAATGACAAATCAAAACCTACTGGAGACACATTTCAAAGTTCATTGGGTAGGTGTACCTAATGTAGTGGCCAGTGAGTGTATGTTTCGGATTGTGGTTCTGCTCAGATGTGTTTTACATTGCAGTCAACTGTGAATGGGCACAGATTGTTACATATGTGGGTGTTGTGGAGCTTCCAGCCGGACCGGGCCCGCTTTCAAAAAGACTTTTTACACTCAGCCTCTTCATTCCTGAACTGAGGTCAACACCCAAAGCCTTTGATTTTCTCCCACAACTCTCACCTTCTGAATAAAAGAGGAGAGAGGGGATGGGACCTTTGGGGAGACGTAAGGTACGTGCCACGTTAATAGTTCATGATTGTGAAACCACTCATTTCAGAGCTGAATTGGAGAAGAAGTAGTGTTTGTCACAAAAGCTTTCCAGAGGTTGTCAAGCAAATGTGCTCTACTATATTTCAATAAACGGAACACGATTCTTTTCAACAAGACGCAGAGCGACCATAAAATACCCATTGATGTTTGGAATACAGCAAATCGGCGGTATCCCAATTGATGAAACAGTTATAGGTAATGGCCACGATTTAGATTTCACCCAGCTTAAATAAAGCAAGTGTAGTATTTCCCCAATTAGTGCTGTATCGGAACTACCCAACTGGGAGATGGACAACTATAGCTTCTTCCACGTTTTACTTTGTCAGCATATTTATGTACAGGGTTTAAAAAATATATTTGAAGGAAAAAAAAAACAACCCTTTGTGGCTTGGATTCAAAGACAGAACGCACAAACTTTAGTGCACAGGAGGTGCTACAATGCCTTTAAATATCAAATGTGAGCATGATGAAGTCATAATGTAATTGTTTTTCCTCTTTCTATATTTCTAATTCGTTCGGCCAATTAAACTGTTTCACCCATCACTCTGTTTTCTGTACTGCTTATCATCACAGGGCCGTGAGAGGCCAGTCAAGATATGAGAAATCCAAGAGGTTCGTGGAGTCACAATGAATGAGCAACCCATGGATTATACAGCATGAATTTGCATCACTTTAAACCCTTTCATGCACCCCGTAACCCAATAACATGATAAGCTGTCCACTGTAGTGACCGCTGTCCCTGAAAGTGTGAAATACATCAAGGATCACAAGGCTCCACCTGATGATTGCCATTATGCAGTAGAATCCCCCCCCCCTCCCCATAAAGTAGTAACATAGGGTGACTGTCAAATGTTACCTGCTTAAGGACATGATCAGATCTGACGTGAAAATCCCATTTCATTCCAGGGTCTGCTGTGGTCCACGGTGAAAATTGCCAGAGAGAGTAAAAAAAAAAAGTCTGCCCAATCCGTGCACCATAGGACATGATTGGTTTCCAAATCTTTTGCACGCCATTTGGTTTGAACCCCTCCTCTCTATTGTGCTTTGAAGACAAAGCCCTTTCAAGTAACAGATGGGTGGCACTTTTGAACACGTCATGTGGTCCTCAGGAGTGCCATGAGCCTGCAGAACAGACAAGACCAGACTTTGGAGGGGATCATTTGGAGAAAAAAAATAATACAAGATGCTTTTGTAATAATATGCATTGTGGAATTTCTTTTATCAACCAAACAATTTCTTGAAATCAAATGAACTTTTTGATAAATATCAATCCGGTTTCCGACCTCATCACAGAAACAGTTCTAATTAAAGTAGTAAATGATTAAAGACTGACCATTGACGCAAGAAGAGTGTCGGTTCGGATCTCAGTGCAGCGTTTGATACAGTAAATTATTTTATACTGTTAGACAGGCTGTAAACTTGGGTCGGACTAAATGGAACAGTCTTAAAATGGTTCATGTGGAGTCCCTCGAGGGTCAGTCCTAGGACCCCTTTTTCTTTCATCATGCATACGTTAAACCAAGGGTCAAATTCTTCAGAATTGCTCATGCTGCCTTATCATGACTATGCAGATGATACACAGGTGTACAGTATGTTTCAATATCCCCAAGAGACAGCAGTTCAAGTAAGATGCTGTGTCACTGTCTAAAACAAATTAACTACCGGTACTAGATAAACCAACATTTCCTTCAACTGAAGCAAAACAAAACTGCGGTAATTGTTTGGGGCAAATAATAAATGAGTATTACTGTTGGTGAACACTTAGGGCCCTGTTTACGTGCCAAGCGCAAGTCCAGCGCAAAGCGGAGTCTAACTGCGCACAAATGGAGTTTTCCTTCTTTTGGTATTTTGCTAAACTTTGCACAGATAGAATTGGGCGTAACGGTGCGTTTGGCGCAAACAGAAATATACTTGCAGGAGTCCGTGCATGAAATTGGCAGGTAAACTGCAAGCTCTGTCCTTGCGGATGATGTGGTTGGCCATGCATATGACGTGGGTAGGGACAGTCTTGTACCCCTAATCTTGTACTCTCCCTACAATAGTCACAATTTATTCAATTAATTGACACTGACAATGTCTCAGGAACATTGTCCCAAGCTGATGTCATTTTTATGAATGAAATCCGGTGAAATCCACTACACGGAGAGCCAAATTTGTCTACTTGCGCCTCGTTCAAATACAATAATGTTAGATCACCCGCTCTGCACGATATACCGGTACTTGGTTGGAGCCAGTCTAAAATTCACGATTGCACAAGTCTGCTTAAACGTCTTAAAACTAACAAACATGCATATGATTAGGCTGAAGAAAACCAATCCCATAATGTTTTAAATCAAACTTAGCTGCGGATGCTTCTCTTGATCTTGGTGGGGGCGGGGGGGAATTTTCATCCAAGTCTGGAATGCTTGATTTAATTGCAGAGGTCTTTGCAAATGCACCAGAGCTGCAGAGAAATCACGAGGACAGTCACCATGATCTCGAAAAGCATGAGTTTACGTTCACCCTTTCATGCACCCTGTGACCTGATAACATAATAATAATAACAATACATTTTATTTATAAGCGCCTTGGCTGTCCACTATAGTAACCGCTGTCCCTGAAAGGGTTACACTATGCAATTGATACATTGCGTCCATGCATGTGCTTCTGATAAATATACCCATTTTTTTCCCATTCTGGTTGGAAGGTGAGCATGAGAGCATCCTTTCTTGAGTACAAAAGCATTTCAAACACCTAACTACATGCCCATTAGTGTTTGTGAATCTTAACAACAACAGATCATCTTTGCAGCATGGTTTTTGCACAAATGACCAGGCCATGTGCCTTGTAAGAATGACATAGGCTATAGTATTTATTGTACTTACTCAGTGAAGACTTAATGTTTTATCCATCCATCCATTTTCCGATCCGCTTTATCCTCACAAGGGTCGCGGGGGGGCACTGGAGCCTCTCCCAGCTGTCCTCTGGCAGTAGGCGAGGGACAACCTGAACCGGTTGGCAGCCAATCGCAGGGCAGACACAGACGAACAACCATCCACGCTCACACTCACACCGAGGGACAATTTAGAGGGTCCCATTAGCCTGCCATGCATGTTTTTGGAATGTGGGTGGAAAACAGAGTACCTGGAGAAAACCCACGCAGGCACGGGCAGAACAAGCAAACTCCACACAGGAAGGCCGCAGCCGGAATCGAACCCTGCACCTCCGCACTATGAGGCCGACACGCTAACCAGTCACACACCGGACCGCCTGAACATTTTAAACATTGAAAATAATCTGAATTGTATTCACTTACAAAATAAAAGCTCCCCGTTTCCACAATTCTAACTTGATGCCACTGAATAATTCAAGCCAAAGGTTTTGCTTGTGATACTGAGAATACTAGCCTGTAGGCCTCCTCTTACAGTATTTTCCCTTGGAAATGAAACCTTGAAATAAAATCCACTGAAGCCATCTTTGTCCTTATTCACCCCACACCCAAGAGTAGTTAAATCCTGACACAAAGAAAGAGTACCACGGGTTTTGCATCACAACCTTGACTTCAAATGGGAAACCTGGTGCATGGCTCAATCACGTCAGCGCTTGGACATATACAGTATTACAATGTGCATCCTCCATGCGCCATCACTATCCCCGACATTCAAACTCTTTACAAAACCCATTTATAGATCCAAAGAGCCATCAAATGAACACCACATTTTCAGGAGGTTTAGCCCTCATTAACGAACGTGTCCAGGGGTCAGCAGGGCTGGACATGGCTCCAGAGAACTGTGTTAGCAGGCGGCCCGCAGCGGAGGCAGATCCGTTTGCTCAGCAACTGAGCGACAACACAGAGATGCTCCTTTCACACTGAGATGAGCACCGACAATCGGGGCTTTGTTTGGGAGGCATCCGCTGTTGCAGCTCACGAGGGTGAATATATCTGTAAACTCATTCGATGGGTTATCAGTGTTCAGGCTCGCTCAATATTAATAGAATCATAACATTTATTTTTTTCTCAGCGAGAGACCGTTTCACTTCCAACACAAATGAGTGTTATCTTATTTTGACTGTAGTCAACTGTGTTATTTTTGGTTTATTTCATTTGGCATTGTGATGAATGCCTCGAGATCTTTTGCAAAACTTTTAATTCAGGTATCGCTAAGTATAATATCTGCGCTGCGTTATCATTTGTAGAATAAGAAAGCAAACGAATGAGACTAAACATACATTTGAAATTTGATTTAATGTCTGATAAGATCTGATACACAGCTGGGTCAAGATGACAGGGAACCATTTCAGACGCATTTCAAATGTTTTGGTGAGCAAATGGACGCAAAAATGCATTTCATTATTGTGCACGGCAGTTGGACGCAACTGCATACAACCATGACAAAACGTGTTCAATACAAATAGAAAAGGAAATAGATCCATTGCTTCGAAAAAGTATTCAACATTTGTAGAAGTGCAAAGATTATTTGAAAACCTCTCAAGTTAATCGATAATTATTTTGATAATCGATTAGTGAAGAGACTGTTTAATTTATTCTTGTACAAATCCTTGAAATTGCAGATTTTCAACAGTGGTCTTCTGAGACTGCTGTAGTCTTCCATAAAAACAGGCGTGGCTTTTTTTTATGTCGCCAAAATAAGACATTTGCTTTTACTTTGATCAACATATTTTCCCCATTTTCTGACAAACCAGTATTTGAATTATAATTAACTTATATTTCCGCAATGTATAAAGTGTCAATTTGAAATGTCCCAGTTTTCAATAAAAACATTGGATTCATCATTAATCATTAATTGCAGCCCGAAACAGAATTCCATTTTGTGCCAGTGGAATTGCAAACTTGAATGCATTTTGTTGATATTTCACGTGATAGACCACCATAAAATAGCAACAAATTGTGAAGTGGCACCAAAATGGTATAAGGTTTTCAAAATCTTGAAAGGATATCAACATGAAAGGTTCGCTTTGCATTTGTATTCAGCTCCTTGTACTCTGAGAACCCTAAATCACAGATGTCAAATTCCGGTCCTGGAAGACCACTATTCTGCATGTTTTAGATGTCTCGCGCCTCCAAACCACCTGATTCCAATGATCAGGTCAGCAGCAAGCTCTGCAGGAGCCTGATATATATCCACATCTCAAGGAGCGCTGTCAAGTCCATCATCCAAAAATGGAAAGATTATGGCACTACTGCAGTGCAAATCTACCAAGACATGGCCATCCACTTAAACTGTCGCCAAGAGGCCCATGTTCAAGCTAGAGGAGCTGCAGAAATTCACAGCTCCCGTGGTACAAATGGTTGATAATTTGCCACAAGCCATGTAGGGGACAATATAAATACGTGGAAGAAGGTGGTTTGATGAGATCGATAGTGAATTTTGGGGCTGAAATGGAAAGCGCTGTGTCTGGCGGCAGCACGACTCGTATGCACCACCCCTAATGTGAATCACTGCGGTGGCAACATCTTGCTGCGGGGTTGTTTGTATTCAGCTGGGACAGGGAAGCTGGTCAACAGTATTTAGCTGGTCGCTAAATACTGTGCAACAGCGGTCCCCAACCTTTTTTGCCCCACGGACCGGTTCAATGTCAGACAATATTTTCAGGGACCGGCCCTTAAGGTGTGATGGAATAAAATACAACAAAATAATATGACCCGCATGAAAACTGTGGTATTTTCGAAACATAATCAACGTGAATCATGACACGAGGATTGTCAGATCTGGCTGCAAAACTCTGGTCGCTATGGTCACGTTTAAACGTGCCTTCAAAATAAGATAAACCACAAATAAAAAATATGACTCACCGTCGTCGCATATTATGCAGAGTGGGTTTGGTGCGTGGGAATTTCCCGTTGAGATAAATCCGTATTTTAAGTAGGACTTCTGATAAGGCTACATTCAATAGATCGTATTTTCTTGAACGGCGTAGGCTCCTCTTCTGTCTTCTGGCTAAGAAAGAAAGTTTCCAAAGACCTTTGTTTTTTTACTGATTTTGCTAGCTCCTAGGTTTCATTTTAGCAGTAACTGATCACGTGACCGAAAAGTGCTCCTTGACCTGCATCAAGAGTAACACACCGTAGATGGATGTTATAGAGAATCCACTAACTTTTCATAATAAAGTATATTTCAGATTTCGACATAAATAAAACGGAAGTAATGCAAGTCCTTCATTCTTTCTGTGCGACCTGGTACCAAATGCCCCACGGACAGGTACCGGTTCGCGGCCCGGGGGTTGGGGACCCCCCTGCTGTACAATCCCGGAAGACAACCTGTTGTAGGTTCCAAAAGACTTGAGACTAGGAAGGAGATTCATCTTCCAGCAAGACTAAACATCAAATCAGAGCTAAAATGGAATCGATAAGATTAAAATCAAAAATAAAACTTAAGACTGGCCCAGTCAAAATCGAGACCTAAATAGCATTCAAGCCTCTGTGGGTAGTCTTATAAATTGAAAGGCCCTCTCCACCCCATTGCGCGGAAGAACGGGCAAAAATATCAGCGTCGAGATGTGTGAAGCTCATAGACAATCTCCACAAGAACAGCTGGAACTGCAATGAAAGGTGGATCTAGCAAGTTTTGACACAGGAGGTGTCAACTAACAAGTCACCACAATTTTCAGATTTTGATTTGCTTTAAAATTTTGAAAACGATGCATCATTGGCGCTCCAATTATTATTTAGGTGCTACTTCATGTTGGTGGAGGACAAGAAATCTCAACTTGTGTTGAACCGTTTGAGGGACAGCAGTTACTACAGTGGGCAGCTTACCATGTTATCAGGTTACAGGGTGCCTTAAAAGGTTAAGCTTGTGTTTGGAAGGTGGCAAAATGGGAAAACGTTCTAGAGGTGTGAATATTTGGTCAAGTCACTGCAGAAAAATGGTGTGTCATCAAAACTAATGTTATTATCTTTGATACGGCTGTTGTGACCGTGCACATGAATCATCCATCGGGTGAGGGTGCGTCACGAGATTTAGTTAAAATTCTGCCAAGGCTTAAACCACATTGGAATCCTAAGCAAATGATTGACCTTCCCCAACAGAAAAAAACTTTGCAAAACACTTGCACTGAGAAATCACATATTAACTAAACCACAATGGTGAAGTTGTAGCCAAAGAGAAGTGATTTGCATAAGTGGTGTGATCCGATCAACTTCACGCTCCAACCACTGCAGGGGCCGCTAAAACAAAAAAGTGGACCATTTGGGAGCAGTTAAATAAAGACATGAATATATTTCAACTTGGGCCAGTAACTGAGTTTTTGATAAACTTACTTTGACCTTTACCGGAGAGAAATCATGCAATTCCGGTCTCGCAGTGCCACCTTGTGTCTCGAGCACTATATGGTCCTCAAGACAAATAACAACAATTACTTTTTGGGACACTTTTATTACTTTTTTGACAAATATATATGCTTTTCCTATCAAGGAGACATTCTTTAAAAGCTAGGTTTACAGCAAAAACAGTTTTGCAATAGGACATAAAATATGGGAAATCAACAAAACATGATGTAAGCATTTCAATGCGTGCGCAAAGTAAAGGAAAAGCGTGACGTTTAATTATAAAATAACTTGTAAAAAGTGATACCGATGACAGCCTGGCCATTTCTGGTCATGAGAAAACTGCTGTTGTTGTTATGGTTGTTTCAAATGCCAATGGGACTCTTTCATTGTAACATGAGAGGAAATATTTGTTTTGCATCAAGGCACACAAGCATTGATCATTGCTTTTTTTTTTTTTTAATCCCCACCCCACCCTTTTGCCAACCCATATGTTGGTCCCATTTGACAGGACTACTGTACAAACTACAGGAAAAGAAATCAAATATATCAAAAACCATTCGGGAACAGATTATCGACAAAAGGAGAACCCATGAAATCAAGAATATACAGAGAAATGTTGATTTCACACCTCAAGAGTTGAACTGTTCTTTAGTCTCTCTAGGATGGGAAGACCTGCAACTCTGTGGCTATTACAGAGGATGTAGCTCAGTGAGGGATCTGTTTTCCTGCTGGATAAACTCTTGTAAGCTTCTCTTTCCCTGCTTGAAGTTACTCTCCCTTCTGGAAAATGGCAAAATCACCTGCAGTCGCAGAAGAGTCTCAATATTACTGAAACTTCTTATGTGCGACGTCTTGAGGGTGTCGAGGACAGTCGTCGGAAGATAGCCCGCCAGAGGGTCCAACCACTTCTCCTTCCACAACTTGATCTCATCTTGAAGCGAGGCCTCATCCGGCAAGTCTTCTTTGTACAGGCGCAGCACAAGACCGCCGAGAGTGCTGGTTTCGACTTTGGACATTGCGTAAGGCACAATCTCCAGACACCGAAAGGTATCCATCACTTTTTCGGTGAAGAGGTTGTCAATTTCCGCTATCGAGTGCTCGACAAATTTCAGACTTAGTGCATTTTTGTAAAACTCGCTCAGCGGTTCGAGGAGAACTGAATGCAGCAAGGGGATGTGGAGTTTGGATGCAAGCGTGACGGCTTCCTCAAACCATGCCTTGTGGTGCGCGTCGATATCGTTCATCAAATTCCTGAGAGAAGCGTTGAGATCTGGCAAAGTGTTCAGGGCAAGTAGCATGTCTAAGGGCTTGCCCTGAAGAGACTGGCTTAGCTTTTTGCTTTCGTGCAAGACGTGTCGCAGCACCACCAATGAAAAGATGAATTCAAAGTTTCTGATTGAATCAAAGAACCGCGATGCTTGCTGCTGGTCCGATACACTTCCCTGATGTTTGAGCTCATTTAGGCAAAGCAAGACAGCTTCGATAATCTCTACCATCACCTCATGCATGTCGTGACTCTTCTCCCAATTCTTCATCAGCATATCCCTCAGCTCATTCCCTTTTCCTTCATTGCTCTGAAACACGTGGAGGATCATTTCCTCCAGTTTGTTCTGCCGTTCCGCGTCCTGCGTCAGCCACTGTAATATTTTATCAATCTGCCCTGTTCGTTCGGCTGCTTCTTCTGTTGGAGAAGACTTGGCCAACCACACATTGAGGGACAAACCATAGCTCACTGTTCTGACTGCCTGAGGGTATTTGTTGGCTATTGCCAAGCTTACAGCTCTTATCTGAGTTCCAGCTTTACCGACACTGAGCAAGGCCTGTCCTCGACAATACGCCATGTTAAGCCCCCATTTTTCAGAGAGCGCGGTCTCAACCGCATCTAGAAGGACAGCAGAGTCTTCGACGAATGGGATGAAAGCCAGCGTTTCCTCACACTGGAAGTCCTCTTTGTTTAAGTACCTGATGCACAGCGGGACATAAATCTCACCGTCAATCTCAACAGTCTGTTCGGTGATAATTGTGAAGAACTGAGAATCCCATAGTTCCTTGATTATTTCTTCGCGCAACTGCGGCTCATAAAATGAAACTGGTTGTCTTGGTCCTTGAATCGTTTTCAGAACCACTTCGGTTTCAGTAGATTTCTCCTCTGCGCCTGGAAGCTTCTCAGATGCTTCGGTGGCAGCGTCGGATGCTGAGGACGACGCCCGGTTTGACAACTCTTCTGTGTCAGCCCCTAGTGAAATATAGGAAAATAATGAGCGATGTACTACGCAGAACACTACTAAGACTCACAAAAAGCACATACTACTTATATCTTCCAAAGACTTGGAGCAGTGTGGACCAGATTGGGCAGTGGGAAAACGGGTGGCTTGGGAGGATAATCTATTTTCAAAATTAAGATTACTCCAATGCAGTGGCCAACTCATCTCATCCTTTTTATTGTGGTGAATGATTTGCAGGTCCCAAACGTGTTGTGGTGTCATGTGTTTACTGAAGCTGCTTCTTAGAGCTGCATATATTTTAGCGAAATTCAGAAAGCCAACACAAGAGGAAGGTTAAAAACTATTTCCACCATTAATGTGATCTATGCACTAATCTTTGAAAAGGGAATGGAAATCTGTTAGATTGTAGAGGTATCCCGATTGTATTTCGATTTGGACTCAGGCTGGGCTAGTTCAAACCCTTATTTATCTTCGAAGGAAATCCTTTGGGATCATTGTCAGGCTGAAAGATGAAGTTTTGAGCACAACCCTGAAGGTTTTGCCAAAACACTGACTGGTAAGAGGTATGAAGAACTACCTCCCATGTACAGTTAATAGAACCCCACACCACTCTCTCATTCCCCTACAGTCTCTCTCTCAACCAACCAAGACAAGGCAGAAGACTACTGCCCTATATTGTCTCTCGGGTCTGACTGATGTTTCTTTCTGGGAGGGTGCTTGGTCATGATGGCCCCCAAGCCCGTTTCACACAACACTGCATGCCCAATATCGGCCCGTGAATACATCGGCTGTTCGGAAAAATTACCATATTTTCATGAAATTCCCGATGGCCACCTTGCCCCTGCCACATACACAATGAATGCCCCCCCGTTAAGTGCAGTGTGAAAGGGGCTATGCTGAGTTCTAGACGTGCTGAATATGTAAAGAACCTTCAGCTAACTTCTGTTATGAATCGGCGCAAAATAAATACAATTGAATTGAATTAAATAGAATATACGTGACTAGACACAAAATTGGAAGCAGAGAAATAATTTATATAAATGAGATCAGATGAATGCACTTACCCCTGTCGAGATTTAGGCCTCGTAAAGTTTCCATCACCTACAAAAAGCAAAACGTTGGTCATGCCAGGCCGATGGTGCCGATTCAAAAGTGGTTTGACTATTTTTAAACATGAAATGTCAGTTCTGGAAAAAATTTTGACCACCAGCATGGTGGTGATGTAAGATTAATGCCACAGTTTACCTAAATCAGGGGTCTCAATTTAGGTGGGGGAAGTAGGAGATAAAGTCTCGGAGCTCATGAAGAAAATTTGAAGCTTCATTTTCACTACCAGTAGGTACTCGTTTATCCCCTAGGACAACATGAGCAGCCCGCGACGCTGGTCTAAATATAGCTGATCAGTAACAGGGCACAGTAACTTACTAAAAGTAATTAAAACAGAAACATTTACATACACTTAATATGGTACATTTATTCATGTCGCAAATATTCTAAATTTTGTTTAAAAATGAATAAAAAAGACTGTTCAATGGGGAAAACTTTTTATTTACAAAATATTTTAAAAGATATTTTAGAGCTATAATTTATATATCGTGGTACGGTGATGTTTTAGTTCACAATTATCATAGCGTCAGAATCTAATATCAGCCCATGCTTGACTAGTACATTTAAATTCACTTTTATTTTTTTTAAATGTAGCTCCCCATACATTTTCAAATGCAATGCTTTAACAAATTAAAAAAAAAACAGAAAAAACAAAACAGTAAAACACATTTTAATTACGCAGGTGTATTTATGTGTCATTCAATTCTGACTTCTCAGAGTAAGTCAGAGAGTCGTCTTAAATTTGAGTTAAAATGTAAGTTTCTCATTCCAGTTAAAAAATGGTAAAATGCTGAGACTGCACTGAAAATGAAAGAACGCATGAAGACATTTATGACACTCGTTTATCTGTGAGAAAACTCGGAACAGGTGGTCTGACAGATTACTTCAACACTTCAGAGCCACGAACTTACCTGTGAAAGACATGGACTGCTCTCTGGATCAACCTCAATACACTTGCCAATGACTTCGGGCAGCCTCCGCAGCGTCGCTTTGTGAGAGAGGAGCATCACACGAGCTCTCCTGTTACCTTTGCATACGGTGTTCCTTAAAATATCCCTCATTGAATTCAAAGTGGACTTCATGAGGTCACATTCAATGCTGACACTGGGCAGCACCGCGACCAGCCGGAGCAGTAAAATAATTGTTGGGTGGTTCTTACACTCGGGATGAACTAATGTTTCGGCGATGGACGTTGGAGGAGCAATATCCTGGTCTTTGTCTCTCCATACTGCGGCCCATGCATTGATGTCCTGCTCAAGTGTATCCGGCTCTGGAAGATCTGACAGGTAAAAGTTGAAATGTTTGTCTGTGGATTGTGGAACAATGGGCTGTGGATTGCAGGATGGCAGTAGAGACAAGATCGATAGAGCCTTCAAGTGGTTGTCTGAAAAGCTGTACTTCATTTCATCAATGAGACTTTTGAGGAGGGGGATGCTCAGAGTTTCCCTGTAGTATATCTCTGGAGAATCGTAGTTGCCGGCCTCCTCAGGGAAACAGATTTGATGAGGGGCTACCTTGCTCGCTAACCGATATGCCTGTTCAAACCAAGTGGAGTGTACCGTGCTGACATTTTCCAACATTTTGTTGAGAGTCTCTACGATTAGAGGGATCTTTTCCACTTCACAAAGAATATCAGCAGGGTTCCCACAGCGGAAGACTGTGCTACAGTTACGAAGAGGAGCACAAGCATTCTTCAGGACCACAAGGGTGACTATGAAATCCACGCTCTTCAGGGCAGCGGAGAGAACTTGAGCATGCATTGACATGGCACCTTTGGCATTCGAACAAACGTTGTCGAGGCAACTGAGAATGCCCTCCAGTGTGTCAGCAAGTATGTCAAAGAAGTCCTCTCTCTTCTTCCACCTGGAACAGCATGTCTCCGGAATTTCCTCCAAGGCCTCCCTTGGCATGTTCAACAGCCCATCAACGGCCTGTGCCAACTGTTCTTCGAGACGAGGAGAGTCACCAAAGAATTGCAGCAAATCTTCTGTGATATCCAGCATTTTTGCCACCGCAGGACAAGGCACACTGCCTACCAGCCAATAGGCCAAGCCACAGGACTCACTTGGTGTTACTACACACAGTGGATAAGTCTCGAGGATGTCCAAAGACATTTTCTTCAGGCTTTGGTAACCTGAGCCCAAGTGCATGAATGCTTGTCCTCGGCACTGTGCCATCGGTAAGCCCCAGGATTCTGTTAGTATTTTTGTAAGCTTTCTTGCTTGAGTTTCAACATCACAGTTTTCATCATATGGCAAGTAACCGATCAGCTCTACTTTGGGAGCAGATTCTCGGACATACCTGACAAAAACAGGTAGGTGAGTCTCATCGGCGATCTTTATGGGTTTGTCTGTGATAAGTGAGAAGAATGGGGACTCCTGTATCTCTGTCAGTATGACATCTCGGATTCCGTCTATGAGTAATGTCACAATTTCAGTTTCACTCATGGACAGTGCACATTTGTTCTCCTTCTTGAACCAGTGGCACAGGTTGAGCTCCTGGGTGAAACGCTCTTTTTCCTCTTCGGAGAGGTCCGCGATGCTGATATTTTTTTTCCCAAGGATGGCCGCTTGTCTAAATAGCGTCACCAGACTTTGACGGTTATCTCCAATTTGTCCATTTTCATCTACTGGCTTCATGTGTTGTTGCTCATCCGTCACGTCAGGACCCTGCTGAATTTCCATCTCATAACTTTCCACCTTGACAGATGTAGCCACTAGATGTCCAACAAAAAATTGAAAAGAACAAAAAAAAGAGTCAGATTCATAGCAAATTTCAGTTGACAAACAAAAAATAAATACTATACCTTCCATATTGTCAGAGCTGCGGATTAAACTTTTGGCTTCCTTATCCTGTGGAAACATAAGTATGCATCAAATGTATTGACAGATGGTAAAAGAGGCAGTCGTTGAAGCAGCTGACTCATTGTTCTGAGATTTCTGAGAAAATAATAAACTCAGGTAATTACAAAAACTGTTAAGAGTTCATTATTGTGGGGTGTTTTGCAATGTTGGCTCATTCGGTTATGCAAGGCACATCATACATTGCACATACAAAGAATCGTCAATACATTTAAAAATAATTATATATCTTTTGCATTTTTTGGAATGGGCAGATAATTTCGACTTGGTCGTTTTGTAAGAAGCTCGCATGCTGAAAAGTTGTGAGCACCACTGCAGTAGGGTCGTCGATGGATTTACAGTGATGCTTTAAACTCCAAGTTTGCTCTTCAGTTTCAAATAAGGGGAAAAAAGAAAAAGAGGTCATATCTTGTATTAGGGGACATCAGAGAATAGGGAGGAAGCACTCCATGGGAACCCAGCTATTTGTTCACAGGGCAAACCTGTAATTTTTTGTTTATATTTCTTTTAGTAATATAGATCACAAAGTGTTTGTAGAGCCCCTGAGGGTCTGCGCAGCACCCCTACACCCCTTCTATTGGAGAACCTGCTTGAGGAATACAAGACAGGACAAACAATATCACAAAGTGTAGCTCAATTGAACGAAAGCACTCACCAAACAGATCCCCTCCAGGGCTTGCGGAGTCACCTTCAAACACTGGCTCACCATGCGGTCAAGGTCTCTGTTGAAATCTGTGCCGACCTGGAGCACAGCTAAGCAGGGGGAGCGGTCTTTGGGATTTGTCTTCCGCAGGTATTCTTGGAACTTCTTGTGACGCATGACAACTCCACAGTCCTCAAGGGCTGTGCTGGGGAGCACGGACATAATACGAAGGAGTGCGTTGATGTTGCCAAAGTACGGCATGAGCGGCAGGCGCAGCGTTTGAAATATTGAATTTGGGATGGTCACGGAGGCAACTTTTGTCTTCCAGGTGACTCTCCAACAGCAGAGTTCGGTGAAGAAGTTGTCGGCGTCTGGAAGATCGCTACTGTAGAGAGGTGGCTTGGATTTTAAGCTCTCAAACATGTAACTCACTGTCACCAAGCAAGGGACCAGGGAGAGGAAATTAAGAGCTTCTTTGTGATCCTCTGAAAAATGATCCTTGACGGCATTGATGAGGTTATCCACTAAGGGCACACTTAAGCTGTCTTTATAAAAACCGACTGGCTTAATTAAAGTGTCCCTTGGCAAAGTGTTGTCGGGAATTTCTATAGGCACTCTTAGACTTTGAGCGATCGCACTGGCTTCGTCAAACCAATTCTGGTGGAATACTTTCAAATTTGTTTTGATCCTGTTCAAGGTCGCCACGATGCCGGTGATTTGACAAAGCTGGAATGCCGTATTGAAATGATCTCGCTGAAGACCAGCGCTCAGCTCTCTGGTAAACGAAGAGGTATTCTTGAGGATAACCAAAGCGATAATGAAATCAAATTGCATTATTTTGTTTAAGAGGACCCCAGCTTGTTCAGAAACATCGTTTTTCCACCTCTGTGGATTGTCTTTAACTTTTTCAAGACACTCAACGAGGGGCTCCATCATCTGCACAAACACCTCATACGAGTCATGCATTTCTTGCCAAAGGGAACAGTAGGTCCCCTGCAATTCCTGGACCTTTTCGTAGCTCTCCCGAAGACCATAGGCAATGACATGATCCAGCTGTTTTTCTAGAGCAGTCCTGCTGCCAAAAAACATCACCACCTCTTCAAATGTATCAAGGGCTCTTTTAACCAGTGGCACTGGAATAGATTTTGACCACCATGTGTTGAATGAATAGCAAGAGCAATGTGTGCTAATGGCAAGGGGATACTTCTCCTGCACTTTGCAAGCAAAAGCTTTGAGTTTGTAAGACACATCACCAGATCCGAGGTAAGCCTGACCTCTGCAGTTATTCAAATCAAGACGCCACTCTTCCGTGACAATTTCCAAGAGGCGACGCACCATAGCGTCACAATCCAGATCTGCTTCCAGGAATCCCATCAACTCCAGTCGCATGACATCAAAACTGTCCACGAAGCGAAGAAAGAGAGGAAGATAGTCCTTTGCCCCGATCTTTACAACACGATCGATGAACAATGAAAAGAATGAACTCCCGGCTTCTGTGAGAATTCCTGCTCTGACCGCGTCTTCACACACAGTCAGTACTTCTTTCATTTCAGACTTGGTGACATAGTCAACTTCTCCATCCTGAGCGGGAGAAACCTCACTTTGTTCCCAGCTTTGGCTGGTGTACGCAGCAGTCACTGCGGCTTGCAGAGCCGACTTCAAGGCTTCTCTATCTGTCTCGGCACACTTCATCTCTACAAGACTCTCAGCATCCATCTCCATGTTTATTACTTGCAATTCATCTTCTGTGTTTTTTTCGGCATGGTTTCCTTGGCTTGCCGCTGTAAGAAGAGATGATTAAATATTAAACATGAACACAAACATAAATGATGCAAAATCTGTTGGACTATAATTGTACAAGGAGGCGGGGAATGCTCCAACACCCCAACATCAATTTACCAGCCAGACATAACTCCCAAGTAGAGGGTGTAGGAGCCACGTAGCAATACTTTAAGATAAAAGCGGATGAATTTGTTAACCGACTGCAAATATATACTCATCAAAGTGGATGATGAATTGAGCTTTCTAGAACTGCGTGGCTCTGCTCCAATTTATCCAGCCATGCTCCCATCATGAAGACTCGTTTTGTGTCATGAGGAGGGCACGGCAACCCTAACTGTGAGCTACTGTGCCTGCCTCACCTGCCACTGCCCCCAAGAGTGCAGCCTTGTTGTGCCAAATTGTATACCAGTTAAAACAGGGGAGTCAAACATACGGCCCGGGGGCCGGAACCGGCCTCGAGGAGGTTTGATTGAAGATCTACTTTTCAATCAACTAACCTCCCGGGATCTACCCTTACCGGCGCATACGCACACACGCACACAGACAGACGTCACACACACGTCTCACACACACACACGCCATGATGAGAAACAGCCTGAAACTGAGGCATGCGACGCACTTTTGCAGCCTGTAAACTATCGTAGCTCACACGTACCGTTTTAAAGTGCTTCCCTGGGCCCTCCTAGATTCCTATTCTTTGCCTGTGCCCTCTGTGAATTGTACATGAAGCAAACTCTGAATGAGAATAATGACGATAAAAGATAGAGCGCAACAGTTCTGATCACAAGCTGCAATTGCAGGCTGCTGATAGCTAACAACTTCCGGTGACGTAATCACGCGCCACCGTAAATTCAAGATTTACCTGCTTTATTTTATTTTTCAAATATTTTTTTGGTGAAAATGAGACTGATAAGATGATTAGGGTGCAGTGTACATTAACACAAAAATATATATTACTAACACGTACCAAGACATACAAATGTTTTTTTGGTTATTTTTCTCGTCAATCTTCGGATCTACTTGGGACATGTCTTAGATCTACGGGTAGATCAGGATCGACCTAATGGGCACCCCTGCATTAAGCGACGTCACTTTGACAAAGTAACAGACACAGTAATAGAACAACTCCTGATTGAACATTACCTTGATTTCTTTGTCATCAGAATGTACACGTACATAATCGAATACTTTTTTGAACAAGGTCCTCAAATTACAGGAAGAGCTGTTCAAGACCTAGATGTGATTATTCATGTTCAGCATTTGAGGAATGTGACCCCAAAAGTGCACAAGCGAATGGACTGTCCACTGTCGCATATAGAAAAATGACCGCACGCCACCTCAATTTGGCTATATTTAAGCAGCAGGGCGTGATGCCCAATTCCAATTTTTGTTAAATCTGAATTTTTTTAATGTTCTCGTTCACCTTACAAAATGTAATGTGACCGTAACACATCTCTGATCTGACACGCATGTTCTGCATTACATAAAATAAAGATGCCTTCTTCGAGATTTTAGTTCTTTATTCTGCCGCTTTTCTTTTCCGATTGATATAAAAATGATTTATTAGATATAAACACAGAACATGGGGTAGGACTAGATACGTTTTTTACTTCTTCCTACTCCCTTGAACATAACTGTGTTGAATGATGACTGATTTTTCTTTCCTTTTTACCATTTTATTTACTTTATTTTCTGTCAAATTATTACTGTATATGTTTTATGTTCAATTAACAAAACCAAACCAAACAAAAAGTTTGCTGACTAATATATCCACCCCAACCACTTCACCAACATGAGTGAGGTGCCGTTCACTTTCGACATTCCGGTGAAACACACCGTAGTGAGCAAGGGGACCAGCACGTGTGAAGTCGGCTTTTACTGTTGTGCTTGGTTGCCATGGTAATGGACAGACACGGCCACGGTGAAGTTGCGTGGGAGCAATGGCGAACGCAGCTTTAGTCATGATGGGCGGCAGCGCCGGCCGAGCGAGTTACGCCACAATTTGTGAATGGATTGGCAAAAGCAAGCATCAATTCTAAGGAGCTGCACGGCAACGAGACTGACTGACTGTGACACAAAGGAACCTGGTTTATTTGATTGTGAACTTGCCCAATAAGTACAATCGGACGCAGTTTTGCTCCTCCTGACTTACAAAAAAAAAAAAAAAACTCGCATGCATGCGCACGACCATATTTTTTAAGCTCGCATACGTTTTCTCATGCCCGCGTCCAATAATACAATGTATATGTCTGAAAGACATCACACCTGTTTCTGACACTACTACCTTTTAATATGGTGCACCGTATTGTTGCGAAAATACTGTATTTGGATGTTTTTTTCAGTTGAAATACAGATCAGATGTGTAGGGATGAGCGTAATACTGCAGATGTATCAGATACATATCCACATATAAAAGACAAACCCTGCACACTGTGCAAATGGGCAGTGGAGTTCTACCGCATCGCTCAGCGTTGTGGCGGCTCAAAGACATTGCAGTGACTTGCTAGAGAGAACACACCATGTTATTGCTCCTTAAAGTCAGTTTCTCCGTATTTCTATGTACTACATTAGGCTGTCACTATTTTTGAATCAATTACCCTATCAATCATTCCAGCCAATAAAATGGATCATTATCGCTGACAGAGAAAGACGATGTTTCACAGCTTGACTGCAGTAACAACTTTTCACCAATACGGAGTGCTAACAGATTGTGAAATGGTCATGAGGAGTTAGACGACAATGGAAGTCTAAGTAGACTGGAAATGTCTCTGTGAAATGAAAACAGGAAAGAAGCCGAGAATATCTCGCTGGTGGAGGTTCAATGCAGAGATTTTGGGTCACACGTTTGATTTTAGACTTATCTGTGTTATTACATTGACCTGTAAGTTGAGGTTCCACTGTATAGAGAGCCATTAGTACTGAACAGAAACAATGAAAACAATTGCATAAATCATCTGACCTTTAGAAGACTTTTCTGTAATGTCTTCATCCTGAAAAATACACAAAATTTATCAGTTATTTTCAAAAATTTATTATTGGTCACGACAACTGTGATGAAAAAAACAAAAAAGATCTACTCACAGTTTGTAACATCTGCAGTATGTCTGGATGCTTCTGGACATATGAATCCACCATTTGGTCAACATTGAAATGCACATCTTGGTTGACGTAGACATATGCCGAGCTAAACTGTCTTTGGTCCTCGGGAGTGTCTTTCAGGTAGGCGTGGCATCGTTCCAGTACCATGTGGTATTGCCCATAAACATCTGCCTCTGCATTTACGCATGGGACAGTGCCCAAGACTCGCAACAAGCTCTGCACGTTTGGGTAAAAGCCGATGTCTGGTATTTTCAGTGTAGCAAACACTGTGGTTGGCAGAATCCTGCGCTTGCTTGCGTGCCTCCATTTGACTTCCCAACAACCAAGCTCTTCATAGAATGTGTCAGGCCTTGCAAGGTTGTTCAAATTGGCGTCTGCGACTTTATCGCGGCGAATGCTGAAATTGTGGTCGGCCATGTAAGACGGCACTAAAGAGAGCCATCTCAGAATCCTCACCATCTCCGTACTGAAAATCCGCTTGACCTCCGCAACAAGATACTGCAAGATGGGCCGGGCTAAAGTTTCTCTGTAAAAGTCTTCGAGCTGGGTGTCATCGGAATCTCCGTGGTCAATCTCGGGTTTAACGACTTCAACACCAAGCTTCTTGGCTCGACTGACGGCGTCTGAAAACCATTTTCTGTTGAATATGGCAATGTCCTGCTGGTATTTGTTGACCAGCTTTAAGGCATTTGAAATGGTGTACTGCAAGGTACTGCTCATGCTAATTATTCCCCTGAGACTGGAGTTGAGTATGCTCACACAGCAGAGGGTGTTCTTGAGAACAACTAATGTCATGATGAAATTAAAATTCTTCAGAACTGGCTTGAGTTTGGCCATCTGTTCAGCTGCATCTTCATCCACCTTTGAAATCATTTCATTGATGCAGTTCAGGAAAGGCTCCAAGATATCCAACATAGTTTGGAAGGCATCAGTGCCACACTCCCAATTCACGCTGATGATGGCTTTAATTCGATCCACTTCTCCCTTTATATGGCCATATGTCATCTGGATTTTCCCTTCCAATCTTTTGTACAGCTCAGGTGTGTTCCTAAGTAACAAGGCCACTTCTTCAACGGTGTCTACGATGGTTTGAATCGTTGGCACCGGCATGCAGCGAATAATCCATATGTTAAAAGCATACGGGTCACTGGGTGATAAAACAACTTGCGGAAATTCCAGCAAAATTTTGCACGTGAGGTCTCGCATTGACTGACACATATGTCCACTAACGAGATACGAGAGCCCTCTGCAATGCTCCATCCGTAAGCCCCACTTGTTTCTTAACTCTGAGATAAGGTGGTTAAAAAGATTGTCCGCATCCAAATCACAAGGCAGGAAACCAACAAGGTGTTTTTGGGGGAACCCAGCCTCTGTGACGGATCGAATGAAAATCGGGATATGCTCCTTTCCCTCAATAGTGGTCACATTCTGGAGCAGAATGGAGAAGAATCGGGCATGTCTCAGGCTGTTCTGGATCTCCTCTTGCATGAGGCTCTCACTAAACTGCAGGATTTCCTTCTTATCAATTTTCTCCTCACAGATTTTCTTCAGAGAATGCTGATCCCTTGCGCCGCCGGTCGACTCGTCTGTGTTGATGTTGCCACCGTTGATGCTGAATCCAGTCAGTGCCAGAATTTCCTTAAAATAGGCCTTAAGAGTCTCTTTGGCTCTGTGGCCGCCTATATTCTCTTGAGCTTGGTTATCTCTCTGTTCAGGTGTTGGGATGTCATCGCTAGAAACTTCTTTTGTCGCCTCCTCAGTCACTTTCGGTGTTTCTATGTTTTCTAATGAAAAAGAGCACATGAATGAGTTTTTTTTTTAATTGCTGATATATTCTTCATATATAGCATATTGGTAGAACTAACAGTATTGCGGAAATCGTTTCTTGATATACACTGTCCTCCTAAAGTATTAGAGGGAATTTTTTTACGTTTGCTGATTCAACAAATTCAGGTTTGACATCAAATGATGAATGAGACAATTAATCAACTGTTCTACATCTGAACATCATTTGTGACAAACAATATAAATATATGTATTTTACTTAAGTAAACTGTATTGGAAATTGGAACAGATAAAATAAAGATTGTTCATATTAAATCTGATGTGTGAAGTTAATACTCTTCGGCAATAAGATGCAATTAAATGATTTTTTTCCGAGTGAAAAATAGTCAGGCGTGTTTATTATGTGATTCCGTCTTCCACTAAAATCCATTTAAAATCAAAATACAATCAAATAAAAATGTTTCCTTTTTAAAACAAATAATAGCACTGCTACTCGCCTCTTGACTGCTACTTGTAAGCGGGAGCACATGACTCCTATTCTGGCTCCCGATACATTTTCAAGATTCAATTATTTGTTTTGAAATCTCTAAATTGCTTTGGTTAAACTTAAAAATAATTTTTATTCTTTGTTTTTTGACTCGGAATAAGACCTAATTTTAGTCTTAGTAAAAAGCAAAAAAACAAGATACATTTTCAAGATTCAATTATTTGTTTTGAAATCTCTAAATTGCTTTGGTTAAACTTAAAACAAATTTTTATTCTTTGTTTTTTGGCTCAGAATAAGACCTAATTTTAGTCTTAGTAAAAAGCAAAAAAACAAACAAACAAAAAAACTATCTGTCATTAACGTATTGTTTTGTTTATTGCGTGAATTATTTTTCCTCCATGCACTGTGTGTACAGCGGTGGTTGTTTTGTGTACAGGGTTGTTGTTTGAAAGTGCTCTCTAAATACAGCTGAGTTGAGATGATTAAAATGCAATTAAGAGTAATAATTAAATGAATAGAGATTAATTATAAGGTATGTAACTGATTCTTAAAGTAAGTCCCACCCCTAATAAATGTACATATATTTAGAACCAATTAGCCAATTAACTGATGGTCAGAATTTTATTCCGTCAGATATCACAATCGGCATCAACTTAAAAACATCCAGATTAACTAGGCTCTCGTCTGGATTTCAATATTTTGAATTTTACCTTTTGTCTTCTTCACAGTGGGTTCCTCTTCCGCCTGTATTTTAAAAGAATAATAAAGTTTATTATTTAAATATTTTAAAGAAAATTTTAAGAGACATCTGTCCGACAGTGACACACTTACAGGGCCTCCAGCACGTTTCCTGTTACACGTTGATTCATTATTGGTGGGTACACCAAAATCAAATATTGTTGGAACAGCATCGTCATTCGAGAGACATTTCTGGAAATGAAGAAAAACAACTTGAACTTTGGCTTGGACTTAAAAGTAAAAGTTCTTCTCGTCTAAAACATGAACAACATTTTGCATTCAATGAATCAAAACAATTCACCAATTTTTGTCAAACATGTTTTTCATTGGACAAAGACAATCAATCTTCAAGGGTTCAACACATGTCAAAACTGCACTGCTGTGTCAGGCCATCAACTACCGTCAAGACGCCTGATCGAGACAATAAGTCACAAAAAAATTTTGACAGCCAAAAATGGTCCATAAGTGCATTTTCGGATTTGGACCAAAACACTTTTGAACAATCGGTGATGACACAAGAAACAAACTTTGCAAGGGAAGGTGAATGTGATTTTAGTGTGCATTTAACAAATGCAATTGTTTGGTCTTCATTTCATTTAGTTCATAATTTGTAGTTGTTCAAACTGGAGTCAAACTGTTTTTATCCCCAAGCAACTCCAACACCCCCGAACCTCTGTCCCAAAATAATACAACACTAACTCCAATGGAAATGTCAAGTTTGACACAGCAACACTGAAAATAATACACCGCTAGACAACTATGAAAATGTGTGTGTAGAAAAAGTGTCATATGCACAAAAACTGAGCATGAGACGAACAAACACATCATAATTTTTACCTGAACAGTTATCAAAGAGGGCTCAAAATGTTTTGCGCAAAGTTTGTAGAGTTTGTGCAGTTCCTCTGGAGGTTCTGACGCCAAATCTTGCCGACAACAGTTCGTCAACCATTGTTGGCAGCTGAAAATCGAAGGAAAACACAATCAGAAATCGGTGTCCTTTTCACTTCGGAGAGCTGAATGTCTTTACAAGTAGATAGTAGATTTCAACTTGCCTGTTTGTTTCTTACATTATCCTTGAGTTTAGTAAATATAAAGTTACGACTAACTTACAATCTCTTCTTTTGGATAAACAAATGCTCTTTTTCACTTCCCATTAATTAGCCTGGGTCACATACCGTATTTTGCACTTCAGAATTACCTCATGAATGATGGCAATTTAGAAAGCAGTTCCAATTTCCCCTCTAAACTGTTACTCATCAGATTGGATTTCAAACATAATTTATCAATTTACTGATCAAAATATCTATCTGTAAGTATATCCTCGTTAATACTTTAACATCATCTTAGTACTTTTCACCTATGTCTTTCACCACAATAGCTATTACAATATTTGCTAGTCTATTATTTAATATACGTTGGATAATGGCTACATAATTATTTGGTATATTTTAATTGTATTACGAATTGATATGTTCTAATTCAGGGTTTTTCCTGGCTCAAAGTGGGGCAAAGGTGGCATCATCCTTGCCATGTGCCATGACATGCAGGTATTCTGGAACTGACTCGCTTTCTTTTACAGGAAGCATAGTTTCCTTTCCAAAGTTAAGATTTCCAATAGGAACATGGCTGTCACTTATAGTGATTTTCTACTTCGGGTACTGAAAGCGCTTGACACCGTTACCTCCTTCACCTACAGATGATGCAGGTTCAGGAGCAAGGACACTTTGACATGGTCGCGCTGGCTGGGGATCGAACCTCCAACCTCTGGCTTGGGAAACAACCACCCCACACTGCGCCGCCCTGCATTCATTTATTAAAACTCGCATGGAAGAATGATGGGCTCATAGCTTGCGTGGTGGGGCCACATGAGTTTGAGACACTCATTGATTATTTTGGAGCAGCTTTCAAGTACACTGCGGTCTGTGTCCACCTGTGCTGCAAGAGCATGCTGCAGTGTCCTCCGTAAAAAACTAAACAAAACAAAATATACAACTATGTATCTAAACTATATTATTTCGGGTTTTGTAACTTTATTGGTTGAGTGCTTTTAGAAACTACCATCTTTAATAAACTTCTCCTCTTCTGCTGCTTTGTGAACGGCCGTCACCTTATGTCTTTTTGTGTGTGTCCAGCCTATAGTTGGTTGATGGCTGTCCAACAATGGTAGAAGCAATTGCAGGGCAGTGCTTTTGGCATCAATAACGGCATGCCTTCCTCAGTATGACTGAGCCAGGTGAATTGATTTTGCCACTGCCACTTTATTTGGACTCTTGATTTGAACTATTAATATAACATTTGTCCTCAAACTCTCTAATTGGCATCATAATCCCCTCTGCAGTTTGTACATTTTGTCTTGACTTCATGCGCACAACCCTCTGGGTTCGGTGAATCGGGCTCATGGGTTTGACGGAGCCTCTGCCATGCAGACATCAATTCAACGACTCAACATGCTAATTAGTTATGACGGCCGCTTGGCCATCAGTGGCTGGTTCATTTTGTAAATTAAAATAAACATGCTGGTGTCTTGATAGGGGTTTTTCCCGTGTTGAACTTGTAAAAAAAAGTAATAAATAAATAAAGCCCCGAAATTGTCCTATCCTTTCGTTAAATTCCTCCTTTTTAACCCTCTCCTCATTTGCCTAACATATCAATTAACAGCTCATTGGGCGATTCACTTATTTCTTAATTTACTTCGGCTTTCTTGGCTTCTTTCCTATATTTAAACGCCGTTTGAATATGTTTATTGTTATGCAACATTTTTATTACAAATCAGCGGCAAGGTTGTTTTAAGAAGATAAACCTTGCAGGGGTACGCAAACGGCCTGCAGTACTTTGGGTGTGGATGGCTTGCAGTTGAGAGACAGTGAATTCAAATTTAAGTTTGATGATGCACTATATTAATGGAGCATTTTAAGCTTCGACTCTGTACTACGAGTTATCGGATTAGATACACGCCGAGTCATTCTTGATTGCCCGGAATGAAGAAAAAGAAAAAAAATCGCACTGCTCATAGTGGTCTGAAATGCAATACGACTTAATTGTTTACAGAGTTTTCCGATGCCTTTCCTACAAAAAGCTGAGTGGCATGACGATTTTTTGAAGCGGGTAATGATATCAACTACCTTCACTACGTTACCGCGCTGAGCCAGTAGGCGTCGTTTACAAATTGAGGTTTGCAATTTGCAGAATAAAAAGTTTACAACTACTCTCTTTTTTCCGTTTTATCAAAACGTCGAACGCTTCGTAATAACACCACACCAACCGGTGCAGTCAATTCCTCTTTCAAAACGAATGCATTTACTTTATTTTACCGTGACTTATTTTAAGAGCGTGGTGAGTCTGCGCCATTTTCAACTGAGTTGTGTCACTGTTAGCCAACATGATATTGCGCTAACGACAATGCTAAAGGCAGATGGCTAACATTTCTATTACATGCTCGGTACCTCGGGTACGTCCCGCTCAACCATGGAAAAGCCTTACCGCTCCGGGTCCAAGGGAAAGCTGAAAAGTGGGATGCTGCTATCAGGTCCTTCTTGCTGGTAGTCGCAATTGGCTGCAGCACAGCAGTTAGTCATTTTGGAAAGCAATATAGCTTGCTAACTAGCCAGTTAGCTAGCTTAGCTGGGTAGTCCAATGAGAGCGAAACCAGCACTGAGTCTAAGGACTCATGCCGTGGCAAAACGTCTACCAGCAACAGTAAATGTAAACACTGTTCTAGTTTAAAGTATTTTAACGAGTTAAGACTCGACAAGTTACATTCTTAAAAAGTTGATGCTGCGTGGTGTTCCACGAGTCGCCGAGACCGTGATATGAACCAGGAACTCGACACTGTAATGAAACATGTTGTCCAGCAGAGAGCACAATAGCCTTCATTGGCTGGATTCTACGGTCTGTGAAATTTAGCGACGCTAAACCACTGGTTGGTCTTCCATTTTGTTAGTATATCGCTGGCATTTGGCCCGAACCTCCTCTGTCTCAGTTTGGTTATTTGAATATTGTTTCACAAATCTATACTATTGGTCAGTCCACACGCGTTGATGTTATTATTATTATTTTTTTTACAAATTACACTTGTCAATGCATGTTTTTTTTCCCCATAGAGGCAAATAAGGATTTGTATATTTTTGGGGGGCTCGTTACAAATCTGCACTAGTGTCGCACATCAGGTTTTCATATACTAATAATAGCATAATATGTAAGGGAATATATCTAGTAATATTTATGAATCAAGGCTTCAGTTGATAAAAGGTGGATTTTTTTAATGAAACATAGCTTCATAATTACATTATTAAAAGTAATTTGTTGAAACCAATTTCAGAGATGTGTATCAATATACTAACCCTTTGTCTTAATCAGTATGCAAGAAGTAGCTACCGTTTCAAAAAGGTTGTTGTTGTTTTTTTGCACTGAGTATGCGCACACGCAGCACAGTGAAGTTAACCACCAGTTATGAGTGGATTGGATTGGATGCAACTTTATTGTCACAAGTGCTGATAATTAATGATCGTCCTCAATCTACTGAAAGGCCACAATAGAACGTACTGTATTGCTTAGACTGATCAACAGTCTAAAAAAAGATATTAAACAGAAAATAATGCAAACGTTTCAAAACATTTTATTTTAGAATGTATAGTTGTCACAACACAAAAAAATGTAAACAATTATGGAATATGGATAACGAATGAGATTGTCACAGTAGTAATTTTGAATAATAGTAAACTTGAATGGCATTTACAAGATGCTTCTGTCACAATTGTCTTCCAAACTGGATAATTCAAAGCACTTGGCAAATGTATAATTTTTAGACTTTTGTATTCAATGTTAATGAGTCATTGACATTCCATCTCAAAGAGAGAGCTAGAGAGACAAGAGAGGGGAAAAAAACCGTAACATGTTAAAATACATCAGTCTTAACGCTTGGAGGACTAGGACATAGGGAAATAATTTCATTAAGCACCATTCCCTCAAAACTAGTCCGTTTGTCAAAAAATGTTTTTAAAAAACCCAAAACAAAACTACAAAGCATCATCGCCGCCGGGGTATGTCTTCATATAGACTTCTACCATTGAATCCAAATCATATCCCACATCATTGTTTATGTTCAGAAGAGCCAGGCTCTTTGATTTAGCTGCATCAGGGGTGTTTTGCATGTACATCTTGAAGCGCTTGAATGCCACGTCACAACTGATATCAAGAGCCAAAGTAGGCAAGACGCCCAGTAGTCTCAGGACAGCTAGCATGTTTGGGAAGAACTTCACGTCAGCCTGCTGCAGCGTTTCCTGCAGACTGCTTAGCAACACTTCTCCTTTACCTTTTTTATTCCATTTAACCCACCAACAATGCAGCTCAGCGGCAAGGGAACCTGGGTTAGGAATGTCGTTTTTAAACACCAACATGTTTTCTTCTTCAGGCTGCCCGGCCTTGTTCAGTTCTACTACAAAAGGGACCAGTGACAAACATCTGAGTGCTTTTAGGTGGTCATCACTGAAGAGTTCAGTGACTTCTTTGAGCGTATGGTTCACCAAGGGAATAGAAAGGTGCTCCTTGTAGTAATTCTCTGGCTGAAGGCTTCCCAACTCTGACGGATGCTTCCTCAAGAGCGACCGAGGAAGTTCGACTGGAATCTCCATCGTGGCGGAGAGGTTAACCGCCTCTTCAGTCCAAAACTCATGGTATACGTCAATATTGTCGGATACTTCATTCAGAGAGTGCAACACGGCTTTGACGCTGCCAGCAGCAAAATAGATATCTGATGCTTCCCCTTCGATGTTTTTCCCAAATGCCCTTAAAAGTATCATGGTGTTTTTCAGGACAACCAAGGCCATGATGAACTCAAAGTCAGCCAGAGCTTTTGAGATCTCCAAAGCATTATATGTGATCTGGTCACTCCATCGCAAGTCCTCATTGTCATGCACGCTGTCCACACAAAGCAACAAAGCCTCAAGAAGGTCCAGCGTCACCTCAAAAGCATCGTGTCTCTTGGTCCAACCGGTGCAACAAGTCTCTTTCAGCTCTTTGACCTTCTCTTCTTTTTCTGGGTAAATAACAGAAATGGCATGCTCCAACTCCAGACGCAGTAAAGGGGATTGGTTGAAGAAAGACTCGATTTTCTTCAGAGTACACATGACAAGCTGAACCCCTGACAAAGCCATCCCATTGGCGAGCGTTATGTTCAAGGCTTGAGTGGGTCGAACTGTGAGCATGGCCAATGGATACTTTTCAGTGACTTTGGCGGCAAATGCTTTAATTTTAGCAAAGTGTGTTCCAGAGCACGAGTGTGCTTGACCTCGACACTTCTCCATGTTCAAACCCCATTCATTGATCATTTCAGAAAGCAGTTTCTCTGCCAAAACATCTGCGTCGCCATCGAAAGACAAAAAACCCACAAACCTCTCGCGCTGGTAGTTGGAGTCGTCCACATAGCGCAGGAACACAGGGAGGTACCACTCATCCGAAATCTTTACCAGATCATCAGTAATAAGTGAGAAGAAGCCATTTTCTTTCACATCCTCCATCACTTTACTCCGGATGCATTTCTCGCACACTTCAATCAGCTGTTTGAGCTGTAGTGATGAAGAACCGTCTTTATTCGCGTTGTACTTCTTCATGCCCTCATCTCCGCAACTCATGCGATACTCGAGCAATGCATCAAAGTTGTGTAATCCAACAGAGTCTTGTTCAGTAGTATTGGAACTGGTTACGGGAATGTTTTGCTCTCCTAACAACACAAGCGCTTCAAATAAAGACCTGAGATAGTTTTTGTATGTGTCTTCCTCTGGAGTTGTTTTTGGCTCTTCCTTGTCCACTTCCGCTTGAGAGCTTTTGATTTCTGAAGGGGTGAAAAAAAGTGGAGACCCAAATGATGCATTCAGCTTGTTTTAAAAAAAAGTGCACATTTCTACTCACTTTTTCTTCCCCTGGTTTTTGTATCTTCATCCTTGAAAATATTTAATTTAAAATAAAAGGGGGGGGGTATATATTCTGTATGTTAGCAATAGTTCACACCAGAATTACACCATTATTATTAGTTTGCTTATAGAGTGTCAAAGAGTTACAAAAAAATACATACCATCTCTTTACTGCGTTTTACTTGCGCATTTTGAAGTTTGTTGGGATCATCAAATATAGTTGGTATGGCGTCATCCTTTATCGCTGTAACCGGCTCACTCTGTAAAACAAAGCCACGTTAAAACAGGATGCGCTAACAGTCCATCATGATTTGATACATGGATGGAGCTTAGAGGGTAAATGTTTAAACATTATACACACAGGACTTAACGATGGAAAATTAATATATAATATTTGATATCATCACATGACTTACACTATCATCAGACGTTTCAAAATGCTTTGCACAAAGTCGGTAGTATCTGAAGAGATGTTCTGGTGATTTGTCTACTAGGTCTTCCCGCTGGCATTTTTCCACCCACATTTTACACCTGAAATGGGAAGTCACACTTTCATACTCTTTAAATATATCAATCATATATTGTCTACAATAAATTGTACATTTTGCCAATTATAATTAGAAGTATTTGGAATTTACTGGGATGAATCATACAATTTGGGTATCAAGAGCAAATTTTTAATTCTTTTAGGTTTTGTATTACATTACATCATGCATCAATTTTTTGGACAAAGGACCTTAATATATATGGTTACCAAGGTAACATTAAATGACTTAAAACAGTCAGAAAAGTAATGGCGCTTTTTTTGGTCATTTTATTACTTTTCAAATCATTGCACTCACATATGAACCATAAACAACGAACCAAAATCACAAAAGCATACAAAAGAAGATGACAATAATAAAACACAGTAGAATCTGAGCAACAGTAATTGGTCTATCAAGTTTGTCCATGCATTGTCCATTTTCTCCCCTTCTCATTCAATTGTGGTCCTTGGAATATTTATTTTTATAATTTCGATCCTGGAGGTGAAGTCTTAAAGAAAACTTTGTCCATCTTTGCACGTCTTTCTGTACCAATCTAGAATTACCGTAATAATATTTCAATTTTTTTAATCAGTTATCTCCACTCACAGATATTAAATGGATTTCATTTCCTAGTTAAATTTGAAGGCTCTTCGTATTTCTTGTGAGGGAAGAATGACACCCTTTTTTAATTTCGAATTGGAGCGCCAACCTGCTGACAAGGGAGACAACCTGTTTTAATGTCGGGACTGGAAGGTCCTTCGGGTGGCTTTAGAAGAACTACATGATTCACGATGTAAGAATAAGTGGTACTGAATATAAATATCGAATTCTTTTGGTTCTTTTCCCAACCTGCGCTTTGTGTAAACTGAACGTAGAAATGACGGAACATCTGTGCGTGGCCATTTAAAAGCAGAAAAGGAAGTAAATATCGAAATAGGCCTGACGGTTGACTTGTTCATTTCTTTAAGCTTTTAGTACACGACTGTAAATATTGATCTGTAGTTTTGTTTGTTGGTTTTATGTTTACTGATGAACACAACAGCTGATATAGCATGGTTGTTAAGCACAATATAATAAAATACTCAGTGTGATTCGGTTTCTTGACATTAAAACGTCAAAACAAAAGCAAAAACACAAATGGTACGATTAATAATTTTTTGGAGACATTTCCATTGAGGAGCCAGTAATCAGATTCGTCTTACCTTTCTGCATCAAGCGGAAATCTGAAGAGTGAATACAAATCCGATTTCAAACTCGTACAGTTTGGAGCAGCACACTGATTCTGCATTTTGTGTAGTTTGTCTCAATACTGGGTAGTGATGTGAAAGAAGTTCTAAAGGTAGCAAATACTGCTAGCTGTAGCGCTCAAACGTTTTGGACAGATGGGTGGACTTCCGTTAGTGGATTTCAAAATAGAACGAGTTGCTCTGACATACATACAGTACTGTACTGTGCATCCAGACTTCCTCGTTAAACCAAAGTCTTGAATTCACTCATAGTGTATCTTTACTATTATTCGAGGTGAAAACACAGAAGTAAAGCTCTTTTTCGCGTGGCCGCCGTAGGTCTGGGAATCCTGCGATATGACGCGCTCATGCGCAAACAGTTCAAGTATTTTGAGAATTAACTTCGGCAAACGCAACAGCGATCCTAAAAAAAAAATAAAATAAAAATCGGCCTGGGTGCCTGTGTTTAGTGACGTCACACAAAAAGTGCGTCCGGAAGACAACGGGATGACGTTGAAGATCGCAGTTGGTCCGTTTTGTAGAATTTGGTTTGATTGATGGATCTATTTATTTTCAATCAAATCTATTTTTTATTTTCCATGTTTGGACAAATCTCAAATACAAGCAAATAAAGCATGTGCACCGGAAATCGTGTAGGCACCTCCTACTGTAGTTAGCGTTCAAAAATGTGTTTCCAAATCTGCAGTAGTTTTTTACGGTTAGATGAAGATAAAGAAGGGGAAACTAATTGGTTCTTGCATAGACCATATTTGATTAGAACCAAAATAAAAGAGGTCAATTTCAAAATATTTCACAAGTGTTACACTACCCCGCGAAAATATACAATTGACATGGACTCACTGTGCTGATTTGGGGAATTTGCTTTGCTTTGGGAATAATGCTTGCATTGTTTGGCCTGACTAAAACTGAATCCTCAACAAAACAAAACAAAATTCCAACATCTACTATTTACTTTTTATCTAATTTTGATTAACATAAATTTAGATACATTAATACATTTAGATAAAAATAAAAATACGTTTCCTCAGTAAATGTCATTTTTGTTTATTAAACCCTTGGTTGTGTATCCTGGAATTGAAGGCGGAACAGTATTCGTGACCAGTAATACTGGAATGCTATTTCGTTTCAAAATAATTCAAACCAGTGCGGTGCCTCGATCTCGTGCCTTGTTTTGACATATCCTATTGGTTGATTTGACACCCTCGCGAGATCACCCTAACCAATAAGAGTGTAGTAGCGGCAACTCAAATAAACATTTCAAGCCAAGTGGCCGGTTTTGTTTTTTGTGTCACACTTTTGCCACAGTATTGAGCTCTTCCACTTTACAACACACGTTCAATCGGAGAGTAAGTTGTTTTAGATATATTGACTGATGTCATTGTTCATACGAGGCGATAAATCGCAATGTTTGACGCTGTTCAAACAAACTAATAATGGACAGTTTGGCTCGCCATGAGCTTTGATTTGCTTTTTTGTCCTGTTTTTGTGCTTTCTGCAGCCTTTGCTATTCATTTATGGTATTTTGTTTGTAGTTGTATGCATCATTTTTGCTCCTTGTACAGCGGTGGTTTTCAAGTACGCTATAAATACATTTTAGTTGAGTTGAGCAACATCTTCATTTCCTGCAGAAATTGCTCCAGACAACTACGAGTAACTGCTAAATCCCGATAAAAAGGGCTTTCCAATACTAATAATTTCCACGAAGTCATTGTCTTAGTGAATAGAATTACGCCGGTCTCTCTCTTGAACGCCACAAAATTGAGTGAATAAGACAATGTCGGTGGTTATTCTACTGTACCATGACCGTTAATTCTTGTTATTTTGCCGTGGACGGCTCCCATTGGCCAGTTACTCCAGATAAATTTACAGCATTTTCCATTTAATCTTCTTGTCACACAGTAAATGTTGCAGTCATGCTGAAAGTGTACACTACGCTGTCAGTAAAAAGAAAACTATGTTGTTGTTGTTTTTAGTTTAATCTTGTGTTTTAGGACAAACGAGTGAAATATCACGAGGTTGCGCTCCACCATGAGCAACATAGCTGTTTCAAGAAAAAACCCAGGCAAAAGAAAAGTAAGTTTTTTTTGGTCACCTTATTGCGAGTAACATTTAAAGAGGGCCGATGATGGAAAACTGATATTACTTGCAATTGCTTAGTTACATATATACAAATATGTATCCTATACATGATTTATCAATTTCTGAAAATGTTGATGAAAGCAAGCTGTTCACATTCACAGCGAGAGCCTGTTGAGAGCCACATCAGATGCATTCATGTGAACTGAAATGCCTGTATGTGAGTTTTTATGTGAATAACAGAGGACATGTTCCTATGAATATGCGTGCTTCACTATACTTGAAGAATGCGGGTTGTTTTATTCTTTCTCTCAGTGTAAACTTAGCCATTTTGGTTATTTGTCACTTGAAATATCCATGTAGATGGATAAAGGCATTAAATTAGAATCGGGAACTTGGATCTGCAGTGCCAAACCAGTCTAAAGCATCTGGTGAACGGTTGTAATTAAAAAATAAATAAAATATTGCTCTAAAAGTTTGTTTTGAATTGTTTCAGGGAGATAAGGAGAATGCTCAGCCTGGTGATGGAGCCAATTCTTTCATCAGAAGAGATTTTTCAAAATCAACATCAGCTCTCTCTGTCCAATGTAAAAGCAATAAGAAACAGGAGATCCTGGTTAGAAATGGTGTCAGTAAAATCACCTCCAAAATACAAGACACAAAGTCGACATCTGGTAAGGTTCTGAACGGCAAGTCCAGACAGAAAGATGGGAATCGTGGTGCTGTCTGTGTGGTCGAACAACCTGCACGGAACCAGGCCATTCTTGCTGAACAGATAGTGAACAATGAAAAAGTAGTTACAGATACCACAAGGGCACCGGTTGCGGTGGGTTCATTTAAATTTGCCCCCGGCCTCTACAAAGGTAAAATTGTGGAGTCAAAAATTGGATCACTTTGGAAGTCAAGTGCGACAGCTCGAGGGGCGGAGTCAAAACCAGCACCACCCAAAACAGAGAGCCAAAAGGTTGTGAATTTGACAAAAAACAGGTCAAAGTCTGTTACTGATGTCCCTGGACGCAACCTCCAAAAATCTGGCCCAACGACGTCTAAATCGCTGTCGGATGGACGCGTGCAAGCATCCAAACCCGGACCCAGTGGCCGTCTTCCAGGACCTCGCTCTGCCCGCCCTCCGACCTCCTCTACTGTCCCGGCAACATTAAGGCCCACCAGCTCCAGACACACAACAGCTGCACCTAGGATGCCAAAGATTGCCGTAACTGATAAGAAGGTCAAGAAGCCTCCTGTCACAAGCACCCTTAGTCAGTACAGATGTACAGAAACGACAGAGGAAAGAAGGTGAAAGTCTTCATCTAAAATCCTGATTGTTTGTGCTTGACATTTTGCCAGTGAGGCATGCTCAGTACTTTCTTATCATTGCAGGGCAAAATTAGCTGTGTGGCTGGCTTCCAAGGGCAAGAATCTCAAGAGACCGGCTATGACAAGCACACGCACAGAAACAAAAATATCTGCATCTGTAAATCCTAAAGCCAGTGTGAAATCCCAGGCTCATGCTAGGGGACAGCGGGATGATGTAAAGACAGAACCACAGCCCAGTCTGGGCCAACCAAAACCGGAGCACACTGCCCAGGAAGCTCCTGAAACTGTGCAAATGCAGCCTCCGGTGAAAATGAACTTAAGTTTTGACCTAGAAAATGTTGATTCAGATTTGCCTACTGCACAGGATGGATTTGATGATGTAAGGGGATTAAAATAATACAATTGCACTATGCTTTGTTGCATTTAACACTTACATTGCTCTTTATTGTATTTTTAGGTCGTTCTGAACCTGTGTGATGTTCTGGAAGCCACGCAGACGCCTTCAAAATACCAGGATGGTGAGTGCAGTTTTATAGAGTGTAAAATGCAGTGTAGCATAAAAGACCAAGATGGTTTATACCAGAACAATGTATACAAGCAGGAAAAAATACTTTTATAATACAAGGTGTCCTCTGTTTGGTCTAGTCAAACTCCTTAACAAGAGGGTGGCACCGGTATTTTTTGTCAACTTGGTATGGTATTTTGTAACACCAAAGCAACCTGTGTAAAGTAGAAGGTGTAATTATTTTTATTTATAAGTGTAATTGCGCCTTATATTTTGTACATTCAAACAGCTTTGGCATGGAATTTATTTGTGTCTGTTGTGATCATTTGATTTGCACTTTATCAGATGAAACAAATGCACTGGAAAATAATTTCAAAAGTGGAAACCCTGTATGTAAGGGTATGGGCAGAGATTCAAGTTATGTAGTTGTTATAGGAACAAAATTCAGTCATAAACTGAGGACCCCCGCATAATAACAAATGGTTCAACAGAATGTTGGGCCTGATTATAATGGACAAGGTTTTATTTCTTAACGCCAACTCTGGTCAACACACTGAATCATTGTAAGCTTTTATTGAAACTGATCATAATGAAACTAAGGAAATATTAAACGCAATTACTTTAATGGGTAGAGTCAAATGTGTCAGAAAATAACTTTTCATTTGAAGAGTCTCTTGAAATGCCAACATGGCTTTTCCTGGCTCAGGTTAAAGTAGTTTTGGTACTAGTATTGGACGATATGGGGGGAAAAATATCACGATATTGGCCATTTTATATAATGATATACGATGATATCTTTATAGGTATTTAATAAAAAATATACATATATATGTACAACACTACGACTGCTTACCTTTTCTCATTTTATGTTGACGTGACATTAAAGGACCCGATAAAATGATCAAATGTAAACAAAAGCAAATTAGCCTGCATATTTTTGCACAAATGTGGATAGCAATCTAAATGAGGCACAAAAAAAGTTTCTGGCAGAAGGTGATGACAAAAAAATATGAGATTTACTGTAATGTAATTGTGAAAACATTTGTTTTGCAGATCTAAAAAATCCAAGTCAAATCCCAGTACTGTATGGTGAAAACAAATAAGATTTGTTAAATATTCATTCAACATAGAATGTGCATTCACTTTCTCAGTCGCTTATCTTCATTATAACACGTTGAATCTTGGCGTCAACTCCTCCTGGTTGACGTACGAGACACCCTAACATTTTCTGTTTAGTTTAGCTGTGTGATTAGTTTGAATAAAATATATCTGCAGACCCTTATAAAATTGGCTGCTCTTTTGCTGATCAACGTTGGATACGCGCCGCTTTGACGCAGTTCCACCAAGACCTCTGTGAAGTGTACTCCGTCACCCAAGCACTTTAATTCCGGTCTTTCACGTTGACATTACGTTAGCCTAGCAAATTAGCATGGCTTCTCCGGCTTTCACTCTGTTAATTACTCCTCGTAATCCCTTCGTGAGAACGATACTTGTAAGAAGTGTAGTTTATTCGCTGCCATGGAGGCTGTAACTGTTGAGTTAAGAGCGAAATGGCAACGTGTTTAGCAGGCAGTAATAGCCAACCGAAGCTAGTTGCTGAGCTTAGTATCGCGAGATTCAGCTGCGTCTCGTCTCGATCTGCCGACTACCTGGCTGCAGGTGACGTAGGCAGCACATTGAAACTTTCTGGGGCCTCTCTGTTCAATTATCTGGAAAAACATCCCTCAAAAAGCTGTGATTGTCAGTTTTGCTTTTCGTTGTGGCTCGAATTAATAATTGCTATGCCTGCACAGTTTGTAGGTGAACCCAGCATGCCTTGAGCGATTAAAAAAATTGTACAAAGTAAATAATTATGGGTTTGTTCTTGTTCGAACATTCTTGCCGAACACAACAGTATTTATTTGCAATCATCCACCCCGTTATTTATGTATTTTCTTTGACTCTTAGACACCGTAGGTTTGTTATGTAAGGTGACGGCGTAGTGTGATTCGCTTCCCCGGAGTTTTGCTCAGTCTGCCACCTAGTCGCAGCGGTGGAACATGAGATTGAAAACTGAAAGCTTTTTCCAACCAAATCGAGCTGTACTTGAGATATGGTTGCAACAGATTACAAAGTAGAAAAAAAAGTTCTATCTGTATGAACGAACACTGTGATAATAGGAACGTAAAGCTGGTTTTAGGAGTGACTTCCAGCTTATTCCAATGCCAATTTTGCTGAAGATGGGCGGTAATAATGGGGTCAGTTGGTAACATTGGTTAACCAAGTTATACTACTTAGTTTTTTAATCAGCGATGCAAGTAAACTTTTCTAGATGAATTATTCGCGCTGATTCTGAATCTGCCCTAATGGTTTTCTTCATTTCATTAGGCTTTAATAATTGATACATTTATGGATTCAGGGCACGTTGTAGCAAAAAAAATAAAAACGTCGTAGTTGTAAAATCCATATTGACAAAGCTTTTATAGGTCAAACTTAAATACAAAAATATTTAAAAAACCTAATGTGCTACAGCAAAAGTAAAAACATTTTAGAAGTCGTCGTCAAAAAATACATTTCGGGTCCACTGAGCCACATTTGATTTAAATTTGCTGAACGATGTAATCCGTCCATCCCTTGTGTGCGCCGCTTTCCAATTCTCACAAGTAAAATTTCTGGATCTGAAGAGATCTTGGGTACAAAGTCTAATTTTGTGATGATTTGCATAACCTGATGCCGATGTCTTCCCAGAACTACCACAGAGCACAGACATGTGCAACATTGCTGAAGAGGAGGAAGGAGTTCCGGAGGATGAATGTGTCAAGGACGTGTCTAAGAATGAAGAGGCCAAGGAGATGTTGACAGATGAGAGTAAAAAGAAAGTGCTGATGGATGAAGAAATTCAATGTGATGATTCTGACATGGACAGCATGCCACAGACGGGTCATGCCTACGTTGTAAAATACAGTATCAAAACAACACCGTATTTGCAAAGGTAAACTGTCGGCTGTAATCTCAATCATAGAATTAACATCCTATTGTAATGTGAAAGGGGAACTCTACCCGAGATGTCAAAACTTTTATGACCTTCATATGTTGCAGCGTGAAGAAAACAATCGAAGGCGAGGTCCAGACAAGCACCTCGAGGCGGAAAAGCAACATCAAAGATCTGAAGTTTCTGACGCCCGTGCGCCGCTCCCGTCGCATCGAGCGCAAATCTTCATATCTGCCGTCCTCCGTGCTCGATCATGACCCATGTGTGTCATCGCTGGCCGAGCTGGTTAAACTGGATGACAGTCTCAATGCTTATGTCTACAGAAAAAATTCTGCTCTTACGGATGACCTGCCAGACCAGGTCAAACTGTAACGATGCACATGTCTGTACACTATATTACATTGTTGGTTTAAAAAAAAAAAAGTGTATATATTTTCGGACTGAAACTAAACAATGTAACCATATTTTTCCGTCTACTAATTTTAATATATCCAGTGATCTTGTTATTTTTTGGTTTTGATGAAATTTGCCATTTGCCTTTCCACTTTTAAGTTCTTAACGTACTGACTTTTACTTATATTTTCACAACTATAGTAGCCCACTCCAATAAAGGCAATTTTGTCTTACCTTTTAACAAAAGTTTCATTATTTTATTTATTTTTATGTTAATACCACTTGTCCATTTGAAAATATGGGGGAAAAGGAGCCTACTCGAGAGAACGAACACAAAAACTAAAATGGTCAATAATTTAAATGTGAAACTGACAGAATCAAAACAAAAACATTCAATTAACAAACCATTTATATTTAAAATGCTACCATGAATGAATGTAATATTTCATTGCTCAAATCATGTCACACCTATGGATTTTTTTTTTTTGCTAAATTACGGTTGTCTTGAATATGTGCACGATGGAATGGAATCTCAAGACTGGCATTTTGCATTGAAATATGCTGCCTAGTGCCCAATAGCTTGGGCTCAGCCGCAGATCATGCTCAGGGTCACTTGCTACATTAATTCAGAAAATTGTAGCTTTTAATAAGATTGTCAAGTAGAATTTTTTTCTCTCAACCATTTTTCCTAAATTAGAGTAGGTATGAAAAGTACACACTCAAATGTCAGATTAAAAAAAAAAAAGCTGATCCTTATGAAACTGATATGTATATATATATATATATATATATACACACACACACACAAACTTTTTAACACTAATGATTTGCTTATAGTAACATAATGAGGCCTATGCAGAAAAAAACACTACCTCTAGTAAAGCATGATGGAACATCTATTATGTTGTACGATTCCACAAATTGCTCTATAAAGAAACATATGGAGGCAGTCATCTTTGTCAACAGAGAGAACAATTTATAGTTTGGCACATTTAATGTCTCTGTCACGAAAGTAAGAAAGACAGAATGGAAGATTTCAGAAGTGGCCAGAAAAGTAGTACTGTAGTCACTATGGCGATTGGCAAAAATAATATGGCTACTTTTTATGCTGGTGCAAAGTACCAGTTAATCATTCTTACTGTTGCGATTCATCCAGTCACCTCTCTTTTTAAATTGCCATCAGTATCACCATTTTCCATTTGGGATCACAAATTACCTTTGACAACTGAAGAGATATTGCTGTGATAAGAGTCAGAAAAACAGCTCGTCCCGCTGACACAGAAAAAAAATTAAAGCACACCAATTTTCCCCACGTTGAAACCTGCTTTATTCGACCACATAAAAAATGAAAAAGGTCTCTTCTGTCTTTTGGCCAGTTCGTCAAATTAGACTTTCAACAATCAGAATGGGTAATAGGAAAACCTCCCCCTTTGGATTCCTTCCCAGACATTTTATTATAACAAATAAAAAAAAAAAAGATTCTCACATACACACCCACACAAATCTCTTTGCAATTTTCTTCCCCAAAACAAACCGTATAAAAAAGGTATTGTTGAACAGCTCATCTGTTGACCGCAGGGGAAGGTGTTCAGTGCTGTGCGCAAACAGGGTGTTTCATTTTCTTCAAGGGGGGATTATGTTCTTGAAAGACCCCGGTTGTCCAGATCTTTAACCTACAAGTTAGAATGAATAATAAAGTGAAAAGAAATCATGGAAAAGACCCTTGTTGGAGACTAAAACAATAGGCAAACCATACAAACAAAACATTTTTAATGGATTTTTTTTTTAATGGTGTTCATATTTCAAATGAAAACATGGATGGTACAGATATGCTAACGTTGATGGTCACCCCAACACCCATATGTGCTCACCACCATATCATTCTGCTAAAATTTACAAATATCATATTTTTAATTTTATTAAATAGGATTCTTTGACACAACCTTTTAAAACCAGGATTTTCACCGCCTCTAAATGTTTACACAGTTCTAACATGTTTTTTGTTACGGCCTTATTGGGTGCTCAATGAAAAGGTGACGTTTAAATATAGTTTAATCTCAATGTGTCAACTAAGTGCCGTTGACAGATGGATGCCTTTGCAAAAAAAAAAAAAAACAACAACAAAAAACCCCAGTGAGGGGAGCCCTACCTTGTATATCCTCACAAGCCAGTGTTCTGTCGTGTAGGCCTCTTCCAACACATCCAGTTCAAAGTCTTTGTTGCCAATTTCAGCGTTCCTCACTCTGTCATAACCTGGTGGGCGCTCTGCAAAGATCATCATTACACTTCAATGCACACAATTGAGCACTTTTGCATGAAAAAAAAAAAACTGAAAAGAGACATGCAGCTCATACTTATACATACTTCGAATCGAATTTGGGGTCATGTCCCGTGAATGTGGTTTCAGACACTGATAAACAGAGCACTTGACTCATCAAAGTTACTCACTGGCCTCAGTGTAGACCTGGCCGAAGCGGTAATAACACATCTTATACATGAGGCAGTTGAGCAGCACGGGCGAGCCTTCGCGGTCCACGCGGAACTCCCCCGTGGGCGTGTAGTAATCGTGCTCCTTGATGTGCTTCCCCGTTTCAGTGCTGCCGCCAATACGGACCATCCACAGAAACTTGTTGATATCTGTGTGAACACAATTGCAGATCACAGATGAAATATTTATTGGTACTTTGTGTTTCTAGGACGAGCAATTAATGACAAATCCAAAAATTTTCTTACACAGGGGACCTCTTAAATCAACTGTGTAGGATTCGCAAATTCACCTATTTTCTATTTTTCTTATTCTTTTTTCAGTCCGTCTTGCATTACGCACAGAAAAACTCACCTGTTAATGATTTTATGTATGGCGAGGGGAGAAAAAAAATCTAAACACTCTTTGCTTTGTTCTGTGGCAAAATAATGTCAACAGTTTGAAAGGTATTTTGCTAGAGCTTCTATTTCATTCAGACAACGAACCGTTGCCGTTTGTCATAGCCACACAATCAAAAGAGATCAACCGAATTTCCACAAATCTAACAGCAGCCATGTTCAGACTTGTGATTGACAGTTAGCAGCAGAGAATAAATAAGATGGCGGCGCCCGTGTCTGCTGTGGCACACGACAGTGTCACTCAACTAGGACTAAAAATGGCATCAAAACTAGTGGAAGTCATCACAACAGGTCAGTGGAAAAATCACTTTCCATTGAGAAACATGAGTGAAAATGCATCCTGTATTCAGGTAAGCATCAATTTTGCATGTTTGACTTCGCCGTAGTTGTAACATACCATCCGAGGAATAACCAGTCAGCCCCCCAAAGATGACCAGGACATAACTGACATCCAGCTCCCTCATAATCTCATAGGCTCTCTCCTCCGTGGACGCCATGGCCTAAAGTAGACGAAGCCCGTCAGAGAGATTTGACATGAGCATGGCGCCTCTTTCTGGTTGCTCTACTTACTTGGCCAACTCTCGAGATGTGCGTGTTGTTCCACGTGTTATTGTCCACTAGAATGGTTCGATTTGCCATGGCAGTGATCTGGTAGCCATAATCCCACCATGACATGACTTTGGCATCCTGAAATAAAATCATGCAATTTAACATAACGCAAGTGAGTTTAGCATGCATCCATCTATTGTCTCTGGAGCCCTACCCAACATTTTGGGATATTACGAACCTCCGGGGTGTTGTGGCGAAGCCAGTAGTAGGCCTCTCTGAAGTCATCGAAAATGATGCGGCTGCCATCCCCTCCACGAGCAGACAAGACAATTGAGGGAGAGGAGTAGGCTTCGCTTGTCACCCAGGTTGAGTGGAAGGTGTACGTGATTAGGAAGAAGGCCATGACCAGAATCATCCCAGACGCAACCTACAAAAGACAACATCACCGATATTTAGCATTATACGTGTGCGCTCACAGCGACATCTTGATCATAATCAATTGTGTCAATTCATCCATTCAATGGATCAGATGACATTTTTAGAGTCACCCTGGACTGGTAAGCAGCCAAAAAAAGTCACTGGGATAACAATCATCGTCTTTCTCGAGTCGATTGACCGAACAATATATCCAGGTACTGTGGAGGAGATTCGACAGAGAAATCGTTCCAGGCCTGGACCTAAACTTGCTGCAGGTAAACCAATGGAGCACCATGCTGTCAATTTCTCAATTTGGCCAACTAATCTTACAGAATTGTGGTCACCAATGGCAACTTGGCCGCGTGGGTTCAGTTCTAACTCTGTGACAGCATTAATGCGAGTAGTTGTCTCTATATTTAGTTCATGTCTTTTTTTAAGTGAGTAGATGTTCTGTGTTCTAATTTTGCTGTTGTTGGAATCCACCATAACATTACCAAGTACCGCAATCAATCAATGTTAATGACTTGTTAAGCCTTAAATAGGGAAAAAAACCCTCCAAAAAAGATTCAAGTTAATAAATCGGTAAAAAAAGAATCCATTAAAAAAATATGAGCTTCGGGACAAAATCATGCTATACTACACTCTCCGTTGAATTTTATTGCGGCAATGCTTTAACCGCACTACAAAGTCAAATCACCTACTTCGTTTTTGATGGGGTAAGTGGAGTCCTGCTGTTTCTTGCTCTTCTTATCCGGCCTGCTGACATCCAGATTCTTCATGTAGGTTGTGAGCACCTGGGACACGCCGATGCCGGACAGGATGCACATGACAGGGGCCAACACCAACATCAGACGAACCTGGCAACAGAAGGAGACATGGATGACTTTCACACAGGAAGCACGAGCAGGTAAAGTCACTGAGATGAGCTAATCCGGGATTTACCATGACAGCTGAGAAGTACATGCTGGTCACACCATACATGATGATGAAAATCCGGGCATCCGACAAGTTGTTGAAACAGTAATAAAGACCAACTGTGGCGAAAGGAGGGGATATATCAGGAAAATAAACATCTGATCTGTGCATTCAATAGAAACAGATTTTTTTTACATCTCTGTGACATCAGAATAACTTCGATGTTGCTGTTGGCTGTAAACACCGCCAAAAAGCCCACATATAAACTCGCTGTCTCCTCTGTAGCAACAAAGAAAAGGCTGTTCAGCATACAGCTGGACATTCCACTAACACAGAGTTATGCCAATCACAATTCTCACAGCGGCCGCCTCGACTTATAATTAACGTGACAAAAACGTTTGACAGAATGTAAACAGTATGTAGAGTATTCAGTACACTGGAGTACGCGCACGGTCACAACACCTTCCAATCAGCTGCCTAAATTTCTAAACATGGGAAAAAAAGTTTTTCTACACTGTGAAACAACAACAACAAAATTTGAATCATTTTTATATTGTACTCTTTTCACTTTCAACCATACACCATCTGGAACGGATTCATTGGATTCATATAGGAAATGTTACCTCGATTTATGAATGTTTCGAGTTACAAACAGGGTCACGGAATGAATTAAGTTCGTAACTTGAGATACCACTGTACCGAGATTCCACCCGATGCAAGCGATATATGAATGCTTCGCTTTGATTGCAATTGCCAGTGAGGTATTAATTTACAAAATATGTTCAGCAGTGTGGGTGTGGTTTGTGGAGGGGAACAACTGCACCAGCCTGAGAGTTTTTTCATATTCAGGGAAAGTCTTTCATTTACAGGGGAGTCCTCAGGTTACGACAGTCCCAACATCTTTCAAGGTTACCAAAAAAAAAAAAAGTGCACAGCATGTTCACAGAGCAGTTTAACAATATGTCGTCAGAGGGCACAATCTTGCCATTTGCTTGTTTCAATTATTTTCATACAGAAACAGTAATTAGGACTTTCTTACTGCGTTAGCGTAGGTTATATACGACAGCAGATTTCAATTCAGGTGTAAGTTTGCGTGCCATATGAGAAGAACTCCTCAGTAAATCCCTCGGTTTACCCCGTGTAAATGAGAGAGTAGTGAGTGGACACTTACCTGGGAACATAAACACCAGCAGCTGGAGATCAAAATAGTAGGAGGACCATGTTGTAGGCTGGTGCTCAGAGACCGAGGCAATAATGGGGATGTTGTTTTTGGCATAGGATGGGTCCAGCAGAGAGTAGAAACGACCAGTCCATGGCGATATCTTTCCTGGGGTCAGGACAAGACGGTACAGGACATTTACTGCATCGATTCAAGTCTCCACAACTGCTTCATCTCAACCCACAACTGTTTTTGGACCTACCTGTGAGCATGAGAACAGCACCCACGGACAGCAGGAGGAATCCCACCAGGGAGATGACGCTCTTAAAGAGCACCTCAAACTGCTGAGTGTTGAGTTTGCTGCGTAGATAGTCCACAAATGCGTGAATCTGGCATAAGCCAAACACACCAAAGGCAGCCATGTGCTCTGAGGACTGCACCGGCTAGCATCAGGGAGAGGACAGAAAGATCATATTTGATGAGGCCCCTCAAAACGGTACGAGCACAACTAGCAACGTAGCTTGGATTACATTCGCTGAGAAGATAAACAGCTCAAAAACGTTCTGATATGGTTCTTAGATTGGATCTCATTGGGCTGTGCAGTGAAAGTAAAAACAACCCTACCTGGAAACCAACAAAGGAGATCTGCATGGACAGGATTGTGCCCAGGCAATAGACTGTGCAGTATGCTACATAGATGCGGTGAGAGAAACGTCCAGTGAGCATCAGAACCAGGACGTGGAGTGGGATAAGATTGATCAGGAACACGTAGCCACCCCAGGAGGACACCTACACACATGATGAGACAAGAAAGCTAAAGGAATTGCAAGTATGCAGGTAAACATTGTATCGGGACAACAAATATCAGAGATGAATCAATCTGGTTTTCCTCTATATGCACTGTAAATATGTTACAGATGTGCAAATGCTACAAATTTCCACAAATTCTTTGGGAGCTGGACATCAGGACAACTTTGGAAATGTAAACAACAAAATTGTGATAGATGACAGTTATGGTTTTCTTCCACCCTTTAAAAAATAGACCCAAAATGTAATGATTACTTAGCCTGTCTATATACAGCTATTATATCAAGGGGGTGCCAGAAGACTTCAAGTTAGGTGACGTAACTTAAGGGGCGGGGGATGCCAAGTCATTTTTAGCTTTATTAAAGGCTAAATTGATATCTTTAGTTTCGATGATGGGCAAGAAGACGAGCAGAAAGCAGGCTCCAGTCCAGCATTTTTAAGAAATGCTGATATTAAAAGAAAGTGTGTGTCATATGGTATACAAAACCAGGTGATATTTTACAAAAAGACTTTACAATTAAACCGTTGTGAAAATGTATTTGCTCACCATATAGAAGTAGGCCAGAGCACATATCGAGGACCAGTATACAGATCCTGTTTTTACAGCCTTGATCCACATGTAGTAGGTCAACAACATACAGAATATGGCAATACCTATGTATAGGGCAGACAGGATGAAAAATATTTTGTTTGGCGGGGTCTTCTCACATGTCAAATAGAGGCATGCGTGTTATGCTATACCTTCATTGTCATAGGAGCCAGCAACAGAACGGGAGATGTAACCAGGTACCACAGCAATCATGGCTGCAGCCAACAGCCCAGCACCAGCATCCTAAACAGAAAAGTGAGTGACAAATTATAAGCACTATAAAGTAAAATCAAACATGATATACTCCACAGTTCAAAAACATGATGTAACCCCATTCATCCATGGGTTTTTTTCAGTAGCTCTATTTAGGACAATGAGGGAGTTGGAGCCTGCCCCAGGTGACAAAAATAATAAAAAATATATAATAATATAATATAAAAAAATAATAATAATAATTGTGCCTGGTGCAGCCAACACAGCCTAGGGCTGAACACGCTCAAAACTGTAGAGATGATCGTGGACTTCAGGAAACATCCTTTACCACAGCTGCCCCTCACACTATCCAACTGCCCTGTGTCAACTGTCGAGACCTTTAAGTTCCTGGGAATCAGAGTCTCCCAGGACATGAGGTGGGAGGCCAACACCAACTCCATCCTGAAAAGGGCCCAGCAGAGGATGTACTTCCTGAGGCTGCTGAGGAAGCATGGCCTGCCACGGGAGGTGCTACAACAGTTCTACACGGCAGTCAACGAATCAATCCTGTGTTCACCAACTGTACAACTGTTATAGTATTGTATTCTACCACTGATCACTTCAGCTCTGCTTGATACTTTGCACATTGTCTCACAGTTGTCACTGGGTGGTACCACCGTACTACGGTTCACTTACATTATGAAATGTCCTTCCATACTTATTTGTCATGTCCTTGTTTATTTTGATACTAATGCAGCGTGTTATACAAGAGACAAATTCCTTGTGTGTTCTACATACTTGGCCAATAAAGATGATTCTGATTCTGAAAATAATAATTTAAAAAACACCTTATGATTCATTAGAAATTACCTTCAATTCCTTTGTGAAGTGATAGGTGACAATAGCAGTGAAGGAGGAGAACAAGGGAGCCAAAAAAACGCAAACATTGCGGATATCAATGGTGATGTGGAAAAAATGTAAGACGTGGTACAAGGCAGCCGAGGTGATCATCAGGCCTGGTGGAGGAGAAAATACTTGCGTTAGCATGCTCGCTTTTTTTTAAGCTGTTCAAATAAATATTGTCAGTCATCTTGAAATTGAGGATTATTGCTCATTCCTACCAGGATAAATGGTGCCACCGATGATCCTCCCAAGTGGATACCATGCTCTGTCATCAAACCAATTATGAAAGTTGTAAAATCCTTCTTCTGCCAGGAAGCGGGTGGTGCGGTAGTTGAAATACCTGAAGGTGATTCACAAGTGTAATTTAACAAGTACGGGTGGAAGGATTTTTTTTGGTAAATCAAACACAGCACAACGTTGAGTAAGCAAGCACTTACGGATCAAACTCATGGATGACACTTTCAAACCTCAAGACGGAAAAAAGTCTGGTGGAGAACGCTGAAGAGAAAGAATAATTATTAAGGAATAATGCATTTGTTTACATGTTAATTGCACGTAGCGAAGACACTCACAGAGAATAGCAGCCATAGAAAGGATGAGCAGCTTCAGTAACGTGTCCTGCTTCTCGTAGGACAAACGCAGGAAGCCCAATTTTGTCATTGTGGCGAGGTTGAAGACAGCTCACCTAACTAACTGATGAGCAGAAGACAAAAAAATGTATAGATTCGAATTAATTTCAAATGTGGAAAATAATTCCCATTCTTACAGTTGTTGGGAGTCCAACCAGATAAGGCCACGCACTATATTAGGTGGCGTCAGAAACTAGGAAGCGCCTCCTCTTCTTGGGAAGTTCTGCAGAGATTTGAGGTTGTTCCATTAAATATGCACACTTACATTTAAAAAGACAAAGAGAATAAATAAACCGCAACTTCTGACGTAGGTCGACTATTCTGTGAATGTCTATTTTACAGCCTACACATCCCCAAAAGAGCCGTTATGGCTGTCAGTTTTAAGAAATTCGTCCACAATCGCGTAGAAAGTAAGTCAGCTAAATAAAGTGACTGAAAATGCAACAAATCAAAACACGAAAAAAAGTCCCTACAATAATTAGGCGTGCTTGATGATCTGGTAATTTTACCTTCCAATAGTCTGAATTGCTAACATGGCTAAGCTACTCGTATATTTTATGTACAGTCCAGCCCAACAACTCTTCCAAGTAATGTTAACCGAGGATGACTAGCAAAACGGCACAATGGCCTAACTAACTACGTGCTATTTCTCGAAGAAAATATATTCCATTACTTATGTTCATTGAGCTGCACTTACCAGCTTCGCTCCTGTGAACTCATGAGTTGAAGACAACCATAAGCTATTCCCGCCTCATTCACCCGATAGTACATACTGATTGGTTGAGCGTCAGTCAACCGTGATCATGTATGGTTCTGATTGGTTGCTTAGCTGTTGCTCAAATTTGGTGACCTGCCTCGCCACTTTAGTGTAGTGACGTGTCCTTACTGAAGGAACGTTTTTGTCTCCTCCTACTGATTAAAGCACAAAGTGCTTCTGAAAAAAATACGTCCCAAAGCCCCCCCAAAATATACAGGACAATATTTGAACATACCGTATGCTAAAATATATTAAACTAAACTGCACGCTCATAATAAATTATTTTAAAATAAACTAACCAAGTTAAACCATTAAACTATACTGTGTAGTAGGTTTTTGTTGTGTCGTTGTCCTGGGTGAGCCTGTTCTGTCTCCCAGTACAGAGGTTAAGGCTTCAATTGCTGGTTTGGACCTACGTGTGTGGAGATTGGATGCTCCCCCCATGCCTTTGTGGGTTTTCTTCGGGTACTCCGGTTTCCACCCACAGTCCAAAAATATGCATGGCAGGTTGAGTGGACACTCTATATTGTCCTACGGTGTGATTGTTGAATGTATTACACACAATAGATGACAATCATGGTTGTCACCTATTGTGTGTAAAATGATTTGCTGGCAACCATTTCAGGGTGTCCTTCGCCTACTGCCCAAAGACAAATGGGATAGGCTCCACCAAACCCGCGACCGAAGTGAGGATAAGCAGTTCAGATAATGAATGGTTGACAAGTTAATGAAAAAAGGTGGTGGTAATAGGAATTACAAATTAGTTTTAAAAATAATTATTACCCCATCTCCAAAAACAAATCCAAAATCAAAAATAAAACAATACATGAACAAATAGCCTTGTGCAGGTTTGTGCTGACAGCACTTTGTGAAATAACAAGGAAAAGGAAAAACATTGACAGCCATTTGAAATATTTTTTGGGATTAATAATCAAATGAAAATTTAAAAAAATGTGTTTGCATAATTCTGCAAGCAGACATTTACAATTTTAATCCACTATCATTGGGAAATCCCATTTCACTTTAAATAAAATGAGATGTATTTCCATTACAAAACTCACTCGCAATCAGTCTACACAAACACTACTATGCCCTTAGGAGTTATGTATGTATGGTCAAAATTCAGGCCCCGTAACAACTCATTGAAGGTGCTGAGGGGTTCATTATACTGCATGTTGGTTGGACGTTCAGAATTTAATATACACAGACCAAATAAAAGGAGAAACATACTTGCGTCACATCAGTAGACAGTTTACAGTACGCAGGTCAATGTTTGAAGTTTTATGAATATTGTTATGTTTTAGCGGTACAACATGAAATAACACACGTGCTTGCAGCTTGGCATCATTCCCCAAATTGAATACATTTATAATAACTACAAACAGTTTTGGGGTCATCTTGTATGCAATGAGCTCATCTTTCCAGAGGTTGAGGACCATTTTAACTTGGGGAAAATCAGAAATCCACACACCACAAGTCACACAGTTTTTGTTTTGTGTTAAAAAAAAATGTCTTCAACCATTTTCCTGGAACTGCTAGGACACCATAACTTTACAGTCACAGGACCATATGAGACTTGCGCCATCAAACAAACACGTACTGCAACTGGTAAAACAATCCGCCATCAAACAAACACATACTGCAACTGGTAAAACAATCTAGTTGCTTCAAAGCAAATAAAATCCTTCAAATTCTAGATGATTTATTGTGTTATATTTTCTTAAAGGAGAGTCACTCAAATGGCACATTATATAAAATGAGAGTGGGAAAAAAAATGACAAAAGAAAACAATTGTGAGTGAATTATGCGTTTCGAGTGTGAGGCACAGAGCAATTATATGTCACACTGACATTGTGGAAAAAAATGAATATTAAAAAAAGGGGCAGAGAATAGATTAAAAACATGTAAACCCAGTGCTGCAAAACACATTAAGGAACTCCTTCGGAAAAACCTTTGTCACATTAAGCGAGGGTCCTTCATGCAGCATCAACATCACTGAGTAGGCAGTAGTCTTTGTCGGACTGGGGAGGTGTGAGGGGATGTGAGCCTCTCTGAGGATGTTGATGATGTCATCGAGGACTGCAGGTGGACCGTCTTGTGGAAAAGCTTGTTACTGATGAACACCACCAGCGAGAAGAGACGCAGCTGAAAATGACTAAAAATCGGGAAGTACAAGATAACTCGGCGAGGGGAAATGAATGACTCAAAACTTTGGCTTGATTTTGTCACTTACTACTGCTTTGTTGGTGTCTTGGCCTCATTGGCGCTGATGATGAAGAGAGGGAAGAGGATGGAGAACAAGCAGCCACTAAAAGAGAAGAAAAAGACTAAAATGTAATGCAGTCCTTTATGATTCGTTGTAACTATATTAGTACCCAACAGGCAATTATTTGTGCTATGTTTCTGAATTACAATTTTTACTAGCATGTTTGGTAAATAACATAAATCAGCAAATGTCCCCTCCCCCTTTTTCTGCTGTAGACTTCAAATTTCCCTCGTGTGGGACAAATAAAGGTGATCTTATCTTAAATGCTGAGCATAGACAACTTAAAAATGTTCTCCAGCCTCTTTCAAACACAGCGCATCAAAGTCACGTCAGTTCTTATTTCCACACACCTCATCTCCAAATACCAGTTTCTTCAATCTTCACTAGTGCGCTTGAATGTAACACCCAGGTAAGAAAATAACTGATCATGTTAACACACACTTTGCACCTCATTATCTATATGTATGGAGTAGACAAATGCATGATCAAGCCAAATACGGAAAATAATGTACATCCGTGCAATTGAGGCTTTACCTGATGATATATGATGAAGGCAAGGCTGTCAACAAAGCCATGGGCAAACCAAAGCCAAAGTAATAGGGCCAGTTCCTCTCAATATTGGACAGCCGTTGGTGCATCTCGATGCCTTTAAAACGTCAATCACTTTCAGTTTGACAAACATGACATATGCATTCCATTTGTGTCAAATGTACCGGGCTATCTTACCGTGGTTGAACCAGCGATACTCAAAACAGTACAGGGAATAGAGCAGAGACATGTGCAATAGACTGACCATCTGTCCGATGGCATCGATAGGAAACAGGCTCACAATCATACCCTAGAGGACACAAATGGACAGTGTCAGTCTGACAGAACTCACCTTTACTGCATGTGTGTTTAGCACGAAGATATTCATCCCCTTTCAGAAATATAAACAGAAATTGTGCTCCAAAAAATACCAGTTAAATAAAAATAAAAAAAGAGTTCACAAACCAAATCCCAACCCCGACATTCTGCATGCTGTAGGCAGAGGGTACAGAATGAGATTAACCACAATTACAAGCACCTAAGAGGAAATTTGGAGCACAAAAATGTGTTTTGAGCATACCACACAGTTTTTGTGAACTGGTCCGTCCGAACCACTGCAGAAGATAAACAACGACAAAGCGCACGAACGCACATGCAACCATGTGTGACATACGTACGTGCGCTGAATGAAGTTGTGGTTTAACCTTAACATTGGTCATTTATAACCTTAACTTATTGGAAATAAATGACAAGGAAATGACCAGTTACAACTCTTGCAATAACATTGTATACTACATACGAACATGATCAAAAAACTTTGAATGGGTAGAAGTTAAGGACTCGCTATACCCCGGTGTTAACCAGCTCCGACCCTCTCAGAGTCACACTACACCAGTGGTGGGCAAACTACGGCCCGCGGGCTGAATCCGGCACTTTGGTCTTTTAAATCCGGCCCGCCGAAGGCTGGTGCACAATTAAGGTCCGATGTGAATGATTGCATTCATTTCAATTGGACTTGTAAGGCATTTCACCGCCAGGTGGCACATTGACTTGAAGTTGCAGAACATGGGGGGGCGGGGCAATCTTTTCGACCACCGAGTACCTCTGTATCGCTCTACTTCTACTGGTCTGATCATAACCCATCTGCAGCGATGCACAGGCTAAAATAGGTCATCAACAACACTTTTGTCATTTTAAAAAAGTATATGAAGACCGTACTTTCATATTTGTGTTCTGTTGATGTTTGATATGGACTGTCAACAAATGCATTTTTTTTATGTACCATAGCTCGTGCTGACCTGGCCCTTCTGTTAAATTTTAAAAGTCAATGCGGCCCCCGAGCCAAAAAGTTTGCCCACCCCTGCACTACACAGACAAGTAAAAAAAATGTCATATTACAAAATGAGCCAGCTAAAAAGACAAAGTAGCCATAAGATGGATGCTCAACTCAGAGTGTGAGTTCACTATATTTATGAACAAGAAATTAATGTTAATGTTCTGAAACTCAATGAGAGCGCTAAGGAGTAGCAGTGTTTTCCACAAATAAATATTTACGTAGCTCTGCTGGAGGAGCATGGATGTCAACAGCGTTGCACATTACAATACACATTGATGGACAGTCCTTGAAAATGAAGTTTTACTGCCATATGTTTGGAAGAATATTTTTCCTCTTGATAGTTGTGTTTTATTGAATTGCATTTTTAATCGGTTGAATTGTTTGTATGTTTATCTTTAATCAATGTAATTGTTTCCCCTATTTTCAATCGGTAAAAAAATATCAATAATGACTGAAATGAAATATTTTTCAGCCATATCACCTAGCCCCACTAAGTAAATTATATTTAAAAAGGCACTTCATTTTATCTTAAGATTGACCTGTTTATTTGACTTCTTCAGAGTTGCATTGACGCCTTATTAAATCTTAAATATCATATCTTAAAATCAAATGATCTATATTCAGCGTTTTTTCCTCTCCGGTCCATATTTTGAACCAAATAAATAAACAAACATTTAAAAATGCAAAATTTAATAATTAGCAAAATTGACCAATACGAATGACTCATATTGTAAGATATGTTTCAGCCCCTACTAACCACACATTCAAGATGCAAACCTGAATGAGGAAGAGTGCCTGGAGGAGGAGGTTGAAGAGCATATCTGCGATGATTTTGCTCACACTCGGGAATGGTTGCACTTTACAGCCAGACACTTCGAATGCTAAGTCAGCTATATCCTGCAACAAGTACACAACTATCAAGACACAAATATGGTATGGACCTGCATGTTAAACCCAACCAAAATCAGAGCCTCAATGGCCCTATATAATAACGAGAACCCACCCCGCACACACACACCCTTGTTAAATCATGAGTCAACATTGATTAAGCATCGTTTGGAAAGCCGAGGTCAAACTCAGCCTGCTCAATGGCCAATTTGTTGAACCGACATATCATTTACACATTTGCACAAAATTGTTCGTATCCCACTGTTAATGAAAGGAAAATCCACATTGGTCACAGGCATAACTTGAATCAGGCATAGCTATGTAATAAATACACAGAATAAAAATGAAAATCCGACACCGACTTAGAATTTTGGTTCAACAAAATTGTGAAAATCACCCAAATAATAAAATTAATATATTGGATTGGATAAAACTTTATTGTCAAATGTACTGTATGTGTAACATGTAACATACAGCACAGATGACATTTCTTCCCTCTCAACATGAAACAAAAGGAGCTGTTGCGGGTGTCCGCGCCGCTATCAAAAGAAAAGTTAACAAAAAAATGACAAAATAATACAACACATATATACATATATATATATATATATATATGTGTGTGTGTGTGTATTATATATATATATATTTGTTTTTTTTTTTAATCCTCATCTCACCCCTCGGGTGGTGTCCGTCCCTCATTCAGCTCGGGTCCTCTACCAGAGGCCAGGAAGCTTGAGGGTTCTGCGCAGTATCCTTGCTGTTCCCAGCACTGCACATTTCTGGACTGAGATGTCCGATGTTGTTCCCGGGATCTGTTGCAACCACTCTTCTAGTTTGGGTGTCACTGCCCCGAGTGCTCCGACCACCACAGGCACGACTGTCACCTTTCAGGCTGGAAGGTGACACCTTCCAGGCTTTCTCCAGCTCCTCTCTGAGCCCTTGGTATTTCTCGAGTTTCTCATGTTCCTTCTTCCTGATGTTTCCATCACTTGGGACCACTACATCCACTACAACGGCTTTCCTCTGCCCTTTATCTATGATCACGATATCTGGTTGGTTCGCCATTACCACCTTGTCAGTCTGGATCTGGAAGTACACAGGATCTTCGCTCTGTCATTCTCCACCACCTTCGGAGGTGTTTCCCATTTTGACCTTGGGGTTTCCAGTCCATACTCCACACAGATGTTTCGGTAGACTATGCCAGCCACCTGGTTATGGCGTTCCATGTAGGCTTTCCCTGCCAGCATCTTACACCCTGCAGTTATGTGTTGGATCGTCTCAGGTGCCTCTTTGCACAACCTACACCTTGGGTCTTGTCTGGTGTGGTATATCTGGGCCTCGATGGCTCTGGTGCTCAAGGCCTGCTCCTGAGCAGCCAGGATGAGTGCCTCGGTGCTGTCCTTCAGGCCAGCCCTCTCTAGCCACTGACAGGACTTCCTGAGATCAGTTATGGTCCGGTGGTACATCCCGTGTAGGGGCTTGTCCTCCCATGATGGTCCCTCTTCCAGCGCCTCATCTTCTGTTCCCCATTGTCTGAGACATTCTCTGAGTACGTCATCCGTTGGAGCCTTCCCCTTGATGTATTCATATATATAAATGTATGTGTGTGTACATGTATATATAAAATTCCTCGTCTCACCCCCCCTCGGGTGGTGTCCGTCCCTCTTTCAGCTCGGGTCCTCTAACAGAGGCCAGGAAGCTTGTGGGTTCTGCGCAATATCCTTGATGTCATTCTCCACCACCTTTGGAGGTGTTTCCCATTTTGACCTTGGGGTTTCCAGTCCATACTCCGCACAGGAGTTGCTGGGAACAGCAAGGATACTGCGCAGAACCCTCACGCTTCCTGGCCTCTGGTAGAGGACCCGAGCTGAATGAGGGACGGACACCACCCGAGGGGGGATGAGACGAGGATTTTTTTTTTGTATAACGTATCATCAGAAGCACCTGGTCTATTTCAAGTGTGTGCCATCATTTTTGAAGCACAATTCAAAAGCAGTGTCTGATTTTCAGTGACTAATTTTCATTCCATTTTTTGTATACTATTTATTTTGTCATATTACTTCTGAGACCGCGCAAGTTTCTTTCATGAACCGAAGGGAGTCAACACTTTTGTTGATGTGTGGACAAATATACAAAAAGTGAATGGGAATGTGTGGCAGACTTGTGTTGTTGGTATTTCTTTCTTATGCAGATAAAATAACATGTTTTTGTGGGAAATGGACATGAAAGTACATCCTACTTTGTCTGCCTCTGAGGGGAAGAAGACCCTAAACACAACACGTGGTTATTCAGAAAAATGCTGCAACATTGGGGGACCAACCTGAAACCAGATAGCGTTGACAATCTTGCTGAGGACAAACAGTGGGAGAACCCACAGAGCACTGAAGACAGATGTCAGGATGAACTCCAACCATGACCAGACATTGCCATGGAGCGAGGGGTCACCTGTAGCAACAAAAAATTGTTCTCTGAGGAGTATTTCACAACTGAACTGTCCATCGCCAAGGTTAAATCTTCATCTCGATTACATACCAATAATTTTTGCAGATAGAGTCTGGAGTAGTGGGATAAACACCCGGTAGAAGAGAAAAAGACTGAGCTACAGAAAACAAAATAATAAGATTAAATATTATCAGAAGATGCTGAGAGAAGAATTTCTTTTCAATTTTCAAGAGTGTCATGATTCAACACGATCCTCACAGACATGTACATTGAGCCTCTTACCCAGAAGACTCCTCCATTCCAGGCACAGCACTGAAAGATCCTGCTGGCTACTTTGGGGTCACTAAAAATAAGTAAGTAAATAAAGTAAAAATGAACAAAAATATATATAATCCAAATCACTATTGCATACGATTTACCCTCATTACAAATGTAATTGACTCCCTGAGCCGATTTGTTACTTGAAATGTTGATACATTGAGGTAATATTTGCCCAAATTAAGTTACACCAAACTTCTTTTTTTTAACCAGTGTGTGGTTAAAAATATAATGCATTATAGATGAGCACCAAACAACCACCTTCGGTACTCATTTGAGTACCATGCCAAATTTTTTATGGGCACCTCTGGGTTTATATCAATGATATATGACTAATTATAGTCATAATATATAATTACTAAAATGTAATTGTATTAGTTTGGATTGCAATCCTTCGAATCAATGCAACTTTTTGACATACTTGTCAGGTTTACGCTCCTCACTTTGAGCCCGTCTCTGTGCCAAAGCCCCGCTGGCCCTTCTTCGCCGCTGTTCCTCCCTTTTCTGCTGGATGCGGGCATCCAGCTTGGAGATGGTTCCAATCCCGAGTATGGAATCCTTGATCCCCTGCAAAAGGTCCCAGGTGAAAAAGAGAACATAAGTTCTGAACCATATACGTTATTGGGGAAAAAATGTGCAGAAATCATGAATTTGTCATTGATGACAAGACTCAAACATCTGTGCGGAACAAATGTCGGCAATAGTCCCTTCATAAACTCAATGCCAGAGTCTAAAAACCAGAGGTATGACATCAGGCTTATGTATTATTACAGCATGTAACATATCTGAATGTGCTGTCAGATCACTCTTTAAGAGATGAATGTGTAAAGCTGATATCTTTGTTTCATGCCCATAACACATAAGGTTTATAGTCGTGTATGTATGCTCTGGAAGACACAATTGTGTTAATACATGACCAAAAGCAAACATCCGTTTAGCCAAATGTATTACTGACGTATGATCATCTTATGAATTTTTTTCATCACATCTCATTCTCTCATACATCAACATGAGTGCCATCATGCGATAGCCTCCACCAAAGTCTTTTGGAGAGCAAACATATCTGGAACTTAAAAAATGTGTAGTGGGTATCAAAATGCAGTATGAGGACAGATTTAATCATTCATGACATTAGTGGACGAGCACCGACACCAGGGGAACTTAAAAAATGTGTAGTGGGTATCAAAATGCAGTATGAGGACAGATCTAATCATTCATGACATTAGTGGACGAGCACCGACACCAGGCATCTGTATCGGAATGCTGCAAGCATCGAGGCTATGAAGGCTGGCCTGGGGATACCAGTCACTTGACGTGAAACTGCATCCAGGTCAATCCTCTCAAGTGCCCATTATGATGCAATTTCTGTCAATATATGTATGGGTTGATTTAATGCTTCAAGTGCATCATTAGTGTTGCGAGTAAAATGTATACTTTAATTTGTTAACTCAAACTCTGCATGGCGAGGTGTGCTTCTCTGAAATTCCATTCATGTCTATCCGCTAATATGCCCGCCAGATGCAATTTCTGTGACTCTATGTATGTTTTATAAGGTTTATGTTTTTGCTCGGAGTGCATTATTAGTGTGCTGCTACCAACATGATACTTATAATATCCTATGATTGTGCCATATGGCTAAAATTGATTTTTTTTGGTCTGTCAGATATCTTGATAACAGCAAGTAATCAAAATAATGAAATTTACGATGTAGTGCAACTCTGCTTTATAGATAAACAATTTTATGCTACAACAAATGTGTTTCCTGTGTTTGCATGCGCGTGTGTTTTCAGTGCACTAGTGTGTGTGTTGTGCTGTGCTAATTTGTCCATACACGACCATAGTAAGAGTTAGTGGCTGGGTGTGTTGTGCGGCTTGGAGAAAAAAAAAGATGACCTCATGATGAGGATTGTGTATGCATTGATGCATTAAACGGCAATGTGAACTATGCCAAATTGCGTTTTTTTTAGGGTCCCCATTGTTGGAGGCAATACTTGTAACATATATAAGTGATAACTTCACCATACAACAGGGGTGGGCAAACTTTTTGGCTCGGGGGCCGCATTGACTTTTAAAATTTGACAGAAGGGCCAAGTCAGCACGAGCTATGGTACATTAAAAAAAAAACGGCATTTGTTGACAGTCCATATCAAACATCAACATAACAAAATACTGTATTAATATACATTTTTAAAATGACAAGAGTGTTGTTGATGACCTATTTTAGCCTGTGCATTGCTGCACATGGGTTGTGATCAGACCAGTAGAAGTAGAGCGATACAGAGGTACTAGGTGGTCGAAAAGACCCCCCCCCCCTGCTCTGCAACTTCAAGTCAATGCGACACCTGGCGGTGAAATGTCTGTCATTACAAGTCCAATTGAAATGAATGCAATCATTCACATTGATCCTTAATTGTGGACCAACCTTTGGCACGCCGGATTAAAAAGACCAACGGGCCAGATTCGGCCGGCGGGCCGTAGTTTGCCCACCTCTGCCATACAATATGTTACATTGGATGACTTTTTATTAATCCACAAAACGAAGGAGAACAACTCACAGGTACAGTTTTACAAGGTCTGCTATTTTATCCACTGGTAATTTTGAAATGATAAATATGGCCACATAACGTTCTAACACAATCAATGTGTACTGTCCATATACACTTGACAGCAAAAACGGAAGTTGGTTTCTTGTGCATGTGCTTTGCAAGGACTTGTAGCATTTTAGGACATCAAGTTTCATACACACACAATTTCCATTTCCTGTTCGATGGTTATTATCACACGTTTACTTTTTTGTGAATTTGTATGATGATGGTTATGTTGTTGATGTAATAAAGTCATTTTGGGACTTTCAACTTTGGAAGTGGCAAGGCTGTACAAAACATTTTTCACAAGAAATTTGCCAATTGCATCGGTACTTTCGGTTTCAGTGCCAGTGTAATCTACACGGGTGTGCCATGTGCTGTGGATTCATGCGTGTGCTACTGACCGTCGCAACATTGCGGAGGAAGGCCCTGACACTGTCTGTCATCTCTGTACCAGCTGCAGATCCATCAACTGCAGAAGGAATGGGGACTGTTGATCTGTTGGTCAGCTCTCATGGCAGAAAAATATTCACCCTGTAACCTGCCATAAATTAGACAAAGTACAACGGATCAGGAAAGTGATCGGAGGCAGACTTAGACAAAGACAAATTAATGTGAAGATTAGATAGCCAAACAGCTCTGCACAGCAGTGTTAGCTTATACTCCATTATTACATGGATACAATTCATAATGAAATAAGAGGGAACTTGTAGGGCTGCATGATATTGGGAAAAAACATGCGATATGGGTGTTGAATATTGCAAGATTTATATTATTGCAATATTTAAATTACTGAAAGAAATGTAAATGTTATTACCTAATTTTAAAAAATTATTCATGCCGTAAATTATAAGCAGGCTTAATTGTAATAACTTAGAATTTTGATTGGATAGATAGATAGATAGATAGATAGATAGATAGATAGATAGATAGATAGATAGATAGATAGATAGATAGATAGATATTCTTCATGTTTACCTGGCTTTTTCTACATTAAAGAACATGATAGATAGATAGATATACAGTAGATGTTCTTCGTGTTTACCTGGCTTTTTCTACATTAAAGAACATAATTGAAAGATCAAGAAGAAAGCCACTTTCAAATGTGTAAACACCACAAATCAAAGAGCCCTAGCTCACTTACACACTAAGAAACGAAATAATCTAATTTGCGTTGTTACATTTCGGTGGGATAAATACACAGGGGTCGAATTAAACATGAAACCGGATCAGTTACGGAGAATTTGTGACATCGAGAAATTGTATATTGGTTCCTACTATATACTGTTTTAGGAAAGCATTTAGCATGCCATCTCAGGTTACCCGACGTTTAGCGTATACATTTTCTTTTTGCCTGCCGAAAAGAAAATCGATAGTATGACACGTCAACATTTTTTTTTAAACGTTGGTTTAATTTTTATGTCTGGTCTCACAATTTGTCGCCACAGAACTAGCATGTTTGTTTACGCTGCTACCTCACAAGAAATGTTCACCACCATGTGCAACTCTTGTGATAACTGACAAAAAGAGACAACACTTAACCACGCAAGGAAAGCGCCCAGTCATTGGCAGTGTCGTCCTTACCTCATGCGTCAAGCAACGAGACAAACGTACGTTTCTTGTTCGTCTTCCCCTTGTATGTGGTTTGTAGCAGCACTAACAAGAACGCTGACTGAATAGACGATCAAGGGCCGGGGGGAAAATACACATTGCGCAAGCTCCAACTCTGAAGGATGCTGGGAAATGTAGTTTTTATTATTGCTTCAACCCAAAACTGTACAGGCTTTTATGATCGTCCCATTTTAAATAATAATAATAATAATAATAATAATAATAATTTTCATTTATAAGCGCCTTTCAAAACACTCAAGGACACTTTACAATTAAAACAAGAACAATAAAACCACAGATAAAAAATGTTAATGGAAAACGATCGATAGTGCGAGCCAATTTTACAAAAAAAGACGATGAGTATTCTTTGCAACGACCATTTTATAGAGTTAAATAAAATAAGTCAAATCCTTGTATAGAGTCACTCCCCGAAGGCGGTGCTCTCTCACCGCTTTGAGCATCATGTGTTCATTTTCATTTTCCCAGAGATACAGTTCAAGCTCAATTGCGGCAGTGTTCCACGCATCGTCATCTATGGTTGTCCTCAGGATAAGAAATGTGCACAAAAGAAAATGTGCGCTCATTTGCCTCTCTGTTGCTGTTGTCATCACATACAGATACCTCGGGTAAGTTGTGTGCTGACCTATTTGTGTATTTAATGAGAGTTACTGGGAGTTTGTTTTGTACAAACTATATGAAAATGTTCATTTACAAGCCCATTTGTAAAAACTGCAATCATGTTCGTGCATTTTAGAATATGTTCACTCATGTTGTTAGATACTTTCCCTTTTGGTCAAATAAAAGGGAAAGGTTTGCATAATTTGAAACAATCATTTTTCTCAATTCAAATATGTTAATGCTTATTGTGCGGGAAGCTTGCACTTTCAAGCATGTCATGTTAATTCAAGCACAAATCACTGTCATGTGATGACATATAGAGTATGAATTGCATTCTTCAGCATGCCGACAGTGGGGCAGAGAATGAGCAGGAAATTCGGACTGAGTGCCAACTCATCCCAGTTCACCTTGGAGGGTGAGCCCTTCTGTATCCTCGGCGGATCCATCCACTATTTTCGCGTGCCCAGGGCCTACTGGAGAGATCGCCTGATGAAAATGAAAGCCTGTGGCATCAATACCCTCACCACGTAGGAATGTTTTTGTACCATATCACTCACTATCCCAGACCAATGTTAACCAAGGGCTTTATGTGCGAATGCAGATTTGTGCCGTGGAGTCTTCACCAGCCACAGAGAGAAGTCTTCAACTTCCGTACACAACTGGATTTAGAGTGAGACTACCTTACTTGACAACATATTGCTTGGGGTTAACCACCTCACTGATAAATTTGCCAATTGTCGGGTCACATCCACCAAGCGCAAATACATACTGTATAATTCACGGCAACTCTTTGGCTGCACAGTGGGAATACTCAGGTTCCACTCTCTCACCATCTAAGCCCCAGTGCATTGGGTAGAAGTAAGAGTCCGGGCACCCGACCTGACAACGACAGCATCTCCACAACAACAGCAATTTCCAAAGCGATTGAAAACACAGCAGTGGCACATATGAAACACGATGCCACATCATAGCCTGCTCCTCTTGTTGCCAGGCACACTTGGTGCTGCGTTAACTTTTTGATATGAAACCTTCACTCAGTGTGAATACTTTGTTTTTGCCCTCCTGCTCCTTACTGAATTTCATCTCTTCTCTTGGATTTCAGAGCATATATCAATCTTGCAGCTGAGCTTGGTTTGTGGGTGATTTTACGTCCAGGGCCCTACATCTCCTCTGAGATGGACCTCGGGGGGCTGCCAAGGTCAGACGCTGAAGACATAAGCTCCTTGTGGGGTGAAATGTAGACATTAATCCATAAAAATGATTGTTACGCTACTGCCGCACAAAAGCCACTTGATACGAAACACAACCCATTCTGTGTTCAATTCAAGCTGGGTGAAAAAGTCGTGTCTCATTGTCAGGGGAAGACTCAGGCTCAGTGAGTGAAGCTTTGTCCAGAATGGGGTGGCGCACTGTGGCCTGGTTGTTCCTGTCGATTTGTGGATTTATTTGGCCAAGCATCTTTTCTGTTTCTTGGTAGCTGGCTTCTCCAAGATGGCAACATGAGAGTGAGAACAACATACCCTGGATTCACTAAGGCTGTCAACATTTTTTTTGACAAACTTATTCCAAAGGTTGTTCCCTTGCAGGTGGCCTTGCATTCTATCGAGTCTGATTAAAGATCAGGTTCATGTCGCCTCTTGTTATACATCTTCCTTTGTCTTTCAGTTTAAAAAAGGTGGTCCCATCATTGCCGTCCAGGTTGAGAATGAATATGGGTCTTTTGCGAAGGATGATACTTACATACCTTTCATTAAAGAGGTAAGATGACACGCTAAATACGAATGCAAACACTCTCTGGCCACAGCATGAGATGCACCTGCGCAAACTAATGACATGCAATCCAAGAGCAATGTTGAAATTTGATGCTCAGCTTTAAAGTAATAAAATATATTTTTTAAAATATATAAAACACATTAAAAACAATTCCGGCGTAAGAAAAGTGTTGTACATTTATACAAGTCATAGATAAGACAATTAAATATAATATTTTACAAAACAATTTAAGACATTATAACCGAGGCACAGTTTCAAGATATGTTAAAAATATCTACTAACTACTTACTATTATTATGAATAAATATTTTTATTTTTATAAAACACATGAAAAACAATTGTGGCATAAGAAAAGTGTTGTACATTCATACAGGTCATAGATAACACAATTAAATATAACATTTTATGAACAATATAAGACAGTATAATCGGGGCAGAGTTTCAAGATGTGTTAAAAATATCTCCTAACTACTTACTGTTATTATGAATAAATATTTTTAATCACTGTGCTTTAGCACACTGGGAGTCATTTCAAATGGTAAGCAACTGTAAGTCTTACCGTATGAGTCATATCACGATTACCATGATCAAAATTATCACAGTTTTATATCACAGTATTACTACGCAGATTTGAGTACAGTTAATTCAATTTTGAAATATTAGTACTACCCGTAAACATTTTTACAAAAACAATTTTCTTAACACAGAGTTTGTTTTTTTTTTTTAATAACTGCATCTGTCCTTTATGCATACCCTTCAAAATGCTAGATGACTCCATTCTGTTTAGAAAGTTTTACAGTACCGGTATTTTGATTGTGGTGACTTTTTGAAAGGCTTTGCAGTCCAGAGGGATCAGTGAGCTCCTGCTCACTTCAGACAACCACAACATGTTTAGGTCAGGGGGTGTAGATGGAGGTAAAGTATTTATCACCAATATGCACACTCTCTTCCATAGACTCAACATATGCTTAAATTCTGTTGTCTTGTAGTTATGAGATCAGTGAAGTTGAAGAAACTAAATCAGAGAGCCATTCAGGATCTGAACATGATCCAGGTAGGTGTCATTTCTTCATCATTACCCATACTGTCTTCGAAGAGTATCGAATGACACACTATGGCTTCTTTTCTGATTGTTAGCCAAACAGACCAACCATGGTTATGGATTACTGGACAGGCTGGTATGATGTATGGGGTGACCTTCACCACGTGCTCCCCCCAGAGGGTATGTTTTGTCACTTTGACATTCTTTTCCTTGAGTCTTGCATGTTTATACACTGTATTTTTGACAAATCTCCAAGCTAACCCCCCCCCTCCTTCATTCAAAGTTTATAGATTTATCTTTTAGAAATGTCTACAACTTTTCACATCTGCCGGTACTTATTCTAACACTGTTTTCTAAAGTCTGTCGCTCAGCGTCATACGTCATTAACCACAGCTCATATTATTACCATTGCCATATCTGTTATTTTAACCCTTTCAGGGACAACAGTCAGTATAGTGGACAGCTTATCATGTTCCCAGGTTACAGGTTATAATTGGTGCATGAAAGGGTTAAATACACGCATTAGTCAAGTCAAGTCAAGTCAACAGTATTTATAGAGCACTTTCAAACAGCCATCGCTGCATACAAAGTGCTGTACATGGAGCGATTTAACACACACAATAAACAGTAAGATGAAATGGTAATAAAGGCGGTAGAAAGCACCAACCAAGCATTAGGGCTAACTACAGTCGTTCAATGTACAGTGGTACAGTATTGCTTCTTTTCTCATCTGACAATGCAGTGAGACTTTTCTGCTATGTAAATTGAAATGCAAATGTTCAAATATAGGTCAAGCTATTCTGAATGAGCTCCAGATAAAGCGGCTCGATGTGATATTGTCATTGCTATTGAATCGAATCTACTTAAATATTTTATAAGATGACAGTGATTGCTGTTGATATTTCGAATTCTTTCTCAGATATGGTGTCCACTGTTCGAGAAATTCTCAAGCGCGGAATGTCCGTAAACCTATACATGTTCCACGGAGGCACCAGTTTTGGTTTCATTAGCGGAGGGTTGGCTGAACCTTCCTACAAAGCATTGGTCCCTAGCTATGGTAGGTGCCTCAATGTCATACACGTACTTTAAGTCTAAAATAAACTCACATTCTCTTTCATGAACATGCGCTGTGTGAATGTGATAATGATGTAACTCCCTGAGGTCAGTAGTGTTTGAATGATTTTGGATCCTGCACTTTTAAATGAATAATACTTTCAACAAGCAACAATAGACAGCACGTAATTTCCAATATTTTGCAGATTATGACGCGCCTTTGTCCGAAGCTGGAGAGTATACTCAGAAGTTTCATCTCCTCAGAGATCTATTCTCTCAATTCAACAGTAAGACAAACAATAAATATTCTGCAGATGTGGCTGGAGTACCATATAGTGACTCGATTCCCATTCTAGGAGGTGAAGAGTTCCCCGACCTGCCAGTGCTCCAACCGAAGGAAGCATATGAACCAGCTATTATGTACCAGCACCTGTCCTTATGGGATGCTTTGAGCTTTACTCAGGGAGTATGTCTTTCAACGTACGATTGCCTGTCAACATTTGTGAAGCAGAGAGTTGCTGTTCTGTCAAGCCTTGATTGTTTCTCCCTCCACAGCCATTTACGTCAGACACGCCGGTTAACATGGAAAATCTACCAATGAACAACAAGAATGGACAGTCCCACGGATACACACTGTATGAGACAACAATCACCAGTGGAGGCTTATTGAAGTCAGGAAACAACGTTAAAGATCGTGCCCTTGTGAGTTGTAACGTTCCATAACAGCTTAAGCTCTTGGTGTATTTAATTAACTATTTCCTGCTTCAATAATGATAACCTGTAACCTGATAAATGTGATAAGTTGTCCACTGTAGTGACTGTTGTGCCTGAAAGGGTTAAAAGTGTTTATTTTTGTGGTTGTAGTTAAGTGGAAGTTAAGGATAGTGTCGTTTATTGTGCAGCCAACATGGATTTGCTCACACTATTAATGTGAACCAGTGGCAAATTTTAGCCATATTTTCCCATGTGTGCAAGAGGGAAAAGGCACGCAGTTGCTGGTGTTTAAAAAAAATTTATATTTTTTGGCATGGCCAATTATGGCCTGTCATTTACGCACTTTCATTCCACATACTGACTCTGGATGGAGCAACACTAAAATGTGGGCATTCCCTGTGAAATCTCTTTTTCATCGCATTTTCTGGTCGACCTAAGTAAGCACCATTCCTCTTTTCCTGGGGTGAGCAACCCACGGCTCCAGAGCCGCATGCGACTCTTTAGCGCCACCCTAGTGGCCCCCTGGAGCTCTTTCAAAAAGTTTCGAAAATGGAAAAAGATGGGGGAGGGAAATCTATTTTTTTGTTTTAATATGGTTTCTGTAGGAGGAAAAATATGACACGAACATTCTTGACGTTTTCCAATGCTGTAAACATGTGTAGAATAAATATTAAATTTCAACGTTTCTGTCAATGAAGATTCGCATCATAGCCTGCGACACGTTTCTATTAGCAGAGTGGGATGCCATGCAGGTGGTTGTTGCAAAAAAAAAAAAAAAACGGTTTCATGTACAATTCACTGAGGGTACTCGCAAAGGATGAGAATGTGCAGGGGCAAGAGAAGTATTTTAAAATGGTACACGTGAGCTGCGATAGTGAACACGCTGCAAAAGTGCGTCCCATGTCCCAATGAAGGTAGGTAGGCATTCTTTGGCAAGTGCGTGTGGTAACGGTCGATCGAGGTAGGTTGGTTGATCAAAAAGTAGATCTTGGGTCAAAAAAAGTTGGGCACCCCTGCCCTACAGGATCCAGTGCAAGGGGGAAAAAACATTTAATTCTCATAAACTCATTGTGTATTTGTAGCCAACTTACCTGTAGTCATTTTGATAGTCGGCTAATATACAGTAGCTCACATGGATACATACAGCATGTGTTTCCTTCATTACAAGGCCTTTATTTATTTTGCGGTTCCAGACAGATTTTTTTGGGGGGGTAGGGGGTCCGATATGGCTCTTTCAACATTTTGGGTTGCCGACCCCTGTCTAAAACGCTCCAGTGGGTGCCATAAATCCAGTTCCCCGTGAAGGTGAAACACTACATTGCGTTTGAAGTTTGGATTCAGTTTCTGCCACGAGGTCTAAGTGACTTCTAGAAATAAATCCAATGTCTGTAGAGAGGCTGATCAATATTATATTGATCTGATCAAAGAAGCACAGTGTGCCAGCTATTTGGAAAACAAATATCAGCGCCAGTGAACTGTTTTTCCACCACCAATCGCAAAGAGCAATTCTGCTTCAAATCGAATTTAACAGATGGGTCGGCACGATGAGCGAGTGGTTAGCATGTTGGGCTCACGGTGCAAAGGGGCAGGGTTTGATTCCGGCTCCGGCTTTACCGTTGGAGTTTGCATGGCACCTGCGTGGGTTTTCTCTGGGTACACATTCCAAAAACATGCATGGCAGGTTAATGGAACATTCTGTACCGTATTAAGAGGTAACCTTCCAACGTAGTTAAAATTTCTACCTAAGTGTTTTATGCACATTATACTGTACATGGTATTTAAAAAAATTGCTGTGATGTTTTATAACCCCGGACCCAAATTTTTCGAATTATCTAATTTGAAGTGTTTGGTTTCTTTCACAGGTTTTTGTAAACAAAAGTTACATTGGGCTTTTCAAGCGCCAGAATTTGGAATTGGCTGTTCCAGATGGCAAGGTATGGAATTAGAATAGACCAGTGATCAATACATTTTCTTTGCATTGTGCAGTGGGATGGATCCTCATTTGTCCTTGTTAAACTGCAAATGACCGTAAATGATACTGGATATACACCTGGACAAAGTTGTTGCAGAAAGTCCACTGAATTAACTTGTAACTGACCAAAATGATCCCAAAAAAATTACTGTAAATTTTGGACTCCGAAATCCTGGCTTTAAAAAAAACTGTTTTCCTAAAAGAAAGATTCCAGACGCATCCTACTTTTAGCATCTATTTAGCTAACCAAAATCACGTTTACTATTCACAAATGTTTTGGTGAGCTCCGTGTTGACGCGTTAACGTTCACTTTTTAACATCAAATTAGTACACATTGAAGCATTTCGGATTAGCCGTTCCTCTTTGCTTATTGTACACTGGCCAGCAAAACGTCTCTGTCCAAATGTACGTATTTATGAATTTTGGAGGTTTACCACATAGGTTTCAATGTACATTAACCCTTTCAGGGACGGCAGTTACTATAGTGGGAAGCATATCATGTTATCTGGTTACAGGGTGCCTAAAAGGGTTAAGAGCAGTTCCCAGCATGATGGTGTATGCCCTATCCAGTGATTTGGGGATAAGTTCCATCCCTCACAGCCAGAAATGAGCACTCATTCCTCAGTCGTAGTGGATAAGTGCAGCTTGAAGGCTCGTGGGAGGGATGATTTCTAAATTTTTTGTCACTTCCCCATGCTGCAGACTTTTTGATCTTGATATCTTTTTCAGAGCCACTCATCCAAGATCCCAGATATTTCAAATGATCAATCCGTTTAAGCAATGTGCCAACCGTTTTTTTTATCACCACTCTCTCATTGTTGAAAGAAATGTACTGTCTTGCCGGCATTTGAATCCCACTCTTCCGATTGACAACGTAACCGTAAGCAATAACTCCGAAGCCTGTTGTATTTCCTCGAAGAGTAAAGCCATGTCAGCTACAAAATCGAGGTGGGTCAGGATCGCAATTGTTAAGAAAAATGTAATGGAAAAACTCATTAAACTTAAATTTCATCTTTTAGTTTGAAGTACCGTATTGGACCGAATATAAGACGGTGTTTTTTGTATTGAAATAAGAAGCGGGCGTCGTCTTATATTCGGGGTCTGTACATTATACCCATTCATGACGCTAGATGGCGGCAGATATCATTGAAACAAATGCTGAACTTGACACCCCAGGCCAAAGTGAACCCTGTCACGAAGAATAAAAATAAAAATACTGGTAGCAAGAAGAAGAAAAATGAAAAATAGCGGTAAGAAAGAAAAGAGAAGTAAATAATAGAAGAGATAACAGAAAATGGAGAAACATAGTGACAATCTGGAGAAAAGTGGGTCGGAGATCGGCCAGGTTAACCGGCAGCTGAAGTTATGATTACATTTCAAAAACCAGAAGCTATTCTTTTACGAATTTGATTGCACTTTAGTTTACATATTTAAATCTTCAGATATTAAGTTTTTGAATGAGGCAAAATAACATTATCAAAATAACATAACAAATAACTTTTTCTCTCAAATATATCGTTATATTCATTTGTTTCAGATATACTGGAATTATTTTCAGTATAAAAATTAACTTGGTGTTCAAAAAGTCTTTTTTCTAACTTGAATCTTGAAAAAGAGAGAGTCGTCTTATAATCAGGGCCGTCTTATATTCGGGTCAATACAGTAAAGCCTATACGTTAAATTCAGTAAACATTGTGGGGTTTTCTCCTTTTGTTGAGACAAGTATCACCAAATGATCAAAATCCATAACAGGGACCGCGGACGTTAAGTTTATTGGTGGAAAACTGTGGACGAGTTCACCGGGGAAGGGACCTTGACAACCAACGTAAAGGTGTTTGCTCGACAAAATACAAGATGTTGTTATGCCGGTTGCAATGTAGAAGCCAATTTGAATGTGCATTCTTGCAGGTCTTGTCGGGGACATTTTGCTAAACAATATTCCACTCCGGGAGTTCACAATATACAGCCTGGAAATGAAACCCAGCTTTATTTATAAGTTTGTACACCTTCATATCACAATTTATTTATTTTGTGCCACTGTTTGCTTGAATTAGATGTCTTGCTTTAGTCTCTATCAGGCTCCTTGGAAAACTCTTCCGGAAAATCCCAGCTTCCCTTCTTTTTTCATGGGCAAGCTCTTTTTGTATCAGTATCCCAGCGATACCTTTGTGAAACTGCCGGTGAGTGGAATGTTTTGACACCATTTTTGCATTTCTAGGCCTTAGCATGAAAATGTTGTACGTGCAGTGATTAGCAATGAGCAATTATCGTTTTGTTGACAGGGCTGGCAGAAGGGTGTTGTGTTTATCAACGGGATAAACTTGGGACGCTACTGGTCAATTGGACCCCAGCAGACTCTTTACCTCCCCGGTCCATTTCTCAACAGGGGAATCAATCAGGTTTGTATGAGTCATTTGTTCATGAAAAAGCACAAAGAGCATCATCATTTTACTTTAAATGCATTTCAACTGATGTCTGTGATCGGATTTGACTCTCTCTGAACATTCGGCAAGCCTCCTCGCTGCCCATCTTCAAAACTCACTTGTATTCTTTGGCATTTCACTCAGCATGACTTAGATTTTTTCTTGGTTTTACTGTTTGGTGCTTTCTACCGCCTTTATTACCGATTTCTCTTACTGTTTATTGTGCATGTTAAATTGCTCTATGTACAGCACTTTGTATGCAGCGATGGGTGTTTGAAAGTGCTCTATAAATACTGTTGACTTGATTCGACTCTCTGACCTGTTAAGTTCTTATTATTATGATCATTAGATTATTGTGTTTGAGGAGCAAGAAGGTGACTACAAGGTCAACTTTGAGGACACGGCAGACCTCGGCATGGCAGCTGACATTCAGTGACTCTCATCATCTCGTGTATGTCTTGTATGCTGAATCAATTATCATTATTATTTATTTACTGATGTACAGTTTGTTTTAATGATGTTTAAAGATATTTGTTGCAGCCAATAAATGTTATTGTTATTTGTAAATTTACTGTCACAAAAAACAAACAAACAAAAGGGTGGGAATAATACGTTATTTTTAAACCTATTTGTAGAATTAAGCACATAGTAGGGTGGAGTTTACAGTTTAAAAAACAAAACAAAACACTTTTTTTCAATGGTCTGTAGGACATGACTGTAAAATATCATTAAAATTATATTTTTGCATAATTGTCCATCACTGGATTGATTGATTTTAATTTGTATATTGTGTTATATCTCCGATAAACCGAGTTAGGGGGGATCCAAAAAGCTTAGACGAAAACAAGGTCTCCATAGGAAAAAAATAAAGTTTAATGTAACAATCGCACCGAATAAGGAGAGAACATAAAGCGCTGGTCCACAATAAGGACCAGAAGGCAAAATCCAAACGAGTAACAAAAAGCGCTTGCACAAAAGAGCAAGGAAGGAAAAATAAAGACCGTAAATACAAACGAAAAACGATGTATCACCAATACACGCACGAAAGCCAAATCACCAAAACAAACCAGTACTTACTCTATAATGGGTACCGAGAAATACAACGCGAAATCACGACGAGGTCAAAAGCCAACTAGTCAAGGAACGGCGAAACGGCGAAACGGCGAAACGGCGAAACGGCGAAACGGCGAAACGGCGAAACGGCGAAACGGCGATGCCATAGACAATACTGTACTCCCACAACAGGTGTATGACGGCGGAGTCCTTAAATACTGAATCTAGTGATTACAGATTGCCAGCAGGTGCGCTAGAAAGCCCGCTCATGCCACCTGCTGGCCAGACCTCGAAACCGAAACGTGACATATTGAAACTTGCCACAGTGTGACAGAACAGAGACTGTTGTGACAGAAAAGTGTGACTGAATAGTGTGTCAATCATTTTCCTGTGCACACACACACACTCTCACTCACACAGCGTCGTCAAATTGATTGGCCAGGTCTGGCTGTTTGAAAGTGCTCTATAAATACTGTTGACTTGACTTGACTTGACTTGACTTGGTTAGCGACAACGTTTAAAAAGAAGAAATTGGACAGCTCTCAAGACATATCAAGTGCTATCCTCCTGGTAACTCACTTTGGGGCACTTTAGTGGGATTTGTGACCACCCTCGGTCCTTGCACATGTGTAGTGTCCTATCGGTTGGGCAGCTTTCAGCTGGGCCTGACATCCCTCATGACCTCCAACATCAGCATCATGCTGACACAGCAATTCCAGGTTAAGTATGAGATTTATTATGCATGTGAGTAAGATAATGTCAATTCACTTGCCTGTGCTCATGTACACACATTCATAGAATTCAGTTGCTCAATCCCATTCCCATTAAAATTTGGGTTTTAAAAGCACAGTGCATCACAGAAGCAAAAATTGATACGCTGGGGTCCGAGAGATCAGTGCGGTGCACGCAAAGTGCGTTTGTACAGTATAAACTGCAACATCTCCCTTGCAAATGATTCAGCAGTCAGAAAGAGCTTGTCCTTCATAGCTTTATTATTTAAAAGAATTACAAATACAACTGGATAAAATGTCTCCAAAACAAATTATGCTGCTCATCATCATGTCTTTTAAACTTCCCTGACAACATGCACATAGTAAGATGAGATTCTCATTATCTCTTTCAGAGAAAAAAAACACACACACACTTAAAGTTTGAACTATTCAAATGTGTTATCGTCTGAGCTACAAAGTCCTTCGGAAAAGAAGGCGGCTTCCTTTCTTCATAGACCAACCTATAGATGAGCCAGCATTGCCCATGTCTCAGCACATTTACACTACAAATTAAACTGGCACAGCAACCCCTGACTTAAATAACATCTTAACTAGTCAGCTCATGGATATGGTTAAAGTTCCAAGTCTCAAATGGCCAAAGAAGAATCCAACAGATCTTAAAAGTACTTTGTGTCTGTTTCACCATTGGGAGTGAAAAAGAGCTGATTTCTGTCGCAAAATCCAGTGGGTGCCAACCAATCATCGTGTCCCATTGAGTTCTCAGAATCAGCCCCTCCAGACACAGAGGAAGTCATTCCTCTGGAAGAATGACACTTCTCATTGCAAAAACAAAAGTAGGGATTGTCAAAGCTAATGAGATGAGAACCGGGGGGAAGGACAACCATGGCGGGAGAAATGCCATTTATCATGGAGGCACAAAATATTAAACCGTCATTACACAAGGCGGACTATAAGAAAGTTTCTATTCATTTGGATCAAGTTTCGTAAAAGATACTGTAGTATAATACAATAGCATTAAAGATTGAGACCAGGATAGAAACATGTCTGAAGGAGCCACCTAATGGCCACAATTCTGGTCGGCCTCCCTGACAATGAGCAGGTTCTACTCTGAATCAATGTCCTCAGTCTCCACTGATGGAGGGACTGCAAACCCTTTTCTGACAGCAGGGGACTCCGCTAGACATTCCCAGCAGACCCTCACCAGATGTTTGGGTCTGTCAGGTTGGACCGACATCTTCCTCCACCATTGGAGCCAACACACCACCATGTGGTGATCAGTTGACAGCGCCACTTCTTGTTTCACTTGCGGCATTCACACTCACAATCACACTTAGGGGCATGATAGTTTTCACTTTACCTACGACGCATGTTTCTGGAATGTGGGAGGAAACTGCAGTACCCGGAGAAAACCCACACGCGCGGGGAGAACATGCAAACTCCACACAGAAAGGCCAAGACCCGGAATTGAACCTATGACCTCTGTAATGTGAGGCGGACGTGCTAACCAGTGATTTTTTTTGAAATGACAAATTCTGTTACTCCAGTATAATTTGTTTTGGAAGAAAAGCGCATTCATGTGCTTCAGAAAAAAAGTCTCTGTGGTTGTGTTGTAAACATGAGCTGTATCATTGTGGTGAGGCGCACACAAAGAGTAACATTCTTGTAAAAATAAGTTTTACATCATTACATTTAAAATCACAAGACTCCAACGATGATATTTTGTTCCATTCAGTTTTGTGTGCAATTTCTCACAAGCTAGATATTCTTTAGACCAGGGGTGTCCATTACGTCGATCCTGATCTACCGGTAGCTCTAAAACAGGTCCCAAGTAGATCCGAAGTGTCGAGGAGAAAAAAAAAACAACAACAATTTGTGTGTCTTTGTACATGTTCGTAATATATTCTTTTGTGTTAATGTACGCTGCACCATAATCATACTATCAGTCTCTTTTTCACAAAATAAATATTTAAAAAATTAAATAAAGCAGGCAAATCTTGAATTTATGGTGGCGCGTGATGACGTAACCGGAAGTTGTTTGCGCTCAGCAGTCTGCAATTGCAGCTTGTGACCAAAGCTGTTTATTACTTAATTACAAACATACCGGACGATGATATATTCTCTCTCACCATCCATGCAGTGAGGAGCATCTTAAGCAAGGAATCTCAGACTTTCCTCTCCCCAGCCACTTCATCAAGCGTTTCCGGGGGGATCCCGAGGCATTCCCAGAAAAGCTGAGTGCAAAAGTTTTACTAGTGTGCTCCGAGTCTTCCCTGGGTTCTTAAACACCTCACCAAAGAAATGTCGAGGAAACATCCTCGCCAAATGCCTGAGCCACCTCATCTGGCTCTTCTTGCTAAGAGGAGTCTAGTCTTCACCACGTAGCAGGTGAAGCAGTCTTGGATTTCTTTCTGCTTGTCTTCAAATACAGCTAAGCAGTGAAGGATATTTGAATTGCACAGCAAGTGGAGTTGTTTATGAGACGTGTCCAAAATGTCTTGATACTTCATCCACTTTTTATTCCTCATCATAGCACATCTAATGAGATTAGAACATTTATAACAGCTGTTATCAACTGAATAGGTAATAGATTAGAGTTTTAAAAAAAAACTGAAAAAATAGTCTTGTCTTTCGCTCTATTTGCTTGAAACTGGTATTTCTGCAGCATCTCGATCAAATTGTTTATTTTCTTCTACATATCCAAAAGGAGTTGACTGTTTGTTTAGACTCGAGACACGACTTCAGTTGGTAAGTAAGCTTAGTACTGTTTGAAATATGTCAGTGATAAAACAAAAAATAAATAAAAATACAAAAAGATGTAATTTAAGAAACTCATATTTAAAAAAATGATAATTAATTAATTTCCTTTTTTAAATTTGAGATGTAATTGAGTCATAAAGAGGGAGAGATGAGAAAAATACTTGTGAGGTTCTTAAGCGCTACTCTAAATATGTAGGAATCACTAGTGACAAACAACTTCAATTTAACACAAGTGCATATTTCTGTATATTTTGTGCATGGACTATTTTACATTCCAGAAAATATCCTCCAGTTCATATACTGTTGCAAAATTACTCTTTGCTGTTGTTAAATGCAGTCACTAACTGCATCGCAACCTCCCGCCTCCTCTAAAAAAGAAGAAAAAAAGAAAGCATAACGAATAACTTCTGTGCTGAAGAAATTCCTCAAAAATGTCCCCAATGACCAGAGTGGTTTTCTTGCATAAATGTGGCCAAACTATTTCGATGATGGCGTCATTTGCTGACATTTTAAAATAATTTGGGGTGTCTTCTCCTCTCATCCAATACACATATACCGTTTAATCGCGTGGGTGTGTTTATATTTAGATAAATGCGAATGCGCGCTGAGATATACTGTAGTTCCCGTTTTGTAAAAACTGGGCGCTACCGCTTTAACGATTCGCGCGAGCTCCAGCCGGGATGCTTTTCGCGGCGGACACTCGTGTGTTTTGAGCCCCGACGACAGGGACGCGACGAGGTCAACCAGCCTCTGTGAGTTCCTCATTCATCGGCACATTCAGGTGGGCTGATTGATGGCAGGCAGCATCCTCGATGTACTTCATGGCGGCGTTTGATGAAACGTGGCTTCGATTACGTTTTTCCCCCCCCGAAACAAGCCTCCCCTCAAGATCTTTCGGCACCGTTTCGCTCATTCGATTTATTTAGGTCCGTATATGCCGAATGTGCGTATCGTAAATTCGGTGCACACTTTTACAAGAATGTGTATTGCAGAAGATGCGTTCGCGAACTTCGCGTGCATAACACAGAAGCGTGTTGTTGTAGTGCAGACCGAAGAGACTTAAAACTTACACGTTCTACGTGCACCAATAAAAATGACCACAACATGCTCTGAATCCAAATTTTACTGCATTGGAAAAGTGTGCGTGAAATCTGATGTTTAGTCTTTCTTCTAAATGTGGTTTCGCCGAAGCAGATGGCCCAGTCAGCCGTGACATTTTTGTCGCTAATGTGTTGAACTGTGACACGCACGCTGCAAGCAACCCGACCCAACTACTGAAATACCGTACCGAGCAGAAGACTTGAGGTATTGGCTTGGGTTGTGGGGTCGGTTCTGTCTCTTACATGTAGATTTGACTTTTGTTACCATGACGACCAGGTGTGGCAATTTCATTGTTGCTAACTTTTCTGCTTGCCCCAAATTCTAGTAAGCTGTGTGCTGGTTATCAGAAGCTATTAGTGGTAAAATTGTTAGCTAATAATATTCTGTCCTAACACTGCAGCTTTGCTTATCTTTTGTTTTTGATCATCGTGCCACAGGTCAGACAAATTGAGTCAATCGTCGCTTGACAATAGTAAATCTCGTGTGGTGTCGGGTGTTGTGTAAAATTATCCAAATTCAGAGTTGTTCCCTCACAGGAACATTTTTGGAAATTGGCTGCGAGCAAAAGGTTGAAGTTGTTGATTAATTTAACACTTGATGGGTCGACTTCAGAGATTCAACTACTTGTATACATGCAATTTAAATGTCAAATATCCATAGAAGGCCCCTTTTTAAGTGTGCTGGATTTTTTTTTACCGTGAATAAAGAATTACAGCACATCTATTTTCACAGAAGAATGTCAGAGACCTCTAATCGAGAAACCTGGACATGGAAAAATATTGCCTATTACGGTTCTTTTAAGCCATATATTTTTTCATAGTTGTGATGTATTGATGACAAAGCTCCTTTATCGCGATACAGAGCAGTTTTAGTAGCTTACTTAATAAATCGGAACCTGAGTGCATGTGTTGCATTGAGCCGAACGATTTGGCCTTCGGCACTTTCCATGTTGGAGGACAAATAAATGCACAATGGCTGCAGTTTGATCTTGCAGTAGAAAGTGTTATTTCTATGCGTGCGCTTTTGACCAATACAAGCCCTCTTTGAACACGAAGCCAACAATATTTGTTTGGAACCCAGACTCATTTCTCCTTAAAAAGGGTGTAATTCGCTTAGTGTGAAACATTTTGTTTATCTGTTTTCATTTTCAAGGCTGGTGTAAGGTTCCGCGACTGCTTCGTCCATTCTCCAAAAGAAGCCGCCTCAAACCTGCCTGAACCGTCTGATGAGGATTTGTAGGCCAGCACCCACCACAAACCACCAACTAATGATGTCCACTTCCAATTGCTTCCGCTGACTGACTGGCTAAATGCTAGAGGAACCATAGCAAATAAAGCATTTCTCTTTTTTTAAACAACATTTTTTTGATCCAGTGGAACCATGGGGGCGATAAGTTACAGCTACTATCGCTTGACCATCTTCTCCTCCATGTTCTTTGGCTACATGCTGTACTTCTTCAACAGAAAGACATTCGCTTTTGTCATGCCCTCAGTGATGGGGGAGATTAAACTGGACAAAGACGACTTGGGTAAGAATTTAGTGGAGGGATCGACTGACTATCGTCCGGACCGATTATTGGTACTGATATTCAGCACTTTTAAAACATTCGAACAATCTGACGGCCAATAAGAGATCAATTCAAAAACTGCGTTAAGTTCAGGGAACTATGTTTTTAAATATTCAACTAACTTCATTAATCATAACCTTAAAGACATCTCAGTAAAGCTTCCCTTTTACTGAAAATGAATTTTAGCTCCAAATATTGTTTATCACCTCCTTTAAGACTAATTATCTGTATTTGTATCGGCCCTGAAAAAACACTATACAATGGATGCCAATACTGAAAATGGATATTGATTCCAAATATCGGCCTCTTTGAATATTAATAATCGGTATTGGTCTGTCTCGACTCATAATCAACATCTGTATCGGCCCAAAAATAAAAACATATTGGTCTATCTCTAATTTACATTTCAGTCTATCTCTCATTTAACGTACAGATTTTATTATTTGATATTTTTTAGTATTTATCAAATATGGTGGCCCAGTGGTTAGCGCGACCTCGCAGTGCAGCTCCGGCCTTCCTGTGTGAAGTTTGCATGCTCTCCCCGTGCCTGTGTGGGTTTTCTCCGGGTACTCCGGTTTCCTCCCACATTCCAAAAACATGCACGGCAGGCTGATTGAACGCTCAAAAGAGGTTGACCAAAGTTAATTGGCATCATTTAAGAATATCCTGAATATACACTCGGCTCTCATTTTAGATGCTTCACATTCTCAGCGCTCTGTGAACAACCAATAACCCTCCTTGTGTCACCAGGCCTGATCACCAGCAGCCAGACCATGGCCTACGCCATCAGTAAATTCATCAGCGGTGTGTTGTCAGACCAGATCAGTGCCCGCTGGCTTTTCTCCATCGGCCTCTTTGTGGTCGGAGGCATCAACGTGGTTTTCTCCTGGTCCTCCACGGTCACCATGTTCTCACTCCTGTGGTTCATTAACGGACTGGGACAAGGTTGTGGATGGCCTCCGTGCGGGAAGGTCCTCCGCAAGGTAATCTCAAATGCTTTCGCATGTCGAGTCTGTCAGTGTTACCGTATGCTTTGTCGTGTGAAAGTTCACTGATTGGAATTCTGCTACTTGCCGCCAGACACTATTGACCTATGTAAGCGGAGCCAGTTATAAAGGTCAGTAGGGAGAGTGGTATTAGAAAAGTCAGGAATGACCCACAATATCCAATGTCTCAGCCGCAAATAACTTGATGAATAAATATAATTGTCTAAAAGAATAAAGGCAAGACTTAGTAAATCAATGTTAGCTATTTGAAAGCAAGATGCCTTTTCAAAAGGTGGGGAATAAATAGGCTTTGGCACGTCTTCAGCATGTTGAAAGGGGATCAGATTACTCGAGATTCTATAAGTAGAAGTAGTACATCCTCAGTACAGCTTGCTTTAAGAAACAACAGCAGTCAACACTTTTTTTTTACTGAGAGGACCGATCTTTAAATAGGTTTGATACAACCTTTTGCGGACTGCCACTGCTGTTCTGTGGAATGAGTTTTCTCACAGGGGAACTTTAAGTCGTCTGTTTCTGTTGCTCCTCTTTCTGTGAATAAATACGGTGGCCAGTGAAGTGGAACGTTAGTTTCATTTCCCTGTCTGAAACAATTGAATAAGACTCCCAATTGGAATTTACGATTCGACAATCCGCAACTTTTACGGAGTGAACCATTTTTACCGTTTATCTCGGACTGAAATGCCTCTTTTTGTTTTTTGTTGACCCATTAAAATCTAATGTAATGTCCACAATCTATTTCTTCAGTGGTTTGAGCCCTCCCAGTTTGGAACATGGTGGTCCGTGATGTCCTGCAGCATGAACCTGGCAGGGAGTCTGGGCCCAATCTTGGTTACGGTGCTCCTCCACTACTATGACTGGAGGACCATCCTCACGATGTCAGGTGTCATCTGTGCTGCCTTCTCACTTGTGACTCTCATGTGGGTGAAGAATGAGCCAAAGGATGTGGGCCTACCTGCTATTGAGCTAGCACCCAAGAAGGGTGCAATGAAATGTGAGTAAAAAGTAGGAGGATGGATTGATGGACACCGCGTTGTGTAGATATATATAAAATTATTACGACATTATGATTTTCCCTTTACACACAACAACAGTAATCACAATGCACAAACCCCAATTTCAGTAAAATTGGCACGTTATGTGAAGTGTAAATAAAAACTGAATACAATGATGGACATTTAGAATTGGATACCTGCAACATGTCCCCCAAAAAGCTGGGACAGGGGCATATAATGCCATCCAAGCAATGGGTTTTTATTTTCAGTGGCATTCCTGCTTATTTCAGCAAGACAATACCAAGTCACATTCTGCACATGTAACAACAGCGTGGCGCTGTAGTCAAAGAGTGCAAGAACTAAGTTGGCCTGCCAGCAGTCCTGACATGCCTCCCATAGAAATCGTGTGGCGCATTATTCAGGGCAAAATGTGACAACGGAGACCCCCCCGAACTTTTGATCAACCGAAAGAATTGTATCCTCAGTTTCCAAATACTTAAAAGGAAAGATTACGGTATGTAACAGTTATAAACATGCCACTATCCCAGATTTCTTGGAACAGGTTGCAGGCATAAAATTCAGATGAAGATCATATTTCCCAAAAGTATTTATAAATTGGAAAATTATATATCGTGTCTTTGTAGTGCATTTGATTGAATATAGGCTGAAAAGAATTTGCATATCATTGTATTCGATTTTAATTGACATTTTACACAGCATTACACTCTGAATATAAGTGTAGACTTTCAGTTACTGTTTGTATGTCAGTTTGTCCAAATACTTTAACGCTTCTGTAAATGGAATTACTATGTAATCCCTACGTGTATTTTTGGAAACCTCTTCAAGTAAATCTGAACATCTAACACATCTTGATAGTTTTGTAAATTCTTTCCAGCTATTGTGTGTGTGTGTGTGTGTGGGAATGTGCGTGTGCGTGTGTGTGCATGTGCGTGTGCGTGTGTGTTTTAAACCACTATTCCTAAAAACTCATAGTAGATGGAGAGAAGGTTAAGTAGCTCCATGGATACAGATCACACCGGAACCACGTGATCTGAGTGTGACAGTGTACAAACTATATACATAGACAAAAATATATATATATATATATACATACATACATATACATTTCAAGGCTCTTAGCCATTCTCTACACTATAATCACAAAAATACTGTTGGGACTCTGCTGGGAATATTTTCAGATTGCCAACGTTCGTTGATAACAGTTACAGGTTATGTTCTAAATGATGTCCTCCAATTTTCCTTTTTAAGGTGTGAATTTCTAGTGCTAGTCAGTTGGAGATGTGAGCGAAGTGAACACTGTTTGCTCTTTTCCTCCTCACCAGGCAACGGTGAGAGCACCCTGAGTGAGTTCCTCCTCTCCCCATTTCTTTGGGTGCTGTCTTTGGGCTACTTGGTGGTGTTCGGCGTGAAAACAGCAGCAACTGACTGGGGCCAGCTTTTCCTCATGCAGGAGAAAGGCCAGACAGCTCTTATGGGTATGCATTGTTATGCTTACTTGATTCTGAAGAGTGTGGTTTTTTTTTGTGGGTTTTTTTCATGGTTCTAATTTGAGCTGGGTTACTCACAGGCAGTACCTACATGAGTGCCTTGGAAGTGGGCGGCTTTGTGGGAAGCCTTGCATCTGGTTTAATGTCTGACAGAGCTGTTGCTCGAGTAAGTAGCAGTCAGAAGGACTTGTTTGATTTGATCCGCTTGTCATAAACATGCTCTGTGACTTTCCATAGTCGGGCCTGGGCACACACGGGAACCCTCGACACGGCCTGCTCATTGTCATGATGGCCGGTATGTGTGTGTCCATGTACCTCTTCAGGGTCACCATCACGCCTGAAATGCCAAAGGTAAAAACAGATAGAATTCAAAGACTAATGGGACACTTCATATGTGATATACGTCATCCATCTTTCCCATCTATTCAAAAAAGTGTATTGTTTCATTCTCAATGAATTATATTCTATATGTAGTCAGTACTGAAGTTCACTCATTCACCTCAGGAGCCTCCTCTTTGGGTCCAAGTCATCCATCCTGTTTCTGTACTCATCGGTGTCTCAGAAAAAGAGGTAACCATTTTATATAATGATTTCTTAGCTGAAAAAGAGAAAACGAAAAAAAAATCTCTTATCTTGCCATTTGCAGATCTGGATTCTCACTCTTGGTGCTATGTTTGGATTTTCCTCATACGGGCCGATTGCCTTGTTTGGGGTTATCGCAAGTGAAAGTGCTCCTTCCAATTTCTGTGGAACCTCACATGCGATTGTTGCTCTGATGGCTAACGGTAAATCTGTTGGTACAAAATGATGTGCTCGATACACCGTGAAAAGTCAAATGAATGACACAACTTCATTTTTTTATTACAGTCGGGGCTTTCATGGCTGGACTTCCCTTCAGCACTATTGCCAAACAACACAGTTGGGACACGGCGTTCTGGGTAGCCGAGGTCTTCATGGCCGTCACCACCGTTTCGTTTTTCCTCATTCGCATCATGCGCACCAAGATGGGAAGAAGAGAAAAAATGGACTGAGTCATGCTCTCTCAACAAAGTCAACGTCACTCCGATATCAAAGGTGCTGCATAATTCAAATGCAAATTATTACCCAGACAAGTAAACTGTCCAAAAGCTAATTTCATCATGGATACTCAGGGCAAGTACGAACCACCAAATTTTAAGTGAGGCTTCATCAATTAGAGGTCAAACATGGCTGCTGAGTTCCTTCTTGTGACCTTTTTGGACTATTCTATTCTGTGGAGTCAAGTTTGGAGCAGCCTATTTTCCACTCGAGCACGTCACAGTGCACAAAGCGAATGACATCAAGGCGTGTCTTGCATTGATGTCTCGTGGAAGAGTCATCACTGCAGTCCCAGTCACCTTTGGGTTAAACTACAACAAAACTTTTCACATGCTCTCTTGTTTTTACCTCACAAATATTCATTTGGATGTATGGAAATGCAAAATATGCACTTCTAAGACATGTGGAAAGTCTTCCCAGAAAAGTGGATGCTTATTACACTATTTATTTAAAAAAAAAAAAACAACAGTCCGTTACAATGCCAAATGATAGCTGTATGCTGAAAACAATATAGCCAGTAATTGGTGCGGACGTTGACGTTAGTAGTCGTAAATTTACAATCATGAATACTTTCAAATGTTTTTTTTCTGCATAATCTAGAATCTAGACTGACTACATGTTTGCACATATTTGGTAGAATCAACCCTTGTCATCAATTATTAGAAATGAGGTTTCGTAGTTTTCTACACTCTCATTCATAGATGACAAAATACAGAGTCATATTTTGATTCGGTCAGCTAAAATCACCGTATGTATGAACTGTTTAGTGTCTGTTTAAAACAGTTGATTGTCAATCAATTCTCTTTGTGCTTTTTGTTGCTCAAATTGCAGGTAAGAATCCTGATTTTTTTTCCACAAGCTTTAAAAATCATCTCATTTATCCTGTTTTCAGCACCACTCGTGTGGTTTTTGTATTCATAATGGGAAAACACTCAGTGCCAATATGGAATAGCTTTAATCTGATGGACTTTTAAAGTTGAGGATGAATAAATGTGACATATTAATAATTTGAAACACATCTAAAGAATTTATTCAGCTGTTTTTTGTACAATGGAGACTATTTGCCTGGATATTTATTGCCAGTGCAAGGAGTAAAAAAACGATATTCTTCGGAAATCCCGGGAGTACCGTGCTGCTCGCCCAACGCCAGCTAGCAGGTGCTCCACTTCACCCGTGACCCAAATGAAAACAATCAGTATATGGATTTGATGGATGGTGACCTAAAAGCATCACTGAAAACAACAAATATAAACAATGTTATTTTTAAAGTACACTGTACATCTAAATCCAGATGAATCTCTTGTGTGCAGCCACTTGAAGAAGTAAATTCACCACACCATTATTTTCAGTGCAGATGGCAACGGTTGCCATGTCTATATGGTCGACCCAAATTCCAAATAGTGTGTGTTGATATAATAGTGTTTATTTGACTGCCAACCAGTCCAGGATGTAGTTTGCCTTTTGCTATGCCCCTGCAGCACTAAATAGATGAATTGGTTTAGAAAATGGATGGAGTGCTGACAAGCAACTTGTACCAACTGAACTGATCTATAAATAAATGCACATTAAGGTTATCTAAGGTTAGATGTCTTCCGAAATCTTTTTTTTTTTGCCATATATGACTTGAAGATTTTTATGACATCTATTTAATATTAATATTTACATTTTTTATTATTAAACTTAAGGCATGTTTTAACTACACTAAATTATGATGCAATAGTTGAATAATTAAACACAAACCATAAATTGGACGTGGGAAGCTGTCCATGGTGCTGAATCGTAAATTTACAATTGGGAATATTGCTAGACCAAAATGTGCTGTTACATTTATAAGGGGGCCTTGAAAAAGAATTCATACTCCTTGAACGTTTCCATATTTTGTCATGTTACATCTACAAAGACAAATTGATTTTGAGATTGAATGAATGACAAACCGAACCCAAAGTGGCACAACATTCTAAAGTGAGAGAAAAAAATTATACATGGAGGTTCAACGCTATGAGATTATGATCAGTGCCCACTAAATTGTAGTTTGAACAGACATGTAATAATATGTCATCATGTAGCTGAAGAAAACATGTAGAGTTACTGCCATACGTATTGATTTCCAATTGATTGTTTTATACTTAATGTTTTTACAATACATCTTCATTCATATTTTATTGTTAATATTAACCATAAGTATGTCTTGGTTCGTGATCGACTTTGGCGTGTTCCATCTTAGTTTACAATTTCAGATGCATTTGCACAACAATTTGACACCTGTGGTTGAGTTCAACACAATGAGAGTTCAGCATAACGCTGTCTTGTGAAATTCTCGTACCTCCAAAATCTTTACTTTTCAGTAGACCCTAAAAACAGCATTTTTGTTAAACCGTTAACATTACATTGTCGAAGAGAGAAAGCCATTTTCAACACAGCAACCCCCACACATGTAGACTGACCAGAAGTATAGATTTGTGAGAAAAAAATTTAATTGAAATTTACCAAATGGTGACATGGCTGGTTTTGTATTATCCATATCATAACAAATCATTTGATACGGTTTACCATCAAGTCATTATATGCCTTTATGGCATGTCAATATATATCAGATGCATTGTTTTAGTCTGTCCTAAACGTAAATTGGGGTTGGCACACTCTAGAGTTCAATTTGGAGATGACAATTTATACCCATGCAACCTATTAATATATTTCGCAATAAATCCATCACATCACCTCATCTGACATTACGCTCCCGTTACATCGTTTAAACATCTTTTATCATCCGCACCTCACTAATGAGCTCTGAAGCCTCGGCTCAACCCAACAATAGATGTTGCTTGCGGACCAAGCGGCATGGTTTTTCGCGTTTTAAATATTAAAGATTTGTCTTTTCACCTCCCCTGTAACAGTCACCAAGGAGCTGCATCAGTTGAGCTCATAATTTTTCTGCAACATATGTATCCTTGTCACCTAAGAACTTTTTAATAATTTGATAATTGGTTCCTTTTCAAGATAAAACAAATAAAAGATAACAACTACCAACTGAGCTTTATTGGTTTGTTGATAACAATAATTACACAGGTACATCTATAAACAAAAAGAAACGGCACACTTGCACTGTTACCTAAACTTCGCGTGAGTATTGCTACTGCTGGTATGCGTTGAACATCTCAAATAAATTTACAGGTTGTCTGCTGGCATTATGAGACCAGATTTTTTTTTCTCCCCTCGACACTTACACACCTCAGCCGGCCGGTTGGCTTAGAAAGCAAATTCCATTTTTTTTGCATCCGTACAATGTACCATTAAGCACTGCATACAGAGATTCCAAATCCTTTTTCACAGTAGCTATACAAATTTATTGCAATGCTATCACAGAACAGGGACACGACCAACACAGAAGATACATCGTTTGGATAGGGAGAGCTCCACTACAAGGGATTTTAAATTTATTAATCCAATTTCATCAGAAAACTGCATGAGTACAAGAGTTAACATGAGGACAAATCTCGCAAACATTCTAAAACACTGTTCTTCAGTATAAACAATAAAACAATGTGTGACTGTGTCCATCTCTGCCCCGGCACAGATACATACACTGTCCCTTTAAAGCATATGGAATGTAATCCACACAGGCAAACTCTTTCAGTTGTCGACCAAGATCCTGTGAACATGATGTTTGCTTGTTGACACTATAACCCATCCCCGCATCCTCCCCCTCTTTCACATTTAAAACTTCTGAAATGAAAACCACTGAACGTTACAATGTGGGATGTGATAAAATTTCCCCGTCTCCAAATTGACTTTTTTTTGTCTTTCGTTAAAAAAAAGTGTTCTCTACAATCAGACTACTAAAAAACCTGTATTTAGAAAATAGTCGATAAAAATATTCCCCTGAATTGTACAAGAAAAGAGGTACAGGGAGCACTGGTAAAGATGCGGTTTGAGAGATGTTATTCCGCTTCCTCATCTTTTTCCTCCGCTGCATCCGTGGCTGGTGCCTGCAACGCACATAAACGCAAACACAGTTCCGTGTCAAGTACAACATTAGAATGAAGATTAGCTTTCACGATGACAAGATTACGCACGATGACAACACTGACCTCTTCCTCAGCTTTGGCCTCGCCATTCTCAGCAGGGGCATCCTCCGCCTTCTCCTCGGGCTTTGCCTTCTCCACCTCCTTACCTTTCTTAGGCTTAGCAGCTGCCTTCTGCAATGACACGCATCGCCCAGAGAAGAATGAAGACTTCAATTCATGAAACCTGTCCTTGTTCTGGCGTAATTTAAGACATTCAACATCTTTCACATATTAACAGAACTCAAAGATTAGTTATTACTCTTGGATTAGTAATTTTTCTCTGTGTACATTTAAAATTGAATTGCTCAATTTTAATGTTCTGATCCATAGTTGGGCGTAAATCAGAACTACTTTCGCCAAGAAAACACATTTAATAATCTCAACTACGACAGACCTGGGCAAAGTCTCTGACCGGCCCTCACAGTGCCCATGAAGTCCTAGTAAACTGTAAAATATGTGGTGCTTTTATTTTGAAAGTTCTCCCTCTTATGTGCACACGTGTGGCCGCTAGTTCAAGGGAGGTAGCGAGCAAGACCAATTAATTGTGCTTCAAGTGTTACCAACTTAGCAGTGATTTTGCTAAATTTACTCATTACATTTATTAATGGGTCTTTTTAATCCGGCCCACCGAAGGTTGGTACACAATTAAGGTTCGATGTGAAGTCATTTCATTTGGACTTGTAATGACAGACATTTCAACGCCAGATGGCGTAGTTACTTGAAGTTGCAGAGCACAGGGAGGGAAGGGGGAGACGATACAGAAGCCCGAAGTAGCGCCAACTCAATACAATCTGAATAATCATTGGATCCAAAACAGCGACATGCAAGTGACTCTTTATTGCAGTGTCACTGGAATTGCGATTTTTTTAACATCCTGTAGATCATGGCATCCAAACGAAGAGGAACAGTAATGGCCGCAGAAGAGAAAGTGAATTGTATCTGATTAAACGGAGCGGGTTACAAAGTACGAAATATTCAGGAGGCGCTTGGAGTCTGAAAGACTCAAATATATGACTTTGAAAAACGAGGAAGCGATTCCTGCTCAGTCCGATTCTTGCTATTTCCATGCTCAGAGTGAATTGCTTGCAGCTCAACAGACAGTCGAGTAAATGAACGTTTCCTGGAATGGTTTGACTGTCATTGTGCTAAAAACTTTACGCAAACTGCACCGCTAATAAGAGAGGAAGCGAGTTCCATAGCGCAATGAGCTTCGAAGTGTCCCGTGACTGGCTTCAAAGTTTCGTTGCACGACATCAGCTGAGCAACGCTGTCTTGTGTGGTGATCGTGGGGAGGTCAAGTTTGAGACTGACTGAATGGAAAGAAAGCCACCAGGTCTTTTACTCGCGTCATTTTGTAGCAAATAGTCCTAACTTTGTTGTATTTTGTCATACAACTGGACTGTATGTTGCAGTGTTTGGGCAATATATTGTTGCACTTAGTTGCTTGTGTTGTCACACATGTTGTTAACATACTTGGACGTTCATACAGGACATATACCATTGTTGTTTCAGTGTTCTCATTTTAAAAAGTATGATAATACTTTAATGCCTTTGTTCTGTTGATGTTTGGTATGGACTGTCAACATATAAAGTTTCTTATATGTTTCTTATGCGCCTTCTCGGCAGCACGCCTGTACCAGCAGATTGTGATTGGGAGGAATGTCGGCGCCATTGACTGTCGGTGCAGGACAGACCTGGGGCGCTTGTGTTTTTGCTCCTGTAATGGGCAGCATTTTTCACAACCCTGTTTTGTTCAGTGGAGATGTCGGCGCTGTTGGACAGTCGGCGTTGGTGCGGCTGGATGGATGGCTGCTGAAGTTGCGGATGAGGAGAGAGGAGCGTTGGCGCAGAGCGTCGATGTGTATTTGGAACCGAGAGTCGCCGCTTGGAATTGAAATGGATTTCCATGGGACAGGAGAAGTGAACCCATCCCTTTTTTTCGTCAATGGATGCTACAGTTTCTTGTTGACTTTGAAACTTAGCTTGTAGCCAACGTGTGCACATTTTGAGTATGACGTCTCTGATCCACTGGTTAAAGGACACCTTGATTCTCTCCTCTTTCATTTCAAACTGGCTCAAACAACAAAGCGTGTGACGGAAAAGTGGTTAGGACTGCATGACTGTACGTGTTTTATGTTATGTGTTGTGTTTATTATTTTACTTTGTTAACTGTTTTGTTGAGCGCTTTGTTACAACTGCCGCTGTTGTGAAAGCGCTATATAAATCAGCATGTATTGTATTGTATATTTGGGATTCCTGACTAGGAATGGCTATTATGATTTGGCGGTTGGTGAACAAAATTATTGTTATCATAATTCTTGAACATTTTTTCATAAACTATTAAGCGGGGTTTTCACAGAACCGAGGAACTGGGGCCGCAATTATTTTAATTCTTGATTAATTTGTTGATTATTTTGTCAATTAAATTAATTAATTGGATTTAAGACGACAGAAATCAGAGACTATTTAGTGTTGAGAAGCTGATATCTAACGATTTTGACCATTTTGAACCAGGAAAGGTATCTAAACAACTAACTCATTCATTCATTCATTCATCTTCCGAGCCGCTTGATCCTCACTAGGGTCGCGGGGGTGCTGGAGCCTATCCCAGTTGTCTTCGGGCAGTAGGCGGGGGACACCCTGAATCGGTTGCCAGCCAATCGCAGGGCACACAGAAACGAACAACCATTTGCACTCACACTCACACCTAGGGACAATTTAGAGTGTTCAATCAGCCTGCCACGCATGTTTTTGGAATGTGGGAGGAAACCGGAGCACCCAGAGAAAACCCACGCAGGCCCGGGGAGAACATGCAAACTCCACACAGGGAGGCCGGAGCTGGAATCGAATCCGGTACCTCTGCACTGTGAAGCCGACGTGCTAACCACTGGACTACCGGGCCGCCTAAACAACTGATTATCAAAAACAATGATACATTAATTTGAGAACGGATTAGTTGTGCCTCAATCAATTAATCGTTGCACCTCTATATGTAACACATGGGACTTTATAATATAACTTACCTTTGGCTTGGTTTGGGGCTCTGGCTTTGCAGGTGTGGACTTCTGCAAAAATGAATGTGTTTCACTTATTATTGTATGATGGCCCGAATGAAAACAGTCAACTATATATCTATATGCAACGAGGTGCATCTACTTACAGTCAGTCTTTTCGATCTCCTCCTGGGCTGTATGGTGAGGGAAAAAACGGGTTGATTACTTTTCGCCTTGGGTGCTATTTACAGTTATGTGCTTTTACTGACCCCTAGTGGGTGACAGGGCTATTACCATTTGCATGATTAATTAAAACCAGATTGTGCAATATACCTTACCAGTATTTCAGCTGCCTCTGACTCATCCTGCAACATAAAACATACCGTTTATAATCGACAAAGACCATTCTATGTATTCTCGTGAAACAACTTAAATCAGTCGATATTATATAGTACTTCCTAATATTATAGAAATATTGCACATTTCTCCATTGTGAGAAAATAAAGATCTTTCTTATCTTGTAATTTCAGTTTTTGCCGACCACGTGCAACGTCTTAATGTTTGCTTATAAAACTGTCCTTTAGGGCCTTCAATATTATTAATATGAGTGTATATGAGTTAATATTGGTCCTGTTATAATTTAATTTCCCTCATCAACAAAGTGTGGCAATCTGTCTCGGGTGTTAAATACTGTACACTAAGTGGGCGTGTCGAGGCGGTCTTGACGGAGCGGCACTTCCTGCTCCGAGGACGGCAAAAATTCACGCATGGACATCAGATTCACACATAAAAATAGATACTCTATTTTGCAGTTCGCAAAATATGGCAGCGAGTGGTATGGCCACATTAGAAGGACCGTGGGGGTCGACAACGGCCGTTTGAGCGTAAAGTGTAAAACCAACATTGCAGACAAAATGGAAGCACGCTAACGGCCGCTGCTTGCTCAAACTTCCCCTCTGCAAGTTAGAAAGAGGGGCGAGCTCCGCCTCCTCGCCACATATTTTCATTGGTAATAAACACGAAGACCGACAAGGTTGGTGGGGGCAGAAAAGCAAGCAGGGAAGTGAAGCGTTCCCGCCATTAATTTGAAAAGGTCCTTAGCCAAAGCGTGTCACTCGACTCGCAGTATCGACAAGAACCCCCAGCAACAAGAGCGGCGCTGTGCTGACGGAGGATCGCCATTATATAACCTTCCCTGAGCCGACGAGCTACCACGACGAACGCCGTCCAAACAGCTGCGTTTTCACCGCGGCTAATGGCGGCCGCTCGCCAACAATAGCGTTCATGTTCAGCAAAAGTGATAAATAAAACATGTCGACCAAGGTGGCGTGGCCATTAAATAAAATACCCGAGATCCAACGGCCTCAGCATGGGCGCAATTTATATTATTTTACGCCTTTTACTGCTAGCCAAAGTGCAACTTAACTATCCTGCGTGACTGACTGCACGTTTGAGACAATCAATATGCCGCCAACTTTCTCTGCAGAAAAAACGTTGTAGACGGACAAAACGACTTCCCTTAAAATCCCAGACACTGCAAATGCGTTTATGTAAACATGCAACCGTGCACTACACTGTCCTGCAGCGAAGCCACATGAATACACAAAAATAGTAATGAAAATAAATAATGTTAAATTTAGACAATGCATCGAGCGATAAGAGCAACAATCACCATCTTCCAGAAACAAAATCAGGACGACGTATACAAACTCAAATGATGGCTGCGAGCGCGATATTTTTGACATTTGCCCAAAAGTACAATGCGAGTAAGTAGAAACTCGCGCTCCAACAAGCAATTTATAGAGGCAGCAGTGCGTTATAAATGCTGTATTACTGAACGCAAGAAATATCTCGGTTTACTCACTTTGCTCCTTTTAGGCATGGTAGATTTGTGAGGGGTGTTTGCGGAAAAGGGGAAAAACTGCGAAATGTAACTGAATACGGGACAAAAATATACTGTTGTCGTATACTCCAGATAAAGCTGAACTCGTACAGTCAATCTAATACACGGCAGCGAGATGATAATGTTCCATTGGAAGAAAACTAGCTCAAACCGGATTGGATTCCCCCCTCCCTCCTTATTTAAATCTTATAGTTCTTGTGTGTTGACGATCATCACCTCGCCCATAGCGCTTTCTGATTGGGCAATGTAGCGGTCAGCGACCCGATTTCAAATCTGCGCCACTTCCGTGGTTGGGCAGTTCACACGTCAATCAACCACTTCGACGGGGTGGTTGTGTTTCTGTACAGCCATCTGCTTTCGAAAAAAAAGCCCCAAAATGTCGAGAATTCTCTCCACAGCCTCCCTAATAGACAAAGTGTAATGAGAACAGTCTGCGAGGCGTAATGTTAGGGGCTTCACGTGTAAGGTTTTTGGATTACTGGTGCCTCACCGAGCGATTGTGGCCATATCGGCGAGTGTATTGGTTGTGGTTTGAGAGAGGGGTGTGTACTTTCGCAGTCAAGTCTTTTGTATTAAGCTTGGGAAAATGGCGACAGAATAATTGTCCTCTTGTGCAATCCCATCTCGCGGTGTGCACAGTTACCGCTTCCGCCATTGTGTCGTGTGCACGCCAAACATGACTTTGGTGGCCCTGCAGACTCAGCATTTAATTAATCACGCATTTATATCCACAACTTGAAGAAGCCTTTTCTTTTCCACGCCATCTAAAAATATCTGTCATGTCTGCCTAAAATGTTGCAAATTTTATTTGACAGGGGGAAAAAAATGATATGATGTTTTAAAATAATTGTAATCGAGTAGGAATATATTTGTGTAAATTAGATCTTGAAGTCTGTATGCTGGTCATATTCAGTCATACTGTATAACTTTCCCATGCCCACAGCGTAGCTTGGCGTCCTTGTAACAATCATCACCTAGAATTGGGATACAGTATTCCCTGCCGGAGACGCACAAACATTGGAATGCGCTAAATTGAGAATCGTTTTAGGAGAAACAAAAGTTATGTCACACCTTGTGTCTCGGTACCGCCCTTCTGATAAATTATTCTGTTATTAAAAGCTTCGAAGAAACTGTTCATCGTCTTCAGGCTATATTTCGATTACCAACATTCTCCTCGTCCGAAATTCAATGAACACGCGGAAGAATGAAGGCCGCTTCCTCCCCCCAACATTCCTCCGGAATCACCTGTTCGATCATGTATGCGATGCCGATGCATATGTGGAACTGGGAGTCGCGGCTTGGAATTAAAGCAGACTTACATGGGACAGGAGAAGAGAGGCAATCTCTCTTTTTCGTTAATGGATGCTCCAGCTTCTTGTTGCTTCAAGCTTAGCTCGTAGCAGATGTGTGCACATTGCAGCATGACGTCTTTGAACCACTGGTGAAAAGGACACTTTGATTCGCTCCTCTTTCATCTATAACTGCTTCAGACAACAAAGTGTATGCAGGAAAGTGGTTAAAAGTGCAGAATTGTCTGTATCTCATGTGTTGTTTTGTATTATTTTGTCATTTTTTTGTTAACTTTTCCTTTGATAGCGGCGCGGACACCCGCAGCGGCTCCTCTTGTTTTATGTTGAGAGGGAAGAAATTTCATCTGTGCTGTATGTTACACATACAGGCCATTTGACAATAAAGTTTATCCAATCCAATGGAGTGATTGGGGATTAAGGGAAATAATACAGGAACATTTCCTGCAGTGTTGAATTTGAGTGCTCATAGACACAGTTTCAGCTTGTGTTTTTGTATTGTACTGTACCAGTCCGAGTCACACCGGGAAGTCACATTTGACTCTAAGCAAATGTTGACATCACAGTATTTAAAATTCAGATTGACATCAGTGCAGGGTTTGATTGCAGAGTCTCCCTGTGCCTGCGTGGATTTTCTCCAGGTACTCTGACTTTCTCCCATATTCCATAAACATGCGTGGCAGGTTAATTGTCCCGGGGTGTGAGTGTTGACCGCCCCTCCACGGACCCCCCCCCCCCCCCACCCCCATCCTCTTATTCTGCTCCTCTTTGGAGATTTATTTAATTACGGCATAATTGTGTATTTAGTTAAGACATAATTGTGTGGTTTGATTGGTAGTCATTCATTAGCTAAGCTTAGAAAACTATTCTTCTGTTTTGATATATTTCACTTTTCTGAAATTTTTAACACATGGGCATGTCCATGATGGGTTCAATGACGTGTGTAAATTTACACGTTAATGTTAATGAGACATAATGCACGGCAACATGCTCACAAAACTTTCACCTAGCGTTTGCTTACAGTTTTAGTGTTGTTGTTTTTTCGCAAGGAAATTTTACTGTCTGTCATGCTGTCTACTCATTCTCCAAAGTGTATTTCATGCCATACAAAGACCATATGTTGCTGAATCTTTCACATCAAAAGTGGAATCTAACCTGGTAGCTTTATTTCATAGTATTGGCTGGAAAAAAATGTGGCTTCATTCTTTCAGGAAAAATGACATAGATGCAGTGTAGCTGTGTATGTACTGTATGTCATTGTGCAGTCTAGCCCAAAATTCACACATGTGACGATTAACTCGTGAAGCATTTAATGAACCTAGCTTTATTATTTTGAAATCGTCTTTAAAATTATTGAATGTACATGAAAAAAATAATGAAATTAATTATAGATTAATATGATGTCTTTAATGCTACACATGGCTATACATACATACGTGAAACATCCAATTAAGTTTCGAGTAGACAAAACAAAATGAAAACTGCTAGTTTTGCCATTTAACACCCTTGTATACACCCATGTGTCGTGAGATATGCAACAGGTGTATGACTGGCTGCCCTGTATGTCAATCAAGTGACAAATTTCATAACCGATGATAGGAGGAACTCTCCTTTTTTTAAAAAAACTAATTCACTGCTGTTGTCAGGCACATATATCAATAGAATAAAACTGGGAGGGCTGGCAGTGCCTAAGTTAATGCCATGTAATTGACCAAAACTCCCTTCACGAGCTCTTGGTACAGCTCGCGATCGATGCAATGGGCACCCCTGTCTTAGACTTTACTTTTAGAAACAATAACATGTGTTAATTGACTCTAAAAGTGACCCAAAAGTATGTTGAACTTTACAAATATAGCCTGTTAAATTTTAGCATTACACTATCTGATCATTTACAAAGTGCTTTTTATACACAGCATGTAGCCTACTTTATTGCAGATTGGAATGTAATCAAAGATCATGACACCTACACACCCCCATGTTGATTGAAGCTGAGATATTTAAAAAAATAAAACAATGTTGTTGAGGAAATGTGAAAAGACAGAGCTGAGGTGGTGATGGTTGGTGGGTATGAATGGGGAATTGGAGACGGAGGGGAGACATGTCGGTCTCAAATAACAACGTTGTTGTTGAGGTGCATGACTATTAGCCCTTCCATCACAGCTGGTGCCATTTGCCCCCATTTCCTTATGCTGTCAGCGGACATGAGGCGACAGGCTTCAGTTGAAGCTCTAAGTTAGGTTTTGTACTGCACTGTACAGTGGTGCAATGAGATACAAGTCTAATTCACGACGTGACGACGCTTGTAACTGTCATGTGGAGCGGCGACATGTTGCAAGAGAAAGAGAACTGTGTGGTGGAAATGAGCACTTATGATGTAGAGACGCCATGTGTCATGATGCAATCGAAGGCATACGTTTAAATGAATTGAGTTCCATGACTATTGACTTGACAAATGGTTTAATGATTGGCATGAATATTTGCAATTCTAAAAGAGTTCAGGATCCTTGATTTAGACCCTTCTTAATTAGGTTTAATCACAAGGGAGAGCCCTGTTTGATTTACACTTATACAAAATAAGTGGAGTTAGCAAGGGCATTAGAATACTGTAGTTACCTGTACTTAACCACAAGAGGGCAATAGAGAGAACTTTAGTAAACATTCAGATTAGAATGACAATTTCAGAAATAGACACGAGAGTGTGCCATACTGCATTTAGGCATCTGAATTGACCCTTTCAGGTACAGCGGTTACTACAGTTGACAACTTTTCATGTTGTCAGGTTACAGGGTGCATGAAAGGGCTAGATCAACAAATGAAACTTACAAAGTAAAGTGAAAACATTGTTTCCCACAAACAAGATGTCCAAATATGAGCTTTCTTGCTGATAGTCATTGAATTCCCGACTATCGTACAGCACTATCTAAAATTCATTCATTCATCTTCCTAACCGCTTGATCCTCACTAGGGTCGCGGGGGGTGCTGGAGCCTATCCCAGCTATCTCCGGGCAGTAGGCGGGGGACACCCTGAATCGGTTGCCAGCCAATCGCAGCTATCTAAAATTTGAGCTTCCAATTCAAAGTTAAAAAAAAAAAACATTCGGCCATACACACCAAGAGTACATCCTTGCACAGCATCGCAAAAGATTCAGTGTTCATGAAAACAGATGGCAGTATGGATCTTCAGTGCAAATGTATAATCAACACATAAAATTAATTGGAAAATATTTCCATCTCCTGTTAGTGTGAATAAATTGCATGTGGAACTAAAAAGAGTTTAGTTATTCTGTAGTACAATTACCTTTTTAATTCTCGAACTTAGATTGTGCTCCTCACACCTCTTTGTATATTGTCATAAATAAAATTTTAAAACATGCAAAAAAAAAAGCTTTCTATATGCCTATTCAGCAGTCACAGGAATGTGCCTTGGTGTAGCGCATGCAGTAATTTACGTGTGATAGACGGTGGAGTCTTGCCATCGTGGCAACACAGTCTAATAAGCTCAGTAACAATAAACCTTAGTCGGCTTTAACCATTGATTAACCACCAGCTGACATGACAAAAAATAATCCTACATTAAAGCGAGCTCTTAAGGTGTGCATTTTTTGAAAATAAACTATTTGATTATGATCTATCTTCTCTCAGAAAGGGGGCTGATGAGCTGGAACTAATAGGAGATGAAGTCATGCAATGCAATGTATGGATGAGGACAAATGATGAAACTATGACTGATGATCTCTGACATGGTGGCTCTGGTGCCAAGATTTGCATCAATTCTCAGGCCACATGTAAGGGGATAAGGGGCTGCTGGATACAGTAGCTGACTGAACCTTCCCCACTATTTTCATGGTTGTCTACCTGCCTCTGCCATTATGATATTCACTGTGTCTGGAAACATTCCAGCTCAGAATACACTTTCATGAAATCACGAATGAGGGCCAGGGGACCCAATAATATGTACAGTAAAAATCCATTTGGCACATATATGATCTCAATAACGTATGTGAGGTGCTTCTCAAAAGGCGAGGAAAATGGTTCTTAGGTTCACTTTATTAAACAGTTTTACATTGAAAAAATAAAACAGAATAAATTCCCGATATAATATGAAAAATATTGAATTATTTAGCTTCCGCTGTGTTGAAATCAAATAAACGTGTAATACATTTCCACACGCGTTTACAGAAGACTGGACAGTGGAAACGTTATAAAGCAGGGGTGTCCAAACTTTTTGCCAAGTGGGCCAGATTTTATGTGGTAAAATGTCGGGGGGCCGACCTTGGCTGACATTCTTTACATTGAACAACAATATTGTTCAACAAATTTTAGTAAGCCAGTCTGTTTCACATTTCCATTTTTATTTTAAAAATAAATGAACAAGCAATACACATATCCACAACTGCAAGGATCATTTGAAATATGACATATCAGTCAATATAAACACGGAGTGATGTCTTGTTAACTCATGAGTGATGCCCTCTAGTGTCTAAATGCTATTACTCATTTAGCCACTAGAGGGAAGCAGTACTCTATGAAACATCACTCACCAGTCTACGAGACCTCAGTCAATGCAACACGTGTTCCATTGCGCCCAACCTGCGGGCCAGACGGCACTGATTTTATGACGGGGGCCGAGGGCCGGATGAAATTCGACCGCGGGCCGGATTTGGCCCGCGGGCCGGACTTTGGACATGCCTGTTATAAAGACTGTTATATACGTACAATATTGACCGACAGCGACCTCTAGGGATAAGTATTGAGTATAGCAGCATTTGTGTCTCGGCCAAAAGATTTCAGACGCCTCATAATGAGGACAATTTAAACTGGTGTGTGAAACACAAGGCCTGGGCGCCAAATACGAAGCCGACATCCAATTGTGTCACGTCCACAAGTTAATTTTAGATGTCTTTTATGAACCACCTGCCTGCAAAGAGGACTTATAAAATTCCCAAAATGCACCTCGACACACTCCCACAGTCAACTCATCACCAAGTCGACGCCACTGACAATTCGGTTTTGTGTTGTTTTGACACACATCCATATTACATTTTCTGAGACAGTGATTTTTTTAAAATTTTGTTTTCAAACATGATCATCTAAATTAAAATGAATTAACACTTGAAATGTATTAGTCTGTGTGGAATGACTGTATGCATTCCACAAGTTTCACTTTTTGAAGAGTATAACTGAAATAAATCAACTTTTTTTCATGATACAGTATTCGAATATATACCGGTATATATATGAATAAACCACAACAGATTTTATTTGAAATTGAAATGAGCAGTCGTGGAAAAAAGTGACATCCAAACCAAATATGAACACGATTCAGTTTATTTTAAGAAGGCATTTGCTGAAAAAACAAAAGCTTGTAGAACCTAGGGAAACAAGCACACACAGAACATGCAACCACTAGACATGAATACTACACTTTTTTCTAACCCCGAATTTCAGAACTGTCTGGTAGAAGTGAAAACCAGGCATCCATTTTGATACCAAAACAAAAAAAAAGAACGCCATACCAGATACTCGTCATCAAATGTGTTAATGGCTGCAGGCTGCTACAGATGTGTTCGAAACAATCCTCTTTGATGCAGTGCCATTCTACACGAGTGATAAAAAGGAACAAAAAATAAAAAGCATCTAACTAACCCTTTCAGGGAGAGCGGTTGCTCTTGTGGACAGCTTATCATGTTATCAGGTTACAGGGTGCATGAAATTGTTAAAATATGACACAATCCCAACAGCATATGGCATTATATTCCGCTGTCACCATGTGCTCCGGTGATACGCTCACTGATGTTTGTTGTACACAGCAGTGTTGGTCAGTTTTACAACACGTCATCACGTTTTGAAGCATGGTTAGTTGAATTTAGTTCATCGACGGTCAGTGCGTCGATTTATGTACCTCAGTTGACTCGAGTATCGAATCAGACTCATGTGACCTCGACTGCCTTTTCTGAAATGCCATCCTCACACCCACAGTGTGACGGCAGCAGAGCACTTTAGTAGTTTGCACTCACTATGGAGAAATAAGGGCTTGGTTTCAATGGCCACTGACCCTTGGACCCAGCAGAAAGATCTGTAGCTGCAAGCTCACCTGCTGGTGTTTCCGGAAATGAAGCTTAGCTCCATGACACACTCCAGAAGGACGGGTCACAAGGTAAGTGTTCATTGGAGATACAGAAGTGCAGTTAAAAGACCAAAAATATATATTTTGAATTTAAAATCTCTTAGTGGAGTGGGTATCTTCTTGATGGAAATATTGTCAGAGACAAAACTCATGAATGTTTTCAGACATTAGGACAAATTCTTACTCTCCATTGAAGTACAGCCATCCCAAATGAAACTGGTAACTTTTTAACTCGCATAGTATTGGGCATAATGAATATTTGGAACATTTTATTTGAGAATTTACGCGCAAAATTGTTATTTCCAGATAAAAGATACCCACCCATTTAACTAAAGCACATTCAGAATAATTTGGTGCTTCATTTTTGTAGCTCCAGTCTACAGAGATCAATTATGTAACCAACAGTAGATGTTATGTGTACGCAATGCATTCCAGTTTAGGTTTATCACCTGAAAAAAACAAAATTTTTCCATTTTCCATTTTACAGTTTGGGTCGAAATACTTCAAGACTAAAAACGATTTTTATTCTAAAACTTACTGTGCTATTTTATACTTCAAATGACAGTGTATTTCCCTACAGTCATTCACATTATTTCTATTGGCATCTTTCAGGTTGAATAAAAAATGGACGTCGATTTGTGCATCTGGCTAATACTGTGTGCAACTGGAGGTATGTTTGAGGGCAATTATTTGATGCAATTTTGTGAAATTTTAAAACAATTGGGCAACGGAGTAACTGTTTTTGATCCGGGAATGATATTAATGAAAATTTACAAATTACATAAAGTACTACCTCACAAATATTCCATCTGTTTACAGTACGCATTCATTTCCTGTACAGGATAGGATACCCGTCTTTAAGTTTGCGGTTGTGGCAGGGAGCAAGTTGCATTGGTCGCCAGCTCACCGCAGGGAACATAATAACAAAGAACGATTCCCAATCATTTTCACATTTATGAAGGTGCACGTTTTTTGATGTGGGATGAAGCTGCGGTACCCGCAGAATCATCAAGGTCATATTTAACCCTTTCAGGGACAGCGGTTACTACAGTGGACAGCTTATCACGTTATCACGTTACAGCACAGGTGTCAAATTCAAGGCCCGGGAGACAGATCTGGCCCGCCACATCATTTTATGTGGCCCGCAAAAGCAAATCAAGCATGTCAAGTTCTAAGCTGCTTGCTTAAGTCTGAACTAAAATGTCAAATTTCCACAATAACAGTCATTATTCTTGACTTCTGATGTTAAAACTACTTTTTCATCAATTTGTTGTGTGCTGTGTATATAATATGTAGAGGTGTTTAAACATTTATATGGTTGCCCAATATTCATAACGGTCCTCCAAGGCAAACCGTAACTACAGTGTGGCCCACGACAAAAATGAGTTTGACACATCTCACAGCTGGGCTTGGTCCCTGATCCTACAACTACGAACACTGTACAAATCAATACTCCTTGTAAATCTGTTAAAATAAAGAAAAAAAAAATTACAGAGACATTTTATTTGCTCCGTGGACCAAATAAAGTGCCTGGGCAACCTTGAGTTTGACACTAGTGCTCTACAACTAATGCTTACTACATGTATTATTTAATTCATCATATAAAGCCTGCAGTCCTCAAACCTAGATTACAGTCCATAGGCAGTGTGATTACACTTTATTAAAAAGACACCTGGTCAAACAGGTTTCTGCAGCTCTTTTATCCAGAACTGTTAATTGTTACCTTTGGACAGTGTTCAAGAACGATAACATGACAACTGTGTTGCCATGAGGATTGTTTGAAAATCAGGGGTCACTTTGAGTACCGGTACATATTTCTTTTGCACATTCTTATAGCATAAGAGTAGAATAAACAACCCAAATCAATCAATTTTCCGATCCGCTTATCCTCACAAGGGTCACGGGGGGTGCTAGAGCCTATCCTAGCTATCTTCGGGTCATAGGTGGGGGACACCCTGAATTGGTTGCCAGCCAATCGCAGGGCACACAGAGACAAACAACCATTTGTATTCACAATCACACTTCTGGACAATTTAGAGTGTTCAATCAGCCTGCCGGGCACATTTTTGGAATGTGGGAGGAAACTGGAGAACCCGGAGAAAACCCACGCAGGCACAAGGAGAACATGCAAACTTTACACAGGAAGGCACCTCTGCATTGTTAGGTCAGCACACTAACCAGTCGATTATCATGCCCCAACAAGTCAAAACACACACACACACACAAAAACAAAACATTCCATCAATTCTAATGGTCCTGATATTTAATAGATGGTTTAAGTTTCTGTTCGGGAAAAAAAAATGCATGCGCACACACACACACACACACGCACACACACACACACACACACACGCAAACACACGCACGCACACACACTCGCGCACAATGCGCCGTATTAACATACCGGTACCTTGGGCAAACATGTCCCAAGCAATAACTTCAACATAGCTGTGATTGTTTTGAACAATGCAAAGTTCAGCCAAAGTTGATCTATCACTTTCTCACTCTCTCCTTTCTTCCTGTATTTTTTTTAAACTTTGAATTAACTTTCAGTAAATTTAATATGTAAAACATGTTACCTAGATGACAAAAACAACAATCAGTAATCGAGTCGGTCATTTTTTGAACATGATGAAACCTAATCACCGCACAATTTGTTGTATTATATATTATGGTTATAGGTTAGATACATCCAAGAGTTGCTTAGTATCCCGTTGCAATATCGTGTTTTGTTTCCTGAACTCTTCATCTAATTTATTGCTCCCGCTTTCCCGGTTGTCATTGTTTCTTCAGTGATGGGACAGTTCCAAGTGGAGCCTCTCGAGTCTACTGTTCTCAAGGGCTCAGATGCTCGATTCAGTGCCACGGTGCAGGGAATGTGGGAAGTCATGACATGGAATGTCCGAGGTTTTCTGGTCCTCACCGTTCCGAAAATTGGTAACATATCTTCGTCCTCTGGACAGTTTTCTGCCTCCTTCTGCTCCGCCGAGGACACCACCTGCGTGGTGTTCACCATCCACAACGCCTCCCGTAGGGAGGCTGGGCCAGTCATCTGCACAGTGCAGGGAGACTACGGCTCCAAGTTAGCACGGCTCCATGTGCAAGGTACTGTAGATTCTCGAACATCTACTATCTGTATATCACTTCAAATTCACTTTGGAGACAAATTAACTGTCCATAGGCATGACATATTTTGAGAAAGACAGAGATTTTTTTGTTTGTCAGCTTTACCACCCTAGTGGATTTAACCCTTTCAGGGACAGCGGTTACCACAGTGGACAGCTTATCACGTTATCAGGTTACAGGGTGCATGAAAGGGTTAATATAAAGTAACTTAAGTTTAGACACAAAAACATGCTATGCTACTGTGCAAAATACATGGGCTCAAAATGTATTTGGACAATTGACGCATGAGAGTGTTTGTAGAAATACTGCATACTGCAAAAGCAGCTCAAGCCTTTTCTCCATGACCAAGTCATTACGTCATCGCAACCAAATCAACCATACTTTCAGCCAATCGTTTTGATATTCATTGACTAAAAAGGATAAATTGTTTATTGGTTGGGTGAAAATTATTTGGCTGTGTATACTTTTGTCTGAAGACCTTCAGCAATCAAAATACCTTGCATATGATTGCTGCAAGGGTCAAATGGTAAAAGTCATGTATATTTATTATTATTATTATTATTATAACATTTTTGGGGGGGGGCCAAACATCTAAAATTTTAGTTCACTCTTTAAAGTCTATTCTGGTGGTATATAAAACTGTCCAGATACCTCTAGACTTAATTGCATCACAGTTTCTCTTCACTTGGTTTTCCTCCCATTATTAAGACCTGAATGTTAGCATTCATAACATGCACAATTTGAGACCGATTCTAAGAGAACTGGACAACCTTTGGCATATGCATCGGTAACACTGGTCGTAGACAGATTGGTTTAAATTGAACAATATATGATCAAAATATTTGTCAAAAATAAAGCAAATGGCAAACTATTTTGAAGTTGTTGATTGTCATCTGGAAATAGCAAAGACTTGTCAGGTCAAGTGTTTCAAAGTCCAAGCCAAAGTCCAAGTTTTAGCCAAGCAAGTCGCAAGTTGCAAAATTGCCGCCTTATGTCTGACTCGAGTCAATACTTGGCTCTAGGTACCCCCACCTCCGGCTAACTCGATATCCTCTTCGTTGAATGTGTTAGTGGCTCAGCCATTAAAATACATTAAAAATAAATAAATAAAACATAAAATCGTATCATGTTCTACAACTCTTGAACAGAAATCAGAATATATATTTCAATTCATTCAAATATCGTAAGGACTGTTCTTGAATATTTATAAGGAGACATAGGTCGCTATAAACCAGAGGACATACTGTACGTTTGTAGGGTGAATGGGGCCAAAATGTTTTTTATTCTCTTCTGTTCCTGTCAATTAGAGAGTGGTACAGTCCAGATCAAGGAAGGTGATAAGAAGGTGACCCAGGATGATGAGGTGGACTTCAACTGTCTGACTTCAGCTTGGTTCCCTAGCCCTGTTGTCAGCTGGAACCTGAACGGTGGCGCAGTGGATAGCAGCCTTTACAACAGTACTCACGTAGCTCACGAAGATTCCTTCAACTCCTCCAGTGTCCTGAAGTTTAAAGCTGTCAAAAATTCGACCGTGGAGTGTTTGGCAATTCTGCCGACACTAACAAAGCCACTATCCAGCTCGGTCCACCTAGTGGTTGGTAAGAAATTCTTCCACAAGGCTTAAATGTTTTATTTCATCAGTTGGGATGTGCTTACATGAACTTGTGACCCTGAACAGCGTCAGTACATGGAAACAGTTCGAGTCCACTTCCTACGACAGTTGCGGACTTTAACAATGTGAGAACGCCCATTGCGGTTGTGTTATGCATCCACTAGATAGAGCTACGCTATAGGGAATACAATACAATACAATACAATACAATACAATACAATACAATACAGCTTTATTTATATAGAACTCCCTCCGGCTGTGGCTGCGTTAAGCATCCCCTAGATGGAGCTACGCTAAAGGAATACAATACAATACAATACAATACAATACAATACAATACAATACAATACAATACAATACAATACAATACAATACAATACAATTCAACACAGTTTTATTTATATGGATCCTTCACAACCGCTGCAGCTGTAACAAAGCGCTTAAGCATTTAAAATACTACGTCCAAGAAATCTGAATATTGACCCATATCTAAGGCGGATCAGATTATAAGGCGCACTGTCGGCTTTTGAGAAAATAGAATGCTTTTTAGGTGTGCCTTGTAGTGCGGATAATACGGTATCATCTAAATAACTAGCAACACATTTGAGGCCACCCTTAGTGATATGTTTCCATGACATTCAGCACAAGCATGAACTTTCATGCCTGTGGAACAGGTATACAGTACTTGTTTGGCCTAGATCTGTCCAGCATTCGTGGCTTCACCTTGGTGAGGAGCACCGAAATAATTGTGTCTTGCCTACAGTCAAGCACGGTGATGGTTGCGTCACAATCTCAGGCTACCGACACTGGGCAGATTCATTGAGCTGGGTCAAATCCCTTTAGGAGCTGGTCTACATGACATAATGATAACACTCAACATATCTCCAAGCTAACACACTGTTTGCTGAGCAAGGGGATGGAGTGGCTCCAGCTACCCTAAGGAATGTAAAATAAAATGATAACGGAAATTGTTGAGCTACTGTATCTATTGTGACTGGTGTATGCCACATCAACACAGTTTCCTTTCTTTTTAAAATAATAACCTCATAGCTGTAAGTCTGTTTTAGTGTTAATTCATTTGCTTTGACAGTGCCAAAGCCTCCAGACTGGACAGTCCTGATAGCTGTGGTTTGCTCTTTTGGAGGTTTTGCTCTGCTATTTTTACTCATCTATGGGATGGTCTTTTGCTACAAACGCAGGAGAGAAAAAGGTATTCCAAAAAGCCAAAGATGTTTTAAAATCCACTTTGCTTAGTTGCCGATCATAAGAATGTAACTGCATAGTTTTCCCACAAATTAAGTAACGATAAAACCTGCACTTGATCATAATGAAATATTAAGTATAAGAGCATGATACAAATAATATTGCTATTTCATTGCAGAACCCAACTACCAAGAAGAAATGATGTAAGGAGCCAATCTACCACGACTTTACAGTAGATGAATTACTTCTATACCATAGATACTTAAATATAAATCTTAAAGGGCCACAAAGATTAAAAACAAACCAAAACAAAACATTTTTTTACAATCATTTACTCTTATTGATTGCTTCATTGTTTCCATTACTGCTGTCGTGCATTCCGATTTCTCCATTTTAGAATAGGTCCTTGTGTATACCCCAAATCTACCCCATTCTGAAAACTCTATTTCTTCTATTATTTAAAAAAATAATCTTCAAATATGTGACAAGAATTCCGATCCTTGCTGTGATGATTTCAATGTGTATTATGTAGTTGCACAATTACCGTAGTGACATATCTTCTCCCATTTCTGTTTCCAGTAAACGATTTAGGACACAGAGCCAGTTGAGCGGACTAAGACCACCTGGACAGAAACAAGGTCAAGTCAATGCAGGTTATGTGACAGATGGTCAAAAAAGTAAGGCTGGGGATTACACAACAACCCACCCAAACTTTCTACACACATGATTGTTATTTACATCATCATCATCATCAACAGAAACAGTAACTTCAAATCTAATATTTGTCATTGCGTGACACAATTCAAACACACCGACAACTAACTTCTCTCCCTCCTCTGGTTTGCAGGTGTCACTCCAAGTGACTTGACAGAAAGTGCTTCAACTCGCTCCAATGTTTTTGAGGTAGGTATGTTTGTTTTTCAATAGACCTGATGGACAAAAAAAAATGCTTGTGTAAAGCAGTGGGTAGATAATTTCCGCACACTTGCTGCAGCATTGCAGCGAGCAAATCTCCCGAAACTGTGTTTGGATACAACTTTTCATAAATCTCAGCCACAGCAATGAGTTAATATTTGAATTTCGGGTGAATGGCTTCACAACGTTGTGAACGTAACAGCAAACAGTATTTAAATTCAATTAGGACTTTAAGCTACTAATTCTGATAACAAGCACATGGATTTAATGTAGAATGTTAAAATCCTTTCATTCATTCATTCATCTTCCGAGCCGCTTGATCCTCACAAGGGTCGCGGGGGGTGCTGGAGCCTATCCCAGCTGTCTTCGGGCAGTAGGCGGGGGACACCCTGAATCGGTTGCCAGCCAATCGCAGGGCACACAGAAACGAACAACCATTCGCACTCACACTCACACCTAGGGACAATTTAGAGTGTTCAATCAGCCTGCCATGCATGTTTTTTGGAATGTGGGAGGAAACCGGAGCACCCGGAGAAAACCCACGCAGGCCCGGGGAGAACATGCAAACTCCACACAGGGAGTCCGGAGCTGGAATCGAACCCGGTACCTCTGCACTGTGAAGCCGACGTGCTAACCACTGGACTACCGGGCCGCCCAATGTTAAAATCGTAATTGATTAATCTGTCGATTGTTACATTTTTATCGCAATATAATTGCAAAACAGTTGACAATGCTTCAAATTGACAGCACAAAAAAATGCACATACTATTTATGATTCAGTTATCATTTTGATCCTTAACATCTCAGAAAATAGGGGTATATGTGAATCATGACATCAAATAAAAACAGCTGTTGGCAAATGTCCGATATGAATTAAACACAAAGATAATCACAATTCATGCTTACGCGGAGACTCGTAAGCAGGTTAGGATGAAATCAAATTTGCAATTTGAATTAAAATAGTCCTCACAAGGCAAATCAGAATGGAATTCAACTTGGTTTGTGTAGTATGACATTAAAAATGGAAGTACTTATTTCATTAAACAAACATATTATACGTTATATGTAACATATTTTGGGGGTTTGTTTGGAGAGCAGAGTGGTACTGGCTGTCAAATTGTTTTTCTTAATGATTTTACACATGATGCTAAGATCTTTCAGCAAGGCGACGTTTCACTTACTGTATGTGATCTGTGCCTCTTGTTTTTTTAGATGCCTGATGCTGTTTACAACGGCACAGAAAATGGAAATGGCTACAGCATTGCGGATGAAGGCTTTAGAAAACACAGACATGCGACGACTGTGTAAAAAGACCGAGCACTCTGAACCCCAAAGACCGAAACAAACAAACGTCCGGCTCTTCTGTTGGCTTTTACAGGAATTTCACTGTTTTACCGTGTGTATTTGGAAAATAATAATGACATTATTTTTGTATTTACCCTTGAAATAAACTCCATAAAATGACAATATGCATGTTTTTATTTCACTGTACATTATTAGCCACTAATGGAGACACGGGTGACTGAATTGGTCAGGTTTCTTGAAGGCCCATGAGCGAAAGGACCCTTAAAACTATTTTCTATTCGTGACAATTAACATTGAGAGCCCTAACGCGTAATTTTGTTTACTTCTAATTTCTAGGGCCACCCTGTCTGTCTCTATACTGTATGTGCCCCGTTATTATCAGCCAACCATTTTTAGGTTCTTTTGTTCGGGGGTCTGGATAGGTATTTAGGGTAAGATGAGTTATTATGGCTGTGTACGTTCTAAATATGGTTAACTAACGAGGTCCACTTAAGACGCCTTTTCATCCCCGGTGGACGACGAGGACAACTGCTTTTCTTGATTTATTATAGCTTGCTGAATTTATCGTCAATGTAACGAATCCTTATTTATTGTAGAATTAATTGTATCTTTTTCTAAGTAAGTAGCTTACCCAAACTCTTATGAAAACAATCAGTTTGCATAGGCATGGGGTAAGTTTATTTTTGCCATTCGAAAACACCAAATTTGCCTGACGGCAAAGCACGAGGCATGTAATTGATGGTTGGTCCACAGCGTGGCGCTAGAGACTCGCTTATCGGACCTGTGGATTGACGCGAGGAGGAGAGAAAAAAAAGCTACGCATCCCGTATAAAAGCCAACATCTCTGTGAGAGGAGCCCTTAAAACAGGATTCTTAGTTGGAGGCATCGGGGGACGCTAATAACTCGACCCACGCACACAGCGCAGCCATGAGTGAGGTAGGTTTCCCAGAAGCAGAAGAAGAAAAAAAACCCCAACACTTTTTGGAGGCATTTTCCACGCAAAACTGTATGATATTCATTTCAGAACCTTCTGTTTAGTTAACGATGGAATAATGTGCAGAAAGACACATTAAGGAATCCGGTTCATTTTAATGATGGTTTTGGTGACGCGCTATTTTTTGTTAGAACAGAAATTGACGTGATTGTGTTCTGTTGTGACTTTTAAACCTGACCTAGAGTGAGATACAAAAAAACAAACAAACAAAAAATACTTGCCTTAATAAAATAAATTTTAATAGACTAATGTAATTTCTGCCATTACAAAGATAATTCTCGTGGATACTCTCAAAGAGCTGCTAATTTAAAGTTTGATGCTGTGGGTGTAACTTGCAATGCACTCTAATAGGTGTTTTTTAATTAAGCCCTATTGTGTAGTCAAATGAGGTAACCGAAATATTACGAACATCTTTAGCCCTATTGTGTAGTCAAATGAGGTAACCGAAATATTACGAACATCTTTCTCTTAAATTGTGTACACTTTAACACCACTGCAAGTTGTAACTGTATATAAACTGCACATTATCAGCTATTATGTAAAACAATGTTTGATGCAGTTTTCCATTTTGGTCATCAAATGTGGCAGCTGTTTCTAACTGTTGTGGCTGCTCGGTCTAATTTCACTCCTAATTAAATGACAATTCTCTTGTACTGTCTTTCACTGTCCAGCTGACATGGTGCTGTTGTGACAAGACAATTGTGACATGAATACAAACTTTTGAGGGAATGACCAGCAGTAATGACTGACAAATGGAAACGTGATGGCAAGTGCAGGACCATACTTGAAAGCATAAAATGGCTCAACGCGGCTCCACTTTGACATTCTGCACTGCCGCTAAATGCAGCGTAAAAACATGCTGGATGGGGTACAGGCAGCACTGCCTCACTTGGTTCATTTCAGCATCCCGTCACTAGGATGAGTCATTTCAATGAGTCTGAGACTACAGTGTAGTATTTTAATGGTGTCTGCAATTATTTGTTGTACACATTGAAATACTCATCGTTTGTTTGCCTGTAAACAAGAGGTACAATAAGAGTACAATAAGGTGGAGCTCGACACATAGCCTGTGGTCCGTGGGACTTCCATTGTTCCATCCATTATCTGAGTCACTTATCCTCACGAGGATCACGGGCATGCCGTAGCCTGCACCAGCTATCTTCGGGTTAGTTGGCGGGGTACACCCTGTACAGGTTGGCAGCCAATCGCAGGACTTTTAATGTTTTTACTAAAAAAAACCCCACTTAAACCATATTGAGTGATCGTATCTACCAATTAACTATTTATGTTTTTGTCGCAGTAAGATTTTTCAATTTTTTCTTACCTTCTTTTTCAAGGTCAGTAAAACAAGCTATCTGGTGAATGATTACTGCCCTTGAGAGGATTACCTGCGTAAAGCATGCACCTGTGCGGGTGATGCAATACATTGAACTTTTAGTCTTGTAGTGTATATTTGATACTGTATGTTTGACATTATAGTCTTGAAGAGAGGAGGAACAAGTCGGCTGTGTGCACACCTATTACGGCGCAAAACTCCCTTTTTAAAAAGCACCACTCTGAACCCAGCTTGCACGGGTCTGCATAAGTACCTCAATTTTAGTGAAAAGTTAGTCTAACACACCCCTTCCAGATTTAGACTGTCTCGCGCCTGACACAAAATAGAATTCTATGTCGAAGATCCCATTTGCCTGCATATTAACTGTGCTACAAGTGCTTTCATTCGATTTTTTTTCTCTGATTTTGCCTCTGTTTGTCAGATGTCCATTTCTACGGAAGAGTTGTAGGCCAAAAAAAAAAAAAACAAGAATCAAAACATCAGATGCCTCTGTCTTTACAACTGTACATCCTGTCACGATTTGAACAGCAGTTTGTTGAACACCTCTTATTGATTTAATTGCATCTTTAGTCAGTGCATTTAAAAGAAAACATCCAAGTTGACAGAACAACAGGATATCCTTGCTATATTACATGTACATTTGTTGAATTAATTGAATTAATGCTCATAGGAAGGTATAATGTGAACTTGTTACGTGAACTGTTTCTCACCTTAATAAAACCACTTAAAATACATGTATAGATTTTTAGCCCTCTTTTACTGACACCCTACAATCAACGCATTAACATTTGAGTGACCTTAGCTATATTTATCTGCCACCTAGTTTAATTATGCTGAGAGCGTTGCGTAGGGTTTGTTTCATCAGCCAAAGTAGACTTGAGCCCGATATATTAAATTAACTAGATCAGAGTCTTAGAAGCTGCTGATCAGTGAAAAAAGGACAATACAATGAGATTGGGAAAAGTGTCAGTGGATGGATTTTTTTTTTTGGCTTTTGCTGATTTCGCATTGATAAATAAAAAATTCAGCATGGTACATGGTGATCAGAATATAATCCGACACACACACACACACACACACACACACACACACACACACACACACACACACACACACACACACACACACATATACTGTATATACAGTATATAATTACTGTATATGTATTAAACATTTTAATCTGTGATTCTTTCTGGAGACTGATCTTAATCCTTCTTCAAACAATGAACAGAGAGAACAAAGAAATAATCTGTAATCCACCTAAACTGCCATTAGGCTCTTGTGCTGTCAGTCAACTTCTTAAAATAAAACAAAGGACAGATAAACCTGGGAAAATTGTCCATAGGGAAAAAAAGAGCCAATTCCAATACTATAAATAGAATTTTAAAGTGACAAAATTTTGACACAAATGCGTAGGATTTGTGTATGTTTTGAAGACTGCGCTCACAAATTGAAAATAGGTTTATTTTTATTTATTCTCAACTTTTTTTTCCCCCAAAACATGCATCTTAGGTAAAGTTAGTAGTCTAAATTCTTCAAAGGTGTGTATGTGAATGGTTGTTTGTCAATCCGTGCTCTGCAATTGGATGGCGACCAGTCCAGAGTGCTCTCTGCCCCTTGGATAGGCTCAGCTCATGCAAAACACAATGGAGAAGAAATGCTTAACGCTTTCAGGGACAGCGGTCACGACAGTGGCCATTTTATCGTGTTAACAGTTACAGTGTGCATGAAAGGATTAAAAAAGGGTCTGTGGAGGAATTCATTCGTTGCAATACTGATGCCTGCAAGGCTTCTGCAACGCATTTGGGCCTTTTACAATTGAGAAGAAGCGTGGTTTATATTTTTTCCTCACGGTCGACTGTGATTGCAATATATTTGGAAAAATAGCAATCTAATTGTCGGATTATTTTCTCAATTTTTTTGCCCTGGACGTGATGCTTTAACTTTCTCCTAAATCTGTAAAATGTCTTGTAGCCCGTTTTTTTAAAGCCACTTTCACTTCAGGGACGAGCTGTGCCAGCAGCAGATGCTGATATAAAAGCCCCCATAATACATCAGACAATAAGGTTTAGCAGTGAAAATGAAATGCAGATTCAAAATTCATATCTTAAGACATTCTTTTTTAAAGCCCAAGTATAGGTCCGATGACTGCTTCTTGTTCCGCCAATTTGTTACATCATCAAAGATTCAGTTTTCCTTTTTATTTGCAAAAGCTATTTTGGGACAGTATTAAAAAGATCAAAACTGTACACTGTAAATAAATCCACAATAGACTGTTTCTTGTACTCTCTCACGTGGATATGTTCAGTCAGTCCAACAGCAGGGATCTGAGACTGCCACTCACTCTGGTGGTGGAGAGGCCGCTGAAGGGTTGTACTGTAACGGTGCTCGGATTAGCTGTCTGTGACCCACTTTTGCTGTCTCCTAGTTAAATGTTAATAGATCCTGAGTGCAGCATGGTATCTCTCTGGGGAGCATGAACTACCAGGGGAACCAAAAATAGTCCACAAACCAACAACTTCACTCGCTCTCTCGTTTGCTCTGTTGACGCAGTCTTCTGCGATACAAATGTTGACAGTTTTTATGGTGTGAACACTGTCTAGTTGCGATACGGTATATCCTCACATGGTACAACTATCATCCCTACCATCTTGCATGAGGGGGTTACTTCTATCGCAGGCTGACATCGGGGGATTGATGACAATATAATAGTAAGGAAGATGACTAATTTGCATGCAGTGGGTTGCAAAATCAACACATGCAGAAAAGAGTCGACAACCTTTTAACCTTTTCAGGGACAGCGGTTACCACAGTGGACAGCTTATCATGTGATCTGGTTACAGGGTTGCAGGAAAGGGTTAAAGTTAAGCATATAGCAGCAAAACAGCGTGAGAGTATTTTATCCATCCATTCTTTTTCCGATCCACTTATCCACATAAGGGTTGCGGGGGGTTCTGGAGCCTATCTCAGCCAACTTTGGGCAGTAGGCGGGGGACATCCTGAACCGGTTGCCTGCCAATCGCAGGGCAAAAAGAGACAAACAACCATCCGCGCTCAGACTCACACCTAGGGAAAATTTAGAGTGTTCAATCAGTCTGCCATGCATGTTTTTGGAATGTGGGAGGAAACAGGAGTACCCGGAGAAAACCCACGCAGGCTCGGGGAGAACATGCAAACTCCACACAGGGAGGTCATAGCTGGAATTGAACAAGGGACTTCTGCACTGCGAGGTTGACGCGCTAACCACTGGACCACCGGGCTGCCCACAGTATTTTATGTCATTTAAAATAATCAAAAGGTTGCATTGAAATGAAAGTTCTAAAAAGCTGTTCAAGGAAGGCAGTATTGCATGCAACATGTCTTCATGTCCTGGACGCCAAGACCCTTAGCGTTGTATCCCTCACCGTGTGACATATGACTATAAATAAATAATTGCAACCCAGACTGAGACATAATTCTGAATAAATACTGTTTGAATTCTCAAGAGGAAACGAACGGTGCTGTTAATCAAAAATTTTCAAATTGTAAGTCGCCTGTGGCAGTGAGAACAAAATCGACAGTGAGACATAATTATTCGTGAAAGTAATGTCATTCATCTGTTGGGCTCGCTGCCTCTAGCGACGCAACTTTGAGCAGACTCAAGGAAAACAAATGCTTCGGCCAAAATGCACATAACATTGGACAGTACACGTAATTTTAGATTAGTCTATAATTCATTACGGGTCATTCATGTTTTTGGTATGTGGGGGCAAGGGCCAGTGAACACTAAGGGCCAAATGAACTGGACATGATGGAAATGTTATATTGTCACACGTCGTGCACCGGAGTCTTTTCTGATTACATCACACATCTTTTCACCTTGTCCCAACCAAAATGTGTCCTGATCTAAAACCGAGATTAAAAATCTTTGGGCCTCAATTGGCTGCTCCAAAATGAAGATTAAAAAGAGTTCAGAGTGACCTGCCTGAGAGGCTTAGCCTGACCAAATCTCCTTTTTCAACTCACTCTCTTTCAGACCCATGTCAGTTGTTTGATAATCTCTTTTTGATTTATTTTAAAATTATGATTCGCCATATTTATTTATAAATATCGGTATTACAGGAATGGTATTTATCTGGCACACATAATTTTGTGTGCTTTACATGTTTGGCTAATAAATCTGACTGACACATTTGAGCAAGCGCTAAACCTGTAAGCTGGCAAGCAAGAGTGGCCACGAAAATCATCTAAATTGATATTTGCTCCACTGGGTCTGAAATTGTCGTTTGAATTTAAATGCACATGTCCCCTTCTTCTCACAATCCATGTTAGTAGCACAGTAATGCGAATAACATTTTGAATGGATGAACACCCCCCCCTTTTTATAATCATCACTGCGGTAGTTGTACTGTATATTTTAAATATTATTGCAGAACAAAAGCCAAACAATAGATGATGCCCAAATGAAGAACGGCTGTTTTACGTTGAATCAAAGAATTGCTGTTTTCACTGTGTTCTATCTTTGGCTCACCTTTGATACTTCATTTACTTGAAGACAAAAATAATCTCTATTTTATCAGAACAGAGCAGCCCAACACACACATACATAGTAAAAAAAAAAATCTGAGGAGTAGAAACCTCAGTCAGATTTCTTTCTGTGTATGGAGAAATTGCAACCATTTTATCAGAACTAGATGCCATTTCTTGATTTTTGGTCAAACAAGAGGTAACAAAAATATAATTTGCAGTAGGGTGAGAAATATATGGTTAACGATATACCGTAAGTCAAAGGAGATTTTTAATGCAACTGAAGTTGGCCGTTGCAGTTGAAATTCTTTTGAGAAGTTGCCATAATAGTATTGCACCCTTGAGCTGAGGTTGGATGCATTGTTAAAGGCGATCTAGACAGACATGAAAATAAAGACTGGCAGCTCTCCAACACATATAGTTACAATTTATTTTGCCTGCAAAATACGAAACTACAACCCCATCAACCATCCACACTCAAGTCCTTATGGATTCATCCCAGTATTTAGAAAAAAAATATCTGGTGATGTTATCATTACAATTATATCACTTTTCCAAGTACTTTGAGCCTCTAAAGCAGAGGTGTCAAATTCAAGGCATGGGGGCCAAATCTGGCCCGCCACATAATTTTATGTGGCCCGCGAGAGCAGCTCAAACATGTCAACTTCCATGATCCTTTCTAAAATGGCTACCAAAATGTTTATTTCGCCAATGTAATAAATAAGAGATATATTTTCAGCATTATCTTATGACCAAATCCCTCATGATATTAACTTAAACAATAGTTGAATCTACAGTTATTCTTGACTTCTTGATATGGTTTCAGTCATAAGTGAAACACAAATTAAAATGAGTTTGACAACAATTTATTGGTACCTTTAGGCCTTAAAGGTACCAATACATTATTAAATGTCAAATGCCACTCTGAAACAAAAAAAACAAACACTTAACACAGTCCAATTCATTGCTCTGGTGTCGAACACTAATAACATCTGTCATTACCTCACTACCCGTGGACTTAACGATCTGTTGTAACAAAAAAATGTGGATCAGGAATTGTTTCATTTGACATACGATCTTTCACAAGGGATGTGTGCTTTTTAATTTGATTTTATTGCATTTGTCCACAATCTTACATCTTGACATCGTTGCATCATTAACCCGTTCATGCACCCTGTCACCCGATAACCTGATAAACTGTCCACTATAGTAACCTCTGTCCCCAAAAGGGTTCATATAAGATTGCACTCAAACTGTTAGCAGAGACTTCTGGGTACATGGCACTTTCACTGTGTGGCAATACTGCTCCAGACCACAAATTGATGAGATCAATCAGTATGCCTAGAATCCTTGAAGGACGGACACAGGATGTGTACATATTAAAACAGATGGTCACACTGTCAAACAGTTTCCCTTTTTTGTGGCTGTGGAAATCTAATTGTCCCTTGTTTACCCTCATTCATCAAATCTGCTCTGCTCTTTCAAATTCAGTGGCGGCGGCACCGGATTAATAATTCAGGTCGAGCTGGGTGAGAGAGGGATGCTTTCTGCTGGGGAAACAAATCAAATAGCTCAGGAGCAAAATCAAATCACAAGTCTCGTGTATTGATATCATTCATCTTGGGGAAGAAAGATACGAGGATACCGGGAATAGTTCTCCATGTGCTTTGAGAGTGAACAAATTGAATCTGAATGAAGCAGCTGTAGCAACCCAGATGCTGGAACATCTTTGCTTATTCAAAGCGTTCTTATTTTTTTCAAGCTGAGTACATTTGGTGATTTTGGTTGTGGTGCAACGTCGGCCTGTCAGGGGGAGAATAGCTGGGAGCTCTGAGAACAGGCAGAGCGAACATGCTCCTGCTGTACCTGTTTAGAAGATAACATCTATTTTGAAGATGCAGCATTTTTTGACAGGGCTTTGTCTCAAGCTGCACTGGTTAAAATACGAAAATATAGCGACGTAATACGTGACTTTTGAACAGTGCGATATAAAAACGTTAATTTTTATACTGTACACCCATTTTATTTCTTGAGCACTTGCCAACATTTGGGTGGAGAGTGAGCTGGAGCCTATCTCAGCTGACCGGGAAATTTGGACCCTATTACTATTATGATGATGATGATGATGATGATGATGATAATGATGATGATGAAGGTAATATATTTAATAGGATAGCTGCATGGTAGATGAGTGATTAACAAGTCTGTTTCACGGGGCTTTCCCTGGATAATTCAGATTCCGTCCACATTCCAAAATCATGCATGTTAGATTCATTAAAGACACTAAAATTGTCCAAAGGTGTAAATGTGAGTGTGAATGGTTGTTTGACTGTACAAGTACTGTATGTATCCTGTGTTGGGCTGGTGACCTGGCCCAAGTCACTTGGGATTGGGTCCAGCTCAAATGCGGCTATGCGACTCTAATAACAATAAGCACTATTGAAAAATGAAAATGTTATCATCATTATACAGGCGCTTAATCTAGAGACGTAATTCATTAAATCAATCAGTTGGACTACAATCCTACACACTCTATTGTTGATACATTTCTGTCAAGTGTGTTTTGTGACATTCTCATGGATAGGATGTTGAAATGAATATTTTTCCCAATTATTTAATCTCTATGATGTATTTATTTGAATGACATCTTGCTAAATGTGTATTCACAGAAACAAATGTCAACAGCCATAACTGGAAGCAAACCATCTGCGGGCCAAGGTAAGTATTGATCATCATATTTCATGTTGATGTCTGTCCCTAAACACAGAGGATGCAAGAACCTAGACAGATACACTTCCCCTGTCTCACACACACACACATACAGACACACACACAGTAGGATTCTGACGTTTATTTGTACATTGATTTCCCAATAAATCAATAATTCAATGCTCTGTATGAAATCTAAAATTGATGTTAGTCATCGCTGTAAAAACTCACTATGATGTCTCCCTTTATTACAGTAACACATACACATCATTCTGTCTCAGAGGGAGAATTATGTATAAGTGTCCGACAATTACACGAAAAAAAAACAAACCGCAGTGGAAATGGTTGTAATCCACTGCAAAGACCTACTTTCCAAACTGGGTCGCGTAGTATTGTTGGTGTTTTTTAATGCAATTCAAATCCCTCCAGTGTATAAACAATACATTTTCGCTTCCCCTTTTTGGCAGGAGCCTTTGAAACTCATAAATGGCACAAATTTCAAAAAAAGCTGCCACCCTGCAAAATTAGAAGATGTGATGAAAGAGGAAACTCAAAGTAGTGAATGCCTTTTTTTCTCCCCATTGCCTAGCTTCAGGCGGTGGAAGTACACAGTAAAATTGGTTGAATAATTCTTACACAGTCACATTTTTTCCCCCCTCTAATTGAGTTGCATTTAAACATTTTGGAGTACAATTGCCAATTCAATCATTGAATTAGGCTGAGCCTTTTCGAGAAAAAATAAAGTGGTCATTTAATTTTGTTCTTTGCTGCTCTCAGTTATTTGAAATCAGAATTTGTCATGCTCAAAAATAGGGGCACCACAGCGAACCGTACCATTTCCAGTCATATTCATTGTGTATACTTTGGAATCAAAATACAATTGAAATTAAGAATTGTCAAATATTGTAATTGGAGTGAGCACTGGAAAAAGACTGTTGAATGCAAAAGAAACTGAAAATTTATTAGATGTTAGAGTGTTCTACTCCACAACCCCTTGGAGCCCGTCTTCTCATCACACGAAAGCTGCAGTAGGTTAATAGCAATGTATTAACCGCTACACGGCCTCCCTTAACACACAGTGCATGCAGTCAAAGAAAATGTGGAGAACATTGGTCACCAACCCTCTTCTCCTGGGCTGGCTGATAACAGGCTTCATGTTCGAGTAGATTAATTTGCAAAAGTTTGAGGTGATGAAACGTGCCCGGCAGTGGTCAGAAGGGATTCAAGACAGTTTAATGGAAACTGAAACAGGCGTGACCTGCATTTATTTGGCCTGTCCTCTTCATTTGCTCTCTGATGGAGAAATCTATGAGCAAAATTGTATCATGTTTAAAGTTTCATTTAATTTGGGCACGTCTAGACGTTTGGGTGCGTATCCAGCGCCCCCAAATGCCTGTGCGCAAAGGCGTCAGGCCGTCTGGGCGGAGGGATTTTGAAGTCCACAATCATCACGTCAAAGCTAGAGGGTGGACAGAGGGAAGAAGGGTAGACTCGGTCACAAAGTGGGAATAAACAATTTGGGAACAAAGCGTTGTTGAACATCAAAAGACGGTTTGAGAACGCCTGTCGCGCCCAGGCAACATTTGTCATCTGCAAAGTCTACAACTTGTTAATTCATTGTAGACCAGACAGAAAAGCGTCAACGTACCCGTGGTTCAAAGCTTAAACCAATGTAACCAATCACTACCGAGGGGCCGGACCGGGGGTGCGGTGTGAAAATATTGGGGGCAGTGTTTTTCTTGTATTTTGCATATGTAAAACAATAAAAGTTCAAACTGGCGGACAGGGAACTCTGAGCGTGATTACCGGGGCAACAACCGCCGTTAATGAAGACAATTTTCCCTGTGTGCCGAGTCATTTCTTTCACTTTGTCCAAGAAAAACTCTGACACTCTCTTACCCAATGTATCAATGTAGCAACATTTAAACGCTTATAGTTTTGAGGGTACATACAACCAGGGTCAGGAAGGTTACCATATTTTCTGCATTATAAGGCCCTTCGGATTATAAGGCACACCTTCAATGAATGGCCTATTTTAAAACTGTTTTTTTTTAATATAGGTCACACTGCATTATAAGGCGCATAGAATAGAAGCTATGGTTCCTGCTAATAATCACCTCTAGATGGCATAGGGACACGAAGAGGGAAACTACTCAATGGGGAATATAAAGAGACTGTAACACCATATATAAGGTGCATCGGATTATAAGGCGCGTTGTCGGCTTTGAGAAAATTGAATGTCTTTAGGTGTGCCTTATAGTAGGGAAAATGCAGTAATTATTTGCTCGTCATCGTCTTTATTTTTCATCAGTTATTTTGTAGTGTTGAACTTGCTCCAATGTGCAAAATGTCACGTTCAATCAGGATATTGCAATTCCATCCAAGATGAATGGAGAGAACTGCAAGGATGCTGAGAAAGCTAAATTTTCTTTCCCTGAAAATAATGTGTCACTATTTGGTTTGTTTACTCAGTATTCTCAACGTGAGGCTTGCATCAAGTCACTGGATGTGCTTCTTACTCAAGTTCTCCTGGGAGCAAATTTGAATTTGACCTTTCACGATCCTCTTATGGGAATACTGTATTTCCATCTTGCACTTTGGCAATTTGATTCATTCAGCTAGCAGCACAATACACTAAAAAGAAGAGCGATGTGCTTATAAAATCGAATCTAGTTTGTGGTGCATTGGGTATTGATCCCGTGCAGTAGATTAATGCGTGTGCATGTGTGTGTCATGACATTTGAATTGATTCTACTGTCACGTTCTATCCCAAGGGCGCCAAGGCTAACAAAAAGTCACGACTAAATGTGCATAAGGCCTGCCCAACGTCAGAATACATGAGGGAGGTCAGCACGATCACAATTCACTGCACGGTCCACCTGTATGCTGTGCAGGGAATTGCAACCGCATTCATTTGAATGGTGCCTTGTGAACACATGACTCACGCACTTTGTGTGCCCTAACTCACCAGTGCTTCCCTCCTGTCCCTTTCATTTGCCCAGTTCTCCTCTGTTACAAACACTTTACACCACATGAGGGATGAAATAGTCTTAAAAGTTCACGTCGAGATTATAACGAACCAGCAAACAACACGGTTATCACGAAAATATTAATATTTGTATGGGAATGCTCTGAAGGAGAATCTCCCATACAAAATAAGTGTAATAGTTAACCCTTTCATGCACCTTGTAACCTGATAACATGATAAGATGTCCACTGTCGTAACCACTGTCCCTGAAAGGGTTCAATAATGAATCATGAAACATTTACAGATCGTCCATCCTGAGCTTCATTCAATCATTTGTGATAAGTCTGCTGGCTGGTGATCATCAACTATTTCTCTGCAGATGAAAAGAAGACTAACATCCCAGAGGATTTCGATATCGATATGGACAACCCACAGACGGAGAAGGCCGCTGTGGCGATCCAGTCGCAGTTCAGGAAATTCCAGAAGAAGAAGCAGGATGTGAAGTCATAAGGGTGGCGTGGCGAGCTGGTTGCTCACATCTGCATGTTTGGCAAATTGCATCATCCAGAACTCTAAAAGAGGGGTACAGAGGTTGTAGACGGGCTCATCGATACGGTTTTCAAGTCATTGTATACCGTAATTATTGAATTGATTAACATCATATTTCAGATGTCGTATTTTAAACATTCCTATAATTCTGCAATCCTGGCAATATTGTGTTTGTGGATCATTGCATTAAAAATACCCACGTTGCTGTTAATGTAAGGCACAAGTTTAGATGTTGTTTTAGATTTTTGGGGGGAATCCAGCGGCATCAATCCGCAAATGTTTTTCAAACTTTTACTGGGCTTACTATTTGGTTAGCAATAATTCACCACAAAAAAATATTTGTCGGATGTTTAGTAGCACGTGACTCTGGCCGTGTGCTTTCACGCCAATGGGGCAATGTTCTTCATTCTAATCCAGGGATGTCAAACTAATTATTGTCGCGGGCCACTTTGGAGTTACATCTTTCCCCGGATGGCCGTGATGACAGTGAAACCAAATAAATGTTTCATCGTCTTATCGCATTATTACTTGTTCACGACAAACTGATGGATTATGAGTTTTGAAATTAGTCAACTCAAACATTTGGATCTATTATTGTTCAAGTGAGTGTAAAAAGGGTAACACAACCATTTATTACACGACAGTTTGACATTTCGGTACAGATTTGAGCAAGGATCCTGCAAGTTGACGCACATGATTGGCTTTTGCGGGCCACGTAAAATGATGTCACGGGCCAGATCTTGCCCCCGGGGCCTTGACTTTGACAACTGTGTTCTAATCAATGTCCCTCATTTGTAAAAGTCAGAGATCTGGTTGTACATAGGTCTCTTTTCTGATGTGTCTGTGATTTGATGTTTTGTGTGATGTGTTTCCTGCAGTTTGCAATTGATTCAACATTGATTAGAAGTTGACTCATATGTAAAATTATCCATCACAGATGCATGTTAAGTATGTTCGTATACACCCAAAAAACAGATGGAGAAATAAATAAATGTCGAAAAAGTGTAAGTTGATTTTTCTATTATGGTTATAATGTTTTTTTGTTTGTTTTATGGCATCCTAACATTGTTCATCATTTGTTATACGATCCATTGTGCTTGCTTTGAAAATAATGACCATCAAGATTTTGAGAGTTCAGTCTTTGCAAATGAGGTGCAAACATAAAAATAAAACCAGTGGAAGTATTCAACAACAGAAAAGCCAGATTAGATTTTTCCAGAAAGGGAAACAATCTTAAAAAAAAGCTTTGGATACTCTGGAATTGTGCTCCTCCGCAACTCCCACACTTGTGTTAGACCCTTCCTCAGATAAAAGTCCATCCATTCCATCCATTTTTTGAACCGCTTTTTTTCCCCACTTTTACAGTTTAAGAATAGCTTTTTATTTTGTAGTCTTTTAAAATGTGAGTGGGCCTAATAGCAAGGAATTTAAAAAAAATGATTTTTAAGAATTAAAAACAATCATGGCCAGTTTTCTGGACGTCTTCGATTGGAAGTTTGCAAATCAGCCTTTCAATTTGGTGGTTGAATGAAAGGACACCAATGCCACCTGCAGGCGAATTCGTGATCCACAGAGGAAGATGGACCATGACATTTTTAATGTACGTACATCAGTGCCGAGACCTCTCCAGTTGATTCTTGTCTCCGTTCATCTCCAATAAATCACCATCATCAACAACGTGATTCTCACTTCAGTCATGTCAAACTTGTGCAGCACACATTGGGGAACAGCCATTTTATTCAGCAAATTTAAATTTGGTGTTAGTTTATCTTTATTCCAGTGCCACCACGGTGAACACCGATGTTCAAAAATAAAATGTGACATTGGTTGTTATTAAAAACTAAACATCAGAACAAAGACAGTTAGGAATGAAGCGAATCATGGAAACCGACAGAATAACCTCACAGAAGAATGGCTAATATTCTTCTTTCAGCAAGAAATGGAAAGAAACAGAAAGTCAAAAACGCACCAGGGTAGCCCACATTAAAAAAACAACAACAACCAAACAAACAAAATATTTCTCATCAAATTACTTTTCTGGGTTTTCCGAAATTCTGTTTCGATATATTAATTTTCAATGGGGGATCCGCTGGATTGTCTCACTTTTTTTTCTCCCTTAATTCCCTGTAGAAGAGCATCACTGCAATGCAGCAACAGTCTACCTACTGAGGAGGATGAGAGCCCCGAGGACTCTTCCTAGTGCACATTAGAGAAGGGGAATCTATTGGGACACACTCGAGTTGGGGGCGCTGTGAAGTGTGAACCATTAGTTGTGGAAACCCGCCATGTTCTCTAGCCTAACACCACTCAACCACCCTGGCACACAAGCAGTGGCAAACTACCTGAAGACATCGCTGGAATGTGTCCAGTACACTCACAACATAGTTATTTTTCATCATTACAGTACAGTATAGAGCAATAGTTTTCATAGACTTTTTTTTTCTTTTCCATATTGCACCATTGGAGAATGGGACACAGAAAGATCGACAGAGACGCCATTTCCTAATTCAAACATAAAGATGTGCAAACATGACTAAAGACTTTATTAACCAAATCAATTCTTCCCTGTAATATCCACAAATAAAAGTGATTTCTCTTTTCATATATATATTTATAGTAATAAGAATAATAAATCTTCACATTGGATCATTTCATAAGTGTGACAAATTGCTTGGCTGGGCTGTCCAGCTATGATGGTAATCGTCATTGTCTTTGAATTGGTCAGTCCCCATGCATCCATAGGAAATAGATTTTTTTTTCCTTCAAAAAAAGTAACAATTTGAGAGCAGCTGAAAAGTGAATGCGTGTCAATTTCTTTTGTTCCAAGTTTCATTCACCGATATTCCATAGGAAAAAAAAAGAGACTTCTTATCCTCATCTTCCACTCCAGAAAAATAAACCCCCCAAAATGTCCAAGTTATTCATGAAAACATTGTTGCTATGGTAATCAATTTTAATGATTATTAATAGATGTCAACTAACAATTAATAATCACTCATCAATTATAAAGAACGAACAATAATAAAGAGTAAATAACGTCCCCCGTTACTCTTTGGCAACACTCTGGCTGCAGTCATTTCTGATGAGTGATCTTTTTGTTTTTGTTTTTTCATTTCCAAGTGAAAAAAAAGAGGCAAAGTAATACAAAGAGGAGATGAAAGGATGTTCTAAAATAAATAAAAGTAGATTAGTAAAAGTGACCGCACCCTTGGAGGGCTCGGACTTATATACAGAACTGCGTGGTGAGACAGTTTACTGCACTTGAGTGTTAAGTCCAGTGTTAGAGTGAATTGGAATCCCATCGAAGAACCCCCCTGCTGTTATACGAGCGTGTAGGATTTTGCGTAGGGATTGCTGCTCTGTTTCAGATGTCCTCTGGAGTCCAGCAGGGACTCCTGGGAGGTGCTGAGCTTGGCGGCCTGGGCCAGCTCGGAACCCTCTCTGTGGGGGAGTGTGGCAGCTGAGCCGGGCTGCCGCTGGGCCGCTGGGTCCCTACTGGCCTGGGGGGCTTCTGTGGGTGTCGGGGGCGCCATGCGAGATGGCCGTTTCAGCGAGCGACTCTTTTGGGGCTCCAGACAGGCCTGGCCCATGGCTGCCCTCTCCCCGCTCGCCGACCCCCTGGATGACCCTGAGCAGGACATGCCTCGGTTTAACAGGAAGTCCATGCGCAGGTAAGGAGGGAGGTGAACCAACTCGCCACCTGTGGGACAAAACACATGGATACAGTGTAAAATACACAACTTAATCAGTCATTTAAGATGGAAAATCTTTAAAATTCTCTCCCTTACTGACATTTATGGCAATCATGTTAGTTGTATTGAAATTTTGAGTTCACCCACAACATTTTTAAGGCCTTTTTATTCGAACCGCAAGTGTTTCCTAATTGATGAAAATATAAATCCAGGATGTGTTCTAGGATTTCTTTTTTTAAAGCCTAAATGTAATCATAAAATTGAGGTGGATGGGCCAAGTTTTCCCTTTCAGGGACAGCGAATACTACAGTGGACAGCTTATCATGTCGTCAGGTTACAGGGTGCATGAAAGGGTTTAGGTGTACAATCTGGTCATTTATCCAGCTGACCAATGAGCAATGAAACATATCAATGAAAATTCATCATTACACTACATTAGAAGATGATGCTTAGTATTAAGGACATTGAGGTTTTAGAGTTGTCAGGAAGTTAAAAATGATAGTATGTGTCAATGATGAGTCAGGATGTGCTCCGTGGGCTTTGGCAACAATTGCCTCACCCGGTCTGTGGGCCTTGGGCACGGCCATGTTCATGACCCGGCTGACGTCCTGAGGCTTGGGCGGGGAAGCAGTGAAGCGGCAGATGCCCGATTCAGACGGCGTACTGGAGGTCAGGCTGTCAGTGTAGTCGTTGGTGCCGGCGGTCATTTGCTCCGAGGAGGTGTCGGAGATGAAGCACTCGGTGATGGTGAACTTGGCGTGGCGCAGCTGTTCTTCCATCTTGGCGTGCTCGTAGGCTCTGGCTAGCTCCTCGTATGTGGAGGAAGCGCTCTCCGTTGACACCATACTGCTGCGAGCACGGTCTGGGTATGGGCCCGAGGTTAGCGGAGGATATTAGTGTACAGGGTCAGTAGTACTTTGTGTACTGAAAAAAAATGTTGTGTAGCATTTACTCCATTTTATTTTGTCAAGTGGTTGCAAAAATATAAAATAAAAATAATCTAAATCCAGATATATTTTTATAAGTAGACTACCGTATTTTCCGGACTATAAATTGCAGTTTTTTTCATAGTTTGGCTGGGGGTGCGATTTATACTCTGGCGTGACTTATCTGTGAAATTATTAACACATTATTAGATCGTTTCACATGTTATGTTCACATTGAACCGCAAGAAGGCCAGTGTTGATAAATTGACAATGAGTCTGATGTAAGCGACGTAGAAGAGGGAGCGCTGCATCTTAAACCTCCTGAGTTGAGTGACACTGATGGTTTGGTAAAATTGTTAGCATGTTCTTTCTGCTATAGTTATCTGAATAACTCTTAATATGTTATGTGAACAAACCAGGCACGTTCTCAGTTTGTTTATGCGTCATTTAATGTTAGCGTATCGTACACTTATACAGTCTGTTGTTCTCTATTTTGTTTTTAATTTAAATTGCCTTTCAAGATGACAAGTCTGTTGGTGTTGGATTTGATCAAATAAACTTCCCCCAAAAATGTGACATGTTTTTTTTTCCTTCTTTATTATGCATTCTATGGCTGGTGTCATTTATACTCTGGAGTAATATATGGTATTCATCTACTTTAAAAAGGTACCTGAAAACAGTTTCTTATTTTGTGCAACCCCTTTTGATCAAATTGATAAAATTCAACCACCATTTTTTTTCAGTTGTAAAGTGTTTGTGATGTATGGTAACATTGTTAAAGAAAATACAATGATGTTACTGATGTTAATGACACTGCATGCATAAAAATAGATGCTGACCAGTATCCTGAGATGGACTGACACTGTAGCTGTCACTCTCCTTGTCGACAGAGCCTGCAACTCTTGGCGTGGGCAGCCTCCAGTCAGTGCTTAGCGTGTGGGAGGAGACTGGAGGGTGTGGGCGGTTCAGTGTCCATTGGCTGGCGTACCGGTTGCGAGCAGCCGGGCCAGCTTTGGCTGTGCGGCGGGCAGTTGGGTCTGTGAGGAAGAGTAAAAGTCCATCTGTTTATGCAAATCATGGAGGGTGGGATACATTTTTTGGCAAGGCAGGGCAGATTATTTTTATAGTACATTTTATATACAAGGCAATTCAATGTGCTTCACACAAGCAAAGACACACAACACCTAAAAACATGCACAAACACAACAGTTAACAACATTCAGTTGAAAAAAGTAAAAACAACAAAAATCGCTTACAAAAATTCGGAGAATGTAAATTCAAACATTAACAGAAAACTTTAAAAACAAAAGTAAAGAAATAAGAGTGGGTTTCTGCAATTTTTAAAAGAAACGTTTTTAACCTGGATTTAAATGAATTTAAACTCAGGGCTGACTTTACTTCTGCTGGCAGGTTATTCCATTTGTGTGCAGCAAAATGCAGGCTAAATGCAGCTCCACCATGTTTACTTTGAACTCTGCGCTCCACGAACTGACTCAAGTTTGCATATTTCAGAGCCATATGGGTCCATATATAGTCCATCAGCATTTCTTTAACGTATTCAGGACCTAAACCATTCAGTGAATTATAGACCAGTTTGTTCTGGTCAGAACCTGAACTGCAGCTGTTGCATGATCTTTCCAGTAAAAAGACAGTTACAACAATCAAATCAATTGGAGGTAAAAGCATGGTTCTCCTTGGTAGTAAATATGATAGATTTAAGACTAATACAGACTATTAAAGAATGACACAACCATTCCCAAAAGGTTAAAATACTCAACACTGAACGAAGACAGTGGATTAAAAATCTACAATTGGATGTTGTTTTTAAATGTCACTTTAGACTCTAAAAACAGTTTGCAGCATTTTTTTGTGTGTGTTAAGCATTTTGATTTTCACATTGACTACCAAGGGACACATTAATTGACGAAACATTGAGACATTCACAAATGCTTCATCAGAAAATGACATTCTAGATATAACAACACTTAGTATGTTGTGTTGGCTGCCACTTAACATGATGAAGTTTGACAGAAACAACAATTGCACTCAGTCTGACTCTGCCCCAGCGCACAAAATAATGATCAATGGTTGAACATTTTAGGTGTGGATGAGGCGAAGGGCCTTGACCACAACGCCGCCATACACCTTTGATTAAATTGAACTATGGGTATGTATTTAGAAGGTGATTCCATTTAAGTTCAAGAAGTAATACTGAAGTAATGTTGTCTTCACTACATTGTCCATATTAGTGATGGGAATCACAACGCATGTAACAGTATCCAAACATCAAGCTGCAATATTATCACAATACTAATCGCACGAAATGATAAATACCACATTATTGACACAAAACAAAACAAAAAAAGCTCCTAATACTACATGCATATCAAAATGTAAAGCAAAATATTGTCTTTGTACAAAATAGCAGTGACTGAGAAATAAGGTTGGCCAGTCATTTTATTGTCATTTGTGTCAGGTTTTGCATGATGGTAGGTAGTGGACCCCCAAAAAAGCAGTGAGGCAGGAGGAGCGGGGTGGACTGAGCAAAATATATTCACAAAAAATACAAACAGGAGTAAACACGGAAACACGGATGGAAACACGAGCTGAAGTATACAAAGTCCTGACAACTACACTGAACAAAAGTAACAAAAACCTATGACAGAAACAAAACATGACAAGTGCACAGAGACACACACAACGATCCAACAAAGACTGAGAACCCATGAAACTGAATACAAGCCAAGTGACGAGACGACGAGAAAACACCTGGACGAGACACAAAGGGCTGAGGGACCTGATTGGTCAACAAAAGGCACCCGGATGACGAGAATAGGTGAAGACAAAAAGGGCATGAGGGAACAAAACCAAATGTACGGTAATATAAACAGAAACATAACGTGGTGCTCCTGTTGGCTAAGCGGCCCAAGTGTTATGGTCTAATATTGTTAACAATCCTATGTTCTGCTGAAGTGTTTGTGAATATTTTATTTTATTTTTTGGGGGGACAGCGATGCACTGCTTTCAATATAATTACGTGACAGGGACGGCATTGCGACAATTTTAAGATCGCAATATCACAGTTATTGTGACATCTCTATCACAAAGTAGCTCACAGTAGAATATTAATCACAATTGCCCAAAATATTGCTAATTTTACAGTTTGAAAATTGGCATCTCATTCATTTAGCGTAATGTACAAAATGAAAAAAAAAAATCGCTTCACGTGCATACATAGGAAAACTGCATATTTTATGAAGTAAAAAAAAGGGGTCCGTACTGGACTTACTGGTTCCTGGTCTGGCATCAGACACGTCAACCAGAGGACCGGTGGCCTGGGAGAGAGACTGGTAGTGGACAGTGTGGGTGACCGTGGATGACTTCTGTTTCTGTGTTTCCCCAAAGTCGTTATCAGTCAGTAACACAGTGGACCTGTCGTCTGCAGAGCGGTAACAAGGGCAAGTTCAGCAACTCACTAAATATTCATAGGTTGATTGCTTGTTGTAAAAAAAGAAATGCCTTTCAGCAGCGATATGGTATGTTCACGGTGTGCTTACCAACAGTCTCCATGGTGTCCCTCTCCTCAATTAGAAGCTGAGCTCTGGGGATGTCGATGTGCATCCGGAGGGTTTGCTGCTGTTTGTTGACTGGTTCTGCTGGTCGTGTATTTTTACTGGGAAGCAGAAACAATTCTTTTACGACAAGCTCTTTCATTACTAAGTCAAGACTCTTACCTCATTAGCATCTCCGCCAAACTTTTTGCATCTAGGAAACACAGAATGAGGATATAATTGAATATGTGGTGTGAAGATTAGGAAAGGGTCACATAAGCCGGGAGGTGCCCTCGCTTGTCTCACCTCGCAGTCTCTTTAGCCTCTGCTCTCGCCTTCTCCTCCTCAGTATCAGCAGGCCGATGAAGATAGCAACAATTCCCACCAGCACACAGGAAATAGTCACCATCATCTTCAAACCTTCGCCACCTCCGGAGGTGTCCTCACTCACATTGGGTGCCTTCACCAGTGGGGCAATGGTACCTGTGGAGGGGTAATGAGCAGTTATGACATTGCTCAATTGAAATCTCACCCAACAACAACAAGAAAAAAACCCCCATCCACGTACACTGGAATGAGTTCAGGCACGAGAAATGCTAAATTGAGACTGTTGGAAATGAAATTCACAAAATTTCATGAAAAAAATAAAAGAACTGAGAGGCTGCAAATGTAGGCCAGTGCTTTAGATAGTGCTATGGCCAGCTGAAAAGGTATTGCTGACAGCTCACCACTGGCAGTAGAAAATCTAAATCAAATCAAGTAATATTGATTTTATATATATATATATATATAAATATATATATATATATATATATATATATATATACACACACACACACACACACACACACACATAAAAAAAAATCCTCATCTCACCCCTCGGGTGGTGTCCGTACCTCATTCAGCTCGGGTCCTCTACCAGAGGCCAGGAAGCTTGAGGGTTCTGCGCAGTATCCTTGCTGTTCCCAGCACTGCACATTTCTGGACTGAGATGTCCGATGCTGTTCCCGGGATCTGTTGCAACCACTCATCTAGTTTGGGGGTCACTGCCCCGAGTGCTCCGACCACCACAGGCACGACTGTCACCTTTACCTTCCAGGCTCTCTCCAGCTCCTCTCTGAGCCCTTGGCATTTCTCGAATTTCTCATGTTCCTTCTTCCTGATGTTTCCATCACTTGGGACCGCTACATCCACTACAACGGCTTTCCTCTGCCCTTTATCTATGATCACGATATCTGGTTGGTTCGCCATTACCATCTTGTCAGTCTGCATCTGGAAGTCCCACAGGATCTTCGCTCTGTCATTCTCCACTTCCTTCGGAGGTGTTTCCCATTTTGACCTTGGGGTTTCCAGTCCATACTCCACACAGATGTTTCGGTAGACTATGCCAGCCACCTGCTTATGGCGTTCCATGTAGGCTTTCCCTGCCAGCATCTTACACCCTGCAGTTATGTTTTGGATCGTCTCAGGTGCCTCTTTGCACAATCTACACCTTGGGTCTTGTCTGGTGTGGTATATCTGGGCCTCGATGGCTCTGGTGCTCAAGGCCTGCTCCTGAGCAGCCAGGATGAGTGCCTCTGTGCTGTCCTTCAGGCCAGCCCTCTCTAGCCACTGATAGGACTTCTTGAGATAAGCCACTTCAGTTATGGTCCGGTGGTACATCCCGTGTAGGGGCTTGTCCACCCATGATGGTCCCTCTTCCAGCGCCTCATCTTCTGTTCCCCATTATCTGAGACATTCTCTGAGTACGTCATCCGTTGGAGCCTTCTCCTTGATGTATTCATGGAGCTTGGATGTTTCATCCTGGACAGTGGCTCTCACACTCACTAGTCCCCGGCCTCCTTCCTTTCGGCTTGCGTACAGTCTCAGGGTGCTGGATTTGGGATGGAACCCTCCATGCATGGTTAGGAGCTTTCGGGTCTTAACGTCCACGGTCTGAATCTCTTTGGCCACCTTATTATTCCTGCAGGGTATCTGATCACTGGCAGGGCATAGCTGTTTATTGCCCGGGTCTTATTCTTGCCATTGAGCTGGCTTCTTAGGACTTGCCTCACTTGCTGGAGGTATTTGGCCATAGCCGCTTTCCTTGTTGCCAGTTCGAGGTTGCCATTGGCTTGTGGTATACCAAGGTACTTGTAGCCGTCTTCAATGTCTGCTATTGTTCCTTCAGGGAGTGAGACCCCTTCAGTGCGGACTACCTTTCCTCTCTTAGTCACCATCCGACTACATTTCTCAAGCCCGAATGACATCTCGATGTCGCTGCTGTAGATCCTGGTTGTGTGGATCAGGGAATCTATGTCCCTTTTGCTCTTAGCATACAGCTTTATGTCATCCATGTCGAGGAGGTGACTGATTGTAGCTCCATTTCTGAGGCGGTATCCATAGCCTGTCTTGGTGATTACTTGGCTTAGGGGGTTCAGTCCTATGCAAAACAGCAGTGGGGAGAGTGCATCACCTTGGTATATGCCACATTTGATGGACACTTGGGTAAGTGGCTTGCCATTGGCTTCAAGTGTGGTTTTCCACATCCTCATCGAGTTCGCAACGAAAGCTCTTAGGGTCCTGTTCACCTTATACAACTCCAAGCATTCAGTGATCCATGTATGTGGCATCGAGTCATAGGCTTTCTTGTAATCAATCCAAGCTGTGCACAGGTTGGTACGTCGGGACCTGCAATCTTGTGCGACTGTTCTGTCAACCAGGAGCTGATGTTTGGCTCCTCTGGTATCTCTACCAATGCCCTTCTGCGCTTCGTTCATGTATTGATCCATGTGTCCACTTATCTTAGACGCAATGATGCCTGACATGAGCTTCCATGTTGTGGAGAGACAGGTTATTGGCCGATAGTTGGATGGGGCTGCACCCTTCGAGGGATCCTTCATGATCAGGATCGTTTGCCCTTCGGTTAGCCATTCTGGGTGAGTCCCATCCCTCAGCAGCTGGTTCATTTGTACTGCTAGGCGCTCATGGAGTGCTGTGAGTTTCTTTAGCCAGTAGGTGTGGACCATGTCCGGGCCTGGTGCTGTCCAGTTCTTCATATCTGAGACTCTTTCCTGTATGTCTGCCACTGTTATGGTAACTGGGTTCTGTTCAGGGAAGTTGCTGTGCTCCTCTCTCAGGGTCACCAGCCATTGTGCACTGCTGTTATGTGCAACCTCCTTCTCCCATATGTCTTTCCAGTACCTTTCAGTTTCCAGTCTTGGTGGGTCAGCTCTGTTGTTAGGACCCTGCCACTGAGCGTACACTTTCGCAGGTTGTGTTGCGAACAGCCTGTTTATTCGTCTGGCCTCATTCTCTTTCGTGTACCGCTTTAGGCGACTGGACAAGGCTTGGAGCCTTTGTTTGGCAGTTTCGAGTGCTTCAGGTATGGTCATCTGGATGTACCTCTCGGGTATTGGCCTTTTCATCACACCTCTCTGGGCCTCCGTCAATTGACTCACATCTTTCCGGGCCACCTTGATCTTAGCCTCCAACCGTCTTTTCCGTGGTGGGTAACGTATCTCATGGCTTCCATGGTTGCTCTTATAGCCCAGAGTCTCCAGGATCACTGATGCTGAAGCGTATATCAGCTCATTGGTTTCTGTGATCGTTATGGTAGGGATCACACTCAGTGCTGCATTCACACTTTCTATGAGACTTTCAGATGGTACTTCACATAGCCGTTGTAATCGGTTTCTAGGTTGCCCAGCTTTCATTCTCGCCATGATCTTAGCTTTCAGGTCAGTTGCTGCCTCGCTCAGCATTTCATTCATTGGGGCTTGCCTCCCAATCTCTTGTATGACCTCCTCCTCTGATCTGGCACCCTGGGGCCCTTCACCATGGAACTTGCGTTGTACCTCATCAATCTCAAGTTGTGACAGCAGTTGCCGTTTGTGGATGTTGGAACACTGAGCTACTAGTTGTTTCGTGGTCAACCGTGACTGTGGGTTTCGAAGTAACCATTTAGCCCACATTCTCTGCACGTAACCCCTCTGACTAGGGTTGCTTGAGTAGTAGCATTCCAACAGAGCCATGTTTTTGCATCTCGCCCATCTCTGCTTTGTTCCAGTAGCCCATTTTTCATCAAGGTGCTCTGGTTCCCCAGCACCTGACGCAGACCTTGTTTGGCCGGGCGACGTCTGAGCCGGCATGTCATTCGTTTTATTGTCTCTCATCATTGTATGAGGTAGGCATTAGCGTGAAGGATCTTGCCCAAGGACCCACACTGGATGGTGTTATATGCTCATTTTTTCTCCCGTATGCCAAACCGATGCCTTACCAATTGAGCTATCCAGCCGCTTATATATATATATATATATATATATATATATATATATATATATATATATATATAATTTGAGAAGCCAATAATCCTTTTGTGGAGTAGCAGGTGAATCATGTGGCACATAGTGTGGGTGTCATGAAAGCCATACGTTACTAATCTGTCACATTTATCGTCTAAAATTTTAAGGAAAAAATAAATGCCCCCAAAATTTAAATTTTGGGGCATTTACCTCCAATTTCCTTTTTCACGTGTTCAAACCATTCCGACTGTTAACTGCGCAGCTCTTTTTTTTTGGGGTGGGGGGGTTCACAATAGAAGCCAAAAATTATCCATCCATCCAACCATCCATTATCCAAACAGTTTATTCTCCTGAAATTTGATTTCAAATATTATTTTAAAGTCTAATTTCAACATTTCTTGGCCGGTTAAAATCATTGTAACTTTAAATTGTTCAGCTCATTCCTATTTTAATTTTTTTTAGTCTTATTTTAGTTTTCAAATTTTCAAAATTTCAGTGCATTTACTGTATGTACCACAAATTGAATTTTTCATTTCTTGACTGATTCAAAACCGTCCAACTTCAAACTATTCAGCTTGTTTCCATTCCAAAAACTTTTACATTTTAAAAATAAAAGTCATATTTTAAGTTTGTTTGAAATACATTTTCCCTCTGTGCTCATTTGTAATGAGACCTTTGAAAGACTTTCAAGCGTCAGTAATCCCATTCAAAATTTCTGCAGGAATTTACTTACTGCCGTCATAGCTGAGCGTTGCGAACTTGACCCTCTTCTCTGCGTAGCCAGCGCTGTTGTAGATTTTCATCTGCAACTCATACCAGGTTGCTTCTTGCAGGTCGTAGAGGATGTGACTCTTGGTGAGGGAGGTGCGTTGTGCTGTGGTCCATGAAGGAGAGTCCATGGGGCGATACTCCAGCATGAAGGATGTGATCGGGCATCCACCGTTGTTCCAGCCGTTCAGGTTGAGCTTCACTCGAGTGGCATTGATACTGGTAAAGAGCTCCTGTTCTTTGGAGTACTGAGGTTCTGAAGGGATGAGAAGATGATGAAAAATGATGATGAAGATGATAAAAATGAACCCAAGTCCATTCATCCATCCATTTTCTAATCCGCTTATCCTCACAAGGGTCACGGGCATGCTGGAGGCTATCCTAGCTGTCTTTGGGCAGTAGGCGGGGGACACCCTGAACTGCTTGCCAGCTAATCGCAGGGCACACTTAGACAAACAACCATCCGCGTTCAAACTCACACCTAAGGACAATTTACAGTGTTCCACTAACATGGTAAGCTGTCCACTGTAGTACAGTGCACTCCGCTTAATAGAACACCATTGGGCCGAAGCGCTTCTGTTTTACTAAGCGGAGTTTCTATTAACCGGAGACACTTTATTAGGTACACCTTCAGACACGTCGACGACCAAGTTATGCACGCAGAAAAACCCCTGCTGACGAGTTAGAAGAGATATTTCGACTGTGGATGTCCATATCTTTAATCAAACAACAAAACAACAACTTTAATCAACTTCAGTCAAACATCTCAAATCACGAGAAAAATTTCGTTACTTTTGTCTGGAAACAGGAGTCCGTAATTTTGCGGTTGACTTCCCTCTCAATGCGCTGGATAAGAGGGAAGTCCTGGAAACCGCGGGCGTACCTTCTGAGAATCCGGCAATGCATCGTATCGTCTGAGTATGTCCTTCTTATCCGCAGGTGATAGCCCTCGGCTCTTGAATGAAGTTGAAGCCATTGTGACGTGCGTGTGTCTATGTGTGGAGTGACGCGTGCTACCTGTTACTGTATACGGCTAGAACTACCGCGTTTTCTCGCGATAGTGGTACAGTATCGCGATAGCTACACTTCGAAAACCACTAGTTTACAATGTTCATTGCTTACGGCCTGTTCTATTAAGCGGAGATCTGTTCTACTAAGCGGAGTATCTTTATAGGAAATTGCATTAGGCAAATCCGTTCCAGAGCCTTTTGCTCTATTAAGCGGATTACTCTATTAACCGGTGTTCTATTAAGCGGAGTGCACTGTAACTGCTGTCCCTGAAAGGGTTAACCTGCCATGCATGTTTTAGGAATGTGGGAGGAAACCGCAATACCCGGAGAAAATCCACATTGGTATGGGGAGAACATGCAAACTCCACATAGGAAGGCCGTAGCTGGGATCAAACCCTACACATCTGCACTGTGAAGCAGACATGCTAACCTTTATATACTGTAGCTAGACCTGAACCCAAGTCTAGCTATACAAAAGATAAAAAAGACATCAACTCCAATTACAACCGGCTGAGCCAAGGCAGTCGAAAAGTCGAGTAGAATGTGAGACCCTCCGTTTTCTTCACAAATTGTGTGATATGTGACTAATATTTTTGCAAACACTATACACAACTAACCTCCAACAAATGAACATGTTCCTTACCTTTCCCATGAGTCTTGGCTTCAATGATCTCACTTATGCGTCCTGGCCCGACGGCATTCTGGGCCGTTAGAGTGAACTTGTACCAGGTGCCACACTTGAGGTTCTCCAACCGATATGAGCGCTCACTTGGACTGATGGCGAAGTTTCCCCACTGTTCACTGTTGTCTTCTGAATATTGCAAAATGTAGCCTTGGGAAAAAAATATGGATTGTGAATGCCTGATCTGTTTAGGAATTGTAATTCGGCCGATGATGATGATGTCGTAAAATTCCTTGTATATTCAACCTCTTATGGAGCTGCCGCCATTGTCTCCAGGTATCCAGGACAGGGTGATGGAAGTTGTGGTTGTCTTAGTCACTGTGAGGCGAGGCTGGTCAGGTGGAACTAAAGAAGAGAGACACGAGAGACATTTTTTTTCTACTGTATTCCAGCATTCACCCGCTAATTTGCAGGGATCCGGATGGAGGTCTGCTGCAAATACCGAAATTCCGTGAGTAACTGATGGGCACCCACTCGTGTTTGTAATCCCCTATAGATCCATAGGATGGCAGCAAAGCACTACTTTCGTCTAAATGAAACACCTCCACCTACTACAACATAGTTCCTTTCCACGAACATTTGTCAACATATGTCAGCAATGCATTTTAAAAATGTCAAATGTAACCTTTATTGAAGCAATGAGATTCACAATCATTCCGAAGTCCTAATTTTGGTTTGATGAAGCTACTCAATTCACTTTGTTATAGTTATTTGGCACCACAATACCAGAAGATGGTGCCAAAGTACTACTTTTCATAACAGTGAATAGGTGGAGCAGGATTGGATTGGTGAAGAAACAAATAAAATAGTGACAAGGCGAATTCGTAAATCTGGAGGCACAAATATGCGGCGATTGACTGTACTCCATTTCCTACCTTGAACCTGCAGGTTGAGGATGATTTTTTCAGAGCCAAAGCTATTACTTGCAACACAAGTATAGTTCCCAGAGTCCTCTGCTTTCACCGTCCGAATAACAAGGCTGCCGTTACCATGGACACTGCGCCGGCTGTCAATCACAACAGGTGACGGGGTTGCATTGCTGCAACAAGAATGGATCATGTGATTTGGTTTTATGTTTTGTGGGTTAAATGAGCAATGACAACAGATACATGAGTTGACAGTCATACCGCCGTATGGATACTCACATTTCCTTCAACCACTTGATTGTTGGCGAAGGATCACCTACTGCCTTACAAGGCAACACAATGTCTTTCATCCAAGGTGTCGTGACTGTCCTGTTGAAGGTCAAGATGCGTGCTGGAGCTTTAAAAAAAAAGATAATAGAATCTATTTTAAACTGCAAGCAGCGATTTTAAGAGCAAATCCCCAATTTGACCCTCAAACTTTGACGTCATGTTCCTCCCCACGTTAAATTCCTGGCATAAAAATGTCACAAAAAGTATATACACAGTTCATTTGTTTTGCCTGCCACGATACATCGCTGTCATAGATAGCTGAACAAAGATAAATTATTTGTGATAGAAACAAATAATCTGTGGGCTGATTAACTGAAGTTGAATAATTTTCTGATGAGCTCTCATGGTACGCTTAATGTGCTGTGGGACACTGGTTGGGAATCACTGACTGGTCTGTGATTCTTCGCAATGGGGGCCGATTCCACTGAAACTAAATCCCTTGTTGGAGTTTGTCAAAGTATTCCAAAATAGAAGCTTCAAATCAAAGTGGCTGACTAACTGTTTCATTTCAGGCATGGGTCCTTGACATTTTTTGTGTGTCTTTGTTTAGTTCGGTACATCTGCTGAATTTCAGTGAAACTGGCTTCTCCTGATGTTCCAGGTGATGCAATGAACCCTTTCATGCACCCTGTAACCTGATAACATGGTAAGCTGTCCACTGTAACAACCGCTATCCCTGAAAGGGTTAAGTGAGGGTTTTTTTGGGGTGGGGTCATGTTTAGAATCCCTAAAAGACAAACATTTTCACCAGAATATACAAACTTGGGACTGGTCAGGAACATTAAAATTAGGGATGGTCTGATTTTCTTTCCATTCCTCTTCTTTCCGACCCTTATATTCTCTGAGTCACAAATTATTGCATATCTTCGCCCTCGAATGCAGAGATAATCCATAAAATACAAGGTTAAAGCCCTGATAAGAGCCATGGATCTTGCTACCTGGCTGCTTTATCTGCATATGTGATCATCCATGCTCACACTAAGACAGTGATGTTCAGACAGGGTCACATGAGAGGTCATGAGCATTTTACTGATGCCATGTAGTGTTGTGGCTTTTGTTATTTCGGTGTTGTATTTAACCCTTTCAGGGACAGCAGTTACAACAGTGGACAGCTTATCATGTTATCACGTTACAGGGTCCATGAAAGGGTTCATTTATTTTGTATTTGTTGATTTGATTCAATTTGGGGAAAACAAAGCACTGTTTCTAATACTGTTCTCTCAAACTGATGTCCTCTGGCCCAAGAGGAGAGGCACACCTGAGACTTTCAAAACTGCGCAACCAGGCAGTTGCCATTCGTTCATGTTTTTAAGTTCAAGTTAAAGTCAATTTTATAGTCAAATGTGCAACATGTGCAACATACAGCCCAGATGAAATTTCATTCCTCTCAACCACAGGAGAGAGAGGAGCCGCTGCGGGTGCCCGCTGCGCCATCAAAAGAACAATTAACATAAAATGACAAAATAATACAACATTCCATAATTTCACTTGCCTTCAGCCATGGGTTTAACAGTGATGATTTCGCTGGCATTTCCACGGCCGGCAGCAGTGACAGCCACCACCCAGATGCTGTATTGACGGTTTCTGCTCAGGTTGGGGATCCGGTAGAAGAACACATCTGGGGCTGCCTCAAACTCACTGCTGACCTGTGTGTGGGAAGATATTTTATTCTGAACTTTCTGCAACAACTAAAAAGTAATAAACCTGTGCACTGAACTGAAAAATGTCGAAAAAAGTAATATTTTGAAGTAATGTGAATTTAGCTAGCACGTGGGTGTTAACAGTACATAGTCTATGTACAGTTACAATACAATAATCAGATTTTTTTCCCCCCATCTGTTATTATATTTATGCTACGATGCAGTCTTGTATTACCGTGGGGTGTGGGTTGGAGCAGAAAACAGTGTATTTCCTAATGATGCCATTCACTTTGAGTGGAGGAAGCCATGACACAAACACAACTGAGTTGGAAGCAGCTGCTGCCTTCACACCTCCAGGAGGACCGGGAACTGAAATACAAAGAAAGTTATACTCCAATAGTATTCATTCATTCATTCATTCATCTTCCGAGCCGCTTGATCCTCACTAGGGTCGCGGGAGGGGGGGGCTAGAGCCTATCACAGCTGTCTTCGGGTAGTAGGCGGGGGACACCCTGAATCAGTTGCCAGCCAATCGCAGGGCACACAGAAACGAACAACCATTCGCACTCACACTCACACCTAGGGACAATTTAGAGTGTTCAATCAGCCTGCCACGCATGTTTTTGGAATGTGGGAGGAAACCGGAGCACCCGGAGAAAACCCACGCAGGCCCGGGGAGAACATGCAAACTCCACACAGGGAGGCCGGAGCTGGAATCGAACCCTGCACCTCTGCACTGTGAAGCCGACGTGCTAACCACTGGACTACCGGGCCACTACTCCAATAGTACTTACGTTTTAATTTTTTTTTTACAATCTGATCGCCGTCTTTGTAATTACGGAAATGACTGCCTACCGTCCTCCTTGGTGCGGATGTAAATCTGTTCACTGCGAACCCCGTCGCCTGCTCGGGTGAAGGCTAACACCTGGATGCTGTAGTTAGTGTATTTCTCTAGCCCGTCCAACTCCAGTGATGGCTTGGAAGTGGTAACATTCCTGATCTCTCCAAGCTCTGCGGAGAAAGTATGAAGACAATTTACTCCCAATTTTGAAAGCATTTATATGCTTTCCTGTCCAGAGCTTCGTTTCCATCCTGCTTTTAATTCGTCTCCGCAGGATATATACGATAATATCATTTGTGCATTCTCTTGCTTCTCATGAGCAATTAAAAGACGACAAGAATGGGAACTTGAAAGCTAATGTGATCACACACAGATTAAACCCAAAAAGGATGAACCATTTTTCTTATGTTATTTGCTATCATCTGTTGTTCACTCACAGCAGGTTATAGGTTGATTCAATTTGCATGAATCACAAAAACAGAAAACTGGCTATAAAACAAACAACAACTTTTTGTATATAAATAAATAAGTATGCTAAAGCTCATAATAATGTATACCCTTGCAACATTTTTTGGCTTTTTATTTAGGTCTGATGGAAGTGAGACACAGAAGATTATACGTAATTCTAAAGCTTAAGGAAAGGTATCCCCCCCAAACACACACCTTTTTTTCTTTATTTAAATCGCTGAGGATTTTCAAAAACAAAAAAAGGACGAAAACGATACATGGCTAATTTCATTTTATCTATCCAGTAAATTTTTAAAAAAGCAAAAAATTTGGCCAGTGTTTGTCAGACTGTTACACCGCCCCCTGCTGGTCATTCAAAAATACATATTTTTCCACGATTGTACATTCTACCTACAGACTATTAAATAAATGGTATATTCTGGATATTCAAGAGGAAAACAAACTTATAAAACATTACGGGGGATGCTATACTCTCCGCTTAGATAAAATTCTTTGTTGTTTTAATCCACACACTGAGACTGCCTACTGTTCCCACGCAAACTCATCGTGGTTGTCAAGTCCTTAGGCATTCACGGTTAATGTGTGGGCCAACATGATGTGACAGGGCAAGGGTCAAAGGTAATTGCGCTGTCACAACGGACTCCCACTCACGCGAATCCAGCTTGCGACAATGGTTGTAGCTATAGCGTGTTATCTGACGTCCCATTGCCAGGGACAATTTTGGCCCAAAGAAAATTACTCCTTGTAGGCTACCCACAATGCACGTGGGTGACTCCAAGCTACAACTTACTCACTGGCATCAGTAACAAACCTTATTACTCAGCATAACCCTGTTCTTCTTAGCTCAGAACAAATTTCAGAAGAAGCAGAAATTAGTTGATAAGTAGCAACTGAGTCATACTGAAACCAAGCCAAGTCAAGGATGTACGCAAACTGCTGCAAGCGAGAGGATATTCAGGAATCAGAGCATGTGACCCACTTCTAGTCTAGAAAGATATAGATCTGGAAATAAACCGATGCAAAAACCACAGTGACCTTAGCAATATCAAATGCAAAGTGCAAATGAGTGTGTACTGTCTATGCAGTACCTCCATCGGGCAGGTTGGCCCAGTAGATCACCCTGAAGCCCAGAAGGTTACCATTCAGAGCATCTTTAGGAGGGGTCAGCCAGGATAGAGAGATGACCTCTGGAAACGTAGCCGTGGCTTGGACGTGCTCTGGAGGACGACTTGGAACTGGCGAGGAAGAAGAACAGGAGAGATGATGCACCTACGCAAACAGCAGCCGCTCTTGAACGTGTGAAGAGACGTAGCAGTACCCCCCACTCTCCACTAGGGTGTAACGTAACCTCACAAATGACTCACGAAAGGGCACGCAAGCTGCTCGTTTTTGACTCTGACCACAATAGAACAAGCATGAAAGGTATTTGGCGTGTTTATTTTGTTACAAAGGCATCAGGAAGTCTGCGATCTTGATCAATGATATATTGACAGAAATGGGGACCTAACAGGCACAATGAAAATGACTTAAATTCTAATCATTGACTTTTTTTGGGGAATCTTCTTACAAAGTACTGGGTTTGTAATTAGAATGTGCCAATAGTCATACTTGTATGTATTTTTTATGTTTTTTTATTGGCTTAACTTAATCTGTATCTGTAATTCTCAAAATACTATAGTATATTATCATTTCGACGAGTGGCTTGAGGGTCATCTGCTGCCATCCAACCTGTTTTATTCTTCGGAAGAGTTGTAAAATATGTATGTACAATATGAATAAAGAGAAGTTTTTGGAGTCCATATCTTGAGGTCATTGATTAGACTTGAACCGCAATGGACATGTTCTCCTGCCATTCAGTGTCAAAATGTGTCCTATTCAAAGGAATTCAATTGTGGAGCTATTTGCCTGCTTTCTTACCATCCTCCAGTGTAGTGGCAGCCACCTCGGTGGAAGATGGCCCAGTGCCTGCACTGTTACTGGCTTGCACCACAACGCCATATTGGGTGAACTTCTTGAGATTGTCCAGTACCAAGCTTTCTGCGTTGTCACCGGTTGTCTCGACGCTAATTACGCTGAACTGGTAGTTTCCACCTGAGCTGTACTCTCTGTAGCCCACCTGGTAGCCTTTGATTGCACCATTCTGGAGGTGTTTCTTTGGTGCCTAACAGACAAAGGGTTATTGATGAATGTCAACAACAGGATCTACCAACTGCATGAAGCCTCCCTGACCAAAGTTATTTTTGTAACCTACTAGTATTTTGTCCATTTTGGCTTCTTCACACATAATTAAAAAAAAAAAAAGACAGAAAGATTTTGATGTATTCAAATTAAATGAAGCCAAAACAGATTGGTTGTTGAATATCAAACCAAGCAGAAACAGTCGTGAAAAGGATGAAATGAAGCATACTGTTCACCGTGATACCAAATAAAAACGTCACAAGTGCCTTTCTTGAAAATTGGAGCTTGGCTCCCCTTGAAAATTATCAACCCTTTCAACGACAGCGGTTACTACAGTGGACAGCTTATCGCCCACTACTCCTACAATCCAGTTTGTATTTACCGGTGCTGCATTCAACATGCAAATAAACATCAACTCATCGGGCCTAAAAAATGTGCAAAACATTTTTTTGTGTTTAGTCACTTTCACAATTTCATGAGTGAGCTGCATTAATGTCTTTGGGATCACGTGACTATGCCGCACTAGAAAACGTACCTAAATGCCCGCAAACAATTACAATTTTATTTTTGCCAAACAAAAAAGTTGAAACGTCTTTATCAAACGAGTCCAGTTGCCTCGATTCAACCATCTCCTGGATGACTGTGAACGAACACAGACAAACCATGAATATCCTTTGTTGTACTTTGTAAGACCCAATGCAAGAAATGTAATTTCAAAAAATCCATCATCAAAAACAATGTCTTCAACAACTTACCCTCCAGGAAACTTTGATGCTCTGAGAAGAGAGGGCTTCCAGCTGCACATCCTGAGGTGGTCCATCAGGGGCTGGAGACAGATTTACAACATGTGTTAATTCATCAGCAAAATGTCCGCAAAGACAAATATATCTAAGTGTGTCTGGACCTGGCGGCTTGCACAAATGTGATGGGTGGAGTTTAAAAGCGTTTTCTTGCGTATCAATGGAAGAGCACTTCGAGCAAAGGGGTGGTATACAAGGGGGGCTCATTTGCAGAAAGGGGTCTAAAACAGACTCTATTGACCATTGTGTGACATTTATTACTCAGACGGCTAATTGAAAAGTTCTGCTTTTAGTGCAGGGTCAGCGTGTGTTCAATAATGCAACAGAGCCAACGGTACTGGTGTCACCGGGATGTTAATGAATTGACCTCGTCAGTGGTGACCCAACTTTTGCTTCTTGTCTGTAACTTTCGGCCTGCGTTTGGTATTGCCTGTAATCGGTATTATTGTTTCATTAAATCGGAATAACCTGTAATAATCAAAAACATACTTGTACGCTGCTTGGGTGATATAAAAATAAACATAGACAAGACATTGAGGCTTCTGAATGGATAAAGGAGCTGAGTTGGTACAGGTGGACACATAGAAATGCAAGTTTATAAAGTACCGTATTTTCCGTACTATAAGGCGCACCTAAAAGCATTCAATTTTCTCAAAAGACGACGGTGCGCTCTATAATCCGATGCACCCAATCCAAAGTGACTGTAACTCACTTTAGAGTCCCCATAGAGTTGTTTCCCTGTTAGTGTTCCGATGCCACCTAGTGGTGATTACTAGCAGGAACCAATTGTAACCTGAAAGGATTCTGCCGACACTAATTGATGTGTTTTCACCAACAAACATGCAAACCGACTACTACCTTGTAGCTATGCGCAGCCATGATCAAATGAAGCTAACACTAAAAGCATAGTTAACTACTGACAAAACGAAGGAAGAAGGACACAAGCAACACCTCTAAGGATATTTAGCCCCTTCTGGATGTGAGTCTAGGAGGTTTGTGTGCCTTTTTATTCAAGTCAAGTCAAGTCAAGTCAAGTCAAGTATTTATAGAGCACTTTCAAACCGCCATCGCTGCATACAAAGTGCTGTACATTGAGCAATTTAACATGCACAATAAACAGTAAGACAAATCGGTAATAAAGGTGGTAGAAAGCACCAAACAGTAAAAAAAAAAAAAAAAAAATTATTGAATCAATTGTCTTCATAACTTTTGTCTTGTATTTATTGTTTTGGAATGCCATTTGTATTTATGTTTCATGTCAGTGTTTGTATCTAATTCTAATAGCTTTGTTACAGCTGTAGCAGTTGTGAAAGCTCGGTATAAATAAAGCTGTACAGTATTGTATTGTATTGTGTTCCTGCTGCGTAGCACCATCTACTGGATGCATAATGCAACCACAGCCACTGCTGGAGCTTCTACGCGCTTTATAATGTAGTGCGCCCGATAGATGAAAACAGTTTTAAAATAGGCTATTTATTGAAGCTGCGCCTTATAATCCAAAGTACCTTATAGTGCAGAAAATACGGTATACATTTAGACCACAGACAACTGAGCAGCAACTGTTTACCAGCTTCGTCGGTGGTGATGGTGAGCTCGTTACTGGCCTCGCTCTTTCCGATCAGGTTCTTGGCAAACATGCGGATGTTGTACGTGGAGGAAGGATGTAGGTCAATGATTGTGGCCTGGTTGAGCTGAGGTGAGACATCTTTGGTCTTCTGAGCTGTGTCCCAGGAGGCTGTAAAAGGGGAGAAGGTACAGTTTATGGGGGGTGGCGGGGGGGGGGGGGGGGTGAATGTTGAAGGCAAGCCAAGGCTTAGAGGAAATGACTATTTGTGGATCACATTTCATATGAGACATTGTGCCCTACCTGATTTGTTTTTGCTCTCAATATCAAAGCCTGTAATTGGGCTATTGCCATCAAATCCCATAGTCCAACGTAGGGCAATCGTTCTGTCTTTCACTTCTCTGATTTCCACTTCTGGGGGATCGGGAGGCTCTGCAAAGAGCAAAGTTGACAAGTCATGCTTTCACTTTTACTGCGGTCACAGTAAATGATGATTTGCTGGATCCAATTAACCATTATACATGGGAAGCTCTAAAATCAAAGGTCCAATGTGGCAATATGAGCAAAATCCAGGGAACATCTTAAATGACATCATGTCATTATATTGTACATCACAAGAGCTCATATCAGCAAACACTAAAATATGTCTGTAGATATGTTTTTTTTTTTTTTTACTGGTGGGGGCTGTTTTTTTGACACAAATTCAGAAAAATGGACCAACCCCCTCAGGGTATGTTATGAGAAGAAGAAAAGTTATGACAAATTCAAAGCAAAAAGACTTCAGTATCATATCCAATAAGGTAAAGAGTTTTCTTCAAGCCTTACAAATTTAAAATTCTCTCCTTTACATGCCTGATGCTGTATGAATACAATACATGTTACTTTAGACATTGCGTTTCCAGCATTTATCAGGGTGGCAAACTCTGGAACAGATTATTTCAATATTCATGACTTCCTTTGCAAAGAATTGTTTTGAAATCTGAACCAATTGGAGGTAAATGTGTTTAATTTGAGAGGTTTCACTCTAGATGTTTCTACTGTAAAGCAGAAGTGGTTTTTACCTTGCACTGTGAGCTGTATGATCCCTCGGTCTTCACCAAAAGAATTGATGGCGTGGCAGGAAAAAAAGCCCGAGTCCTCCCTCACTGTGGGCATGATCTGATAAATGCACCATAGTGAATTTGTCAAAAGAATATAGTTACAGTCCATCATGTCTTGAGTCCTCATGCTTTTATAACTGGGACGTATTTTGTCAAATGTACATATTTGAGATGTTGTAATACCCTTTTCCCCCACTTTGCTGCACTGTGGTTCCAAATTATTTTGTCAAACGTGACCCATCAGTCATCAATACAGATGATACTTTTAAACAGGTCAATTTTTAATCTCTCTTTCACAGGACATTTGGGTTTTGTACATTGGCGGTCGGTAACGATGCGCATTCATTCTGTCACCAATTGTTCATCATGACAGCCATAAAAAGGGCCTTTCCTATGATTGGGAAGTTAGATGAATATTTAACTTGAAAAGTACACTCTTACCTGCAGGGTGGAGATGACTTCATCTCCGACCTCCTTGACCGTCACCACGTAGCGACTGGTCTCAGGGTTGATGATACGTTCCTCCTTGTCCCAGCGTACCATGATGGGCTTCTCGCCATGAGCCGTGCAGCTCATTTTCTTCTCTTCACCTTGCGTGGCCAATGTGGTGTTGGGGTACGATGTGATCATGGCAGGAACTGGTTCATAATAAATTAAGAGGAGGGGGGAAAAAAACCACTTAGAATGTTTTGCAAGTGTTTACTTTGGGAAGATCTCACATGATCAAACCAGTTCTGTAATGTCATGATTAAAACAATAGGAGAAAATGGTAACCACCTCACAATGAATTTTCAGTGTAATGAAGGAGAGTAAGTACTTTTCCTACTAGGAATTAAATGCAACAAGAGGTGTTGGCATGTATCTTGTATGTGAGGCGACTAAAAGGTACAATGAACCCTCCGAAGACATCTCACCAAATACACGCTGGCGATATCTCTCGGGAAAAACATAGCAGCTCTCTGGTCCCTCCCCCAGATACTCAAGCGCATACACGCACACACAAACACATCCGGATGTAAAGCGTGACTCCATGTGATGTGATGAGAAGTGTCAGGCAAGAGGTTGCAAACATTTAAGCCTCATCTCTTATTTACTCTGCAGCCATTTGGGGCTTGTCTACGGAAAAGAACGCCGATTTATTTTGCATGACAAATATAAATTTTTTGTGAGGCACATTCAAAAAGAGGGAAAAAGATAACGGCTAAGATTCTATGTAAACGTTTATTTTAGAGCACAACTACTCTCACAGAAGTGGCTAAGAACATGGCGATGTTGTTGACACTCCTGGCAGTCTGGAACAATCCACGGAGGTGACAAACACCAATGAGGGAAGAAGCTCAACATCTTTTTCTAGCGGAAATAAGAAGCCTGAACGGTGAACAGCAAATGGCTTCAGCATCCAGAATGTGGCCGATAAATCTATTACATCTGCATGACATTTGATATTGTTTTTAAATCGTAGGCATGCAGATACTGCACTCGATCCACCTGTTGTCACCATGTAGAGGCTCTTACAGCTTCTACATAGGTTCATGTTAATGATCTCTCACAGTGATTATCAACAATGATTTAACAAAGTGTGACACAAATAAATATCATTATGATACGATTTGAGGTCCATACATGTTTATAAAGGTTTGCATTTCGGGATCACTTCTACAACATTTCGAGCAAATCTTAATGCCCCATCTCCGGTGACCAATTTTTAGAACAGGCTGACACTTCTTGGTGACCCCTACTGCACCGTATATACATTATATTATGAGTTGATACGATAATGACATGATTGTCAATTTGCATTTTAAGTACAACACTCCCAAAAATAACAGTGTGTGATGTCACAAATTGTGATTTTGAATTGCAAATATATATAGCGCGTCGCCTTCACAGTACAGAGGTCCAGGGGTTCGATTCCTGTGTGGGGTTTGCATGGTCTCCCCTTGCCTGCGTGGGTATTTTCCGGGTACTCTGATTTCCTCCCTCATTCCAAAAACATACGTGGCAGGTTAATGAAACACTCTGAGGTGTGACTGTGAGAGCAGATGGTTGGATGTCTATCTGTGCCCTGCGATTGGCTGGCCACTGGGTCAGGAGTGTACCCCGCCTACTGCCCGAAGACAGTTGGGATAGGCTCCAGGACCCCCCGCGACCAGTGATCATTACTTCAGTGTTGTTGCATGTGTCTTGGGAAAAAAATGCAACAGCTACAATATAAATGAATGTAAGTAGAGACATTTTGATATTGTACACCACTAGGACAAGTAAAAAAAAACTAATAAACACAATGCACAGGTGTTTGGTGTATGTATACTGTACATACAATTGTGTTTCTTCAAAGCCACCCAGAAGGTAGTGATGAAACATCCAGGGGATTGTAGCACATAGGCCAGTGGCTGCTCCCGTGAGACAAAAGCGCCCCCCCCCCTCCCTTTCTCTTCCCTTTCCACCCTCCTCCCAGGCTTCCTTTCACCTGGCCAGGTTACCATGCCAACCAGCATCGGACGTTTGCTTTCCTCTCCTCCTCCCGCTCATGCTCCTGCCTCTGCTCTTAGAAAAAGGACCATTTTGAGTGGCCAATAGAACATGGATATTGATTTTTCGCAGCATGATGGTGATTACACTATCATGCCCTGAATGGTGCAATGCAGGACTCGACCAAAATGTACGTTGTGGTGAATTGTGTTGAAATGTTAAGTGTAATATACAAGTATTCACAATTATATGTACTGGGGGGCTCGGTAGTCCAGTGGTTAGCACATCGACTTCACGGTGCACTCCCTGTGTGGAGTTTGCATGCTCTCCCTGGGCCTGCGTGGGTTTTCTCCGGGTACTCCGGTTTCCTCCCACATTCCAAAAACATCCAGGGCAGGCTGATCGAACATGCTAAATTGTCCCTCGGTGTGAGTGTGAGCCTGAATGGTTGTTCGTCTCTGTTTGCCCTGCGATTGGCTGGCAACTGGTTCAGGGTGTCCCCCGCCGACTGCCCGAAGACGGCTGGTATAGGCTCTAGCACCCCCCGCGTCCCTAGTGAGGATTAAGCGGTTCGGAATATGAATGAATGAATGAATATTCTATATGTAAAATGTAACATCAACATGTGAGTAGCTTCCTGTGTATGCTATATATGTACAGTATCATACATTTCATTTCTAAACCTGAATACCTTTCGGTGTAGTTGCTCAATTTTAATTGATCATACTGCCTCATAGTTAATGTGTCAGTAATATAGTATTGCACTACAAAGAAGTGCAGGATTAAATAACGACCGTACTTCATTTTAAAAATACAGATCTATTATTGTTGGGTTGAAGGCGTCAAGCATTTTTTTACTCAGTGAGTTAGTGGATGTCCCGCGAACAGGTCCAACAAAATTACCAAGTAGCACATTTGACCAAAAGAAGCTGATTTTCTTTTCACAGAATAGTTTCGGTTGCCTGCTATTGAAATTGGTCCGGAGTTGCCATGACAAAACGACACAGGAAGAATTGATAAAGACTGGCAAATACATCATCTTTATAGAGACTTGTTAGCAATTCCATTAGGAGTGTGTGGTGAGTTATTTAAATTGGTGCCCTCAATAGTAAACAGTGTTGTTCTAACACAAACATCTTTTGTTCACGTGTAAACTTTTAGGGACCTAGCTTAATATCTAGGCGCTTGTGCACTCGGCGTAAAAACTGCTGCATCTTCATTTTTGTGCCAGGACATATCTATTTGACCATGTCTGGGAATTTGCTGCGCTTTGTTCGGTATTCTGATGCACCGAGGGTGTTTTCTTTTGCACGACCCTACCACACCTGGCAATTCAGTGACAGAAAGTAGACCAGACCTTAGAGCAGCTAAAAGCAGGTCTAAGTCGTGGCTCAACTTAATTTTGGTGAATTTGATTGAGGCGCAAGGAGACAGATTCTGCACTCCGGTGATATGTGTGGTGGAAGTGATCGGTTTTCATTCATGACTATGACAATAGCATGCATTGAACCCTATCAATCACTGCAGTAATCAGTGAATGAAATGCATTACTATTGTCATACTCGTAATCATCCACACCAAAATGAGTTGGGTTTTTTTGGGGGGGTCTACGGTTCCTAGGAGGAGGACAAAAAGGCTCCAAGTTTATCCCAAGTACATCCATCCATCCATTCATTTTCGGATCCGCTTTATCCTCACAAGGGATGCGGGGGTGCTGGAGCCTATCCCAGCCGTCTTCGGGCAGTAGGCGAGGGACACCCTGAACCGGTTGCCAGCCAATCACAGGGCACAAAGAGACAAACAACCATCCGCGCTCTCACTCGGAACAATTTAGAATGTTCAATCAGCCTGCCATGCATGTTTTACAAATATCTGAGGAAACCGGAGGGCCCGGAGAAATCCCACGCAGGCCAGGGAGAACATGCAAAATCACACAGGGAGGCTGGGGCCTGGGATCAAACCCGCGACCTCTGCACTGTGAGGTCGATGCGCTAACCACTGGACCACCGGGCCACTGCTGTTTGTGTCGTATTTCCCAGATGATCTTGCTGTGTTTACCTTTCAAATTTTTTTTTTTGTTTGGTTAGTTTTGTCACAAATACACAATCGCTCCTACTGGCCTCAAATTCTTATTTGCAATTCTATTAAGAACAACATTATAAGCTTGAAAATCCTTCGGTTATAATGTTGTCTACATTAGCGTATAAACAGTACAGGACTGTGTTACTGGCCGCCTCACAGGCCAATGTTGGCCACGGGGCACTCTGGCTCGACAGGGTCATGAGAGCCAGGCGAGAGATGACGAGTAGAGCTCCATGCCCTGCAGCCACTTTGTAAGTGGGTGCTGGGGTAGAGCCAGCCTGGGTTGGGGGTTGGGGGTGGGTTGGAGGAAAGGAGAGCGCTCTGGCAATTGCACAGAGATGACTAGTTCACTAGGCGCCGGCAATGTACTGAAATAATTCCCTTAGCTGCACAATTGCCTTGGACATGGAGCAAAAGAGCAAATGTATGCCCGCAGACTGGGTGGGTCTCTGCGCTGGAGCCAAGAGGGGGCTTGTGGTGGATGCAGATGAGTTCAGAAGATGAAAGAGATACGGATCAGGGAGAGAGGGGACTTCCTTCTGCTTGTTTGAAGGGTGCCGTTTGGTGACCGAAAGGCCATTTACCACTTCTCCTCATACACACCTCATTATGCTCTCTTCCCTCGTCCGCTGTGTCTAGTGACATTATGATGCCAAATTGGCTTGATTGGTCTTAATTGGCAATGATAAAAACCGAGTGGCTGTTGACTGACTCTGATAGCATCCACTGTGGATTGGTAATGAATTGCCTGAATTGCATCTGTTTTGGAGGTAAGGATGCTTGACGGGTAAGCACGTATAAATCACCGGCTTCCACCTGCATCCAGTGATGGATTATGAGTTACGTAAGAAGCTGTCTGATACTTGGGAGAAAAAAATAAATAAACACAAGTAGGCGAGCTTAATGCCAGTGCAGTAAGTGCAGTCAGCCTCTGCTGCCGTTAGTCCAGCGGTGATGTCCATCCAGGGTGATGCATGGCGTATTATGATGAGACATTAGGCTAGGAACAAGCACTCATAACAATGAAAGTGCCAAGCTCGGGTATTACAATAGATGCAATTCATTTACCAGGAGTAGAAAAGTGGAATCTATTTAAACCAATGGATCAGGCCGCTGGCCCATTATTCTTTTATAATAGCGTCACTGGATCTGTATACCATTCCATTATCGTTTTGTTGTCATAAGCGCAGTCCTTTGTGCTCGAACGTGTGCCTTCGCTGTGTCTGCCCGTCAGCTTTGCTTGCTCACCTGTGTCACATGACCTTTGCCAAATTCATACATCTCAGTGAATATCATTTAAAATATACAATGGATTCTTCCTGGTTTGTTGACTCAAAAGGTACGCTTGGGCGGCCAATAATACAAAGCGAAGATCATACTATCCGTCACGTGAGGACTTTAGCATGCGTCAGCTTGTGTGCTTCCCTAATTGGCCTCCTAAGCCTCTTAAGTAGCTGTTCAAATGGGGTCGACTGTCCTGGATAAACAACATAAAAACAGTGTGTGCAGACGATAACAGCGCCAATATTGCAGATTGTTAAGAGCTACAAACAACGAACCCCATTGGCTAAACATCTATAAAAAAAAAAAAACAAATCAATCTTTAAGGGGTTAATGAGCCGTCTGCACAGTCAAACCCCCAATTGGGGAGAGGAGGTTAAGATTACTATGGAGAGCAATGGACAACAGATCAGGGCAACACACGTATCACAACAACAGCCTGCATCTTTGAGTGCAGCACAGATTGCACCTGAGGGATTGCTGACACACACACACGTACATGGACACACACACACAGTACAACAGCGGATTTTTTAACATAGTACTGGTTTACTGTATGTTGTTTTTGGACTGCCACACTTTATTTATTTATTTAGCTATAATGCAACACAGCAAAACCACAAACACATGAAAATGCTTTTGTGGATACAGTATATGTTCATGTTTGTCCATGTATTTGCTCGTTAGCAGGCTGCTTCCTCGTTCATCAAGGATGGCAAAAAGGTTCATCCATAGCTTATGAACCACTTCTACATATTTTGACAATATTATTATTATTTTTTGTTTGCCACAGTGCTGCATCTCCCAAAGTAAGCCAATTATGCAGGAAGTATGAGTGTTCTGCAAACCTATTCTTGTCCATAACTGTATGTAAGAGACATGAATAATATTTTTAAATGAATTTGAATACAGTGATACTAGTTGTCTCGAGCTGTCACCTAGTATAGGTTTGTTTAGTGTCAATGCACATGAAAAAAATAAATGACATTACAAAGTACTGTACTGGACTACGATTGATTCAGAAGATTCTCTGATAGCGTCCTGATTGGCTAGCTTTTATCATGCTATAAGTGTGGTAAAAGAACAATTTGTACGTGAAATAACGCCGGCATGACTTGTGAATGAAGAGGTTTCACTTGTGTGCATGTTTCTGTGACGGGCCATGACAAGGAGGGACATGAGGAGTGCTTGCTTGTTGTTGTTTATTTCAGGCTGGCAGACAGAACGAGGAGCTCAGCAGGGAGTACTCTGCTGTGGCTTGATAAGATCCACAGGGGCACAAGTTTCATCTACTTGTGGTTGATCGAAATGAGTGCCAAGCCTCAATGGACTGGTTGAGAATTGCACGTTCACACACGTACACACACACAGAAATAAATCAACAGCCTTGTCATTTCAGCTCAATCGATCAGGCATGCTCTACTGTACATCTTGAATACTGCGAAATGAACTGTATTTACGTTATAATTCAATTTCACCATAGGGATAGTATTCTTATGACCAAAAAGTACTGCATTACTAAAGGTATGGCACAGCAAACATTTTTTTTGCTGCAATTATTGTTTTGTTTTACCTCTAATTGACACAGGAGGCTTTTGGAGTAAATTGTTGAATTCATTAATGTTAGTGAATGGTTTGTCTTTTATTCATGAAATATACAATATAGAATACAGTCCAGGACGGCCTGGTTGTCCAGGGGTTAATGTGTCGACCTCACAGTGCAGATTTGTGGGTTCGATTCCAGCTCCGACCTCCCTGCGTGGAGTTTGCATGTTCTCCTGCGTGGGTTTTCCCCGGGTACTCGGGTTTCCTCCCACATTCCAAAAATATGCATCGCAGGCTAATTGAACACTCTATTGTCCCTAAGTGTGAGTGTGAGCGCGGATGGTTGTTCGCCTCTGTGTGCCATGCGATTGGCTGGTAACTGGTTCAGGGTCCCCCCCCCCACTCCCTCGCTACTGCCCGGAGATGGCTGGGGTAGGCTCCAGCACCCCTTGTGCGGATAAAGCGGATTGGAAAATGGATGGATGGGTGAATATAGTCCAACTGTGTGCATGGGTGGAGTTTTCTCTCTTTCGATATTTTGGCAGACTTTGCGCAGGTCAAATTGGACGTAACAGGGCGTATGCACCTTGATGGGATAGACGGAGCCTTAACGAATCCTAGCAGCATAGGTCATTTACATAACAATGATGGCAGTCTGAGTGAGTATGCCATGCTTGACATTGCGGGAACAGAAATAGACTTGCTGGGGTCCGTGAATGACATTGGCAGCTGGTAAACTGCAAGATCTCCCCTTGTAGATGAGGTAGTCGGCTGCGCATGTGACATGGGTAATTTGAGACTGTCTTGCATCCCCGATCTTGTGTGCAAATTAGAACCCATACTGCATGTAATATACAATGTCAGGGCAGATGTGTAACCCTTACTTCTTCAACTTGTTTTTTTCTTTATCCGTCATTCATGTTTTCCACAAAGCAAATCTTGGCAGCATGCAAAATTCAGGGATTAATGGAGGGAAGCTAAGTCCTTACCCGCAGAAAAGATAAATGCTATATTTTCTCATAGTAATGAAATCTGTGTCTTTCGTGGGATTTGTTGATGAAAAAAAATGTTTTTAAAAAACATAGCAAGCACGAGTCACAAAACAAAATTGACTTCAACTCACTTCAGCTTTGCGCTTGAGAGTTAAATGTTGATCTAATTCTAATTAATTAAGTGGTATAGTATGACGAGGAGTCATTTGAAAAGCTTACATTTGTTTGGGGAAAATTACCCGTCAAAGAGAACAATGTCTAAAATATGTAGTTTATCCTACAAGACTTACTTTTGACATTGAGATACATGGACTTGCTGACATCAGCCCCAACATCATTGCTGACTCGACAAAGGTAGAAGCCACTGTCTTCTTCCAGCACATGTTTGATGAGTAAAGAGCCATTGACCAGCACTTCGATGCGAAAGCCTGAGTTGAGGGCGATGGGTTTGAATTGAGGGACTCCAGCACCTACGGGAAAAGAAATAATTTTCATAACCTTGTTCTTTCTATAGAGATATGAAAAACAACCAACCAATCTGGTAGGCTTCAAAGCAGCGAACCCCTCAGATCGCATTTGTCTGGCCTCTTGTGGCGAGGCAGAACGGTCAATAAAAACATTTGGTTGCAGTGTTGTGTCAGTGAGGCAAAGGAAATAGGAAGTCAGGCGAGACACATCATGAGTTCGGCGCTATTTGACTGTCGCCACTTGACAGCCCCGGGGCAGTTGTGTTTTTTGAGCCTGTGGTGGGCAGCATTTTTCACAGCCCCGTTTTAATCAGCGGACATGTCGGCGCTATTGGACAGTCCGCATTGGTGCGGCTGGATGGATGGCTGTGTGGGGGGGGGGGGAGTTCTGAGCATGACGAGAGAGGAGCGTCGGCGCGCAGCGCGGGTGCATGTTGGGAACTGAGAGCCGCCACTTGAAATTGAAGTGGATCTAAATGGGAGAGGAGAAGTGAACCAACGTATTTTTTTTCCATCAATGGACGCTGCAGCTTCTTGTTTACTTACGAATGCCATGCCCATTTTGAGCATGGCGTCTCTGATCTAATCGTGAAAGGAGACTTTGATTCTTTCCTCTTTCATCTTTCGTTGCTTCAAACAACAAAGTGTATGCAGGAATCATGGTTTCAATAGTATGACTACCCTTGTTTTATGTTACATATCCGGTTATATTATTTTTCGATTATTTTGTTGTTTTACATCACCTGTTCTGTCAAAGCGCTTTGTTGCAGCTGCAGGTGTTGTGAAAGCGCAATATAAATACAGATGTATTGTCTTTTGCGCACACGCGCAGCTGAGAGGGGACATGGCCTCTGTACATTTTCTTTCGTCCAAAGAAAGGTCTTACTTTTATGCATGTGGTTCTCATCTCTCAGCCCTCATTTGGATTTGAGTGGCTCTGTACATTTTCTTTTGTCCAAAGAAAGGTCTTACTTTTATGCATGTGGTTCTCATCTCTCAGCCCTCATTTGGATTTGAGTGGCTGGGTTGTACATTCAACCTCATGGCGGTGGATGTTACTGTCTGTAACATGTGCAAACTGGTGGCCCAGGGGCCAGATCTGGCCCGCCACATGATTGAATGTGGCCCGCAAAAGCAAATCGTGAATGTCAACCTTGAATAATCAATTATCAACCAATGAATAATTTCTGAACACTTTTCATTAGCTTCTGAGTTTGAATGTAGTTATCCATCAATTTGTTAAGTTTTTGAAATAACATAAGGTGAACACACATTTATATGCTTTCACAGTTACAACGACCTTGTGAGGGAAAACATAACGACGATGTGGCCGACGACGAAAATGAGTTTGACACCCCTGCTGTATTTCTGTTAAGCCTGTAATTATAGCAGTCTTGCTCAAGGATGAAAAATATGCACACACAATAACTTGTTTAGACGTGTGTGCTGTAAGCTATATGAGCAGGAAGACACCATGTGTGTATGTGTTTGTGTGTGTGTGTGTGTGTGTGTGTGTGTGTGTGTGTGTGTGTGTACGTGTGTGTATGTGTTTACCTTTGGAGTATTCCCATTGGATGGTAGGAACAGGATAGCCTTCAGCTGAGCAGTTCAGAATTACAGCTTTACCATAGATGCCATCTTGGTCTTTTGGTTGCACAACAAATTTCGGAGGAACTGCAAATCAGGATAAATAATAAAATAAAAAACAGACTCAACTCAATCTATTGGTCTTGCAATGATAGGGATCATTCACTGTTTTTAAATTACACTGTGGGAACTCCAGTGGCGTGACGTGATTCATTTCACAAAGACAGATTTTAGTGTAAATACAGAGAGTATATTGCTGATGAGCAGAATTGGCTAACGATGTTTCTGTATTGAGCTGCTTTGGCGCTACACACTAAACGTCACACATTGGTAAACACGAAAAGAATGCACACATCAATATCTGTCATTAAGTCCTGTGAAATCATGTTTTGCTCCGCTCACCTCGGACAATGAGCTGACTCTGATGCTCCACGGCCGCAGCCTGGTTGCGTGCTATGCACGTGTAGTTGCCATTGTGCAACAAAGTGAGATTGGAGATGCGGAGAGAGCTGGTGAAATCAATGTTGTCAATGGTTACTCCAAGGCTTGCCGGGATTGGCCGACCGTCCTTTTGCCAGGTGATGAAGACCGGCTGGTCGCCCGACATGACCACACATGGGATGAAGACTCGTTGTCCGATGGAAAACCGAGGGAACTCAAATGGGTGGATAGTAGGCGGGACTGTGGAAAAGAAATCCAATTTTTGAGGCTTTGAACTGAAGGAGGAATACAAGGCCTGCACGCATTTGAACTAAGCAACTCATAATTATCTCTTCAACAAAACATTTAACTGCGAATTGGCAAATAGCCTCTGAAGCATCTGATTCTCTCTTTTCTTGCATACGTACGATGCTCATTCTAATGCTCCGTGGCTCCCCGGGGACTGCGCAGCCATCATTAGAACAAGATGAAAATTAATGATTTTGAATAACATTGAAATTAGCACCATTTCAACGCTTATTTAATTCACAACAAAATGGACATAATGGACTCCTGGGGACTCCCTCTCTGCAGCGGCGGAATGCAAATCAGCCTCGAGGCAAATTAGCTGGGGGAATGTCGTGTCGTCGATGCTGTGTGATTCCACTCTTGCAAGCTCGTTAGCACGTCAAGACCCGCCTGAGAGCATGAGAGAGGGAAAAGTGTGTGTGTGTGGGGGGGGGGGGGCAGTGGGGGGTTGCCTATCCAACATTTGAATTTATGCAGTGTCATTGAAGAAAAAAAAAAGGCCGCGTGAGGTTATCATCATCTGGCTCTGCTCGGCACTCCTGAATATTCAGATGAACCTTGATAAACTGGCTTGGGATGATGGATATGGTGCTTTGCTATCAGTGACAGGATTTTTTTTTTTTACAGTTTGTCCTACATTAGCATACCCCCGCCGCACCCCCCGTACACATCTGAGTACGAATATGAAAGCATGACATCACAGTATAAAACCGGCTCATATTCCCGTATTGGCCCGAATATAAGACGGTTTTTTGCATTGAAATAAGACTGAAAAAGTGGGGGTCGTCTTACATTCGGGGTCTAGACATTATACCCATTCACGATGCGAGATGGCGCCAGATATCATTGAAGCGAATGCTGAACTTGACTCCCCAGGCCAAAGAGAACCCCTGTCACGAAGAATAAAACTAAAAATAGCGGTAGCATGAAGAAAACCCCCCCAAAAAATAGCGGTAAGAAAGAAAAGAGAAGAAAATAATAGAAGTGATAACAGAAAATGGAGAAACGTAGCGACAATCTGGAGAAAAGTGGGTCGAAGATCGGCGAGGTTAACCGGCAGCTGAGCAGAAGTTATGATGTAAACTTCAAGATGCTTTTTCTCTCAAATATATTGTCAAATCATTTATTTCAGATGTACTATAATTATTTTCTGTATAAAAATGAATTTAGTGTTCAAAAAGTCATTGGACATATCAGATTGCTAACAATTGCTTTGGATTCACTTCATGTTGGTGCGACCTTTGTTTGACTGGCGTCCAATGTTGTGCGTGCGATGACTCGATCAGATGCAATCCATACCTTTCACAGTGACATAGACGCTCTGGTGTGTGGAGAGCTGAGGCTGCACGAGCACATTGCACGTGTATTCGCCTTCATCCACGTCCTTCTGCACATCAAACAGCTTCAGGGTGCCGTTGTTCTCGAAAGCCCGCTGACGGTGGTTGTACGGTAGCAAATTGGAGTCCTTGTACCATTTGATGGAGTAGTAAGGGTAGCCGATGACACGGCAATGAATATACATATCCCGCCCAGCGATAGCAGTGAGGTTTTTCATTGGTCTGATGCTGGCAGGCCCTTGAAGGACACATTGGAGAGACGACCCTCTTAAATTGATTTTGAGGCGGGGGGTTGCTGTGCAAACGTTAGCTGTATTCCGTGTTTGGAACATACCACGAATTTTACATGCCTTGATTCATTCTGAGTGTGGAAAATTCTGAGATCCATTACGGAGAATAACATCACAACACAATCGGGGAAAATCTCTGGCATTAAAAATCTTTTTTCATCATGTTATATAAAAATGTTCAAAAACAATCAAAGTATGGCAGCAATTTTGAGCTTTTGTAATCAACAGTTAGAAAAACCCTTTAACTTCAACCAGTAACGTGTTTTGAGCTTGGGCAAATTCTTTGCTAGTCTCTTTCGAACGATTCAGGAGGTAACAATGTGAAACGTAGTCATTACGCTTCCCCCTTCAATGGCACCTTTGGAGAAAAATCTTCACTGCTTGACTGCATTTGGCAACCCATTCGACGTCACTTTCAGATTGCCCCGTTTAGCCTTAAATCATGCACCGATGAACACAATCAAGTTAAAGCCATCGGTGAGTCGACAGCAAGCTTCTGCATTCGAGAACCACTCATGTCCATGCATCAGGCACGGAGAGCTCGAATGTGCCAATATTACTGCGACACGACTACCGCAATCCAGCGAACCGTGTCCCTGCGGAGAGCAGATAGCTCTGCCGTCATACACCAGCGTAAAGTAAATCACCCTAACGGTGTCCCAATATAAACCTATCAGCGGGAGCTGGGGAGGCTGCGGGCTATTCAAAAAGATAATGCTGTCAGTAGTGACTGATGATCGAAAGTGCATCTACTCAAAGCTGTGCTGATGGGAAAAAAAAAATCACCTCAACCGAAAACAGAATTCAAATATTTGTCCAATTAAAGGAAGAATATTTTCGCAGAATAAATCAAGACATGTTGATGTGTATATGTGATGGTGGGTTGGAAGAGTTGATCTGACAAGCACCTCTTACGTTTATTCGCGCCTGGTAGGAGACGGCCCCTGCGGAGTTATTGCAGATGCAGCGATACACCCCTCCATCGGGGACCTGGGTCTGGCTGATGTTGAGGTGGCTAACCACGTGGCCTTCAGTGTTGGTGTAGTAGGAGATGCGATGGCGGCTGTCCCGTATTACCGGCTCGTCATCTAGCGTCCAGCTCACCCTGGGTTCCGGCGTGCCCTTCACCGTGCACGATAGCGACACAAACTCATTGATGTTGTAGACCTTCTCGTTAAAAGAAGCCAAAATCTTTGGTGTACCGTCTGGGTAGAAGAATCAGAGAGAAAAGGCAATGTCAACATTATAGCAAATTATACCACTGGCAAATTTTTTTTTTTTGAGTGCCAAAATATTTTTTGGCTGGTGGGTCCCCCCCCCCCAAAAAATGGCATCACTTACTTTCAATTGGCTGTCATTTTGGTAATATAAATATGTTTGACAATAAATTGACTGATACTTAATACGCTATGACAGTTTGCCAAATTCAATTTGATCATGAGTAAAAGTAGTCTTTTGACGTCACCTGTTTTCACTGTTAATAGTACCTAATTTTCTGAATTTTGGCTTGATTTTTTACATGAAACATAATTTGCATGTAGAAGGCTCTCGCCGATACCGATTGCATCTTTCACAAATGTGATCAAATGAATGAATACTCTTTGGACATGCTGGAAAAGTTGTAGTGTCATAACTTGCGCATTAATAACACTTTTACCAAACATATGGAATATCTTGAAAACTACAGCCAATTCGGATGTCGGAAACAAATTCCTTTGTTGTATCATTGGATGATTAAGACAATTCTGATTCTTATATTGGTGCGACACACATCACCAGCAACCCAATTCCTCTCTTTCTGCTCTGAGTAAAGAATCGAAAAAATATTATTTGGGTTCAAGCGGATGTTTACAGGAGGCTATACATTCATATTTACAAACACCAGACAGTATGGGGTAGATCATTCATTTTAAACAATAAAGGAAAAAATAACAATACAGTATTGGGCATGATGGGGATGATTCTGACCTTCTAATATGACCTGGACAAAGTCCTGTGCAGACATCTTGCCATGTCTGGCAAAACACTGATAGGCACCTCCATCGCTTTTGGCCATCCCGGCCATGACAAGGTTTTCTCTGTTTTGGCCTGTCATGCGGACGCTGTTACTGGGGTAGATGAGCTCGCCGTTTCGGTACCAAGACAACTGGTACTCCTCTGAACCGGTGACAGCGCAGGTGAGTGAAACCTGGCTGCCAACGCTGCCCTTCACCTTCCGCGGGCTCACCACAACTTTTAAGGATTCTGTAAATCGGAGATGGTCAATTGTGAAAAGAAATCTGCACAGTGTAGAGAAAAATAATCATTTAAAAAGTCACATTTGCAAAGAGGCGCATTCACCTTGCAGGTCTGCCTATCAGACATCTCAAGCGAACAATGCAGCAGAATGAGCATAGATGACAGCATACTAATTGCATGAATGCAAAAATAAACATGTTTGGCAGGTCAACAGTGTCCGATGTATATCTACGATATTGGTACAAAACAGTTGCGTCACAATTATTCCACTGAGGATCATCATACCATTTGTCAAGTAAAATGTTTAAATCTGAAAGATTTGCAACCAATTCCACCATCCAGAGTTTGGATTTCTGCGGTCACAACTCGAGCGTAATGAACTAAATTAAAGGGTGGTAGTGTGGAAGCGGCCTCAGGGTGCACTTAGAGTGAGCCAGATCTATTGTGTCCTGCTTTGGTATGGTTACCGCTCCCTTTTCTGACCGCCGCTGACTCGGACTTAAACGTGTTTTATTTTGGAGTAGGTTTTGCTTATTCTCAGTCATTCTGTTTACGTCGATTAAGCAAGATTGTGGCGATCATTAATCAGTTCTGGGAGAAACACTCAATTGATTATAAGATGTGCCCGCATTGCACGCATGTCCTGTACGTCCTCATTCCTAACTTTTTGGCTTAGTTTGAGTCTTTCAGGTTAAGTCTAGAATGCAACACGGCTTTTAATATTTATTATTAGGTGTTTGGTCCTTCTGTATCTCATCTTAAACCTTTCAGGGACAGCGGTTACTAAAGTGGACAGCTTATCATGTTATCGGGTTACAGGGTGCGTGAAAGGGTTAAAGTAGGCTCTGGTTTGGCCGTTGGCTTCATGTTTTTGCCGCCTATTTGCTCAAATCAATCCAGAGGAGCATTTGTGAGTTCTGACAGTTACAGATGGACGAGGTGGATTCAGAAGTCATCTTGCAAGTATTCACTCTGTTTTTGTGCCAGAAGTGAGAGTGTTTATCCACCTTCAAACATTGAAAAATGTTCCCAGACGGGTGGCGGCTGCAACTCCATGTTTACCGTATTTTCCGCACTATAAGGTACACGAAAAGTCTTTCTTCAAAGCTCACAGCGCGCCTTAAAATCCGGTGTGCCTTGTGTATGGTCATTATGGGAATATGTCGACCCCAAGATGGCTCCTTGCTAGAGATATGCTTGCAATGTTATAACTTGCTGTTGGTTCAGTGAACTGTGTCGCTGCTTTAGTAAGGAAGTTTCTATTGCAGCTCCTAAAAAAGGAGAGCTGTGGTGTCAGACTTTATGACACCACACAGTTTTCACAGTCTCAACAAATTCAGGTACAGTACGTCTTTGTCCGTCTCCCTGCCTTCTCTTCTTCCGTTCGACTCGAGAGGCATTCATGGCCGCCTCTGAAAAACGTAAATTCACGATTCCATCAATGAAACTATGCAAATTGAAATTAATGCATCAAAACAGAAAATCAAGCGGAGAAATCACAAAATTAATTTTCATTATTTTCAATTTTCGTAGTTTCATTGAAGTAATCGTTAATTTACGTTTTTTGGAGGCGGTCATGAACGCCTCTCGAGTCGAACGGAAGGAGCACAGCGCCATCTAGTGGACGCATTGTAGATTGCGCCTTATAATCCAATGCGTCCAATATATGAAAAAAAAAATCTAAATAGGCCATTCATTGAAGGCGCACCTTTTAGTGCGGAAAATACGGTACTTTTATTTTTAGCTTATACTGGTGAGTTGTTGTGATACTGTTTGAAAATTGTATGGTTTGCAAATTGTGCTGTTGTGAAAGCGCTATATAAACCAGCATGTTTTGTATTGTGGAAGGGTCGGCATATTTCATTTAAACTTCCCCATTCTAGAACAGCTATCGATTTTTCCTGAGGCCACCAAATTGTTGTTGTTGTTATTTTTTTTTTTTTTTCGAAAAGATCCAAGGTTGGGTTAAGAATATGAAACCCAATTGTTTCGGCACTGACCTTTCACCAGGAGCCTGCCAACCACCTCAGCGTTGCCATAGCCGTTCCACACCTCACAGACATATGTGCCCGTGTCGCTGGGTTGGGCTCTCTCGATGAGCAACCCTGTCACACTTTGTCGGTATCTGGTGTCGGGCTCAAGGGGCCGGTTGTCCTTCAGCCAGCGGTACTTGGGTGCAGGATGACCTGAGGCCTTGCACGGTAATTCCACTCGATGAGAAGCCATCACCTCACGACGTTCCAAGCTGTCCAGAATGTGCGGCACTGAGTTGGTGGGATCTACAAAAAGCAGAAGTACGAGCTTGTAAGTGCTGTTACCGCTCACATGCGATGTGTAAAACTCAACTTTATTAAGAGTTATATTATCTGTCAGTGGCTATGGCCGGCTTTCTTCCTTATTATGGTGCGAGACAACAAAAGGATGGTTTCAGTGAATTTGGGGTTCAACCAAACATCTCATGGAGGAAATGTAAATGTTTTGCTTTTTCTTTGGCTTTTTGCAGGCTTTTAAATATATACATGTATCCGAGTGCGCATGTACGACAAGGATATTATAGTTTACAAAAACTAAAACAGAAGGCAAAAGAAAAAAATTGAAATTGAGGTCTGTCAACGCATTTTTTTTTTTTGCTGCTCGGCATGATACGAACCATACAAATAGTTTAAAATAGATTTGACACAGCAAGTAGCCAGAAACTGGATGGGGTGAGTGTAAACACGAACATGACAATGCCGTTTTTCCTAATACATGGAGAGAATGAAAAACGCTCACACTCTTACCATGATGCATCTCATTAATTAGTGTCATTAACATCCCGAGCGCCTGAGATGTTGCAGAGTGTCACTTCAAGTGTGCAAAAATGACAAGTATTTTTTTCCATGTCTCTAGAAAGGGCATATTCTGCTCTCACCCTTTCTACCCTCATAATACGTCAGTGTTAATCTAATGACCTTTATCAGATGCCAAACCCTCTTTGAAGCAAGTGTTTTTATTCTCTTGCTCTATTCATATTCATTTAAGATGTTTTTTTTTTTTTACAGGCATACATATGTTTAGGTGACACCTACTGTATATACCATAGCAGAAAAAAGTGGTTTCACACAATCTAGATCACAGGAAAACTATTTCAAGCCGGCTAATGTCATAGATCAGTTTGAGTTGTGTTAGTCAGCACATCACCACTTGAAATTGCCTGAAGCTTCTTTTGTGTGTGTGGGTGTGTGTTTTTAATTACCTGAAACAATGAGTCGGGCACTATTGCTCTGTCGGGTTTCCCCTGTGTACCGATGGCGTGTCATACACCTGTAGTTGTAAAGTCCATCTTCCATTTGGACATCCAGGATATACAGGGCTCCCGTTGATGTGATGAGAAACCGTGACACTGTAAAAAAAAAAAAAAAAAAGAAGAAAGATCTGATATTAACCCTCCAAAATCTTGATCCAGAAAGTGAATATGTATATATCTGTAGTGATAAGGGTTGCGTGGCATGCTGGAGTCTATCCCGGCTCTCTTCGGGCAGTAGGCGGGGGACACCCCAAACTGGTCACCAGCCAATCGCATACGAACAACCATCTGCGCTCAGACTCACACCTGGGGACAATTTTGAGTGTTCCATTTACCTGCCACGCATGTTTTTGGAATGTGGGAGTACCTGGAGAAAACCCACGCAGGCGTGGGGAGAACATGCAAACTCCACACAGGAAGGACGGAGCCGGAATCGAACCCTGCAACTCTGTACTGTGAGGGCAACGCGCGAACCAGTCGACCACCGGGCCACCAAGGCAACAACCAACAAACACAAAATTTCTATAAATTAATTCCCCGGGGGGAAGCAGATGCTACAATTGGAGGGTCATGAGTAATTGAAGTCCCAAAACTGTACATTTTATTCATAGGAAACAGAGCAAATACCGTCCGTTCGTTGTTAGGAAGCAGAATTGCTTCCTTCCATATTTGTGGAAAAAAAAAGAAGAAAAACTGGAGGAAATCCAATATTAAAGTCACTTAGCAAATATTTGCAAACCAAGCGTGGGATGAGGCCCCATGTGATTGCAGTTACCAAACATCTGCTGCGGTCCATTTAGAGCAGTACAGCTCCGAGGCGCCATGATGAGGCCGTGTAACACAAATCGTTATCATGTAGCAAATCGCTCTCTCTCTCTCTCTCTCTCTCTCTCTCTCTCTCTCTCTCTCTCTCTCTCTCTCTCTCTCTCTCTCTCTCTCTCTCTCTCTCTCTCTCTCTCTCTCTCTCTCTGTCTCGCTCTCTCTCTCGAGGGAAACTCTCAGTTCTCACATTGACGTCTCCCGACTGAAGCACGGGGGCCCCGGGATCACAGAGCGCTTTGATAAGGCAAGGCCGCGGCCATGTTAATATCGTTCTGATGCTATGCTAATTTACATGAAGCGCAGAGGTACTAAATGTTTATGAGGGGTAATAAGTAGCTGGTGGTTGCCAGTGTGCATTTTATGTGTCACCGAAGATGGAGCCGTGCGTATGGATGGAGATCGTTTTGGGCCACTGCACTGTGGGGTTGTCTGGCAATATTGGGAAGGATATCATAATTCAGATTTAAGAGTGCTCGTTCAGGTCTAATGGAAGGTAATTCATTAGATGGCGCTGTAGTAATAATGAAACCGCTTACACACGCAAGAGGCATTCGATTATTTAATCGGGGCTGCAACGAATATAGGAACTGTACTCGTATTTCTACTTCCAAAACAATGATACTTCATGAGAACATTTTCAAAATGATCATTACTTTTTTTTTAACTAGCAGTGGATTCTATTTTCTTATCGAAGTACGATGCATCCATTTCATGTCTACGCGCAAAGATGCTCATTAACCCACCTACAGTGCTCCTTTTATCGTATTATTGACAGTCCGTTATATTTTATTGGGGAAGGTGATCAATGGAGGATGGCAGGTTTTAATGCTACTGTGTTTTTGCATGTACGTTATTGATGCTTCAAGAGTAGATCATACAAGTCATTGAGGGTTCAGTCTCACATTTTTGATGTTAGCATATCACAAGTGAAAATAACCTGTAAGAAAATAATCATTTTGCTTTCAGATATAGCACATCAGTCATTGGATGGATTGTTTTTTTGTTTTTTTTTAGGAGAGAAAAACCATTGAAGGCCATGGAGTAATAAATAAGCGGTGAAGACACCACTGCCATCACGTGTTGACCTAATTAGACAATTCTAACCACATTTGTGATATCCTAAAGGGCCTTTTTTTCCCTCTCCCCACCCCCACCCCAGATTGCAGTTGACATGATCTCATGTGTAGTTAGCCATATATATGGTGGCAAATATTACAACATTAGAATCTAATATCTGGTGGATTATTACCTTCAATAAGTGCAAATACTGTCAATGCATAGTTCTAGGAATACAATTTGTCATCATTCTTCTCCGAACCTGCATACAGCCAATGCTGCAGTATGTGCCCTTGCAGAGCTAAGGACATTTTTCTTTATGCTCTGTGTACTGCTGCAGTTCCATCCAATCTGACTGGCACGTGTGTCCATTTATTTGTCTTTTTGTGTATTTTGTGCATGCAAGTGAGTGGAAATGCATTTATGCAGCATAGAGCTGCATGGAGGATTGGTCAATAATAACGACCCGGAGGCGCTTCACTACCTTTTTTTCCCTGCTTCTCTCTGCTCCACCTGCTGCATACTAACACTCTCTGCAGTCTGTGTGTGTGTGTGTGTGTGTGTGTGTGTGCGTGTGTGTGTGTGTGTGTGTGTGTGTGTGTGTGTGTGTGTGTGTGTGTGTGTGTGTGTGTGTGTGTGTGTGTGTGTGTGTGTGTGTGTGTGTGTGTGTGTGTGTGTGTGTGCGTGCGTGCGTGCGTGCGTGCGTGCGTGCGTGCGTGCGTGCGTGCGTGCGTGTGTGTGTGTGTGTGTGTGTGTGTGTGTGTGTGTGAGAGAGAGAGACAGAGAGTGCCTCTGTTTATGTCTGGATTGCAGCATATACTTGTGAGACTATGGCTTCACTCCGGGCAGGCAATCAGTCGGGTTTTCATCTTTGCTCAGTCCCATTTGTGGATTCACAGTCAATAGCTTTAATTAATCCTCATACAAGACACATTGAAGCCACAAGTAGACTTTTTGTTCTCCTAAAATTGGGAGGCTTTGTTGTTTCTCACTGAAACAAAAAATGATTGTATGACATGTAGGAACGGATGAAAAATGCTGAATCAAGTGTTTTGTTACAACTAGAATATCCCTATTGAGCACCAATTACCGGTTATGTCGTAAGATTTTAGATCAGCTTTGAGCGCAATCGCACAGGATGGCACCGGCTCGGCATTTTTATTAATTAATTAATTTATTTACGCTTACTGTGTACTGGTGCTACTGTGCACCAGCAGCACCCCCTGCTACATGCCCCTCCAAAACATGCTCTTCATTTAAGAGTTACCTTGGCTCCCTGTGTTGCTTCAGTGTTCTATAATTGAGACATAAGTGGAGGGAAGATGAGCACGGAGTCAGGGGAGATGAAATGGAATGATGTAGAGAGCAAAGACGAGAGTGAGCAGGAAAATAAAAGATCAAGAAGGGGGGGGGGGGACACACAACCGGGATTCAGCCACACTGTCATCTAAAAATGACTTACAAATGAGATTACAGCTACCGGTACGTGCTTTCAGGGAAGGCGCTCGTGGATTGGAGACACAACTTTCATAGCATATAATGCTAAAGCAGACCAAAAAACTGCAAAAAACAAAACAAAAAAAAAACCCAACAACAACATTCCTGTCTTTTGGACATATCTCAATTGGCAAGCGATCTTCGTTCCTAGCAGTGTTCTTGTGTCAGTTCCAATCAAATCATAAATGCATACAATAATATACTGCATCTTTGCGGATCTGCATACAGCACAATAGAACATGTTTATTTTAGAAATATGCAGGGCCTGGATATATAATTCTTAAATGCATTGTGACACACCGAGAAACACTTCATACAATACATTTCATTCATTGAATAATGCAAAACTGGGGAAGAAGTGGAACGTACAAGGGCAGCGCCGAATCAAAAGACTACGCGATGTCCCTCAAAAGTCAATGTTCGGACATACACTTCTTAACTGTTAGGCAAGTGTACCTAAGAAAGTGTTGTGGTCGTGATGATACGTTCATTTCGATAACATGATAAACTGTCTACTGTAGTAACCGCCATCCCTGAAGCACTGACCAGAGTCAGATTCAAATGTGCCATCAGAGGGTAATAATCACATGATGAGCCCAAGAGTGCCTGTGTTGCAATTAGGTTCGACCAGAGTTATCAGCAGACTGACTCCACTTTGATCAGCATGGGATGAGCAGAACCATGGAGAGGGCATCCCATCAATTTTGAACCACTGTAATAAAAATCACTTGTTATTCTTCCAGTGGGAGACGAACTGACAGCTGCTCAAGTTTCCATGGCAACACACTGGCCAGCAGTTTTAGCAAACAATACTAAGGGTAGAGGTTGAATGCCGTCATGTTCAAACCGTGCTGCAGTGATTTTGAAATCTTTATATCACAATTTATGATGTTTACATTCTCCCCTGCTATTCACACGTTCTTGTTTTCCGATAACATTTAGCAGCTATTTACATCATTATATAATAGTTCAATCTGCATCTCTGATGGGTTTGTCATTAAATTTCTGCTTTTTCTTTAGACAGTACTTCAGTGTGTTGAATTCAGAGCTCAATCAGTATCGAATATCATTATCTTTGTAAAGGCCAAATTTTACAAAGTTCTAATATTAGATCATTTCAAAGTTGTGTATCTAATTACCGTATTGGCGCGAATATAAGACGGTGCTTTTTTGCATTGAAATAAGAAAAGTGGGGGTCATCTTATATTCGGGGTCTAGACATTATACCCATTCACGACGCTAGATGGCACCAGATATCATTGAAGCGAATGCTGAATTTGACTCCCCAGGCCAAAGTGAACCCCTGCCACAAAGATTAAAAATAAAAATAGCGGTAACACAAAGAAAAAAAGAAGGAAAAGAGAAGAAAATAATAGAAGAGCTAACAGAAAATGGAGAAATGTAGCGACAATCTGAAGAAAAGTGGGTCGAAAATCGGCCAGGTTAACCGGCAGCTGAGGAGAAGTTATGATGTAATTTACATTTCAAAAACCAAAAGCCATTCATTTACGAACGTGATAGCACTTTACATTTGAATGAGGCAAAATAACATGCTTTTTCTCTCAAATACATTGTTATAATCATTTGTTTCAGATGTACTATAATTATTTTCTGTATAAAAATGAATTTGGTGTTCAAAATGTCTTTTTTCTAACTTGTCTTGAAAAAGAGGGGGTCGTCTTATAATCAGGTCTGTCTTATATTCGGGCCAATAAAGTATATGTCTGGTGAGAGTCATTTTAAAGGTATCTAACTTTGGGCAAAGATGAAGGATCAGAAGATTATAATGCGAATGGATATTATTTTGGATAAACCGGTCCCCTAGGCATTAAGCGCTCGCGATAGGTGTAGAAAAGTAGTAAAACAGACGAACAAACGTGCCCTAATTTCTGACCACACCTGGACTCCAGACTTCAAGCAGCCTATCTGGGCCAACATCCTATCTGCTGCATGCAGATTTGAGTCAGAGTGGAAGGCTGCTCTTTTTTTTTTAATATATATATTTTTTATTGCCGTTCCTAATCAGCAGCAGCAGAAGCATCCCTCTGCTCATTAACAAGACACGCGTTGGCCCGAGGGTAACTGCCTCATATGTCAACCACAGATAAAGATGTCATCTTCTGCTTGACTGAATAAACCACTATTAAAAGTGGATGTAAATGGACTCGCAATGATATTTAAATCAGAAGACAACAGGGAAGCCCGAGCCCCCGAGGCGCCCGCCCTCAACGCTGGCCCACATTTTTCTGTCTCGTTAAACGGAATCGAGATTTTAGATACTGCTTATCTTCAGGGTGTTAAAATATTTCAAATGCAGTCTAGAAAGTAACTAAATGTTATGAAAGGTGGGATGCCAGCTATTTACAAGCAGAGTATGAGGCAGATTCTAGGTTATGGTTGTGGCACCTGCAATAAACTATTATTGGCATCATCATTTTTCAATATTCCTAGAATATTATCACATTCATACAAATCAGATGTGATTTGAGATGAGTTTAAATGTCGATCCATCCACCCATCCATTTTCTCTACCCTTTATCCTCACACTAGGGCGAGAGGTGGGTTCCACTCTGGACTGGTTGCCAGAGCTACATAACATCAATTCTAATCTGATTTTTTTTTTCAATGGAAATTATGAAAGGAGATACTCGCCAAAGTGAAAAGAAGTCTTGTTTGTCCTTCATCACAAATATATTTTATGATGGGTAAAAAAAAAATCAAGTTTTGTTACAAGATCATCAAAATCTATTTCAACCCTTTCGAGGACAGCTTTTACTGCGGTGGGCAGTTTATTTTATCAGGTTACAGGGTGTATGAAAGAGTTAAATACAATGGAACGCCACAGAATATTCCCTGGAATTGTGGTCAACCTCTGGTTTGTTTTATGTTTTAAAAAAACCCCAAAACAAAACAAAAAAAATAAAGAAAATACACAACTTGATTTATTCCATACTGTGGTAATTGTTATAAAAACCATTAGAACTTGTACAGGCAAGTATAAATATCATTTTAAATGCTAGGCGATACAGCACAAATAAGTTTACCATTCAAATAGCAATATGTCAAAAATAATCAAAGTACTCCTTAAGGACTTAATAATTACATTTGAACAGGGGAGGTATGTGTAGAAAAATAAAAAAGCCATTTATGTAATATCCATCCACCCATTTTTTTTTAGGCAGATCGCTAATCCTCACGAGAGTTGAAGCGGAGCTTCAGTCTATCCTAGCTGACATTGGACAAGCGGCGTGACACACCCTGAACTAGACACCAGTCAATCGCAGTGCTAATTTCCCCAGTGTGGGACGAATAAAGGTTTTCTTATCTTCTTATCTTATCTATGTAACATGATACATGAAAGAGTAATTCTGTCCTTGATCAAAACGCGATGAGACGTAGCGGCTGGCCACTGTAATGCTAGCTAGTGAGAGGATAGCACCATCAGCTAACGTTGTCTACTACATAACTTGGTTCAGACATACCAGTTTTTAGGTTACAAATGGCATGCGCCGAACGAGTTTTTCTTTTGATTGTTTTACATTAAAGGCCGAGAAGAGTTTCTCCGCGCAAACATTTACCGTTATTATTTAATGATGTACAAATTTGGGTGACGTCATCCTCCTAGGAATACACCATGGATACCCTGTGCTCTAAGTATATCATGGTAAATTCCAGTGTATGTTTTTGTCCTCGCATGTTCTTCTCTCAACACTCTTGTTGAGCCTGGTTGTTTTTTTTAAAAGTGTTGAAAAAAGCCCACTGCATGCATAGAATTTCAATTCTATGAACTGGGCTGGAGCGGTATCTCGCGAGATTAGCTGATGTTCCAAGATAACGTTTTTGGGCAATTTTTTTTTTTTTGCGATTTCTGAGTTTGTTTCGACAGCGTTGCCGTAAATGAAACATTTAGTAAGGCTCAGCAATTCAATGACCGACATTTCTTATGAGTGGTGAATGGTCTTCTGTTTTATGAAACCATTGTCAGCATCATTTTTTTCCATAATGAATTTGCTTCAGTAGTGAATCTACTGCAGGGGATTTTTTTGTGTGAAGACAGGCAGACAAAACATCAATTTCTGCAAACACAATCTAACAATGGATGGTGTTAGACAAAGATTTATTTGTGTGTGTGTGTGTGTGTGTGTGTGTTGGGGTGGGGGGTCTTTGGAAAACATTATCACACGACGGCCAGAGCTCAATCGAGAGATGGTCATGTGACAGCTGCGCAGGCACATTTTTTTTTCTTCAGTCAAACAAAGATTATTCAGTTGAAGTTAAAACTGAAGACAAGCATCTTTTTGAGCTTATGTAAATCAGCGGATGTGTGTTTATCTCCACTGTCAGTGGGGCTGTGTAGGCAGCAGAATTAGCCAAGAAGGGAATCATGATATTAATGGTTGTGAGTTTACAATGCTATCATTGGCCTCTTTTTGACCAACAACAAATGAAGCAGTGTTGAGCCTCAGCTGTAATCATGAATATTCATTATTGGTGTCTGTGTTAAACCTCTGTGTATGCATGTTAGTGGGTCGCTGCGTGTGTGTGTGTGTGTGCATGTGTGTGCTATGCTGGCAGGCCATTAAGGATGCTATATCTCTCCCATCTTGATTTCTGAGTTTGTCTGTGTAACAAGACATGCTGACGACAGACCGTTTCATATTATGATTATGGAGAGCTAAATGAGCATGGTTAACGAAATAAATTTTATTCTGCATTCCAAAATATTAAATTAGCCATCGTCCGACATGCAATAACTGCAATAGTCCCGAAAAGCACTCCCTCCACTCCTGCCAAAAAGAAAGATTAATAACTAATTTTACCCCCCGTGCAGTCATATAAAGATGAAATACTCCCACATTTCTGCTTTGGCCCTCTTTGGAGATGAAAAAATATCACAGCGAGTTCGGTTTACCTGCCACTTCCGATTACCTTCTGTCATATTTTGTAAACACCGAGAGCCGGTCGGTCTTCTTCATTTTCTCTGTTCTTCTTCCTCTTCTTCAACAGTTAGATCATCGTTCTCCATTTAGTTGCTTCGACTACTATACTCTACTACTAAGTCCTACTTTCGTAAGTCGTAAGTATAATTTTGGATATTACAAACATCCAACCACTTGAAATTTGCTTAGTATACTGTATCTTAAAGGATTTGATCGTGACACAAATCCTACATGTTGCAAAAACAAAAGTAAAAAAGACTTATCGGGAGGCTGCATCAGATCAAATTGTAAGAAAATGACCGTGTGGAATTGTTTACATTTTTCTTTTTTTTATGTGGCATCAAAACAGAATGAAGCACTGCCTGCAGCTTGAAGAAAAGCACCAGTTAATTTCTTTTATTACAATACATCCAACAATACTTTTTTTGTGTTCTACTTGCCCACAAACATGTATGCATTTGGAGTGTGAGAAAGATCGGCTAAGTACAACGCTGAGCTACTTGCTGCAAAGCTTGAGTATAATTGCTGAAATAACTGTCATCCCCAAAAAATTATTAGAAAGCTAAACTCTATTTTATTTTTAAAATGTATTCAAATTTACCATACCGGACACATACATGTCCCCCTGTGAAATTAAAAGGTGCACAGCTCTTTAAAATCAAAGTGCAATAGCTTGACTGTCAATGAGTCAAAGAGAGTTTCGCTTGAAAACCCGGCATCACATTCCCGATTATGGAAAGCGAATTTAGATACAGTGCTCATTTGTGTTTCATGGTAATTTGCAGTGGCAAGCGGAGCAGTCAGTGGTGCTCTGTGAGTAAAGCAGAGGGGGCAAGAAGAGGATTAGATAATCAAACAGTGTGCCACTTTAAATAATCTCTGAATCCTCTGGGGGAGGTGAGACTTAAAGCTGCAGCCCTTCCGCTTTAATTGTCTGAATTTTCCCATCATTATAGTTGAGGGCCTCTGTAATTCGGTCTTATTAAATATTCAGGAGCCACGCTGAGGAGGATGACAGAGAAGGAGGCAGCAAACGGAGAACTATGAAAGTTAAAATAAATAAATAAAATTAGTGAGTGGCAAATGTGTCATTCGATGTCACTCGCTATTAACAGGGAAGAAGAACACTTTTGGATTACGACCCGCAATGTCCAGCAGAATTGCTCTTAATTTACCGTCATTTTGTCGTGCGGCAATACAGGCAACTGTGATACCCAACAGCAAGAGAGAAAGACGCTCAGAGTTGAAAAGGAGCTGTCAACTTCCACTACGAAACGTGCATAGCCGATCTCTCTCTATTTATATTTCTTTGAGAATTTTTGGGCTTGCATAAACACAGGTCATAATGAGCTATAGACAATACAATGATAATAATTATTACTACTATGTATTAGAAGTATAGACAATGCAACATTTAATGTAAGAAAGAGGATGAACCATTTTTGCACCAATAATGATTACCTGTTACCTGATAACAAAATAAGCTGTCCACTGTAGTAACCGCTGTCCACGAAAGGGTTAAACTTACCGTATTTTATGCACTATAAGACGCACCTAAAACATTCAATTTTCTCAAAAGCCGACAGTGCGCCTTATTATCCGATGCCCCTTATATATGGATCAATATTCAGATTTCTTGGCGCAGCCGAAGCGTTGAGGGGATCCGTTTTGGTGGCCTCAGTATTGCATCCCTGCTTTTTGCAGATGATGTGGTGCTGTTGGCTCCTTCAAACAGGGCTCTCCAACTCTCACTGGAGCGTTTCGCAGCCGAGTGTGAAGCGGTTGGGATGAAAATCAGCACCTCCAAATCTGAAACCGTGGTCCTCAGTAGGAAAAGGGTGGAGTGCCCCCTCCGGGTCGGGGGGGAGATCTTGCCCCAAGTGGAGGAGTTTAAGTATCTTGGGGTCTTGAGATAAGGTGAGAAGCTCGGTCATCCGGGAGGGGCTCAGAGTCGAGCCGCTTCTCCTCCACATCGAGAGGAGCCAGATGAGGTGGCTTGGGCATCTGATTCGGATGCCTCCTGAACGCCTCCCTGGTGAGGTGTTCCGGGCATGTCCCACAGGAAGGAGACCCCGAGGACGACCCAGGGCACGCTGGAGAGACTATGTCACCCAGCTGGCCTGGAAACGCATCGGGATCCCCCGGGGAGAGCTGGAAGAAGTAGCTCAGGAGAGGGAAGTCTGGGCTTCCCTGCTAAAGCTGTTGCCCCCGCGACCCGGCCCCGCGATAGAAGATGGATGGATGGATGGATGGATATTCTGATTTCTTGGACGTAGTATTTTAAATGTTCTGGAAAACACTTCCTTACAGCTGCAGCTGATGTGAAATCAAGTTGTATTGTTTTGTATTGTATTCCCTTTAGCCTAGCTCCATCTAGTGGATGCATAATGAAACCGCAGTCACAATTGTAGCTTCTATGCTATGCGCCTTAGAACGCAGCGCGCCCTAATCATGAAAACTGTTTTAAAATGGGCCCTTCATTGAAGGTGCGCCTTATTCTACGATGCACCTTATAGAAACGGAAAATACGGTAAATAAAAATTTGAATGATAAGATCTCAGAGATGGAAAATAACAGTGAATCCAGATGAAACCATTTTGATAAACTCACTGTTAAAAATGGGAAAAGTATGGACAATTAAAAATAACGTAATGCGTTTAAGCAAAATAATACAGATTGCAGTCAACTTTTTGTGATTACGTTATGTAATTTAGGTTTTCTTTCATATAATATATAATAATGTGATTATGTTTCAACGAGCGATATTGCACAATATTTTAACATTGTTATCAGTGAAACTGAGTCACGCATATAATATTTGATTTTTCTAGAAAGTTACAGGCTGTTAGACAATATTCGTGTTAGAAAGTTCAACGCTAATAGTTGTTGTTTATGGGATGGATGGGTTAACACACTTTACACACCCTAATTTAGACTAAAGGGCTTCAGGGTGACACAGCCTGTAACATATAAAATCTAATTAAAGCAAGATGTCACGGACAGAATACTGTATTCCTAATGAGACGTGTATGAGTTGACTAAGAGGACTGTTTAACAGCTTGATTTCACACACCATTTATCTGCTTTACATTTCCAGGGGACCAAGAGTCAAGACTCTTTTGATGTTTTGGATGACTTGAGTCTCGACAACCATATGATCAAATTGTCAGAAAAGCTGCTGCCCATTCTTACGATGACTCAAAATCTTCTCATATCATGTTTCTGTTTTATTTCCTTCCCTGTCTTATTTGTTGCTACTGTGCATTCCCCTCTCTTGCAATTCTCCTCCGTGTTTTCCTCCCTTTCTCCGCCATCCCCCTCATCTCTGACTTCATAGCTTGCAGTGGTCAAGCCTCTTGACAGATGCACCACCTGATGAATATCAATCAAGGTTGCTATGGAGACAGAATCAGGCACACCTCCTTTATTTATTTATTTATTTTGACTGCGCCCATTCCGACATCTGTTTGACTGATCACGATTTGTAGTGCTTTGCTGCTACGACGTGGACATGGATCATTAAGCTTACACCAGGTATAAATGAATGAAAATGATTCTTGAGACAATTTATTGCCACTGTTACTGAGGTGTTACTAATTGAGTAGAAGATGCAAAGCCCAAGATGCCTCTGACTGTCTCTGATGAATTCCAAAAGATCCAGGCAGACAGGCGTAGCATGGAAGTGTCTATCACTGGTAACAGAAACATTTCCCTGAGAAAATTTGGGCTGCCTATCACAGGCCACATCCACAGGTGCTGCTAATGACTGTTTTAAACTCCTCTGTTGGTGCATGATGAAAAAATCTGGTGTACCAGGTTTTACTAAATACTTCAATAATTAAAAAAAAAAAAAAAGAAAATAGTTTTAAAAAAACAACAACAAATCATAGTCATTTTAAAACATGTTCTTTTTCGGATACCACAGCAACATTTCCTCTTGGATTAACTGTCAGGAGACCATTCTTTTCTTTTATTATAATTGCTCCAATTTAGCTTTCCATACGGCACACACACAATTTCCTCTTTCAGCAGCCAGTCCTCGAGTACTGCTGCTAAACATGATGCTAACCAGTGAGACGACTCCCCATAGGCTCATCGTTATTGGCATTAGTGCCATGCCAGCCAGCAGAGGGTTAAGTAAATATTGGGTGAAGCAGCTGCTCTCAGAGTACCGTCATCTGCCTGTGTTCCTGCCTGGTCCCAGTCTGATATAAATCACATGCAGCAATTAGTGCCACGCTGTCCCGCTGCTCTCGTTAAATAGCCCCACTAGCTGACGAATATTCTGTGGAGATGGATGGATGGATGGATAGGAGTGTGTGTTAGTGTTAGCGGATGGATGTAAGTCAACCCAATATTATGCTGGCTGGATGGATGGATGGATGGATGGATAGGAGTGTGTGTTAGTGTGAGTGGATGGATGTAAGTCAACCCAATATTATGCTGGCTGGATGCATGGGTGGATGGATGGATGGAGGGATAGATGGATGTTGGCAAAGGAGTGCTGATTAGGAGCTGCATGAATGGATGCATGGCAGATGGAGATCCATCTGATGGATGGATGACAGTTCTATGGATGGATATATGATGGTAGTAGAGTGATGGTAGGTAGCTGTATGGATGAATGGTAGATGGATGGAGGTATGGATGTATGATGGTTTGATGATGGATGGATGGATGGATGAATGGATGGATCGGTGGATGGATGGGTGGATGTTGGTTGATGAGTGATGATAAGTAGCTGTATGGATGGATGGATGGCAGATAAAGGGAGGGATTCAAGGATGGACGCATGACAGTTCTAGGGATGGATAGATGAATGTAGTAGAGTGATGTATGCTTGAATGGCAGATGGATGGGGGTATGGATGGATGGATGATTGGTGGTGATTGATGGATGGATAATGGTTGATGAGTTGAGGTGATGATGAGATGAGGTTGATAAGTAGCTGTATGGATGGGTGATGGATGGATGGGTGGATGGATGTTTGTAGATGAGAGATGAATTGTATATAGCTGCATGGATGGATTGACTGCAGATAAAGGGAGGGATGGATCAATGGGTGTATGACGGTTTGATGGACAGATAGATGCATGGATGGTTGGGTGGCGGTTCTATGGATGAATAGATGATGGTCGTAAGTAGAGTGATGATAGGTAGCTGTATGGATGAATGGCAGATGGATGGAGGTATAGATGGATGGATGGATGACAATTTGATGATGGATGGCTGGATGAATGAAGCTCCTATATTTTTTGTTCTTCTACTTTCTTGCTTTCAGAATTTTGCTGCCGTAAATTGGAAATGTCTCCATTGAGAGATGAATACAGGTTTGGATACATGGATGGATGGATGGATGGATGATGAATGAATGAGAGTCTGAGATAGTGTGTGTCGATCAATGCAAGTGAATTCAGTAGCTGGTTGGCTGGTTGAATAAATGGGTTACAGACGAGTGGTGGTGAGGAGTGACAGAGTGACTGACTGGCTAACAGTGACTATGTGACCTGAGCCATTGGCACTAAGTAATCCTCTGCTGTGTGTATGTACGATTACCGGCACTAAAAATCTGGAATTAGGAGATACATAGTAAATGTAACAGTGGTCTTCAATATTGGTGTGATGAAATGATTGTTCAGTTGTAAACAAGAAATGCGACTGATTGAAAAATTATTTAATTCTTGCAGTGTACCACTTATGCTCTTCTCATTTAGCTAACAGTACCGGGATAAGAATAAAAGCATTAGAACATGATGACTTGGCACGATGTCTCAAAAGGGTTAATCAATGATCACTGAGCTGATTTCCTCCATTTGTCAAGTCGTGGCCGTGATCTAAAATACCAATTAAACCTTCAATGTAATTTAGCTGACAACATTGTGAGAGGACAACAACACTGGCTGGCGAGGGGAGAAATAGCCAGCAGGACCTTGATTAGCATATTGCACTAAATTATCATGATCACCGGGGGAGCTTTTAACATGCCGTCATCTCGGGATAAAGTAAAAAAAAAGTTCCTCAAAAAATGTCAGCCTGGATGTAATTGATTTACAGGTATCTTTTCTCTCTCATGGTCCCTCTCTGATTGTGCTACCAGTTGCTCTAGCGCCTATGGTAATTAGGAGGTAATGAGAGAATAATTGGGCATTGGGCACATTCACAGCCAAGAGCGCAATGAGAGCAGACAGACGGACACGGAGTGTTCAGGTGCGGAATAGCGGGACATTTCTGAAGGAGAGATGCGGCAGCGGTATCGAATGGACCCTCCCCTCTTTCAGCAACACCACCTGACTGCCACTTTCAGACAATAAGGCCTGGGGGTTGGGGACAGGGGGGGAGGGGAGGTATACAGAAGAGGAGGATGGGGGAGCAGGTGGAGAATGTTCTGACTTGTAATGTGAACATAAAAGAAAAAAAACACCCAGCCCACCCCCTCCCCAACATGCCTTGTATTACTGTATCCTTTGGTGTGCTTTGGTTTCCTTCCATTTTAAACTTGAGCATTACATTTATTTTTCTGCTGTGTGGTGTACATGTAAAGATGCATACTGTAGACTATTGCGCATGAGTAATAAAGTGACATGCAAAAATCTTATTGAATCAAACCCCCCCTCTTCATTTTTTTCTATATATCTGTTCTGTTTGGGTGCTTTATGAGAGTGAGAGAGAGCAAGAGAAAGGTGAGCTGGTTACTGTGGCAACTAGGAGAGTGACTCCTGGCCTTATGCTTACAGGGGGGTGTGGGGGGGGGGGTAAAGGGATGTAGAGGGAGAGAGGAGAGTGCTGGCGAGGGGATGTAGCAGAGGGAGGGATGGTGATGGTGGTGAGGATGGAGGAGGCAGATCAGAGGGTGGTGTCAGTGGGTTACTGCGCACACAGACATTCTCCCTCTTTTTTTCTGCTGGCTTTTCTTTCTTCTTTTGGTTCTTTTTTTTCACCGTAGCAGAAGAACAAAAGATGCTGTCTTCTGAATGGTGGCTGCTCTGGATTGGACAGTCGGTGCTTGCGACTAAAAACCTCACTTAGCTTGCTGCACTCACACCCAAACATCTCCTTACCCTTCGTCTGTCTGCGCTTCTCTTTTAGAATATGGCGCGCTTTAGTCTACTGTGGATCAGCAGCCACATTTTCGCACTTCAGCCCCCCCTAAATTATATTTGTTCTGCTGATTTGATCGTATGAATATGCAACATGTCGCTCAGTTTATAGTTTACTTTTTTTTCCAGAGGAGCTATGATATTTGAGGCCTGTTGTGACGACAAGTGCAAGAGGAGGGTAAGTACCCTCTGACCTTCTGACAGGACCTCTCAGAGAAACAGACTGCCAGAGACAAACAAAGCCATGGGGTGTGTGTAATGACGATGCTGCCCCCTATGGTGGGGATGACCTTATAAACAACAACAGACTGTCACAACTGCAGTGTCTACTGGGAGATGCCCTCTGTGCAAGGTCAAAGGCCTGGAATTTACTGGACGAGAGGCATTTAGCATGCAAAGAAGTCAGCTATAGTACATCTAAGCACAGGGACACAAGATTCTTGCTTGTTTCCAATTCTAATTTTGTTTTTTGTTTTTTTAACATTGTGACTTTTTCCCCATGAGGGACAATGACCCTCTGGCTGTAGCTGTATTCACAGTTGTTGTTCACTACCCAGGTCTGAACCGCAGCACACTCAATTGGTGATCCCGCTAAAGCCCAATTAAAAGCTGGTAGGCAATGCATAATGAAATGTAAAACCAAAATACTTTTTTGCTGGGAGACATACGGTGCTTATGTCACATGATGAGATTTATTGCAATGGGTACGTATGGATTGAAAAGCTTCTAAAATGCATTTGAAATCAGCTAAAATATGTCAAAGACACAGTGGATTAAAATAGTTTTCATATCGTCTGGATTTTTTTTTTTGAGAATGTATAACAGCGTCTGGTCCCTACCATGGACCCTGTAACATGATAACATGATAAGCTGTCCATTGTCGTGCCGGCTATTCCTAAAAGGGTTAAAGTGAACTGAATTGCAACAGAGTGTTTGGTGGCCAGCGTCACGGTCTTAGTCAGGGGTGATTCTCCGATCAGAGGTTTAGAAGATGGTCAGGCATGATCAGGCAGGATCCATTTCACAGTTTTGTATTATATTACTGTTATTATTGTATTCTAACACAATTTCATTGCCCACATTTATGAAAGTAAGGCATAGAAAGTCTGTGACTACACCATCAGATAAGGTAACTGTTCAAATGTTGAGCCACAGCAAAAGAGGAATGGATTGGATTTATAACACAGAAATGTTCGAACCCGATTGATTTTATGAGGAAGACAATTCATTTTGATACAGCAGCACCTCTAGATAGACATTAGTAGAATGCATTTTTTTTCTGGAGTACACCAGCCCCTTATTGTGAATACTACAAATACCCCAAATGGACCTTTGAGTTATATTTTGGGACTTTTATATGAAATGCAATGCACGGCATGAACAGAAATTGACTAGTTGAGTACTTTGTCAACTCATTTATATTATCCTCTCTTGGCTCGTCCATCTCTCTGTACTTAAGAGTCACGTCATTCGGCATCCAGTCAGTTAGCTTATCAGTAGCACCTTGATTGTAACATTTACACATGCACGTCGCATATCAGCGAGACTCTCTCATTCCATTTCAGAGGACAGTGCGGCTGTTTGGTTTCAACAAGTACTGTAGGTGCTTGAGCACCGCCTAAAATGGTTCAAATGATAATGTTCACCCTTAACTAAAACGAACATTGCTTTTCAGAGGCCCGTTTTTTGTGGGAATACAGTGTGAATACAGGCTAAACCTCGACAGCCAAGTACTTAAAGTGAACTAGTGCTCCAAATGAGCTCAATGTGCGAGGCGAGATATTTCCCATGATGGCACTGCATGCATATTGTACACCAAATCAAAGTGTAGCATTTTTTTTACTTCCAAGTCATTTGCTCTTTTATTTTCCATGTATTTCATTGATGCGTGCGTTGTTAACATACCCCTCAAGACACACCGCCACCGCGGTATCACGTAATTCTAAATGACTGCCTTATTATACGAGACAAGCTTTCCTATGATCTCAGCCACACAGATTTGAATCAAACGCGCATCCTCAAGTTTTCAAGGGAGACTTTCAAGTCACTATGAAGGAGACGGGAGAGGGAAGAGGGGTGGGGGTGGGGGGGGGTGAGAAGTCAGAACAAGACATATGGTGTCTTGAATTATGGGCGATGAGACCTGACAGGTTAACTGAAAATTTGGTAGGAGGTGCTGAGCGGTAGGGGTGCACAAGCAGCGCAAGGAGGATGAAGGAGAGGCGGTGTGTGTGTGTGTGTGTGTGGGGGGGGGGGGTAAATTCAAGAACTTATGCATGATTGTGCGTATCGGGCAGGAGGGGTAGGTGCATAAGGTTGCTAAACACTCCCATCTGTTCATATCCCAAGGCGCTACTCAGGCAGTTTGCTACTGTCTTATGCATACTGTATGAGGTTTAGCGGTGTTGGTTTCTTCCAAGATAAATAGCATTTAAATAAATTTAAATAAAGGAATGACAGGACTGGGGAAGGGGGTGGGGGGGCTGGAGCAGCCATTTCCAATGGAGCATTTCCTATTCACCTGCCCATGATCACAACTCTGATGCCGTAACGATGCCGTAATTATGGTTCGCTTTCCTCTGGATCTTTGCACGGTTCCTTGAGAGGCTTCTGCTAAACTGGGGGTCCTCTATAAATGCTGGCATTAAAATTGCTTCCAATGGCGATTAAGATATTGTGCAACGCGATGGAAAATCTGGGTACTGATTTTTATTCCAATATAACAAAGCATAAATAATATTGGCTTTGTAATGCTTTTATACTGCAATTCTAAAGAACAGTATTTGATTTTATTCTCAAACTCATTATGGCTGACAGACTGGGAGCGTTATTATCTGGTTGTATGTAAAACCTCCGTTTGGTCATAAGAGAAACAGCTCATTTAAATACTCCGTAGGAATAATTGAAGATTCCAGTAGCCTTTAGCGTGGATTATGGTCTGTGTTGTAGAGTAGACATGCTGCTGCTTACCCACTGAAACCATTAGATTCAGTTTATCACTATTGAAGAAGATTTACTACAAGCGATAATTGCATCTCAAACAGCCATCTCTGTCGTCTCTTATTCATATAGCCCTAAAAGATAATGTGGCATCGTATATCACTTCTTTAATGAACTGCTTCAGTCATAACTTAGCCTCTTTAAGGGATTGGTGATTGCTTGAAGTCACATGCAAATCCTGAGAAACTGCTCATCTTGACTGAGTCTGGCAAAGAGAGGCTCTTTTTTTTCTTTTCTTTCGGGCACCGCAAAACATGTTTACGTTTCTGTTTGTAATATCCATCCATCGATCCATTTTCCGAACCGCTTAATCCTCACTAAGGTCGCGGGGGGTGCTGGAGCCTATCCCAGCCGTCTTCGGGCAGTAGGCGGGGGACACCCTGAATCAGTTGCCAGTCAATCGCAGGGCACACAGAGACGAACAACCATCCACGCCCACACTCACACTTAGGGACAATTTAGAGCGTCCAATCAGCCTGCCATGCATGTTTTTGGAATGTGGGGGGAAACCGGAGCCTGTTTGTAATAATGTTGGCAAAAAAAAAAAAAAGACCCACGTGGAAAAAAAAACCCCAAAACAAATTTACTAAATTTAAGACATTTTTTGTCAAGTTTCTTCCTCGGCATCCCACATCCTTCCCAAGTGTGCAAGTCTTTGAGATCTTTTGTTTTGTTTTTATGTCGCGATGAGCTGAGGTGTGTTCTCCAGATCCTACCCTGTGCCCCCCCCAATTCGAGCACAATTTGGGAGTTGTTTTACTTACTTTTTTTGTTTTTGTCTTTTGTTTTGTCACATGTTGTTTGTTGTTTCATTGTGTGGACCTGATATGGACTGTTTTCAGCGCTTTTTGGCCACGACATTCGTCAAAGGAGCAGTATCTGTGCTTGGTGGTTGCGCCTTCTCGGCAGCACGCCTGTACCAGAACAGATTTTGATTGGGAGGAATGTCACCGCCATTGACTGTCGGTGCTGGACAGACCTGGGGTGCTTGTGTTTTTTGCGGCAGTAATGGGCAGCATTTTTCACAACCCCGATTTGTTCAGTGGCTATGTCAGCGCTGTTGGACAGTCGGCGTTGGTGCGGCTGGATGGATGGCTGCTGAAGTTGAGGATGAGGAGAGAGGAGCGTTGGCGAAGAGCGCCGATGCGTATTTGGAACCGTGAGTCGCCGCTTGGAATTGAAATGGATTTCATTGGAACAGGAGAAGTGAACCAATCTCTTTTTTCGTCAATGGATGCTACAGCTTCTTGTTGACTTTGAAACTTAGCCTGTAGCCGACGTGTGCACATTTTGAGCATGACGTCTCTGATCCACTGGTTAAAGGACACCTTGATTCTCTCCTCTTTCATCTCAAACTGCTTCAAACAACAAAGCGTGTGATGGAAAAGTGGTTAGAACTGCATGACTGTCCGTGTTTTATGTTATGTGTTGTGTTTATTATTTTACTTTATGTTAACTGTTTTGTTAAGTGCTTTGCTACAGCTGCCGCTGTTGTGAAAGCGTTATATAAATCAGCATGTATTGTATTGTATTGTATTACTTACTTATCCTGTAGCCATCTCGTTACCTCTGCGTCCTGCGTTCTAGACGCATGATTTTCCCGCCAGACGCACAGTTCCAAATAATGTGCGTTTTTGGGACGCAAGGAAATTTCTCAGTCAAAAAAAAAACTACGGTAAATCTTTTTTTCCAGCAACGAACGCAGTTTGATAATCGCCGCCACTGTTGTTTTGATCTCGCGTTAAGTAATCTCACGTGGCGAGATTTCCATTCTCGCGAGACGAAATTGGCGGGATCGGCCTTCACCGCGTGGAAAGCAGACGATTGCCAAGTCGTGTAACTTTAAAACAAGTGTTGCGAAAGTTTATTGCGGAGATATCACAGAGGAAGCAGCTAAAGTTGGATAGTTTTTTTGCGATAATAATCTTGTATGCCTGAATTATTTAAATTGTTGCAGCATTTGTTTATAAGAAATAAACCTATTATCAATGTATTGTTGTTGTTTGTGTTATTATCATATGCAATTGAATAAGTAGACCATTTCAGAATTCAACATTTGGGACTCTCAAAATCCATAATGGGACTGATCAGCAAGTCCCTGGGACTTGCAGGGCTTCAACTGTAAAATTATCACTGTCCTGTGATTTTTTTTTTTTCCATTTCTTATTTCAGACACTGGCGTGTCATTTGGTGACCGAGGTCTATCTCCCCGTTTGCCGTCTTTTAATCGCATTGGGTTGAAACTGTCAACTGAATTTCATTATTATTATTCAACATTCGATTTTTATTTCCAAACTAATGCTTGACTTGCCACTGGACCAACCGCGATTTTGCAGCCAGGTGAATTTCGGACCGGGTTCTGCAGATTGAAAAAGTCAATACATGACGCATCTCCAAATTGGGCTATTTAGGAGTGCGTAAGTGGAATTGTGTGATTTCGCCTGTGCAGTGTAAAATCCTGCCTCCTTCCAACCTACACTTTGGACCTTTCAGAAAGCACGTTTTCAGGGGTAATTACGAGAGACTTTTACACCACCCACGATCTTGCTCTTCAAACACATGCGAAAATGTGTTATTGTGTGTGTATGTGTGTGTGTGCTTACACTAAAAGACCACGTTTAAATGAAGATAAGGAGCTTTTTGATAGCGATGGGCGGGGATAGGAGCAGAGAAAACACTGGAAGATGCAGAGGAAGGCAAGCAAAGCCGAGAATGATTTGAATCTGGTAAACTGTCAGAGAGAAGGATTACCCTAGCAAATCCTGGGCGAAAATAGAGGCCCCCCCGAGTTATTTACTAGCCTTACAACCAGCTGCAAACCATCTGCACTTAATTGTAAGACACAAACTTTATGGAGATCAACTAGGGATTAGGACACAAAGCCTCTTATGCCATAGAATTGGTGTCCCTGCTTCGAGGGAGAGTATGGGAGGCAGTTCAAACACGTCACATGTGCTTTGCAGGACATGAACTCTATGGCTCTTGTACGCACCACCCCAAGTCTCATAGGCTGATGTTCTGCTAATTACACATAAAAGATGACATTTAACCTTTTCATGCACCCTATAACCTGATAACATGATAAAATGTCCACCGTAGTAACCGCTGAGCCCAAAAGGGTGAAAAGTAAAGTCAGGGAGCAAAGTTTTAATGCTCATGGTTGACCCAGTCCAAACACAAATGTACATGTAAATGTTCTTCTCGAACGAAGCGATACGATTTATAGCGTCGGCACAGAATTAACCTGGATTTATCCAGGAAAATCTCAGTGTTAGGGAAAATATCTCAACTGGATACTGCAGTAGTTAGAGGATTCCAACAAGTCAGCATGTGGTCATTGTTTAATGTAGGCCGTTGCGCATTATGTTGTTTGTCGGCAGCCATCTAAAGACAGGAGATAAGAGGTCCTGTCCAAACCACTGAATGGGAGGTAGCCAACGTAATCCTATTTAACAAGATCTAGGCTGAATGCGGGGTGGGACATGTTAGTGGGGTCACGCGAGGAGTCTGGAATGGTCAAAATGTGGCTCCACGGTCGAACAACGCGTCTCCGGTTGTGTCTATTTCCTGTTAGGTTTGTAAGTGTGAATAATTAGAGAACAGGTCAATCAATCGAAAATCCAAAATTGTTGCATGATCCTATTTGTAAAAGAAGGAACAGAAAAAAAAGAAAGAAAATTCAGGAACTCCGCCTTTGAGGAATCAAAGAAAATGACAGACAGACCTCCCAGGAACAAATAGCGTGTGATCTAGATTGTCGGTCGCTTGAACTTTTTTTTTCTTCTTTCTACTGCACTAATTCCTCTCATCAACATATGTTAAGGGGTGAACAAGGAGGGGGTGGAGCGTGTGTGAATACATGTGCCACGTAGGGGGTGTCAGGGATTAAGCCATCCTGTCTGGACATATGCCTTTTATAATCACACTGGTAGTGTTGTCTGTCCACTGTGGATCTGTCACGTTGTGCCCGAAGCGATAAAATGATTGCTTCGTGCACAACAAGATAATGAGGTGGATCCCCGAAATAGCAGACAGAGAAAAGATGGTCCGAGAACAAATGAGTTTTAATACAAACACAAAATACCCGTCCGGGAGCAACAAACAGAAAACGCTGGTCAAAATCAGGACCAGGAATAAAAGGAAGTAACAGAAAACGCTTGCGAGAAAATGGCAAGGAATATAGTTGGTAACAATAGGAATTGACAATAGTGGATTAAACGACACGCAATCACAGTCACAAGGCTACACGGCAACGAATAGATTTGGGCAATAATCGAGAGATTTGGCACGGCGTTGAATACTCCGGCAGTAAGTCAACTGCCCGAGCACAAAGATAAAGCCTGTGTAATCAGACCTTGATGGGTGACAGGTGTGTCGGCGGTAGGCAGGAAAAGCCTGCCCCCTGCTGGCAAACACGGGACGTGACAGTACCCCCCCCTCAACGGACGCCTCCCGGCGGCCTACCCGGCTTGGTCGGATGAGCTGCGTGGAAGTCGCGCAGAAGGGACGGATCAAGGATCCAGGAGCGGGGCACCCATTGCCGATCCTCAGGCCCGTAGCCCTCCCAGTCGACCAGATACTGGAACCCCTTACCCCTGCGCCGAGAGTCCAGGATGGTACGAACCGTGTACACCGGGTCACCGTCGACGACCCGCGGAGGGGGGGGCGGAGTGGAAGGTGGAGCCAAGGGACTGGAAACCACTGGTTTGAGCAGGGAAACGTGGAACACGGGGTGAACCTTCATGGCGGGCGGCAGCCGGAGCCTGACCGTGACGGGGTTGACGATGGACTCGACCACGAACGGTCCAGTGAATCGGGGCCCCAGTTTCGCGGACGTGCCGGCCAGGCGGAGATCCCTCGTAGCCAGCCACACCTCCTGCCCCACCACGTAAGTAGGTGCCGGGCGCCGACGACGGTCTGCGATCTGCTGGTTCCGGGTCGCCGTGCGGGCCAATGCAGCTCGGGCCTCTTTCCATACGCGGTGGGCTCGCTTGAGGTGATGCTGCACAGACGGGACCTCCACCTGTCCTTCCTGGGACGGGAACAGCGGCGGTTGATACCCGTAGGCCGACATGAAGGGGGACCTACCAGTGGCTGAAGAGACGAGGGTGTTGTGTGCGTACTCCACCCACGGTAGATGGTCGACCCAGGAGGAGGGACTGCGCAGGCATACACAGCGGAGGGCCGCCCCCAGATCCTGGTTGGCACGCTCGGCTTGTCCGTTGGACTGGGGGTGATATCCCGAGGTCAGACTGACCGTGGCCCCGAGGGATCGGCAGAACCGCTTCCATACGCGGGACACGAACTGGGGCCCCCGGTCCGAGACGATGTCCATCGGGATCCCATGGAGACGGAAGACGTGTTGGACTAGGAGGTCGGCGGTCTCCAGTGCAGACGGCAACTTAGACAGCGGAACAAAATGAGCCGCCTTAGAGAACCGGTCCACGATGGTGAGGACGACCGACCGCCCACGGGATGGAGGAAGGCCCGTGACGAAATCCAGGGCGATGTGTGACCAAGGTCGAGGAGGGATGGGCAATGGCTGGAGCAGTCCTGCCGCAGGCCTATGTGAGACCTTGCCGCAGGCGCAGGCGGAGCAGGCATTGATATAGTCCACCACATCCTTCCGAAGCTCCGGCCACCAGAACCGCTGGGTGACGAGATGCACAGTCCGGTTCACCCCAGGATGGCAGGCCACCTTGGACCCGTGCCCCCACTGCAACACCTCCGAGCGCAGAGGTGGGGGTACAAACAACTTCCCTGCGGGGCATCCAGCCGGGACCTGGACACCATCCAGGGCTTCCTGGACCTTCTGTTCGATCTCCCATCTCAACGCCCCCACGATGCACCGGGTCGGGAGGATGGTCTCTGGTGACCGGTCCCTCTCCACGGGGTCGTGGAGACGGGAAAGGGCATCGGGCTTGGTGTTCTTAGAGCCAGGAGAGTATGTGAGGATGAAATTAAACCGGGTTAAGAATAGTGCCCAACGGGCCTGACGGGGGTTGAGTCTTTTAGCAGAGCGGAGATATTCCAAGTTCTTGTGGTCGGTGTAGACCGTGAACGGTTCCTTAGTCCCCTCGAGCCAGTGGCGCCATTCCTGAAGGGCGACGATTACGGCTAGCAGTTCACGATTGCCCACGTCGTAGTTGGACTCTGCTGTACTGAGTCGACGAGAGAAAAAGGCGCAGGGGTGCAATTTCTGGTCGACCGGGGAACGCTGGGACAGAACAGCCCCGACCCCTGAATCCGAGGCGTCCACCTCTACAACGAACGGGAAGTCCGGGTTAGGATGGTGCAACACCGGGGGACTTGTGAATGCGGCCTTTAAGCTAGAAAATGCCGACTCAGCAGCCGAATCCCATTTGAATGGGATTTTTGTGGACGTCAGACGGGTCAACGGGAGTACCTTTTGGCTGTAGCCGCGAATAAAACGACGGTAGAAGTTAGCGAACCCCAAGAAGCGTTGCAACTCCTTCCGGTTAGTCGGTGTTGGCCAGTTCGTCACCGCCTCCGTCTTGGTGGGGTCTGCTCTCAGCTTGCCCTGCTCAATAATAAACCCCAGAAAGGAGATGACAGGTACATGGAATTCACACTTCTCTGCCTTGACGAAGAGCCTGTTCTCTAATAAACGCTGCAATACCAGTCTGACGTGTCGCTTGTGTTCATGAATTGATTGGGAAAAAATTAAAATATCGTCGAGATAGACGAAACAGAAAATGTTCAACATGTCTCTCAACACGTCGTTGATGAGATTCTGAAAGACGGCGGGAGCATTTGTCAGCCCGAAGGGCATAACCAGATATTCAAAATGGCCGAGCGGGGTCTTAAAAGCAGTCTTCCACTCGTCACCTTTCCGGATGCGAACCAGGTGGTAGGCACTGCGTAAATCTAATTTTGAAAAGATTGTGGCTGACTGTAAAGGGGCGAAGGCGGAGTCTAGCAACGGTAGCGGATACTTATTTTTTACCGTGATGTCGTTCAGACCTCGATAGTCCACACACGGTCGCAGGGATTTGTCCTTCTTTTCAACAAAGAAAAACCCCGCACCTAACGGCGATCGCGATGGTCTAATTAGACCTGCAGCGAGCGAGCTGTTGATGTATTCCGTGAGTGCCTCGCGCTCGGGTTTAGACACCTGATACAGCCGTGAGGTTGGCAACGGAGCGCCCGCCTGCAGGTCTATGGCGCAATCGTAGGGTCGGTGCGGGGGCAACGAGCGTGCGCGATCCTCGCTGAACACCTGTCGCAAGTCATGATAGCAGTCTGGCACTCCGTCAAGGCAGATAGTTTCGGGGATGTCGTCACCGGCACGTTCGTGCTGCCCTACGGCTGATCCTAGACAACGCTCATAACAGTTCCGGCTCCAACTCTCTATTGCCGGACGCTCCCAGGAAATTACGGGGTTGTGAGTCCTGAGCCAGGGCAAGCCGAGAATAACCGGAGCGTTACGACACTGCATTAAATAGAACCGTAAATGCTCAACATGGTTACCGGATAATTTTAGTTTTAGTGGTTCCGTTCTTTGCGTCACGACCCCCAGGAGGCGTCCATCGAGATCACAAACCCGCCTCTTATCGGCCAACTTCTCGACATAACAGCCCAGGTCAGCGGCGAAGTCGGTATCCATAAAACAACCATCAGCCCCCGAGTCTATCAGAGCCCTAACCCGCCGCGACCGGGACCCCTCACATATCTCGCCCTCGAGTTCCAGTCTCCCGGTGTGTCCCGGCCGGGAGTCAGTTCGCCGAGGCGTGGGGGACTCTGCGCGGGGTCGGGACTCACAGTTTTTGGAGGGCGAGGATGGGGAATGTTCCGGTCGGCTGGGAGCAGCATGAGGTCCCCGTTGACAGCTGTCAGACCGAGCCCGATCGTTGAATCGGCGCCGTCTCTGCTCCGGTCCAACGTTTTCGCCACCCAGCTGCATCGGCTCCTCCCCGCAGTACGTGGCACACCGGGACGGAGAACGATCACCTCCCCGCTCCCGGTTTCTCTCTCTCAGGCGGTTGTCCAGTCGCAGGGAGAGCTCGATTAACTCCTCCAGGTTGGAGCTGTGGTCGCGAGTCGCCAGCTCATCCTTGAGCTCGGTGTTTAATCCACGACGAAACAGTCCGCACAGCGCCCGGTCGCCGTAGCCACTCTGGGCGGCCAGGATCTGGAACTCGATGGAGTAGTCCGCAACCGATCGCCTCCCCTGGTGGAGTTCAAGTAGCCGGCCCTCAGCCTCTCTGCCCCGCACGGGATGGTGGAACACCCGGCGAAACGCCGCCACAAAGCCGTGGAATGAAGACCGGAGGCTCGGCTTCGCGTCGCTTGTCGCCATCGCCCATGACGCCGCCGGACCTGTCAACAGGCTCATAATAAATGCCACCTTCGCGGCGTCAGTAGCATAGAGGGAGGGTTGCTGGTCGAAAACGAGCGAGCACTGGTGGAGGAAGTACCCACACTGCCCGTGCTCACCCCCGTAACGTGGGGGGTGTGGAAGCGAAGGCTCCCTCATCATTGTGGGAAATGATGCGGGTGCCTCAGGGGTGGCAGGACGAATCACGGAGGGAGGTGCTCTCCGTTCCTCCACCCGTACAAGACGGGGTTCGAAATCATCGAACCTGTGAGCCAGCATGGCAACCGCGCGGCTGATTTCCGCAATGGCTTGGCCCTGCTGACTCAACTGTTGCTCTCGGCAGGGCAGAGCGGAAAAAATCTTTTCTAAGTCTGCGGGATCCATGGTGGCCGGAGTATTCTGTCACGTTGTGCCCGAAGCGATAAAATGATTGCTTCGTGCACAACAAGATAATGAGGTGGATCCCCGAAATAGCAGACAGAGAAAAGATGGTCCGAGAACAAATGAGTTTTAATACAAACACAAAATACCCGTCCGGGAGCAACAAACAGAAAACGCTGGTCAAAATCAGGACCAGGAATAAAAGGAAGTAACAGAAAACGCTTGCGAGAAAATGGCAAGGAATATAGTTGGTAACAATAGGAATTGACAATAGTGGATTAAACGACACGCAATCACAGTCACAAGGCTACACGGCAACGAATAGATTTGGGCAATAATCGAGAGATTTGGCACGGCGTTGAATACTCCGGCAGTAAGTCAACTGCCCGAGCACAAAGATAAAGCCTGTGTAATCAGACCTTGATGGGTGACAGGTGTGTCGGCGGTAGGCAGGAAAAGCCTGCCCCCTGCTGGCAAACACGGGACGTGACAGGATCTTTGGATATCAGGACTCATGGACCACATCTGTGTCCCAAAATTCCCCAACCCACCTACAATGTCTCAACAGAATACTGTTATTTGTCCATGCCTTTTGATCGTTTCAACACGAATCGACCTTGCCTCTTAAAATTCAAAAAACAAAGTACAAATCTAGAAACCTTTCTTTTCAACACACATGAAACAATTTTTGCCATTGTTAATTCAATCTAAGGGCCCTATTTTCGGGCGTAGCGTAAGTCTCGCACAAAGCGCGGTCTGACCTGGGACTGAGTGGAGTTTTCTTTCTTTCAGTATTTTCATACAAGCATGGAGGTAAAATGGACATTTGCACTGTTGTGGGAGTGAACACAGCCGATTTTCTGTACATAATATGCATTTTTTCCGCCCTGGGTGTGTAAAATACACAGGATTTGCATACAATACAACGTAGAAGAGGAGCGCCGTTTACACAACCCTATTCAAATAAATTGTACGACACCCATTTTCCTTGCTATTTGACCTCAAAACTAGTCAATTTGTCTGTATGAAATTATATTTATCAATTGTCTCCTGTTACTCCTTTTAATGGACACGATTTCAGCTTCATTTCATCCTCACTTTTAAAGACACTTTGTCACATTAATAATGCATCGCTGGCACAAAATGGCCGCCTTGGATTGATATACTTTTGTAAAACATAGCAGTAGCGGTGTCAATGTGGCAAACCTTAAACTGCTCCCCTCTTTTCTTTTTTCTTCCCCAATGAAGATGAACAAACCACTTGATTAACTGTACTTGATTGCATCCCCAATGAAAGACTTTTTGAGGGCTGCGGTGGCCCCAAAGGTCCTCATCAGGCCCTACCCCCTCGGGCAGCAGCAGATTACATTGTATGTAATCCTTGATTTGGAAGCTGAAGGGATCACGGACCTCAAAGTGGAGGACGCTCTGTAATCAACCCCAAGAACCATCAAAGACCAATCTAAGACCACGCAGATGTCTAGCAAGAACGCGCTCCCCCCCCTTTCAATACATTCAGAGACTACTCAGCATAGACCACTGATCAAAATATCAAATGTGATTAAAATACACAATACATGGATCATAATCAGAATAATCTTTCTTTGCAAAGGGAATTTGTTGCAGGTAGTTGACGTTTCTTCGGGCCTTATACATTCCGTGCTTATCAAAATGATTAGATCACCAAGGTACCAAAGCTAAATGAGGACCTTTGCTAAATACCAGAAAAACGTTCCCTGAATGGTTAACACACCAGCGGAAATTCTCTGTACGAATTTTCAATTATAATTGTCATTAAGATTTCATGGCTGTCCGTGTTTTATGTTATGTGTTGTCGTTGTATTAGTTTATTGTTTTATGTTAAGTTTATGTTAAGAAACCTGCCATCGGACTATGGCTGAAAAGTAGCATTTATGCTAAAACCGGCCATTTAAACTATGCTTGTGTTGATTAATGTGCACTGCCCCAAGTAAATAAAAATTACCCATTAATTTTCATATTTACTGTTGTTAAAAAAAGTTTTAAAAAAGAGAATCATATTTTATTTCTTTTTTAAGATGTGATCATAGACTTATGTTATTGACGCAGGCTACCATGTCACTGACAGTATGATTGAGTTCAGACACCTGATATTTGAAACATATCGACAACTGTATTCTTTTTTTTTTTTTTTTTTTTTTTTACAAAAGAAAAAGTACAGTAATGCCGTTTTGATTGACATTCATCAATATGGTTACACCATTTGTGGTTGTCGTATTCTGCCCTTATGAATCACATCAAACGTTCACAAATGTTTGGCTGTTACGTCGGCCACAACATGAGGTGAATCTGGTCATGGACGATTTGACATCAAACACAGATATAACACATCAGTTTGGTCTACAAAGCGTAAACACGCGGTCCAGAAAAGCAAATTAAAGTGGAAAAAGAGAAGCAAGTGGATAACATTCAGTGAGCTTAACTGCTGCCGTGAGAAGAGCTTATCTTGCCACCACAGCTAATATGAGCTTCTCAAACAGATGAAAGGCTTTCTCCCTTTCTCAATTTTTTTGTTCAATTTCTCCAGGCAATTTATTTTGGGGGGGCGGGTGGGGGTGGGGGATAAAAGAGAGAGAGCCGAAGAAAAGGGACAAGAGCACGAGCGCAACGTATTGGCCTAGTCGATGACGAGTCACAGCAAGCTGCAGCCAATCAAACGGAGCAGGCAGCGTCAACTGAGGCCCTCAGCAACAACATGACTATTTAGTGTATATGCAAGAGCCAAATCAAGGTGGGCTTCTTGATGAGGCGCCAAAACATTTGGTTCATTCGTTTGTATGCTTTGTGCCTTAAGATTACACTGTAAAATCTGTTTTTTGTTTGAAATCGATATATTTTTTTGAACACAAAACACATTCATCTTTAGCTAATTTGACATATTTAGATGGATTTTTAGATTCTGTATCCTCTACCATGCGTGGATTATGTAAAGACTCTTTGTGCATAAATGAAAATAAATACCATTGAAAAAAAAATATTCAAAGACAGAGACATTTTAGGAATTGCCATTAAAAGACTACAAAAATAAATACCGGTACTACTCATTTATATACTGTAATATATATATATATATATATATATATATATATATATATATATATATATATATATATATATATATATATATATATATATATATATACACACACACACACACACATACTATTTTCTTTCAAAGGGGAAATCATTCACATTTTATTTTGTTTGGTCATTCTCTAAATAAAAAGGATACAAACATCAAAATATGATTTTTTTTTTTTTGCATAGGCCTGGAATACTGTCTGTAAATTATTAAGGAGAACTATCGCCAATATTGAATTGTATTTCAAGGGTGATATAATTGTAAATTTAAAAAAATGTATTTTCTGCATTTTTGGGGGGGGGGGGGTGATTAATCATTTCCAGCATTTGCTGTCCGCTGTGTTCATTAAACCTCAATTCCCACCATCTGCTCGTGGACTGCCCAAGGTTACACACAGTGACTGTGTGTGCTCCCACATGACAGGGCACCTGGGCAAAGACGAGTGCCGAGGTTGGAGGCGGAGGGAAGGAGGGAGGGAGTTACTCATCCCAGAATACCCTTTGCATGCAGCGTGCACTGCTTGCGGGATATCATGTCCCTTTCTGCTCGAGACGTCCATCGATCAAGGTGATTTCCCATGGCAGCGTGTCTTGAAATTACCTTTCCACAAGTCATCTCTCTCCTCACCTCACAGCCTATGCTACTTCAATCCACTATTGTCCCATCTTGTGATCAGGATCAGGTATTAATGAACTGTAGAACTTATGCGACAGATACAGTTGATTTTGTTGATGTTCTTACCTCGCAGTGATCAACTAAATTCAGTATAGGACAGCAGCATAGAAACGTAGGAATTGCATGCAGCCGGTTTGAGGTCCGCTGAGTGTTGGAGCCATGATTTAAAGAACCCTTTAATATCAGTGTCAACAATTAGCGTGCAAATAAACCACATTTTCAGCCAGTGCGACGTGACAATGTCCAGTGACATTTCATTTCTTGCTTGTCCTTTGCTTTCAGAATCGTGAGGGCGTGAAACCGTCGGCGTCATGAGTCTGCATTAACGCTCAGGTCACGTCACGCCCCCCCCCCCCCAACCCCCCGCCTTCCTTGCTCGCTTCCTTGACAGAGAATGCGACAGAGACAGGGAGAGAAAAAGAGAAGGAGGATATAGAGAGGGAAGAAGGCCGTGAATAGGCAGAGTGAGTGGCATACATGGACAGCCCCTCTGTCTGTCAAAGACACTGCAGCAGCTGCATGCACGCGATAAGAGCAACCATTCACAGCCAGTACCCCACACCCTCCCTCTCGCCCTCTTTTTTCCTCCTCCTACACAACACGCGTGCGTGCGCGCACGCACACACACACACACACACACACGTTTATATGTACATCGATATTCTACAAATTTTCAAAAGGGCTTCTGGTGTCATGGTGAGGTGAGGTAAAACATGGATGACATGGGGAAGCGACAAAAAGGATGATCCGTCTCTTTTTTTTATTGTTTACAGAGAATAACCATTTTAAAGTCTTCCTTTTCCTTATTGATGTTACATAAAATGGATTTCTTAACTATATGTATATCTGCACTGTAATTACATGTTGAGTTGCATTCAATATATGTAAGATTATAAGGCTTCCCTGATGCAATTTTTTTTTAAAAAGCACTTCCTATTCATTCAACGGAAGAGCTTCAAAAAATATAGCAAAATACATTTAGCATGAAACAAACTAAAATTCATCAATGGTTGATCTATGTTGATCTATCTATATTGTATTGTTAGTTAGCCATATGAACTCTCTCTCTCTTCACTCAACTTGGTGATAAAAAACAAAAAATAGACAATGGCCTTCATGCATTTATCAGAAATGGTGGTTATGTTATAGAATGCCCTTCAACGCTGATTAATGCTCTTCTTGTGGACATTTTTAAGGAGCCCGCTTGTGTGCCGCATCATGACTGTAAATTAATTTGATACAGGTCTTTCTTGTTTCATCTGTTCCTTCAAATATGTCTGACAACAGCGGCAGCGAAACAGCAAGTTGCATTAGTTATGTTTATTCATTTAAAAGAGCATATCTTATCATTACTTAGTTTTTAAAGTGCACCAAAAATATTTTTTCCTCGCCAATCTCTGTTTTCTTAGCTTTTAAAGGCAGGGTTTGTAGTCTTACATGACAAAAGGTGTTGTTGTTTTTTTTATGTAAAATTGGTATGACCTGACAGTAGAATATTGTTGAAATGATCTCTTCTGAACTCCAGTTCACAAAAAAACTGGAACTGGATTGCCCAAGTGTTAAACCGAATGTAAACATATCCAGCTGTGATTTTCTGTGTATGGTTGTATCACTGAAAAACCACGACCAAAGTTAAGTTGATCACCTCTATTCTGTTTTTCATTGATTGTACATCCAGAATAATACAACGTAAAAACAGTAGCATTTCTTTTTTGGAAACTTTGCAACATGGAAAAAGCCGTGCTACCAATGTAGTTGTCTTGGCTAATGTTGTCTTGTACAAGTTGAGCATCAGACGCGTGCACGTTCATTGGCATCGCTTTGGTCAGGGACACAAGAGGAGGACGGGAAGTGAAGTGAGCTTCGAAGCAAATCTTCCAATCAGCTTTAAGATTTCATACTGGACCTTGAATACTGCCCATTTACAACACTGAAGGAGCAGGCGGTAAGATTACAATCATCTGAAGCATTTTTGTTTTGGTTCGTAACGGAGTTAGCGACAACATTCTGTTCGGTAAAAAGAAACATCTGTTTGGGCTTGGGTGATTATTTGTCCTATGAGGTCAACGTGTCAATACAGTGAGGAAAAGATGGTCAAGTCTGACTGCAGTGACATCTATGACAATCACTTGGACCTATTGATAATATCCAGTCCCAAATCAATTCAGTCTACAAAATATCAACGTTCTCGTTAATTGGTGACGCCTTCCAAGATTAGGTTTTGTTGCACTAAGAGTTAATGCCTGCCTTGGCAAAGTGCCACACATAACATGGCACGCATCCAGGTTCAGAGGGGCAGCCATCGCTAACACCCCCCCCCCCCCACCCCCCAGCACTGTCGAGAAGATATACTAAACTGCAGTGGCACAAAGGAGACCTCACTGTTTATCCAAGATTAGGCAGTCTTGAGTACCTCTTTTCTGACCTCCCCTCTTCCTCCTCTGCTTGCTGCCACTCGCATTTAACCGTACGTGTGCGCGCACACATATCCCCCCCCTCCCGCTCACACCCTAATTGCCCCCCCCACACCCCCAGAGTTTAATAAAGAACAAATTGCGGCTATTGGCGAGCAAACAATACCGTAAAAACGTGGGAGGCTAATCTGTGCAGCACCAGAGCACTCAAGTAAGACAGAAAAGGGCATTATTGCATATTATAGCTAGGTAGCTAGCTAGCTAGCTAGATAGGTGTGTGTGTGTGTGTGTGTGTGTGTGTGTGTGTGTGTGTGTGTTATATGTAATCGTTTTAGGGAACAAACACAACAGCAGTCCAGGCGTCCATGATTCTTTCCTGACTAAACATGGCGCCGTCACGCTGCCCCGCCCAAACGTATCCACCCATAATTTTTCCCGCCATGCTTTGTACCAACTGCAGCTGAATTAATGCACAAAGGTATTGATTTTCCTCCCCATTCTTTTTCTTCCTTCTCCGCACCCTTGTACTCGGCAAGCATAGCCTGGTACCACCGGCTGAGAGGAAACAGCTCACGAGACGCAGTGAATTCAACACTTCCTCACTTATACGGTATAATATATATATATATATATATATATATATATATATATATATATATATATATATATATACACATTTACAGCGCATCCACATTTAGAACATTGATACAATAATTTTTTGGGGTCATATATTACAATTATGTCCTACTGTGGTCGATAATTGTGAATGGCGAAAGATGCACTTCCAGCATAAGTGTGCATGTTCGTTGGTGTCTGTCTGTGTCAATAACACATTCTCCATAGGCAACATGACCCAATTTTCGATGTGAATAACAATACTGCATTCAATCACCGGCAGACAGAATGACGAATGCTGGTAAAAGACTAAATCCCGCCTATCTTAGCTCCAACCCTTGCCGGTCGACAAGCAGAGTTGGGGAGAAAAATAAGGCGGAGGCTGTATCTTCCGCTCCTCCGGCTACACCCATCTCACAGGGAACCAGGAAACCCATGACACACACACCCACCTAGCTCAAGGTTGCTTGCACCAATAGCAGCAATTATTGAGCAAGATTCTAAGAAAAGATCAAACCAATAGCGAGAGAGGTGTAAGGCCGGACACAATGAAACATGAATACCTGATAGATTTATAGAGTCACATTTCATCAGCACGCAAACTGCAGTCCAATCTGCATATGTCTATGTCAACAAGAAAGATTTTTAACACGCACAGGAGAGGTTGTACATATGTTCTATTTATATTTGGACATGTTATACGCAGGATGTTATTAATTGTGAGGAATCTTTCGGACCATTCAAAATCCTAGTAACGCTTAGCATACAGTATTTACAAAAGTATACATAAAATACAATACATCTTTATTTACATAGTGTTTTCACAACAGCTGAAGCTGTAACAAAGAACTTTGTTGAACATTTAACATAAAATGTAAAACAAATATAATCATGATTGATAGTCTGTCCATCATGATATTTAAACCCAGAAAATTCTTGAGTTGAATTTGCTGGAGCCTATCCCAGCCGGCTTCGGGCAATTGGCATGGGACACCCTGAACCGGTTGCCAGCCAATCGCAGGGCACACATGGACGAATAACCATCCACATTCACACCTGCCGCTAGGGACAATTTCATAGTAAACAATTAACCTACGCTGCACCTCCGCACTATGAGGCGGGCGTGCTTACCAGTTGACCACCTTCAGACAATGTATATTTTCATTTGATAAGAATATTCATTCATTCATCTTCCCAACCGCTTGATCCTCACTTAGGGTCACGGGGGGTGCTGGAGCCTATCCCAGCTGTCTCCGGGCAGTAGGCAGGGGACACCCTGAATCGGTTGCCAGCCAATCGCAGGATAAGAGAATAGAGAAAAGAATAATTGATAGAATAGCGTTTGTGTTTCACAAAGATAAAAATGTATTTCACGACACAGCAGTAATTCAGTTGGCTTTCATTTTACATTTAAATTAACTGGCCACAACTTAATCAGTACCCGCAAAATTTGAATCAAACAAAAAGATTTGTACAATGTCTGTACCTTGCCGAAGACAATAAATGCACAATGTTGTTGGTGCTGCCAGGTGTTAACTGAACAATATTTGTATTATTTGGTTTGAATCAGGAAAAATCTGATTCAATTTAAAAAATCTGAATCTATATATTTATTTTTCAATTTTTGTGTCTATTTTTGTTTATTCCGTGTCAAATTGGAATCACACTCAATTGAGCCAAATGAAAGCAGCTTAAAATAATTTGTCCTTAAATTGTATGGCACCCCCGTTATATGTTGCCAATGAAATTGGCTTGTTTATCTCGCGGCGATGGCTGAAAAAACACCTCTAACGACACATCCCGGCATGTGAACACACTCATGTGAATCAAACTGTGACATACATAAGATGGCTGAGTAGCAGGGCAGGCTGAATGTCTTTATACAATCTGTTCAGTGACGTATAATTCATCTGCCCGCTGCAACTAATGTTAATATACACTATTTAAAAAATAAAATAAAATAAAAACGATTTGGGCTGGGGAAATTGTTACCCTAATGTAATTTTTTTCCATTATCAGTTGATGCCATCATTTTAAATGATAAAAATTTGTCAGCAGATCGAATAGTTTTCTTATGTTGACTCTGGATGTATTTAATTAGAGTGGTAAAAGGAAATTGTGCAAGTTCAGTCATGTTCGAATAATAAACTCGAATAAGGATCATCACCATTTAGTTATACCCAGGGGCACCATACGGGCATTCATGTGAACCTTCAACCGCGGAGCGTTTTTAATTGGCAAACCCTAATCAGGCTTGTGATATCACTGCAGAGGAGTCAGCAGGATGGCTCCGGTAACGACATAAAAAGTGAAACAGGAGAGTAATTGCCAACGATTACAACAACACGGTGTCTTGAGTGGTGATAATAATCCATGAGCAAATGACACAAACATGATGGATTCTTTTTTTAATAGCAATCCAGAGTAGTGTCCAAATGCTCCTTTCATTTTTTCCCCCTCCCATTCAACAGATGTGCCAATTCTCTGTCATCCAATCAGTGGTTTTTATTCACCCTAAACAAAATCACTACACTACTTAGCTTGCGGCCCGAATGGGAGGTTGCTCAAAAAATGTGACAGTCCACTGTGACAGGATTTTGAGAGCCTTTACGGTAAACAGAAAAAAAAAATAGTTTACCTAACTGAAACAAACCATTCTTCTTGGTCGAAACGTGGTTGGTTTATAAGCGTGTATATAAAAGGCAGCAGTGGGAAGATGAAGGAGAGCTGAGAAAAGAGAATGTGATGGCCGACGGCTCTGATGCTTAGCGCGTGTGCCGCATGAAAAGGACGCCTACTTTTTTTATGTGCTGATGTATGCATGTGTGTGTGTGTCTGCAGTGGAGCTGGGAGGGCGGAGGCCATTGGGGGGTTGGACCCCTCTTGGCCCTACTGCTGCTGAATGCAGAGCAGACAGCATCGGGTCGTGGCAAATGACTACAAGGCCTCCTCAGTGACTGCAGCACAGGCTCCACCTGGGGAATGGCCCAGCTCAGTCATGGAAGGCTTGTCGCCACAAAAAAACCCCAAACAAAACAACTAACCAATGAAAACAAACTGCAAATCAAACAGTTTGTAATTTGTCTTCTGAACGGTGTGATTGTTTTTTGTGACAGGTGACTTTTTTTTTTTTCTCGGAATCATTTGATTGTGAAAGGAGATATTCATCCGCATTCTCTTATGCTGTAATCCTGGGGTCGGGAACGTATGGCTCGCGAGCCAGATGTGGCTCTTTTGATGATTGAATCTGGCTCACAGATAAGACAAAATATTCTCGCTTGTTTAATTTATCCAGCGATTTTTCACTGCTCATGTCCTGTTCAGGGCTGCAGTTGGCTCGAGGAGCAATTTTGAAGCAAGCAATTTTATATATAACGGGTCCTCTACCAGAAGCCAGGAAGCTTGAGGGTTCTGCGCAGTATCCTTGCTGTTCCCAGCACTGCACATTTCTGGACTGAGATGTCCGATGTTGTTCCCGATCTGTTGCAACCACTCATCTAGTTTGGCGGTCACTGCCCCGAGTGCTCCGACCACCACAGGCACGACTGTCACCTTTACCTTCCAGGCTCTCTCCAGCTCCTCTCTGAGCCCTTGATATTTCTCGAGTTTCTCGTGTTCCTTCTTTCTGATGTTTCCATCGCTTGGGACTGCTACATCCACTACAACGGCTTTCCTCTGCCCTTTATCTATGATCACGATATCTGGTTGGTTCGCCATTACCATCTTGTCAGTCTGGATCTGGAAGTCCCATAGGATCTTCGCTCAGTTATTCTCCAGTACCTTCGGAGGTGTTTCCCATTTTGACCTTGGGGTTTCCAGTCCATACTCCGCACAGATGTTTCGGTAGACTATGCCAGCCACCTGGTTATGGCGTTCCATGTAGGCTTTCCCTGCCAGCATCTTACACCCTGCAGTTATGTGTTGGATCGTCTCAGGTGCCTCTTTACACAACCTACACCTTGGGTCTTGTTTGGTGTGGTATATCTGGGCCTCAATGCCTCTGGTGCTCAGGGCCTGCTCCTGAGCAGCCAGGATGAGTGCCTCTGTGCTGTCCTTCAGGCCATCCCTCTCTTGCCACTGATAGGACTTCTTGAGATCGTCCACTTCAGTTATGGTCCGGTGGTACATCCCGTGCAGGGGCTTGTCCTCCCATGATGGTCCCTCTTGCAGCGCCTCATCTTCTGTTCCCCATTGTCTGAGACATTCTCTGAGTACGTCATCCGTTGGAGCCTTCTCCTTGATGTAATCATGGAGCTTGGATGTTTCATCCTGGACAGTGGCTCTCGCACTTACTAGTCCCCGGCCTCCTTCCTTTCGGCCTGCGTACAGTCGCAGGGTGCTGGATTTGGGATGGAACCCTCCATGCATGGTTTGGAGCTTTCGGGTCTTAACGTCCGTGGTCTGAATCTCTAGCCTTTGGCCACCTTATTATTCCTGCAGGGTATCTGATCCCTGGCAGGTTTATTGCCCGGGTCTTATTCTTGCCATTGAGCTGGCTTCTTAGGACTTGCCTCACTCGCTGGAGGTATTTGGCCATAGTATGTATCGTATACTGAGGTACTTGTAGTTCAATGTCTGCTATTGTTTCTTCAGGGAGTGAGACCCCTTCAGTGCGGACTACCTTTCCTCTCATAGTCACCATCCGACTACATTTCTCAAGCCTGAATGACATCCCGATGTCACTGCTGTAGATCCTGGTTGTGTGGATCAGGGAGTCTATGTCCCATTTGCTCTGAGCATACAGCTTTATGTCATCCATGTAGAGGAGGTGACTGATTGTAGCTCCCTTTCTGAGGCGGTATCCATAGCCTGTCTTGGTGATTACTTGGCTTAGGGGGTTCAGTCCTATGCAGAACAGCAGTGGGGAGAGTGCATCACCTTGGTATATACTACATTTGATGGACACTTGGGTAAGTGGTATGCCATTGGCTTCAAGTGTGGTTTTCCACATCCTCATCGAGTTCGCAACGAAGGCTCTTAAGGTCCTGTTCACCTTATACAACTCCAGGCATTCAGTGATCTTTGTATGTGGCATCGAGTCATAGGCTTTCTTGTAATCAATCCAGGCTGTGCACAGGTTGGTACGTTGGTACGACCTGCAGTCTTGTGCGACTGTTCTGTCAACCAGGAGCTGATGTTTGGCTCCTCTGGTATCTCTACCAATGCCCTTCTGCGCTTCGCTCATGTATTGATCCATGTGTCCACTTATCTTAGGCTACGGGGCATGTTAAGTAGACGCAGGACGAGCCATTTGGTGAGTCCCATCCCTCAATCTGGTTCATTTGTGCTGCTAGGCGCTCCTGGAGTGCTGTGAGTTTCTTTAGCCAGTAGTGTCCAGTTCTCTGGACAGTGTCGCTGTCCAGTTCTTCATATCTGAGACTCTTTCCTGTATGTAACACCTGTTTATTCGTCTGGCCTCATTCTCTTTCGTGTACCGCTTTAGGCGGCTGGACAAGGCTTGGAGCCTTTGTTTGGCAGTTTCGAGTGCTTCAAGTTTGGTCATCTGGATGTACGTCTCGGGTGTCGGCCTTTTCATCACACCTCTCTGGGCCTCCGTCAATTTAATCACATCTTTTCGATCCTACCCTCCAACCGTCTTTTCCATGGTGGGTAACGTATCTCATGGTTGCTCTTATAGCCAAGCATCTCAAGGTTCACTGATGCTGAAGCGATCATGACCATGATCTTAGCTTTCAGGTCAGTTGCTGCCTCGCTCAGCATTTCATTCATTGGGGCTTACCTCCCAATCTCTGGTATGACCTCCTCCTCTGATCTGACAGGCTGGGGCGCTGCACCATGTAACCTGCGTTGTACCTCATCAATCTCAAGTTGTGACAGCACAAGGTGGTACTTCACATAGCCGTTGTAATCGGTTTCTAGGTTGCCCAGCTTTCATTCTCGCCATGATCTTAGCTATCAGGTCAGTTGCTGCCTCGCTCAGCATTTCATTCATTGGGGCTGGCCTCCCCATCTCATCATCTGCATTCATTGGGGCTTGCCTCCCAATCTCTGGTATGACCTCCTCCTCTGATCTGGCAGGCTGGGGCCCTTCACCATGGAACCTGCGTTGTACCTCATCAATCTCAAGTTGAGACACCAGTTGCCGTTTGTGGATGTTGGAACACTGAGCTACTAGATGTGACTGTGGGTTTCGAAGTAACCATTTAGCCCACATTCTCTGCATGTAACCCCTCTGACTAGGGTTGCTTGAGTAGTAGCATCCAACAGAGCCATGTTATTGCATCTCGCCCATTTCCGCTTTGTTCCAGTAGCCCATTTTTCATCACGGTGCTCTGGTTCCCCAACACTTGACACAGACCTTGTTTGGCCGGGCGACGTCTGAGCCGGCATGTCATTCGTTTTATTGTCTTTCATCATTGTATGAGGTAGGCATTAGCGTGAAGGATCTTGCCCAAGGACCCACACTGGATGGTGTTACGTGCTAGTGCTAATTTTTTTGCCCCAAGCGGGATTCGAACCACCGTCTCCCGTATGCCAAACCGATGACTTACCACTGAGCTATATATATATATATATATATAGCTCAGTGGTAAGTTATATATGATGGTTATATATATATATATATATATATATATATATATATATATATATATATATATATATATATATATATATATATATATATATATAAAAAAGAGTTAGTTTAGCGTGTTTTTATCGGCATTAATTGAAATGAATTTTAACGTGATTACATTTTTTCTCGCGAGATTAACGCGGCATACGTCACAGCGGATTTTACGTTGCTCTAGAAATAAACCAGAAACAAAACAACGAGCGCTGCAGAATTCCACGCCCGTGTCTATCTTGCCAGCCATGGCACCGCGAGACACTGAAAACGGACAGTTAATCCTTCTTGACACTGCCCCCATGAACCATTGCCAACCATTGCGATACAAATGCTAATCTCATGATTTACCATGCCGATACCACACACTATCTGTCATATAAATTCAATGTCGATTTGAACATGCATGGATATAGCCTCCAGTGATATGAAAGTTTTATTTATATATTTCTTTTGTTGTAATGAAGTAACAATGTCAAAGCCGTATCTGTAACTCTTCTCTGTATACCAGTAACATAACAATGACTACTGGCGGTTTAGCCGGAGGTCGACTTCATACTATAATTTGGACAATCTTGTTTTTGAATGGAATGCTTTTCCCATGTAAAAACAGTATTGCCTATAAAACATATGAACAAAACGTGAATGTGCCACTAAACAGGAACAAGCAGAGAACGAATGAGGTGCACACAGAGGCTGGGATAATATTGCTAAATTTATATTCAAGAAAAGCAGGACAATTATCCATCCATCCATCCATCCATTTTTCTAATCTGCTTATCCTAACAAGGAATGCCGGGCGTGCAGGAGCCTATCCCAGCTGTCTTCGGGCAGTAGGCGGGGGACACCCTGAACTGGTTGCCAGCCAATCGCAGAGTACACAGAGACAAACAACCATCCGCACTCACACCAAGGGACAATTTAGAGTAAGCCTGCTTGTTTTTCGAATGTGGGAGGAAACCCGGAGAAACCCCACGCAGGAACAGCGAGAACACGCAAACTCCACACAGGAAGGCCGGAGCTGGGATCGAACCCACGACCTCTGCGCTTAGTCCACGACATGCTCAGGCTAAGCAGTCGACCACCGGGGAGGCAGGACAATTTGACATGCTAATATATTTTTGAAACATTATCTCTACCTTTCATGATGACAAAACTGAAAAATGTGACTGTCAAGCAGAACATTAACAGAACTGGAACAGGTTATGTTTTGATTGTTGAGGGTCCAGCATATACACAGTAGGGGGCCAATATAAAAACAAAAATAAGCACCTATCACCAAATAAAGAAAAAACGGGTTGTCTTTATGTTTCTCTGCTCCTTTGGTTTACTCAAAAGAGAAGTATATAAAACAGCCTATTACGGCCCCCCGACTGTACAATGCACTTCCACTTCTTTCGTTCTTGTAACGGTCCCGAGTGTTCTTAGTGGCTAGTTAGTCAATCCTGCAACAACTCCAAATGGTCTAAGTCCAGTGAGAGTTGGAAAACATACATGCGCATCATGCTACATTTTCCAAACTCAAAAGCCAAAGTCAATTATTCATGTCCAAGAGAGAAAAGTAATATTTTTAAAAAGCGTTTTTGTTTTCAGTTGAAGTATTAATATTATTTTATTTATTAACATGGTAAATTAAAGTGAAGAGTTGACAAGATGTTTGTGCTGGGCTGTTTGTTACGGTGTGCAGACAGAGCAGCAGACACGGACACATAAAAAAAAACACACACAAAGTGCACTTAAAATGTGTGTGTACCACAGTACGATGAGAATGGTGGGATGCGCGCAGTGAGACGTGAATAAAGACCATTTGCTCATGGATTCATTGGCTTCCGTCTTCTATTATTTAGCGTGGAGAAGCGCAATGGATTGGTAGTTGGATTATTTTTCTGACAACAATTACATGTCTGATGGCTACAAATGTGATGATTTTTTTTTGTCTGCTCAAAACTTGGTCTTGATGGGGCAAAAACACAACCCCAAAGATTCAGAAGTCTAAATTACAAATACATGTAACATATTGCAAAACTGATAAATAATAAATGAGGAGCAATTAAAAAAAAAAAAAAACTGTCGATTTCGTCAATGCGGCAGCAGCAATAAGACCCTTCCCTTGTCCTGTATCAGAAACATGCTATTGAAAATCCACTCATGGGCAATTATGAAAGTGCTATAGATTTCACTGTAATGGAGTTTGACGACTGGCAATATCACCAACACCACCAACAACAACCAAAACAACACAACAACAACAAAAAGTCTCTCAAAAGCATTTGCCCTCCATCTAAAAGCAAAATGGCATTAACTTGCGTCTATTGAGCTTGCTAAATGCCCCACATAAAATGAATTTGCCCCCCAGGGTTGGGAAACAATCACATAGGCGAGCGCTCCATTTAAGTGATTCGAATGATCGGAGTGCCGCGGTGCTTTCTATCAGCCAGAGAATTGGGTCAATACACTGAGACTAAGTGACATGGCTGGCAGCCCGTGTGCTTGTGGAAGGATGGCAGAGGAATTATAGTCAAGACTTCGCTGTCCTTGGGTCAGACGGAATTGCAAACACAGACAAAGACGCCGCCTGGCTAATGACTTCAACCGAAGCTACTCCTCATTTTGAGAATGAAATTTACACAGTAAACCGAAACAGCACACATCGCTGCTGTCATAACCGACAGCCAAAAATCTTCAAGCGGGCCACAGGATCAAACTGGAGTATAAAGGTCACTCTCAGACATCCCGAACAGCTGTTACAAAAGGAATGTGACTTACTTTCAGCATTAATTGACATTGTGTCTTTCTCCCAGGACACAACAGTGATGTAGGCCTCCACTGAGGCAGGGATAATGCACTTGAAGACGGCCACATTGCCTCTCATGGCTTTCTGGTCCTCCACCCGAACAGTGTAGGGCTCCCGTAGGACTAGTAAGGGGGTACAAAGAGAAAATTCCAATATAATATCGAATTCCTGAAAACAACAGAGTCAGCCATTTCAGACTTTGACATGCTTTGAATCGATGCACAGTATGTGGACGTGATCAAGAAAAGAAAAAGAACAAGAACTGGTAGTTGTGTTCTTGTAAGTGTACGCCATTTTAAACAAAAAAATAAATCAACAAAACTGTAGTTAGATGTGGAATCACAAAACCAACTGGAAAGTTGTCCAATGTCGTCAACACGATCAAGGATTTTGGTTACGGGTCCGAGCTCTAATTTTAAAATATACCAGTAGCACCTATGTATAAGTCACAGGACCAGCCAAAATATGAAAAGAAACTGCGATTTATAGCCCAAAAAATACAGTTCTCAAAGATGATCTAAATCAACGGTGTCAAACTCATTTTTTGTCGCTGGCCACTTCGGAGTTATGGCTTCCCTTGGAGTGCCAATGTAAAATGTCAGTGTAATTTACTACCCATGACAATTTGACATTTCGGTAATGATTTCAGCATGGATCATGAAAGTTGACACACATGATTTGCTCCTGTGGGCCACATAAAATGATGTGGCGGGCCGGATCTGGCCCCCCGGGCCTTGACTTTGACACCTGTGATCTAACTTATAGTTTTGCTGTGGCATTTTTTTTTGGCTGTCCTCACAACAAAGTGGATGAAGTAAGAGCGGTTAGGTTTGCACGACTGTCCATGTTTTATGTTATGTGTTGTGTTTATTATTTTACTTAGTGTTAACTGTTTTGTTAAGCGCTTCGTTACAGCTGCAGCTGTTGTGGAAGCGCTATATAAATCAGGATGTATTGTATTGTATTGTATTATCACACCTGTTCTTCATGATGTTACAATATGCCCTTATATCGTCTCAGTTTTAACTTACTTTGTAGGCTACCTAAAAAAAAATTAAATAAATTTCTGTACACTCGATAGCTCTCATCTTATCAACTACTAGCTGGTTCGCCGCCCTCCGGGCGGCTCATCAGCTAGTTCCTGCGGAAGGCTGGTAAGGTGGTGGTTCGCCGCCCTGCGGGCGGCTCATCAGCTAGTTCCTGCGGAAGGCTGGTAAGGTGGGCCTTCGGCCCACAAAAGTGTTGTTGCTTGGTTCAACTTTTTGTTCATCTTCATTGCTTATCGCGAAAATAAAGAGATGTTTAGCTCTACTAAATAACTAACAATTTCAATGCAATGCTTGTGGGTAGACAACATTTTTTCGCTAAGATGCCCGCGCGATCGTAGTGAGCCACTGCCTGAGCGGCGCAGTGGCGGCGCAGTGGCGGCGCGCAGCAGCGCGGTGAAGTAGGTACGTTTTGAAAAGGGACAGACGGAAGGACAGACCGCGTGCGGGACGACGCGCAATATATATATATAGATAATACACTGTACTTCATATTCTAGAACATTTGTCAAGGTCAACAGCTGTGTTTTGTATTTACATTTGGCTGGACATTCGAAGGTTGGACCCTATAAGGTCCAATTGGAATATGCGATATTTAGAGTTTAGTTTTTTTGCTAACAAATCTTAGAGATCAGAGTTGGCATTTAAAAAAAAAAAAGAAATAAAAAGAAAAGAGATACTAACCAGCCTTAATGTGGACATCTTGGCTCCTGATTCTCCCTGAGGGGTTCTCCGCTGTGCAATAGTAGGTGTTGTCGTGGATGAGTTTGCTGAAACTGGAAGGGGGAATGTGGAAGATCTGTAGGGTGCCATTGGAGTGCACATGGCGGATCCCTGGCACATCATAGATCTCCTCACCGGTGGCCAGATACCAGCGCAGTGAGACAGGTGGCACACCTGCTGCGGGACAGGGCACCGACGTCCCTGTGGTGCTGGCAAACACTACCTCTTGCACAGATGCATTGACAAAATATAAGCTGGAACGTAGATCTTCAGAGAAAACTGCAGAAAATGACATTGGAAAAAGAAAATGTTAGAAAATCCCTTCAAAGGCTTTACTTTGCACAGTAACATTTTGAAGCGCTGCAACAGCTACAACTTCAAAAGACACAGAACTGAAGAACGTTTATTAATAGCATGTGAATATTGCTATCCTGACAGTGCATTTATATTTCTTTATTTTACCCTTGCTTACTGCAATGGACAACGCTTGCAGGAGTGTGTACATGACACAGGTATCAAACTTCGGTCCTAACCAGTCAACCACCGTGCCGTCCTTACCCAATTACATTTTCAAACTCATTACATGAAAGTCACCACACATCTGCTACTGTGTTAAGTGCCTCTAATTAACCCCAACTAAAGTCCAGTAGTTTTAATGCGCTTTCCTGACAATTTTCCAGAAGGTTTAATAACACTGACTGGCATTCATGTTCATATGATAATATATTTCTTATTTCACAACGCTTGGCTTTAAGACAGATATGTAGACTTTTTATATCCACTGTATTTACCAATGGTCCCCACACTAAGGCCTACGGGCTGGATTTGGCCTGCCTCCACGTTTTGCCCGGCCCCCTGAACAATACCAAGGATGCATTATGTTTTGTTTTGTTTTCGGTCTGGCCGTATGATCAAGACTTGTACATGCACAGAACATAAAATTCTATTCCACCCTTCTGCAGTCTGTGCCCTATCTGGAAACCTTCCCTCAGAAAAAAAAAGTCCCGGACACACCCCTATCAACTAAAATGGAGTACTGGCGAAAGGCTTAGGTTCAAGAAAATTTGATTGAATATTATTTATTTCATAGTGTTATTTGATTGGTTTCTTGGTTGGTAAGTAAGTTAAGAGGTATGTCCAGGAATTCATTATTGCTTTGTAAATCAATAGATCGAAATGGAACACCCAATCACTGATTCATAATGACAACTTCCTTGAACCAACACAGCTGTTAAGCGTTCTTAAACAAATCAGTCACAACTTTTTCCCCTATTAACAGTTAGTCCTCGGGGAAGTCTGCTCTAAAGAGTACTATTTTAGATTGGATTGGATTGGATACACCTTTATTGTCAAATAATTATTACTGTAGCATAAACCCGAACATTTGTACGATATTTTTTTCTCCAGTTTCTACGTTTGTGTAGCTTCTTTTCTCCTGTCATCGGGCCACCCGCCTTCCCGTCTGCTTGCCTGTGCGACAGCTGCCAATCCCCCCTCCCTGGAGACCAAACATTTTAGCGCTTCATAAATTCCTAATGAGCATACTCAAATCACATGCCACTTCCACCCACTAGTCGCTCAACCTGTTATGACAAACAAACACCGGGGCGAACACATGTCTCAGCACATTTGGAGCTGCACTCACTTCACACATGCGGTACTCAGAGGGCCTGTCCTTCAGGTGTTAAATAGTAAATTGTTGTATTTGTTCACGGCTACAACACTGTCAGATCTTAAGTAAGAGATGGCAAAAAAGGGCTGCAGAGCCATGTTCCCAATCATCTTGGGGGAATTAGTCTTACTTGCTGAGTAAAAGCATTAAGTTAATATTAATTACGGTACCTATACAATGTGCACTGATTGGGGGTTTGAGTGAAGAGACAGACTTGTGGTCTTACATTACAAGTATTTGAGAAAATTGACAATAGTTTTGTCCCGTCAAAAATTAGTCATTTAAATAAAGTGCCATCACCTAATCCGGGTTGAGGGGTTTGTGTGTTCCAATGATCCTAGGAGATAAGTTGTCTGGGGCTTTATGCCCCTGGTAGGGTCACCCAGGACAAACAGGTCAGAGGTGAGGGATCAGACAAAGCACGGCTCAGAAACCTCCTATGATGACTACGTTTAATGGATTAAAATTAATGGACCTTGTTTCTCTTTGCCCAGATGCAGGATAGAAGCCTCTGAAGCCAGGCCTGGAGGTGGGGTTTAATGGCAAACACCTGGTGGCAGAGCCTACAACCGTAAGACCTAACCCAAAGAGGTGACATGGGACAACCCTTCCTATTGCTGTGCCACCTTTGCAAGGGTCCAAGGTGGTCTGTTGCAACGTGAACTTGGTGGTGGCCAAATTTTGGGACCTTACACTTGATCCCCAGCTACAGAAGCAGACTCTCATTACATGGAATGTCACCTCTCTGGCAGGGAAGGAGCCTGAGCTGGTGTGCAAAGTTGAGAAGTTCGAGATATAGATGGGCTTTCCTTGACACACAGTTTGAGCTGTGGTGCACGTCCTCTTGAGAGGTGAAAGACTCTCATCCACTGGAGTTACCCTGATGAGAGGTACCGAGCGAGTAGGGATCGACTTATTGCTCACCGGCTTGGTGCCCTCAACTTCTGAGGACAGGTCCTGAGTGTTGTTTGTGCCTCTGCATCAAACTGTAGGTCCCACCATTTGTGAAGTCCTTGGAGGTGGGGAGCAGAGGCAAAAACTTGAACATGGGAGGAGTTTGACGGAATGACTTCCTGATGGATTATGGTCCACAATCTGTTGTATCCGGAAGTGTAGGCAGTACATTATCAACAGTGGAATGCGGCACTGCTGACCTTGTCGTTGTCACTGGGGGGAGACTTTAAGACTTTCTCAAATCTATTGAAACCAAGTTTCAAAAGGAAGCAGAGTCTATATGGACTCAGAGGGGAGCATTCCTTTCCCTGGGGTTGAAGTCGCAGAGAGAGCTGGAAAGCTCCACAGTGGTAGGGCACTGTGGGTGAAGGCATGTTGGTCCTAAACGCTGGAAATTGATATTTCTGGGGCTGTCTTGGTTGACATGCCTCTGCAAGTTCACATGGACACTGGGGACAATGTTTCTTGATTGGCAAGCATAGGTGGTGGTCCCACTTTTTTAGAGGGTGTGTTCCATCTTCAGGGCGATTCCACATCCAAGTCTTCCTGGTAAGGTCCACTGGTCAGGAAAGTTACATATCAGATTCAGGAGGAGTGCTGTGGCTTTCACCCTGGCCATGGAACAGTGGAAGAGCTCCGCACGGTCACATAAAAAATATGTCGGCTCTGGCCGCTGGGCCTTGAATTTGACACCTGTGATTTAGGGTGATAGCAGACACTTGTACTTGTAATTGTAATTGCCATGTAATTTACATACCATTGGTTTAATCATGCTCTTTTTAATTTTCAGCGATACTGTGTTCAGCGTCCTGTTCCAGTCACTTCTGGTATGGGAGATACGTGCAGCCATACAGAACGGCAATGAATTTCTATTCCGCCAAGGCATGACCTGATAAATGTTGCTGATTACATGGGGAATTTGTGCCCCCTTGTAGCTTGCTAGCTCTCTACCCAGCAAACTGGCATTGGGGTCGTCCAAGAAGTCACCGCCTCACTCGTTCATGTTTGGGTCCTTATAACGGAGACGTTTTAGGGAACGCGTTATTTAGCCTGTGGTTCACACTACAGACAATTGAACAAACTCGCAACATGAGGTGACAAGTAAGAGTCGAGCGAGGCGTGTTTTCAGTACATTCAGCGGAAAACACCCGCAGCAATGGAGAGCATGTAGAAGGGCTCGATTTGTCATAATTTTAAAGCCTCATTTAACATAGTTGGTGATTTTTATATTGTCATTTGTATTTGTCAGGCTTTCACTCTTCGCAGTGGTGTTTCAAATTTAAAAGAGAGTTTTATTTTCACTTGACAGGGACTTTAATAATAAACACGTCATCCCGAACACTGTTTTACAAAATGTTACTCAATAAAGTGGATGCTAGGCATCCCGCAATGCTTTGCGACATGTATAAATAAAAAAATTAAGTTGTAGCTTAACTAATTTCACTTAAGTTGTCCAAAAAATATTTGTTTTATTAATTGCAAAGACATAATTTTGGTCATTCATCTATGTCAGAGACATACAGTGAAAGTCAGAATAATTAAACGCCCTCCTATTAGATGGCTGTGGGTACACCACGCACAGCTCCAGAATGGTTTTTTTTGTCTCTCTGGGCTACAGGAGTGCTGGACCAATACATCGGAAAGGGCTTATCCACATTGACGGCTATAGAAGTCACAGATCCAGTTTAACGGGGCTGGAAGTGAATTTAACTGGGGCTACACAAATTTCTAATGGGGATATTCACCTTCTAGCCCCGATGCAGCGCTGTCACTGTACAACAAAAATGTATCTATCTGCTATCAGATTTGTGTTAAATTAAACAGCCCAATTAAACTAAGTACATTTGTGAGCAGACTGACATCATATCACATTTTGTGTTTTTTTTTCTTCTTTTGGTTGTGAGATTTATCTCATGTAAAATGGGTTGGGTACTGTGGCTCAACAAAGCTCGGGAAACCCTTTACCAAAAAAAAGGGAAAAAAAGACATTTACAGTTGTTTCAATACCGGAAGTTAAATATTCTTTATGATATTTAGTCAGTATTACACAAGCAGGATTTAAATGGACCATCACGATAAGCAAAGACTTGATCTTCCCGGACGGTTGTCATCCAGTTTAAGTTTGGCATGTTTTTTGAGAAGGTAGATGAATGAGGAAGAACGGCTGCTGCATAACTGCTTTTGTCTCCGTCCTCTGTGCGCCAAGTCATAAAATATTGAGACCACCACTCATTTCTGGGTGGTTGATTTCTTCAGATGAGAAAGCGTGATGGACACACAGCCCTTTAAGATCGCAATGCTTCAGAGAGATACAGTACGACTACATTTATTTTTCAGTGCAATGCCAAGAAAATAGTGCGGGAACGGGTTGAGTGGGGAGGCGGAAAAGCTGAAAAGCACTCAGACAGTCGCACACAGGCCACTATTAAAAGAGAAAGAAAAGCCTTGGCAAGAGGTCAAAGTATGCTCATAGGTGTCTCACACAACCTCATTTTAACCCTTTCATGCACCAAAAATGATAACCTGTAACCTGACACCATGATAGGCCATCCACTGTAGTAACTGCTGTCCCTGAAAGGGTTAATGCATTCGTCCCTTGTTCTCCCTAATTGGTTTTGTTCATCCAAAACTTTGACTGTTGCACCCCCAACTCTCCTTCATGGTCCTCTGACCCTGTTTCTCACTTTTAGACTTGCCCCACCTTTACGCAAGGATACAGGAGCAAAACAAAACATGTTTAAACAGGAAGTCAGGCCAGCTGTCCATGACTCAACGGTCCTTGTGTATTCTCGAATGCTCTGAGAGTTTCGTTCATTCAGTAAATGTTAAATGTTGAGCATTATTTAAATATTCAATGAACTCACAGCTCAAAAAATGTCTACTTGTTGGCGGAGCAAAGGGCATCAGCTCTGTTTCAGTTCAGCTTCTGAAACAATTGAAGTGTGTCTGACCGACACTCCAGTGAAGCATCGCACAGTGTCGTACAAAACAATAAAGATTTCATGCAGACCCAAATGTCTGTGTGTTTTTGGTTTATAGGGTCCAGAGGGCCCAAAGTGAGGTAAACTTTTAATGATCAATTCTTACTTAATGTATGAGTGTTTGTGGAAATGCCACATGTCAGCACTTATTAGATGGGGGGGGTCACTCTGAAGATCTGCATGTGCACTGTTGTTGTTGATTTCCAAAGCAGTCCACCCATTGTGGTGCCGGTACAATTTCATTTGGAGCTCAAGGGCGCCAGACACACTTTGGTCAAGGAGAGTGCACACGGGCGTGTCATAAGGATGTGGGGGTGGGGATGGGGGGGGGGGGGGCGTCCATGTCGTGGAGCCCACGAACACACAGGCTGATGTGTCCTTGGTTGACAGGCGCACGAGTCAATGCACCCTGTGATGGTGCTAGTTTCGCGTGACAACGTTAGCTTACAGAATATTTGATGAGAGTGTTTCAAATGTGCGACAACATTTTTGTAGACATTATAATGATTCCTTTTATAGACACAGGACCTCCCTGGTATAAAAGCACAATTTGTTCAATTTTTTGTCAAAGTATAAATAAGCACTGTGCTTTTTTTTAAATCTTCCCTGAATTGTGTGTGCTGAAAACCTTCACTCTGACTATGCCCATCAGTGGCTCCTTCCAAATCTCACAGGCAATTTATTTAGGTAAATGTCCAATCAATACAGCTCCCACTAACACACAACATAAATAGGCCCTTGCATGAGACGGACTGACGTGTTGGGGGCTTTTTGCTCGGCCTGTGTTTACCTCAGCAAATTCATCAACAGTAAATGGTGGTTCATTTTATTTCATACTGCCCTGAATGTTTGACAGTGTTCCTCTCATGGTTCGATCACATCTCCACCCAGCCTCAATATTTTTAAACGTTACAGCTCGGCTAGCTAGCGCGGACCTGAGCGGGTCGGACTTATCTGTGGTGCTGAGGGCATCAAGACATTAAGGGCTACCTCACTGCAGGAAACAAGCACTGAGCCATACTGACAGCTCGTGGCAGGCAATGCAGGTAATTACGGCAGATACCGCCTAGGCAGGGCAGAATGGGGGTTGGGGTCTGAAAAAGAGGAGGGGTGGTTGATCGGGTGGAGGACAGGGCAGGCTCATGATGACAGTGAGCAAGCATCCGCATCGACCCCGGCAGCCCCCTTTCAGACGGCCCCAGACTCACAACTGCCACCCCCTCCGTTTCTGCCCTAAGGCCTTACAGAATATCAAGTAAAGTGAAATGTGGTGAGCTGAGATGTACACATCACAGAACAGGGACTCCTCACTCCCAAATCATCGGCTCCCAATTTGCCCTCATGAATAATTGTTGAGTAGCGCGCTCGGTGCCATGCAGATGCGATGTAAAACCACTGATAGTCTCCTCTAATGTCAACTCTCCAGAGGGCGAGACGAGAGTCATCATCAAGTGGACTAGTTGATGCACGTGAATGCTCATCTCTACTAGCGGTAATGGGAGACGAGAGAGTTCCTACGTACTGGGGACTTTAATGAGTTTTATCACCAAGGTGGAAGGGGGCAAATACTACAAATCATCTCGGGCAGAGGAGGGCAGAGAAATGAAATGATGACTCAAGATTGAAGAGGATAAACTGTGAGTGAGTAAATAAGATCATAGTGATGCCATATGTAGAAAGGTGCAACCAGAGAGGACACACGGGGGGAAAAGAATCCCATGAGATATCGGTAACATGCCATTAATTCATCTGAGGAGAATCAGCATTATACAGCCTTGTGGGACATACATTTAATCTCATTCCAAATCACAACAAAAATCATGATGGCAATCACGTGATGGAGAAGCTCAATTCCATGAGTATCAAAGGACCAGCTCTTTAATTTTCTTGGCCAACCTTCTTCTAAATCGGAGGTCAATCACTGCCACACAAGCGACTTTGTTTTAGTTCAACCGAATGGCTGTAGGTCTCTTACATTGAAATTCTTCTGGTTAGAGAGAAAATGATTGAGGGATGGAAGTGGATCTAAAAGTGGCTGAGATGGGGACATTAAACCCAGCACAAAGGGATGAATCAGATGAATTGAATGAGGAACAGCGTAAAGAACATCTTAAACCTTTCAGAGATAGCGGTCACTCCAGCGGACAGCTTATCATGTTGTCATGTTACATGAAAGGGTTCATGTTGGAGCACTGCATCGACCCTATGAAATACATTGAACAGCAGATTGCAGTTCGCGACTTGGCAGCACTTTTTCCCACCGAAAGTGCTAACTAAATCACGTTTTCATCAATCCCTCACATCACGTTTTCGATAGCATTTCAAGCATAAAGCAAACACCGTCAGACAAATTGCAGCCTTTATCGGGAGGCCTGTCTAAATCTTCATTAAAATGTGTGCGTTAACCCTTTAATGCATCCTGTAACCTGATAACATGGTAAGCTGTCCACTGTAGTGACCTGAAAGGGTTAACACCAAGCCTCTAAAACAACACACACACACACTATAATGTTCATTCTCCTTGTCCGAGGTTATGAAGTAATACACATCCATCCATCCATCTATCTGAACCGCTTTAACCTCACAAGGGTCGCGGGGAGTGCTGGCGCCTATCCCAGTTGTCTTCAGGCGGGTAGGCGGGGACACACCCTGAAACGGTTGCCAGCCAAACGCAGGGCACACAGAAACGAACAACAATCCGCGCTCACACTCACACCGAGGGACAATTTTGAGTGTTCAATCAGCCTGCCATGCATGTTTTTGGAATGTGGGAGGAAACCGGAGTACCCGGGAAAAAACCACCCAGGCAACATGCAAACTCCACACAGGGAGTGCACTGTGAGGTTGACGCGCTAACCACTGGAACACAGGGCCGCTATAAATGAACACTTGTAATAAAAAACAAAACATTTTATCACATAAAATATCGAAATTTGGTTAATCTGTGTTGACACATTTCTTCAAGCTATGATATTCATTGGATTGTATCCCCAATGGCTACCTTGAGTTGTTCATTCGTCACATCCACTGCGGAAAACATGGGACGGTTTTCGTTGGGACAAATTTGGTATATTGCTCACAATACTTGAGGTTATCAGCCTAGGTTTTTGCCAATATTGCTCTTGCATTTGAAATGCCGTTCAATTCGGCATGCATTTTTTAATGCTGGTTCGGAAATTGCGATTCACGCAAGCGACACAAAGAGGTGGAATAAGATGGCAGCTGACAGTGGAGGGCAAATCAAAGTCCTGAGGTTAAATGGGATTGTGGGTCAGATGACTAGACACTCCTACCCCGCACGTGCAGCAATCCTCTTGTGCTTCATAAAAAAATACGCCACACACACATGCACTCGGTGGGTCTCCCTCCTCCCTCTCCCCTGCACGACAGTCCACCATTTTCCTCAACGGTGAGACCACTGCAACGTTAGGAAATTTGAATCCCGACACATTTGAAAAGAATCGATTCTGACCGGTCAAAATTAAAACGTCAAAAGCGCTTCATGATATACGACTAACAACATACATATAACAAGATGAATAATATGAAACATCACCGCACTTTTAAAATTACACACGTCTTAAAATTTGTGATTTGCAGTGTTGCAGATCGATGGTGGCCAAAGCATTTTAAAACCAAATCAATTCGGGGGGGCTTTTACAACCAGCTGTCTCTGCGGCACTATTATAAATTACCCTGAAAGAAAAGCAGTCAACTGAGAATGAGAGTAACAAGCAAAGGCTTACAATATTGCAGTGGTCTGCATTAGCGCTACACTAAAGATGCACACAGAGCAGTGCAAAACCTTTTTTTTTTTCCATTCAGGTTGCTTGCGATTCCACCTTCCCCTCTTCTTCCTCTGGCTGCTGTGTTTAAGACATCCTGTTCGAGGCTCAGCAAACACAGGCAGGCAAAATACACATCAACATATTCAGAGCGCTTAGTGCCCCGGATTAATCAAATTATAATTTAATCATCTGATCAAACAGTAATTAGCATAATCACTTCTGGGCTCGGCCTGATAGAGCGGAGACTGAAGCGAAATGGCGCTGGGGGGCTGGCAACACTAAAATGAAACATTTGCCAGAATGTTTGAAAATGTAGCACGTTTTCCGGCCACAAAACCGAGCCAGATTGTGAATGCTAATCAGTATGATATGGTGAATATTTCAGCATCAGCCACGGGGAAAGAAATTGCTATTTTCGTCTAGTCTTTCTAATTGGTACAAAATTAAGAATATAGATGTATGTTAATGTTAAAAAATACAATTAAAAAAACGGACTGTATGTGTTTTAGTGTTTAACCCATTCATGCACCCTGTAACCTGCTAACATGATAAGCCGGGGGTCGGCAACACGCGGCTCCAGAGTCGCATGCAGCTGTTTAACAACATCTAGTGGCTCCCTGGAGCTTCATAAAAAATGTTTGAAAATGCAAAAAGGTTTTAATAGTAGGCTCATATGGCTCAAATAGATATAATACATGTTGCAGCTCCGAAAAAGGAGAGCTGTGGTGTAGTTTTTTTTAAACGTACACTTTATTTATGCTTTTAACAGTCTCGACAAACAGACACATCTGCGTCCGACTCCGTGCCTTCTCTCTTCTCGGTCGACTCGAGAGGCGTTCAAAGACAGCCTCCGAAAAACAGAAATTAATGATCACTTCACTGACACTAAGAAAAGTGAATTAAAAAAAATCAAGTGAGTAAATTACAAAAATAAATTTGGGGCGTTTGTGAACACACAACAAAGGAATGGATAACATAAACAATTCTGAGACAGTCAAGTCTCCTACATACATACATACATGTGTTTCCTTCATTGTAAGTTTTATAGAAGGCTTTTATTTTTTTGCGGCTTCAGACATATTTGTTGTTGTTTTTTCTTTTTTTTTTTTCTATATGGCTCTTTCAACATTTTGGGTTGCCGACCCCTGTGATAAGCTATCCACTGTAGTAACCGCTGTCCCCGAAAGGGTTAAATAGAAGACACCAATTGTATGATGGGTTAAACTTAGGAATTTAGTGTTATCCTATATATCGTAATAAAAATTTAACTTGCAATCATAAAACTTCACTTTTTGGGGCCGATACAAACAGTTCTAATAAGATTGTCAATATTAGCAAAACCTGAACAAATCTAACATCCGGATCAATTTTGCAATCAGAATTGAAGAGATGACCAACCATGAAACAAAAATCTGCTTTCTAATTTAAGAAGTGCAACAGTGATGATCATTCCAATTCGTTTCCAGAACATATATTTTGTGTTGTTGCATTGCCACTTTATCCTATTACTTTCATGTTCCGCTTTCTGTACATTTCACACATTTTCTAGATAACACAATCAACACCGCAAGCATTTGAAAATCTTGTAATATAACCCAACAAACGCTATCTTGGCCAGCGCTTCACCAGAGCCTTAAGTGCCTCCAAAAAAAATGTTGTTTCTGCATGGTGAACCAGAATGAATTGATATGAATCTGTAAGCATAACACAAGCCGACTCCATATGAGCCTTCTTCCCCCACTCTTCCTCCTCTTTCTGCCTCACTACACATCATCATCTCCTTTAAGCAATGCAGTTGGGGTTAAATGAAACCTTTAACAGTTCAATGTGCAGCCATTAGCATATGCTTGAGTCTACTCTCATCTCGACAGCCAAGTCAAAGCGTAAGCATGTGCAGCGGAGAAACACAAAAATGCTGACATCTAATGACAAACCAAGGTGTGATTTTCAAGTCCAGGAAGATAAACTGTCATATATGTAAATCTTTTAAGTGATTCCAATCTATGTCCAGTCAAGGAGGCCAAAATGTGGTGTGAAAAATGAATGCTAAATGCCACACCATCATGCAGTCAGAACGTGGGAACCCACCTAATCAGTAATGAAAGGGAATAATAATAAAGGGAATACAAAATAGACCTTATACCTGTCGCAAATATGGAATCTTGCATTTCTGAAGTATTTGTTGCGAATCGGATGTAGTAGTAAAATGACTTTGGTCACCAAAAAACCTTGTGCCTTAAGCCTTTCATTCATTCTGGGTCCAGATCACGTCAAGGTCCCACACGGACCCATGGTCAATTTGGTTATATAAAAGAAGTATGCGCGAGGTTATGCGACCATTTGTTTCTCAAATACGCCGCTGTCACATACCGCGCACATAGCTATGAACAGTACAGACCAAACTCTTTTCAACGTACCCCGTTTACATTTTCACCCCGATAACGTTAACGTTTCAAAGTCCCAAATTGAACGTAATTCATTTTTCATTTGCATATTTTGCTTAGAATTATCACCTTGTAACATAAATAATTATAACGACCAGATTTATCTCACAAAATAGTGAAAAGGCCTTCGTGACAACGAATCGTGAGAAGCTAACTGCCGCCGCCTCCTTGCTTATGAGCAAAATGTACAACACGGGATTCCCCTCCGTTGCTTCGCAATGCTACTGATCGACTTATACATTGTTGTACTTCCGGAGGCGTGGCGCGGCGCGGTCCTGAGGACATGACCTGAAAAAAATGTCTGGTCCTCGGATGCAAGTGAAGGCTGAAATTGTCTCTCACTTTCAAAAGGGAGTCTCCCAGATGGAACTAAGGCGTCAACTGATTGAAAGATGATCGTAAACGGCTTGGTGACACGGCACATCCTGAACCGGAGAAGGCACTTTTCATTTGCTGATTGAATGTTTTCAGAGATGAACTAGGAATGCTGCAGTTGTTTGTTTCATGTCTGATAAAATCCTTTTTTTCCTTCATACTACACACACATACCGTATTGGCCCGAATATAAGATGGTGTTTTTTGCATTAAAATAAGACTGAAAAAGTGGGGGTTGTCTTATATTCGGGGTCTATACATTATACACATTCACAACACTAGATGGTGCCAGATATCATTGAAGTGAACGCTGAACTTGACTCCGCAGGCCAAAGTGAACCCCTGTCATGAAGAATAAAAACAAAAATATTGGTAAGAAATAAAAGAGAAGAAAATAATAGAAGAGATAACAGAAAATGGAGCGACGACAATCTGGAGAAAAGTGGGTCGAAGATCGACCAGGTTAACCGGCAGCTGAGGAGAAGTTACGATGTAATTGACATTTGAAAAACCAGAAGCCATTCATTTACGAATGTGATTGCACTTTAGTTTACATATTTAAATGTTCAGATATTAAAATTTGAATGAGGCAAAATAACATGCTTTTTCTCTCAAATATATTGTTATAATCATTTGTTTCAGATGTACTGTAATTATTTTCTGTATAAAAATTAATTTGATGTTCAAAAAGTCTTTTTTCAAACTTGAGTCTTGAAAAAGAAGGGGTCGTCTTATAATCAGGGCCGTCTTATATTCGGGCCAATACGGAAATTGTCATGTTTGTACTGTATGACATGTTCACGTTTTTACATGTATAATTGTACACACTGTATTATACATTGTAGTTGGGGTCCATTTTATCTGAAACAGATTACAACGATTTACTGTCATAATAAACAGATTCGTTATGTCCCTCGAGGTACATTGCAACGAGGTTCGACTGTATTACGGTAGCACTTGTGATCACGAGACCATAATAAACCAATCAAACATTTGTTAACTGGATCAGTGAGATTGAATGTGTGGCATGGCTTGTTCAAAAGTTCAGAAAGTTGACTCAGAAAACACAGTTTTTTAAAGAATGAATGAAAAGACAACACTGCTATTTTTCTCTTACAGACCTGGGCAAAGCATGGCTGTGGTTGATGACCACTGGTGGACATCACGCCTATTGGTGTGGTCGTAAATTTAAAAGACTAACTGGGCCGGGTAATAATGTTATGTACGGATTGGTTGTGTGACCACACGCCATTTAGACTATCCTTGATGAGGGGGCTGTCATATGACAAGTGGCTGACTATTAATTGGCTGCATAGAAGGACTTGGCATTTTCTATTATTCAGTGAGAGACTTGTCAAGAAGAAGTGCTTCTCAGAGCCTAACCATTGGGGATATTCATTCCATGAAACTTTAGTGAGCACGGGCAGACTTTGGTTGTGCGGAAATGCTCTCCCCCCCCCCCCCACCCCCCCGACATGTTAAATATTGACTGCTGGTGAGCAATGTAAAAATTTTCACTTCTGATTCCTCCCTGAGAACTGACATAATGTAACATTAAAGTGAGTGAATGGGGAAGATCAAGAGCATTCCCTACCTTCAAATGGAATAAAATTTACAGTATAACTATATTATGTCACGAGTGGACCCCGCCAATCACGTTTCAGCTCATTAAAATGTATTGAATAGTTAATTCTAGCATTAAAAAAAATTCTCTGTCTCTCTGGTCCGTCAGGACAGTTTGAAAACACATTCGTTTCCCAATGGCCTACATTGTGTTGACTGGTCTGTTGATGTTAATGGGCAACTGAGGAGATGGCTTGTTGCTGTGACTGTGTCAGCCCACCCTGACTCTATGTGAAGTGACAGAGCGCACCAAAAGACACCACGCCACACAGACCTCGTTTCCCACTGGCCCTAATACGACCTCGACTACGTTACGTTGTTTTGTCTGATTGTAATTGGGTTAGTTAAAACAGTGCCACGATGCCACCTTTGTACTTGTCAAATTGTCAAGATCGGGCAGTCACCCTCACGTAATCCATTTTATGTTTGAATATAATGGTTAGTGTGATTCGAAGCCTGGATTAAATTTCTTGGTGACGTTACATTTGCTAGCAGGCATTTTGTTGGTTCTGTTGGTTCATACCATCTGCAACTAATATGAACCACAACACAAGGATACCCCGTTGGTTTCTGTCATACTGCTATAGAAGTCAACCCAATTTTTCTAGCAATGTTGTCATAGCGTGGACTTTGGACTTATTGGTAGACAGGCCAAGCACGAGTCGTTTAGCTTGTTAGCAAGTTAGTCTTCAATCACCGCCTGTTCTTAGCTGCCTCCCAGTGTTACTGTGGGAATTAAAATGACAAGAGTCCATAAAGTGAACCACAATATGAAGGGGTCTAATTATTTTAACGGATGTCTTGTTCAAATGGGAGAAATTCTTTTTTTTTTGTTTGTTTGTTTGTTTGTTACTGTGTTAGACACTCTTTCAAATTTTAATTTAACATCACCAGAATCAGTCGGCTATGATTGACCGGGACGAAACACACCCAACGTGTTCAAAGATAACTCAAAGAAATGCATTTATGTCGCCTGAAATATGGAGGAATGATTGATCCGGTTGTCACAAACGCTTGTTGAAGAGTTAACCCTTTCAGGGGCAACAGTCACGACAATTGACAACTTATCATGTTATCAGGTTAAAGGGTGCATGAAAAGGTTAAAGTGACCAATCGCTGAAAATGCTTGTGGAAATAAAAATAGGAATAAATCTAAAGAGGCCCGATAAAAGAAGCGTATTTTGTATTTACGAACTTTATCATCTTCGACTCTAACACAATGTCCATGTCATTCATCCATCACATTTAACATTCTCCAATATGCAAACTGCAGTTGCATGTTTGCCGTCCGTAATTGTTGCTCAATGAGGCTTTTATGTCAGATTGCTTGGCGAAAACTTTGTTGATCAAACAAGTAGATTTTCTGCAGCAGCCCTGACTAGCCTGGACTGAACCGAAAAAGAGTGTCCTCGTGTATTTACACAGCTTATTAGCCCACCATTGAGCATATATTGTACCCCAAGGCTCAGTTGGCGAAAAACATTATGCCAAATACCCAATTTCATTCCTTCATAAATGGAAAACAGAGCTGATCTTTGATTTAACTCTTAATAGGCACGGTTTCAAGAGCAGTTTAAAAGCTCAAGCACCATTAAATAGAACTCCCTGGCATTTTTTTTTCTTTTTTACTCTCAGCGATGGTGAATGTTTCATCACTCGCAAATGTGGCCTCAAATAGACAGTTCAGAGCAAAATGGAGTTCGCACAGTAGGCGATATTCATAAATGACCACTTCAGAGCTGAGATGCAAATCGGTGGGTTGAAACTCCAATATTTCAAATATGTGTCCCACTAACAGGCAATGTAAATTTCAGTCACTGACATTTAGAATCTTTATTCCTCATTAGTCACAAGTAACCAAATATTGAAGCAATGCATCTGGTATTTATCTTAAAATTGTAAAAAAAATAAAAAAAAATAAATACCTCCTCCATATTAGGAAAATGAAACATATAAAGGAAGCATTCTGAGGGCCAACTGAATACAGTGTAGTGTTAGGGGAGCCCAAAAGCTCCACTGCAGTGGACTCATTAAAGCAGGTCTCCATAGAGACAACCTCAGCATCCTGCACGAGAGCACTCCCTTAAAAGCCTTTATTTCCTCCTCGTCCAAAATGAAAGACAGAGGACGTTTCCAAATCAGCATGATTGAGATTAGTCCCAATGGAAACTATTCAGACCGATGTTTGTCTTTTCATTCCTTTTATATATGCAACGGAGAGGAAAAGGTGCTAATGTCTTGTAAGAACAACTACTGCCCTTTTATTCAGGCTGCACTCAGATAATAAGGTAAACTGGGGGTGGAAGGGTGTGGGGGGGGAGCAACCAATTCCACATTATACACTTACAAATGATATTTTAATCACTAAATAACAGCGAGAGGTTGCTGCCAAATGAATTGTGTTTGTCGATACGAATGTCGCAGCATCCTGTGCATGCGGCGCCCATCACCAAGTGCTGCTGCTGCCATTCAAAGTTTCCATGTAGATGTCTCTAGCAGCAGCCATTTTGCAACGCTCATGCCTAAACTAAAGACTGGGAGGGGGGGAAAAAAAAAGCCAATCGCAAGCAGTGTCCATCACGCTCATATCAAACAGATTTTAGCATAGTCCACGTGTCAGATTGAAAATGACCAACGGTCTCTTGACCATATCTCCTCGCTTGCAATCGAAATTGAATCTATGTTACACCACAGCCGATGCATATCCTCCCTTCTACACGAAGAATAACAACTGCAGACAATTTTGCTTTCAGCGTCGACACAAAATGGTTTTCCAAGAACGTGCTTCACGCGGCGCCCTTAATTTCTAATCCGCACTTTTCCTAAAACACCTTCCGGTGCCCCAATTTTCTTTCAAAGACAATTTCTGCCCAACTCCAACATGCTCTCGTTGTATTCCCTACCCTAAAGCCCCTTGTCCTCCTCGTCACCCCCCCTTCTTCACACACCCTTCGTGGATTCGCCATTAAATAAAATCCTTCGTCCTCCGCCAGTGAAAAACAGAGCTACTAGTTCTCAATTCCATATGAATGAAAGGATTCACTTTTGAGAGATCCAATTTCATTTTTATACAATGTGGACTTAGACACCGGTGATAAGTGCTTGTCCTTTTTTTTTTTTTTTTTCCCAATCCCAAATGCCTCCATGTCTGTGCTCTAATATGGCGGGTGCAATGGAAGAGGAGAAAAAAAAGCCCTAGCTATCCTATAATCCTTTTTCTCGAAGACATCCGAACAAAAAGGCCACAACGTGTGCATGATGATGAATTTCATTGACAAAATGATTAACATCATTCATAACAGGTGCATGCATTTTCAAATTCCTTAATTTTAAAATTGCTAACTGGTCAACCCAACGCACAGCTAATTTGCAATGGTTTCCAATTTAAATGAATGAGTAATTTTTCATTTCTTTTACACGTTAGCTTTAAAAGTCATCAGACAAAATGGTTCTACAGATACAACGATTGCTCGTAAAAATCGATTATGTATTTTCACGTGCAATGCTGTGTAAGTTAATGCTTGTTTTGGTTTCTGTTTGAAATAAACCGACTGAGGCCTAGCGCCGTTTAATTACAAAAAGACAAATGATCAGTTTTCATACTGAGACAGAGAAGGTCAATAATAAAGAGATATTTTTCTAACGGCAAAAATGTACTCAAGTGTCATGGGGAGGGGTGGTCAATCAATATTAACACATTAATATGTCGATCCTATGTTACAATGTATGCTGCACCCATTGTTGCACATATAAAAGCCCCTACTTTCTTGCCTTATACATTTCTCAATCAATTTGATAAAAGGATGTGAAAAGGGTGCAAATACATAAAAAGTCAACGTTTTTACACTTGAAGGTTAATGTAGATGAACCCTCTTTAAACGGCCCAGTGCCTGAGACTGAACATAGCAACAGCCTCCCCCCCAAAATGAAGATAAAAGACTATCTGGAAATGCCTTGAAAGCAAGTGGACTGATTACTCTAGTACCTGTACATGTGTTAGCCTAAACTAAATTCCGAAGTGTGCAAAAAATATATACATCTCAACACTTACCATTCAAGATGCACTGGGAAAAGATAAGTGCCAATATCCACATGCCCCGCTCCGTTCAATATCCAAGCTTAGGCTTTTTTTCTGCTGCTTTCCTCGCACTCCTTCTCCTGAAATGTACTTTATTTCTTCAACAAGTCATTTGTAATGAATGAAGGGGGCACGCGTGCATTTCTTCTCGACTCCGAATCTTGTGCTGACTCTCGCACACAATCCAGGGATGAAGAGGAGGAGGTTTGGAGCCTCTTCCTTGCAGTTGATTGTCTTGTGGTGCAAAGGGAGGCAGCCTAGTATCTGATCCACAAGTATTGCGTTTGGAGTGCGAGCGGAGGTGGAACCGCGCGGGGCCTCAGCAGCGCAGCCGTACCTCCGTCTCGGACCTCTGCGTGTAGAACATGTGAGGGAGCCCGCCTCCGTGCGCTCCGGCCCAGGTGAGAGGTTCCGCCGCGGCTGCTGACTCTGACGCTGAAGGCGCATAGAAGAAAGTGGCTGCGCGCAAACCCGGGCTCCACAATCCAAGGACCCCCCCAAAATTAAAAAAAAAAAGAACGAAAGAAAGAAAGAAAGAAAGAAAACAACACAAAAGGGGGAAAAAAACAACAAATAAGCACAAACGTACAAATCTGAATGAAAGAGGAAAATGCGTCTCCGCGAGAGGATTGGGGCCAATTTGCGTAAAAGTGCGCACGCCGATAATCGTTAGCTGCGTCGGGAAGTCATTCTCTCTTCGCCACCTCTCTCCATCCGGCGAGCAACAAGCACACGCATCTTTCCTCCACAGAAACCCGCACACACAAACTGCGCACACTGGTCCCTGCGCCTACTCCAACCTGCCCTGCCTTGCACAAGTGTGGGATAAACCCTCTCCTTTCCTTTCCGCAGAGGCGTCCTCCCTCTCCCATTGCCTTAAAGGTGCACGCTGTGAGTGGGTGGGTGGAGGGAGCACAAGCTGAGCCTCAGAGGGAGCCTTGAAACTCCATCTTTGTCTTTTGCTTTAACGCTGATGAAGGTGGCCCGTGAATATAGAATAAAAGGGCATTAGCGTGGGAGATTTAGCTCTTTGCAGGACACTCTTTGTTGGTTTTGCGGTTGGGTAGCAGGCTAGAGAGGAGGATGATTCTGTGGAGGCAGGGCGGGGGGTAGTGAGAGGTGGAGAGAGGGAGAGGCCAGGCTTCACCTGACTAGTTTAGACGTTAGGTGGAGGCGACATGATAATTTGCCTTAATTGGCAGAGATCAAAATCTGTCTTTAAATGTGATTTCTGCAGAAATAACGAGTTCACCATGCAGGATTGATGTACCCCACCATCCACCACGCCTACGGGCACAACGCCATTCATTAATTGACTTTGACAAATATAAGCAGAAAAACAGCACATGCACTTAAGCACCAGGTGGCATCAACATTACCCCCTGCAGGGTTTGAAAGCTTCAGTTCATGTTGTCAAGATCAAGTTGATTTTTTTTCTGTTTTCCATACACTACAAGTTTTCGGAAAACTCTCATCAGGGTATACACGTTCTTAAAACTTGGGAAATGCTCAGAAATGTTGTGTTTTAACAACGGGAATAGTACTTAATTTATTTTATTTTTTTTAATCATCACACCAGGTCTTTACTTTAAAAAATGTGACACTGTTATTTCATCACAATTTTGACTCATTTTAGGATCATGCGAATAAAGTGACTTGCACAAATTTGTAAGGTTAGATTATTTTACATTTTTATTAACAGTAGAAATTGTCACAATACTGCAGTTTTGTACTGTATTTAAACTGAAAAAAAATTATTCCATTTTATTTTTTGTCTTGTGGTGGTACACAATAGAATCACCTGCATTTCAACACATTTTTAAGGAGAAGGACAATCTTGTTAGAAAATGTATCTGAATTGTGATTATTTTATTTCTTCCAAATACTTCAGGGGGGGGGGGGGGGGAAATTGAGTAAATTCAACACGCCATTTTTTTCAGTGTACATCGGCTGATTTACGTAATTGTTTGCATTGGCAGACAACAGTGATGCTTTTCAACAAACTTTGAGGACATTTAGCAGAATGAAGTGATCTTTTCCAAAATGCAAGATTCCATTAAGAATAACTCATATTGGAATTGAAAATAGAAGTATTGTGTTTGAACATTCACTGTCAAATGATATAATATACAAGAATTTAACAATCAATGTATGTATAATGTATGGATTATACATTTTATTTGATATGATTTTGTAGGGCCTACAAATGCAATGCCTCCTGCTGCCATGAGGCTGAATTTCGCATGGCCCATTTATCTTCAAATACTCTCACGGGCTAAGCGGTCTTTAAGCTTGCACCCGAATGCAGAGTCTGTCTCTCAGACTTAACATCCGCATCAAACCCGCACATGAACATGATCTGCACTAGAAATACAGGATCTGACTCTCGCTAACCTCACTCATTTGCAAAGCTTGTGTTGGCAAAGTAAAAGCAAATGTTTATTAATTGCTTCAGTTAGGGGAAATTGTTTGCACATCTTCCTTCTTTTCAGAAGATCTGAACTCCAATTTCTGTTGGAACTTCTCTGTGTGGAATTTGCATGATCTCGTCATGTTTAGGGAGTTCTGGTAATTCAACACTCTAAATTGCCTTCAGATGTGAATGTGAGCCACTGGTGTTACTGCAGTTGAATTATGAATCGCAGTTCCACAATGTGGCCACATGGTAATTTATATCCCATTAAATGCACATAAACTTACACATATACACACACACACACACACACAAGTGAATGAGAGTGCCCTCTCATTCATTTGAATGGACACGACAAGGTACACACCTCTTGATCAAATTTTTACCACAAGCCTTACAATTTTATCCATTGGTACAGGACATATTAAACTGTAAATATGTGTTAAGTATTGGTGTAAAACAAAGTTGATGTGTACTCTATATACTGTAGTTTTCTGACTTGGTGGTGGCCGGCTGTCTCTCGTTTGCTTCAAACTAGGAAATGGAGTTCCTTGTCACATCACTTAAAGAAATGTCAACATCTGTCGGCCAATTAGATAACAGTGATGTCACAGCCCTCCTTGACCTACGTTCTAGAACAGGGGTTGGCAATTAGTTTGACAGATGGTCAAAGTCAACTTTGTCTATTTTAGTTTTAATGTATTGACAAAGAGCATGTTGTTTTGTTCCAATCACAATTGCTATTTCTACGGTTGAGGTCACCAAAGGTAGTTAAAAAGCTCCTCGGCGGCATGGCCCATGGGGTGGAGGAGATCTGCCCAGAATTCCTAAAGCCTCTGGATGTTGTGCGGGTGTCCTCGTTTACACAACCCTGCAACATTGCATGAACATTGGGGACAGTGCCTCTGAATCGGCAGACCGAGGTGGTGGTTTCCTTTTTTTAAAAATGAGGCGACCAGAGTGTGTGTGTCTAAGAGGTGCTTGAATCTCAGATTCAGGAGGAGCAGTATGGTTTTCGTCCTGGCCGTGGAACAGTGGACCAATTTTCCACTCTCATTAGGATACTTGAGGGTGTCATGATTTGGTTTGGGACCAACAGGTGGCACTGTAGGGCTCCCCGTGCAGTTGCACACCTGTTGGTCCCATTATGTAATTATGAGTTGTATAAAAGGACTCCCGCCCAAACACTCAGTGTCGGGTCATTGTTGCTTTTTGCTGCTGTCATGTTTGTATGTGGCTGTTGGTATGCTACTGTCATGTTTGTTTCAGGCATTTTTTGTTTGATACTTTGGACTTTCTGTGTTTTGGATTTAGTTTTCTTTGTTTTAAATACAATTCTTCAGATACACCCTGCTCCTCCCTCCTGCCTGCTTTTTGGGGTCCACCACCACCTCGCAATGTGACAGAATGACCCGACCACCTGGACCCCGCAGGCAGCGCTGGTGATGCGGCTGTCCTGTTTTCGTCTCGTCAAGCCACGTCTGCGGTGGACCGAGCCCCGTCCACGCGCGTCCACGTTGAGCCGAGGCTCGTCACGTGTCTGTTCGAGCGGCTTCACGTCCACGCCCACGTCAGGCCGAGCCCGTTCACGTCCGGCTGTCCCATGTCCCCTGCAACGTCGAACTCCTTCCACGTCAGGTCAAGCCCAGCCAAAGGGTTGCAGTTGCTTCTTGTTCCTGTTCCCTGGCGAGGCGATGGTCGCCGTCGCTTTTGTTCCTGTTCTCCGGCGAGGCAAGGGTTGCCAATCGCTTCTTGTTCCTGGTCTTCGGCGAGGCGAAGGTCGCCGTCGCTTTTGTTCCTGTTCTCCAGCAAGGCAAGGGTTGCCGTCGCTTTTAGTTCCTGTTCCCCGGCGGGGCAAGCCTTTGGACAACTTTGGGACATGTTTTTGTTATTGAGAGTTTTTAGTTTCTGCCATGGTTTTTGTTTGTTACTTTGGATTTGTTTTGTTCTCATGACTTTGTTTTGGATCTAGTTTCCTATGTTTTATCAATACACTTCTTCAAATACACCCTACTCCTACCTCTTGCCTGCTTTTTGGGGTCCACCACCACCTTGCAACGTGACAGAGGGTGCATGGGAATTCAGACAACCAGTCATCATGATTTTGTGGACTTGGAGATGGCATTCGAACATGTACCCTGGGGATTTTGATGTTGGATGTTCCCTGAATATGCGTGTATCGAGTATGGGGAATTTGATCGCTGTATGATTGGTGTCAGAGTTGGGCCAGCATTGCAGTTAGTCAAATTATTTTCCAACAATGGTTGGACTCTGCGAAGGCTGCCCTTTGTCACCGATGCTGTTCATAACTTTTAGGGACAGAATTCTTGCCATAGTTTGGTGGTCTCAATATTACATTGCTGCTTTTTGCAGGTAATGTGGTACTGTTCTTCAAACTGCAATCTTCAACTGTTACCGGAGCGGTTCGCAGCCGAGTGTGTAGCGGGTGGAATGAAGATCAACAGCTCCAATCTGAGACGATGGTCTTATAAAGGGAGGAGTACCCTCCCAAGGTTTGGGATGAGATTCTGCCCCAAGTAGAAGAGTTCAACTATCTTGGGTTCTTGTTCACGAGTGAGGGGGTCGAGTGATAGATCAACAGGCAATCAGTGCAGCGTCTGCAGTGCCTGAAAGGCAAAGCACTCTATTTATATTTCCACCTTCATCTATGGCTACAGTCTATGGGTCATGATCGAAAGAATCAGATCCGGGATACAAATGGCCAAAATAAGCTTCTACCCTGGGGTGTCTGGGCTCTCCCTTAAAGATACGATGAAAAGCTTGGCCATTTAGGAGGGACTCGGAGTCGAGCTGCTGCTCATCCACATTGATAGAAACCAGATGAAGTGGCCCAGGTATTTTGCCAGAATGCCACCTGGACATCTCCCGATGGGAGGAGGCCCAGAGGACAACCAAGAATACACTTGAGAGATTATGTCTCCCATCTGACTTGGGAATGCCTCATGGTTCCCCATGAGGACCTGGACGATGTGGCTGTGGAGAGGAAAATCTCGGCTTCGCTGCCTAAACTGCTGCCCCTGCGACCCGACCTCAGATTAAGCGATAGAGAATGAATTATCGGTAATGAAAAAAAAAATCATTCCATTCTTGACATTCTTTAAAAGCTGCATTTTGTTCCAAAACAAACATTAAGACAAAAACAGTTAAGTAGTTGCATGGAAACTGATCCATTTCCTTGTCTGTCCTTTTCAATCTTAATTCCTTTGTTGTCTTGTTATCTGGTCATCTGAACATATGGTAAATCCGTCTTCCATGGGTTTGTCCCACCACACAGTTTGGCTTCAAGGATTGGATTAAAATCATTGCCTGCATAGTCCTACATGGCGAAGACTCTATTGTTCTAATCCTTCTTTAACACTATGAAATGTTGTAAGGTTATGACCAAATCACAACTATTATCCTCCCCAATCCCTTTGGTATTTAAACAGTCACATTTATCAAGATGATTTAACATATCACAGATATAGCAGATGAGTAAAATACAGTATATATTGCTTTAAAGCAATTACAAAATAAAAACTTTATCATCCAAAAACCTACAGTGCATTCAATTACACTGAAAACCATATTTTGCTGCAAAATCTTTCCTGTATTAGGCCTTGACTTCCAATTGGTTCGTGTCAGGAGGTTAGGGCATAATATTGTTTGTATTACAGCATATGTTATACTTTCTACTAATTGCGGCATGTTAAGCCGCTTTTCCATTTCAGGTTCCAGAGCAGCTTGGGCCCGCACCGCACTGACCTCTCTTCGCCTGGCCTCTGTTGCTTGTCCATTATAAACAGGCACCAGTCCAATTGGGCGGGATCAAATTAACTGTGCAGGCTCCCTCCACTGCACCCTCACAGTATGCGAGGTTCTGCCATTAGACTGCACAAGTGGGGAACCACATCATCTGCAAAATCCAGTGACAACATACTAAAACCACCAAACCAGATACACTTTGGCTTTGCCTACCAATTCCGACCATAAAAATTATGACGCAAATCTGTGATAGACAGCAGCCTTGATATTGTCCACCCCATGCTCTGACACCTGTCTTACCAGGACCAATAAGATCGTATCAGAGTTCGTCATACTCACAGAGCACCCACCAAAGCACCCTCTGACGGGCATGGTCGAATACATTTTCCACAAAAGACCCCAGAACCCTACCTAGGGTGTAGAACTAGGCCATAGCCTGAACGAGAACCCAGAGTCTCCTGACCTTGCTTCTTCGTTGGAAAGTATGTGGATGGAATTGAGGAAGTCTTTGAAGTATTCTCCCCACTGACATAAAACCACATATGTAAAACACAAGGCTCAAGAGTCAGATCGGGGCCACCGCATCATTTTATGTGGCACGCGAAAGGAAATCATGTGTCTACTTCCTTTGTCCTTGCTAAAAATCTATCCCAAAATTGTCAAATTATCCATCTATCCATTTTCAACGCCGCTTATCATGAACAGGGTCGCGGGGAGTTGCAGGAGCCTATCCCAAATGACCTCGGAGAAGGCAGACTACTCCGTGAACTGATCGGCAGTCAGTTGCAGGGCACATGTAGAGACAAACAACCATTCACACCCACACCGTCACTGAGCGGGAACCGATGCCACGTGGCCCGCACACAAGTCTGGCGAGTGAAGCACTAAACCATCAGCAACTGTCACATTGTAATGTTGAGATTTTCAATGTTTGACTTTTGATTTCAAAATTAGTAAACCATCAATTTGTTGTGCATACAGTATGTAATATGATGAGATGATTAAACATTTATTTGGTTTCAACCTCGTTATGGCCAAACCAGGGGAAATTTCTCAATCCTTTTATTTCCAGTAGACTTGATTACGGTCTTTATACCGGACTGGAGAGTATAAAACAGCTGCAGCTCATTAAGAAATTCTACGGCTCGGGTTCTAACCGGAGCAAAGAATTCAGAACATATTACTCCAGTACTAAAAACTTTGCTTTTTTTCTCCATACCTTTGTAATCACACAATTTTTCTATGCTCGAAGGTTGTGGTTTGGGCAAAGAGACTTTTTTTTTGCTATTGTAATCAATATTAAAATATTGTCTGATTTGTGATTTACCAGCCACTGGTGAATACACATATAGCATTCCTCCATTTAATGGAAGGGCATTATTTTCTTGTGCCTGTCACTATATGCAGCTGGAATAGCTAGATCAAAGAGCTCACTTGACGATGACACAATGCGTCCCTGAGAGCACATGCACCATGCGTGATTTGCATGTAGGAAGAGTGTCACCAAGAAGAAAATTACAATGACTTCTCTAAATTGTATAATTTATAATTTAGTGTGTAATGCACTATACTACAATATATATGAGCTTACTAAGAAACCATTAGGATATTATCAAAGCTTAACTACCAGTACACAACATCATTCCCCAAGGCTAACTCTATGGCTTTCGGGAACAAATGGCTTGTAAGTCATTTGCTTATATTCAAAGAACCTAATAAACACACGTCTCACATGGTTTTAAGCTGACCAATTATGGCAAAAGCAGAAGAAAGGGAATTCCACTATGCCAGTCGGGCGTCTTAATAATTCAAGCAACATTATGAGGTAGAGATGGATAACCTACTGTACATCCTCATTTTATTAGTCTGCCGATGATTGCTTCTCCCTGACCATAAATTCTGAAGGGAATGTGGGACTACATTTCCATTCACATTTAATAGGTCCCCACAATGTGAAGAAAGAGACAAAACCTGGTTCCTTTTGAGAGCAATCATTTGCCTTTCGAAGGTGAGGGGGCTTAATAATAATAGCAAAAGCGTTCGCCTTCGTCGAGAGCCAAGCAAGAAGAGGAGCTTGTATTTATTCAACCCTTTTCATTGACGAGATGACTTGCACATTTTCATACAGGATATTCAGTTGTTTGATGTTTCCAGTAATGTTTTACCGTTGCAGTGATTTTGGAGGGGACTGTAGCTGAGGCCAAACAGAATCGTGGAACACAAGGTAGGTAAAGCTCTTCCTTTTACTCATTGCACTTTCGAGGGACCTGTGGGTGGAAAAGCACTATCCAAGTGAAAGAACGTTTATGACATCTTAATGTAATTTATGATGACACACCAGTTCTTACAGTAATCTCAGTGGTGCTGGAGGTGGTAGTGCTTAAGCAAAGGATCCTTATAATGTCTAAATCAGGGGTGCCCATTAGGTAGATCCTGATCTACCGGTAGATCTAAGACAGGTCCCAAGTAGATCCGAGGAGTGTCGAGAAGAAAAAAAACAACAATTTTTGTGTCTTTGTACATCTCAGTAATATATTTTTTGTGTTAATATACACTGCACACAAATAATCTTATCACTCTCATTTTCACAAAAAAAATATTAAAAAATTAAATAAAGCAGATAAACCTTAAATTTACAGTGGCGCGTGATTACATCACCGGAAGTTGTTAGCGCTCAACAGTTTGCAATTGCAGCTTGTGATCAGAGCTGTTGCGCTACATCTTTTATCGTCATGATTCTCATTCAGAGTTTGCGTGTTGAATTCACCGAGGGCATGAGCAAAGAATAGGAATCTAGGAGGGCCCAGGGAAGCACTTTAAAATGGTATGTGTGAGCTACGATAGTTAACAGGCTGCAAAAGTGCGTCGCATGCCTCCATTTCAGGCTGTTTCTCATCATGGCGTGCGCGTGTGTGTGTGTGCGTGTGCGGGTGTGCGCGTGCGCTCGGCGGTAAGGGTAGATCCCGGGAGGTTAGTTGATCGAAAAGTAGATCTTCGATCCAAAAAGTTTGGGCACCCCTGGTCTAAATAAAAAAAAATACAATTCACTCACCATTGGAGAGCACTTATACGGGGCCCATGTGGTGCAGTGACCCCACAGAGTCCAATTGATGGTGTATTGGTGGGGGGAAGAAATACTTGCTCTTTCTGGGACTCTGCACAATTCAATTTACTGCCACCTACAGAACAGGAGTGGAAAAGCATTGCAGTGCATCTGGTCATTTTTTGTACCGTTTCGGATTGTTTAGGGCACTGGCCACAACATGATACGTCACACAATCTAATAACATCCACGGAAGACACGGTTCAGTATTGATTCATGCTGGCCAAATGTGAGAATTTAACAATATATTTAAAATTATAATTGTGACTGTAGCTTCCAGTGGTATTGAACTGCATTGCAATGAAGTACCGTATTTTCTGCACTTTAAGGTGCTTCGGATTATAGGGGGCACCTATTTTAAAATTGTTTTCATAGATAGGGCAGGCCGCTTTATAAGGCACATAAAACAGAAGCTACAATAGTGGCTGCGGTTGTGCTATGCATCCACTAGATGGTGGTACAGTGAAACTCCTCAAGAACGAAACCTACATGGGCGAAAATACCCCCTAATGTGAAAAAATCTTCATGCATTAACACCATTCTCATTTTCCTGCCCCCCATAAGACGAAAAACTCCCTGTTGCGTTATACAAAATCATTTTCTCTGCTCTAGCCTCGCGAACAGATTCACTACAACGGAGTCTAAACCAAAAGTGACCTCTATTGCTTCGTTCGGAAACGGCAACAGCAACCAGCATACTGGTCTACACAGCTCTGAGTTTCCTGGTTCAACATACTCATAGCTGCTCTGCCGTTGGCTTACCGAGCATCCTCCTGGCCTCCGATTGGTCAAATGGGACCTTACTGTTTATGTGTGTAGATACTGTAGCTAGATCCGTGGAAGATAGAGTGCAAACAACTCAGTAGGGAATATAAAGAGACTTACACTCTCTTTTTATTTGGCACATGGCATTATAAGGCGTACTGTCGGCTTTTGAGAAAATTAAATGCTTTTAGGTACGCCTTATAAAATACGGTACACTACAATATACAGAGCCAATGTAAATCATTGTCACAGTGTGAAATATTAGTGATTATTGTATTTTCTTTGCGGACAGCATTGTGATTCAGCTCATGGCTATTTCGATGTAAAGACTCTTGGTGTAACCGTTACCTAATATTATGGTCTCTATGTCTAAGTGGGAAGCACAAGGCTAGCTGACTGTCAATCACAGAGCAGATCATCTATGAGTCTGACTCTGGTCTGTAACTGTCCAACATGGGGTCCACAGTGTTGCTTAGTAACCACAGCACATGAGTGACCTTATCGGTGCAGTCATAAAAATGCATGAAGTCCTTTCATTTCTTTTCCCTTTTTCGCTGCATGGGCCACTACCTTTGTTTTTCCCACCTTTGTCCAAACTGCACACACAAAATTATGATGATTCGGATTGGGAAGAACGAAGGATGACCAGCAGAGCGGTAATCAAGGGCTCCACTTGACACACGCTGCATCAAAGCATGGTGTGACAGAGGTGGGGGGAGCACCATGCAACAGGAAAATCGGCAGTCACAAGTCGCACAGGGAGACAGCAAATGTGACAACAGCCTTGCTCTTAACAACATGTATGTAAAATTTCATCAAAATAAACAAAAGATTCGGATTCCATTGAATGGTTATGTGGATTATGTTGAGCGTAACCTATGAACCATGCTTTGAATATCACAACCCTCTGATCTACTTAAATGTGTAAATCTGTCTTGTTTACAGTGTTGCAATCTGGTCTTAATCTTCAAAACATATTTATGGAATTGAGAAAGCATTATGTTACGCTGGATCTGTTTGCGATGTCTTCTAAAGCCTTTTACGCGTCCTGTACAGATGATTCCACACAGAACATTAAGCACCGTCTGTCGCTCAGCTTGACACATCACAGCGGCCGCGGCGTCCATACAAAGTGTGTTGTTCCTACGGGGAAGCACAGATGTTTAGCCTTGCTGTTGCCGCTGTCACCATCTTAGCGTTCCGACAACATCTGCGCAGCTGGGCTGTCAGTTGTCACAAAACGGGCGGGGATGCCACAGCCTGCTCTTGAACTGTTGACAGCTAGTGGCAGGTCGGCACAGATGGCAAGAGTGCAGTGTCAGGGGGACTGGCACCGGGGTGGCAGGTATAGACCAGGGCTCCCATCTGGCCTCAGCGCTGGCACTTTGCCCCGCAGAATCTTAAGCGCGTACTTAAGGGAAAGCCTGTCAGGAGATAGGAGTCACCTTGTGCAAAACATTGCACTACAATTAAGGTGGGGGGTGGCGGTGAGAAAGTGGACAGCAACATTGTATTAGATAATGGCAACAGTCAAGTGGGAGGGAAATAATAGGAACGGCAGTCTATTATTCCTTGAAGAAATTCGAACCCGAAGCAATTATGAACTTTGGCATTTAAAGTGTTGCTGAGCTATACAAGCTATGAGAATGGTATTTTGTATTTAAATGGAAGGTAAGAAAAGAAAATGTTGACACAAATGATTTACTGTAAGACTATTCATATCCTAAACGCTGCTGTTGAAGAAATTCATGAATGTTGAACAATGTATTGAGGTGTGGAGAGCCAGACTGGTCGCTCAAACTTACTTTTTGATTCTTTATCATGTTTTATTTACCGGTACTTAAAAGCTAGCGGTAAAGTGAAGGAAAGTAAGAGAGAGGACCGCATTGGATAGAATATTGAATGTGAAATGTGTGGTATTTCACCAACAAAACAGACAAACTTGCGACTGTTGAAAAAAATGCAGTAGTTGGTTTACAGCCAACACGAGTGACATTAGGCACACCGTGATCACGAGATGACATTCTCAGCTTCCTAGCGCCCTCATATCAGTCGGTGGAAACTTCAGTCATGATCTTTTTCATTTACGGACAACTTGGTATAGAATATTGATTGTGCGTTGAGAGGAAACAAAAACTTTGGGCCTCCTGTATGCCAGTCTGAATGGTGCATGTCGCTGTTCTGGACTAAAACAACATCATACTGTATTGTTAGACAATCATTAAAGTGTTGCAGCGCCGAAACAAAGAGAGCTGTCATGTTTTTTTTTTAAACATAAACTTTCTTAAAACTCATTCATTCCCAAAGACGTTTTTATACGTCTCTTCTGACTTGGTCCAGAATTGGCTTTTACACAATGAGTTAATTCGTTTTACACTCAAGCAAATATAGACACGTCTCTGTCTGCCTCCGTGCCTTCTCTTGACGTTTGGCTCGAGAGGCGTTCAAAGACCGTCTCTGAAAATCGTAAATTAACGATTACTTCAATGAAACTTAAAAAAATCGAAAACAATGCACCAAAACAGAAAAATCAAGCAAGGAGATCACAAAATAAATTATATGGGGGACTTGGAATAAATACCATAAACAATTCTGAGACAGTCCAGTCTCCTACAAAAGCATAAAAAGCAGAAGCCAAAGCACACACATTCAAAAAGGCATATACGGCAGATTCACACCATAAATCAAGCAAACAACAAAAGACATCCATGCAGATAAAGGCAGAGCAGCGATAAGATAGCGACAGGTGAAAGCAGACGGTAAAGAAAATCAGCACACAAAATGTCTAGTGGAAATTTAGTGGCGACAGAATTGAGTACAGTACTAATGAACCATTTCTTTGCATGAGATTTCAATGATCTTTGTGTCCGGTTCATTAATGCTTACTGGTACGGCATTCCATTTTAGAGCAGCTTGAACAGAGAACACAGATGGTTTTTAAGCCACTTTTTCGAAGTGGAATATTGCAGTCCCTATCCAGATACAGTATATCCAGTGCTTTCATGTCATGTAATCACTTTCATAACCCCCTATTCAGTCCTCATTCAACCAGTTTCTTTTTATTTTTGAGGACATACTGTAGATTTGTGCTCACATGTGAGAAACATAGTGCAAGGTGAGCAACAGAATCAATAAAGTAATGGTTGAAAGGGTCCGCTACTTAAGCTCTTTCCATTTCCTTGATGTTCATGTAGCTTCCCTTTCTTTATTGCGAGTTCCCATGAGTTTTTAAATCAATACTTCTTAAATCAGTTTTATGTCCAGCTATTGATTGTTGATTTATTTATAACCAGCATTTATTTTCCTCCTCAAAAGAAAGAAAAATAAATAGAATCCTGTGGAGCACAATGACAGAAGGGAGGGTCACCCGGTTGGTGTGACCTGGTCTAGCTGTCCACGGCAGAGGGCCAGTGCAGAAGAAAAAGCGCTTCACGGATAGAGCATTCAGGTCATACCGCCCCCCCCCCCCCGTCTCCCCCACAACCCGCCTTCCTTGCTCTCTCATAATCCTCCCCTGAAGCTCCTTCCACTCCCTCTCCTTCCACCCCCCACCCCCAACTCCGTATTCCATATACCATGAGGAACTGCCAACAGATGCCCAGTGTCTAAGACAGGCATTATGTTCTTAGAGGATGTGCTGATAATTCTTCTCTCTCTCTCTCTCTCAAATAGTTAAAGGGGTTAGCATAGAGGAAGCATATCAAGCAAACAGGTAGTCATTCTGCTGAAAGTGTCACGTGATGCAAAACAAGCGCCCGAAGACCCACAGGGGACAAATGTGTTGGTTTACAGTAACACTGAATGAGTTAAACACACACACACAGCAGCCACAATGCTAATTCAAACTCTGCATACTTGTTTGTGTCAGTAATCAAACGTGATGGATAATAATAACTACACGGGAAGCTAAGTGTACCGTAAATACATCAACAGCAGTATTTAAGTGTTGTATTTTCGAACATGTCACTCGTCAAGAATTGAAAAGCGGGACTTCATTTGTTGTAAGAAAATGTGTCAATCATGGGGACTCTGGGAGAAAGTGGTTTGTCAGACCCCGAGGGATCCACGCTGACCTAAATACAAAATTGTCAACAGCGATTTTTACACTCACCAAACAAAAGACAACACCACCAGGGAAACAAACATTTAAGAGAGCAGTTGTGAGAGCAATCCAAGCAGGAAAGCGTTTTGTCGGACCAACGTGGGGCAACGCGGCACTATCAAATTAGGATGACACTTCTTGTATGCAACACGTGTTATTTGGTTTACGGACTATGTGGTTCGTAATAACGAGATGTATTCTTTGAAACATTTACTTGAAATATTTATTTATACGTTGTGTTTCTGCATCGAGAGGGTCAAACTGATTGATACGAGTTGACCTCCCATCCCCTGAAGGAGATTTTCCTCTCCACTCAGCGCTCAAGCAGAGAAGAGCGTTGCCACCGTGTGGTCAAATATGTTATTGTTGAGTGTAGAGGAGCAGCTGTAGAAAGAGTGATAGAGGGAGCGTGAGAGAACGAGAGAGCAAGAAATAAAACACAGCAGCGAGATATATTTGTAGCAGTGAGGAAGAACAGTTTGCACAGTTCTACGCCACTGCAATGTACAAGCAAAGTAATAGATCGATCAGACAGTTTAAATAAAATAACCAAGCTTTTAAAGTTTTGATAATGCATTTCGATTGGATCTCTCTCATTTTCTACTGAAGGTTGCTCAAGGGTGTTAAATTCATTTTGATTCTATGTGTGGCCCACATTGTAGTTTGCCTGAGAGGGCCGTATTAATTGTGAAAATAATATGTACTGTAATCATCTTGGATTTTGTTTTTGCTTTTTTACAATTGCCCATGCAATTCAATGTTGGCTTTCCTATTTAACAACATATCGGTATTTAATTTGAAATCAGAAGACATGGAAGATAGGGGAAACTAAATATTAACCCTTTCATGCACCCTGTAACCTGATAACACAGTTAGCTGTCCACTGTCATAACCGCTGTCCCCGAAAGGGTTAAATAAATGAATGATTGTTCAATTTACTAGGGGAAGTAGTGGGGACAAAATACTTGCAGTATTTTTAAAACGTTTAAGGAATATTAATTTCGGAACAGATTCCCTGCCAAAGGAAAAGAACAATCGAATTAGCAAAAAAAAATATATTAAAATTAAAAAAACAAAAACACAAAACATGAAGGAGACATGTAACATGCCGCAAAAAATTGGGTTTTGGCACTTGATCTTTGAGTTGAGAGATTTAGTTGATCTAATTGTAGCCAGCATACACTACATAAGCAACAGTAAAATTATTTTTTAAGGCGGCTTTGAGTCTTTTTAACCAATACAAATATCCACATTATTTGATCAGAGCACTGCGCAGTCACAGGTACATCTATTTATGGGTTGGGCCCCCACCCATAGCTTAATACCGGTTGACCTACAAAACCAGTGTGGGTGCTGATGTTCATCACAACTGCAGTAGCCTGGAGTGTCGTAAAGACTCATGCTGATTTGAGATTCTATGAGGCTTGACGCGTGACATCGACCTCACGAAAGAACGGGGGGGGGGGGGGGGGATAAACACACAGCTGCCCAGTAACAAGGACTCGCAGCTCATTGGCTACTCAACAACATTGCAATGATGATCTTCTTTGGGGCAAAATGACACACAAAAGGGTTTGTTGTGGATGCATACAGCGCACACGGGAAGGATTTACACACTTGCCGCAGTTCCACATTTGGTTTGACATGCACAAAAGCATGCCGTGTCTGTTCTCCATCATCCCTGCGCACAATCACACACGAGCAAAGCGCTGGTGAGAATTTTTTCTACAATGACACTGGAAAGCCTGTTTTTTTCTGACAGCCTCTCTCTTCTATCACAGGCCTCCGAGCATGAGGATTTTAGCTGCTCCCAGTATTGTACTCTTCCACATGGAGGTGTCGGATGCTGTTCCTGATATCTGCTAGAACAGGGGTGCCAAAGTCATTTTTGTCGCAGGCCAGATTTTGGTTACAGTTTCCCTTGGTAGGCCGTTATGACCTTATAACCTTATAACCATATAAAGAAGTCAGGGATAGCGGTTTATTCATCTATTGTTTGAGTTACTGCCATGAGGGGTTTGGTAACAAGAGAATGCTTACAGTATCGCTCTTATTACAAATAAGAATTTGAAATTTTGGTAGAAATGTTCGCAAGCATCATGAAAGTTGACATCTTTGATTTGCTTTCACCAGCCACATAAAATGATGTGGCGAGCCAGATCTGGCCCCCGAGCCTTGAGTTTGACACCTGTGTGCCAGAGCCATCCACCAATCTTGGGGGCTTACTTCCCCCAGTGCCTCGATCACGACTGTTGACTTCATCCTCCACATTTTCTCGAGTTCTTTCTTCAGTCCTTTGTATTTCTCCAACTTTTCGTGCTCATTTTGTCGCACGTTACTATAATTTGGGATTGCTACATCTGTCGTGACTGTCATGTGTTCTAGTGTTCATCCACCACCAGGTTCCACAGAATCTTGGCCTGGCTATTCTTCAACAACCTTCGAAGGTGTCTGCCATCTTGATTCTGGGAACTCTAGTCCATATTTGGTAACGATATTCTGGTACGCTATTCCTGCTACCTGGTTATGGCGCTCCGTGTATGCCAGCAGCTTATATCTTTATATATATACAGAGAGGGAGAGAGAGCAAGAGCAAGAGAGATACACACGCAATTGACTCAACTTGAGCATCATTGCCATATCTACTCAAAGCTTCTACATGAGGCCGCTTCGATTCCCGAAAGGGGAGACGACACAGTAACAGCTCATTTAGGATCAGTGTGATCTTGCGTACACTAGCCAACACATCAGAGCATCCGGTTCTTCCCACACATCTTTTGAGGGACAACAAGAAAAGACCGATATAGATGAAAGACAGTTTCACACAAGTGGGGATGATGCAACAAGGGCCCTTACGGTTAGCATGCAGCAGTTGCCACGAGTGGCAAATTCGGGCTTTTGTTCCGTCATGTAAACGGAGTTAGCGCACTACCACGGATCCGTTACTTGGTACAGTGATGAGACACTCAGGTGGAATGAGGGAAAACGGACAAGGAATAACAGAAGATAGCAGAAGAGATACTATCACCCAGTCAAATAAGTACCTTTTTTTCATTAACTAAAAATATATACTGTACATAATTCCCTCGATATGCACTTTGGTCGTTTTATATTTAAACAATGACACAAAGTGCAATGTCACCATGACAAAACCATGTGTGAAAAATGGAAAAGTGTTCTAAACAAGACAGTCAGTCTCAGTGAACTGGTTACTTCCTGGTGGAGAAATGACGAGACATTTACTGATTAACTGGGCACTTCACCTTTGACCTCAGAAACCTCACTCATACTCTGTCACTCATACTGTGTTTGACAATGACAAATACTTCCTGAAATGACTTCAGCAGATTCTGAAATGACATGATATGACAGAGACTGTCTATGATGAATAAAGTTCTGTCAACACGTAGTTTTTGTCAGCGCATTATTGCTTTTTTAAAATAATCTGGCGAAGGGGGCTCACTTCCGTCCACGGCGCCTGCATTTCTTTGGTTCCGCTGCTGTCCATAGCCGAGATCAGGCTAGTACTAGGTGAAGCTAACTACAAGAGGCTAAACCGATTTGTGCCACTTCCAGCCATTGGAATGTGTGCCAATTGTGTTTTTCTTGTTTTAGCCGGGTTGTTTTTGTGATATAAAATCTTTCGATCGATATCCCAAAATTCACTTTTCGGCCATTTTCCGTAGGTGGAAATGTGGGTGACTATTCTGTTTTCTTTGCATGCATGTGCGTGTTTATATGGCACAAATGAACAGGCAGTAAAAAAGCTCTGAGAGTAATTCAGAAACTGTAGTAAAGTTGAATGACTTTCTCTTGACAAGAATATTTACTGAAAAAGCAAGACCCAGATATCAGAACTGAGGCTGCATTCAACATTGAGGTTTTTTTCTAGTCAATGGTATTTTTTTTTTATGGTGACATACCGTCTGACGTACTCAAATCAAAAATATAGAAATTGGTACATTAGTTTGAAAGGGATCCAAGAAATTGCAAAATTATGAACATGGTCCACCTGGTTCAGCAATCACCAGAGCGACCGAGCCCCTGCCAATGTTTAAGCACACTTCAAATCCTGTGTTCCTTTGTGCAAAAAAAAAAAAAAGAAGTCTTTATTTATGTACATTTGTTCAAATAGTAACAAACAGTGCATACCGACATTTCCATTCAAAAGTGCAAAGTTTTTGTTTTAATTAGGAACCCCAAGCAAAGAATGATGTGTCTTGCTGCTGCTGACCAGTATTTCCATCACTCAGTCTGTTGAAGAGAGAAGAAAAGAAATGTACCAATTACAAGTTCAAGAACGACATTTATCCCCTTCGAAACAGGAATGCCCCATTTCCATTTTACTCAAAAGTTGGTTTTGCTTGTTTGTTTCATTTTCATGTTTACTTACAGATACAGATCCCCAATCAATGATCCAAATGGGGGGTGCCGCAATTACCGGTATTAGCTGGGGAAAAAACTACTTCTGTCCCACAATAGTGCGCAAAGGTGCAAACACCCTTCCCGCCCAATTCTGCCAGCCCCAAAGTCTTGCAAAATACCAAAAGAAAGAAAACTCCACTCATGCATGCGCACAGTTAAACTACACTTTGGTCTCGACTTGTGGCCAGAATGAAAACAGTGCCCCAAATATCTACCTGTACAAACAAGCATATTTAATTGACAAGCTAATAACAATAAGTATTTTATTGCTCTTATACAGTATTTTGCAGTGCTGTTGAACTCCACATCATATTGAATAATTCTAATAATTGCTTTTCATATGAGGTAATCAATTAAATTCTCTTGATACAGTTATACAATTATAAACATACCGTCTGTTGCCCGAAGACAGCTGAGATTGGTTCCAGCATGCCCGTGACCCTCTTGAGGAAAAGCGGTTCAAATAAATGGATGGATGATGGACGGTTATTAATCCATCTCAAATTGTAGATTGGATTTCATTAGTGCCAATATATGTACCTAGGGATGTCACATGTTGCTATTGACATTCCATCCATCCATTCATTTTCTGGTCCGCTTATTCTCACAAGGTTCGCGGGGGGTGCTGGAGCCTATCCCAGCTGTCTTCGGGCAGTAGGCAGGGGACACCCTGCACCTGTTGCCAGCCAATCGCAGGGCACAGAGAGATGAACAACCATCGCTCATACTCACACCTATGGACAATTTAGAGTCTTCAATCTGTCTGTCATGCATGTTTTTGGAATGTAGGAGGGACCCGGAGAAAACCCACGCAAGCACGGGAAGAACATGCAAACTTCACACAGGGAGACCGGAGCTGGAACTGAACCGGGTACCTCTGCACTGTGATGTTGACCCTGTTTACATTCCATTTGATTTTTGCTTCTTGATTCATCTTCCATAAACACGATATTAATCAGAATGCCATGTATTGCGCTTCCAGGGTCGTATAGAACATATCGTAAGGAATATTTTTGATTTGACTTCCCTTTTAATCGAAAACAAAAATTCATTCTAATTTAACTTACGAAAAATACCTGCTTGCTAATTATGCACTGTTCTTCAAGGCTCATGTCATTACTGCTGCATTCAGTCACTGTACCTGCATCTTCCAATATATCCAGTCAAGAAAGTAGGGTACATTGCCGTAGACCCCTGGCTTGTTCTTCAGAGCACATTCAATCCCCCAGCTTGTGTCTCCAGCCAGCCACCACACATCCGCCTCTTTGACCACCAATGGCCCTCCACTGTCACCCTGCAGCATAAATGAGTGATGCCGTGACATGTCTGTGTGGGAGTGTGTCAGTGACAAAGGCAGCAGAGCCAAACTCACCTGACATGAATCGACGCCTCCGCTAAGTTTGCCAGCACAAATCATCGATTCTGTAACTGCCCCGTTTAATATTTCACGATTGTTACACGCCTCTCTGCTGTAAATTGTCACCAAAGCCTGATTGAGTTTGTCTGGGGATGGACCTGAGGAAAGTGAAAGCATCCACTTTAACGCTTTCATGCGCACTGCAACCTGATAAAAAGCTGTCCACCGTCGTAACTGAAAGGGTTAAGGGCATACAGGGTTGAAGCCTCAGTCTCTCTCAACTGTATTACTTTGTTTTAATTCCAGAAAATCTCATTTAAAAAAAGAATAAAAGAAAAAGAAAGGTTTTAAAGAAAGAAAACAACCACCCCCCAAAATTTTTTATCTAGCTCGATTAAAAAAAAAAAGAAAAAAAATAGTAATTCACAGAAATCCTTTTAAAATGTTTTTTCAAACAAAAGTAGATCATTATTTGTCTAATAATTCTGCGATTATATTTAGCACCGTAGCCGCCACCAGGCATTGCCAGGTGATCATGTTTAAAATAGTGGAACAGTGTCGAGAACAACCAATCTTCTTTCTGTGCAATTCTTGCATAGCATAATGCATAGCATAATGCTTTGTCCCAAGATGAATTTCAATTAAAAAATAAAACAAAATCAAACATTTAAATGAAAAAGAAAATTCTAATTTTCTCAGTGAAGAAATTCGTCTTACCAGATGATCGCAAAGATCCCCAACCTGTAATCCATGCTGCATCTCCAGCTAAGAATTCCATGCCGAAGTTTGGCAAGCACACCGGCTTTACTCTCTCTGTTGGATCAACAATTCATTCTGTCATGTTGGGAAATGAATTAGGGAAATCAAGCAAGAATCTTGTTGTTGGATTTACCTGAAAACGTCAAAGGTGTGTCAAGCTTCAGAAGTGCGATGTCATTGTCGTATGTTTCAGAGTCATACTTCTCATGACTGATGATTTTTTCAACTTTTTTGCCGTAATAATGGCTCATTTTAAGCAGGCTTATGTCGCCGGAGTACACGGTCCACACTGATGGACTGGAGAACCTGCCATTTTAATTGTTTTTTCAATTTATTCCTATTGATTCAGAATGCAATGGACTTGCACAGGCCAAATATGGTCAATACACAAACTAAACTTTCATACAGAAGAGAACCAAAATGTCAATTAGAGAGATTAAAGATGGGCGTAATAACTCACCTTTGGAAGCAGTGCGCAGCAGATACAATCCAGTATGAGCTGATAATGGAGCCTCCACAAACGTGTCCTCGACGAGAAATCTGGAGACTGACCTGCCATGGCCAGACTCCATTTGAAGCCTCCGTACCCCCTACAATGCGACTGCTGAGGAATGCAGAACTTTCTCCGCAATCTGAAGACAGAAAAAAAAATTATTAAACAGGTCGGTTGCTTGTCTCAGACATCAGCAATTTCAAACAGTACTTCTGCCCCAAGGATGGGAATCCTGTTAGTAGAAACAAAGGACCCATTTTGGTAGGTTGGCATCCGTGGCGTAAAAATGGGCAAAACTATCAATTACTGAAAGTGCCCTTCACTCCTCCCTCAGTTGTCATCTTACCGTGGTGCAGGAGTTTGTGTGTCCCACCAACCTGAGAAGCTAAATTGTTGGGAACTTTAGCTCCATGGGAAGTTTAGCCAGGGAAAATCTTAGGGGTGGGCCCACACAAAGAACACATCCTCCAAAAACAAAGCAGGTCACCTTACTAGAGTTAGGGCTCAATGGTAAGCACCTCGCATGCACCTTGGCCGTGCCCGGGCCAAAATGGAAACATGGGTCCCCCCGCTCTACGGGATCACCAGCTGCCGGAGTGACCAATGGGGGTCAGGTACCAAAAAGCTGGCACCTTGGCGGTCTGACACATGGCTATAGAAGTTAGGAACGGCACCTTTCTTGCACTGAAAGAGCCTGAGCTGTTGTACAAAATTCAGAAGTTCCGACAAGCTATAGTCCAGTCTTATCTCGATGCACAACTTGTGCTCGGTAACCAGTCATCTTAAGAGGGGTTGGACTCTGTCCCACTCTGTAGTTATCCATGGTAAGTTTGCCCTATTGACGGTGCGACCATAAAGTGGTTGGCCTCAGTTCTGGCGGCAATCCCTGCGGCCATTGGTGGACACCAACGGTGAGGAATGTTGTTAAGATAAGAGAGTCTTTCAGGTGCTTTTTGATCTGCAGGACTCTGGAGCAATGGATGCAAGCTAAGAGGAATGTTGCCATGGTGGCCGCTGAGGCAAAATCTCAGGCGTGGGAGGAGTTCAGTGAGGCCATACCGATGAGTTCCAAATTACTTTTAGGAAATTCTCGTCCACCATCCCGCATCTCAGGAGCAGGAAGCAATATACCACACGAGCATTGTGTATAGTGGGCGTGGTCCTCTGCAGACCTCGACTTGGGATATTGTGAGTCAGAGCAGAATGCTTAAAAAGCCTCAAGTCCACCGGCATTCCTTCTTATAAGGAAAGTCCAGTGCATCTGAAGTTGGCTTTCATTTTTTGGGGTTGAGGTCGCCCAGGTGGTCAAATACTACTTGGCAGAGATTGGCCCAGGGTTCTTCAAGACTCTGGCTATTGTGAGGTTGCCCTGGCTGAAATGCCATCATGGACAGTGCCTCGGTATTGGCCTATCGGAGGTGGTGGTGCCCTTTTAGAAAGAGGGGACCAGAGAGTGTTACATTACATGGGATCAGACTTCTTCCTTGGTCTTATTGGGAAGTTCTATTCAGGGGTTCTGCAGAGGCAGGTCCATAAGGAAGTCAAAGTCAAATTTCAGATTCAAGAAGAGCAGTGTGACTTGTCTGGCCTTTGAACAGCGAACCAGTTTTATATTCTGAGCAAGGGACTGGGGAGTGCATGGGAGTTTGCCCAATAAATCTAGATTGGCTTAATGGACTTGGATAAGGTATTCAACTGTTTCTCAGGGGTATTGTGGGGATGCGCTCCATGAGCATGGTGTACCTGACCCCATAATACGGGCTGTTTGTTTCTTGCACATCCAGTGTCAGACTTCAGTCCACACGTCCGACAGTAAGTTGCATTCCTTTCCAATGTGGGTTGGGCCACACTTCCCTTTGTCATCCAAAATGAAAAGTAGCGAGATGAAGTAGGGAATACATCTACCGGTAGTTTGAGTTACATTAGGTGGCACTACTAACTATGACGAGGCTGAGTATATTCATTTGAAATTGCAGCACAAAGTCTGAAAACTGAACGGCCCTGACAACGTACCCCGAACATGGCATGGCTAACTAACACTGGTTGTTTTACAAATGATGTCAGGAAGATGACACAGACTGTAGATTTTAAAGATATACCCTGATGTTTTATTTTTGCCACTTTTAAAATGGATAAATTAATATCTACTTTTTGGCAACTCATATTAGCTATAGCTAAGCCTTTGGAATATGGAAAGAATTTAAGCAGTATCTTACCCATACAACGAAGACCAACAGATTTTCCTTTGCAACTTTGACTGATGACAATTAAAAAAAAGTATTTCAGTAAACATATCACATCATATATATTACATGTCTGAAAACAAGATACAAAATTTTCTTTTAACTATGATTGTGCATTAGCTAATTCACACACCTGAAAGAGAGTTGGGACTGTATTAGCGATTTATGGTTGCTGCCAGGCATCAGCTTCATGAATCCTCTCAAGGCTAAAGTGCCCACATTTGTTTGCCTGGAGGTTACATAATCCTGCCTATGGGCCAAACAAAAGAAAGCAATCAGTGTGGTTGTACAAACATGCTTTAACACAAATAACACAAATGCTAACTTTCCACTCACATTATTTTCAGGAGATCAGGTGTCATATCAAGCACATTTAAAAATGTCTTCTTGGCTTAATGTCTATTGAGCGGAATCCATTCAACCAGCGGTTATATATATCTCAATGTATTCGGGGGACGTATTACTGTGGTTTTGAATCCCATGTAAAACTCAACTCAAGAACAGGGAGCAAATGTTTATATAGTCGAGAAGCTCACCTCTTGTAACCCATCTGCCCACACACAGCTTTCCCAAAATTGTCATCCCATCTGTCACCACATACAGGAATCCACGATTGGCTCTCAGATGAGAAACTCTCCAGCATAAAGTTGCTTCCAGAAAGGCGAACTGTTAAATAACAGGAATATCGCTGAGCCAAACAAATCCTATGCACGGTTTGTGTGTCCAAGACTGAAAAAAAATGTAAAGGTTTTTACAGCAGTTGGACTCATCCTCGCCATGCGAACAATCTGTGACACCATCACACCACTGGGAGGTGCGTAGACACTTCAGACTATACCTGCATGACTTGCCCAGTGCACACTGGTAGTACACTGCGATGAAACACACAAATAAAGATATGATTACACAATAAATGGTGCTGAGAGGTAAACTACTGTAAAATGCATTCAATTGTGCTGATGCAGATGTAAGCCACATCCACTTCATCGTGTTTGTGAATTTGGTAAATGCGCTATGCCTCACTGGGCATTCCTGCCGCACTCCCAGCGCATCTGCAAATTTGGTTACAACAAATGGTGTCCATTTTAGACTTGCAAAAAACTTGACTTGCAAGACAAATTCAGCGCCGGTCTGTGTGGTGGATGTCATGGGAATTCATTTATAAAAATAACACCACCCTCTGAAGCATTGTAGAAATCAAGCAATTGAATGAAATGGCATCTTAAAAATAACTTGAAAGAAGCTCAGACTAGACAAAAAATGAGACACTCCTGTGTTCTGGAAAAACCTGACCCAGAAGTTGTATCTTTGCTTAAGCCTTTGAGGTTAAAACTGGGGGTGGATGGTGGGGTTGTGACTTACAGTTGTAACGGTCTAATGGTAATAAACTGTGACTTACGGAAGTACCACAATAAGAGGGTGAGGATCACCAGAACAAGAAATACACATATGGATGCACACAGGATACGTTTCCATGCACACCTCGTTTTTCCTGTTAGGACAAAACAGACTTTGAGTCACAATGTAAACATCAGGTACTTTGTCGAGACAAGGTAAACGCAGTTACAGTACATAAAAATGTAAATTGTAAGCCCTGAAAGCTATACGCACTGTAGTTTCACCTCTACTTTAGACAGTGTGACATGCAGAGACGTTACAACAGGGCAGCCAAATAAGGAAATTGACGATGAACATATTATTATAATGTAGGCCAAATGCTAAATTAACGCAGTTTTATTACATCCGCATGGGGATGTCACTCGAAAAAATGTGGAGTGGAAATCATGCATATATAACAAATCATCACATTTACAAAAAAAATGTTAACTTACTTAATCTATGAACATATTGGTACAATGCAGGACAAATGCGAAAACATTTGGGTTTTTTGGTTATTATTTATTACTTATATGCATCAATGACATTGGTCAACGGCAAATTTTAATCAGAGATGCCTTAATGTGTCTAAATATACAGTATTTTGGACGCTGATTTTAAAAATATCTTTACTTTTTACTAGGACACAATTTGTTCTATCAAAATGTGTTCAATATTGATATTACCATGGTTGTATCGTAATTTCCAGACTAACAAAAATGCACCCGCGTTTAGCCGCAAGAGCTAAATTTCGCCATAAAAACTAGTTTGCATATACATTAGCCACTTTGGACTGATAGCTGTGTGCCTCCACCTTCTTAAATGAGGTACTGTCTATCTTATAATCACTGGTGGATGCTTTTTCCCCCCTCAAACAATGCTGAACAAAGCTATAGTTACAAAGCATGCCAGAACTTTTCTCAGACTCTTGTTACATGAAGCTAATTTGCAGGTGAGCTTTTTTTCAGTCTGGCCACATGATCAAGACTTGTACATGCATAGAACGTAACATTTGAAACCCCACCCTCCAGAAAAAAAAATCCTGGACATATCCCTGTCAAATAAAATTGAATATTGACAAAACGATTTGGAGTGGTGTCGACAAGTTAATGTTTCATGGTCTTTTTTTTCCCTGTGAAAAACCTGAAAAGGGTTATCTGGTTAATACTTACAGTATATCATATTTAGTGTTGTGATTTATTTTCAGATGTATTTATTTCTTTATTTATTTGCTGTCAAGATCCCAGAAATGGTTGATATTTGGTTAAGTGTGGCTTTTTGGAAAACAATAAATGTTTATGATTAGACACCTCTGTGATCGTCACACTTTTTTGTTTGTATATATATATATATATATATATATATATGTATATACACTGTATATATGTTTTGTTTTGTTTTTTTTATGTTGATCCATATAGGGTGAGGTACAACGCTAACAATAATACAATCATAAGAATTTAAACGGGATGACAAAGACTCTTTCTTGAGTGATACAATCAAACGTTTGTCTCGCAACTCAGGGGAGTGGGTCAGCGAAGGGTTCTGACACAAAACGGAGTATAAACCAGCATTTAGTGACTACCTTTATTTTCTGTGGTATTTTGTGGCGCAGCAGGTGTCGTCGTTTGGTGGGTGTTGATCGGTTTGGGAGCAAAGGCGACGTAGCTTGGAGTCGGCTCAGGGAGAGTAGGATAGATCCCTTGCTGTGGGGCAAATGGCGGGGGTCGACTTTCCTCATGCTGGAAGCCGATGTTGTCGTACGTGGGACCATTTGTCTGAAGAAGAGAAAAGAAAATAGTTCAACAGTAATTTCGAATGGCTAAAATGAATCAATCCGTAATTGCTTTGGAACAGTGTTATAAATATTATTTGAAAACAGAAGTAGATGAAACTCCGTAAAGGCCAGTACTAAAAGTGTTTTTTTTAAATGACCTACCTGGTTATTATTCATGTTGAAACTGGTCACACCGCTTGTTCATGAAGGACGTCTGGAAATTACTAAAATAATTTGTAGTATTTAGTCAATCATAGTTTAAATGTAGACTCAGTGTAATCAGAAAAAAAAATGGTTTTATGTTTTCAATTTCGCACGTGATGTCATGCAGAAGGGGAGAAAAAAAACAATATTTGACTAGATTAGTTGAGATCAGCTTCACTTTTTAAAACGAAATGTTCAAGGGTTGCATTATAGCAAAGTACACCGGCATACACTGAAGCATATTTATCAGACGTACCTCGCAATCTTAATGTCTCCAGCACTCCGTTTTTCGCTGTCCTTTCCCGCTTGTTCTGTCTCATAGTCACCCAGAGGAAAGTAATCAACAGCCATGACCACGCCTTCCTTTTTTTTCCCCACTGTGTGCACAAGACAGCCTGTTGTTTGTCTCTTCATTCAAATGTCTCTTCAAAAACGGAATGAGCAAACAGGTATTGAGGCCGGCTATTGATACACCTAATTCTCCGATTAAAATCCAGAATACCAATGAGATTAGTCATCTCAATTCCTCCAGTTTATCAGCTAAAATCCATTCATAACGGCATTTGATATCCAACCAGTTCCGGTTTTATTAATCCTGTTAAATCCACATTTTAGGTCCACAAAAAGATATCTTCTACATTCACTCAAACAAAACCAAACCAAAAAGCGTACATAGAAATGCATCATTTCAAACTCATTTCTTGAACTGACTCATAACTGCCGGAATTGGGATAATAAGTACATACAGTATTCCTGTGGATGAAACATTGATATGACATGTTTTGGCCCATCATCATGAAGTTAGCGCTCCACCACTTTTTTTTTTTAATTAACGATCAAGAAGGTAACTATAACGATAACTATTGGTAACCTCCAAACAAATGAGGAAATGTCAACTCTGAAAATACTTGTGGCCAAAGGACTTAAACTCTGTTAATATTTAGCTTAATGTTTGACTGCGTTGGAAAAGAATGAGAGATGACATTTTTCCACTGAGAGACTAAGGGACATTATGTTCTTGTTGCGAATAACAACTCAACACCTCCAACCAGCATTTTAAACAAACAACACATACAGTGATAGTAAGTTCTATTTTTTTAAACATTGATCACAAACAAAATGAAAACCTAGGTAGTAACTAGTTGTTAGACAATAAGAAACATTTTTTCCTTGGGATTTCTGCTTTTAATAGTTTTTTTTTAATGTATACTGACTGAGTCATCGGTTTTCCCAGCCACACACTGGGATGGGGTAAAATGTCGAACATCTTACGTTTATACGACCACACTCATTTGTTCAAAATACATAAAGGACATTCTGGTTGCAATTTTTTACATTCAAGGTGATGACACGACACAAAAATATGAATGTAAAACTGAAAGACAATCACAGCTGAGATCGTGACCTATTCTCATATCTGAGGGACTTGGAAAGCAGAAAAAAAGAAAAACAGCAAGTTGGAGGAATATGTACTGGGGACCCTGAACAATAATGGCAACTGATTCAGAAAAGCTAAATATTCCTCATACATGATCTTATTTTAATGAACCATCTTTTTTTCCAATTCTCAGTTAGAACCTTTTGTTAGTCATTAAAAAAAGGAACCTATTTTGTGTATATAGACACTTTTGTAATTGTTGTATTAACTTAGTTAAAACGGTTTTAATAGTAAAAAAAAATCCTCATTACCGGTACTTTTACATTAAAGTATATTCGACTTTTTATTCCTGTACTGTGCGTGTACTTTTGCCACCTCTGGCGGCCACCCAGATCTACTACTACACCCAGTACAGTTCGACACTTTCGTGCACTCGAAACAACCGAGGAATATCAACATGATTGTATCCAGACAATGTCATATATATATTTTTAAATTGTAACCATAGATAAATCTGCTTCAACGAATAGCAATATCTATTTTTAAAACATTCCTAAAATCTGCAATATGACGTGAAATTTGAGCTCGTACCAAGGAAAAACCAAAGGTAGCAAAATCACAGCAATGAAATGGCGCAGCTTAGTGGCCAATACAGAATCTACAGTGGCCAACATGACTAGGTACGGTACACCACAACTGATTTCTTAAAAAAAAAAAAAAAAAACTTGAACATCTCTTTTCTATGGCATATAAAATACTCTTGAACATGTTGGTTATTGATTTCAGATGAAACTTAATGTGCAGAGACAAAATATATCAAATGTATCAAATGGTGGAAAAATAAAGAAAACAAATTAACATTTTGTAAATCTCACATTTGAGATGTAAATGAAGAAATCATCCACAAGCGAGTCTAGTCATTGTCAGCATTCTAGGGTGTGTGTGTGGGGGGTGGGGGTGGGGGTGGGGGAGGGGGGTAGCTGGGGGGGGTGTCCACTGAGAATTGATTTTCTTTTAATTTACACAGTGAGTGCACTCACTGGTCTGTCCACTTGCTACAATGAAGGGAAGATTTTTTTGGTGTTTTTTTTTTTTACAAAAGACATCAATACAGCATTGCTTTTATAAAAACTATTTATTCAACCATTTCAGTGTAGAGTTAAATATTAACTTATTTTCCCACCTAATTGTTTAACAAAGGATGTAACATTGGAGTTAACATTGGAGTTATGATGTCAGCGGAGTTAAGTCCTTATGTGTTGTGTGAATAGGCCTCCTGGAGCCTGACAAAAAAAGAAAAAAAACTGCATTCTTCATAATAAAGCGGAGAGCTTTGCAAACGATTTGGACGCTACAATCCCTCACCCACATATTTCAAAGAGAATATTAAAGGGGCTGTAAGCGTCCCCTTTCCATTTCTAGAACTTCTGGATAATAATAGAAGAGGCTCCACCCCCTCCATTGCAGATACCTGCCAGACCGTACTGGCCAGACTTGAGGTTGTGCACCATATGACCCACAATTCTTGCTCCAGACATCCTGACAGGTGAGAAAAGGGGACATGATTAGGAACTACAAAAAGTTACGTGCCACACAGTAACAACAACTACAATAATAATGCATCAGTATGACTGAACTTAGACATATTTTAACTTTTATTTGGATAACTTTTTAGTGCTTACCCAATGGGGTGACCGAGTGACACGGCTCCCCCGTTGACGTTCACTTTCGCAGGATCAATGTCCAGCATTTTGATGTTGGCCAGAACGACCACACTGAAGGCCTCGTTGATCTCCCACATGGCGATATCGTTTTTGGTCAGCCCGGCTGCGTCCAAGACCTGACAGCCACACACAGATGCCCTTTTGATTTAATAACATCTCTGACCTGGAAGTACTTCTTTAATTAGGCATTTAGCAATTACAGGAAACTCAAAATTTAGATTATGTGTACAAACTTTTGGTACAGCGTATGCAGGGGCAATGGGGAAATCAATGGGTGCAACAGCTGCATCAGCAAATGCTACGGAGCAGAAAGAAAAGACCAAAATTACAGATTTGGTTTATAACAGAAATGTGAGGCTTCAGGCCACTCCAAACACAGCTAAGCTCTCATTGGCGACCAACATGAATCAAATACTTGACAACTTCGTCAGTTCAGAAATAAACATTGAGTTAAATTTAAGCAAAACAACTTCCTGAAAATGGCACCTACGGAGAGATACGTTTATGAAGCAGTTTATTTCAAGAATTAAAGATCAACTAATCCGTGGTGTTTGGTGCTTTAGTTTTATGAAACGGCGCCATCTATCCATCCGGGCAAGGACGACAGTGGGGCAGCAACATCCAGCGGATTAAAAGAAAAAACTGGCCATCTTCCGCTCCTACTGTAATAAAAAGTGTAATGTTTGGCATTACATTAAATAAAGATTCTTTCCTGGAGATTTTAATCCCTTATTCTGCCGCACTGGCGGCCTCACTTGGCTTCTATTACCGACTGTTCTCTCAACCATTCCCCACTTTCCTACATAACACACTTGTGGTACGGCAAGTGATGAGGGATAAGCATACTTAGCATTTTGAAACACAACAGCGCTGGATGAGTTACACCATAATTTGTGATTGGATTGTGGATGCTTGGGCTGTCTCATACCCCGTAGGGAATAAAAATCAGAAGCTTTTCGTTTTCACAATTAGATTTCATCATAAATTGTCCTTACATACAATCCTGGCCAGTGGAGTGACATTATGTCTTTTTGCAGCGTCTGCTGTCATTAATACAAGGGCAGCAGCTCCATCGTTCAGAGTGCTGGCATTGGCGGCAGTCACTGTGCCTAAAACAGCAAACAAAATAAATAAGACACTATTCCCCCCCCCCCCCCCCCCCCCGCCCCCAATGAACAAAAAAAATGCAGGGAAGACAAATTGATCATTACCATTCTCTTTCTGAAACACTGCCTTAAGTTTGGGAACTTTACTAAAGTCCACCCGCCTCCACTCCTCATCCTCGGACACGACCACATCAGGTTTGCCTTAAAGTCATGAAACATACAACATGAAAATGTCACAGAGAAGTATGAAGAAAAACAATTGCGCTCTTACCAACCTTTCTGTGGGATGCTAACTGGAACAATCTCTTTGGCCAATACCCCCGACTCGTATGCAACTTTACTGCGCGTGTATGAGCTGATGGCATAGCTGTCTTGCTCCTCCCTGGTGATGCTGCTTTTCTTTGCGGTGTTCTCTGCACAGTTGCCCTGTTTGGTGATGACATCAAAGATTAGCGCTCACGTGGAATTAGAAGCTGACCTTATCAGACTAAAAACTTCCATTGACTCAACTCTGCCATGTGGATAATACCATCTTATACTGTACTTAAATACTAAATACTTTGTATGCATTGTGCTAACAAATACGTGACGTTTTCCATGGTGCTAATGTTTAAGAGTTTAAGTGGACAGTTACCATGTGGAATTTATTGTATACATCAGTCAGTCCGTCCTTCACAATGAGGTCTTCCATTCTAACGCCACCGTAGGATGGTGTTTCTCGAGGCATCACGTAAGGCACATTGGACATGCTCTCCATCCCTCCTGCCACCATCACTTCCTGAACAATAATTTAAAAACACACAAATAATTCAACGTTCATTTTCTCTGGTGGAGTACACACAACAATCCCACAAATATGAACCGCTAATGAAATTCAAATTTGCCAATGGACAATGTTTTTTTTCCTGGCTAATTCCTTTAATTATGTAAAAATCACCACGCAACACGCATCTCTAGCAAAGCTAATATTGAATAAAACATTTTAAAAAACCAAAACAACCTCCGTCTAATTTTGTACAATGAGAGATGGATACAAAGCTTACTTTTCAAATGGGGTTCACTCATGCACGTAGAGAAAAAAAAAAGGCTTTATCAACCTGGTGTCCACACATTAGACTCTGAGCTGCCATCATGATTGACTTCATCCCAGAGGCACAAACTTTGTTGATGGTTGTTGCTGGAGTGCCAAGTGTCAAACCTAAAAGTAATACATTCAAAACGTTCATCCACTCTCAGAATCAACCACTGATAACATTTCACAGTTACGTTGAGTGCTGTCGCATGTATTTGTAAAGCATTAACCAGTCGAATGTTCAGAATTAACACAGATGTAATCATCTCTGACCTGTATTATTTTATTATCTAGAGCAGGGGTGCCCAAACCTTTTGGACCGAAGATCTAATTTTCGATCAACTAACCTCCCGGGATCTACCCTTACCAGCACACGCACACACACGCCATGATGAGAAACAGCCTGGAACTGAGGCATGTGATGCACTTTTGCAGCCTGTTAACAATCGTAGCTCACACGTACCGTTTTAAAGTGCTTCCCTGGGCCCTCCTTGATTCCTATTCTTTGCCCGTGCCCTCGGTGAATTGTACACGAAACAATCTCTGAATGAGAATATTGACGATAAAAGATAGAGCGCAACAGCTCTGATTACAAGCTGCAATTGCAGACTGCTGAGAGCTAACAACTTCCGGTGACGTAATCACGCGCCACCGTAAATTCAAGATTTACTTGCTTTTTTATTTATTTACATTTATTTACACAGCGTACATTAACACAAAAAATATATATTATAGAGCTGTCAAACGATTAAAATATTTAATCTAATTAAAAATGCAATTGTCATAATTAACTCAAATGAACAAAAAAATTAATCGTGATTACTCACATTTTTTATCGTTTCTGAATTTCCTTTTACATTTTTTGTCCTATTTTTCCCCATTTTAATGCTATCATCAACTTGGAATCATGAATCAGTTTTCTATGTGCCAAATGCAAATATTTACTGAAATAATTTCAATTTTACATGAAAATTTTTCACCTGGAGCAGTTGTTCACACATAATCTCTCACACAATATTACTGTCCATCAACAACAGTGAAAAAAATATTTTGTCACACAAGCTGCTTTAACAGCTTTTTTAATGAAATCAAAACGGAGCAATATAACATTATAAAGTGCACATCTAAGGTAAACTAGTACTCAGCCTATAGTGGATTTAAACCATGGTTGCATACTTCGTTTTTCTCAAGTTTGCTTTGAACACAGCAGTCCGTTTCTGTATGTTTGTTGGAGAATAACGAGACCCCGGACACCAGTGTTCCTTAATGTGCCGCTGTATTCAAAACTGCCGGCTGTACAAACAAGCGCAAGAATTCCCCCGTGCTGCTGGGGTAAACCATTCTGAAGGAGGGGGGTTTCACTCCCCCTAACAAAGTCAGGCTATATTGATTATGTTGGTACTTCTTGCACGGAAGTCTCTCTACGGTTTTTGTGTCTACCTCATTTCGGATGACTACACTTGGTTCGATGACAACACTGGAGACGTTTTATTTTCGCTAGGTCGCTACCACTGCACCGCTGAACTTTCTTTGTCATGTCATGTCATGTTTCTTTGAGCCTCTGCGCACCGTCACTGTCAAACGAACACAGAGAAGCTCCACCCGCTCTATTTATATGGACACGGAACGCTGTAACCTTCCACACAAAATAGTTCCAAACAAGTAACAATCGCGTCAGTGGCATACATCGTATACCTGTATGATACACAGAGAGAGAAGAACAGGTAACTTTGATCTTGTCAGTGGAGCAATCTGGCAACTTTTTAAAAGTAAACTTTCCATTCATAAACTCTTTAAGTATCCGTTTTCGGTGTCTCGCGCTGCGTGGCTGGCAAAACAGACATGGGCGTGAACTTCTGCAGCGCGCTTGTTGTTTTGTTTCTGGTGTATTTATAGAGCAACGTAACATCCGCTTGTGACGTGTGCTGTGTTAATCTCGCGAGAAAAAATTTAATCCCGTTAAAATTCATTTAAATTAATGCCAATAAAAACGTGCTAAACTGACAGCTCTAATATATTACTAACATGTACAAAGACACACAAATAGTTTTTTCTCCTCGACACTCCTCGGATCTACTTGGGACCTGTCTTAGATCTACCGATAGATCAGGCTCGACGTAATGGGCACCCCTGATCTAGAGCAATAGAAATGTTTTTTTCCTCTGTGATGCAATTGAACCTTGTTCATTTCAAACATGCAGCTTTATTTGTTTGTTTTTTACTACTCATGTGTTGCATTTGAAATCAGTTGACAATAGCTTGGAGCAGTGCCACTTGATGCTATTTTAGGAAACCGAATACATGGGATAGCACATACCCATCAACGGCTTCTGTTTATTTTAGATCACAGTAGCTGAAGGTTAATGACGATGCAACAACAAGGATCAGTTGCACTTCTTACAACACAGGTGTCAAACGCAAGGCCCGAGGGGCCGATCTGGCCCGCGCCATCATTTTATGTGGCGTGCGAAAGCAGATCATGTGTGTCAACTTCCATGATCCTTTCTAAAATCCAGACCGAAATGTCAAATTGTCATGTGTAATAAATAACATTGAGATTTTGCAATAAGTTTCTGCTCCTGTTCACACTGACTTGAACAACAAGTGAACAAACAACAAACAAATAGTTGACTGATTTCAAAACAATACACCATTTTGTTGCGTACAATTAATAATAATAAGTGATGATTAAACATTAATTTGGCCTCCGAGGGAAGACGCAACTCCAAAGTGCCCCGCGACAAAAAATTGTTTGACACCCCTGTCTTACAAGGAACCTCAACTCAATGAGACACGTGGAGAAGATGATACTTTCAAACATTTTTAAGTATGTACAGCAATCACCATACCATAAATTGGTTGGCTTTATTTTATTGTCCGGTATTCTGTGACAACTGCTATTTTGAAAGAATACGTGGGGTTATGCGCAACTGAGCTCTTTCATATCAACTCTTGAATATTCACTGCATGTTGGTACAGAGAAATGGTGGCATCTTCCCTAACAACAAGCACATGGATGGAAATGTGACCATTATAGAACAATCACTTCAGTGAGGCACAATGGATAGGGCCCGTGCAGTGTAAAATTATTTTAATCGTTCATAGGGGGCTTTCTACTTTTATCTTCGTGGTAGATAAATAGTGAAACATCTCACCTGCTCCAAGCAACGCTTGTCTGGTGGGAGCCTGTCCTTCTCCTGCTTGGAGCACATTGCCCATGTAGACCTCATTCACATCTTCAGGCTTTATTCCTAAATTAATACAATTGCATTTAGTGTCATCAAAATCAATGTCTATGAATGACCAAAGCACAGCTTTAAAACAATTAAAAGTCCTTTATAAACGGGTATACAAACTTGAAAACAACAGCTGCAACTGCTTTTCACAATTACGGGAAATGTATTTGATGCCAGGTTTATCAGTGGATCTGGTTAAAAATACATTAAGGAATCGGAGAAATGTGAAACTCTGCAACGTGTTGGGAATAAACTGTACCTGCTTTATCTATAGCGCCCTTTATGGCAACAGAGCCCAGTTTTGTAGCTGGGACCGCTGCCAGGCTGCCCTTGAAGGAGCCCATTGGAGTGCGGACTGAGCTGACAATGACAACTTCCTGAAACATCACAACAAAATCTGCGTGAAGTGTACACTCCAAACAAGGACGAGGGACATAAATATGCACGCTCCAAACTTACATTGAGAGATGGACGAGACGTGTAGGTTCTTGACAGGTATTTGTGAATCTAAAAAAGGAGACCCGTGACGCATAAGACTCCAAACATGAATGAAAGTTCAAAAGACAGTTGTTGAATTTGTGAAAACAGCTTAGCAAGGAAATACAGGACAATTCATGTTAGCGCCCGCTTAAGTGGGCACAATTTAAACTTGCCTTGGCTTAACGTTATGTGTCATAATGTGAATGCCTCGGAGTAAAAAAAAAACAATGATCGGCAGATAGCAAGAAACAATTCACTTGAAAATCAATAAATCAATGTGGTGGGCGACCCGTGTCACTAATTTATGTTCACAATCAAGGACGAACGCAATCACAATGAAGTTAGCTAGTTAGCTTAGCCGCTAAATATTTACAACTGCAGGAGGCACGGACACAAGGTAATGGAACATATGACAAGGGGCAACCTTAAATTAGTGTATTGCTGAACACGCCTATGCTTACCAGGCGCTTGCATGTTCCGGCGCGTATGGTTAAAAGTCCACTGGATGACATTTTTTAACCCGATGAGTCCACTTCACCTTCGGCTGTGCACTTACACCGGAGAGACTCACGCAGCCAATCACGTGGAGAGGCGTGTTCCTCTGACGTAACCTAAAATTATTTCGTCGCGTTGTTAAAACGCAATTTCGCCACCTTGAGGCTGAAACCGTTGTTGCTGTTGTTTTGAGTTTTGGTTTCAGAAGACAGTCAACCGATGTAGTGCAAGAGTCGATATATTTTATTCTCTGTCGCAGGTCACATTCAAATAAGCGGCAATTCGGAAGCACGCTCTCACCTGCAATTTAGTCTTCATGCGAGTTTTAGGATTGTGTGAGGAAGTATACAAATAAACTCACACAACCAACAGTAGAACATGAAAATCCACACAGTATGGCTAAAGCCTAAATTCGAACCATAAACCACAGTGCTGTCCAAATGTTTGGTTTTACTATCCCCCGTCCCAGAATCAAAGGACAATTGAGGCACATGGCTTAGAAAAATCACAATGGGTATTTGGGGGAAAAAAATTAAATTGAACTGTAAAATTAGCTGACTTTGCGGCTAATACTCTGTTGCTGTGGCAAAACCACCCTCCACAGAGGTTTTCCTCTCACTAAATTGGTAGGTAACAACAGTGGAATGGGAACTGCAAGATATAGACTTAAATGCTTAGGCGAGCCCATATGTAAGCTGAAATGTTCATAAAGGTAGGTAATGTTCCCCACTGAAATGAATGGAAGTGCAGTTCATCCTTACAGATCGGAGTGGACCCCACATAGGCGTGGACTATGGTATTTCAAATGTGGACAAAATATCAATTTAATAAAGTCAAAAAAGTTTGAACAAAGGCTCAAACATCAACTGATATATAAAGACTGGGGCCCAACTTACGTTGTAAAGAAGTAAACTTTACGAAAAACCAAAAAAACAAAACGTAAGCTGCTAAACTAACAAACTACATTTTTAGTTCTTTTCTTTTTTCTTTTTATCCTACAAAAACCAAAGAGTATTTACTTTTGCTTTTCCTCACGTGGCAATGTTGAGGTAAAGAATCCATGACAGTGAAATATATATTTGCAGATGTATTTTGCATTGTGAAAGAAAAATAATTTGATCACATTTATGTTGTCAGTTACTGTACTCCCAAAGCTTTATTAAACATGACATAACACCGGTTCTGCCATTATATGGCATTATATTTGCCCACGCTAATAACCAATCAACTCATGAGATTATGCTTTTCTAAGAAGCTAAATCCCCTACAAGCGATACTAGAAGCGGCATGAACCATCGAAAAATACTGTAATACAATGCTCATAGATGGGAGACTTCGGTGACTGTTCAGTCACAATTCATCCAGTCACTGCTCATCAGCGTGCGAACCACTCTTCTTCTCAAATAACTGTATTGTGTCTGCCTGGATCCATACGAGAAGAACAGGTATCCTGCAAAATGTTGAGTCTCATTTAGACAACGTCATGTTGCAGGAAGAAGAATCTTTGAAAAATGACCTACCCCTATACTCAAAAGCAGCATCAACTCTGTAGCCAATCCCGGGGAGCTCTGTGCGAATCAATCTGGGGTTCCGGCGATCCATTCTGCCTCTCCGTTCGTTATAGCTTTCGATTCATAACAACAAACATTACGATCTGACTAAAATAGTTGCAGACACTTCATTGCACTATAAAATGTGCCTCTTTAAGTACACCGCTGCAAAATACAACTGCAAAATACGAATTCAACTAATTGTTGAAGGAGTATGTCTCTGATTTTGTCAATAAAAACACATCACAGTATAAATGTAATGTATTTATACGTATGCATACACACACACACACACACACACACACACGCACACACGCACACACACACACACACACGCGCGCGCGCGCGCGCGCGCACATTTTACTCACCTCCAGTATTTGTTGTTTACAAAAAAGAGAGTTCTTCCCACAAATGGAATGTGGACGGCGGCATCTACTTTGGTGACAGATGAAGGCAAGCCAAAGTCGCTGAGAGGTTTGGGAAAGCCCGGTAAGACTGTGTTCCTTTCGACTTGCCAGTAGTGGTCCCCTTTGTCAAGAAATTGTCAAGTTAATACATTGTCACTGTAGAAATGTTTTTGAATATACAGGATCTGCCGTTTCATTTGGTCCAACTCATTTGTACCTTCAATTAAAAAAACACCTCGCCCATATTCATAAGCGGCATCGACTTTGTTGATGCCAGACCAGACCGAATTAATTTTCCTTGTGGTGACACCATCCCAGTTGCTGATTCTCTTCCAAAAATGGCTTGAAAAGAAATAGAACATTTGAAATATGAGTAGATATTGATGACGCATCTAGGTAAAAGTAAACATTTGTTTTATGCAGGGGGTGGAATGTAAATATACTTGTCTAACCTGCCTTTGAAGAAATAAAGACGGCGCTGTATGGACGTTGCAGCATCAAACATGAGATTGCGGCTACACCAGTCTGGTTCTTGTGCAGGTCCGGGATCTGGTTCTTGCGTGGGTTCAGGCTCTGGTTCAGGCTGTGGTTCAGGCTCTGGTTGTGGTTTTGGTGCAGGCTTCATTGTTGGTTTAGTTGATGATCTGACTCCTAGAGAAATTCGATTTATATTGCACCTTACAAGCTAACCAACACAAGGACGTGTATCTATATGCATTTGACACACATGCAAAAAAAAAAAAGAATAAATAAAGCAACATCACAGGGTGTATCGGTGGAGATGCGCTCAGTGGAGTGACAATTTGGCTACTCGGTAATAATAGTTAGTTTAGGCCCTCAGGTAGTCCCACTTAAAACAGCAGTCATCAGTTCAACAGCAGCAGTCACTTTGTTCGCCACAAATACCCTCAAACACGAATGGCAGATATTCACGAGTTTTTCTGTAATGCTAACTTGTTCTTGCTTGTGCTAGGATGACAACCAACATGCTAGCCGGATGCGGCAACCAATCATATTTTAGCACTGTGTGTCCTACAACTAATTATATTGCAATGGAGGGCTCCCTGCTTAGAACCTTAGTGGGATTCCAAATAATGTGTCAGCGTATGACTAGCATGCCACATTTCAAGAGAATGAGAGGAGTTGCTTTAATTGGTCAGCAGTGAGTTAGGCTGTGATCACGTGATCACCCCCACCACAGAGCAGACCTCCCCCTCCCCTCTTTCTCTTAGATTCACCATCCTGCACTCATCTCCAAAATTGCCAATAGTGGTTCTAACCCAATGCCGTGCAGGATTTGGGCGGTTCACAAAATTAGAGCCCATTATATTATCCAGATGTACAGTTTCTCACATTGTGGCATTATTTTAATCGCTGCCAATAGGCCAAACTCTCACCATATAGTGCCTGCACTCCTTGGCGGTCATCTTCTGGTAGCACATAGCCTTCTGTGTTAACGTACCGGTAGGTGGGGAACATCAAGGCGGTTTGAACCTTAGAGTGGGATAACCCGAGTGCATGTCCAAACTCATGGGCTGCCACTAAGAACAGGTTGACTCCTGTGAACAAAAGCAGTTAACATGGAAACATTGGCGACATGCTTAGCTTTGGCGCAGTATGATTTCCATTATAACGATTAATTGACGGCGCACCTGATGAACTAAGAGTCCAGGTTTCATCTTCATCAAAATGAGTGTCACCTCCTCTGCCTCCACCAGGGGAAAAGGCATGAGCCAAGATTCCACCCGCCCCATCAAAGGGTGCAAAATCTCCATGATCTGGTTTTGCAAGAGACATCAAATTAATATCCTATTCAAGTTTGTCCCAGGACGAGGGGGCGCTTACCGCGAGCCTTGAACTTGATCATTATGTCCGCAGTGCCTGTTTGAATCTGCTTGAAATCCAAAGGAACAACGTCACTGTAGATCTGCAGGGCTTTGGAAAGTGTGGCATCCACGAAACCTTTACTCAAGTCCGGTGTATATTCAGTTATCCTAGTAACATTTAACACACATTTAATTGTAAGCTTAACCAGCAGATTCAGTGGCGAATTATTGCAATGTGTTCCAATATAAAATTGTCAAACCTGTATGTGACCACATTCTTTTCCCACTTGGGTTGCCCATCAAAGTGGGCATACTTGAATGTCTGTAAGTCTGTGAAACCGCAGCGAGGTTGTGACATCACTTCCATTGTGTCGCTGTCCAATTGACCTGTCACCTCCAAGCCAAAAAACTCCTGCATTATTTTGAGAGTGTCCGTGAAGGAATCAAGACCGCTGCGCCATTGTTCGCTATCAGTGGTGACGCCCACTTCAGAGAAATAATGAGAAAGGTAATCCTAGACAAAAGAAAACACATGATGGTTAAAAACTTGCGAATTACTTTTTGTTTGCTCAAATGTAGTGTGTTAGCCTTTTCAATCTTGAAAGGATGGACTGAATTTTTAGCTTTTTAGAGGTGTAAGAAATTCTTTCAAGTTAAATAGATGAGTGGTTCTGAAAAGTTTGCAAACTGCTTGGAACCCTTATTATTGGTTGTGTCATCGGGAAACAAAGTCTGCATTTCTAAACAAAAAGTGACGTACAGAATCGGAGGATCCCATCACGTTTGATTCTCTCCATACTCTCAGGTTGAACTGATCAACAGTTACAGCTGTGTTTACCTGAGCTTTAGCGTGATCTTTTTCGTCGGTTAGGATGCTCGGCACAGCTCCGCTGAGAACTACTGTCATCATCATCATTAACGCAACCTTGACAAGTGATGAACGTTCCATGATTATTATCCTCGTGCACGTGAAGACCAAGTGCCTGCAAAAATTCTTCTTCCCGTACTCTGCACACTCGTAAAGCCCTCGGTTAATTCCCGAGATAGTGTTTGGGATATGAGGTTAAGAGCAGAGAAAGATGCAAGACTGGGCAGTGAAACATTCCAGTGACTGTCTGAACAGGCCCCTTTGCAAAAGTATGGACGGTAACGCTGAATTAGATTAGAGAGACAACATTCTGAAGATGTGGCTAACTGCTTGATGAGCTTGTGCTTATGATATGAACCTAAATGAGGGAAGTGTGTTTTGACACAACGGGGTTTGCTTTGTAACTAGCTTAACTCTACGTTTTCGAAAATTTGCTTTCTGAGATACCCATGTCATGATTCTAATTTTGTGTATTTATTTATGCGAAACCAAACAAATGACATTTGGATTCATCAGCACGAGCGAATTTTTCCTGTGAGCTGATTGGCTGCGCATCATCGCCAGTCTGTTGTCTACTTGCATACCGTATCCTGGTGGTGTTGTCACAATTACTTATTTTGTTTAAGTGCAAACTTTTCTTTGATTAGTTGAGCTGTGCTCCAATTTCTCTGAAGCAATGCGATACATTGCTTTAACAGCAGCGGCGGTAGGGGGATTAGGGGTTTTGTCAAAAATTAGGTTACGTTTGAATTTGCAGCACTGTTGTAAATAAGGACGCCCCCACCCGCCGCTCCCCTGTTATCCTTTCGGGTCTCAGTCACTCAAAATTATTTCCAAAATGTGACCCAAAAATGAAGACAGGAATACAAATCATACAAAATTTTATTCATAGAGTATATTAATGTAATACATTTGAAAACAGGTTTTATGAAACCACTTATATCAGTCATTCTATATACAAATGAGGTGCATCACAAAAATTCCAAGACTGGTGTCACAAAAGCGATTTCAAATCCAAACTGTGAGTTTTACCCTTTCGGTGTGGGCCAGGCAATCGACAAGCTCGTTCTCACTTACTATGGGAGAAGAAGCAAGAGTTGTGGCTGGACAGCTACAGGCACTTCTCCATGAAAATACAACTGCTCGCAATGTCCTGGGAAACTGTCAGTTGCAAGCTGAGAAGAACATGGCTATGGTGGACCAACCGCCGCACTCATGGTTCACTGTATTATTTTTTTCCTCTTTCCCAAGCTCAAAGGAGTCATCAGTGGGATGCATTTCGAATATGTCGATGACAGGCTAAGACGATCGAGTTGCGGAGGATACCGGAAGAAGTCTTCAAGGAGTGTGTGCCAGTAATTTTATACGGTATAGCTTACCAGCATGACCCCTTTAACCACTCAACAATGCATTATGTGTATGTTTCCCCCACCCGTTTCGAAGTTCATGTAACAGGGTCCTCCTTAGTAAAAAACAAGGAGAGAGCGTAGCTTTTCAGAGCTGTACCGAGACTGTAACTGTTTAAACATCTCAGCTCCAGAGCTGGTCTGAGATCATAATGGATTACATTCGTGCGCTCTGCTCGTGAGAAAAGACAACTCTGCTTGACTCATAGTCTCTCTTGTCTTTTAAAGTTTGTCTGAAAGTTTTGGATGGCCTGATGGAACTGACAGTGTGTGGCAGAGAAGGCTTGGAAAGTACGTTAGACTCTGGGGGATTACTTGGGAGGGGGAAATTCATAGTTTGGATTATAAATATATATTTAGTGACAACAATACTGAAATATTTCTTACACGAGTAGCTTCCAAATAAACTTTGGTCTAGAAGTTAGTGCAACGTAAGAAGTAGCTGTTTCTCAGTACACGGAACAATCTTCCTGTGGCCAAGTTGTACTCAAGCATGTAAGGTCCACTGTAAATGTAGGTAAAACCTGGAAAACAGATTTTAATGTGAGTTGATAAAATATTCTTCTCATTTTTGATTAAACTCTTCCATCCATCCAAGCAATCAATTTTTTGTTGTTGGTGGTGGTGCGAACACTTTGTTTGACTCACCTCTGTATTGGAAAGCCGCCGTCACTTTTCTCAGACCAGAAAATGTCTCATCAATACGTTTGGGGAATCCAGAGTCCACACTCTTTTTGGCCTCATCAAAACTTGACAATATCATAAAGGGAAATTTTAAATCGAAGCTCAGGGTATAATATTTGTTCAAAAGAAAATGCATGCTTGTTAATTACCTGTAGTAATAACTGCCCACAAAAAAGAGAGTCTTTCTTGATTCCACATCATAGAACGCTGCGTCAATTTTCCTCACACTTCTGGGCAGGCCGAATGTAGTGAGTGTTTGGGGATAGCCACGGACTAGATTGTAGCCAGCGAAAGCCCACACTTGCTTATCTACAGGTGGAAAAGATAATAATGGCTGGATTTGAATATTGACACAGGGTTGGGACTTTAAACAGGTTTCATAAAAAAAAAAAATCTAATTTACCTTTGAAGATGTAGACTCGGTCGGCATGTTGGTTCTCGTAAGCGCCATCGATGTTGACTGGAGCACTGGGCCAAAAGTTGGTGATTCGACTCTGCTGAGGTGACCTGGCCTGAGGGAAGCTTCGCCACAAGAAACTGAAAGCACACATTTATAAGACATTTACAAGCAATATTCATAGTTTTTCCAGTCTGTGTTATTATCATTATCCAGTCATACCCGTCTTTAAAGAAAAGCATTTCTCCTCGCAGGGTAGCCACAGCATCAAGCACCATGGTCGAGTCACAAGCATCAGGAGTTGTGGGGGGTGGAGGTCCTGGCTGAGCATCTGTGTTCGGGCCTGGAGGTAAAATTGTTTTGGAATTACCGTCTATGCTTTGGTGGTGGTGGTGGGGTGGGGGGGGCATTTAAACAGCCTGTTGATACACACCATATAAAGTCTGGATGCCTTTGACATCATCCTGGGGCAGGACGAATGTGTCAGGATTTCTATACGAGTACGTGGGGTACATGAGGGCGCCTGGGTCATCAGAATGAGATAAGCCCAAAGAGTGACCAAACTCATGGGCTGCAACCATGAAAAGGACATATCCTGCAGCAAAAAAAACCAAACAATTACATCATTCCAAATCCCTATAATGCTTAGTGTATGGTATGCAAATACGCCCGAATAACACACCAGAATTTGATCGGAAGGTAAAGGTCTCATCCTCATCAAAGTGAGCATCTCCTCCAATGCCAGAAGATGGGGCGAAGGCATGGGCCAGAGTTCCATCGGGGCCATCGAAGGGGTAATAATCACCATGTGCTGAGAATAACAATATAGTCAAATCAGATTTGGCAAACTCAAATTAATATATTGATCAGGTATCTCAATGGATCAGCTAATATCTGGAAATTATTCATCTTCCAAGTTCCAATGAGCTGGCAGGATGTTTGCCCTTAAGCTCCGAAAATCTTGACAACTTCAAGATGCGACATGCACTCACATGCCGCTGGTGTTGTCATGCAATCATGTTATCGTGAGTGATTTGTTATGTAACAACTGCATAATTGGCTGAAACAACATCAGTCAAAAATGTACTCCAGCTAAGCCAATGGCCTGCGTGAGTATGTTGTTGAGCTAATTATTTATTCGTCTATATATATATTGCGCGTCGTCCCGCACGCGGTCTGTCCTTCCGTCTGTCCCTTTTCAAAACGTACCTACTTCACCGCGCCGCTGCGCGCCGCCACTGCGCCGCTCAGGCAGTGGCTCACTACGATCGCACGGGCATCTTAGCGAAAAAATGTTGTCTACCCACAAGCATTGCAATGAAATTGTTAGTTATTTAGTAGAGCTAAACATCTCTTTATTTTCGCGATAAGCAATGAAGATGAACAAAAAGCTGGACCAAGCAACAACACTTTTGTGGGCCGAAGGCCCACCTTACCAGCCTTCCGCATGAACTAGCTGATGAGCCGCCCGGAGGGCGGCGAACCAGCTAGTAATTATATAAATAAAAATGATTTCTATACAGTATATATTTTTTTTCTATCAGATTATAATAATTACCGGTAATTCTGTTTTTTTTTGTGTTGATAACAAACATACCACAAACAAGTCACAACCAAAAGCCATTTAAAAAAAATGCAATACACAGATAGATTTTTACTTACACTGGCGACCAAATGAAATCATGATGTCCGCTGTGCCGCTGTACAATCTCGTGAATTTAAGAGGAGTAACTTTGGCCCAAACGTTCAGGGCTTTTTCGATTGAATTGTCGACTTCTGAGCGTGACATGTCGGGGGTGTAGTTCTCTATTCTGCAGATAGGGAAAAATACTGAATATTAGCCTCGTTCGTAGATAAACAAACAAACAAATACAAATGTGTGTGTGTTGTGTGTCGTGTGTTGTGTGTGTGTGTGTGTGTGTCATCCTAGTGAAAAAGTATTTACCTGTATGTCAGACTTTTTTTCTGCCACTTGAGGTTGTTTCCAAAAGTGGAGAAACGGGCCAAGTTATTATCTGGCACGCCACAGCGGGGCTTCTTCATCATCGCCAAGGTGTCAGCATCCAGCGTTCCCGTGATTTGTAAACCAAAGAACCTCTGCATTTCACTCAGCCGCTTGCTGAGCTGACTGATCCCACGTCTGGAAGGTCCGCTTTCTTCCGTTAGGTTGAAGAATAACTTCAGGTAACCCTGCAAAAAAACAAAAAGGCAAAATAGAGAAAAATATAATTGTGGCAATTCAACAAGGTGAAGGTGCCTAAAAACTACAATTCAAGTGCAAAAAATAGCCGACGTGACAACATTTAAAAAAATAACAAATTTACCTCTGCCAAACTTTCATCTTGACGATTAATTTCTGCAACTGGAAGACAGTAAACTGCCAAAGCCAGGGTCAGTACAATGCAAAGGCTGAAGGAGCTCATGTTTCCTCAGTGATTGTGTTGTGTTGCCCCTGCACTGGATGTGCTGTTATATAGGATTGGAGTTGGGGGGTGGGCGCGTTGAGCAACAGCATTCGTGAGTCAGTGATGAGTAAACGACAAGACTGGATTTGATTAGTCACCAAATAAAAACTATGAAGACTATAATGACATCAGCAACCGGAAAATTCTATTTACCGTATCTACATTTTTTTTATTATGGTAATAATTTTCCCTCAAATGCTCTCTTCAACATACATTTAAAAGTAAGACGTGCCATCGGCATGCTGGGTCTTGTCATGTCCATTTTATGAGCAGAGCAACATTTTTCTGTTGTTATTTCCATGCTGGTGCTGGATCTAGGACAGAAGGTTAGCAGGAGGTCTAAAATGTTTCCTTACAGAGTGCAAATGAGAATAAAGCGGAATGATAAGAGATTCAGGGTTCGATTCTGCCTCCGGCCTTCCTGTGTGTAGTTTGCATGTTCTCCTCGTGCCTGCGTGGGTTTTCTCCGGGTACTCTGGTTTCCTTGCACATTCCAAAAACATGCATGGCAGGTTGATTGGATGTCCAGATTGTCTCTGGGTGTGATTGTGAGCGCTAATGCTTGTTTTTCTGTGTACGACCCGCCATTGGTTGGCTAGCAGTTCAGGGTGTCCCCCGCCTACTGCCCAATGACGGCTGATATACGCTCCAGCACGCCCGCCACCCTTGTGAGGATAAGCGAATCAGAAAATGGATGGATGAATGGACTTGCAGAATAAACACCTTTGGCCACTACTAGCATGAATCATAAGTAGGCCAATGAGTCATGTAATCAGTCAGTAACACACTGGTTGGTATCTTTTACTTGGAGTCTTTACAGTCACTCCTAAAATTGAGGGTAATTCAGATTTATTTTCGGATAATATAAAGCTTAGGTGTCAAAGTCAAGGCCCGGGGGGCAGCTCTGGCCCGCCTGATCATTTTATGAGGCCCGCAAAAGCAAATCAAGCATGTCAAGTTCCATGATACTTGCTAAAGTCTGAACCAAAATTTCAAATTGTCACATGTAATCCACAGTAACAGTCATTATTCTTCACTTCTGATTTTAAAACTATTTATCCACCATTTTTTTGTGCACTAAATATGTAATATGTGGAGGTGATTAAACATTTATATGGTTTCCCAAAATTCATTAACAGGCCTCCAATGGCAACCGTAACTACAATTTGGCCCCCTGACAAAAATTTGTCACCCCTGATATAAAGCTACAGTAGTCAAGAACACTGTCACATGTGCTTAAGGCGATAATTGTCTTCAAGATGGCTGTGGCAGGTAGGATAAAATAAGTAGGCAAGAGTGAAAACAGGAACATTGAACCAAAACAACAAGAAGAAACATTTTCTAAAAAATATGAAGATCATCAACAGCCTCTACTACTAATTCGGAAGGGAATCTAAAGTGATTCATCCATCCATCCATCCATCCATCCATCCATCCATCCATCCATCCATCATCTACTGCTTATCCGGGGCCGGGTCACGGGGGCAACAGCTTTAGCAGGGAAGCCCAGACTTCCCTCTCCCTAGCTAATTCTTCCAGCTCTCCCCGGGGGATCCCGAGACGTTCCCAGGCCAGCTGGGTGACATAGTCTCTCCAGCGTGTCCTGGGTCTTCCTCGGGGTCTCCTCCCGGTGGGACATGCCCGGAACACCTCACCAGGGAGGCGCTCAGGAGGCATCCGAATCAGATGCCCAAGCCACCTCATCTGGCTCCTCTCGATGTGGAGGAGAAGCGGCTCGACTCTGAGCCCCTCCCGGATGACCGAGCTTCTCACCTTATCTCTAAGGGAGAGATCCATTCATTCATTCATTCATTCATTCATTCATTCATTCATTCATTCATTCATTCATTCATTCATTCATTCATTCATTCATTCATATTCCTAACCGCTTGATCCTCACTAGGGTCGTGGGTGGTGCTGGAGCCTATTCCAGCTGTCTCCGGGCAGTAGGCGGGGGACACCCTGAATCGGTTGCCAGCCAATCGCAGGGCACACAGAGACGAACAACCATTCGCAGTCACACTCACACCTAGGGACAATTTAGAGTGTTCAATCAGCCTGCCATGCATATTTTTGGAATGTGGGAGGAAACCGGAGTACCCGGAGAAAACCCACGCAGGCCCGGGGAGAACATGCAAACTCCACACAGGGAGGCCGGAGCTGGAATCGAACCCGGTACCTCTGCACTGTGAAGCCGACGTGCTAACCACTGGACTACCGGGCCGCCCGGGAGAGATTCATGTGTGTCATAAATTTACAATGACGTGATAAGATCTTGACAAAAAGTCCAGACTGCACAGGTGGGAAGGGAAGGACCTGATGGCTGAGAATGGAGTTGACAGATACGGGTGAGACTAATGAGTCAGCGTTTCCACAATTGAATGACAAGCAGTGACACTATAAATTGAGTTATACACTTGCAAATAATTTGGCCTCAGTGAGCATTTTCTTCCAGTTAAATCAGAAAAGGCCAGATTGACGGACATCTATAAAAAAATTATCCTGACCGATTATTGTTATCATCATTGACAATAACACTTAGTACATGTACAATATTTCTAATTGCAAATCCTTATTTGTGTGGTCAAAGTTCTTCTGAATCACAGTTTCTGTGGAATTGGCATGAAACACAATGATAGCGAAAGAAGGAAGCTATAAATTAGGCAACAACAACAACAAAAAATCTTCTATTTGTTATTAGAATACGAAAGCTGCTCCAGTTTTGCCTTCCCTTTGACGAACTGTTGGTTTGCATTTTGTCGCTGTTTGCCAATTTATGTACGCCGTTCACACCCGTTTTGTGTGCCCTGTTGTCACATCGCCCTTTTGTGCAATGCCCAGCACCTGAGTCAATTTGTTGCCGTCTTCTTGTCAGACATAGACAAAACATGAGTGGCAAGTTTGCTTGGATGCTTAATTTAATTGCGATTGGCTGAAAAAAACCTTGATCTGCATCCGAAAATAGGGGCCCCAAATTGATTATGATAAAGTGAGAGATGGCGCTCAAGACCGTATTATTTTATGAGCACTGCAATGACTCCAAACAATCCATTATGTGCTAAAAATGAGCTGACACCAAATGAATGACTAGAATTTTATTTCTTCCACTTCCGCTTCTTCTCTCACAGTATTTGCATTGATACATTTCAACCTGTGGTCATTGTAGTGTGACATACAATACATGTACATTAAAAACAATCATAATAATACCTCTTTTGTGAGCAATCTTTTATCTTCATTTAACTTGATTTAAAAAATGCGATAAAACATTAAAAAATAATGAATAATATTATTGTCAAAAATATCTTTAAATATAGGTACCGTAGTTTAAAAAATATATCAAACAATTACAGTAGGGGTGAATCCAGATAGATTTGTGTCCGCTCGTTTTGATTCTGAGTTCCTTCACCCGAGCAATCTAGACGTTGGTGCAGGGCAAGAAGTAGTTGTTTCCCAACACACGGAAAAATGTCCCTGTGCTCAGGCTGTACTCAAACATTTGGGGTCCACTGTAGATGTAAGTAAAACCTGGAAAAGAGAGGCTCAGTTTTATTTTTCTTTATTAAAAAAAAAAGGAGTTATACACAACAGCCTCCACTGATTGATTGTTCACTCACCTTTGTACTGCAAAGCTGCAGTCACCTTCCCAGTTAGGCCACTAAAGGTTTCATCGACACGTTTTGGGAATCCGTCGTCCCTTTTCTTACTGGCTTCATCAAAGCTTTTGACAAAAAGAATATTTTGATCGATTTGCAAACAGTTGTGTCATTCCGACAAATCAATGGTCCGGTCCGATTACTTCAATGGAACATACCTGTAGTAAGATCTGCCAACGAAGAACAGTGTCTTTTTTGATTCCGCATCATATAGAGCTGCATCGATTTTTTTCACATTTTTGGGAAGACCAAAAGTTGTTATTGCTTTGGGATATCCTTGAACAAGATCGTAGCCACGAAAAGCCCAAACTCGACGACCTGCATCAAGAAAAAAGCCTTTTAGAGGATGCATGGCAGAGATGATATTTTGGATGAAAACAATGTGATATCTGGAGTTGAAAGTTACATTCACACTAGGCAACTCATTTGGGGCTTTTTGGCACACTTGGCTCGAAATAACACTTGTGAGATTCTGCATGCAAACATGCATGCATGCATGGATGCAGCGTCGAATGGGGGGAAGACAAGAATCGCACTGAGCGAGGCATGCAAGGCCAAAACCAGCCCACTGCGTGTGTGTGAGACCTATAATAGAGACGAAAGAAATAAACTGTACCTTTAAAGAGAAAAACATTGCCCGAATATTGACTTTCATAAGCAGCATCAATTTTATTGGGGGCATCGGGCCACAGGTTGGTGATGAAACTTTGCTGAGGTGTCCTGCTCTGAGGGTAGATTCGCCAAAAGAACCTGAAACCACACCATACATGCATTAACTACGGCATATGAACCCTTTCCGGGACAGCGGTCACTACGTTGGACAACTTATCATGTTATCAGGTTACAGTGTGCATGAAAGGGTTCATATGTTTGATTATTTGTTTGAGTTTTTCAAATCTGGTGATACCTGTCTTTAAAGAAGAGCATCTCTCCTCGCAGAGTGGCCACAGCGTCAAGCACCATGTTCGAGTCACAAGCATCAGGAGTGGTGGGGGGCTGCGGCTTATCGGGATTGGTATCAGGTTCCGTATCAGGATTGGGACCTGAAGATGAAATATGGACTTTTGTTACTTGATCTTCAAAACCCTCCTCAAAACTCACTTGTATTCTTTGGCATTCCACTCAGCATGACTTAGATTTGTTCTTGGTTTTACTGTTTGGTGCTTTCTACCGTCTTTATTACCGATTTGTTTGACTGTTTATTGTATATGTTGAATTGCACCATGTACAGCACTTTGTATGCAGCAATGGCCGTTTGAAAGTGCTCTATAAATACTGTTGAGTTGAGTTGATGATTTTCAGAAAAAAAATAGGAGACTGCACATGACTTTCGATGACATACCATAAAGAGACTGGATGCCTTTGATATCATCTTGCGGCAGACGAAAGTTGGAAGGGTTTGAGTATGAGTATATGGGGTACATGAGGGCACCGGCATCGTTAGAATGACCTAATCCCAGTGAATGACCAAACTCGTGAGCTGCCACCAGGAAGAGAACATATCCTGCACGAGAGCCGACAAAAAAAATCATCAGTCATTAGGCATATCCCGAGGCATATTTAAAAGGAACGTATGTGAATGCCTACGCAGCTTGAGAAACTCACCAGAATTGGAACGAAAGGTGAAGGTCTCATCCTCGTCAAAGTGAGCATCTCCTCCGATGCCAGAAGATGGGGCGAAGGCGTGGGCCAGAGTTCCATCGGGGCCATCAAAGGGGTAATCATCACCATGTGCTGATAATTCGGAAAAGATTGACATCAGCGGTGACACGCCTACGCTCTTGACTGTTTTTTCATTTGTGTTAACATCCAAATTTGCTTTTGTTGTACAGCTAAACAATATTACCGGTTCTGAAATAATTACATTTAAAATGAATCAGTTCATTTTGAAATAAATGGAAAAGGACAACGGAGAACTTGTTCGCGATAGAAGAGTTTTAGTTCGTTTTATCAACAGAAAATGTATCGGCATATTGAGTTTGTTTTCATTTTCTGGGAAAGCGATCACAAGTCCAATTTTCTTTATTTTTCAGTTTTACTTTGAGTTATTAAATTCGTTTTCGTGACTTATAATAACATTGATCGACGCTGCCAAAGACGATTTGTTGTCAGGACTGCTGGCAAACAATTTCAGTTGTCTTATTGCTAGTAAAATATCTCAGCCGTCTTGAATACAGCTTTACTACAAGTCAGTTAGTTATTAGGACAAAAGATTAATATTAATTCGTCAATTTACAGATATATATTCATTCATTTTACGAACCGTTTCATCCTCACTAGGGTCGCGGGGGGTGCTGGAGCCTTTACCAGCCGTTTTCGGGCAGTAAGCGGGGGACGCCCTGTATCGGTTGCCAGCCAATCGCAGGGCACACAGAGACGAACAACCATCCACGCTCACACTCACACCTAGGGACAATTTTAGAGTGTTCAATCAGCCTGCCATGCATATTTTTGGAATGTGGGAGGAAACCGGAGCACCCGGAGAAAACCCACGCAGGCCCGGGGAGAACATGCAAACTCCACACAGGGAGGCCCGAGCTGGAATCGAACCCGGTACCTCTGCACTGTGAAGCCGACGTGCTAACCACTGGACTACCGGGCCGTCCACTTATAAATATATATTTATATTTATTTAGTTTTATTTTTTTATTCTTATTATTTGTTTTTTTTCACCCTGTGGGGAAATTGAGTGATAACATGCAAACTCAACACAGAAAGGCCAAAACTGAGATTGATCAGTCAATTCATCCATCCATCCATTCATTTTCAACACCGCTAATCCTGAAGCGGCTCATTCTGATTCTGTACTTACACAGGCGACCAAATGAGATCATGATGTCCGCCGTGCCACTGTAGATTCTCGTGAATCTAAGAGGAGTAACTTTGGCCCAAACGTCCAGTGCTTTTTCGATGGAGTAATCGACCTCTGACTCCAACATGTCTGGTGTATAGTTCTCTATCCTGCAGATTAAAAAAAACACAGTGTAAGAACCATATGCAATAATTACGCAGTTTGTCACTGACACATTTATTCATTTTTTACAGCAAATCTTGTTCTAAGTCACACGTGAGCTGTAGTTTATCCCAGATGTCAAAAACACAACAATCAGTTTGTCACTGTTGGACTATTGGAAATCATTTATTTTACCTGTATGTCAGACTATTTTTCTGCCACTTGGGGTTGTTTACAAAAGTCGAGAAACGGGCAACCTTGTCGTCCGTAACGCCACAGCGGGGCTTCCTCATCATCTCCAAGGTGTCATCATCCAGTGTTCCTGTGATTTTTAATCCGAAGAATCTCTGCATGTCACTCAGCTTTTTGTTGAGTTGACTGAACCCACTTCGAACGGATGGGCCACTTTCATCCGCGAGGTCATAGAATTTTCTCAGGTAGCTCTGTAAAAGAAGGCAACTTTATCATCAAAAAGAATTTATGGAGTAGAACATGTGCGCTCAACATTTGGCAGATTGTCCACCTAAATGGATGATATCAAGCCTGCTCAGATGTTAAAATAATAAAAGAGCAATAAAAATACACACCTCTGCAAAAGTCTCATCTTGCGCTGTCAAATGCGACGCGGGCCCACAGTAAACCGCAGCTGCCAGGCAGAGTAAAACGGTCAGGTGAAGAGAGCTCATGTTTCCTCAATCTATTCAACTTGTTTCTCCGTGCTCATCGCACTTCTTATATAGCCTAAATGTTTCGCTGTTGAGAAACCACAATTGTCCTAATATGGATAAAGAGGAAGTTGGGTTTGATTACTCACCAGACTTCAAAGTTTTCCACAACAAGCCCTGTAATTGTGATATGACAAATTATGCTGAGGCAGATTAAGAATAAAATGTCAGGGGATTCTGATGATGATTTTTATTTGAACTCAATTTAACACTATTTTTAATTACATCAAAATAAATACAGTACACCACAGGAGCCCTCATATCTTACTTTGGAAGCGTACTTAATTACTAGGATTTATTTCCCGTAATCTGGAGTAAAAAAAAGCAAGAACACACAATTGAAAGCAGTTTGGAGGATCTTTTTGAAACTGGAATGTCCTCTTGTGCAATATTTCGTGCGACTTAACATATGCATCTTAATATTTGATCAATAATTAGTCTTTCAAAAGTGTCTATTTGTTGACATTGTGAAAATAAGGCAAAATTAAAAAATAGTATACATTTTCTACGATAGTGTATATGGATATAAAGGTATCTTCAAATTTTTTGAGCACAAAAATATCTTCTGTGCCCTGCGATTGCCTGGCAACCAGTAGAGGGTGTGACCCTGCCCACTGCCCGATGAAAGATGGGATAGCCTCCAGCACTGCCTTGTGAGGATAAGCGGATTAGAAAATGGATGGAAAAATATTTTCAGTCAAATAATACAAAGATACTCACACTTGACCTGTAATTTTACATTGAAGTATTAAGCAGCTGGATGACTTTAACCCTTTCATGCACCCTGTAACCTCATAACATGATAAGATGTCCACTGTAGTAACCGCTGTCCCTGAAAGGGTTAAAACCACAATACCAACAGATGAAAACTGGCATGAGAAAATACCATTATTACAACACCATACTAACAGAACATGTAACCACTCCCTTGGTGTGCCATCCATTTCCACATTATAGTTTGTAACAGTACATTGCAGTTATTGCCAAATATGGACTCGTCATTTTGGCTTTAGAACCTTCGTTTATGCTTTACAGCGATATAAATTCCAGTCAAGCATTTGCAGCTTCACCGGAAATAATGTTCATTTTAGTTGGAGTCAACGATGAATAAAATACCATATACCGCTAATTTAGAGGCAGCAACATCGTTATAGCATGACAATACAATCAAATGCAGTTGAATCTTGTTAGATCTCCAAATCGTAACCTGGAAGTTGTGTACTGTTCACTAGCTTTTATTAAATCAAATGCATCAAGATGCTCAATTTCGCACAAAAACAGATTTGTTAAAAATCGCTAATGCTCACTTTTTTTGTGTAGTATGTTCTTATGTACAAGCTTATGCAAGCATAGACTGTATTTGTAATCGTCCCAAACTTTATGGTAGGCAACATGGCAGAAGTCTCCGGGCCACAAAATGTGCTTACAAAACTAAAATGAAAACTAAAAACAGAACAAACAAACAAACAAAAAATCGTGCTGATGCAATATGTGAAATGAATATTGACTAAAATGCATTTCTACGTAATACAGTACACAATATGGAAGGCAAAACAAGGAAGGTGATGTAACTCCTCTGACGGATGACAGCAGCAACTAGTGTATGTTGTAGTAATGGTGATCGCATCATTGTCTTAAGAGGTCTATTGCACACAAATACTGTGCACGGTGAAAACAGAAAATTAGTTTTGGCTCTGTATACCAAAAAATGGTTGATTGACATCAAATATGCGCTTGAACGGGAAATGTGACAGAAAGATACTCTTTCTCATAAGACCAGTTTAATGTCATGAAGATGAATCAGCTCAGAAACGTACGTAAGATTACCACAAACCAAAACAAGGCATTCTTCCTCTGCCATACAGGAAATGTATAAATTCGAGTTTCATCACCGCCAAAAGGGAACTAAACCGATTTAGTCAACTTGACTGAATATGTAATGAATAAAGAAGGAGTCATTGGCCAATGGCCACACATGCAACCGTGGGAATGTTTTATCGACCTTATTTACTTGACCCGACAGGGTAAAGTACAGTATCACAAATGAGTGTGCTCTGCTACTCTGCGTGGTGCATGGAACACAAGAAAAATATCCGTCAGCAACAGTGTTAATTTAATGTCCTCAAAACTACATGAATGAGGAATAGAGAAAATCTAGCTTGATTTCTATCTGAGCTTCTTTTTGGGAGTACATGTTACCAGATAATTATTCCGTCAGTTCTTGTTACAACATACATTGTTTACATCACTGCAATGAGAAAAGAGGATTTGGCTGTGTTACTTTGTCTGTGTCATAATTTTATCATCTATTGTGTTGTGTGCTCTTTGACCAAACAAGAAAGCTTTAAGATATATACCGGTAGTTCCAACAAGTTCAAATGCTACAGTTTGGCCATAAGTACCGTAAAATGTTCTTTGGGCGCACTGAACGTTAGCCTGGCTAATATCAAGTTTCGCATTTGAAATTGATGACAATTTGATTTCTTTAGTCACAGAATGCTAAAAGGTTTCATTGTACAGTTTTTTGCAATGCGTGCAATTTGGAATGGAAATACAAAACCATATACTGTATATCGATACATTTTAATTTATTTATATATATTTTTATAGAGTAAGGTCAAGGATGGTCTGGAAATGGCTGGGACTGAATGGATTATACATTGCTAGCTAGTGCCAGAACCTCCAAATCATCATTTTGTAAATGTCATATTTTTTCAAAAATATATAACGGCCTTTCCACTTTCCACACGACACTAACAGGGTCTCACGTATATGTGGGAGTTTGCCTTGCACAGGTGTGAGGGCTGATAACTGCCCCAGCCCGATGGTCATTCTTCCACACCAGGGAAACCGCAAGCGCGTGTCCGAGCGTATTGCTCGCTTCCCCCTGGTCGGCCCATTAAAGAAATGCCGTATATAAACTGCTCTGACGCCAGTAGACTCAAATTAATTTGTGGGGCTCAGAATTCAGTACACACATACTGTATATATGCTGTATATATATTGCGTCAGCACAGCCAGTCAAAATGCTCAGATGTGAGCAATGAAAAAAAAAATTCCCTACGAAAATAAAAAAAGAAAGAAAGAAAGAAACCAGTTTAGACCAGAATAATTTTGTTGTGTTTTCATGCTGATCTTGCTTGTGTGACCAACGAGAGCAAAACAGCACTTGCAGCAGCAAAGGCAAAACAAAAGTCAAGTCAAATCAAGTCAACAGTATTTATAGAGCACTTTCAAACAGTCATCGCTGCATACAAAGTCCATGGAGCGATTTAACATACACAATAAACAGTAAGACGAATCGGTAATAGAGGCGGTAGAAAGCACCAAGCACTAAAATCAAGAACATATCTGAGTCATGCTGAGTCAAACGCCAAAGAATACAAGTGAGTTTTGAGGTGAGGTGAGTGAGGAGAACCAAGATTCGAACCAAGGAAATTCAGTCACGTGTCAACCCCTTATGCGAGAAGTGAATTTAGTTTTGACGTGGGTAAACTGTTTTAGGAGTGATTGGAACTTTTGGCAGGTGATCCACTTTTCAGCCAAAATTACAAAAGGTTTCTTCAGCACACACACAATACTGCTCATTAGTGATGGGTCCATGAGGCCTCATGAGGCGTGTCGACACACTGACACACTGTGTTGATACTGTGCTGATACTGTGTCACTGACCACTGCCACCTGCTGGACCTACAAGATCCCTGCAGCCAACCCACTTAACAGACTGAACAGACTAATTGTTTTGTATATTGAACATATAAATATACAATTCGGTAATAAATTGGCAAAAGGTGAAGGTAAGATATAAAAAAAGGAAAAGAAAATAGTAATCGCAAATATGTGTTCAAAGGAGTAGAAAGAAGCAAAAAACCTACCCCGAGTCCTACCCCTTCTTATATATGAATTGATCATTGTTCTAAATAGGAAAGAAAGTCTAAATATCAACAAATGCTTTTACCATTATGTATGCTGTACTAATACATTTTTACAACATTAGGTTTGTATATACAGTACATACTCTTTAGAGCACATGTATATGTCGATTTTCTCATATTCATAATGGATGCTACATTTCATTAATATATTAATAATCTCATCAATGTATTTCTGATGTATTGCTATATTTCATGAGTGTATCGAATTTATCAGCTTAATTCTGATTTGTGTAGTTGTCTTGTACTACTCTCGAATTCATTTTTAATCTCAGCAAGAGAGTTCCTCATTTTACTGGTCCGTTTCAGAATCATTCCACAGATTTACACCTATTACACATACACTCCTTTGTGTGATGTTAACATGTCAACTAGTAAGCCTCAAAATTATCTTACGAGTGAACTAGTGGGCGTTTTGCGGCTTACATGTCAACAAGTAAGCCTCAAAATGATCTTACTAATGAACTAGTGGGCGTTTTGTGGCTTACATGTTCACTAGTAAGCGTCAAAATGACCTTACTAGTGAACTAGTGGGCGTTTTGTGGCTTACATGTCAACTAGGAAGCCTCAAAATGATCTTACTAGTGAACTAGTGGGCGTTTTGTGGCTTACATGTCAAATAGCAAGCCTCAAAATGATCTTACTAGTGAACTAATGGGCACATTTATGGCCTTACGTGTTCACTAGTAAGCGTCAAAATGATCTTACTAGTAAACTAGTGGGCACATTTATGGCCTTACATGTTCACTAGTAAGCCTCAAAATGATCTTACTAGTGAACTAGTGAGCGTTTTGCGGCTTGCATGTCAACTAGTAAGCCTCAAAATGATCTTACGAGTGAACTAGTGGGCGTTTTGTGGCTTACATGTTCACGGGTAAGCGTCAAAATGATCTTACTAGTGAACTAGTGGGCGTTTTGTGGCTTACATGTCAACAAGTAAGCCTCAAAATGATCTTACGAGTGAGCTAAGGGGCGTTTTCTGGCTTACATGTCAACTAGTAAGCCTCAAAATGATCTTACTAGTGAACTAGTGGGCACATTTATGGCCTTACATGTTCACGAGTAAGCGTCAAAATGATCTTACTAGTGAACTAGTGGGCGTTTTGTGGCTTACATCTTCACTAGTAAGCCTCAGAATGATCTTACTAGAGAACTAGTGGGCATTTTGTGGCTTACATGTCAACTAGTAAGCCTCAAAATGATCTTACTAGTGAACTAGTGGGCACATTTATGGCCTTACATGTTCACTAGTAAGCGTCAAAATGATCTTACTAGTGAAATAGTGGGCACGTTTATGGCCTTAGATGTTCACTAGTAAGCGTGAAAATGATCTTACTAGTGAACTAGTGGGCGTTTTGCGGCTTACATGTCAACTAGTAAGCCTCAAAATGATCTTACGAGTGAGCTAGTGGGCGTTTTGCGGCTTATATGTTCACTAGTAAGCGTCACAATGACCTTACTTGTGAACTACTGAGAGTTTTGTGGCTTACATGTTCACTAGTAAGCGTCAAAATAATCTTACTAGTGAACTAGTGGGCGTTGTGTGGCTTACATGTCAAATAGCAAGCCTCAAAATGATCTTACTAGTGAACTAGTGGGCACATTTATGGCCTTACATGTTCACTAGTAAGCGTCAAAATGATCTTAAAAGTAAACTAGTGGGCTTTTTTTTGCTTACATCTTCACTCGTAAGCCTCAAAATGATCTTACTAGTGAACTAGTGGGCGTTTTGTGGCTTACATGTCAACTAGTAAGCCTCAAAATGATCTTACTAGTGAACTAGTGGGCACATTTATGGCCTTACATGTTCACTAGTAAGCCTCAAAATGATCTTACCAGTGAACTAGTGGGCATTTTGCGGCTTACATGTCAACTATTAAGCCTCAAAATGATCTTACTAGTGAACTAGTGGGCATTTTGTGGCTTACATGTCAACTAGTAAGCCTCAAAATGATCTTACTAGTGAACTAGTGGGCACATTTATGGCCTTACATGTTCACTAGTAAGCGTCAAAATGATCTTACTAGTGAAATAGTGGGCACGTTTATGGCCTTAGATGTTCACTAGTAAGCGTGAAAATGATCTTACTATTGAACTAGTGGGCGTTTTGCGGCTTACATGTCAACTAGTAAGCCTCAAAATGATCTTACGAGTGAGCTAGTGGGCGTTTTGCGGCTTATATGTTCACTAGTAAGCGTCACAATGACCTTACTTGTGAACTACTGAGAGTTTTGTGGCTTACATGTTCACTAGTAAGCGTCAAAATAATCTTACTAGTGAACTAGTGGGCGTTGTGTGGCTTACATGTCAAATAGCAAGCCTCAAAATGATCTTACTAGTGAACTAGTGGGCACATTTATGGCCTTACATGTTCACTAGTAAGCGTCAAAATGATCTTAAAAGTAAACTAGTGGGCTTTTTTTTGCTTACATCTTCACTCGTAAGCCTCAAAATGATCTTACTAGTGAACTAGTGGGCGTTTTGTGGCTTACATGTCAACTAGTAAGCCTCAAAATGATCTTACTAGTGAACTAGTGGGCACATTTATGGCCTTACATGTTCACTAGTAAGCCTCAAAATGATCTTACCAGTGAACTAGTGGGCATTTTGCGGCTTACATGTCAACTATTAAGCCTCAAAATGATCTTACTAGTGAACTAGTGGGCATTTTGTGGCTTACATGTCAACTAGTAAGCCTCAAAATGATCTTACTAGTGAACTAGTGGGCACATTTATGGCCTTACATGTTCACTAGTAAGCCTCAAAACGATCTTACTAGTGAACTAGTGGGCGTTTTGTGGCTTACATGTTCACGAGGAAGCGTCAAAATGATCTTACTAGTGAACTAGTGGGCGTTTTGCGGCTTGCATGTGAACTAGTAAGCCTCAAAATGATCTAACGAGTGAACTAGTGGGCGTTTTGCGGCTTACATGTCAACAAGTAAGCCTCAAAATGATCTTACTAATGAACTAGTGGGCGTTTTGTGGCTTACATGTTCACTAGTAAGCGTCAAAATGACCTTACTAGTGAATTAGTGAGCGTTTTGTGGCTTACATGTCAACTACTAAGCCTCAAAATGATCTTACTAGTGAACTAGTGGGCGTTTTGTGGCTTACATGTTCACTAGTAAGCCTAAAAATGATCTTACTAGTGAACTAGTGGGCACATTTATGGCCTTACGTGTTCACTAGTACGCGTCAAAATGATCTTACTTGTGAACGAGTGGGCGTTTTGCGGCTTGCATGTCAACTAGTAAGCCTCAAAATGATCTTACGAGTGAACTAGTGGGCGTTTTGCGGCTTACATGTCAACAAGTAAGCCTCAAAATGATCTTAGTAGTGAACTAGTGCGCGTTTTGTGGCTTACATGTTCACTAGTAAGTGTCAAAATGACCTTACTAGTTAACTAGTGAGTGTTTTGTGGCTTACATGTTCACTAGTAGGCGTCAAAATGATCTTACTAGTGAACTAGTGGGCGTTTTGCGGCTTACATGTCAACTAGTAAGCCTCAAAATGATCTTACGAGTGAGCTAGTGGGCGTTTTGCGGCTTACATGTTCACTAGTAAGCGTCACAATGACCTTACTTGTGAACTAGTGAGCGATTTGTGGCTTACATGTTCACTAGTAAGCATCAAAATGATCTTACTAGTGAACTAGTGGGCGTTTTGTGGCTTACATGTTCACTAGTAAGCCTCAAAATGATCTTACTAGTGAACTAGTGGGCGTTTTGTGGCTTACATGTCAACTAGTAAGCCTCAAAATGATCTTACTAGTGAACTAGTGGGCACATTTATGGCCTTACATGTTCACTAGTAAGCCTCAAAATGATCTTACCAGTGAACTAGTGGGCATTTTGCGGCTTACATGTCAACTAGTAAGCCTCAAAATGATCTTACTAGTGAACTAGTGGGCACATTTATGGCCTTACATGTTCACTAGTAAGCCTCAAAATGATCTTACCAGTGAACTAGTGGGCATTTTGCGGCTTACATGTCAACTAGTAAGCCTCAAAATGATCTTACCAGTGAACTAGTGGGCATTTTGCGGCTTACATGTATACTAGTAAGCCTCAAAACGATCTTACTAGTGAACTAGTGGCTTCTTTTGTGGCTTACATGTTCACTAGTAAGCGTCACAATGACCTTACTTGTGAACTAGTGAGTGTTTTGTGGCTTACATGTTCACTAGTAGGCGTCAAAATGATCTTACTAGAGAACTAGTGGGCATTTTGTGGCTTACATGTCAACTAGTAAGCCTCAAAATGATCTTACTAGTGAATTAGTGGGCACATTTATGGCCTTACATGTTCACTAGTAAGCGTCAAAATGATCTTACTAGTGAACTAGTGGGCACATTTATGGTCTTACATGTTCACTAGTAAGCCTCAAAATGATCTTACTAGTGAACTAGTGGGCGTTTTGTGGCTTACATGTTCATGAGTAAGCGTCAAAATGATCTTACTAGTGAACTAGTGGGCGTTTTGCGGCTTGCATGTCAACTAGTAAGCGTCAAAATGATCTTACTAATGAACTAGTGGGCGTTTTGTGGCTTACATCTTCACTAGTAAGCCTCAAAATGATCTTACTAGAGAACTAGTGGGCATTTTGTGGCTTACATGTTCACGAGTAAGCGTCAAAATGATCTTACTAGTGAACTAGTGGGCGTTTTGCGGCTTGCATGTCAACTAGTAAGCGTCAAAATGATCTTACTAGTGAACTAGTGGGCGTTTTGTGGCTTACATCTTCACTAGTAAGCCTCAAAATGATCTTACGAGTGAGCTAGAGGGCGTTTTGCGGCTTACATGTTCACTAGTAAGCGTCACAATGACCTTACTTGTGAACTAGTGAGCGTTTTGTGGCTTACATGTTCACTAGTAAGCATCAAAATGATCTTACTAGTGAACTACTGGGCGTTTTGTGGCTTACATGTTCACTAGTAAGCCTCAAAATGATCTTACTAGTGAACTAGTGGGCGTTTTGTGGCTTACATGTCAAAACGCAAGCCTCAAAATGATCTTACTAGTGAACTAATGGGCACATTTATGGCCTTACGTGTTCACTAGTAAGCCTCAAAATGATCTTACTAGTAAACTATGTGGGCGTTTTGTGGCTTACATCTTCACTCGTAAGCCTCAAAATGATCTTACTAGTGAACTAGTGGGCACATTTATGGCCTTACATGTTCACTAGTAAGCCTCAAAATGATCTTACCAGTGAACTAGTGGGCATTTTGCGGCTTACATGTCAACTAGTAAGCCTCAAAACGATCTTACTAGTGAACTAGTGGCTTCTTTTGTGGCTTACATGTTCACTAGTAAGCGGCACAATGACCTTACTTGTGAACTAGTGAGCGTTTTGTGGCTTACATGTTCACTAGTAAGCGTCAAAATGATCTTACTAATGAACTAGTGGGCGTTTTGTGGCTTACATGTTCACTAGTAAGCCTCAAAATGATCTTACTAGTGAACTAGTGGGCGTTTTGTGGCTTACATGTCAAATAGCAAGCCTCAAAATGATCTTACTAGTGAACTAATGGGCACATTTATGGCCTTACGTGTTCACTAGTAAGCGTCAAAATGATCTTACTAGTAAACTAGTGGGCACATTTATGGCCTTACATGTTCACTAGTAAGCCTCAAAATGATCTTACTAGTGAACTAGTGGGCGTTTTGTGGCTTACATGTTCACTAGTAAGCCTCAAAATGATCTTACTAGTGAACTAGTGGGCGTTTTGTGGCTTACATGTCAAATAGCAAGCCTCAAAATGATCTTACTAGTGAACTAATGGGCACATTTATGGCCTTACGTGTTCACTAGTAAGCGTCAAAATGATCTTACTAGTAAACTAGTGGGCACATTTATGGCCTTACATGTTCACTAGTAAGCCTCAAAATGATCTTACTAGGGAACTAGTGGGCGTTTTGTGGCTTACATCTTCACTAGTAAGCCTCAAAATGATCTTACTAGAGAACTAGTGGGCATTTTGCGGCTTACATGTCAACTAGTAAGCCTCAGAACGATCTTACTAGTGAACTAATGAGCGTTTTGTGGCTTACATGTTCACTAGTAGGCGTCAAAATGATCTTACTAGTGAACTAGTGGGCGTTTTGTGGCTTACATCTTCACTAGTAAGCCTCAAAATGATCTTACTAGAGAACTAGTGGGCATTTTGTGGCTTACATGTCAACTCGTAAGCCTCAAAATGATCTTACTAGTGAATTAGTGGGCACATTTATGGCCTTACATGTTCACTAGTAAGCGTCAAAATGATCTTACTAGTGAACTAGTGGGCACATTTATGGCCTTACATGTTCACTAGTAAGCGTCAAAATGATCTTACTAGTGAACTAGTGGGCACATTTATGGCCTTACATGTTCACTAGTAAGCCTCAAAATGATCTTACTAGTGAACTAGTGGGCGTTTTGTGGCTTACATGTTCACGAGTAAGCGTCAAAATGATCTTACTAGTGAACTAGTGGGCGTTTTGGGGCTTACATCTTCACTCGTAAGCCTCAAAATGATCTTACTAGTGAACTAGTGGGCGTTTTGTGGCTTACATCTTCACTAGTAAGCCTCAGAATGATCTTACTAGAGAACTAGTGGGCATTTTGTGGCTTACATGTCAACTAGTAAGCCTCAAAATGATCTTACTAGTGAACTAGTGGGCACATTTATGGCCTTACATGTTCACTAGTAAGCGTCAGAATGATCTTACTAGTGAACTAGTGGGCACGTTTATGGCCTTAGATGTTCACTAGTAAGCGTGAAAATGATCTTACTAGTGAACTAGTGGGCGTTTTGCGGCTTACATGTCAACTAGTAAGCCTCAAAATGATCTTACGAGTGAACTAGTGGGCACATTTATGGCCTTACATGTTCACTAGTAAGCGTCAAAATGATCTTAAAAGTAAACTAGTGGGCTTTTTTTGGCTTACATCTTCACTCGTAAGCCTCAAAATGATCTTACTAGTGAACTAGTGGGCGTTTTGTGGCTTACATGTCAACTAGTAAGCCTCAAAATGATCTTACTAGTGAACTAGTGGGCACATTTATGGCCTTACATGTTCACTAGTAAGCCTCAAAATTATCTTACCAGTGAACTAGTGGGCATTTTGCGGCTTACATGTCAACTAGTAAGCCTCAAAATGATCTTACTAGTGAACTACTGGGCGTTGTGTGGCTTACATGTCAAATAGCAAGCCTCAAAATGATCTTACTAGTGAACTAGTGGGCACATTTATGGCCTTACATGTTCACTAGTAAGCGTCAAAATGATCTTAAAAGTAAACTAGTGGGCTTTTTTTGGCTTACATCTTCACTCGTAAGCCTCAAAATGATCTTACTAGTGAACTAGTGGGCGTTTTGTGGCTTACATGTCAAATAGTAAGCCTCAAAATGATCTTACTAGTGAACTAGTGGGCACATTTATGGCCTTACATGTTCACTAGTAAGCCTCAAAATTATCTTACCAGTGAACTAGTGGGCATTTTGCGGCTTACATGTCAACTAGTAAGCCTCAAAATGATCTTACTAGTGAACTAGTGGGCATTTTGTGGCTTACATGTCAACTAGTAAGCCTCAAAATGATCTTACTAGTGAACTAGTGGGCACATTTATGGCCTTACATGTTCACTAGTAAGCCTCAAAACGATCTTACTAGTGAACTAGTGGGCGTTTTGTGGCTTACATGTTCACGAGGAAGCGTCAAAATGATCTTACTAGTGAACTAGTGGGCGTTTTGCGGCTTGCATGTCAACTAGTAAGCCTCAAAATGATCTAACGAGTGAACTAGTGGGCGTTTTGCGGCTTACATGTCAACAAGTAAGCCTCAAAATGATCTTACTAATGAACTAGTGGGCTTTTTTTGGCTTACATCTTCACTCGTAAGCCTCAAAATGATCTTACTAGTGAACTAGTGGGCGTTTTGTGGCTTACATGTCAACTAGTAAGCCTAAAAATGATCTTACTAGTGAACTAGTGGGCACATTTATGGCCTTACGTGTTCACTAGTACGCGTCAAAATGATCTTACTTGTGAACGAGTGGGCGTTTTGCGGCTTGCATGTCAACTAGTAAGCCTCAAAATGATCTTACGAGTGAACTAGTGGGCGTTTTGCGGCTTACATGTCAACAAGTAAGCCTCAAAATGATCTTAGTAGTGAACTAGTGCGCGTTTTGTGGCTTACATGTTCACTAGTAAGTGTCAAAATGACCTTACTAGTTAACTAGTGAGTGTTTTGTGGCTTACATGTTCACTAGTAGGCGTCAAAATGATCTTACTAGTGAACTAGTGGGCGTTTTGCGGCTTACATGTCAACTAGTAAGCCTCAAAATGATCTTACTAGTGAACTAGTGGGCACATTTATGGCCTTACATGTCAACTAGTAAGCCTCAAAATGATCTTACTAGTGAACTAGTGGGTACATTTATGGCCTTACATGTTCACTAGTAAGCCTCAAAATAAACTTACCAGTGAACTAGTGGGCATTTTGCGGCTTACATGTCAACTAGTAAGCCTCAAAATGATCTTACCAGTGAACTAGTGGGCATTTTGCGGCTTACATGTCAACTAGTAAGCCTCAAAACGATCTTACTAGTGAACTAGTGGCTTCTTTTGTGGCTTACATGTTCACTACTAAGCGTCACAATGACCTTACTTGTGAACTAGTGAGTGTTTTGTGGCTTACATGTTCACTAGTAGGCGTCAAAATGATCTTACTAGAGAACTAGTGGGCATTTTGTGGCTTACATGTCAACTAGTAAGCCTCAAAATGATCTTACTAGTGAATTAGTGGGCACATTTATGGCCTTACATGTTCACTAGTAAGCGTCAAAATGATCTTACTAGTGAACTAGTGGGCACATTTATGGCCTTACATGTTCACTAGTAAGCCTCAAAATGATCTTACTAGTGAACTAGTGGGCACATTTATGGCCTTACATGTTCACTAGTAAGCCTCAAAATGATCTTACCAGTGAACTAGTGGGCATTTTGCGGCTTACATGTCAACTAGTAAGCCTCAAAATGATCTTACCAGTGAACTAGTGGGCATTTTGCGGCTTACATGTCAACTAGTAAGCCTCAAAACGATCTTACTAGTGAACTAGTGGCTTCTTTTGTGGCTTACATGTTCACTACTAAGCGTCACAATGACCTTACTTGTGAACTAGTGAGTGTTTTGTGGCTTACATGTTCACTAGTAGGCGTCAAAATGATCTTACTAGAGAACTAGTGGGCATTTTGTGGCTTACATGTCAACTAGTAAGCCTCAAAATGATCTTACTAGTGAATTAGTGGGCACATTTATGGCCTTACATGTTCACTAGTAAGCGTCAAAATGATCTTACTAGTGAACTAGTGGGCACATTTATGGCCTTACATGTTCACTAGTAAGCCTCAAAATGATCTTACTAGTGAACTAGTGGGCGTTTTGTGGCTTACATGTTCATGAGTAAGCGTCAAAATGATCTTACTAGTGAACTAGTGGGCGTTTTGCGGCTTGCATGTCAACTAGTAAGCGTCAAAATGATCTTACTAGTGAACTAGTGGGCGTTTTGTGGCTTACATCTTCACTAGTAAGCCTCAAAATGATCTTACTAGAGAACAAGTGGGCATTTTGTGGCTTACATGTTCACGAGTAAGCGTCAAAATGATCTTACTAGTGAACTAGTGGGCGTTTTGCGGCTTGCATGTCAACTAGTAAGCGTCAAAATGATCTTACTAGTGAACTAGTGGACGTTTTGTGGCTTACATCTTCACTAGTAAGCCTCAAAATGATCTTACGAGTGAGCTAGTGGCCTTTTTGCGGCTTACATGTTCACTAGTAAGCGTCACAATGACCCTACTTGTGAACTAGTGAGCGTTTTGTGGCTTACATGTTCACTAGTAAGCATCAAAATGATCTTACTAGTGAACTACTGGGCGTTTTGTGGCTTACATGTTCACTAGTAAGCCTCAAAATGATCTTACTAGTGAACTAGTGGGCGTTTTGTGGCTTACATGTCAAATAGCAAGCCTCAAAATGATCTTACTAGTGAACTAATGGGCACATTTATGGCCTTACGTGTTCACTAGTAAGCCTCAAAATGATCTTACTAGTAAACTATGTGGGCGTTTTGTGGCTTACATCTTCACTCGTAAGCCTCAAAATGATCTTACTAGTGAACTAGTGGGCACATTTATGGCCTTACATGTTCACTAGTGTTGGATTTATTATTGTTTAGTAATCATACATTCACGTATTATTCGGTTGATTCTCGTGTCGTCATTTTATGCTCGCAATGAAGAATGCTTCTGCCTGTCAGTATAGTTTGATTTTGCTTGCAAAGAAGAACGCTTATGCTTGCAATCATTAGTTGGCTTTGCCTGCAATGAAGAACGCTTATGCTTTCAATAAAGATTTATCCTTTATTATTTACTCACATCTATAATCATTATATGTTCTTCATTATGTGCTCACTTTTGCTTGCTGTACTGTGTGAGAAGTTAGGGTCGCAACCACCTTTCCGAGGACGTGGCTGGGAAGAGATAACTGTTAAGACTAAACAGCGAGCAAGGCTGAACCGTGAATGGAGACATCAACACCAGCTGCAACGGGATGTTTATGTCTATTTGCACACATGTACGTAAATTGCACTCACATACACACACATAGTCAAACAAGTTCAGTGTGTGTTCAACAGCCCCCACCCTTTAGGTTGGACACACCTATGTAGTAGCTTTTCCCAATAAATGAGGAGGTGAAGGGGGAGATCGTTAGGGTTACGTGTGGAGAACTGAAACCGAACGCTTCTCCTCTTTCCCTCCTGGTACCAGAATCGAGTCTCCTGTCTCCTCCTTTTGGTTATTCTTGAGTGTCAATTTGGACCAACCTGACATTTTTGGGGGCTCGTCCGGGATCGCAACATACCTGACGCCTCCAGACGCTGAGTCGACGGCCAGGAAGACCGTGGCCACGGCAAAGACACCCTTTCTGGGACTGGTTTTCGGCTCCTCGTCTGGGGGCTGAGGGTTGAAGCGAATCCCAGAGGAGAGAGGACTACTCTTGGTAAGTAGGGCGGCGGTGTCCTGTACGTACTTAAACTCCGCATCGACACTCGAGGAGTGTTTGCGCGCCGGGTTTGTAAAGACGGAGGTCGGGGTCTTTAAACCTGTTTTCAATTGAAACACTCTCAGGGCAGGTGTTGTAGTTTGGTTCGAACGCCTGGTTCGAGACCCTGTGTGAGCCTGAGAGGGGTTTGTTGAGAAGGAACTCTTTCAACGGTGATTGAGTGTTTGCGCGCCGGCAAAAAGACGAGGTCTTTTTAAGCCGCAAAGCCCTGAGCCATACTAGTCCCTATCAGGCATACAGACCGTGCAAGTCTCTAAACCAGTGGTCACCAACATGGTGCCCGCGGGCACCAGGTAGCCCGTGAAGACCACTTGAGTAGCCCGCCAGTGCCTGGACATTGTGATTGGCTAGTAGAAATTATGATTTAAAAATGCAAACATTGGCAGTACTGTGAGACATTTCGAAACACGATCAAAGTCTGACAATTTAAATCATCAAGTATTAAAAATAACACATCCTCATATTATTGAAGGTATTTTGGACAAATATGTTATTTCAGACGTGTATCAATTTGGTAGCCCTTCACACAATCGGTACACATGAAGTTGCTCTCACCCTCAAAAATGTTGGTGACACCTGCTCTAAACTGATGAGGGCGACGGTGTCCTGCACGTGCTTAAACTCCGTGTGTGTTAAACCCCGGGTATAAATAAGATAAGATATCCTTTATTCGTCCCACAGTGGGGACATTTATAATAATAATGTCTATATAGTGCGTTACCTCTGGTCAAGGTAATAGGATAAAACCAAATTAAATGCGCATAAATGTATGACTGTGTAACTGTGTGAGTGGAGGTTCGCTACCTCATCTGAACAGGACATTTGTTGTGGCAACTGTCTGAGGAAGCAGAGGCAAGAATTTCCCGCCACCTTGGTGGTAGAAGGTTGGAAATTACCTCAGTCGGAGAAATTGCCACCCTGTTCAAGGGAATAGTCAGCCTAGTTACCCTAGGTAAATCGCTGACTCTAAACAAAAAATTCTCAAATTCTCAAGTTCCACCCCCTAATTCGCAAATGGGGGTTCATAATAGTAAGACCGTGGAGAGAGGTGATCCCAAAAAGAAGTTAACATGTAAGGACTGGAGATTCGTAGAGAGCCAATGTCCTTCGAAGATAAAACATTTAGATACGTGGATAGAAAAATACACCACCGTTAGATCCGACTCTTCCGACATCTCCTCCTTTTCCACCATCCTCTCCACCCTCTTACAGAGGGGGCCATCCGATGGCCACCAGGGGAAAAGGAGATTTGGGAGTGGAATTTTCAAAAAATTGAAGTAGTGTTTTTTCCCCTGCTGCGACGAAGGTTGACTCATCCGGGAGTGAGGTACGAGACGCTTTTCCCATGATTGAAGTTGCAAATCCAGACATAAAAGATGAGTCGCCTGGCATTCTTGTTTATAGAACATGGACACAAGAAGATGTAAAAAAAGCCGTAGACGGCATTACATCACATAAAATTGACGTGGTACAATTTGTCCAGGAAATGGAGGATCTGCGAAAATCATATCATCTAAATGGAGCTGAGGAGCAACAAGTTTGGATGGCGGCTTGTTTGACAGTAAATTGATGGTGTATACTGTATCGATATTTGGATGGAGTGAAGTCTTCTCGCGGATGACAAAATTAAAAGTTTGGATGTGCTTAACTTGGTTGTGAGCGGTAGTAAGGTGAATATTTTGGTTTGTCTGTAGGGTTGTGTCTGCGAATATGTGTTGGATTAGTCTTTGCGTGTGGGTGTGTATATATGCGTGACTCTTGGCGCGACTCATGGAGTCTTGTTTGTTTTGTTTTCTGGCTTTTGCAGTGTAGAAGGTTTGTATGGCATCTATTATAATTACCGGTACTTGTAATTGAAACTGTTTTTATTATAATTCCTAACACCACTTCAGCTTCATAATTTCAACCGGCGCTACATGAAGTATGTGTAAATCAGGTAAAGAAATAAAATGGTTGAGTATGGGTGTGGTGACACAGAGAGTTTTGGATACTTATAGTGGGTGACAGGCAAGTGAAAATATTGATGGTGAGACGTAAGGTGATGATGGAAGTTGAGTATGTTGAGAATAAAGAAAGGCACGGGCAGGTGAGGTTTGACACAGTGATGCTACGAATGAGGAGGTCACCGTGTGTTTAGGTTGAAAAGGGCCGGAAGGTCACGAGATGCTTAGATGGTTGTTTGTAAGTCGTAAACAGTGGACGTGTGTGGGACGTTGTTAACTTTCTGGGAGGAGTTAGAATGTGTAAGTATACAGTGAAGGCCTTGATCTGGATGATTTGTGAATGTTAATGTCTGTGGGTTTCAGTTATCTTATTTGTTTTATAAATGCTTCTGTTATGCTGCTAATTGCCAGGATGTTCCGATTATGTTCCAATGTTTTTTTAGATTACGTTCATAAGATGCACATTTCTCTTGAAACCTGAGAAGAGCCATCACGGCTCCTGATGTGGGAGGAATGATGGTCTTGTCTCATGAATTTGGAAAATTCTGTTACAACTTTGCTATCCGTGGATTGTGTTGTGCCTTCCGTCATTATGAAATTTAATGACTAGAGTTGAAGCTATCGTCGAACATACAAATTCTTGTTGGTTTGAGTCATAAAAAAACCCGTCAGATTTTACGACACATCTCATTTGTGCATACACAGGCTGGATTTCTAATTTCGTTTGTCACAAGAGCAAAATCTTCCAGCTTTAATCAGCACGTTTCAGGGTCACGTGTGAATAATTTACAATTGGCTTCGTTAACTTAGTATGACTGCACGTTTTAAGGTCAGTGGCATTTTTGAGTATCACGCACCCTAGGTGGTGTTTACCAAAGACAGTTGTGGCATAGATAAGCCTTTTGGCAGCAGTGTATGGTGTGAACTCTGCATGCTGGAAGAGTGCTAGAAAAAAAAAAAAGATAAAGGGATGAGCTGTTGCACACTAACATGACGTTTTTTTGTCGCATGGTTGGCATTTATTTTGTGTGTCTATGTTGTTATGTCGATCCCCTTTAACGCTGGAAAAATGCACAGTGCTTAACCGTGCTACTTTGTTGTGGCTTCCTGGTGTTTGTTTGTTTGTTTGTTGGAATGTGAACAGGTAATAGTGATTTGAGAGGTTGTAGGAGGAAGTACAACAAACTCATCTCATCTTATCTCCCGTTTTGTGTGTGTGTTGATTTGTTTCATATTAATATTGCGATGACCTGCATGACTGCCTGATTGGAAACTCTAAATTGTCCCTAGGTGTGAGCATGGGCTTGGGTGGTTGTGCTTGTGTCTGTGTGCCCTGTAATTGGTTGGCGACCGGTTCGGGTTGTCCCCATCCTGCTGCCCGGAGTTGGATGAGCTCCACTCACCCCCGCGAACCTCGTGAGGATAAAAGCGGATCGGACATTGAATGACTGAATGTATTGCTTCATATAGTGATGGGTCGTTTTTTTAGGTACATCTCGGTTTAACGGGCGAAGGGAGGAATCTAGATATAAACAAGCGCGTTTTGCGGGCTATATTTAGGTAGGTTTGTGTGACTTTCAGTTTGTGCACAAACTGAGCATATACGGGAGCATATTTATGCGTCGCTTTTCAAAATTGGTGCCCCGTTACATTACGGCATCTCATCAGTTTATTGGCTTAAAACTGATTTGTATAGTTATTTTACGGTTTGCTTTTGGACCTCTTTTTGGGCACAGCGGGTGGGTCGCACATTTTCTGGTCAGCATGGTGGCCAACGGCCATCTTGATGTCCAAGTCGTCAGGGTCCATACTGTTGAACGACTCGAGATTTGACGTGCGATGCCTGCAGCAGGAGCTCATTTGGCTTTTCTTTCTAATGCTTGACGGTCTTTTTGACGAGGCAGTGAACCCAAACTTCTTTTTTGTGTCATGGATTATTTCACGCATTGGCAGGGGGAATGGTGTCTCTGGTTCGGAAACATGATACAACCTATGGTTTTAACCAATGTTGGAATACGGTACATTTTGAACTACATCTCCATTTCAGATAATGTAGATGGTTTTCGTTGAATTAATGAGGGGGTTTGGTTGAGGCTTTTCCAAAATGGGTCGAAAATTGATAAAATGGAATGCATGTTTCACATTTTATTTGAGACACTATTGCTCCTGCCATCCACAATCTGCAGGATTGGTAGCAAGTCTGAAAGTATATGGTTAAAATTCGATTAAAGAAATTGAATTGAAATTGAATTGACTTATATGTTAATATTACGAGAATGGTGTTTTCTTCTTTGTTCGAAATATTGTTTGGGAGACTAAATATATTATTGATAATTTCTACAAAATTGTGAACTAGGAAATTAAGCTGATTCGGTTGAAAATATGTGAGAATGTTTAGAAAAAAATGAATTGAGATTGCTGTAGGACGATTGTGCTTTTCCACAGCAGGTTCCAGCGGACATGGCTCTGATTCGAAACATGAAAAACAAACATTGTGTTTCTTTGAAGTGTTGATGACCACACCGTTTGATGGACATTGTAAAAGGTCATCTCGACAGAAACATCCACTGAGGAAGGTGAGCGAAGTCCGGTGACGCGATGGGCACAGTATTTTAGTTACTGGGAACATCAAACGACCGGCGGAAGAAGTTTCAAGACACCTTTGCACTCATTTAGGGTGTGTTTCTGTCGACATGCTAGAATATCAGTGGTGGCATGTCATTTCCTGTTATATGATCACACTAACACATGATTGACTGTTCTCCTTTTTTGTATGGTATTTGTGCTCTCCTTTAGCACATGTGAATGGGGGTGTATTTTTTTTAATAAACTACATTTTGCGAATAGATCTAGACCAGGGGTGTCAAACTCATCTTTGAGGCCGCTTTGGGGTTACACCTTCCTTCGGTGGGCCGGTACGACGGTGAAATTTGATTAAATAGTTATATTTTATTAATTGTATATGGATGAATTGTGCCAATTCTGAAGCCGTTCAGATTTTGTTCGATTATTGTTTGGTTGAGCGTTTTAACAGGTAACAAAATTATCACAAAATCTCGACATTATTCATATAGAATTTGGGCATTTCGGTACAGATTTTAGCAGGGTTTATGGCAGTTGATGCGCATCAATTGCTTTCACGGGCCACATAAGTACATGGGGTTTCGACTTTGACACCTGTGATCTAGATGATCTGGGGAAGGGAAATGAAGAAACACATTGCGGCACAAATTGTTGTATACTTTTTTGTTTTGGTGGCAAAAGTATTTTATTTATAATCGGTCTAGTCGATCTCATTATGAAAATAAAAAATAAAAATTGAGAAGTGAACACACCATGAGTGGTAGAAAAGAGCACAACTTTTTTATTTGGGTTTGTTTTGGAGATTGAAGTGATTTGTGTACTGTGCTCCTCTGGTGATGTTGCTCGGCTGAAATTGAATTTATAACCGTTTTTTGATTTATTTCTAGTTCAAATGGTGCATTGATTTGGTCGTAATGGTTCAGATATGGATTTTAAATACATTTCTTAGGTGATTTTATGCGTTTACGATCTTTTCTTTGGTGGTAAAAGGAAAAAGGAAAACGACCCAACGGTGATGTAGTTATTCTCTGCAGAAAGTTGAGCTATTTTTCATTCTTTTGTTATTTTATTTTTATTTTATGTTACTGCGGATACGGTGTGATGAAGTAGTGTACTTCTAATGATTTTGAAGGCAAATTATGGTTATCACAGGCGAGTGTTTTTCATTTTCTGGTGTCTGCGCATTGGTATCACTGCTTTTGCCAGTAACTGTGTTTCCATCAACAGCGGAGGATATACAGGGGGCTGCGTTATCGTCGATGACGGAGAGTAGCCTTCTCCGGTTCCGGCGTGACGCCTCCTGGAGGGATGGCGATCCCACCTATATAGACGCAATTGGGGTTCCTCGTGGCGTGCCAGATGAGTATAAGTTGGTTAACCAGATTGCTGCCGGTTGGGAATCCATTTTCATTTGGGTTACCCCTAATAAGAATGTTGACAGGATCAACTACCTCCACTACAACGTCCAGAGGCTCGGAAATTTTACTGAAGAAGCCGTCTTGGCTATAAAAGAGCAATTGGCGGCCACCTCCCTGATGGCGTTTCAGAACCGCATCGCGGTTGATATGCTCTTGGCAGAGACCAATGGAGTATGTGCGATGTTTGGTGACCAGTGTTGTACGTTCATACCTAACAACACCGCGCCTGATGGCGCCCTCGCCAAGGCCTTTGGAGGCCTCCGCACCCTGACTCGCCAAATAAGGGCCCATTCCGGCATGAATACGTCCTTCTGGGCGGAGTGGTGGCATAAGGCCTTCGGAGAGTACAAGGATTTGGTGTTTTATGTACTAATCTCTTTTGCTCTTTTTGCAGCTGTCTTGACGTTGTGTGGATGCTGTTGCATTCCCTGTATCAGATTGCTGCTTATCCGGCTTATTACTACGGCTGTCTCGCCCACGACGTCTAAAGTGAATGGGATGTATCCTCTGTTGTTGTTTGATGGCAGTGATTCTGGTGTTGATTATGCCTCTTCGGATGATGACGTGATTTCGCTTCGGCATCAGGGGGTCATAGATGGTTTTTAGTCGTTTTGCTCCCTGCCCCTGGGTGTAACTATGTTTGCGTGTGCGGCATTGACTCCACTGAATAAAGACCGTCGGGAAGGTTCTGTGTGATGATACGTGCAAATGTAGGATGAACAGGGGGGAATGTTGGATTTATTATTGTTTAGTAATCATACATTCACGTATTATTCGGTTGATTCTCGTGTCGTCATTTTATGCTCGCAATGAAGAATGCTTCTGCCTGTCAGTATAGTTTGATTTTGCTTGCAAAGAAGAACGCTTATGCTTGCAATCATTAGTTGGCTTTGCCTGCAATGAAGAACGCTTATGCTTTCAATAAAGATTTATCCTTTATTATTTACTCACATCTATAATCATTATATGTTCTTCATTATGTGCTCACTTTTGCTTGCTGTACTGTGTGAGAAGTTAGGGTCGCAACCACCTTTCCGAGGACGTGGCTGGGAAGAGATAACTGTTAAGACTAAACAGCGAGCAAGGCTGAACCGTGAATGGAGACATCAACACCAGCTGCAACGGGATGTTTATGTCTATTTGCACACATGTACGTAAATTGCACTCACATACACACACATAGTCAAACAAGTTCAGTGTGTGTTCAACAGCCCCCACCCTTTAGGTTGGACACACCTATGTAGTAGCTTTTCCCAATAAATGAGGAGGTGAAGGGGGAGATCGTTAGGGTTACGTGTGGAGAACTGAAACCGAACGCTTCTCCTCTTTCCCTCCTGGTACCAGAATCGAGTCTCCTGTCTCCTCCTTTTGGTTATTCTTGAGTGTCAATTTGGACCAACCTGACAACTAGTAAGCCTCAAAATGATCTTACCAGTGAACTAGTGGGCATTTTGTGGCTTACATGTCAACTAGTAAGCCTCAAAACGATCTTACTAGTGAACTAGTGGCTTCTTTTGTGGCTTACATGTTCACTAGTAAGCGGCACAATGACCTTACTTGTGAACTAGTGAGCGTTTTGTGGCTTACATGTTCACTAGTAAGCGTCAAAATGATCTTACTAGTGAACTAGTGGGCGTTTTGTGGCTTACATGTTCACTAGTAAGCCTCAAAATGATCTTACTAGTGAACTAGTTGGCGTTTTGTGGCTTACATGTCAAATAGCAAGCCTCAAAATGATCTTACTAGTGAACTAATGGGCACATTTATGGCCTTACGTGTTCACTAGTAAGCGTCAAAATGATCTTACTAGTAAACTAGTGGGCACATTTATGGCCTTACATGTTCACTAGTAAGCCTCAAAATGATCTTACTAGTGAACTAGTGGGCGTTTTGCGGCTTGCATGTCAACTAGTAAGCCTCAAAATGATCTTACTAGGGAACTAGTGGGCGTTTTGTGGCTTAGATCTTCACTAGTAAGCCTCAAAATGATCTTACTAGTGAACTAGTGGGCATTTTGCGGCTTACATGTCAACTAGTAAGCCTCAGAACGATCTTACTAGTGAACTAGTGAGCGCTTTGTGGCTTACATGTTCACTAGTAGGCGTCAAAATGATCTTACTAGTGAACTAGTGGGCGTTTTGTGGCTTACATCTTCACTAGTAAGCCTCAAAATGATCTTACTAGAGAACTAGTGGGCATTTTGTGGCTTACATGTCAACTCGTAAGCCTCAAAATGATCTTACTAGTGAATTAGTGGGCACATTTATGGCCTTACATGTTCACTAGTAAGCGTCAAAATGATCTTACTAGTGAACTAGTGGGCACATTTATGGCCTTACATGTTCACTAGTAAGCCTCAAAATGATCTTACTAGTGAACTAGTGGGCGTTTTGTGGCTTACATGTTCACGAGTAAGCGTCAAAATGATCTTACTAGTGAACTAGTGGGCGTTTTGCGGCTTACATCTTCACTCGTAAGCCTCAAAATGATCTGACTAGTGAACTAGTGGGCGTTTTGTGGCTTACATCTTCACTAGTAAGCCTCAGAATGATGTTACCAGTGAACTAGTGGGCATTTTGCGGCTTACATGTCAACTAGTAAGCCTCAAAATGATCTTACTAGTGAACTAGTGGGCGTTTTGTGGCTTACATGTCAACTAGTAAGCCTCAAAATGATGTTACCAGTGAACTAGTGGGCATTTTGCGGCTTACATGTCAACTAGTAAGCCTCAAAATGATCTTACTAGTGAACTAGTGGGCACATTTATGGCCTTAAATGTTCACTAGTAAGCGTCAAAATGATCTTACTAGTGAACTAGTGGGCACGTTTATGGCCTTAGATGTTCACTAGTAAGCCTCAAAATGATCTTACGAGTGAGCTAGTGGGCGTTTTGCGGCTTACATGTTCACTAGTAAGCGTCACAATGACCTTACTTGTGAACTACTGAGCGTTTTGTGGCTTACATGTTCACTAGTAAGCGTCAAAATAATCTTACTAGTGAACTAGTGGGCGTTTTGTGGCTTACATGTCAAATAGCAAGCCTCAAAATGATCTTACTAGTGAACTAATGGGCACATTTATGGCCTTACGTGTTCACTAGTAAGCGTCAAAATGATCTTACTAGTAAACTAGTGGGCGTTTTGTGGCTTACATCTTCACTCGTAATCCTCAAAATGATCTTACTAGTGAACTAGTGGGCGTTTTGTGGCTTACATGTCAACTAGTAAGCCTCAAAATGATCTTACTAGTGAACTAGTGGGCACATTTATGGCCTTACGTGTTCACTAGTAAGCCTCAAAATGATCTTACCAGTGAACTAGTAGGCATTTTGCGGCTTACATGACAACTAGTAAGCCTCAAAATGATCTTACTAGTGAACTAGTGGGCATTTTGTGGCTTACATGTCAACTAGTAAGCCTCAAAATGATCTTACTAGTTAACTAGTGGGCACATTTATGGCCTTACATGTTCACTAGTAAGCCTCAAAACGATCTTACTAGTGAACTAGTGGGCGTTTTGTGGCTTACATGTTCACGAGTAAGCGTCAAGATGATCTTACTAGTGAACTAGTGGGCGTTTTGCGGCTTGCATGTCAACTAGTAAGCCTCAAAATGATCTAACGAGTGAACTAGTGGGCGTTTTGCAGCTTACATGTCAACAAGTAAGCCTCAAAATGAACTTACTAATGAACTAGTGGGCGTTTTGTGGCTTACATGTTCACTAGTAAGCCTAAAAATGATCTTACTAGTGAACTAGTGGGCACATTTATGGCCTTACGTGTTCACTAGTACGCGTCAAAATGATCTCACTTGTGAACTAGTGGGCGTTTTGCGGCTTGCATGTCAACTAGTAAGCCTCAAAATGATCTTACGAGTGAACTAGTGGGCGTTTTGCGGCTTACATGTCAACAAGTAAGCCTCAAAATGATCTTAGTAGTGAACTAGTGGGCGTTTTGTGGCTTACATGTTCACTAGTAAGTGTCAAAATGACCTTACTAGTTAACTAGTGAGTGTTTTGTGGCTTACATGTTCACTAGTAGGCGTCAAAATGATCTTACTAGTGAACTAGTGAGCGTTTTGTGGCTTACATGTTCACTAGTAAGCCTCAAAATGATCTTACTAGAGAACTAGTGGGCGTTTTGTGGGTTACATGTCAAATAGCAAGCCTCAAAATGATCTTACTAGTGAACTAATGGGCACATTTATGGCCTTACGTGTTCACTAGTAAGCGTCAAAATGATCTTACTAGTAAACTAGTGGGCACATTTATGGCCTTACATGTTCACTAGTAAGCCTCAAAATGATCTTACTAGTGAACTAGTGGGCGTTTTGTGGCTTAAATGTTCACTAGTAAGCCTCAAAATGATCTTACTAGTGAACTAGTGGGCATTTTGTGGCTTACATGTCAACTAGTAAGCCTCAAAATGATCTTACTAGTGAACTAGTGGGCACATATATGGCCTTACATGTTCACTTGTAAGCCTCAAAATGATCTTACTAGTGAACTAGTGGGCGTTTTGTGGCTTACATGTTCATGAGTAAGGGTCAAAATGATCTAACTAGTGAACTCGTGGGCGTTTTGCGGCTTGCATGTCAACTAGTAAGCCTCAAAATTATCTTACGAGTGAACTAGTGGGCGTTTTGCGGCTTACATGTCAACAAGTAAGCCTCAAAATGATCTTACTAATGAACTAGTGGGCGTTTTGTGGCTTACATGTTCACTAGTAAGCGTCAAAATGACCTTACTAGTGAACTAGTGGGCGTTTTGTGGCTTACATGTCAACTAGGAAGCCTCAAAATGATCTTACTAGTGAACTAGTGGGCACATTTATGGCCTTACATGTTCACTAGTAAGCCTCAAAATGATCTTACCAGTGAACTGGTGGGCATTTTGCGGCTTACATGTCAACTAGTAAGCCTCAAAACGATCTTACTAGTGAACTAGTGGCTTCTTTTGTGGCTTACATGTTCACTAGTAAGCGTCACAATGACCTTACTTGTGAACTAGTGAGCGTTTTGTGGCTTACATGTTCACTAGTAAGCGTCAAAATGATCTTACTAGTGAACTAGTGGGCGTTTTGTGGCTTACATGTTCACTAGTAAGCCTCAAAATGATCTTACTAGTGAACTAGTGGGCGTTTTGTGGCTTACATGTCAAATAGCAAGCCTCAAAATGATCTTACTAGTGAACTAATGGGCACATTTATGGCCTTACATGTTCACGAGTAAGCGTCAAAATGATCTTACTAGTAAACTAGTGGGCACATTTATGGCCTTACATGTTCACTAGTAAGCCTCAAAATGATCTTACTAGTGAACTAGTGGGCGTTTTGCGGCTTGCATGTCAACTAGTAAGCCTCAAAATGATCTTACTAGGGAACTAGTGGGCGTTTTGTGGCTTACATCTTCACTAGTAAGCCTCAAAATGATCTTACTAGAGAACTAGTGGGCATTTTGCGGCTTACATGTCAACTAGTAAGCCTCAGAACGATCTTACTAGTGAACTAGTGAGCGTTTTGTGGCTTACATGTTCACTAGTAGGCGTCAAAATGATCTTACTAGTGAACTAGTGGGCGTTTTGTGGCTTACATCTTCACTAGTAAGCCTCAAAATGATCTTACTAGAGAACTAGTGGGCGTTTTGTGGCTTACATATTCACGAGTAAGCGTCAAAATGATCTTACTAGTGAACTAGTGGGCGTTTTGCGGCTTACATCTTCACTCGTAAGCCTCAAAATGATCTTACTAGTGAACTAGTGGGCGTTTTGTGGCTTACATCTTCACTAGTAAGCCTCAGAATGATCTTACTAGAGAACTAGTGGGCATTTTGTGGCTTACATGTCAACTAGTAAGCCTCAAAATGATCTTACTAGTGAACTAGTGGGCACATTTATGGCCTTACATGTTCACTAGTAAGCGTCAAAATGATCTTACTAGTGAACTAGTTGGCACGTTTATGGCCTTAGATGTTCACTAGTAAGCGTGAAAATGATCTTACTAGTGAACTAGTGGGCGTTTTGCGGCTTACATGTCAACTAGTAAGCCTCAAAATGATCTTACGAGTGAGCTAGTGGGCGTTTTGCGGCTTACATGTTCATTAGTAAGCGTCACAATGACCTTACTTGTGAACTACTGAGCGTTTTGTGGCTTACATGTTCACTAGTAAGCGTCAAAATAATCTTACTAGTGAACTAGTGGGCGTTTTGTGGCTTACATGTCAAATAGCAAGCCTCAAAATGATCTTACTAGTGAACTAATGGGCACATTTATGGCCTTACGTGTTCACTAGTAAGCGTCAAAATGATCTTACTAGTAAACTAGTGGGCGTTTTGTGGCTTACATCTTCACTCGTAATCCTCAAAATGATCTTACTAGTGAACTAGTGGGCGTTTTGTGGCTTACATGTCAACTAGTAAGCCTCAAAATGATCTTACTAGTGAACTAGTGGGCACATTTATGGCCTTACATGTTCACTAGTAAGCCTCAAAATGATCTTACCAGTGAACTAGTAGGCATTTTGCGGCTTACATGACAACTAGTAAGCCTCAAAATGATCTTACTAGTGAACTAGTGGGCATTTTGTGGCTTACATGTCAACTAGTAAGCCTCAAAATGATCTTACTAGTTAACTAGTGGGCACATTTATGGCCTTACATGTTCACTAGTAAGCCTCAAAACGATCTTACTAGTGAACTAGTGGGCGTTTTGTGGCTTACATGTTCACGAGTAAGCGTCAAGATGATCTTACTAGTGAACTAGTGGGCGTTTTGCGGCTTGCATGTCAACTACTAAGCCTCAAAATGATCTTACTAGTGAACTAGTGGGCGTTTTGTCGCTTACATGTTCACTAGTAAGACTCAAAATGATCTTACTAGTGAACTAGTGGGCGTTTTGTGGCTTACATGTCAAATAGCAAGCCTCAAAATGATCTTACTAGTGAACTAATGGGCACATTTATGGCCTTACGTGTTCACTAGTAAGCGTCAAAATGATCTTACTAGTAAACTAGTGGGCGTTTTGTGGCTTACATCTTCACTCGTAAGCCTCAAAATGAGCGTTTTGTGGCTTACATGTTCACTAGTAAGCGTCAAAATGATCTTACTAGTGAACTAGTGGGCGTTTTGTGGCTTACATGTTCACTAGTAAGCCTCCAAATTATCTTACTAGTGAACTAGTGGGCGTTTTGTGGCTTACATGTCAAATAGCAAGCCTCAAAATGATCTTACTAGTGAACTAATGGGCACATTTATGGCTTTACGTGTTCACTAGTAAGCGTCAAAATGATCTTACTAGTAAACTAGTGGGCACATTTATGTCAAGTCAAGTCAAGTCAACAGTATTTATAGAGCACTTTCAAACAGCCATCACTGCATACAAAGTGCTGTACATGGAGCGATTTAACATATACAATAAACAGTAAGACGAATCAGTAATAAGTAATAAGTAATAAGGCGGTAGAAAGCACCAAGCAGTAAAACCAATAGCAATCTAAGTCATGCCGAGTCAAACGCCAAAGAATACAAGTGAGTTTTGAGGAGGGATTTAAAGATGGGCAGCGAGGAGGCTTGCCGAATGTTCAGTGGGAGGTCATTCCAGAGAGATGGACCAGCAACAGAAAAGGCTCGATCCCCTCTGAGCCTCAGTTTAGTTCTTGGCACGTCTAGCAAAGACTGGTCCACAGACCTGAGGCGCCGGGCAGGGGTGTAGGGGCGGATGAGCTCAGAGAGGTAAGGTGGCGCGAGATTATTCAGAGATTTGAAAACAAAGAGGAGGATCTTAAAAATAATTCTAAAATGAATGGGGAGCCAGTGAAGGGATGCCAAAGTAGGAGTTATATGCTCCCTCTTACGAGTACCAGTCAAGAGGCGAGCAGCGGCATTCTGTACCAGCTGAAGGCGCTTGATGGAGGACTGGCTGACTCCAAAGTACAGGGCGTTGCAGTAATCGAGCCGGGATGTGACGAAGGCATGAATTACTGTCTCAAAGTGTTCATGTGAGAGGAAAGGTTTTATTTTGGCCAGCTGTCTAAGGTGAAAAAAGCTGGATTTAACAACGGCACCAATTTGCCGATCGAGTTTGAAATCACTGTCCAGTTTAAGTCCCAAGTTTGAGACCGTTGATTTCAGATAAGGAGATAGGGGGCCCAAGTCTACAGGATGGAATGTACAAGGTCCACTGGGGCCAAACAATATCACCTCTGTCTTCTTTTCGTTGAACTTCAAGAAATTTTGTGCCATCCAGGTTTTGATTTCTTCCAGACAGGATAGGAGTGGCCTTAATGAGAAGGTGTCTTTCTTGCTCAGTGGGACATAGATCTGGCAGTCATCTGCATAGCAGTGGAAAGGAATACCATGTTTCCTTAAGATGGAACCCAATGGGAGCAGATACAGCGAGAACAGCAGAGGCCCCAGAATTGAGCCCTGTGGAACATCACATGACAGGGGAGCAGTGCGTGATTCAGAGCAGCCAAGGCTGACACAAAAGGTCCTGTCAGCTAGATAGGACCTAAACCAATCAATTTATGGCCTTATATGTTCACTAGTAAGCCTCAAAATGATCTTACTAGTGAACTAGTGGGCGTTTTGCGGCTTGCATGTCAACTAGTAAGCCTCAAAATGATCTTACGAGTGAACTAGTGGGCGTTTTGTGGCTTACATGTTCACGGGTAAGCGTCAAAATGATCTTACTAGTGAACTAGTGGGCGTTTTGTGGCTTACATGTCAACAAGTAAGCCTCAAAATGATCTTACGAGTGAGCTAAGGGGCGTTTTCTGGCTTACATGTCAACTAGTAAGCCTCAAAATGATCTTACTAGTGAACTAGTGGGCACATTTATGGCCTTACATGTTCACGAGTAAGCGTCAAAATGATCTTACTAGTGAACTAGTGGGCGTTTTGCGGCTTGCATGTCAATTAGTAAGCGTCAAAATGATCTTACTAGTGAACTAGTGGGCGTTTTGTGGCTTACATCTTCACTAGTAAGCCTCAGAATGATCTTACTAGAGAACTAGTGGGCATTTTGTGGCTTACATGTCAACTAGTAAGCCTCAAAATGATCTTACTAGTGAACTAGTGGGCACATTTATGGCCTTACATGTTCACTAGTAAGCATCAAAATGATCTTACTAGTGAACTAGTGGGCACGTTTATGGCCTTAGATGTTCACTAGTAAGCGTGAAAATGATCTTACTAGTGAACTAGTGGGCGTTTTGCGGCTTACATGTCAACTAGTAAGCCTCAAAATGATCTTACGAGTGAGCTAGTGGGCGTTTTGCGGCTTACATGTTCACTAGTAAGCGTCACAATGACCTTACTTGTGAACTACTGAGCGTTTTGTGGCTTACATGTTCACTAGTAAGCGTCAAAATAATCTTACTAGTGAACTAGTGGGCGTTTTGTGGCTTACATGTCAAATAGCAAGCCTCAAAATGATCTTACGAGTGAACTAATGGGCACATTTATGGCCTTACGTGTTCACTAGTAAGCGTCAAAATGATCTTACTAGTAAACTAGTGGGCGTTTTGTGGCTTACATCTTCACTCGTAAGCCTCAAAATGATCTTACTAGTGAACTAGTGGGCGTTTTGTGGCTTACATGTCAACTAGTAAGCCTCAAAATGATGTTACCAGTGAACTAGTGGGCATTTTGCGGCTTACATGTCAACTAGTAAGCCTCAAAATGATCTTACTAGTGAACTAGTGGGCATTTTGTGGCTTACATGTCAACTAGTAAGCCTCAAAATGATCTTACTAGTGAACTAGTGGGCACATTTATGGCCTTACATGTTCACTTGTAAGCCTCAAAATGATCTTACTAGTGAACTAGTGGGCGTTTTGTGGCTTACATGTTCACGAGTAAGGGTCAAAATGATCTAACTAGTGAACTCGTGGGCGTTTTGCGGCTTGCATGTCAACAGTAAGCGTCAAAATGATCTTACTAGTGAACTAGTGGGCGTTTTGTGGCTTACATGTTCACGAGTAAGCCTCAAAATGATCTTACTAGAGAACTAGTGGGCATTTTGTGGCTTACATGTTCACGAGTAAGCGTCAAAATGATCTTACTAGTGAACTAGTGGGCGTTTTGCGGCTTGCATGTCAACTAGTAAGCGTCAAAATGATCTTACTAGTGAACTTGTGGGCGTTTTGTGGCTTACATGTCAACTAGTAAGCCTCAAAACGATCTTACTAGTGAACTAGTGGCTTCTTTTGTGGCTTACATGTTCACTAGTAAGCGTCACAATGACCTTACTTGTGAACTAGTGAGCGTTTTGTGGCTCACATGTTCACTAGTAAGCGTCAAAATGATCTTACTAGTGAACTAGTGGGCGTTTTGTGGCTTACATGTTCACTAGTAAGCCTCAAAATGATCTTACTAGTGAAATAGTAGGCGTTTTGTGGCTTACATGTCAAATAGCAAGCCTCAAAATGATCTTACTAGTGAACTAATGGGCACATTTATGGCCTTACGTGTTCACTAGTAAGCGTCAAAATGATCTTACTAGTAAACTAGTGGGCACATTTATGGCCTTATATGTTCACTAGTAAGCCTCAAAATGATCTTACTAGTGAACTAGTGGGCGTTTTGCGGCTTGCATGTCAACTAGTAAGCCTCAAAATGATCTTACGAGTGAACTAGTGGGCGTTTTGTGGCTTACATGTTCACGGGTAAGCGTCAAAATGATCTTACTAGTGAACTAGTGGGCGTTTTGTGGCTTACATGTCAACAAGTAAGCCTCAAAATGATCTTACGAGTGAGCTAAGGGGCGTTTTCTGGCTTACATGTCAACTAGTAAGCCTCAAAATGATCTTACTAGTGAACTAGTGGGCACATTTATGGCCTTACATGTTCACGAGTAAGCGTCAAAATGATCTTACTAGTGAACTAGTGGGCGTTTTGCGGCTTGCATGTCAACTAGTAAGCGTCAAAATGATCTTACTAGTGAACTAGTGGGCGTTTTGTGGCTTACATCTTCACTAGTAAGCCTCAGAATGATCTTACTAGAGAACTAGTGGGCATTTTGTGGCTTACATGTCAACTAGTAAGCCTCAAAATGATCTTACTAGTGAACTAGTGGGCACATTTATGGCCTTACATGTTCACTAGTAAGCGTCAAAATGATCTTACTAGTGAACTAGTGGGCACGTTTATGGCCTTAGATGTTCACTAGTAAGCGTGAAAATGATCTTACTAGTGAACTAGTGGGCGTTTTGCGGCTTACATGTCAACTAGTAAGCCACAAAATGATCTTACGAGTGAGCTAGTGGGCGTTTTGCGGCTTACATGTTCACTAGTAAGCGTCACAATGACCTTACTTGTGAACTACTGAGCGTTTTGTGGCTTACATGTTCACTAGTAAGCGTCAAAATAATCTTACTAGTGAACTAGTGGGCGTTTTGTGGCTTACATGTCAAATAGCAAGCCTCAAAATGATCTTACTACTGAACTAATGGGCACATTTATGGCCTTACGTGTTCACTAGTAAGCTTCAAAATGATCTTACTAGTAAACTAGTGGGCGTTTTGTGGCTTACATCTTCACTCGTAAGCCTCAAAATGATCTTACTAGTGAACTAGTGGGCGTTTTGTGGCTTACATGTCAACTAGTAAGCCTCAAAATGATCTTACTAGTGAACTAGTGGGCACATTTATGGCCTTACATGTTCACTAGTAAGCCTCAAAATGATCTTACCAGTGAACTAGTGGGCATTTTGCGGCTTACATGTCAACTAGTAAGCCTCAAAATGATCTTACTAGTGAACTAGAGGGCATTTTGTGGCTTACATGTCAACTAGTAAGCCTCAAAATGATCTTACTAGTGAACTAGTGGGCGTTTTGTGGCTTGCATGTCAACTAGTAAGCCTCAAAATTATCTTACGAGTGAACTAGTGGGCGTTTTGCGGTTTACATGTCAACAAGTAAGCCTCAAAATGATCTTACTAATGAACTGGTGGGCGTTTTGTGGCTTACATGTTCACTAGTAAGCGTCAAAATGATCTTACTAGTGAACTAGTGGGCACGTTTATGGCCTTAGATGTTCACTTGTAAGCGTGAAAATGATCTTACTAGTGAACTAGTCGGCGTTTTGCGGCTTACATGTCAACTAGTAAGCCTCAAAATGATCTTACGAGTGAGCTAGTGGGCGTTTTGCGGCTTACATGTTCACTAGTAAGCGTCACAATGACCTTACTTGTGAACTAGTCAGCGTTTTGTGGCTTACATGTTCACTAGTAAGCATCAAAATGATCTTACTAGTGAACTAACGGGCACATTTATGGCCTTACGTGTTCACTAGTAAGCGTCAAAATGATCTTACTAGTAAACTAGTGGGCGTTTTGTGGCTTACATTTCAAATAGCAAGCCTCAAAATGATCTTACTAGTGAACTAATGGGCACATTTATGGCCTTACGTGTTCACTAGTAAGTGTCAAAATGATCTTACTAGTAAACTAGTGGGCGTTTTGTGGCTTACATCTTCCCTCGTAAGCCTCAAAATGATCTTACTAGTGAACTAGTGGGCGTTTTGTGGCTTACATGTTCACTAGTAAGTGTCAAAATGACCTTACTAGTTAACTAGTGAGTGTTTTGTGGCTTACATGTTCACTAGTAGGCGTCACAATGACCTTACTAGTGAACTAGTGGGCGTTTTGTGGCTTACATCTTCACTAGTAAGCCTCAAAATGATCTTACTAGAGAACTAGTGGGCATTTTGTGGCTTACATGTCAACTAGTAAGCCTCAAAATGATCTTACTAGTGAATTAGTGGGCACATTTATGGCCTTACATGTTCACTAGTAAGCGTCAAAATGATCTTACTAGTGAACTAGTGGGCACATTTATGGCCTTACATGTTCACTAGTAAGCCTCAAAATGATCTTACTAGTGAACTAGTGGGCGTTTTGTGGCTTACATGTTCACGAGTAAGCCTCAAAATGATCTTACTAGTGAACTAGTGGGCGTTTTGCGGCTTGCATGTCAACTAGTAAGCGTCAAAATGATCTTACTAGTGAACTAGTGGGCGTTTTGTGGCTTACATCTTCACTAGTAAGCCTCAGAATGATCTTACTAGAGAACTAGTGGGCATTTTGTGGCTTACATGTCAACTAGTAAGCCTCAAAATGATCTTACTAGTGAACTAGTGGGCACATTTATGGCCTTACATGTTCACTAGTAAGCGTCAAAATGATCTTACTAGTGAACTAGTGGGCACGTTTATGGCCTTAGATGTTCACTAGTAAGCGTGAAAATGATCTTACTAGTGAACTAGTGGGCGTTTTGCGGCTTACATGTCAACTAGTAAGCCTCAAAATGATCTTACGAGTGAGCTAGTGGGCGTTTTGCGGCTTACATGTTCACTAGTAAGCGTCACAATGACCTTACTTGTGAACTACTGAGCGTTTTGTGGCTTACATGTTCACTAGTAAGCGTCAAAATAATCTTACTAGTGAACTAGTGGGCGTTTTGTGGCTTACATGTCAAATAGCAAGCCTCAAAATGATCTTACTAGTGAACTAATGGGCACATTTATGGCCTTACGTGTTCACTAGTAAGCTTCAAAATGATCTTACTAGTAAACTAGTGGGCGTTTTGTGGCTTACATCTTCACTCGTAAGCCTCAAAATGATCTTACTAGTGAACTAGTGGGCGTTTTGTGGCTTACATGTCAACTAGTAAGCCTCAAAATGATCTTACTAGTAAACTAGTGGGCACATTTATGGCCTTACATGTTCACTAGTAAGCCTCAAAATGATGTTACTAGTAAACTAGTGGGCGTTTTGTGGCTTACATCTTCACTCGTAAGCCTCAAAATGATCTTACTAGTGAACTAGTGGGCGTTTTGTGGCTTACATGTCAACTAGTAAGCCTCAAAATGATCTTACTATTGAACTAGTGGGCACATTTATGGCCTTACATGTTCACTAGTAAGCCTCAAAATGATCTTACCAGTGAACTAGTGGGCGTTTTGCGGCTTGCATGTCAACTAGTAAGCCTCAAAATTATCTTACGAGTGAACTAGTGGGCGTTTTGCGGTTTACATGTCAACAAGTAAGCCTCAAAATGATCTTACTAATGAACTATTGGGCGTTTTGTGGCTTACATGTTCACTAGTAAGCGTCAAAATGATCTTACTAGTGAACTAGTGGGCACGTTTATGGCCTTAGATGTTCACTTGTAAGCGTGAAAATGATCTTACTAGTGAACTAGTCGGCGTTTTGCGGCTTACATGTCAACTAGTAAGCCTCAAAATGATCTTACGAGTGAGCTAGTGGGCGTTTTGCGGCTTACATGTTCATTAGTAAGCGTCACAATGACCTTACTTGTGAACTAGTCAGCGTTTTGTGGCTTACATGTTCACTAGTAAGCATCAAAATGATCTTACTAGTGAACTAACGGGCACATTTATGGCCTTACGTGTTCACTAGTAAGCGTCAAAATGATCTTACTAGTAAACTAGTGGGCGTTTTGTGGCTTACATTTCAAATAGCAAGCCTCAAAATGATCTTACTAGTGAACTAATGGGCACATTTATGGCCTTACGTGTTCACTAGTAAGTGTCAAAATGATCTTACTAGTAAACTAGTGGGCGTTTTGTGGCTTACATCTTCCCTCGTAAGCCTCAAAATGATCTTACTAGTGAACTAGTGGGCGTTTTGTGGCTTACATGTCAACTAGTAAGCCTCAAAATGATCTTACTAGTGAACTAGTGGGCACATTTATGGCCTTACATGTTCACTAGTAAGCCTCAAAATGATCTTACCAGTGAACTAGTGGGCATTTTGCGGCTTACATGTCAACTAGTAAGCCTCAAAATGATCTTACTAGTGAACTAGTGGGCACATTTATGGCCTTACATGTTCACTAGTAACCTCAAAATGATCTTACCAGTGAACTAGTGGGCATTTTGCGGCTTACATGTCAACTAGTAAGCCTCAAAACTATCTTACTAGTGAACTAGTGGCTTCTTTTGTGGCTTACATGTTCACTAGTAAGCGTCACAATGACCTTACTTGTGAACTAGTGGGCGTTTTGTGGCTTACATCTTCACTAGTAAGCCTCAAAATGATCTTACTAGAGAACTAGTGGGCATTTTGCGGCTTACATGTCAACTAGTAAGCCTCAGAACGATCTTACTAGTGAACTAGTGAGCGTTTTGTGGCTTACATGTTCACTAGTAGGCGTCAAAATGATCTTACTAGTGAACTAGTGGGCGTTTTGTGGCTTACATCTTCACTAGTAAGCCTCAAAATGATCTTACTAGAGAACTAGCGGGCATTTTGTGGCTTACATGTCAACTAGTAAGCCTCAAAATGATCTTACTAGTGAACTAGTGGGCACATTTATGGCCTTACATGTTCACTAGTAAGCATCAAAATGATCTTACTAGTGAACTAGTGGGCGTTTTGTGGCTTACATGTTCACGAGTAAGCGTCAAAATGATCTTACTAGTGAACTAGTGGGCGTTTTGTGGCTTACATCTTCACTAGTAAGCCTCAGAATGATCTTACTAGAGAACTAGTGGGCATTTTGTGGCTTACATGTCAACTAGTAAGCCTCAAAATGATCTTACTAGTGAACTAGTGGGCACATTTATGGCCTTAAATGTTCACTAGTAAGCGTCAAAATGATCTTACTAGTGAACTAGTGGGCACGTTTATGGCCTTAGATGTTCACTAGTAAGCGTGAAAATGATCTTACTAGTGAACTAGTGGGCGTTTTGCGGCTTACATGTCAACTAGTAAGCCTCAAAATGATCTTACGAGTGAGCTAGTGGGCGTTTTGCGGCTTACATGTTCACTAGTAAGCGTCACAATGACCTTACTTGTGAACTACTGAGCGTTTTGTGGCTTACATGTTCACTAGTAAGCGTCAAAATAATCTTACTAGTGAACTAGTGGGCGTTTTGTGGCTTACATGTCAAATAGCAAGCCTCAAAATGATCTTACTAGTGAACTAATGGGCACATTCATGGCCTTACGTGTTCACTAGTAAGCGTCAAAATGATCTTACTAGTAAACTAGTGGGCGTTTTGTGGCTTACATCTTCACTCGTAATCCTCAAAATGATCTTACTAGTGAACTAGTGGGCGTTTTGTGGCTTACATGTCAACTAGTAAGCCTCAACATGATCTTACCAGTGAACTAGTGGGCACATTTATGGCCTTACATGTTCACTAGTAAGCCTCAAAATGATCTTACCAGTGAACTAGTAGGCATTTTGCGGCTTACATGTCAACTAGTAAGCCTCAAAATGATCTTACTAGTGAACTAGTGGGCATTTTGTGGCTTACATGTCAACTAGTAAGCCTCAAAATGATCTTACTAGTTAACTAGTGGGCACATTTATGGCCTTACATGTTCACTAGTAAGCCTCAAAACGATCTTACTAGTGAACTAGTGGGCGTTTTTTGGCTTACATGTTCACGAGTAAGCGTCAAGATGATCTTACTAGTGAACTAGTGGGCGTTTTGCGGCTTGCAGGTCAACTAGTAAGCCTCAAAATGATCTAACGAGTGAACTAGTGGGCGTTTTGCAGCTTACATGTCAACAAGTAAGCCTCAAAATGAACTTACTAATGAACTAGTGGGCGTTTTGTGGCTTACATGTTCACTAGTAAGCCTAAAAATGATCTTACTAGTGAACTAGTGGGCACATTTATGGCCTTACGTGTTCACTAGTACGCGTCAAAATGATCTTACTTGTGAACTAGTGGGCGTTTTGCGGCTTGCATGTCAACTAGTAAGCCTCAAAATGATCTTACGAGTGAACTAGTGGGCGTTTTGCGGCTTACATGTCAACAAGTAAGCCTCAAAATGATCTTAGTAGTGAACTAGTGGGCGTTTTGTGGCTTACATGTTCACTAGTAAGTGTCAAAATGACCTTACTAGTTAACTAGTGAGTGTTTTGTGGCTTACATGTTCACTAGTAAGCGTCAAAATGACCTTACTAGTGAATTAGTGAGCGTTTTGTGGCTTACATGTCAACTACTAAGCCTCAAAATGATCTTACTAGTGTACTAGTGGGCGTTTTGTGGCTTACATGTTCACTAGTAAGCCTAAAAATGATCTTACTAGTGAACTAGTGGGCACATTTATGGCCTTACGTGTTCACTAGTACGCGTCAAAATGATCTTACTTGTGAACTAGTGGGCGTTTTGCGGCTTGCATGTCAACTAGTAACCCTCAAAATGATCTTACGAGTGAACTAGTGGGCGTTTTGCGGCTTACATGTCAACAAGTAAGCCTCAAAATGATCTTAGTAGTGAACTAGTGGGCGTTTTGTGGCTTACATGTTCACTAGTAAGTGTCAAAATGACCTTACTAGTTAACTAGTGAGTGTTTTGTGGCTTACATGTTCACTAGTAAGCCTCAAAATGATCTTACTAGAGAACTAGTGGGCGTTTTGTGGCTTACATGTCAAATAGCAAGCCTCAAAATTATCTTACTAGTGAACTAATGGGCACATTTATGGCCTTACGTGTTCACTAGTAAGAGTCAAAATGATCTTACTAGTAAACTAGTGGGCACATTTATGGCCTTACATGTTCACTAGTAAGCCTCAAAATGATGTTACCAGTGAACTAGTGGGCATTTTGCGGCTTACATGTCAACTAGTAAGCCTCAAAATGATCTTACTAGTGAACTAGTGGGCATTTTGTGGCTTACATGTCAACTAGTAAGCCTCAAAATGATCTTACTAGTGAACTAGTGGGCACATATATGGCCTTACATGTTCACTTGTAAGCCTCAAAATGATCTTACTAGTGAACTAGTGGGCGTTTTGTGGCTTACATGTTCATGAGTAAGGGTCAAAATGATCTAACTAGTGAACTCGTGGGCGTTTTGCGGCTTGCATGTCAACTAGTAAGCCTCAAAATTATCTTACGAGTGAACTAGTGGGCGTTTTGCGGCTTACATGTCAACAAGTAAGCCTCAAAATGATCTTACTAATGAACTAGTGGGCGTTTTGTGGCTTACATGTTCACTAGTAAGTGTCAAAATGACCTTACTAGTGAACTAGTGGGCGTTTTGTGGCTTACATGTCAACTAGGAAGCCTCAAAATGATCTTACTAGTGAACTAGTGGGCGTTTTGTGGCTTACATGTTCACTAGTAAGTGTCAAAATGACCTTACTAGTTAACTAGTGGGCGTTTTGCGGCTTACATGTTCACTAGTAGGCGTCAAAATGATCTTACTAGTGAACTAGTGGGCGTTTTGTGGCTTACATCTTCACTAGTAAGCCTCAAAATGATCTTACTAGTGAACTAGTGGGCGTTTTGTGGCTTACATGTTCACGAGTAAGGGTCAAAATGATCTAACTAGTGAACTCGTGGGCGTTTTGCGGCTTGCATGTCAACTAGTAAGCCTCAAAATGATCTTACGAGTGAACTAGTGGGCGTTTTGCGGCTTACATGTCAACAAGTAAGCCTCAAAATGATCTTACTAATGAACTAGTGGGCGTTTTGTGGCTTACATGTTCACTAGTAAGTGTCAAAATGATCTTACTAGTGAACTAGTGGGCGTTTTGCGGCTTACATGTCAACGAGTAAGCCTCAAAATGATCTTACTAGTGAACTAGTGGGCGTTTTGTGGCTTACATCTTCACTAGTAAGCCTCAAAATGAACTTACTAGTGAACTAGTGGGCGTTTTGCGGCTTACATGTCAACTAGCAGGCCTCAAAATGATCTTACGAGTGAGCTAAGGGGCGTTTTGCGGCTTACATGTCAACTAGTAAGCCTCAAAATGATCTTACTAATGAACTAGTGGGCACATTTATGGCCTTACATGTTCACTATTAAGAGTCAAAATGATCTTACTAGTGAACTAGTGGGCACATTTATGGCCTTACATGTTCACTAGTAAGCGTCAAAATGATCTTACAAGTGAACTAGTGGGCGTTTTGTGGCTTACATCTTCACTAGTAAGCCTCAAAATGAACTTACTAGTGAACGAGTGGGCGTTTTGCGGCTTGCATGTCAACTAGTAAGCCTCAAAATGATCTTACGAGTGAACTAGTGGGCGTTTTGCGGCTTACATGTCAACTAGTAAGCCTCAAAATGATCTTACGAGTGAGCTAGTGGGCGTTTTGCGGCTTACATGTTCACTAGTAAGCGTCACAATGACCTTACTTGTGAACTAGTGAGCGTTTTGTGGCTTACATGTTCACTAGTAAGCATCAAAATGATCTTACTAGTGAACTAGTGGGCGTTTTGTGGCTAACATGTTCACTAGTAAGCCTCAAAATGATCTTACTAGTGAAATAGTGGGCGTTTTGTGGCTTACATGTTCACTAGTAAGCCTCAGAATGATCTTACTAGAGAACTAGTGGGCATTTTGTGGCTTACATGTCAACTAGTAAGCCTCAAAATGATCTTACTAGTGAACTAGTGGGCACATTTATGGCCTTAAATGTTCACTAGTAAGCGTCAAAATGATCTTACTAGTGAACTAGTGGGCACGTTTATGGCCTTAGATGTTCACTAGTAAGCGTGAAAATGATCTTACGAGTGAGCTAGTGGGCGTTTTGCGGCTTACATGTTCACTAGTAAGCGTCACAATGACCTTACTTGTGAACTACTGAGCGTTTTGTGGCTTACATGTTCACTAGTAAGCGTCAAAATAATCTTACTAGTGAACTAGTGGGCGTTTTGTGGCTTACATGTCAAATAGCAAGCCTCAAAATGATCTTACTAGTGAATTAATGGGCACATTCATGGCCTTACGTGTTCACTAGTAAGCGTCAAAATGATCTTACTAGTAAACTAGTGGGCGTTTTGTGGCTTACATCTTCACTCGTAATCCTCAAAATGATCTTACTAGTGAACTAGTGGGCGTTTTGTGGCTTACTTGTCAACTAGTAAGCCTCAAAATGATCTTACTAGTGAACTAGTGGGCACATTTATGGCCTTACATGTTCACTATTAAGAGTCAAAATGATCTTACTAGTGAACAAGTGGGTGTTTTGCGGCTTACATGTCAACTAGCAGGCCTCAAAATGATCTTACTAGTGAACTAGTGGGCACATTTATGGCCTTACATGTTCACTATTAAGAGTCAAAATGATCTTACTAGTGAACAAGTGGGTGTTTTGCGGCTTACATGTCAACTAGCAGGCCTCAAAATGATCTTACTAGTTAACTAGTGGGCGTTTTGCGGCTTACATCTTCACTAGTAAGCCTCAAAATGATCTTACTAGTGAACTAGTGGGCGTTTTGTGGCTTACATGTTCACGAGTAAGGGTCAAAATGATCTAACTAGTGAACTCGTGGGCGTTTTGCGGCTTGCATGTCAACTAGTAAGCCTCAAAATGATCTTACGAGTGAACTAGTGGGCGTTTTGCGGCTTACATGTTCACTAGTAAGTGTCAAAATGATCTTACTAGTGAACTAGTGGGCGTTTTGCGGCTTACATGTCAACGAGTAAGCCTCAAAATGATCTTACTAGTGAACTAGTGGGCGTTTTGTGGCTTACATCTTCACTAGTAAGCCTCAAAATGAACTTACTAGTGAACTAGTGGGCGTTTTGCGGCTTACACGTCAACTAGCAGGCCTCAAAATGATCTTACGAGTGAGCTAAGGGGCGTTTTGCGGCTTACATGTCAACTAGTAAGCCTCAAAATGATCTTACTAATGAACTAGTGGGCACATTTATGGCCTTACATGTTCACTATTAAGAGTCAAAATGATCTTACTAGTGAACTAGTGGGCACATTTATGGCCTTACATGTTCACTAGTAAGCGTCAAAATGATCTTACAAGTGAACTAGTGGGCGTTTTGTGGCTTACATCTTCACTAGTAAGCCTCAAAATGAACTTACTAGTGAACGAGTGGGCGTTTTGCGGCTTACATGTCAACAAGCAGGACTCAAAATGATCTTACGAGTGAGCGAAGGGGCGTTTTGCGGCTTACATGTCAACGAGTAAGCCTCAAAATGATCTTACTAGTGAACTAGTGGGCACATTTATGGCCTTACATGTTCACTATTAAGAGTCAAAATGATCTTACTAGTGAACAAGTGGGTGTTTTGCGGCTTACATGTCAACTAGCAGGCCTCAAAATGATCTTACGAGTGAGCTAAGGGGCGTTTTGCGGCTTACATGTCAACTAGCAGGCCTCAAAATGATCTTACGAGTGAGCTAAGGGGCGTTTTGCGGCTTACATGTCAACTAGTAAGCCTAAAAATGACCTTACTAGTTAACTAGTGAGTGTTTTGTGGCTTACATGTTCACTAGTAGGCGTCAAAATGATCTTACTAGTGAACTAGTGGGCGTTTTGCGGCTTACATGTCAACTAGTAAGCCTCAAAATGATCTTACGAGTGAGCTAGTGGGCGTTTTGCGGCTTACATGTTCACTAGTAAGCGTCACAATGACCTTACTTGTGAACTAGTGAGCGTTTTGTGGCTTACATGTTCACTAGTAAGCCTCAAAATGATCTTACTAGTGAACTAGTGGGCGTTTTGTGGCTTACATGTTCACTAGTAAGCCTCAAAATGATCTTACTAGTGAACTAGTGGGCGTTTTTTGGCTTACATGTCAAATAGCAAGCCTCAAAATGATCTTACTAGTGAACTAATGGGCACATTTATGGCCTTACGTGTTCACTAGTAAGCCTCAAAATGATCTTACTAGAGAACTAGTGGGCATATTGTGGCTTACATGTCAACTAGTAAGCCTCAAAATGATCTTACTAGTGAACTGATGGGCACATTTATGGCCTTACGTGTTCACTAGTAAGCGTCAAAATGATCTTACTAGTAAACTAGTGGGCACATTTATGGCCTTACATGTTTACTAGTAAGCCTCAAAATGACCTTACTTGTGAACTGGTGAGCGTTTTGTGGCTTACATGTTCACTAGTAAGCATCAAAATGATCTTACTAGTGAACTAGTGGGCGTTTTGTGGCTTACATGTTCACTAGTAAGCATCAAAATGATCTTACTAGTGAACTAGTGGGCGTTTTGTGGCTTACATGTCAAATAGCAACCCTCAAAATGATCTTACTAGTGAACTAATGGGCACATTTATGGCCTTACGTGTTCACTAGTAAGCCTCAAAATGATCTTACTAGAGAACTAGTGGGCATATTGTGGCTTACATGTCAACTAGTAAGCCTCAAAATGATCTTACTAGTGAACTAGTGGGCACATATATGGCCTTACATGTTCACTTGTAAGCCTCAAAATGATCTTACTAGTGAACTAGTGGGCGTTTTGTGGCTTACATGTTCATGAGTAAGGGTCAAAATGATCTAACTAGTGAACTCGTGGGCGTTTTGCGGCTTGCATGTCAACTTGTAAGCCTCAAAATTATCTTACGAGTGAACTAGTGGGCGTTTTGCGGCTTACATGTCAACAAGTAAGCCTCAAAATGATCTTACTAATGAACTAGTGGGCGTTTTGTGGCTTACATGTTCACTAGTAAGCGTCAAAATGACCTTACTAGTGAACTAGTGGGCGTTTTGTGGCTTACATGTCAACTAGGAAGCCTCAAAATGATCTTACTAGTGAACTAGTGGGCGTTTTGTGGCTTACATGTTCACTAGTAAGCGTCAAAATGACCTTACTAGTTAACTAGTGGGCGTTTTGCGGCTTACATGTTCACTAGTAGGCGTCAAAATGATCTTACTAGTGAACTAGTGGGCGTTTTGTGGCTTACATCTTCACTAGTAAGCCTCAAAATGATCTTACTAGTGAACTAGTGGGCGTTTTGTGGCTTACATGTTCACTAGTAGGCGTCAAAATGATCTAACTAGTGAACTCGTGGGCGTTTTGCGGCTTGCATGTCAACTAGTAAGCCTCAAAATGATCTTACGAGTGAACTAGTGGGCGTTTTGCGGCTTACATGTCAACAAGTAAGGGTCAAAATGATCTTACTAATGAACTAGTGGGCGTTTTGCGGCTTACATGTTCACTAGTAAGTGTCAAAATGATCTTACTAGTGAACTAGTGGGCGTTTTGCGGCTTACATGTCAACGAGTAAGCCTCAAAATGATCTTACTAGAGAACTAGTGGGCGTTTTGTGGCTTACATCTTCACTAGTAAGCCTCAAAATGAACTTACTAGTGAACTAGTGGGCGTTTTGCGGCTTACATGTCAACTAGCAGGCCTCAAAATGATCTTACGAGTGAGCTAAGGGGCGTTTTGCGGCTTACATGTCAACTAGTAAGCCTCAAAATGATCTTACTAATGAACTAGTGGGCACATTTATGGCCTTACATGTTCACTATTAAGAGTCAAAATGATCTTACTAGTGAACTAGTGGGCACATTTATGGCCTTACATGTTCACTAGTAAGCGTCAAAATTATCTTACAAGTGAACTAGTGGGCGTTTTGTGGCTTACATCTTCACTAGTAAGCCTCAAAATGAACTTACTAGTGAACGAGTGGGCGTTTTGCGGCTTACATGTCAACAAGCAGGACTCAAAATGATCTTACGAGTGAGCGAAGGGGCGTTTTGCGGCTTACATGTCAACGAGTAAGCCTCAAAATGATCTTACTAGTGAACTAGTGGGCACATTTATGGCCTTACATGTTCACTATTAAGAGTCAAAATGATCTTACTAGTGAACAAGTGGGTGTTTTGCGGCTTACATGTCAACTAGCAGGCCTCAAAATGATCTTACGAGTGAGCTAAGGGGCGTTTTGCGGCTTACATGTCAACTAGCAGGCCTCAAAATGATCTTACGAGTGAGCTAAGGGGCGTTTTGCGGCTTACATGTCAACTAGTAAGCCTCAAAATGACCTTACTAGTTAACTAGTGAGTGTTTTGTGGCTTACATGTTCACTAGTAGGCGTCAAAATGATCTTACTAGTGAACTAGTGGGCGTTTTGCGGCTTACATGTCAACTAGTAAGCCTCAAAATGATCTTACGAGTGAGCTAGTGGGCGTTTTGCGGCTTACATGTTCACTAGTAAGCGTCACAATGACCTTACTTGTGAACTAGTGAGCGTTTTGTGGCTTACATGTTCACTAGTAAGCATCAAAATGATCTTACTAGTGAACTAGTGGGCGTTTTGTGGCTTACATGTTCACTAGTAAGCCTCAAAATGATCTTACTAGTGAACTAGTGGGCGTTTTGTGGCTTACATGTCAAATAGCAAGCCTCAAAATGATCTTACTAGTGAACTAATGGGCACATTTATGGCCTTACGTGTTCACTAGTAAGCCTCAAAATGATCTTACGAGAGAACTAGCGGGCATATTGTGGCTTACATGTCAACTAGTAAGCCTCAAAATGATCTTACTAGTGAACTGATGGGCACATTTATGGCCTTACGTGTTCACTAGTAAGCGTCAAAATGATCTTACTAGTAAACTAGTGGGCACATTTATGGCCTTACATGTTCACTAGTAAGCTTTAAAATGATCTTACTAGTGAACTAGTGGGCGTTTTGCGGCTTGCATGTCAACTAGTAAGCCTCAAAATGATCTTACGAGTGAACTAGTGGGCGTTTTGTGGCTTACATGTTCACGGGTAAGCGTCAAAATGATCTTACTAGTGAACTAGTGGGCGTTTTGTGGCTTACATGTCAACAAGTAAGCCTCAAAATGATCTTACGAGTGAGCTAAGGGGCGTTTTCTGGCTTACATGTCAAGTAGTAAGCCTCAAAATGATCTTACTAGTGAACTAGTGGGCACATTTATGGCCTTACATGTTCACGAGTAAGCGTCAAAATGATCTTACTAGTGAACTAGTGGGCGTTTTGCGGCTTGCATGTCAACTAGTAAGCGTCAAAATGATCTTACTAGTGAACTAGTGGGCGTTTTGTGGCTTACATCTTCACTAGTAAGCCTCAGAATGATCTTACTAGAGAACTAGTGGGCATTTTGTGGCTTACATGTCAACTAGTAAGCCTCAAAATGATCTTACTAGTGAACTAGTGGGCATTTTGTGGCTTACATGTCAACTAGTAAGCCTCAAAATGATCTTACTAGTTAACTAGTGGGCACATTTATGGCCTTACATGTTCACTAGTAAGCCTCAAAACGATCTTACTAGTGAACTAGTGGGCGTTTTTTGGCTTACATGTTCACGAGTAAGCGTCAAGATGATCTTACTAGTGAACTAGTGGGCGTTTTGCGGCTTGCAGGTCAACTAGTAAGCCTCAAAATGATCTAACGAGTGAACTAGTGGGCGTTTTGCAGCTTACATGTCAACAAGTAAGCCTCAAAATGAACTTACTAATGAACTAGTGGGCGTTTTGTGGCTTACATGTTCACTAGTAAGCCTAAAAATTATCTTACTAGTGAACTAGTGGGCACATTTATGGCCTTACGTGTTCACTAGTACGCGTCAAAATGATCTTACTTGTGAACTAGTGGGCGTTTTGCGGCTTGCATGTCAACTAGTAAGCCTCAAAATGATCTTACGAGTGAACTAGTGGGCGTTTTGCGGCTTACATGTCAACAAGTAAGCCTCAAAATGATCTTAGTAGTGAACTAGTGGGCGTTTTGTGGCTTACATGTTCACTAGTAAGTGTCAAAATGACTTTACTAGTTAACTAGTGAGTGTTTTGTGGCTTACATGTTCACTAGTAAGCGTCAAAATGACCTTACTAGTGAATAAGTGAGCGTTTTGTGGCTTACATGTCAACTACTAAGCCTCAAAATGATCTTACTAGTGAACTAGTGGGCGTTTTGTGGCTTACATGTTCACTAGTAAGCCTAAAAATGATCTTACTAGTGAACTAGTGGGCACATTTATGGCCTTACGTGTTCACTAGTACGCGTCAAAATGATCTTACTTGTGAACTAGTGGGCGTTTTGCGGCTTGCATGTCAACTAGTAAGCCTCAAAATGATCTTACGAGTGAACTAGTGGGCGTTTTGCGGCTTACATGTCAACAAGTAAGCCTCAAAATGATCTTAGTAGTGAACTAGTGGGCGTTTTGTGGCTTACATGTTCACTAGTAAGTGTCAAAATGACCTTACTAGTTAACTAGTGAGTGTTTTGTGGCTTACATGTTCACTAGTAAGCCTCAAAATGATCTTACTAGAGAACTAGTGGGCGTTTTGTGGCTTACATGTCAAATAGCAAGCCTCAAAATTATCTTACTAGTGAACTAATGGGCACATTTATGGCCTTACGTGTTCACTAGTAAGCGTCAAAATGATCTTACTAGTAAACTAGTGGGCACATTTATGGCCTTACATGTTCACTAGTAAGCCTCAAAATGATGTTACCAGTGAACTAGTGGGCATTTTGCGGCTTACATGTCAACTAGTAAGCCTCAAAATGATCTTACTAGTGAACTAGTGGGCATTTTGTGGCTTACATGTCAACTAGTAAGCCTCAAAATGATCTTACTAGTGAACTAGTGGGCACATATATGGCCTTACATGTTCACTTGTAAGCCTCAAAATGATCTTACTAGTGAACTAGTGGGCGTTTTGTGGCTTACATGTTCATGAGTAAGGGTCAAAATGATCTAACTAGTGAACTCGTGGGCGTTTTGCGGCTTGCATGTCAACTAGTAAGCCTCAAAATTATCTTACGAGTGAACTAGTTGGCGTTTTGCGGCTTACATGTCAACAAGTAAGCCTCAAAATGATCTTACTAATGAACTAGTGGGCGTTTTGTGGCTTACATGTTCACTAGTAAGCGTCAAAATGACCTTACTAGTGAACTAGTGGGCGTTTTGTGGCTTACATGTCAACTAGGAAGCCTCAAAATGATCTTACTAGTGAACTAGTGGGCGTTTTGTGGCTTACATGTTCACTAGTAAGTGTCAAAATGACCTTACTAGTTAACTAGTGGGCGTTTTGCGGCTTACATGTTCACTAGTAGGCGTCAAAATGATCTTACTAGTGAACTAGTGGGCGTTTTGTGGCTTACATCTTCACTAGTAAGCCTCAAAATGATCTTACTAGTGAACTAGTGGGCGTTTTGTGGCTTACATGTTCACGAGTAAGGGTCAAAATGATCTAACTAGTGAACTCGTGGGCGTTTTGCGGCTTGCATGTCAACTAGTAAGCCTCAAAATGATCTTACGAGTGAACTAGTGGGCGTTTTGCGGCTTACATGTCAACAAGTAAGCCTCAAAATGATCTTACTAATGAACTAGTGGGCGTTTTGTGGCTTACATGTTCACTAGTAAGTGTCAAAATGATCTTACTAGTGAACTAGTGGGCGTTTTGCGGCTTACATGTCAACGAGTAAGCCTCAAAATGATCTTACTAGTGAACTAGTGGGCGTTTTGTGGCTTACATCTTCACTAGTAAGCCTCAAAATGAACTTACTAGTGAACTAGTGGGCGTTTTGCGGCTTACATGTCAACTAGCAGGCCTCAAAATGATCTTACGAGTGAGCTAAGGGGCGTTTTGCGGCTTACATGTCAACTAGTAAGCCTCAAAATGATCTTACTAATGAACTAGCGGGCACATTTATGGCCTTACATGTTCACTATTAAGAGTCAAAATGATCTTACTAGTGAACTAGTGGGCACATTTATGGCCTTACATGTTCACTAGTAAGCGTCAAAATGATCTTACAAGTGAACTAGTGGGCGTTTTGTGGCTTACATCTTCACTAGTAAGCCTCAAAATGAACTTACTAGTGAACGAGTGGGCGTTTTGCGGCTTGCATATCAACTAGTAAGCCTCAAAATGATCTTACGAGTGAACTAGTGGGCGTTTTGCGGCTTACATGTCAACTAGTAAGCCTCAAAATGATCTTACGAGTGAGCTAGTGGGCATTTTGCGGCTTACATGTTCACTAGTAAGCGTCACAATGACCTTACTTGTGAACTAGTGAGCGTTTTGTGGCTTACATGTTCACTAGTAAGCATCAAAATGATCTTACTAGTGAACTAGTGGGCGTTTTGTGGCTAACATGTTCACTAGTAAGCCTCAAAATGATCTTACTAGTGAACTAGTGGGCGTTTTGTGGCTTACATGTTCACTAGTAAGCCTCAGAATGATCTTACTAGAGAACTAGTGGGCATTATGTGGCTTACATGTCAACTAGTAAGCCTCAAAATGATCTTACTAGTGAACTAGTGGGCACATTTATGGCCTTAAATGTTCACTAGTAAGCGTCAAAATGATCTTACTAGTGAACTAGTGGGCACGTTTATGGCCTTAGATGTTCACTAGTAAGCGTGAAAATGATCTTACTAGTGAACTAGTGGGCGTTTTGCGGCTTACATGTCAACTAGTAAGCCTCAAAATGATCTTACGAGTGAGCTAGTGGGCGTTTTGCGGCTTACATGTTCACTAGTAAGCGTCACAATGACCTTACTTGTGAACTACTGAGCGTTTTGTGGCTTACATGTTCACTAGTAAGCGTCAAAATAATCTTACTAGTGAACTAGTGGGCGTTTTGTGGCTTACATGTCAAATAGCAAGCCTCAAAATGATCTTACTAGTGAACTAATGGGCACATTCATGGCCTTACGTGTTCACTAGTAAGCGTCAAAATGATCTTACTAGTAAACTAGTGGGCGTTTTGTGGCTTACATCTTCACTCGTAATCCTCAAAATGATCTTACTAGTGAACTAGTGGGCGTTTTGTGGCTTACATGTCAACTAGTAAGCCTCAAAATGATCTTACTAGTGAACTAGTGGGCACATTTATGGCCTTACATGTTCACTATTAAGAGTCAAAATGATCTTACTAGTGAACAAGTGGGTGTTTTGCGGCTTACATGTCAACTAGCAGGCCTCAAAATGATCTTACTAGTGAACTAGTGGGCACATTTATGGCCTTACATGTTCACTATTAAGAGTCAAAATGATCTTACTAGTGAACAAGTGGGTGTTTTGCGGCTTACATGTCAACTAGCAGGCCTCAAAATGATCTTACGAGTGAGCTAAGGGGCGTTTTGCGGCTTACATGTCAACTAGCAGGCCTCAAAATGATCTTACGAGTGAGCTAAGGGGCGTTTTGCGGCTTACATGTCAACTAGTAAGCCTCAAAATGACCTTACTAGTTAACTAGTGAGTGTTTTGTGGCTTACATGTTCACTAGTAGGCGTCAAAATGATCTTACTAGTGAACTAGTGGGCGTTTTGCGGCTTACATGTCAACTAGTAAGCCTCAAAATGATCTTACGAGTGAGCTAGTGGGCGTTTTGCGGCTTACATGTTCACTAGTAAGCGTCACAATGACCTTACTTGTGAACTAGTGAGCGTTTTGTGGCTTGCATGTCAACTAGTAAGCCTCAAAATTATCTTACGAGTGAACTAGTGGGCGTTTTGCGGCTTACATGTCAACAAGTAAGCCTCAAAATGATCTTACTAATGAACTAGTGGGCGTTTTGTGGCTTACATGTTCACTAGTAAGCGTCAAAATGACCTTACTAGTGAACTAGTGGGCGTTTTGTGGCTTACATGTCAACTAGGAAGCCTCAAAATGATCTTACTAGTGAACTAGTGGGCGTTTTGTGGCTTACATGTTCACTAGTAAGTGTCAAAATGACCTTACTAGTTAACTAGTGGGCGTTTTGCGGCTTACATGTTCACTAGTAGGCGTCAAAATGATCTTACTAGTGAACTAGTGGGCGTTTTGTGGCTTACATCTTCACTAGTAAGCCTCAAAATGATCTTACTAGTGAACTAGTGGGCGTTTTGTGGCTTACATGTTCACGAGTAAGGGTCAAAATGATCTAACTAGTGAACTCGTGGGCGTTTTGCGGCTTGTATGTCAACTAGTAAGCCTCAAAATGATCTTACGAGTGAACTAGTGGGCGTTTTGCGGCTTACATGTCAACAAGTAAGCCTCAAAATGATCTTACTAATGAACTAGTGGGCGTTTTGTGGCTTACATGTTCACTAGTAAGTGTCAAAATGATCTTACTAGTGAACTAGTGGGCGTTTTGCGGCTTACATGTCAACGAGTAAGCCTCAAAATGATCTTACTAGTGAACTAGTGGGCGTTTTGTGGCTTACATCTTCACTAGTAAGCCTCAAAATGAACTTACTAGTGAACTAGTGGGCGTTTTGCGGCTTACATGTCAACTAGCAGGCCTCAAAATGATCTTACGAGTGAGCTAAGGGGCGTTTTGCGGCTTACATGTCAACTAGTAAGCCTCAAAATGATCTTACTAATGAACTAGTGGGCACATTTATGGCCTTACATGTTCACTATTAAGAGTCAAAATGATCTTACTAGTGAACTAGTGGGCACATTTATGGCCTTACATGTTCACTAGTAAGCGTCAAAATGATCTTACAAGTGAACTAGTGGGCGTTTTGTGGCTTACATCTTCACTAGTAAGCCTCAAAATGAACTTACTAGTGAACGAGTGGGCGTTTTGCGGCTTACATGTCAACAAGCAGGACTCAAAATGATCTTACGAGTGAGCGAAGGGGCGTTTTGCGGCTTACATGTCAACGAGTAAGCCTCAAAATGATCTTACTAGTGAACTAGTGGGCACATTTATGGCCTTACATGTTCACTATTAAGAGTCAAAATGATCTTACTAGTGAACAAGTGGGTGTTTTGCGGCTTACATGTCAACTAGCAGGCCTCAAAATGATCTTACGAGTGAGCTAAGGGGCGTTTTGCGGCTTACATGTCAACTAGCAGGCCTCAAAATGATCTTACGAGTGAGCTAAGGGGCGTTTTGCGGCTTACATGTCAACTAATAAGCCTCAAAATGACCTTACTAGTTAACTAGTGAGTGTTTTGTGGCTTACATGTTCACTAGTAGGCGTCAAAATGATCTTACTAGTGAACTAGTGGGCGTTTTGCGGCTTACATGTCAACTAGTAAGCCTCAAAATGATCTTACGAGTGAGCTAGTGGGCGTTTTGCGGCTTACATGTTCACTAGTAAGCGTCACAATGACCTTACTTGTGAACTAGTGAGCGTTTTGTGGCTTACATGTTCACTAGTAAGCATCAAAATGATCTTACTAGTGAACTAGTGGGCGTTTTGTGGCTAACATGTTCACTAGTAAGCCTCAAAATGATCTTACTAGTGAACTAGTGGGCGTTTTGTGGCTTACATGTTCACTAGTAAGCCTCAAAATGATCTTACTAGTGAACTAGTGGGCGTTTTGTGGCTTACATGTCAAATAGCAAGCCTCAAAATGATCTTACTAGTGAACTAATGGGCACATTTATGGCCTTACGTGTTCACTAGTAAGCCTCAAAATGATCTTACTAGAGAACTAGTGGGCATATTGTGGCTTACATGTCAACTAGTAAGCCTCAAAATGATCTTACTAGTGAACTGATGGGCACATTTATGGCCTTACGTGTTCACTAGTAAGCGTCAAAATGATCTTACTAGTAAACTAGTGGGCACATTTATGGCCTTACATGTTCACTAGTAAGCCTCAAAATGACCTTACTTGTGAACTAGTGAGCGTTTTGTGGCTTACATGTTCACTAGTAAGCATCAAAATGATCTTACTAGTGAACTAGTGGGCGTTTTGTGGCTTACATGTTCACAAGTAAGCCTCAAAATGATCTTACTAGTGAACTAGTGGGCGTTTTGTGGCTTACATGTCAAATAGCAACCCTCAAAATGATCTTACTAGTGAACTAATGGGCACATTTATGGCCTTACGTGTTCACTAGTAAGCCTCAAAATGATCTTACTAGAGAACTAGTGGGCATATTGTGGCTTACATGTCAACTAGTAAGCCTCAAAATGATCTTACTAGTGAACTAGTGGGCACATATATGGCCTTACATGTTCACTTGTAAGCCTCAAAATGATCTTACTAGTGAACTAGTGGGCGTTTTGTGGCTTACATGTTCATGAGTAAGGGTCAAAATGATCTAACTAGTGAACTCGTGGGCGTTTTGCGGCTTGCATGTCAACTAGTAAGCCTCAAAATTATCTTACGAGTGAACTAGTGGGCGTTTTGCGGCTTACATGTCAACAAGTAAGCCTCAAAATGATCTTACTAATGAACTAGTGGGCGTTTTGTGGCTTACATGTTCACTAGTAAGCGTCAAAATGACCTTACTAGTGAACTAGTGGGCGTTTTGTGGCTTACATGTCAACTAGGAAGCCTCAAAATGATCTTACTAGTGAACTAGTGGGCGTTTTGTGGCTTACATGTTCACTAGTAAGCGTCAAAATGACCTTACTAGTTAACTAGTGGGCGTTTTGCGGCTTACATGTTCACTAGTAGGCGTCAAAATGATCTTACTAGTGAACTAGTGGGCGTTTTGTGGCTTACATCTTCACTAGTAAGCCTCAAAATGATCTTACTAGTGAACTAGTGGGCGTTTTGTGGCTTACATGTTCACTAGTAGGCGTCAAAATGATCTAACTAGTGAACTCGTGGGCGTTTTGCGGCTTGCATGTCAAATAGCAAGCCTCAAAATGATCTTACTAGTGAACTAGTGGGCGTTTTGTGGCTTACATGTTCACGAGTAAGGTTCAAAATGATCTAACTAGTGAACTCGTGGGCGTTTTGCGGCTTGTATGTCAACTAGTAAGCCTCAAAATTATCTTACGAGTGAACTAGTGGGCGTTTTGCGGCTTACATGTCAACAAGTAAGCCTCAAAATGATCTTACTAATGAACTAGTGGGCGTTTTGTGGCTTACATGTTCACTAGTAGGCGTCACAATGACCTTACTAGTGAACTAGTGGGCGTTTTGTGGCTTACATCTTCACTAGTAAGCCTCAAAATGATCTTACTAGAGAACTAGTGGGCATTTTGTGGCTTACATTTCAACTAGTAAGCCTCAAAATGATCTTACTAGTGAATTAGAGGGCACATTTATGGCCTTACATGTTCACTAGTAAGCCTCAAAATGATCTTACTAGTGAACTAGTGGGCGTTTTGTGGCTTACATGTTCACGAGTAAGCGTCAAAATGATCTTACTAGTGAACTAGTGGGCGTTTTGCGGCTTGCATGTCAACTAGTAAGCGTCAAAATGATCTTACTAGTGAACTAGTGGGCGTTTTGTGGCTTACATCTTCACTAGTAAGCCTCAAAATGATCTTACTAGAGAACTAGTGGGCATTTTGTGGCTTACATGTAAACTAGTAAGCCTCAAAATGATCTTACTAGTGAACTAGTGGGCACATTTATGGCCTTACATGTTCACTAGTCAGCGTCAAAATGATCTTACTAGTGAACTAGTGGGCACGTTTATGGCCTTAGATGTTCACTAGTAAGCATGAAAATGATCTTACTAGTGAACTAGTGGGCGTTTTGCGGCTTACATGTCAACTAGTAAGCCTCAAAATGATCTTACGAGTGAGCTAGTGGGCGTTTTGCGGCTTACATGTTCACTAGTAAGCGTCACAATGACCTTACTTGTGAACTAGTGAGCGTTTTGTGGCTTACATGTTCACTAGTAAGCGTCAAAATGATCTTACTAGTGAACTAGTGGGCGTTTTGTGGCTTACATGTTCACTAGTAAGACTCAAAATGATCTTACTAGTGAACTAGTGGGCGTTTTGTGGCTTACATGTCAAATAGCAAGCCTCAAAATGATCTTACTAGTGAACTAATGGGCACATTTATGGCCTTACGTGTTCACTAGTAAGCGTCAAAATGATCTTACTAGTAAACTAGTGGGCACATTTATGGCCTTACATGTTCACTAGTAAGCCTCAAAATGATCTTACTAGTGAACTACTGGGCGTTTTGCGGCTTGCATGTCAACTAGTAAGCCTCAAAATGATCTTACGAGTGAACTAGTGGGCGTTTTGTGGCTTACATGTTCACGGGTAAGCGTCAAAATGATCTTACTAGTGAACTAGTGGGCGTTTTGTGGCTTACATGTCAACAAGTAAGCCTCAAAATGATCTTACGAGTGAGCTAAGGGGCGTTTTCTGGCTTACATGTCAACTAGTAAGCCTCAAAATGATCTTACTAGTGAACTAGTGGGCACATTTATGGCATTACATGTTCACGAGTAAGCGTCAAAATGATCTTACTAGTGAACTAGTGGGCGTTCTGTGGCTTACATGTTCACTAGTAAGCGTCAAAATGATCTTACTAGTGAACTAGTGGGCGTTTTGTGGCTTACATCTTCACTAGTAAGCCTCAGAATGATCTTACTAGAGAACTAGTGGGCATTTTGTGGCTTACATGTCAACTAGTAAGCCTCAAAATGATCTTACTAGTGAACTAGTGGGCACATTTATGGCCTTACATGTTCACTAGTAAGCGTCAAAATGATCTTACTAGTGAACTAGTGGGCACGTTTATGGCCTTAGATGTTCACTAGTAAGCGTGAAAATGATCTTACTAGTGAACTAGTGGGCGTTTTGCGGCTTACATGTCAACTAGTAAGCCTCAAAATGGTCTTACGAGTGAGCTAGTGGGCGTTTTGCGGCTTACATGTTCACTAGTAAGCGTCACAATGACCTTACTTGTGAACTACTGAGCGTTTTGTGGCTTACATGTTCACTAGTAAGCGTCAAAATAATCTTACTAGTGAACTAGTGGGCGTTTTGTGGCTTACATGTCAAATAGCAAGCCTCAAAATGATCTTACTAGTGAACTAATGGGCACATTTATGGCCTTACGTGTTAACTAGTAAGCGTCAAAATGATCTTAAAAGTAAACTAGTGGGCTTTTTTTGGCTTACATCTTCACTCGTAAGCCTCAAAATGATCTTACTAGTGAACTAGTGGGCGTTTTGTGGCTTACATGTCAACTAGTAAGCCTCAAAATGATCTTACTAGTGAACTAGTGGGCACATTTATGGCCTTACATGTTCACTAGTAAGCCTCAAAATTATCTTACCAGTGAACTAGTGGGCATTTTGCGGCTTACATGTCAACTAGTAAGCCTCAAAATGATCTTACTAGTGAACTAGTGGGCATTTTGTGGCTTACATGTCAACTAGTAAGCCTCAAAATGATCTTACTAGTGAACTAGTGGGCACATTTATGGCCTTACATGTTCACTAGTAAGCCTCAAAACGATCTACTAGTGAACTAGTGGGCGTTTTGTGGCTTACATGTTCACTAGTAAGCGTCAAAATGACCTTACTAGTGAATTAGTGAGCGTTTTGTGGCTTACATGTCAACTACTAAGCCTCAAAATGATCTTACTAGTGAACTAGTGGGCGTTTTGTCGCTTACATGTTCACTAGTAAGACTAAAAATGATCTTACTAGTGAACTAGTGGGCGTTTTGTGGCTTACATGTCAACAAGTAAGCCTCAAAATGATCTTACTAATGAACTAGTGGGAGTTTTGTGGCTTACATGTTCACTAGTAAGCGTCAAAATGACCTTACTAGTGAATTAGTGAGCGTTTTGTGGCTTACATGTCAACTACTAAGCCTCAAAATGATCTTACTAGTGAACTAGTGGGCGTTTTGTGGCTTACATGTTCACTAGTAAGACTAAAAATGATCTTACTAGTGAACTAGTGGGCACATTTATGGCCTTACGTGTTCACTAGTACGCGTCAAAATGATCTTACTTGTGAACGAGTGGGCGTTTTGCGGCTTGCATGTCAACTAGTAAGCCTCAAAATGATCTTACGAGTGAACTAGTGGGCGTTTTGCGGCTTACATGTCAACAAGTAAGCCTCAAAATGATCTTAGTAGTGAACCAGTGCGCGTTTTGTGGCTTACATGTTCACTAGTAAGTGTCAAAATGACCTTACTAGTTATCTAGTGAGTGTTTTGTGGCTTACATGTTCACTAGTAGGCGTCAAAATGATCTTACTAGTGAACTAGTGGGCGTTTTGCGGCTTACATGTCAACTAGTAAGCCTCAAAATGATCTTACGAGTGAGCTAGTGGGCGTTTTGCGGCTTACATGTTCACTAGTAAGCGTCACAATGACCTTACTTGTGAACTAGTGAGCGTTTTGTGGCTTACATGTTCACTAGTAAGCATCAAAATGATCTTACTAGTGAACTAGTGGGCGTTTTGTGGCTTACATGTTCACTAGTAAGCCTCAAAATGATCTTACTAGTGAACTAGTGGGCGTTTTGTGGCTTACATGTCAAATAGCAAGCCTCAAAATGATCTTACTAGTGAACTAGTGGGCGTTTTGTGGCTTACATGTCAACTAGTAAGCCTCAAAATGATCTTACTAGTGAACTAGTGGGCACATTTATGGCCTTACATGTTCACTAGTAAGCCTCAAAATGATCTTACCAGTGAACTAGTAGGCATTTTGCGGCTTACATGTCAACTAGTAAGCCTCAAAATGATCTTACTAGTGAACTAGTGGGCACATTTATGGCCTTACATGTTCAATAGTAAGCCTCAAAATGATCTTACCAGTGAACTAGTGGGCATTTTGCGGCTTACATGTCAACTAGTAAGCCTCAAAACGATCTTACTAGTGAACTAGTGGCTTCTTTTGTGGCTTACATGTTCACTAGTAAGCGTCACAATGACCTTACTTGTGAACTAGTGAGTGTTTTGTGGCTTACATGTTCACTAGTAGGCGTCAAAATGATCTTACTAGTGAACTAGTGGGCGTTTTGTGGCTTACATCTTCACTAGTAAGCCTCAAAATGATCTTACTAGAGAACTAGTGGGCATTTTGTGGCTTACATGTCAACTAGTAAGCCTCAAAATGATCTTACTAGTGAATTAGTGGGCACATTTATGGCCTTACATGTTCACTAGTAAGCGTCAAAATGATCTTACTAGTGAACTAGTGGGCACATTTATGGCCTTACATGTTCACTAGTAAGCCTCAAAATGATCTTACTAGTGAACTAGTGGGCGTTTTGTGGCTTACATGTTCATGAGTAAGCGTCAAAATGATCTTACTAGTGAACTAGTGGGCGTTTTGCGGCTTGCATGTCAACTAGTAAGCGTCAAAATGATCTTACTAGTGAACTAGTGGGCGTTTTGTGGCTTACATCTTCACTAGTAAGCCTCAAAATGATCTTACTAGAGAACTAGTGGGCATTTTGTGGCTTACATGTTCACGAGTAAGCGTCAAAATGATCTTACTAGTGAACTAGTGGGCGTTTTGCGGCTTGCATGTCAACTAGTAAGCGTCAAAATGATCTTACTAGTGAACTAGTGGGCGTTTTGTGGCTTACATCTTCACTAGTAAGCCTCAAAATGATCTTACGAGTGAGCTAGTGGGCGTTTTGTGGCTTACATGTCAACTTGTAAGCCTCAAAATGATCTTACTAGTGAACTAGTGGGCACATTTATGGCCTTACATGTTCACTAGTAAGCCTCAAAATGATCTTACCAGTGAACTATTGGGCATTTTTTCGGCTTACATGTCAACTAGTAAGCCTCAAAATAATCTTACTAGTGAACTAGTGGGCACATTGATGGCCTTACATGTTCAATAGTAAGCCTCAAAATGATCTTACCAGTGAACTAGTGGGCATTTTGCGGCTTACATGTCAACTAGTAAGCCTCAAAACGATCTTACTAGTGAACTAGTGGCTTCTTTTGTGGCTTACATGTTCACTAGTAAGCGTCACAATGACCTTACTTGTGAACTAGTGAGTGTTTTGTGGCTTACATGTTCACTAGTAGGCGTCAAAATGATCTTACTAGTGAACTAGTGGGCGTTTTGTGGCTTACATCTTCACTAGTAAGCCTCAAAATGATCTTACTAGAGAACTAGTGGGCATTTTGTGGCTTACATGTCAACTAGTAAGCCTCAAAATGATCTTACTAGTGAATTAGTGGGCACATTTATGGCCTTACATGTTCACTAGTAAGCGTCAAAATGGTCTTACTAGTGAACTAGTGGGCACATTTATGGCCTTACATGTTCACTAGTAAGCCTCAAAATGATCTTATTAGTGAACTAGTGGGCGTTTTGTGGCTTACATGTTCATGAGTAAGCGTCAAAATGATCTTACTAGTGAACTAGTGGGCGTTTTGCGGCTTGCATGTCAACTAGTAAGCGTCAAAATGATCTTACTAGTGAACTAGTGGGCGTTTTGTGGCTTACATCTTCACTAGTAAGCCTCAAAATGATCTTACTAGAGAACTAGTGGGCATTTTGTGGCTTACATGTTCACGAGTAAGCGTCAAAATGATCTTACTAGTGAACTAGTGGGCGTTTTGCGGCTTGCATGTCAACTAGTAAGCGTCAAAATGATCTTACTAGTGAACTAGTGGGCGTTTTGTGGCTTACATCTTCACTAGTAAGCCTCAAAATGATCTTACGAGTGAGCTAGTGGGCGTTTTGCGGCTTACATGTTCACTAGTAAGCGTCACAATGATCTTACTTGTGAACTAGTGAGCGTTTTGTGGCTTACATGTTCACTAGTAAGCATCAAAATGATCTTACTAGTGAACTACTGGGCGTTTTGTGGCTTACATGTTCACTAGTAAGCCTCAAAATGATCTTACTAGTGAACTAGTGGGCGTTTTGTGGCTTACATGTCAAATAGCAAGCCTCAAAATGATCTTACTAGTGAACTAATGGGCACATTTATGGCCTTACGTGTTCACTAGTAAGCCTCAAAATGATCTTACTAGTAAACTATGTGGGCGTTTTGTGGCTTACATCTTCACTCGTGAGCCTCAAAATGATCTTACTAGTGAACTAGTGGGCACATTTATGGCCTTACATGTTCACTAGTAAGCCTCAAAATGATCTTACCAGTGAACTAGTGGGCATTTTGCGGCTTACATGTCAACTAGTAAGCCTCAAAACGATCTTACTAGTGAACTAGTGGCTTCTTTTGTGGCTTACATGTTCACTAGTAAGCGTCACAATGACCTTACATGTGAACTAGTGAGCGTTTTGTGGCTTACATGTTCACTAGTAAGCGTCAAAATGACCTTACTAGTTAACTAGTGAGTGTTTTGTGGCTTACATGTTCACTAGTAGGCGTCAAAATGATCTTACTAGTGAACTAGTGGGCGTTTTGCGGCTTACATGTCAACTAGTAAGCCTCAAAATGATCTTACGAGTGAGCTAGTGGGCGTTTTGCAGCTTACATGTTCACTAGTAAGCGTCACAATGACCTTACTTGTGAACTAGTGAGCGTTTTGTGGCTTACATGTTCACTAGTAAGCATCAAAATGATCTTACTAGTGAACTAGTGGGCGTTTTGTGGCTTACATGTTCACTAGTAAGCCTCAAAATGATCTTACTAGTGAACTAGTGGGCACATTTATGGCCTTACATGTTCAATAGTAAGCCTCAAAATGATCTTACCAGTGAACTAGTGGGCATTTTGCGGCTTACATGTCAACTAGTAAGCCTCAAAACGATCTTACTAGTGAACTAGTGGCTTCTTTTGTGGCTTACATGTTCACTAGTAAGCGTCACAATGACCTTACTTGTGAACTAGTGAGTGTTTTGTGGCTTACATGTTCACTAGTAGGCGTCAAAATGATCTTACTAGTGAACTAGTGGGCGTTTTGTGGCTTACATCTTCACTAGTAAGCCTCAAAATGATCTTACGAGTGAGCTAGTGGGCGTTTTGTGGCTTACATGTCAACTAGTAAGCCTCAAAATGATCTTACTAGTGAACTAGTGGGCACATTTATGGCCTTACATGTTCACTAGTAAGCCTCAAAATGATCTTACCAGTGAACTAGTGGGCATTTTGCGGCTTCCATGTCAACTAGTAAGCCTCAAAATGATCTTACTAGTGAACTAGTGGGCACATTTATGGCGTTACATGTTCAATAGTAAGCCTCAAAATGATCTTACCAGTGAACTAGTGGGCATTTTGCGGCTTACATGTCAACTAGTAAGCCTCAAAACGATCTTACTAGTGAACTAGTGGCTTCTTTTGTGGCTTACATGTTCACTTGTAAGCGTCACAATGACCTTACTTGTGAACTAGTGAGTGTTTTGTGGCTTACATGTTCACTAGTAGGCGTCAAAATGATCTTACTAGTGAACTAGTGGGCGTTTTGTGGCTTACATCTTCACTAGTAAGCCTCAAAATGATCTTACTAGAGAACTAGTGGGCATTTTGTGGCTTACATGTCAACTAGTAAGCCTCAAAATGATCTTACTAGTGAATTAGTGGGCACATTTATGGCCTTACATGTTCACTAGTAAGCGTCAAAATGGTCTTACTAGTGAACTAGTGGGCACATTTATGGCCTTACATGTTCACTAGTAAGCCTCAAAATGATCTTACTAGTGAACTAGTGGGCGTTTTGTGGCTTACATGTTCATGAGTAAGCGTCAAAATGATCTTACTAGTGAACTAGTGGGCGTTTTGCGGCTTGCATGTCAACTAGTAAGCGTCAAAATGATCTTACTAGTGAACTAGTGGGCGTTTTGTGGCTTACATCTTCACTAGTAAGCCTCAAAATGATCTTACTAGAGAACTAGTGGGCATTTTGTGGCTTACATGTTCACGAGTAAGCGTCAAAATGATCTTACTAGTGAACTAGTGGGCGTTTTGCGGCTTGCATGTCAACTAGTAAGCGTCAAAATGATCTTACTAGTGAACTAGTGGGCGTTTTGTGGCTTACATCTTCACTAGTAAGCCTCAAAATGATCTTACGAGTGAGCTAGTGGGCGTTTTGCGGCTTACATGTTCACTAGTAAGCGTCACAATGACCTTACTAGTGAACTAGTGAGCGTTTTGTGGCTTACATGTTCACTAGTAAGCATCAAAATGATCTTACTAGTGAACTACTGGGCGTTTTGTGGCTTACATGTTCACTAGTAAGACTCAAAATGATCTTACTAGTGAACTAGTGGGCGTTTTGTGGCTTACATGTCAAATAGCAAGCCTCAAAATGATCTTACTAGTGAACTAATGGGCACATTTATGGCCTTACGTGTTCACTAGTAAGCCTCAAAATGATCTTACCAGTGAACTAGTGGGCATTTTGCGGCTTAGATGTCAACTAGTAAGCCTCAAAACGATCTTACTAGTGAACTAGTGGCTTCTTTTGTGGCTTACATGTTCACTAGTAAGCGTCACAATGACCTTACTTGTGAACTAGTGAGCGTTTTGTGGCTTACATGTTCACTAGTAAGCGTCAAAATGATCTTACTAGTGAACTAGTGGGCGTTTTGTGGCTTACATGTTCACTAGTAAGCCTCAAAATGATCTTACTAGTGAACTAGTGGGCGTTTTGTGGCTTACATGTTCATGAGTAAGCGTCAAAATGATCTTACTAGTGAACTAGTGGGCGTTTTGCGGCTTGCATGTCAACTAGTAAGCGTCAAAATGATCTTACTAGTGAACTAGTGGGCGTTTTGTGGCCTACATCTTCACTAGTAAGCCTCAAAATGATCTTACTAGAGAACTAGTGGGCATGTTGTGGCTTACATGTTCACGAGTAAGCGTCAAAATGATCTTACTAGTGAACTAGTGGGCGTTTTGCGGCTTGCATGTCAACTAGTAAGCGTCAAAATGATCTTACTAGTGAACTAGTGGGCGTTTTGTGGCTTACATCTTCACTAGTAAGCCTCAAAATGATCTTACGAGTGAGCTAGTGGGCGTGTTGCGCCTTCCATGTTCACTAGTAAGCGTCACAATGACCTTACTTGTGAACTAGTGAGCGTTTTGTGGCTTACATGTTCACTAGTAAGCCTCAAAACGATCTTACTAGTGAACTAGTGGCTTCTTTTGTGGCTTACATGTTCACTAGTAAGCGTCACAATGACCTTACTTGTGAACTAGTGAGCGTTTTGTGGCTTACATGTTCACTAGTAAGCGTCAAAATGATCTTACTAGTGAACTAGTGGGCGTTTTGTGGCTTACATGTTCACTAGTAAGCCTCAAAATGATCTTACTAGTGAACTAGTGGGCGTTTTGTGGCTTACATGTCAAATAGCAAGCCTCAAAATGATCTTACTAGTGAACTAATGGGCACATTTATGGCCTTACGTGTTCATTAGTAAGCGTCAAAATGATCTTACTAGTAAACTAGTGGGCACATTTATGGCCTTACATGTTCACTAGTAAGCCTCAAAATGATCTTACTAGTGAACTAGTGGGCGTTTTGCGGCTTGCATGTCAACTAGTAAGCCTCAAAATGATCTTACGAGTGAACTAGTGGGCGTTTTGTGGCTTACATGTTCACGGGTAAGCGTCAAAATGATCTTACTAGTGAACTAGTGGGCGTTTTGTGGCTTACATGTCAACAAGTAAGCCTCAAAATGATCTTACCAGTGAACTAGTGGGCATTTTGCGGCTTACATGTCAACTAGTAAGCCTCAAAACGATCTTACTAGTGAACTAGTGGGCGTTTTGTGGCTTACATATTCACTAGTAAGCCTCAAAATGATCTTACTAGAGAACTAGTGGGCATTTTGTGGCTTACATGTCAACTAGTAAGCCTCAAAATGATCTTACTAGTGAATTAGTGGGCACATTTATGGCCTTACATGTTCACTAGTAAGCGTCAAAATGATCTTACTAGTGAACTAGTGGGCACATTTATGGCCTTACATGTTCACTAGTAAGCCTCAAAATGATCTTAAAGTGAACTAGTGGGCGTTTTGTGGCTTACATGTTCATGAGTAAGCGTCAAAATGATCTTACTAGTGAACTAGTGGGCGTTTTGCGGCTTGCATGTCAACTAGTAAGCGTCAAAATGATCTTACTAGTGAACTAGTGGGCGTTTTGTGGCTTACATGTTCACGAGTAAGCCTCAAAATGATCTTACTAGAGAACTAGTGGGCATTTTGTGGCTTACATGTTCACGAGTAAGCGTCAAAATGATCTTAATAGTGAACTAGTGGGCGTTTTGCGGCTTGCATGTCAACTAGTAAGCGTCAAAATGATCTTACTAGTGAACTAGTGGGCGTTTTGTGGCTTACATCTTCACTAGTAAGCCTCAAAATGATCTTACGAGTGAGCTAGTGGGCGTTTTGCGGCTTACATGTTCACTAGTAAGCGTCACAATGACCTTACTTGTGAACTAGTGAGCGTTTTGTGGCTTACATGTTCACTAGTAAGCGTCAAAATGATCTTACTAGTGAACTAGTGGGCGTTTTGTGGCTTACATGTTCACTAGTAAGCCTCAAAATGATCTTACTAGTGAACTAGTGGGCGTTTTGTGGCTTACATGTCAAATAGCAAGCCTCAAAATGATCTTACTAGTGAACTAATGGGCACATTTATGGCCTTAAGTGTTCACTAGTAAGCGTCAAAATGATCTTACTAGTAAACTAGTGGGCACATTTATGGCCTTACATGTTCACTAGTAAGCCTCAAAATGATCTTACTAGTAAACTAGTGGGCGTTTTGTGGCTTACATCTTCACTCGTAAGCCTCAAAATGATCTTACTAGTGAACTAGTGGGCACATTTATGGCCTTACATGTTCACTAGTAAGCCTCAAAATGATCTTACCAGTGAACTAGTGGGCATTTTGCGGCTTACATGTCAACTAGTAAGCCTCAAAACGATCTTACTAGTGAACTAGTGGCTTCTTTTGTGGCTTACATGTTCACTAGTAAGCGTCACAATGACCTTACTTGTGAACTAGTGAGCGTTTTGTGGCTTACATGTTCACTAGTAAGCGTCAAAATGATCTTACTAGTGAACTAGTGGGCGTTTTGTGGCTTACATGTTCACTAGTAAGCCTCAAAATGATCTTACTAGTGAACTAGTGGGCGTTTTGTGGCTTACATGTCAAATAGCAAGCCTCAAAATGATCTTACTAGTGAACTAATGGGCACATTTATGGCCTTAAGTGTTCACTAGTAAGCGTCAAAATGATCTTACTAGTAAACTAGTGGGCACATTTATGGCCTTACATGTTCACTAGTAAGCCTCAAAATGATCTTACTAGTGAACTAGTGGGCGTTTTGCGGCTTGCATGTCAACTAGTAAGCCTCAAAATGATCTTACGAGTGAACTAGTGGGCGTTTTGTGGCTTACATATTCACGGGTAAGCGTCAAAATGATCTTACTAGTGAACTAGTGGGCGTTTTGTGGCTTACATGTCAACAGGTAAGCCTCAAAATGATCTTACCAGTGAACTAGTGGGCATTTTGCGGCTTACATGTCAACTAGTAAGCCTCAAAACGATCTTACTAGTGAACTAGTGGCTTCTTTTGTGGCTTACATGTTCACTAGTAAGCGTCACAATGACCTTACTTGTGAACTAGTGAGTGTTTTGTGGCTTACATGTTAACTAGTAGGCGTCAAAATGATCTTACTAGTGAACTAGTGGGCGTTTTGTGGCTTACATCTTCACTAGTAAGCCTCAAAATGATCTTACTAGAGAACTAGTGGGCATTTTGTGGCTTACATGTCAACTAGTAAGCCTCAAAATGATCTTACTAGTGAATTAGTGGGCACATTTATGGCCTTACATGTTCACTAGTAAGCCTCAAAATGATCTTACTAGTGAACTAGTGGGCGTTTTGTGGCTTACATGTTCATGAGTAAGCGTCAAAATGATCTTACTAGTGAACTAGTGGGCGTTTTGCGGCTTGCATGTCAACAGTAAGCCTCAAAATGATCTTACTAGTGAACTAGTGGGCGTTTTGTGGCTTACATGTTCACGAGTAAGCCTCAAAATGATCTTACTAGAGAACTAGTGGGCATTTTGTGGCTTACATGTTCACGAGTAAGCGTCAAAATGATCTTACTAGTGAACTAGTGGGCGTTTTGCGGCTTGCATGTCAACTAGTAAGCGTCAAAATGATCTTACTAATGAACTAGTGGGCGTTTTGTGGCTTACATCTTCACTAGTAAGCCTCAAAATGATCTTACTAATGAACTAGTGGGCGTTTTGCGGCTTACATGTTCACTAGTAAGTGTCAAAATGATCTTACTAGTGAACTAGTGGGCGTTTTGCGGCTTACATGTCAACGAGTAAGCCTCAAAATGATCTTACTAGAGAACTAGTGGGCGTTTTGTGGCTTACATCTTCACTAGTAAGCCTCAAAATGAACTTACTAGTGAACTAGTGGGCGTTTTGCGGCTTACATGTCAACTAGCAGGCCTCAAAATGATCTTACGAGTGAGCTAAGGGGCGTTTTGCGGCTTACATGTCAACTAGTAAGCCTCAAAATGATCTTACTAATGAACTAGTGGGCACATTTATGGCCTTACATGTTCACTATTAAGAGTCAAAATGATCTTACTAGTGAACTAGTGGGCACATTTATGGCCTTACATGTTCACTAGTAAGCGTCAAAATTATCTTACAAGTGAACTAGTGGGCGTTTTGTGGCTTACATCTTCACTAGTAAGCCTCAAAATGAACTTACTAGTGAACGAGTGGGCGTTTTGCGGCTTACATGTCAACAAGCAGGACTCAAAATGATCTTACGAGTGAGCGAAGGGGCGTTTTGCGGCTTACATGTCAACGAGTAAGCCTCAAAATGATCTTACTAGTGAACTAGTGGGCACATTTATGGCCTTACATGTTCACTATTAAGAGTCAAAATGATCTTACTAGTGAACAAGTGGGTGTTTTGCGGCTTACATGTCAACTAGCAGGCCTCAAAATGATCTTACGAGTGAGCTAAGGGGCGTTTTGCGGCTTACATGTCAACTAGCAGGCCTCAAAATGATCTTACGAGTGAGCTAAGGGGCGTTTTGCGGCTTACATGTCAACTAGTAAGCCTCAAAATGACCTTACTAGTTAACTAGTGAGTGTTTTGTGGCTTACATGTTCACTAGTAGGCGTCAAAATGATCTTACTAGTGAACTAGTGGGCGTTTTGCGGCTTACATGTCAACTAGTAAGCCTCAAAATGATCTTACGAGTGAGCTAGTGGGCGTTTTGCGGCTTACATGTTCACTAGTAAGCGTCACAATGACCTTACTTGTGAACTAGTGAGCGTTTTGTGGCTTACATGTTCACTAGTAAGCATCAAAATGATCTTACTAGTGAACTAGTGGGCGTTTTGTGGCTTACATGTTCACTAGTAAGCCTCAAAATGATCTTACTAGTGAACTAGTGGGCGTTTTGTGGCTTACATGTCAAATAGCAAGCCTCAAAATGATCTTACTAGTGAACTAATGGGCACATTTATGGCCTTACGTGTTCACTAGTAAGCCTCAAAATGATCTTACGAGAGAACTAGCGGGCATATTGTGGCTTACATGTCAACTAGTAAGCCTCAAAATGATCTTACTAGTGAACTGATGGGCACATTTATGGCCTTACGTGTTCACTAGTAAGCGTCAAAATGATCTTACTAGTAAACTAGTGGGCACATTTATGGCCTTACATGTTCACTAGTAAGCTTTAAAATGATCTTACTAGTGAACTAGTGGGCGTTTTGCGGCTTGCATGTCAACTAGTAAGCCTCAAAATGATCTTACGAGTGAACTAGTGGGCGTTTTGTGGCTTACATGTTCACGGGTAAGCGTCAAAATGATCTTACTAGTGAACTAGTGGGCGTTTTGTGGCTTACATGTCAACAAGTAAGCCTCAAAATGATCTTACGAGTGAGCTAAGGGGCGTTTTCTGGCTTACATGTCAAGTAGTAAGCCTCAAAATGATCTTACTAGTGAACTAGTGGGCACATTTATGGCCTTACATGTTCACGAGTAAGCGTCAAAATGATCTTACTAGTGAACTAGTGGGCGTTTTGCGGCTTGCATGTCAACTAGTAAGCGTCAAAATGATCTTACTAGTGAACTAGTGGGCGTTTTGTGGCTTACATCTTCACTAGTAAGCCTCAGAATGATCTTACTAGAGAACTAGTGGGCATTTTGTGGCTTACATGTCAACTAGTAAGCCTCAAAATGATCTTACTAGTGAACTAGTGGGCATTTTGTGGCTTACATGTCAACTAGTAAGCCTCAAAATGATCTTACTAGTTAACTAGTGGGCACATTTATGGCCTTACATGTTCACTAGTAAGCCTCAAAACGATCTTACTAGTGAACTAGTGGGCGTTTTTTGGCTTACATGTTCACGAGTAAGCGTCAAGATGATCTTACTAGTGAACTAGTGGGCGTTTTGCGGCTTGCAGGTCAACTAGTAAGCCTCAAAATGATCTAACGAGTGAACTAGTGGGCGTTTTGCAGCTTACATGTCAACAAGTAAGCCTCAAAATGAACTTACTAATGAACTAGTGGGCGTTTTGTGGCTTACATGTTCACTAGTAAGCCTAAAAATTATCTTACTAGTGAACTAGTGGGCACATTTATGGCCTTACGTGTTCACTAGTACGCGTCAAAATGATCTTACTTGTGAACTAGTGGGCGTTTTGCGGCTTGCATGTCAACTAGTAAGCCTCAAAATGATCTTACGAGTGAACTAGTGGGCGTTTTGCGGCTTACATGTCAACAAGTAAGCCTCAAAATGATCTTAGTAGTGAACTAGTGGGCGTTTTGTGGCTTACATGTTCACTAGTAAGTGTCAAAATGACTTTACTAGTTAACTAGTGAGTGTTTTGTGGCTTACATGTTCACTAGTAAGCGTCAAAATGACCTTACTAGTGAATAAGTGAGCGTTTTGTGGCTTACATGTCAACTACTAAGCCTCAAAATGATCTTACTAGTGAACTAGTGGGCGTTTTGTGGCTTACATGTTCACTAGTAAGCCTAAAAATGATCTTACTAGTGAACTAGTGGGCACATTTATGGCCTTACGTGTTCACTAGTACGCGTCAAAATGATCTTACTTGTGAACTAGTGGGCGTTTTGCGGCTTGCATGTCAACTAGTAAGCCTCAAAATGATCTTACGAGTGAACTAGTGGGCGTTTTGCGGCTTACATGTCAACAAGTAAGCCTCAAAATGATCTTAGTAGTGAACTAGTGGGCGTTTTGTGGCTTACATGTTCACTAGTAAGTGTCAAAATGACCTTACTAGTTAACTAGTGAGTGTTTTGTGGCTTACATGTTCACTAGTAAGCCTCAAAATGATCTTACTAGAGAACTAGTGGGCGTTTTGTGGCTTACATGTCAAATAGCAAGCCTCAAAATTATCTTACTAGTGAACTAATGGGCACATTTATGGCCTTACGTGTTCACTAGTAAGCGTCAAAATGATCTTACTAGTAAACTAGTGGGCACATTTATGGCCTTACATGTTCACTAGTAAGCCTCAAAATGATGTTACCAGTGAACTAGTGGGCATTTTGCGGCTTACATGTCAACTAGTAAGCCTCAAAATGATCTTACTAGTGAACTAGTGGGCATTTTGTGGCTTACATGTCAACTAGTAAGCCTCAAAATGATCTTACTAGTGAACTAGTGGGCACATATATGGCCTTACATGTTCACTTGTAAGCCTCAAAATGATCTTACTAGTGAACTAGTGGGCGTTTTGTGGCTTACATGTTCATGAGTAAGGGTCAAAATGATCTAACTAGTGAACTCGTGGGCGTTTTGCGGCTTGCATGTCAACTAGTAAGCCTCAAAATTATCTTACGAGTGAACTAGTTGGCGTTTTGCGGCTTACATGTCAACAAGTAAGCCTCAAAATGATCTTACTAATGAACTAGTGGGCGTTTTGTGGCTTACATGTTCACTAGTAAGCGTCAAAATGACCTTACTAGTGAACTAGTGGGCGTTTTGTGGCTTACATGTCAACTAGGAAGCCTCAAAATGATCTTACTAGTGAACTAGTGGGCGTTTTGTGGCTTACATGTTCACTAGTAAGTGTCAAAATGACCTTACTAGTTAACTAGTGGGCGTTTTGCGGCTTACATGTTCACTAGTAGGCGTCAAAATGATCTTACTAGTGAACTAGTGGGCGTTTTGTGGCTTACATCTTCACTAGTAAGCCTCAAAATGATCTTACTAGTGAACTAGTGGGCGTTTTGTGGCTTACATGTTCACGAGTAAGGGTCAAAATGATCTAACTAGTGAACTCGTGGGCGTTTTGCGGCTTGCATGTCAACTAGTAAGCCTCAAAATGATCTTACGAGTGAACTAGTGGGCGTTTTGCGGCTTACATGTCAACAAGTAAGCCTCAAAATGATCTTACTAATGAACTAGTGGGCGTTTTGTGGCTTACATGTTCACTAGTAAGTGTCAAAATGATCTTACTAGTGAACTAGTGGGCGTTTTGCGGCTTACATGTCAACGAGTAAGCCTCAAAATGATCTTACTAGTGAACTAGTGGGCGTTTTGTGGCTTACATCTTCACTAGTAAGCCTCAAAATGAACTTACTAGTGAACTAGTGGGCGTTTTGCGGCTTACATGTCAACTAGCAGGCCTCAAAATGATCTTACGAGTGAGCTAAGGGGCGTTTTGCGGCTTACATGTCAACTAGTAAGCCTCAAAATGATCTTACTAATGAACTAGCGGGCACATTTATGGCCTTACATGTTCACTATTAAGAGTCAAAATGATCTTACTAGTGAACTAGTGGGCACATTTATGGCCTTACATGTTCACTAGTAAGCGTCAAAATGATCTTACAAGTGAACTAGTGGGCGTTTTGTGGCTTACATCTTCACTAGTAAGCCTCAAAATGAACTTACTAGTGAACGAGTGGGCGTTTTGCGGCTTGCATATCAACTAGTAAGCCTCAAAATGATCTTACGAGTGAACTAGTGGGCGTTTTGCGGCTTACATGTCAACTAGTAAGCCTCAAAATGATCTTACGAGTGAGCTAGTGGGCATTTTGCGGCTTACATGTTCACTAGTAAGCGTCACAATGACCTTACTTGTGAACTAGTGAGCGTTTTGTGGCTTACATGTTCACTAGTAAGCATCAAAATGATCTTACTAGTGAACTAGTGGGCGTTTTGTGGCTAACATGTTCACTAGTAAGCCTCAAAATGATCTTACTAGTGAACTAGTGGGCGTTTTGTGGCTTACATGTTCACTAGTAAGCCTCAGAATGATCTTACTAGAGAACTAGTGGGCATTATGTGGCTTACATGTCAACTAGTAAGCCTCAAAATGATCTTACTAGTGAACTAGTGGGCACATTTATGGCCTTAAATGTTCACTAGTAAGCGTCAAAATGATCTTACTAGTGAACTAGTGGGCACGTTTATGGCCTTAGATGTTCACTAGTAAGCGTGAAAATGATCTTACTAGTGAACTAGTGGGCGTTTTGCGGCTTACATGTCAACTAGTAAGCCTCAAAATGATCTTACGAGTGAGCTAGTGGGCGTTTTGCGGCTTACATGTTCACTAGTAAGCGTCACAATGACCTTACTTGTGAACTACTGAGCGTTTTGTGGCTTACATGTTCACTAGTAAGCGTCAAAATAATCTTACTAGTGAACTAGTGGGCGTTTTGTGGCTTACATGTCAAATAGCAAGCCTCAAAATGATCTTACTAGTGAACTAATGGGCACATTCATGGCCTTACGTGTTCACTAGTAAGCGTCAAAATGATCTTACTAGTAAACTAGTGGGCGTTTTGTGGCTTACATCTTCACTCGTAATCCTCAAAATGATCTTACTAGTGAACTAGTGGGCGTTTTGTGGCTTACATGTCAACTAGTAAGCCTCAAAATGATCTTACTAGTGAACTAGTGGGCACATTTATGGCCTTACATGTTCACTATTAAGAGTCAAAATGATCTTACTAGTGAACAAGTGGGTGTTTTGCGGCTTACATGTCAACTAGCAGGCCTCAAAATGATCTTACTAGTGAACTAGTGGGCACATTTATGGCCTTACATGTTCACTATTAAGAGTCAAAATGATCTTACTAGTGAACAAGTGGGTGTTTTGCGGCTTACATGTCAACTAGCAGGCCTCAAAATGATCTTACGAGTGAGCTAAGGGGCGTTTTGCGGCTTACATGTCAACTAGCAGGCCTCAAAATGATCTTACGAGTGAGCTAAGGGGCGTTTTGCGGCTTACATGTCAACTAGTAAGCCTCAAAATGACCTTACTAGTTAACTAGTGAGTGTTTTGTGGCTTACATGTTCACTAGTAGGCGTCAAAATGATCTTACTAGTGAACTAGTGGGCGTTTTGCGGCTTACATGTCAACTAGTAAGCCTCAAAATGATCTTACGAGTGAGCTAGTGGGCGTTTTGCGGCTTACATGTTCACTAGTAAGCGTCACAATGACCTTACTTGTGAACTAGTGAGCGTTTTGTGGCTTGCATGTCAACTAGTAAGCCTCAAAATTATCTTACGAGTGAACTAGTGGGCGTTTTGCGGCTTACATGTCAACAAGTAAGCCTCAAAATGATCTTACTAATGAACTAGTGGGCGTTTTGTGGCTTACATGTTCACTAGTAAGCGTCAAAATGACCTTACTAGTGAACTAGTGGGCGTTTTGTGGCTTACATGTCAACTAGGAAGCCTCAAAATGATCTTACTAGTGAACTAGTGGGCGTTTTGTGGCTTACATGTTCACTAGTAAGTGTCAAAATGACCTTACTAGTTAACTAGTGGGCGTTTTGCGGCTTACATGTTCACTAGTAGGCGTCAAAATGATCTTACTAGTGAACTAGTGGGCGTTTTGTGGCTTACATCTTCACTAGTAAGCCTCAAAATGATCTTACTAGTGAACTAGTGGGCGTTTTGTGGCTTACATGTTCACGAGTAAGGGTCAAAATGATCTAACTAGTGAACTCGTGGGCGTTTTGCGGCTTGTATGTCAACTAGTAAGCCTCAAAATGATCTTACGAGTGAACTAGTGGGCGTTTTGCGGCTTACATGTCAACAAGTAAGCCTCAAAATGATCTTACTAATGAACTAGTGGGCGTTTTGTGGCTTACATGTTCACTAGTAAGTGTCAAAATGATCTTACTAGTGAACTAGTGGGCGTTTTGCGGCTTACATGTCAACGAGTAAGCCTCAAAATGATCTTACTAGTGAACTAGTGGGCGTTTTGTGGCTTACATCTTCACTAGTAAGCCTCAAAATGAACTTACTAGTGAACTAGTGGGCGTTTTGCGGCTTACATGTCAACTAGCAGGCCTCAAAATGATCTTACGAGTGAGCTAAGGGGCGTTTTGCGGCTTACATGTCAACTAGTAAGCCTCAAAATGATCTTACTAATGAACTAGTGGGCACATTTATGGCCTTACATGTTCACTATTAAGAGTCAAAATGATCTTACTAGTGAACTAGTGGGCACATTTATGGCCTTACATGTTCACTAGTAAGCGTCAAAATGATCTTACAAGTGAACTAGTGGGCGTTTTGTGGCTTACATCTTCACTAGTAAGCCTCAAAATGAACTTACTAGTGAACGAGTGGGCGTTTTGCGGCTTACATGTCAACAAGCAGGACTCAAAATGATCTTACGAGTGAGCGAAGGGGCGTTTTGCGGCTTACATGTCAACGAGTAAGCCTCAAAATGATCTTACTAGTGAACTAGTGGGCACATTTATGGCCTTACATGTTCACTATTAAGAGTCAAAATGATCTTACTAGTGAACAAGTGGGTGTTTTGCGGCTTACATGTCAACTAGCAGGCCTCAAAATGATCTTACGAGTGAGCTAAGGGGCGTTTTGCGGCTTACATGTCAACTAGCAGGCCTCAAAATGATCTTACGAGTGAGCTAAGGGGCGTTTTGCGGCTTACATGTCAACTAGTAAGCCTCAAAATGACCTTACTAGTTAACTAGTGAGTGTTTTGTGGCTTACATGTTCACTAGTAGGCGTCAAAATGATCTTACTAGTGAACTAGTGGGCGTTTTGCGGCTTACATGTCAACTAGTAAGCCTCAAAATGATCTTACGAGTGAGCTAGTGGGCGTTTTGCGGCTTACATGTTCACTAGTAAGCGTCACAATGACCTTACTTGTGAACTAGTGAGCGTTTTGTGGCTTACATGTTCACTAGTAAGCATCAAAATGATCTTACTAGTGAACTAGTGGGCGTTTTGTGGCTAACATGTTCACTAGTAAGCCTCAAAATGATCTTACTAGTGAACTAGTGGGCGTTTTGTGGCTTACATGTTCACTAGTAAGCCTCAAAATGATCTTACTAGTGAACTAGTGGGCGTTTTGTGGCTTACATGTCAAATAGCAAGCCTCAAAATGATCTTACTAGTGAACTAATGGGCACATTTATGGCCTTACGTGTTCACTAGTAAGCCTCAAAATGATCTTACTAGAGAACTAGTGGGCATATTGTGGCTTACATGTCAACTAGTAAGCCTCAAAATGATCTTACTAGTGAACTGATGGGCACATTTATGGCCTTACGTGTTCACTAGTAAGCGTCAAAATGATCTTACTAGTAAACTAGTGGGCACATTTATGGCCTTACATGTTCACTAGTAAGCCTCAAAATGACCTTACTTGTGAACTAGTGAGCGTTTTGTGGCTTACATGTTCACTAGTAAGCATCAAAATGATCTTACTAGTGAACTAGTGGGCGTTTTGTGGCTTACATGTTCACAAGTAAGCCTCAAAATGATCTTACTAGTGAACTAGTGGGCGTTTTGTGGCTTACATGTCAAATAGCAACCCTCAAAATGATCTTACTAGTGAACTAATGGGCACATTTATGGCCTTACGTGTTCACTAGTAAGCCTCAAAATGATCTTACTAGAGAACTAGTGGGCATATTGTGGCTTACATGTCAACTAGTAAGCCTCAAAATGATCTTACTAGTGAACTAGTGGGCACATATATGGCCTTACATGTTCACTTGTAAGCCTCAAAATGATCTTACTAGTGAACTAGTGGGCGTTTTGTGGCTTACATGTTCATGAGTAAGGGTCAAAATGATCTAACTAGTGAACTCGTGGGCGTTTTGCGGCTTGCATGTCAACTAGTAAGCCTCAAAATTATCTTACGAGTGAACTAGTGGGCGTTTTGCGGCTTACATGTCAACAAGTAAGCCTCAAAATGATCTTACTAATGAACTAGTGGGCGTTTTGTGGCTTACATGTTCACTAGTAAGCGTCAAAATGACCTTACTAGTGAACTAGTGGGCGTTTTGTGGCTTACATGTCAACTAGGAAGCCTCAAAATGATCTTACTAGTGAACTAGTGGGCGTTTTGTGGCTTACATGTTCACTAGTAAGCGTCAAAATGACCTTACTAGTTAACTAGTGGGCGTTTTGCGGCTTACATGTTCACTAGTAGGCGTCAAAATGATCTTACTAGTGAACTAGTGGGCGTTTTGTGGCTTACATCTTCACTAGTAAGCCTCAAAATGATCTTACTAGTGAACTAGTGGGCGTTTTGTGGCTTACATGTTCACTAGTAGGCGTCAAAATGATCTAACTAGTGAACTCGTGGGCGTTTTGCGGCTTGCATGTCAAATAGCAAGCCTCAAAATGATCTTACTAGTGAACTAGTGGGCGTTTTGTGGCTTACATGTTCACGAGTAAGGTTCAAAATGATCTAACTAGTGAACTCGTGGGCGTTTTGCGGCTTGTATGTCAACTAGTAAGCCTCAAAATTATCTTACGAGTGAACTAGTGGGCGTTTTGCGGCTTACATGTCAACAAGTAAGCCTCAAAATGATCTTACTAATGAACTAGTGGGCGTTTTGTGGCTTACATGTTCACTAGTAGGCGTCACAATGACCTTACTAGTGAACTAGTGGGCGTTTTGTGGCTTACATCTTCACTAGTAAGCCTCAAAATGATCTTACTAGAGAACTAGTGGGCATTTTGTGGCTTACATTTCAACTAGTAAGCCTCAAAATGATCTTACTAGTGAATTAGAGGGCACATTTATGGCCTTACATGTTCACTAGTAAGCCTCAAAATGATCTTACTAGTGAACTAGTGGGCGTTTTGTGGCTTACATGTTCACGAGTAAGCGTCAAAATGATCTTACTAGTGAACTAGTGGGCGTTTTGCGGCTTGCATGTCAACTAGTAAGCGTCAAAATGATCTTACTAGTGAACTAGTGGGCGTTTTGTGGCTTACATCTTCACTAGTAAGCCTCAAAATGATCTTACTAGAGAACTAGTGGGCATTTTGTGGCTTACATGTAAACTAGTAAGCCTCAAAATGATCTTACTAGTGAACTAGTGGGCACATTTATGGCCTTACATGTTCACTAGTCAGCGACAAAATGATCTTACTAGTGAACTAGTGGGCACGTTTATGGCCTTAGATGTTCACTAGTAAGCATGAAAATGATCTTACTAGTGAACTAGTGGGCGTTTTGCGGCTTACATGTCAACTAGTAAGCCTCAAAATGATCTTACGAGTGAGCTAGTGGGCGTTTTGCGGCTTACATGTTCACTAGTAAGCGTCACAATGACCTTACTTGTGAACTAGTGAGCGTTTTGTGGCTTACATGTTCACTAGTAAGCGTCAAAATGATCTTACTAGTGAACTAGTGGGCGTTTTGTGGCTTACATGTTCACTAGTAAGACTCAAAATGATCTTACTAGTGAACTAGTGGGCGTTTTGTGGCTTACATGTCAAATAGCAAGCCTCAAAATGATCTTACTAGTGAACTAATGGGCACATTTATGGCCTTACGTGTTCACTAGTAAGCGTCAAAATGATCTTACTAGTAAACTAGTGGGCACATTTATGGCCTTACATGTTCACTAGTAAGCCTCAAAATGATCTTACTAGTGAACTACTGGGCGTTTTGCGGCTTGCATGTCAACTAGTAAGCCTCAAAATGATCTTACGAGTGAACTAGTGGGCGTTTTGTGGCTTACATGTTCACGGGTAAGCGTCAAAATGATCTTACTAGTGAACTAGTGGGCGTTTTGTGGCTTACATGTCAACAAGTAAGCCTCAAAATGATCTTACGAGTGAGCTAAGGGGCGTTTTCTGGCTTACATGTCAACTAGTAAGCCTCAAAATGATCTTACTAGTGAACTAGTGGGCACATTTATGGCATTACATGTTCACGAGTAAGCGTCAAAATGATCTTACTAGTGAACTAGTGGGCGTTCTGTGGCTTACATGTTCACTAGTAAGCGTCAAAATGATCTTACTAGTGAACTAGTGGGCGTTTTGTGGCTTACATCTTCACTAGTAAGCCTCAGAATGATCTTACTAGAGAACTAGTGGGCATTTTGTGGCTTACATGTCAACTAGTAAGCCTCAAAATGATCTTACTAGTGAACTAGTGGGCACATTTATGGCCTTACATGTTCACTAGTAAGCGTCAAAATGATCTTACTAGTGAACTAGTGGGCACGTTTATGGCCTTAGATGTTCACTAGTAAGCGTGAAAATGATCTTACTAGTGAACTAGTGGGCGTTTTGCGGCTTACATGTCAACTAGTAAGCCTCAAAATGGTCTTACGAGTGAGCTAGTGGGCGTTTTGCGGCTTACATGTTCACTAGTAAGCGTCACAATGACCTTACTTGTGAACTACTGAGCGTTTTGTGGCTTACATGTTCACTAGTAAGCGTCAAAATAATCTTACTAGTGAACTAGTGGGCGTTTTGTGGCTTACATGTCAAATAGCAAGCCTCAAAATGATCTTACTAGTGAACTAATGGGCACATTTATGGCCTTACGTGTTAACTAGTAAGCGTCAAAATGATCTTAAAAGTAAACTAGTGGGCTTTTTTTGGCTTACATCTTCACTCGTAAGCCTCAAAATGATCTTACTAGTGAACTAGTGGGCGTTTTGTGGCTTACATGTCAACTAGTAAGCCTCAAAATGATCTTACTAGTGAACTAGTGGGCACATTTATGGCCTTACATGTTCACTAGTAAGCCTCAAAATTATCTTACCAGTGAACTAGTGGGCATTTTGCGGCTTACATGTCAACTAGTAAGCCTCAAAATGATCTTACTAGTGAACTAGTGGGCATTTTGTGGCTTACATGTCAACTAGTAAGCCTCAAAATGATCTTACTAGTGAACTAGTGGGCACATTTATGGCCTTACATGTTCACTAGTAAGCCTCAAAACGATCTACTAGTGAACTAGTGGGCGTTTTGTGGCTTACATGTTCACTAGTAAGCGTCAAAATGACCTTACTAGTGAATTAGTGAGCGTTTTGTGGCTTACATGTCAACTACTAAGCCTCAAAATGATCTTACTAGTGAACTAGTGGGCGTTTTGTCGCTTACATGTTCACTAGTAAGACTAAAAATGATCTTACTAGTGAACTAGTGGGCGTTTTGTGGCTTACATGTCAACAAGTAAGCCTCAAAATGATCTTACTAATGAACTAGTGGGAGTTTTGTGGCTTACATGTTCACTAGTAAGCGTCAAAATGACCTTACTAGTGAATTAGTGAGCGTTTTGTGGCTTACATGTCAACTACTAAGCCTCAAAATGATCTTACTAGTGAACTAGTGGGCGTTTTGTGGCTTACATGTTCACTAGTAAGACTAAAAATGATCTTACTAGTGAACTAGTGGGCACATTTATGGCCTTACGTGTTCACTAGTACGCGTCAAAATGATCTTACTTGTGAACGAGTGGGCGTTTTGCGGCTTGCATGTCAACTAGTAAGCCTCAAAATGATCTTACGAGTGAACTAGTGGGCGTTTTGCGGCTTACATGTCAACAAGTAAGCCTCAAAATGATCTTAGTAGTGAACCAGTGCGCGTTTTGTGGCTTACATGTTCACTAGTAAGTGTCAAAATGACCTTACTAGTTATCTAGTGAGTGTTTTGTGGCTTACATGTTCACTAGTAGGCGTCAAAATGATCTTACTAGTGAACTAGTGGGCGTTTTGCGGCTTACATGTCAACTAGTAAGCCTCAAAATGATCTTACGAGTGAGCTAGTGGGCGTTTTGCGGCTTACATGTTCACTAGTAAGCGTCACAATGACCTTACTTGTGAACTAGTGAGCGTTTTGTGGCTTACATGTTCACTAGTAAGCATCAAAATGATCTTACTAGTGAACTAGTGGGCGTTTTGTGGCTTACATGTTCACTAGTAAGCCTCAAAATGATCTTACTAGTGAACTAGTGGGCGTTTTGTGGCTTACATGTCAAATAGCAAGCCTCAAAATGATCTTACTAGTGAACTAGTGGGCGTTTTGTGGCTTACATGTCAACTAGTAAGCCTCAAAATGATCTTACTAGTGAACTAGTGGGCACATTTATGGCCTTACATGTTCACTAGTAAGCCTCAAAATGATCTTACCAGTGAACTAGTAGGCATTTTGCGGCTTACATGTCAACTAGTAAGCCTCAAAATGATCTTACTAGTGAACTAGTGGGCACATTTATGGCCTTACATGTTCAATAGTAAGCCTCAAAATGATCTTACCAGTGAACTAGTGGGCATTTTGCGGCTTACATGTCAACTAGTAAGCCTCAAAACGATCTTACTAGTGAACTAGTGGCTTCTTTTGTGGCTTACATGTTCACTAGTAAGCGTCACAATGACCTTACTTGTGAACTAGTGAGTGTTTTGTGGCTTACATGTTCACTAGTAGGCGTCAAAATGATCTTACTAGTGAACTAGTGGGCGTTTTGTGGCTTACATCTTCACTAGTAAGCCTCAAAATGATCTTACTAGAGAACTAGTGGGCATTTTGTGGCTTACATGTCAACTAGTAAGCCTCAAAATGATCTTACTAGTGAATTAGTGGGCACATTTATGGCCTTACATGTTCACTAGTAAGCGTCAAAATGATCTTACTAGTGAACTAGTGGGCACATTTATGGCCTTACATGTTCACTAGTAAGCCTCAAAATGATCTTACTAGTGAACTAGTGGGCGTTTTGTGGCTTACATGTTCATGAGTAAGCGTCAAAATGATCTTACTAGTGAACTAGTGGGCGTTTTGCGGCTTGCATGTCAACTAGTAAGCGTCAAAATGATCTTACTAGTGAACTAGTGGGCGTTTTGTGGCTTACATCTTCACTAGTAAGCCTCAAAATGATCTTACTAGAGAACTAGTGGGCATTTTGTGGCTTACATGTTCACGAGTAAGCGTCAAAATGATCTTACTAGTGAACTAGTGGGCGTTTTGCGGCTTGCATGTCAACTAGTAAGCGTCAAAATGATCTTACTAGTGAACTAGTGGGCGTTTTGTGGCTTACATCTTCACTAGTAAGCCTCAAAATGATCTTACGAGTGAGCTAGTGGGCGTTTTGTGGCTTACATGTCAACTTGTAAGCCTCAAAATGATCTTACTAGTGAACTAGTGGGCACATTTATGGCCTTACATGTTCACTAGTAAGCCTCAAAATGATCTTACCAGTGAACTATTGGGCATTTTTTCGGCTTACATGTCAACTAGTAAGCCTCAAAATAATCTTACTAGTGAACTAGTGGGCACATTGATGGCCTTACATGTTCAATAGTAAGCCTCAAAATGATCTTACCAGTGAACTAGTGGGCATTTTGCGGCTTACATGTCAACTAGTAAGCCTCAAAACGATCTTACTAGTGAACTAGTGGCTTCTTTTGTGGCTTACATGTTCACTAGTAAGCGTCACAATGACCTTACTTGTGAACTAGTGAGTGTTTTGTGGCTTACATGTTCACTAGTAGGCGTCAAAATGATCTTACTAGTGAACTAGTGGGCGTTTTGTGGCTTACATCTTCACTAGTAAGCCTCAAAATGATCTTACTAGAGAACTAGTGGGCATTTTGTGGCTTACATGTCAACTAGTAAGCCTCAAAATGATCTTACTAGTGAATTAGTGGGCACATTTATGGCCTTACATGTTCACTAGTAAGCGTCAAAATGGTCTTACTAGTGAACTAGTGGGCACATTTATGGCCTTACATGTTCACTAGTAAGCCTCAAAATGATCTTATTAGTGAACTAGTGGGCGTTTTGTGGCTTACATGTTCATGAGTAAGCGTCAAAATGATCTTACTAGTGAACTAGTGGGCGTTTTGCGGCTTGCATGTCAACTAGTAAGCGTCAAAATGATCTTACTAGTGAACTAGTGGGCGTTTTGTGGCTTACATCTTCACTAGTAAGCCTCAAAATGATCTTACTAGAGAACTAGTGGGCATTTTGTGGCTTACATGTTCACGAGTAAGCGTCAAAATGATCTTACTAGTGAACTAGTGGGCGTTTTGCGGCTTGCATGTCAACTAGTAAGCGTCAAAATGATCTTACTAGTGAACTAGTGGGCGTTTTGTGGCTTACATCTTCACTAGTAAGCCTCAAAATGATCTTACGAGTGAGCTAGTGGGCGTTTTGCGGCTTACATGTTCACTAGTAAGCGTCACAATGATCTTACTTGTGAACTAGTGAGCGTTTTGTGGCTTACATGTTCACTAGTAAGCATCAAAATGATCTTACTAGTGAACTACTGGGCGTTTTGTGGCTTACATGTTCACTAGTAAGCCTCAAAATGATCTTACTAGTGAACTAGTGGGCGTTTTGTGGCTTACATGTCAAATAGCAAGCCTCAAAATGATCTTACTAGTGAACTAATGGGCACATTTATGGCCTTACGTGTTCACTAGTAAGCCTCAAAATGATCTTACTAGTAAACTATGTGGGCGTTTTGTGGCTTACATCTTCACTCGTGAGCCTCAAAATGATCTTACTAGTGAACTAGTGGGCACATTTATGGCCTTACATGTTCACTAGTAAGCCTCAAAATGATCTTACCAGTGAACTAGTGGGCATTTTGCGGCTTACATGTCAACTAGTAAGCCTCAAAACGATCTTACTAGTGAACTAGTGGCTTCTTTTGTGGCTTACATGTTCACTAGTAAGCGTCACAATGACCTTACATGTGAACTAGTGAGCGTTTTGTGGCTTACATGTTCACTAGTAAGCGTCAAAATGACCTTACTAGTTAACTAGTGAGTGTTTTGTGGCTTACATGTTCACTAGTAGGCGTCAAAATGATCTTACTAGTGAACTAGTGGGCGTTTTGCGGCTTACATGTCAACTAGTAAGCCTCAAAATGATCTTACGAGTGAGCTAGTGGGCGTTTTGCAGCTTACATGTTCACTAGTAAGCGTCACAATGACCTTACTTGTGAACTAGTGAGCGTTTTGTGGCTTACATGTTCACTAGTAAGCATCAAAATGATCTTACTAGTGAACTAGTGGGCGTTTTGTGGCTTACATGTTCACTAGTAAGCCTCAAAATGATCTTACTAGTGAACTAGTGGGCACATTTATGGCCTTACATGTTCAATAGTAAGCCTCAAAATGATCTTACCAGTGAACTAGTGGGCATTTTGCGGCTTACATGTCAACTAGTAAGCCTCAAAACGATCTTACTAGTGAACTAGTGGCTTCTTTTGTGGCTTACATGTTCACTAGTAAGCGTCACAATGACCTTACTTGTGAACTAGTGAGTGTTTTGTGGCTTACATGTTCACTAGTAGGCGTCAAAATGATCTTACTAGTGAACTAGTGGGCGTTTTGTGGCTTACATCTTCACTAGTAAGCCTCAAAATGATCTTACGAGTGAGCTAGTGGGCGTTTTGTGGCTTACATGTCAACTAGTAAGCCTCAAAATGATCTTACTAGTGAACTAGTGGGCACATTTATGGCCTTACATGTTCACTAGTAAGCCTCAAAATGATCTTACCAGTGAACTAGTGGGCATTTTGCGGCTTCCATGTCAACTAGTAAGCCTCAAAATGATCTTACTAGTGAACTAGTGGGCACATTTATGGCGTTACATGTTCAATAGTAAGCCTCAAAATGATCTTACCAGTGAACTAGTGGGCATTTTGCGGCTTACATGTCAACTAGTAAGCCTCAAAACGATCTTACTAGTGAACTAGTGGCTTCTTTTGTGGCTTACATGTTCACTTGTAAGCGTCACAATGACCTTACTTGTGAACTAGTGAGTGTTTTGTGGCTTACATGTTCACTAGTAGGCGTCAAAATGATCTTACTAGTGAACTAGTGGGCGTTTTGTGGCTTACATCTTCACTAGTAAGCCTCAAAATGATCTTACTAGAGAACTAGTGGGCATTTTGTGGCTTACATGTCAACTAGTAAGCCTCAAAATGATCTTACTAGTGAATTAGTGGGCACATTTATGGCCTTACATGTTCACTAGTAAGCGTCAAAATGGTCTTACTAGTGAACTAGTGGGCACATTTATGGCCTTACATGTTCACTAGTAAGCCTCAAAATGATCTTACTAGTGAACTAGTGGGCGTTTTGTGGCTTACATGTTCATGAGTAAGCGTCAAAATGATCTTACTAGTGAACTAGTGGGCGTTTTGCGGCTTGCATGTCAACTAGTAAGCGTCAAAATGATCTTACTAGTGAACTAGTGGGCGTTTTGTGGCTTACATCTTCACTAGTAAGCCTCAAAATGATCTTACTAGAGAACTAGTGGGCATTTTGTGGCTTACATGTTCACGAGTAAGCGTCAAAATGATCTTACTAGTGAACTAGTGGGCGTTTTGCGGCTTGCATGTCAACTAGTAAGCGTCAAAATGATCTTACTAGTGAACTAGTGGGCGTTTTGTGGCTTACATCTTCACTAGTAAGCCTCAAAATGATCTTACGAGTGAGCTAGTGGGCGTTTTGCGGCTTACATGTTCACTAGTAAGCGTCACAATGACCTTACTAGTGAACTAGTGAGCGTTTTGTGGCTTACATGTTCACTAGTAAGCATCAAAATGATCTTACTAGTGAACTACTGGGCGTTTTGTGGCTTACATGTTCACTAGTAAGACTCAAAATGATCTTACTAGTGAACTAGTGGGCGTTTTGTGGCTTACATGTCAAATAGCAAGCCTCAAAATGATCTTACTAGTGAACTAATGGGCACATTTATGGCCTTACGTGTTCACTAGTAAGCCTCAAAATGATCTTACCAGTGAACTAGTGGGCATTTTGCGGCTTAGATGTCAACTAGTAAGCCTCAAAACGATCTTACTAGTGAACTAGTGGCTTCTTTTGTGGCTTACATGTTCACTAGTAAGCGTCACAATGACCTTACTTGTGAACTAGTGAGCGTTTTGTGGCTTACATGTTCACTAGTAAGCGTCAAAATGATCTTACTAGTGAACTAGTGGGCGTTTTGTGGCTTACATGTTCACTAGTAAGCCTCAAAATGATCTTACTAGTGAACTAGTGGGCGTTTTGTGGCTTACATGTTCATGAGTAAGCGTCAAAATGATCTTACTAGTGAACTAGTGGGCGTTTTGCGGCTTGCATGTCAACTAGTAAGCGTCAAAATGATCTTACTAGTGAACTAGTGGGCGTTTTGTGGCCTACATCTTCACTAGTAAGCCTCAAAATGATCTTACTAGAGAACTAGTGGGCATGTTGTGGCTTACATGTTCACGAGTAAGCGTCAAAATGATCTTACTAGTGAACTAGTGGGCGTTTTGCGGCTTGCATGTCAACTAGTAAGCGTCAAAATGATCTTACTAGTGAACTAGTGGGCGTTTTGTGGCTTACATCTTCACTAGTAAGCCTCAAAATGATCTTACGAGTGAGCTAGTGGGCGTGTTGCGCCTTCCATGTTCACTAGTAAGCGTCACAATGACCTTACTTGTGAACTAGTGAGCGTTTTGTGGCTTACATGTTCACTAGTAAGCCTCAAAACGATCTTACTAGTGAACTAGTGGCTTCTTTTGTGGCTTACATGTTCACTAGTAAGCGTCACAATGACCTTACTTGTGAACTAGTGAGCGTTTTGTGGCTTACATGTTCACTAGTAAGCGTCAAAATGATCTTACTAGTGAACTAGTGGGCGTTTTGTGGCTTACATGTTCACTAGTAAGCCTCAAAATGATCTTACTAGTGAACTAGTGGGCGTTTTGTGGCTTACATGTCAAATAGCAAGCCTCAAAATGATCTTACTAGTGAACTAATGGGCACATTTATGGCCTTACGTGTTCATTAGTAAGCGTCAAAATGATCTTACTAGTAAACTAGTGGGCACATTTATGGCCTTACATGTTCACTAGTAAGCCTCAAAATGATCTTACTAGTGAACTAGTGGGCGTTTTGCGGCTTGCATGTCAACTAGTAAGCCTCAAAATGATCTTACGAGTGAACTAGTGGGCGTTTTGTGGCTTACATGTTCACGGGTAAGCGTCAAAATGATCTTACTAGTGAACTAGTGGGCGTTTTGTGGCTTACATGTCAACAAGTAAGCCTCAAAATGATCTTACCAGTGAACTAGTGGGCATTTTGCGGCTTACATGTCAACTAGTAAGCCTCAAAACGATCTTACTAGTGAACTAGTGGGCGTTTTGTGGCTTACATATTCACTAGTAAGCCTCAAAATGATCTTACTAGAGAACTAGTGGGCATTTTGTGGCTTACATGTCAACTAGTAAGCCTCAAAATGATCTTACTAGTGAATTAGTGGGCACATTTATGGCCTTACATGTTCACTAGTAAGCGTCAAAATGATCTTACTAGTGAACTAGTGGGCACATTTATGGCCTTACATGTTCACTAGTAAGCCTCAAAATGATCTTAAAGTGAACTAGTGGGCGTTTTGTGGCTTACATGTTCATGAGTAAGCGTCAAAATGATCTTACTAGTGAACTAGTGGGCGTTTTGCGGCTTGCATGTCAACTAGTAAGCGTCAAAATGATCTTACTAGTGAACTAGTGGGCGTTTTGTGGCTTACATGTTCACGAGTAAGCCTCAAAATGATCTTACTAGAGAACTAGTGGGCATTTTGTGGCTTACATGTTCACGAGTAAGCGTCAAAATGATCTTAATAGTGAACTAGTGGGCGTTTTGCGGCTTGCATGTCAACTAGTAAGCGTCAAAATGATCTTACTAGTGAACTAGTGGGCGTTTTGTGGCTTACATCTTCACTAGTAAGCCTCAAAATGATCTTACGAGTGAGCTAGTGGGCGTTTTGCGGCTTACATGTTCACTAGTAAGCGTCACAATGACCTTACTTGTGAACTAGTGAGCGTTTTGTGGCTTACATGTTCACTAGTAAGCGTCAAAATGATCTTACTAGTGAACTAGTGGGCGTTTTGTGGCTTACATGTTCACTAGTAAGCCTCAAAATGATCTTACTAGTGAACTAGTGGGCGTTTTGTGGCTTACATGTCAAATAGCAAGCCTCAAAATGATCTTACTAGTGAACTAATGGGCACATTTATGGCCTTAAGTGTTCACTAGTAAGCGTCAAAATGATCTTACTAGTAAACTAGTGGGCACATTTATGGCCTTACATGTTCACTAGTAAGCCTCAAAATGATCTTACTAGTAAACTAGTGGGCGTTTTGTGGCTTACATCTTCACTCGTAAGCCTCAAAATGATCTTACTAGTGAACTAGTGGGCACATTTATGGCCTTACATGTTCACTAGTAAGCCTCAAAATGATCTTACCAGTGAACTAGTGGGCATTTTGCGGCTTACATGTCAACTAGTAAGCCTCAAAACGATCTTACTAGTGAACTAGTGGCTTCTTTTGTGGCTTACATGTTCACTAGTAAGCGTCACAATGACCTTACTTGTGAACTAGTGAGCGTTTTGTGGCTTACATGTTCACTAGTAAGCGTCAAAATGATCTTACTAGTGAACTAGTGGGCGTTTTGTGGCTTACATGTTCACTAGTAAGCCTCAAAATGATCTTACTAGTGAACTAGTGGGCGTTTTGTGGCTTACATGTCAAATAGCAAGCCTCAAAATGATCTTACTAGTGAACTAATGGGCACATTTATGGCCTTAAGTGTTCACTAGTAAGCGTCAAAATGATCTTACTAGTAAACTAGTGGGCACATTTATGGCCTTACATGTTCACTAGTAAGCCTCAAAATGATCTTACTAGTGAACTAGTGGGCGTTTTGCGGCTTGCATGTCAACTAGTAAGCCTCAAAATGATCTTACGAGTGAACTAGTGGGCGTTTTGTGGCTTACATATTCACGGGTAAGCGTCAAAATGATCTTACTAGTGAACTAGTGGGCGTTTTGTGGCTTACATGTCAACAGGTAAGCCTCAAAATGATCTTACCAGTGAACTAGTGGGCATTTTGCGGCTTACATGTCAACTAGTAAGCCTCAAAACGATCTTACTAGTGAACTAGTGGCTTCTTTTGTGGCTTACATGTTCACTAGTAAGCGTCACAATGACCTTACTTGTGAACTAGTGAGTGTTTTGTGGCTTACATGTTAACTAGTAGGCGTCAAAATGATCTTACTAGTGAACTAGTGGGCGTTTTGTGGCTTACATCTTCACTAGTAAGCCTCAAAATGATCTTACTAGAGAACTAGTGGGCATTTTGTGGCTTACATGTCAACTAGTAAGCCTCAAAATGATCTTACTAGTGAATTAGTGGGCACATTTATGGCCTTACATGTTCACTAGTAAGCCTCAAAATGATCTTACTAGTGAACTAGTGGGCGTTTTGTGGCTTACATGTTCATGAGTAAGCGTCAAAATGATCTTACTAGTGAACTAGTGGGCGTTTTGCGGCTTGCATGTCAACAGTAAGCCTCAAAATGATCTTACTAGTGAACTAGTGGGCGTTTTGTGGCTTACATGTTCACGAGTAAGCCTCAAAATGATCTTACTAGAGAACTAGTGGGCATTTTGTGGCTTACATGTTCACGAGTAAGCGTCAAAATGATCTTACTAGTGAACTAGTGGGCGTTTTGCGGCTTGCATGTCAACTAGTAAGCGTCAAAATGATCTTACTAATGAACTAGTGGGCGTTTTGTGGCTTACATCTTCACTAGTAAGCCTCAAAATGATCTTACGAGTGAGCTCGTGGGCGTTTTGCGGCTTACATGTTCACTAGTAAGCGTCACAATGACCTTACTTGTGAACTAGTGAGCGTTTTGTGGCTTACATGTTCACTAGTAAGCATCAAAATGATCTTACTAGTGAACTAGTGGGCGTTTTGTGGCTTACATGTTCATGAGTAAGCGTCAAAATGATCTTACTAGTGAACTAGTGGGCGTTTTGCGGCTTGCATGTCAACTAGTAAGCGTCAAAATGATCTTACTAGTGAACTAGTGGGCGTTTTGTGGCTTACATCTTCACTAGTAAGCCTCAAAATGATCTTACGAGTGAGCTAGTGGGCGTTTTGCGGCTTACATGTTCACTAGTAAGCATCACAATGACCTTACTTGTGAACTAGTGAGCGTTTTGTGGCTTACATGTTCACTAGTAAGCATCAAAATGATCTTACTAGTAAACTAGTGGGCACATTTATGGCCTTACATGTTCACTAGTAAGCCTCAAAATGATCTTACTAGTGAACTAGTGGGCGTTTTGCGGCTTGCATGTCAACTAGTAAGCCTCAAAATGATCTTACTAGTGAACTAGTGGGCGTTTTGTGGCTTACATGTTCACGGGTAAGCGTCAAAATGATCTTACTAGTGAACTAGTGGGCGTTTTGTGGCTTACATGTCAACAGGTAAGCCTCAAAATGATCTTACCAGTGAACTAGTGGGCATTTTGCGGCTTACATGTCAACTAGTAAGCCTCAAAACGATCTTACTAGTGAACTAGTGGCTTCTTTTGTGGCTTAGATGTTCACTAGTAAGCGTCACAATGACCTTACTTGTGAACTAGTGAGTGTTTTGTGGCTTACATGTTAACTAGTAGGCGTCAAAATGATCTTACTAGTGAACTAGTGGGCGTTTTGTGGCTTACATCTTCACTAGTAAGCCTCAAAATGATCTTACTAGAGAACTAGTGGGCATTTTGTGGCTTACATGTCAACTAGTAAGCCTCAAAATGATCTTACTAGTGAATTAGTGGGCACATTTATGGCCTTACATGTTCACTAGTAAGCGTCAAAATGATCTTACTAGTGAACTAGTGGGCACATTTATGGCCTTACATGTTCACTAGTAAGCCTCAAAATGATCTTACTAGTGAACTAGTGGGCGTTTTGTGGCTTACATGTTCATGAGTAAGCGTCAAAATGATCTTACTAGTGAACTAGTGGGCGTTTTGCGGCTTGCATGTCAACAGTAAGCGTCAAAATGATCTTACTAGTGAACTAGTGGGCGTTTTGTGGCTTACATGTTCACGAGTAAGCCTCAAAATGATCTTACTAGAGAACTAGTGGGCATTTTGTGGCTTACATGTTCACGAGTAAGCGTCAAAATGATCTTACTAGTGAACTAGTGGGCGTTTTGCGGCTTGCATGTCAACTAGTAAGCGTCAAAATGATCTTACTAGTGAACTTGTGGGCGTTTTGTGGCTTACATCTTCACTAGTAAGCCTCAAAATGATCTTACGAGTGAGCTAGTGGGCGTTTTGCGGCTTACATGTTCACTAGTAAGCGTCACAATGACCTTACTTGTGAACTAGTGAGCGTTTTGTGGCTTACATGTTCACTAGTAAGCATCAAAATGATCTTACTAGTAAACTAGTGGGCACATTTATGGCCTTACATGTTCACTAGTAAGCCTCAAAATGATCTTACTAGTGAACTAGTGGGCGTTTTGCGGCTTGCATGTCAACTAGTAAGCCTCAAAATGATCTTACTAGTGAACTAGTGGGCGTTTTGTGGCTTACATATTCACGGGTAAGCGTCAAAATGATCTTACTAGTGAACTAGTGGGCGTTTTGTGGCTTACATGTCAACAGGTAAGCCTCAAAATGATCTTACCAGTGAACTAGTGGGCATTTTGCGGCTTACATGTCAACTAGTAAGCCTCAAAACGATCTTACTAGTGAACTAGTGGCTTCTTTTGTGGCTTACATGTTCACTAGTAAGCGTCAAAATGATCTTACTAGTGAACTAGTGGGCGTTTTGCGGCTTGCATGTCAACTAGTAAGCGTCAAAATGATCTTACTAGTGAACTAGTGGGCGTTTTGTGGCTTACATCTTCACTAGTAAGCCTCAAAATGATCTTACGAGTGAGCTAGTGGGCGTTTTGCGGCTTACATGTTCACTAGTAAGCGTCACAATGACCTTACTTGTGAACTAGTGAGCGTTTTGTGGCTTACATGTTCACTAGTAAGCATCAAAATGATCTTACTAGTAAACTAGTGGGCACATTTATGGCCTTACATGTTCACTAGTAAGCCTCAAAATGATCTTACTAGTGAACTAGTGGGCGTTTTGTGGCTTACATGTTCACGGGTAAGCGTCAAAATGATCTTACTAGTGAACTAGTGGGCGTTTTGTGGCTTACATGTCAACAGGTAAGCCTCAAAATGATCTTACCAGTGAACTAGTGGGCATTTTGCGGCTTACATGTCAACTAGTAAGCCTCAAAACGATCTTACTAGTGAACTAGTGGCTTCTTTTGTGGCTTACATGTTCACTAGTAAGCGTCACAATGACCTTACTTGTGAACTAGTGAGTGTTTTGTGGCTTACATGTTAACTAGTAGGCGTCAAAATGATCTTACTAGTGAACTAGTGGGCGTTTTGTGGCTTACATCTTCACTAGTAAGCCTCAAAATGATCTTACTAGAGAACTAGTGGGCATTTTGTGGCTTACATGTCAACTAGTAAGCCTCAAAATGATCTTACTAGTGAATTTGTGGGCACATTTATGGCCTTACATGTTCACTAGTAAGCGTCAAAATGATCTTACTAGTGAACTAGTGGGCACATTTATGGCCTTACATGTTCACTAGTAAGCCTCAAAATGATCTTACTAGTGAACTAGTGGGCGTTTTGTGGCTTACATGTTCATGAGTAAGCGTCAAAATGATCTTACTAGTGAACTAGTGGGCGTTTTGCGGCTTGCATGTCAACAGTAAGCGTCAAAATGATCTTACTAGTGAACTAGTGGGCGTTTTGTGGCTTACATGTTCACGAGTAAGCCTCAAAATGATCTTACTAGAGAACTAGTGGGCATTTTGTGGCTTACATGTTCACGAGTAAGCGTCAAAATGATCTTACTAGTGAACTAGTGGGCGTTTTGCGGCTTGCATGTCAACTAGTAAGCGTCAAAATGATCTTACTAGTGAACTTGTGGGCGTTTTGTGGCTTACATCTTCACTAGTAAGCCTCAAAATGATCTTACGAGTGAGCTAGTGGGCGTTTTGCGGCTTACATGTTCACTAGTAAGCGTCACAATGACCTTACTTGTGAACTAGTGAGCGTTTTGTGGCTTACATGTTCACTAGTAAGCATCAAAATGATCTTACTAGTGAACTAGTGGGCGTTTTGTGGCTTACATGTTCATGAGTAAGCGTCAAAATGATCTTACTAGTGAACTAGTGGGCGTTTTGCGGCTTGCATGTCAACTAGTAAGCGTCAAAATGATCTTACTAGTGAACTAGTGGGCGTTTTGTGGCTTACATCTTCACTAGTAAGCCTCAAAATGATCTTACTAGAGAACTAGTGGGCATTTTGTGGCTTACATGTTCACGAGTAAGCGTCAAAATGATCTTACTAGTGAACTAGTGGGCGTTTTGCGGCTTGCATGTCAACTAGTAAGCGTCAAAATGATCTTACTAGTGAACTAGTGGGCGTTTTGTGGCTTACATCTTCACTAGTAAGCCTCAAAATGATCTTACGAGTGAGCTAGTGGGCGTTTTGCGGCTTACATGTTCACTAGTAAGCGTCACAATGACCTTACTTGTGAACTAGTGAGCGTTTTGTGGCTTACATGTTCACTACTAAGCATCAAAATGATCTTACTAGTGAACTACTGGGCGTTTTGTGGCTTACATGTTCACTAGTAAGCCTCAAAATGATCTTACTAGTGAACTAGTGGGCGTTTTGTGGCTTACATGTCAAATAGCAAGCCTCAAAATGATCTTACTAGTGAACTAATGGGCACATTTATGGCCTTACGTGTTCACTAGTAAGCCTCAAAATGATCTTACTAGTAAACTAGTGGGCGTTTTGTGGCTTACATGTTCACGAGTAAGCGTCAAAATGATCTTACTAGTGAACTAGTGGGCGTTTTGCGGCTTGCATGTCAACTAGTAAGCGTCAAAATGATCTTACTAGTGAACTAGTGGGCGTTTTGTGGCTTACATCTTCACTAGTAAGCCTCAAAATGATCTTACGAGTGAGCTAGTGGGCGTTTTGCGGCTTACATGTTCACTAGTAAGCGTCACAATGACCTTACTTGTGAACTAGTGAGCGTTTTGTGGCTTACATGTTCACTACTAAGCATCAAAATGATCTTACTCGTGAACTACTGGGCGTTTTGTGGCTTACATGTTCACTAGTAAGCCTCAAAATGATCTTACTAGTGAACTAGTGGGCGTTTTGTGGCTTACATGTCAAATAGCAAGCCTCAAAATGATCTTACTAGTGAACTAGTGGGCGTTTTGTGGCTTACATCTTCACTCGTAAGCCTCAAAATGATCTTACTAGTGAACTAGTGGGCACATTTATGGCCTTACATGTTCAGTAGTAAGCCTCAAAATGATCTTACTAGTGAACTAGTGGGCGTTTTGTGGCTTACATCTTCAATCGTAAGCCTCAAAATGATCTTACTAGTGAACTAGTGGGCACATTTATGGCCTTACATGTTCAGTAGTAAGCCTCAAAATGATCTTACTAGTGAACTAGTGGGCGTTTTGTGGCTTACATGTCAAATAGCAAGCCTCAAAATGATCTTACTAGTGAACTAATGGGCACATTTATGGCCTTACGTGTTCACTAGTAAGCCTCAAAATGATCTTACTAGTAAACTAGTGGGCGTTTTGTGGCTTACATCTTCACTCGTAAGCCTCAAAATGATCTTACTAGTGAACTAGTGGGCACATTTATGGCCTTACATGTTCACTAGTAAGCCTCAAAATGATCTTACCAGTGAACTAGTGGGCATTTTGCGGCTTACATGTCAACTATTAAGCCTCAAAACGATCTTACTAGTGAACTAGTGGCTTCTTTTGTGGCTTACATGTTCACTAGTAAGCGTCACAATGACCTTACTTGTGAACTAGTGAGCGTTTTGTGGCTTACATGTTCACTAGTAAGCGTCAAAATGATCTTACTAGTGAACTAGTGGGCGTTTTGTGGCTTACATGTTCACTAGTAAGCCTCAAAATGATCTTACTAGTGAACTAGTGGGCGTTTTGTGGCTTACATGTCAAATAGCAAGCCTCAAAATGATCTTACTAGTGAACTAATGGGCACATTTATGGCCTTACGTGTTCACTAGTAAGCGTCAAAATGATCTTACTAGTAAACTAGTGGGCACATTTATGGCCTTACATGTTCACTAGTAAGCCTCAAAATGATCTTACTAGTGAACTAGTGGGCGTTTTGCGGCTTGCATGTCAACTAGTAAGCCTCAAAATGATCTTACGAGTGAACTAGTGGGCGTTTTGTGGCTTACATGTTCACGGGTAAGCGTCAAAATGATCTTACTAGTGAACTAGTGGGCGTTTTGTGGCTTACATGTCAACAAGTAAGCCTCAAAATGATCTTACGAGTGAGCTAAGGGGCGTTTTCTGGCTTACATGTCAACTAGTAAGCCTCAAAATGATCTTACTAGTGAACTAGTGGGCACATTTATGGCCTTACATGTTCACGAGTAAGCGTCAAAATGATCTTACTAGTGAACTAGTGGGCGTTTTGCGGCTTGCATGTCAACTAGTAAGCGTCAAAATGATCTAACTAGTGAATTAGTGGGCACATTTATGGCCTTACATGTTCACTAGTAAGCGTCAAAATGATCTTACTAGTGAACAAGTGGGCACATTTATGGCCTTACATGTTCACTAGTAAGCCTCAAAATGATCTTACTAGAGAACTAGTGGGCATTTTGTGGCTTACATGTCAACTAGTAAGCCTCAAAATGATCTTACTAGTGAATTAGTGGGCACATTTATGGCCTTACATGTTCACTAGTAAGCGTCAAAATGATCTTACTAGTGAACTAGTGGGCACATTTATGGCCTTACATGTTCACTAGTAAGCCTCAAAATGATCTTACTAGTGAACTAGTGGGCGTTTTGTGGCTTACATGTTCATGAGTAAGCGTCAAAATTATCTTACTAGTGAACTAGTGGGCGTTTTGCGGCTTGCATGTCAACTAGTAAGCGTCAAAATGATCTTACTAGTGAACTAGTGGGCGTTTTGTGGCTTACATCTTCACTAGTAAGCCTCAAAATGATCTTACTAGAGAACTAGTGGGCATTTTGTGGCTTACATGTTCACGAGTAAGCGTCAAAATGATCTTACTAGAGAACTAGTGGGCGTTTTGCGGCTTACATCTTCACTAGTAAGCCTCAAAATGATCTTACTAGAGAACTAGTGGGCGTTTTGTGGCTTACATGTTCACGAGTAAGCCTCAAAATGATCTTACTAGAGAACTAGTGGGCATTTTGTGGCTTACATGTTCACGAGTAAGCGTCAAAATGATCTTACTAGTGAACTAGTGGGCGTTTTGCGGCTTGCATGTCAACTAGTAAGCGTCAAAATGATCTTACTAGTGAACTAGTGGGCGTTTTGTGGCTTACATCTTCACTAGTAAGCCTCAAAATGATCTTACGAGTGAGCTAGTGGGCGTTTTGCGGCTTACATGTTCACTAGTAAGCATCACAATGACCTTACTTGTGAACTAGTGAGCGTTTTGTGGCTTACATGTTCACTAGTAAGCATCAAAATGATCTTACTAGTAAACTAGTGGGCACATTTATGGCCTTACATGTTCACTAGTAAGCCTCAAAATGATCTTACTAGTGAACTAGTGGGCGTTTTGCGGCTTGCATGTCAACTAGTAAGCCTCAAAATGATCTTACTACTGAACTAGTGGGCGTTTTGTGGCTTACATGTTCACGGGTAAGCGTCAAAATGATCTTACTAGTGAACTAGTGGGCGTTTTGTGGCTTACATGTCAACAGGTAAGCCTCAAAATGATCTTACCAGTGAACTAGTGGGTATTTTGCGGCTTACATGTCAACTAGTAAGCCTCAAAACGATCTTACTAGTGAACTAGTGGCTTCTTTTGTGGCTTACATGTTCACTAGTAAGCGTCACAATGACCTTACTTGTGAACTAGTGAGTGTTTTGTGGCTTACATGTTAACTAGTAGGCGTCAAAATGATCTTACTAGTGAACTAGTGGGCGTTTTGTGGCTTACATCTTCACTAGTAAGCCTCAAAATGATCTTACTAGAGAACTAGTGGGCATTTTGTGGCTTACATGTCAACTAGTAAGCCTCAAAATGATCTTACTAGTGAATTAGTGGGCACATTTATGGCCTTACATGTTCACTAGTAAGCGTCAAAATGATCTTACTAGTGAACTAGTGGGCACATTTATGGCCTTACATGTTCACTAGTAAGCCTCAAAATGATCTTACTAGTGAACTAGTGGGCGTTTTGTGGCTTACATGTTCATGAGTAAGCGTCAAAATGATCTTACTAGTGAACTAGTGGGCGTTTTGCGGCTTGCATGTCAACAGTAAGCGTCAAAATGATCTTACTAGTGAACTAGTGGGCGTTTTGTGGCTTACATGTTCACGAGTAAGCCTCAAAATGATCTTACTAGAGAACTAGTGGGCATTTTGTGGCTTACATGTTCACGAGTAAGCGTCAAAATGATCTTACTAGTGAACTAGTGGGCGTTTTGCGGCTTGCATGTCAACTAGTAAGCGTCAAAATGATCTTACTAGTGAACTTGTGGGCGTTTTGTGGCTTACATCTTCACTAGTAAGCCTCAAAATGATCTTACGAGTGAGCTAGTGGGCGTTTTGCGGCTTACATGTTCACTAGTAAGCGTCACAATGACCTTACTTGTGAACTAGTGAGCGTTTTGTGGCTTACATGTTCACTAGTAAGCATCAAAATGATCTTACTAGTGAACTAGTGGGCGTTTTGTGGCTTACATGTTCATGAGTAAGCGTCAAAATGATCTTACTAGTGAACTAGTGGGCGTTTTGCGGCTTGCATGTCAACTAGTAAGCGTCAAAATGATCTTACTAGTGAACTAGTGGGCGTTTTGTGGCTTACATCTTCACTAGTAAGCCTCAAATTGATCTTACTAGAGAACTAGTGGGCATTTTGTGGCTTACATGTTCACGAGTAAGCGTCAAAATGATCTTACTAGTGAACTAGTGGGCGTTTTGCGGCTTGCATGTCAACTAGTAAGCGTCAAAATGATCTTACTAGTGAACTAGTGGGCGTTTTGTGGCTTACATCTTCACTAGTAAGCCTCAAAATGATCTTACGAGTGAGCTAGTGGGCGTTTTGCGGCTTACATGTTCACTAGTAAGCGTCACAATGACCTTACTTGTGAACTAGTGAGCGTTTTGTGGCTTACATGTTCACTACTAAGCATCAAAATGATCTTACTAGTGAACTACTGGGCGTTTTGTGGCTTACATGTTCACTAGTAAGCCTCAAAATGATCTTACTAGTGAACTAGTGGGCGTTTTGTGGCTTACATGTCAAATAGCAAGCCTCAAAATGATCTTACTAGTGAACTAATGGGCACATTTATGGCCTTACGTGTTCACTAGTAAGCCTCAAAATGATCTTACTAGTAAACTAGTGGGCGTTTTGTGGCTTACATGTTCACGAGTAAGCGTCAAAATGATCTTACTAGTGAACTAGTGGGCGTTTTGCGGCTTGCATGTCAACTAGTAAGCGTCAAAATGATCTTACTAGTGAACTAGTGGGCGTTTTGTGGCTTACATCTTCACTAGTAAGCCTCAAAATGATCTTACGAGTGAGCTAGTGGGCGTTTTGCGGCTTACATGTTCACTAGTAAGCGTCACAATGACCTTACTTGTGAACTAGTGAGCGTTTTGTGGCTTACATGTTCACTACTAAGCATCAAAATGATCTTACTAGTGAACTACTGGGCGTTTTGTGGCTTACATGTTCACTAGTAAGCCTCAAAATGATCTTACTAGTGAACTAGTGGGCATTTTGTGGCTTACATGTTCACGAGTAAGCGTCAAAATGATCTTACTAGTGAACTAGTGGGCGTTTTGCGGCTTGCATGTCAACTAGTAAGCGTCAAAATGATCTTACTAGTGAACTAGTGGGCACATTTATGGCCTTACATGTTCAGTAGTAAGCCTCAAAATGATCTTACTAGTGAACTAGTGGGCGTTTTGTGGCTTACATCTTCAATCGTAAGCCTCAAAATGATCTTACTAGTGAACTAGTGGGCACATTTATGGCCTTACATGTTCAGTAGTAAGCCTCAAAATGATCTTACTAGTGAACTAGTGGGCGTTTTGTGGCTTACATGTCAAATAGCAAGCCTCAAAATGATCTTACTAGTGAACTAATGGGCACATTTATGGCCTTACGTGTTCACTAGTAAGCCTCAAAATGATCTTACTAGTAAACTAGTGGGCGTTTTGTAGCTTACATCTTCACTCGTAAGCCTCAAAATGATCTTACTAGTGAACTAGTGGGCACATTTATGGCCTTACATGTTCACTAGTAAGCCTCAAAATGATCTTACCAGTGAACTAGTGGGCATTTTGCGGCTTACATGTCAACTAGTAAGCCTCAAAACGATCTTACTAGTGAACTAGTGGCTTCTTTTGTGGCTTACATGTTCACTAGTAAGCGTCACAATGACCTTACTTGTGAACTAGTGAGCGTTTTGTGGCTTACATGTTCACTAGTAAGCGTCAAAATGATCTTACTAGTGAACTAGTGGGCGTTTTGTGGCTTACATGTTCACTAGTAAGCCTCAAAATGATCTTACTAGTGAACTAGTGGGCGTTTTGTGGCTTACATGTCAAATAGCAAGCCTCAAAATGATCTTACTAGTGAACTAATGGGCACATTTATGGCCTTACGTGTTCACTAGTAAGCGTCAAAATGATCTTACTAGTAAACTAGTGGGCACATTTATGGCCTTACATGTTCACTAGTAAGCCTCAAAATGATCTTACTAGTGAACTAGTGGGCGTTTTGCGGCTTGCATGTCAACTAGTAAGCCTCAAAATGATCTTACGAGTGAACTAGTGGGCGTTTTGTGGCTTACATGTTCACGGGTAAGCGTCAAAATGATCTTACTAGTGAACTAGTGGGCGTTTTGTGGCTTACATGTCAACAAGTAAGCCTCAAAATGATCTTACGAGTGAGCTAAGGGGCGTTTTCTGGCTTACATGTCAACTAGTAAGCCTCAAAATGATCTTACTAGTGAACTAGTGGGCACATTTATGGCCTTACATGTTCACGAGTAAGCGTCAAAATGATCTTACTAGTGAACTAGTGGGCGTTTTGCGGCTTGCATGTCAACTAGTAAGCGTCAAAATGATCTAACTAGTGAATTAGTGGGCACATTTATGGCCTTACATGTTCACTAGTAAGCGTCAAAATGATCTTACTAGTGAACAAGTGGGCACATTTATGGCCTTACATGTTCACTAGTAAGCCTCAAAATGATCTTACTAGAGAACTAGTGGGCATTTTGTGGCTTACATGTCAACTAGTAAGCCTCAAAATGATCTTACTAGTGAATTAGTGGGCACATTTATGGCCTTACATGTTCACTAGTAAGCGTCAAAATGATCTTACTAGTGAACTAGTGGGCACATTTATGGCCTTACATGTTCACTAGTAAGCCTCAAAATGATCTTACTAGTGAACTAGTGGGCGTTTTGTGGCTTACATGTTCATGAGTAAGCGTCAAAATTATCTTACTAGTGAACTAGTGGGCGTTTTGCGGCTTGCATGTCAACTAGTAAGCGTCAAAATGATCTTACTAGTGAACTAGTGGGCGTTTTGTGGCTTACATCTTCACTAGTAAGCCTCAAAATGATCTTACTAGAGAACTAGTGGGCATTTTGTGGCTTACATGTTCACGAGTAAGCGTCAAAATGATCTTACTAGTGAACTAGTGGGCGTTTTGCGGCTTGCATGTCAACTAGTAAGCGTCAAAATGATCTTACTAGTGAACTAGTGGGCGTTTTGTGGCTTACATGTTCACGAGTAAGCCTCAAAATGATCTTACTAGAGAACTAGTGGGCATTTTGTGGCTTACATGTTCACGAGTAAGCGTCAAAATGATCTTACTAGTGAACTAGTGGGCGTTTTGCGGCTTGCATGTCAACTAGTAAGCGTCAAAATGATCTTACTAGTGAACTAGTGGGCGTTTTGTGGCTTACATCTTCACTAGTAAGCCTCAAAATGATCTTACGAGTGAGCTAGTGGGCGTTTTGCGGCTTACATGTTCACTAGTAAGCATCACAATGACCTTACTTGTGAACTAGTGAGCGTTTTGTGGCTTACATGTTCACTAGTAAGCATCAAAATGATCTTACTAGTAAACTAGTGGGCACATTTATGGCCTTACATGTTCACTAGTAAGCCTCAAAATGATCTTACTAGTGAACTAGTGGGCGTTTTGTGGCTTACATGTTCACGGGTAAGCGTCAAAATGATCTTACTAGTGAACTAGTGGGCGTTTTGTGGCTTACATGTCAACATGTAAGCCTCAAAATGATCTTATCAGTGAACTAGTGGGCATTTTGCGGCTTACATGTCAACTAGTAAGCCTCAAAACGATCTTACTAGTGAACTAGTGGCTTCTTTTGTGGCTTACATGTTCACTAGTAAGCGTCACAATGACCTTACTTGTGAACTAGTGAGTGTTTTGTGGCTTACATGTTAACTAGTAGGCGTCAAAATGATCTTACTAGTGAACTAGTGGGCGTTTTGTGGCTTACATCTTCACTAGTAAGCCTCAAAATGATCTTACTAGAGAACTAGTGGGCATTTTGTGGCTTACATGTCAACTAGTAAGCCTCAAAATGATCTTACTAGTGAATTAGTGGGCACATTTATGGCCTTACATGTTCACTAGTAAGCGTCAAAATGATCTTACTAGTGAACTAGTGGGCACATTTATGGCCTTACATGTTCACTAGTAAGCCTCAAAATGATCTTACTAGTGAACTAGTGGGCGTTTTGTGGCTTACATGTTCATGAGTAAGCGTCAAAATGATCTTACTAGTGAACTAGTGGGCGTTTTGCGGCTTGCATGTCAACAGTAAGCGTCAAAATGATCTTACTAGTGAACTAGTGGGCGTTTTGTGGCTTACATGTTCACGAGTAAGCCTCAAAATGATCTTACTAGAGAACTAGTGGGCATTTTGTGGCTTACATGTTCACGAGTAAGCGTCAAAATGATCTTACTAGTGAACTAGTGGGCGTTTTGCGGCTTGCATGTCAACTAGTAAGCGTCAAAATGATCTTACTAGTGAACTTGTGGGCGTTTTGTGGCTTACATCTTCACTAGTAAGCCTCAAAATGATCTTACGAGTGAGCTAGTGGGCGTTTTGCGGCTTACATGTTCACTAGTAAGCGTCACAATGACCTTACTTGTGAACTAGTGAGCGTTTTGTGGCTTACATGTTCACTAGTAAGCATCAAAATGATCTTACTAGTGAACTAGTGGGCGTTTTGTGGCTTACATGTTCATGAGTAAGCGTCAAAATGATCTTACTAGTGAACTAGTGGGCGTTTTGCGGCTTGCATGTCAACTAGTAAGCGTCAAAATGATCTTACTAGTGAACTAGTGGGCGTTTTGTGGCTTACATCTTCACTAGTAAGCCTCAAATTGATCTTACTAGAGAACTAGTGGGCATTTTGTGGCTTACATGTTCACGAGTAAGCGTCAAAATGATCTTACTAGTGAACTAGTGGGCGTTTTGCGGCTTGCATGTCAACTAGTAAGCGTCAAAATGATCTTACTAGTGAACTAGTGGGCGTTTTGTGGCTTACATCTTCACTAGTAAGCCTCAAAATGATCTTACGAGTGAGCTAGTGGGCGTTTTGCGGCTTACATGTTCACTAGTAAGCGTCACAATGACCTTACTTGTGAACTAGTGAGCGTTTTGTGGCTTACATGTTCACTACTAAGCATCAAAATGATCTTACTAGTGAACTACTGGGCGTTTTGTGGCTTACATGTTCACTAGTAAGCCTCAAAATGATCTTACTAGTGAACTAGTGGGCGTTTTGTGGCTTACATGTCAAATAGCAAGCCTCAAAATGATCTTACTAGTGAACTAATGGGCACATTTATGGCCTTACGTGTTCACTAGTAAGCCTCAAAATGATCTTACTAGTAAACTAGTGGGCGTTTTGTGGCTTACATGTTCATGAGTAAGCGTCAAAATGATCTTACTGGTGAACTAGTGGGCGTTTTGCGGCTTGCATGTCAACTAGTAAGCGTCAAAATGATCTTACTAGTGAACTAGTGGGCGTTTTGTGGCTTACATCTTCACTAGTAAGCCTCAAAATTATCTTACTAGAGAACTAGTGGGCATTTTGTGGCTTACATGTTCACGAGTAAGCGTCAAAATGATCTTACTAGTGAACTAGTGGGCGTTTTGCGGCTTGCATGTCAACTAGTAAGCGTCAAAATGATCTTACTAGTGAACTAGTGGGCGTTTTGTGGCTTACATGTTCACGAGTAAGCCTCAAAATGATCTTACTAGAGAACTAGTGGGCATTTTGTGGCTTACATGTTCACGAGTAAGCGTCAAAATGATCTTACTAGTGAACTAGTGGGCGTTTTGCGGCTTGCATGTCAACTAGTAAGCGTCAAAATGATCTTACTAGTGAACTAGTGGGCGTTTTGTGGCTTACATCTTCACTAGTAAGCCTCAAAATGATCTTACGAGTGAGCTAGTGGGCGTTTTGCGGCTTACATGTTCACTAGTAAGCGTCACAATGACCTTACTTGTGAACTAGTGAGCGTTTTGTGGCTTACATGTTCACTAGTAAGCATCAAAATGATCTTACTAGTAAACTAGTGGGCACATTTATGGCCTTACATGTTCACTAGTAAGCCTCAAAATGATCTTACTAGTGAACTAGTGGGCGTTTTGCGGCTTGCATGTCAACTAGTAAGCCTCAAAATGATCTTACTAGTGAACTAGTGGGCGTTTTGTGGCTTACATGTTCACGGGTAAGCGTCAAAATGATCTTACTAGTGAACTCGTGGGCGTTTTGTGGCTTACATGTCAACAGGTAAGCCTCAAAATGATCTTACCAGTGAACTAGTGGGCATTTTGCGGCTTACATGTCAACTAGTAAGCCTCAAAACGATCTTACTAGTGAACTAGTGGCTTCTTTTGTGGCTTACATGTTCACTAGTAAGCGTCACAATGACCTTACTTGTGAACTAGTGAGTGTTTTGTGGCTTACATGTTAACTAGTAGGCGTCAAAATGATCTTACTAGTGAACTAGTGGGCGTTTTGTGGCTTACATCTTCACTAGTAAGCCTCAAAATGATCTTACTAGAGAACTAGTGGGCATTTTGTGGCTTACATGTCAACTAGTAAGCCTCAAAATGATCTTACTAGTGAATTAGTGGGCACATTTATGGCCTTACATGTTCACTAGTAAGCGTCAAAATGATCTTACTAGTGAACTAGTGGGCACATTTATGGCCTTACATGTTCACTAGTAAGCCTCAAAATGATCTTACTAGTGAACTAGTGGGCGTTTTGTGGCTTACATGTTCATGAGTAAGCGTCAAAATGATCTTACTAGTGAACTAGTGGGCGTTTTGCGGCTTGCATGTCAACAGTAAGCGTCAAAATGATCTTACTAGTGAACTAGTGGGCGTTTTGTGGCTTACATGTTCACGAGTAAGCCTCAAAATGATCTTACTAGAGAACTAGTGGGCATTTTGTGGCTTACATGTTCACGAGTAAGCGTCAAAATGATCTTACTAGTGAACTAGTGGGCGTTTTGCGGCTTGCATGTCAACTAGTAAGCGTCAAAATGATCTTACTAGTGAACTAGTGGGCGTTTTGTGGCTTACATCTTCACTAGTAAGCCTCAAAATGATCTTACGAGTGAGCTAGTGGGCGTTTTGCGGCTTACATGTTCACTAGTAAGCGTCACAATGACCTTACTTGTGAACTAGTGAGCGTTTTGTGGCTTACATGTTCACTAGTAAGCATCAAAATGATCTTACTAGTGAACTAGTGGGCGTTTTGTGGCTTACATGTTCATGAGTAAGCGTCAAAATGATCTTACTAGTGAACTAGTGGGCGTTTTGCGGCTTGCATGTCAACTAGTAAGCGTCAAAATGATCTTACTAGTGAACTAGTGGGCGTTTTGTGGCTTACATCTTCACTAGTAAGCCTCAAAATGATCTTACTAGAGAACTAGTGGGCATTTTGTGGCTTACATGTTCACGAGTAAGCGTCAAAATGATCTTACTAGTGAACTAGTGGGCGTTTTGCGGCTTGCATGTCAACTAGTAAGCGTCAAAATGATCTTACTAGTGAACTAGTGGGCGTTTTGTGGCTTACATCTTCACTAGTAAGCCTCAAAATGATCTTACGAGTGAGCTAGTGGGCGTTTTGCGGCTTACATGTTCACTAGTAAGCGTCACAATGACCTTACTTGTGAACTAGTGAGCGTTTTGTGGCTTACATGTTCACTACTAAGCATCAAAATGATCTTACTAGTGAACTACTGGGCGTTTTGTGGCTTACATGTTCACTAGTAAGCCTCAAAATGATCTTACTAGTGAACTAGTGGGCGTTTTGTGGCTTACATGTCAAATAGCAAGCCTCAAAATGATCTTACTAGTGAACTAATGGGCACATTTATGGCCTTACGTGTTCACTAGTAAGCCTCAAAATGATCTTACTAGTAAACTAGTGGGCGTTTTGTGGCTTACATGTTCACGAGTAAGCGTCAAAATGATCTTACTAGTGAACTAGTGGGCGTTTTGCGGCTTGCATGTCAACTAGTAAGCGTCAAAATGATCTTACTAGTGAACTAGTGGGCGTTTTGTGGCTTACATCTTCACTAGTAAGCCTCAAAATGATCTTACGAGTGAGCTAGTGGGCGTTTTGCGGCTTACATGTTCACTAGTAAGCGTCACAATGACCTTACTTGTGAACTAGTGAGCGTTTTTTGGCTTACATGTTCACTACTTAGCATCAAAATGATCTTACTAGTGAACTACTGGGCGTTTTGTGGCTTACATGTTCACTAGTAAGCCTCAAAATGATCTTACTAGTGAACTAGTGGGCGTTTTGTGGCTTACATGTCAAATAGCAAGCCTCAAAATGATCTTACTAGTGAACTAATGGGCACATTTATGGCCTTACGTGTTCACTAGTAAGCCTCAAAATGATCTTACTAGTAAACTAGTGGGAGTTTTGTGTATTACATCTTCACTCGTAAGCCTCAAAATGATCTTACTAGTGAACTAGTGGGCACATTTATGGCCTTACATGTTCAGTAGTAAGCCTCAAAATGATCTTACTAGTGAACTAGTGGGCGTTTTGTGGCTTACATGTCAAATAGCAAGCCTCAAAATGATCTTACTAGTGAACTAATGGGCACATTTATGGCCTTACGTGTTCACTAGTAAGCCTCAAAATGATCTTACTAGTAAACTAGTGGGCGTTTTGTGGCTTACATCTTCACTCGTAAGCCTCAAAATGATCTTACTAGTGAACTAGTGGGCACATTTATGGCCTTACATGTTCACTAGTAAGCCTAAAAATGATCTTACCAGTGAACTAGTGGGCATTTTGCGGCTTACATGTCAACTAGTAAGCCTCAAAACGATCTTACTAGTGAACTAGTGGCTTCTTTTGTGGCTTACATGTTCACTAGTAAGCGTCACAATGACCTTACTTGTGAACTAGTGAGCGTTTTGTGGCTTACATGTTCACTAGTAAGCGTCAAAATGATCTTACTAGTGAACTAGTGGGCGTTTTGTGGCTTACATGTTCACTAGTAAGCCTCAAAATGATCTTACTAGTGAACTAGTGGGCGTTTTGTGGCTTACATGTCAAATAGCAAGCCTCAAAATGATCTTACTAGTGAACTAATGGGCACATTTATGGCCTTACGTGTTCACTAGTAAGCGTCAAAATGATCTTACTAGTAAACTAGTGGGCACATTTATGGCCTTACATGTTCACTAGTAAGCCTCAAAATGATCTTACTAGTGAACTAGTGGGCGTTTTGCGGCTTGCATGTCAACTAGTAAGCCTCAAAATGATCTTACGAGTGAACTAGTGGGCGTTTTGTGGCTTACATGTTCACGGGTAAGCGTCAAAATGATCTTACTAGTGAACTAGTGGGCGTTTTGTGGCTTACATGTCAACAAGTAGCCTCAAAATGATCTTACGAGTGAGCTAAGGGGCGTTTTCTGGCTTACATGTCAACTAGTAAGCCTCAAAATGATCTTACTAGTGAACTAGTGGGCACATTTATGGCCTTACATGTTCACGAGTAAGCGTCAAAATGATCTTACTAGTGAACTAGTGGGCGTTTTGCGGCTTGCATGTCAACTAGTAAGCGTCAAAATGATCTTACTAGTGAATTAGTGGGCACATTTATGGCCTTACATGTTCACTAGTAAGCGTCAAAATGATCTTACTAGTGAACAAGTGGGCACATTTATGGCCTTACATGTTCACTAGTAAGCCTCAAAATGATCTTACTAGAGAACTAGTGGGCATTTTGTGGCTTACATGTCAACTAGTAAGCCTCAAAATGATCTTACTAGTGAATTAGTGGGCACATTTATGGCCTTACATGTTCACTAGTAAGCGTCAAAATGATCTTACTAGTGAACTAGTGGGCACATTTATGGCCTTACATGTTCACTAGTAAGCCTCAAAATGATCTTACTAGTGAACTAGTGGGCGTTTTGTGGCTTACATGTTCATGAGTAAGCGTCAAAATTATCTTACTAGTGAACTAGTGGACGTTTTGCGGCTTGCATGTCAACTAGTAAGCGTCAAAATGATCTTACTAGTGAACTAGTGGGCGTTTTGTGGCTTACATCTTCACTAGTAAGCCTCAAAATGATCTTACTAGAGAACTAGTGGGCATTTTGTGGCTTACATGTTCACGAGTAAGCGTCAAAATGATCTTAGTAGTGAACTAGTGGGCGTTTTGCGGCTTGCATGTCAACTAGTAAGCGTCAAAATGATCTTACTAGTGAACTAGTGGGCGTTTTGTGGCTTACATCTTCACTAGTAAGCCTCAAAATGATCTTACGAGTGAGCTAGTGGGCGTTTTGCGGCTTACATGTTCACTAGTAAGCGTCACAATGACCTTACTTGTGAACTAGTGAGCGTTTTGTGGCTTACATGTTCACTAGTAAGCGTAAAAATGATCTTACTAGTGAACTAGTGGGCGTTTTGTGGCTTACATGTTCACTAGTAAGCCTCAAAATGATCTTACTAGTGAACTAGTGGGCGTTTTGTGGCTTACATGTCAAATAGCAAGCCTCAAAATGATCTTACTAGTGAACTAATGGGCACATTTATGGCCTTACGTGTTCACTAGTAAGCGTCAAAATGATCTTACTAGTAAACTAGTGGGCACATTTATGGCCTTACATGTTCACTAGTAAGCCTCAAAATGATCTTACTAGTGAACTAGTGGGCGTTTTGCGGCTTGCATGTCAACTAGTAAGCCTCAAAATGATCGTACGAGTGAACTAGTGGGCGTTTTGTGGCTTACATGTTCACGGGTAAGCGTCAAAATGATCTTACTAGTGAACTAGTGGGCGTTTTGTGGCTTACATGTCAACAAGTAAGCCTCAAAATGATCTTACGAGTGAGCTAAGGGGCGTTTTCTGGCTTACATGTCAACTAGTAATCCTCAAAATGATCTTAATAGTGAACTAGTGGGCGTTTTGTGGCTTACATCTTCACTAAAAAAAAAGTTTGGGGTCACTGCCCAATTTGTTGCCGCATATGAAACAGAAGTGAACTGAACCCAAAACGTTATCATGTTGCTGTTAGTCAGCAAGTCCCCCCTAAAAAAATAATAAATCGCTGCCGTGTGAGCCGCGTAAATATCACAACTTGAAACAAATACGAACAACATTCGTCACACTGAATTAACAATACTTCACGTGTTATACAACATACTCCAATTCACAAGGCGCATTCACAACAACCGCGACCTTAACAAAGAAAGTAAAAAGAAATTTTCCATGTCCACGTCAAACAGACCTTCAAGCATTAGAAAGAAAAGCCAAATGAGCTCCTGCTGCAGGCATCGCACGTCAAATCTCGAGTCGCTCGACAGTATGGACCCTGACGACTTGGACATCAAGATGGCCGTTGGCCACCATGCTGACCAGAAAATGTGCGACCCACCCGCTCTGTCCAAAAAGAGGTTCAAAAGCAAACCGCAAAATAACTATACAAATCAGTTTTAAGCCAATAAACTGATGAGATGTCGTAATGTAACGGGGCACCAATTTTGAAACGTGACGCATAAATATGCTCCCGTATATGCTCAAACAGTTCGTGCACAAACCGAAAGTCGCACAAACCTACCTAAATATAGCCCGCAAAACGCGCTTGTTTATATCTAGATTCCACCCTTCGCCCGTTAAACCGAGATGTACCCAAAAAAACGACCCATCACTATATGAAGCAATATATATCCTCACGAGGTACGCGGGGGTGGGTGGAGCTTATTCCAGCCATCTCCGGGCAGTAGGAGGGGGACACCCTGAACCGGTCGCCAACCAATTACAGGGCACACAGACACAAGCACAACCACCCAAGCCCATGCTCACACCTAGGGACAATTTAGAGTTTCCAATCAGGCCGTCATGCATGTTATCGCAATATTAATATGAAACAAATCAACACACACACAAAACGGGAGATAAGATGAGATGAGTTTGTTGTACTTCCTCCTACAACCTCTCAAATCACTATTAGCTGTTCACATTCCAACAAACAAACACCCATCAGGAAGCAATAACAAAGTAGCACGGTTAAGCACTGTGCATTTTTCCAGCGTTAAAGGGGATCGACATAACAACATGGACACACAAAATAAATGCCAACCAGGCGACAAAAAAACGTCATGCTAGTGTGCAACAGCTCATCCCCTTTTCTTTTTTTTTTCCTAGCACTCTTCCAGCATGCAGAGTTCACACCATACACTGCTCAAGGCTGCCAAAAGGCTTATCTATGCCACAACTGTCTTTGGTAAACACCACCTCGGGTGCGTGATTCTCAAAAATGCCATTGTTGACCTTAAAACGTGCAGTCATACTAAGTTAACGAAGCCAATTGTAAATTATTCACACGTGACCCTGAAACGTCCCGATTAAAGCTGGAAGATTTTGCTCTTGTGACGAACGAAATTAGAAATCCAGCCTGTGTATGCACAAATGAGATGTGTCTTAAAATCTGACAGGTTTTTTTTTTATGACTCAAACCAACAAGAATTTGTATGTTCGACGATAGCTTCAACTCTAGTCATTAAATTTCATAATGACGGAAGGCACAACACAATCCACGGATAGCAAAGTTGTAACTGAATTTTCCAATTTCATGAGACAAGACCATCATTCCTCCCACAACAGGAGCCGTGATGGCTCTTCTCATGTTTCAAGAGAAATGTGCATCTGATGAACGTAATCTAAAAAAACATTGGAACATAATCGGAACATTCTGGCAATTAGCAGCATAACAGAAGCATTTATAAAACAAATAAGATAATTGAAACCCACAGACATTAACATTCACAAATCATCCAGATCAAGGCCTTCACTGTATACTTACACATTCTAACTCCTCCCAGAAAGTTAACAACGTCCACTGTTTACGACTTACAAACAACCATCTAAGCATCTCGTGACCTTCCGGCCCTTTTCAACCTAAACACACGGTGACCTCCTCATTCGTAGCATCACTGTGTCAAACCTCACCTGCCTGGGCCTTTCTTTATTCTCAACATACCCAACTTCCATCATCACCTTACGTCTCACCATCAATATTTTCACTTGCCTTTCACCCACTATAAGTATCCAAAACTCTCTGTGTCACCACACCCATACTCAACCATTTTACTTCTTTACCTGATTTACAAATACTTCATGTAGCGCCGGTTGAAATAATGAAGCTGAAGTGGTGTTAGGAATTATAATAAAAACAGTTACAATTACAAGTACCGGTAATTATAATAGATGCCATACAAACCTTCCACACTGCAAAAGCCAGAAAACAAAACAAACAAGACTCCATGAGTCGCGCCAAGAGTCACGCTTATCTACACACCCACACGCAAAGACTAATCCAACACATATTCGCAGACACAACCCTACAGACAAACCAAAATATTCACCTTGCTACCGCTCACAACCAAGTTAAGCACATCCAAACTTTTAATTTTGTCATCCGCGAGAAGACTTCACTCCATCCAAATATCGATACAGTATATACCATCAATTTACTGTCAAACAAGCCGCCATCCAAACTTGTTGCTCCTCAGCTCCATTTAGATGATATGATTTTCGCAGATCCTCCATTTCCTGGACAAATTGTACCACGTCAATTTTATGTGATGTAATGCCGTCTATGGCTTTTTTTTTTACATCTTCTTGTGTCCATGTTCTACAAACAAGAATGACAGGCGACTCATCTTTTATGTCTGGATTTGCAACTTCAATCATGGGAAAAGCGTCTCGTACCTCACTCCCTTCGTCAACCTTTGTCGCAGCAGGGGAAAAAACACTACTCCAATTTTTGGAAAATTCCACTCCCAAATATCCTTTTCCCCTGGTGGCCATCGGATGGCCCCCTCTGTAAGAGGGTGGAGGGGATGGTGGAAAAGGAGGAGATGTCGGAAGAGTCGGATACAACGGTGGTGTAACAACAGTATTTGTGGATGCCATCTCCAACGCATTTTCTCTTTCTTCTTTCTGCTCCAATGCATTCTCTCTTTCTACTTTCTGTTCTTCCCCCTGTCAGTATACCTACCGGACCCGATTCATCATCTTCTTTCCTGTGAAACATAACGTCTCCCTCAATCTTTTCACTTACACAATCCCCTCTTTCCACTTTTTCTAAACCCCTCTTTACTTTCACTTTCCGCCTCTTTTCAGCCAAGGACACCCAGAAATCAATGTCTCCAAACCCATCCTTATCCATTTTCGTTTTGTCATTCTTGCACATTGATCTAATATTATCCTGCAGGCGCATCAACGTTTGTATATTCAGCTGTCCAGCGAATTTGTATTTTTCCATCCACGTATCTAAATGTTTTATCTTCGAAGGAGATTGACTCTCTACGAATCTCCAGTCCTTACATGTTAACTTCTTTTTGGGATCACCTCTCTCCACGGTCTTACTATTATGAACCCCCATTGCGAATTAGGGGGTGGAACTTTGAGAATTTGAGAATTTTTTGTTTAGAGTCAGCGATTTACCTAGGGTAACTAGGCTGACTATTCCCTTGAACAGGGTGGCAATTTCTCCGACTGAGGTAATTTCCAACCTTCTACCACCAAGGTGGCGGGAAATTCTTGCATCTGCTTCCTCAGACAGTTGCCACAACAAATGTCCTGTTCAGATGAGGTAGCGAACCTCCACTCACACAGTTACACAGTCATTCATTTATGCGCATTTAATTTGCTTTTATCCTATTACCTTGACCAGAGGTAACGCACTATACACACATTATTTATAACCGGGGTTTAATACACATTATTTACACACGGAGTTTAAGCACGTGCAGGACACCGTCGCCCTCACCAGTTTATGAGACTTACCGGTCTGTATGCCTGATAGGGACTCGTATGGCTCAGGGCTTTGCGGCTTAAAAAGACCACGTCTTTTTGCCGGCGCGCAAACACTCAATCACCGTTGAAAGAGTTCCTTCTCAACAAACCCCTCTCAGGCTCACATAGGGTCTCGAACCAGGCGTTCGAACCAAACTACAACACCTGTCCTGAGAGTGTTTCAATTAAAAACAGGTTTAAAGACCACCCCGACCTCCGTCTTTACAAACCCGGCGCGCAAACACTCACCTAGAGTGTCGATGCGGAGTTTAAGTACGTACAGGACACCGTGGCCACGGTCTTCCTGGCCGTCGACTCAGCGTCTGGAGGCGTCAGGTATGTTGCGATCCCGGACGAGCCCCCAAAAATGTCAGGTCGGTCCAAATTGACACGCAGGAATAACCAAAAGGAGGAGACAGGAGACTCGATTCTGGTACCAGGAGGGAACGAGGAGAAGCGTTCGGTTTCAGTTCTCCACACGTAACCCTAACGATCTCCCCCTTCACCTCCTCATTTATTGGGAAAGCTACTACATAGGTGTGTCCAACCTAAAGGGTGGGGGCTGTTGAACACACACTGAACTTGTTTGACTGTGTGTGTGTATGTGAGTGCAATTTACGTACATGTGTGCAAATGTCACATAAACATCCCGTTGCAGCTGGTGTTGATGTCTCCATTCCCGGTTCAGCCTTGCTCGCTGTTTAGTCTTAACAGTTATCTCTTCCCAACAACGTCCTCGGAAAGGTGGTTGCGACCCTAAACCTTTCACACAGTACAGCAAGCAAAAGTGAGCACATAATGAAGAACATATAATGATTATAGATGTGAGTAAATAATAAAGGATAAATCTTTATTGAAAGCATAAGCGTTCTTCATTGCAGGCAAAACCAACTAATGATTGCAAGCATAAGCGTTCTTCTTTGCAAGCAAAATCAAACTATACTGACAGGCAGAAGCATTCTTCATTGCGAGCATAAAATGACGACACGAGAATCAACCGAATAATACGTGAATGTATGATTACTAAAAAATAATAAATCCAACAAAGCGTCAAAATGACCTTACTAGTGAACTCGTGAGCATTTTGTGGCTTACATGTTCACTAGTAAGCGTCAAAATGACCTTGCTAGTGAACTAGTGAGCGTTTTTGTGGCTTACATGTTCACTAGTAAGCGTCAAAATGATCTTACTAGTGAACTATTGGGCGTTTTGTGGCTTACATGTTCACTAGTAAGCCTCAAAATGATCTTACTAGTGAACTAGTGGGCGTTTTGTGGCTTACATGTCAACTAGTAAGCCTCAAAATGATCTTACTAGTGAACTAGTGGGCGTTTTGCGGCTTACATGTCAATTAGTAAGCCTCAAAATGATCTTACTAGTGAACTAGTGGGCACATTTATGGCCTTACATGTTCACGAGGAAGCATCAAAATGATCTTACGAGTGAACTAGTAGGCGTTTTGCGGCTTACATGTCAACTAGTAAGCCTGAAAATGATCTTACTAGTGAACTAGTGGGCGTTTTGTGGCTTAAATGTTCACTAGTAAGCGTCAAAATGACCTTACTAGTGAACTAGTGAGCGTTTTGTGGCTTACATGTTTACTAGTAAGCATCAAAATGACCTTGCTAGTGAACTATTGGGCGTTTTGTGGCTTACATGTTCACTAGTAAGCCTCAAAATGACCTTACTAGTGAACTAGTGAGCGTTTTGTGGCTTACATGTTCACTAGTAAGCGTCAAAATGATCTTACTAGTGAACTAGTGGGCGTTTTGTGGCTTACATGTCAACTAGTAAGCATCAAAATGACCTTGCTAGTGAACTAGTGAGCGTTTTTGTGGCTTACATGTTCACTAGTAAGCGTCAAAATGATCTTACTAGTGAACTAGTGGGCACATTTATGGCCTTACATGTTCACTAGTAAGCGTCAAAATGACCTTACTAGTGAACTAGTGAGCGTTTTGTGGCTTACATGTTCACTAGTAAGCGTCAAAATGATCTTACTAGTGAACTAGTGGGCGTTTTGTGGCTTACATGTCAACTAGTAAGCCTCAAAATGATCTTACTAGTGAACTAGTAGGCACATTTATGGCCTTACATGTTCACTAGTAAGCGTCAAAATGATCTTACTAGTGAACTAGTGGGCACATTTATGGCCTTACATGTTCACTAGTAAGCGTCAAAATTATCTTACTAGTGAACTAGTGAGCGTTTTGTGGCTTACATGTTCACTAGTAAGCGTCAAAATGACCTTACTAGTGAACTAGTGAGCGTTTTGTGGCTTACATGTTCACTAGTAAGCCTCAAAATGATCTTACTAGTGAACTAGTGGCGTTTTGCGGCTTACATGTCAACTAGTAAGCCTCAAAATGATCTTACTAGTGAACTAGTGGGCACATTTATGGCCTTACATGTTCACTAGTAAGCGTCAAAATGATCTTACTAGTGAACTAGTGGGCACATTTATGGCCTTACATGTTCACTAGTAAGCGTCATAATGATCTTACTAGTGAACTAGTGGGCGTTTTGCGGCTTACATGTCAACTAGTAAGCCTTAAAATGATCTTACGAGTGAACTAGTGGTCGTTTTGCGGCTTACATGTCAATTAGTAAGTCTCAAAATGATCTTACTATTGAACTAGTGGGCACATTTATGGCCTTACATTTTCACTAGTAAGCGTCAAAATGATCTTACTAGTGAACTAGTGAGCGTTTTTGTGGCTTACATGTTCACTAGTAAGCGTCAAAATGATCTTACTAGTGAACTATTGGGCGTTTTGTGGCTTACATGTTCACTAGTAAGCCTCAAAATGATCTTACTAGTGAACTAGTGGGCGTTTTGTGGCTTACATGTCAACTAGTAAGCCTCAAAATGATCTTACTAGTGAACTAGTGGGCGTTTTGCGGCTTACATGTCAATTAGTAAGCCTCAAAATGATCTTACTAGTGAACTAGTGGGCACATTTATGGCCTTACATGTTCACGAGGAAGCATCAAAATGATCTTACGAGTGAACTAGTAGGCGTTTTGCGGCTTACATGTCAACTAGTAAGCCTGAAAATGATCTTACTAGTGAACTAGTGGGCGTTTTGTGGCTTAAATGTTCACTAGTAAGCGTCAAAATGACCTTACTAGTGAACTAGTGAGCGTTTTGTGGCTTACATGTTTACTAGTAAGCATCAAAATGACCTTGCTAGTGAACTAGTGAGCGTTTTTGTGGCTTACATGTTCACTAGTAAGCGTCAAAATGATCTTACTAGTGAACTATTGGGCGTTTTGTGGCTTACATGTTCACTAGTAAGCCTCAAAATGACCTTACTAGTGAACTAGTGAGCGTTTTGTGGCTTACATGTTCACTAGTAAGCGTCAAAATGATCTTACTAGTGAACTAGTGGGCGTTTTGTGGCTTACATGTCAACTAGTAAGCATCAAAATGACCTTGCTAGTGAACTAGTGAGCGTTTTTGTGGCTTACATGTTCACTAGTAAGCGTCAAAATGATCTTACTCGTGAACTAGTGGGCACATTTATGGCCTTACATGTTCACTAGTAAGCGTCAAAATGACCTTACTAGTGAACTAGTGAGCGTTTTGTGGCTTACATGTTCACTAGTAAGCGTCAAAATGATCTTACTAGTGAACTAGTGGGCGTTTTGTGGCTTACATGTCAACTAGTAAGCCTCAAAATGATCTTACTAGTGAACTAGTAGGCACATTTATGGCCTTACATGTTCACTAGTAAGCGTCAAAATGATCTTACTAGTGAACTAGTGGGCACATTTATGGCCTTACATGTTCACTAGTAAGCGTCAAAATTATCTTACTAGTGAACTAGTGAGCGTTTTGTGGCTTACATGTTCACTAGTAAGCGTCAAAATGACCTTACTAGTGAACTAGTGAGCGTTTTGTGGCTTACATGTTCACTAGTAAGCCTCAAAATGATCTTACTAGTGAACTAGTGGCGTTTTGCGGCTTACATGTCAACTAGTAAGCCTCAAAATGATCTTACTAGTGAACTAGTGGGCACATTTATGGCCTTACATGTTCACTAGTAAGCGTCAAAATGATCTTACTAGTGAACTAGTGGGCACATTTATGGCCTTACATGTTCACTAGTAAGCGTCAAAATGATCTTACTAGTGAACTAGTAGGCGTTTTGCGGCTTACATGTCAACTAGTAAGCCTCAAAATGATCTTACGAGTGAACTAGTGGTCGTTTTGCGGCTTACATGTCAATTAGTAAGTCTCAAAATGATCTTACTATTGAACTAGTGGGCACATTTATGGCCTTACATTTTCACTAGTAAGCGTCAAAATGATCTTACTAGTGAACTAGTAGGCGTTTTGTGGCTTACATGTCAACTAGTAAGCCTCAAAATTATCTTACTAGTGAACTAGTGGGCACATTTATAGCCTTACATGTTCACTAGTAAGCGTCAAAATGATCTCACTAGTGAACTAGTGGGCACATTTATAGCCTTACATCTTCACTAGTAAGCCTCAAAATGATCTTACTAGTGAACTAGTGGGCATTTTGTGGCTTACATGTCAACTAGTAAGCCTCAAAATGATCTTACTAGTGAACTAGTTGGCATTTTGTGGCTTACATGTCAACTAGTAAGCCTCAAAATTATCTTACGAGTGAGCTAGTGGGCGTTTTGCGGCTTACATGTCAACTAGTAAGCCTCAAATTGATCTTACTAGTGAACTAGTAGGCACATTTATGGCCTTACATGTTCACTAGTAAGCGTCAAAATGATCTTACTAGTGAACTAGTGGGCACATTTATGGCCTTACATGTTCACTAGTAAGCGTCAAAATTATCTTACTAGTGAACTAGTGAGCGTTTTGTGGCTTACATGTTCACTAGTAAGCGTCAAAATGACCTTACTAGTGAACTAGTGAGCGTTTTGTGGCTTACATGTTCACTAGTAAGCCTCAAAATGATCTTACTAGTGAACTAGTGGCGTTTTGCGGCTTACATGTCAACTAGTAAGCCTCAAAATGATCTTACTAGTGAACTAGTGGGCACATTTATGGCCTTACATGTTCACTAGTAAGCGTCAAAATGATCTTACTAGTGAACTAGTGGGCACATTTATGGCCTTACATGTTCACTAGTAAGCGTCAAAATGATCTTACTAGTGAACTAGTAGGCGTTTTGCGGCTTACATGTCAACTAGTAAGCCTCAAAATGATCTTACGAGTGAACTAGTGGTCGTTTTGCGGCTTACATGTCAATTAGTAAGTCTCAAAATGATCTTACTATTGAACTAGTGGGCACATTTATGGCCTTACATTTTCACTAGTAAGCGTCAAAATGATCTTACTAGTGAACTAGTAGGCGTTTTGTGGCTTACATGTCAACTAGTAAGCCTCAAAATTATCTTACTAGTGAACTAGTGGGCACATTTATAGCCTTACATGTTCACTAGTAAGCGTCAAAATGATCTCACTAGTGAACTAGTGGGCACATTTATAGCCTTACATCTTCACTAGTAAGCCTCAAAATGATCTTACTAGTGAACTAGTGGGCATTTTGTGGCTTACATGTCAACTAGTAAGCCTCAAAATGATCTTACTAGTGAACTAGTTGGCATTTTGTGGCTTACATGTCAACTAGTAAGCCTCAAAATTATCTTACGAGTGAGCTAGTGGGCGTTTTGCGGCTTACATGTCAACTAGTAAGCCTCAAATTGATCTTACTCGTGAACTGGTGAGTGTTTGGTGGCTTACATGTTCACTAGTAGGCGTCAAAATGATCTTACTAGTGAGCGTTTTGGGGCTTACATGTTCACTAGTAAGCGTCAAAATGACCTTACTATTGAACTAGTGAGTGTTTTGTGGCTTACATGTTCACTAGTAAGCATCAAAATGATCTTACTAGTGAACTAGTGGGCACATTTATGGCCTTACATGTTCACGAGTAAACGTCAAAATGATCTTACTAGTGAACTAGTGGGCGTTTTGTGGCTTACATATCAACTAGTAAGCCTCAAAATGATACGAGTTAGCTAGTGGCCGTTTTGCGGCTTACATGTCAACTAATAAGCCTCAAAATTATCTTACTCGTGAACTAGTGAGCGTTTTGTGGCTTACATGTTCACTAGTAAGCCTCAAAATGATCTTACCAGTGAACTAGTGGGCGTTTTGCGGCTTACATGTCAACTAGTAAGCCTCACAATGATCTTACTAGTGAACTAGTGGGCACATTTATGGCCTTACATGTTCACGAGTAAACGTCAAAATGATCTTACTAGTGAACTAGTGGGCGTTTTGTGGCTGACATATCAACTAGTAAGCCTCAAAATGATCTTACCAGTGAACTAGTGGGCGTTTTGCGGCTTACATGTCAACTAGTAAGCCTCACAATGATCTTACTAGTGAACTAGTGGGCACATTTATGGCCTTACATGTTCACGAGTAAACGTCAAAATGACCTTACTAGTGAACTAGTGTTTTGTGGCTTACATGTTCACTAGTAGGCGTCAAAATGATCTTACTAGTGAGCGTTTTGTGGCTTACATGTTCACTAGTAAACGTCAAAATGACCTTACTAGTGAACTAGTGAGTGTTTTGTGGCTTACATGTTCACTAGTAAGCGTCAAAATGATCTTACTAGTGAACTAGTGGGCGTTTTGTGGCTTACATGTCAACTAGTAAGCGTCAAAATTATCTTACTAGTGAACTAGCGGGCGTTTTGTGGCTTACATGTTCACTAGTAAGCATCAAAATTATCTTACTAGTGAACTCGTGGGCAAATTTATAGCCTTACATGTTCACTAGTAAGCCTCAAAATTCTTACAAGTGAACTAGTGGGCACATTTATGGCCTTGCATGTTCACTAGTAAGCGTCAAAATGATCTTACTAGTGAACTAGTGGGCGTTTTGTGGCTTACATGTCAACTAGTAAGCCTCAAAACGATCTTATTAGTGAACTAGTGGGCACATTTATGGCCTTACATGTTCACTAGTAAGCGTGAAAATGATCTTACTAGTGAACCAGTGGGCGTTTTGTGGCTTACATCTTCACTAGTAAGCCTCAAAATGATCTTACGAGTGAACTAGTGGGCGTTTTGTGGCTTACATGTCAACTAGTAAGCCTCAAAACGATCTTATTAGTGAACTCGTGGGCACATTTATGGCCTTACATGTTCACTAGTAAGCGTCAAAATGATCTTACTAGTGAACTAGTATTTATTTGTATTTTTTTTAGCATTACTACTCCATTTTGTAATGCATATTCTACTTGGCAGTATTTTTCTTTATTTTCAAGTTCAACATTAGATGTTTTATTTTTACGTCACATGTTAAACTTACCTTGAGCATTGTAAAAAGTGGTTTCATTTAATTTCGTAATTTCGTTAATTACCCTACGTTTTTCAGTCTAAAACTCAATTGAAAATGTTTCGATATAATATCCTCATCAAACACACCAGTCTTTTTTGTCTCTTATCTGTGACAAGCATGCACATACACTCATCCTGGGATTTGCTCTTTCTTATTAAATCTTGTTAATTACTTTGCACTTTGTGAATGTTTTGAAGATTACATTTTTTTCCAAAAATGGTCTCACAAATGTATTCAACCTCTTTCACAACTCTGACTTTTACAAGATAACCAGCACAAACTAAAACCAACCAGCAAACATACATGCTCACCTGAGTTTTACCAGGTCACCATACTAGTACATACTGCCACTAAATGGATAGCGGAAAACAAAAAAAGGTCCATTTATCACTACACTATAAATGGGCTATAGTGTTGACGGTGAGTCTTTGTAAATGGTTGTCTGTCTCTGAGTCCTAAAACAGTGTATGGTTTATGAAATAAATATATTTTTTCCCAATTGCAAAGCAGAGACAATCTTTTTTTTTTTACAACTGAGACTGTTACGGCTTTGTAATACACATTTCCCTTTGTCTATGGGGAGTCACTATTTTTCATGTCATCAAAGGGATTAAGGCCTACTCCAATAATTTAGTCATTCAAACTTGCATCATAAACTGAACTTTCTTGCTGTGGAAAAAAAATACCACAAACCACAGGCAGCATTGTGACTTTCCTAATTTTCTTTTCATAAAACGACAACTAGTCAAACTAAAACAATGCCCTAAGTAATTGGAATGCCATTGTTATTAAACCAAAAGATAGGTTTAGAGTAGGTAGAGTGGTTTCTGGTAGAGGTGGGTGTGTGTGGGAAATGGGGGTGTCCTTTTCAAATCGGCAGAAAAACATGTTTAGTTCATTAGCAAGACCCTTATTGTTCACTGTTTGGGTGGTGGGTGGCATTCTATAGTTAGTGATTGCTTTCAGGCCATTCCATACAGATGCAGAGTCTTTAGCAGAGAACTGGTTTTTCAGACTCTCTGCATAGCTTCTCTTAGCGATGTTAATTTCCTTTGTCAATTGGTTTCGGGCGTGTTTGTACAGTGCCCGATCTCCACTTCTAAATGCAGCCTCTTTCTCTTTCCTGAGTTGCCCGAGTTTGGGAGTAAACCATGGCGGAAGAACTTCGTTGGTACACACATGTCCTCACAGAAACTGATGTATGATGTTACAGTGTCTGTGTATTCATCCAGTGTGCCCGTTGAAGTTTCAAAGACGCCCCAATCAGTGCAGTCTAAGCATTCTTGTAGAGCTAGCTTTGCTTCATCCGTCCATTTTTTTCACAGTCTTAACAACCGGTTTAACACATTTGAGTTTCTGTCTGTATGTATGTGGATTACATTGTGGTCAGAAAGACCCAATGCTGCACGGGCGACCGATCGGTATGCATTTTTGATTGTTGTATAGCAGTGGTCTAGAATGTTGCCTTCTCTGGAGAAACAGTTGATGTGCTGCTTATATCTGGGAAGTTCACGGTTAAGATGTGCTCTATTAAAATCGCCCAAAATGATCAGGGGTGACTCTGGGTATTTTAGTTCGAGTTTGTTTACTTGTTTGGCTAGCGTTTGTATCGCCGTGTTAGCGTTAGCTTGTGGCGCAATGAAAACACCGACTAGTAAAAATGAGGTGAACTCACGTGGCGAGTAGAATGGCTTGCAGTTTAAAGACAGCGACTCCAGGTCCGGGCTGCAGTGTGAGTCGAGCTTCGTGACATCAGTGCACCATTCTTCGTTGATATAGAAGCAAATCCCACCACCTTTCGATTTCCCTGATAGCTCCGTGTCGCGGTCGGCTCGGAGAAGGCGGAAGCCGGTAGATGTAGCGCGGAATCCGGGTGGCGGTCACTGAGCCAGGTTTCAGTGAAGCAGAGCGCAGCAGAACGTGCAAAGGTTTTGTTGGTCTTTGTGAGAAGAAGTTCATCCATCTTAGTTGGCAGAGATCGTAGATTAGCAAGATGGATCGATGGGATGGTGAAAAAAGGCCGAGCGTAGCCTCCCCAATGCGCAGCAACTTTTCCCTCGTGTAAGTAAGCCGCTCAGGGTCGGCAAAAATAAACGAAAATGACAAAAACAGGGATAATACTAGGGAGCGTGTGACCGAGGCTGCCATACCTGTCGGCGCCTGATGGCGTTTATTATCCGTTGTATTCTTTGCGTTCACTAACAGATGTAATGCAAAGGACCGCAGCAGCGCGACTTTGTGTGTATAAACACGGACACCCTGATTAGGAAAGGACAGAGCCGACTCTTCCTACTCAGGAAACTGAGGTCTTTTGGGTTCAGGGGTCACTCCTTAAGATGTTCTATCCACTCGGTGGTGGCCTCGGCCATCCATTATGGCATTGTCTGCTGGTCAGGCAGCATCTCAGCCCGGGACAGAAAGAGACTGGAGCGACTGGTCAGGAAGGCCAGTTCTGTCCTGGGTTGCTCCCTTGACACTCTGGAGGAGGTGGGCAACAGAAGGATGCTAACTAAGCTAAAAGCTATGATGGCCAGTCCCTCCCACCCCCTCCAGCCCGCCCTGACAGCACTTGGTAGCTCCATCAGCCAGAGACTGTTACACCCGCGCTGCAAGAAGGAGAGATACCGACGCTGGTTCCTACCGACTGCTGTCAGGCTGATGAATAAAAAATAACAATCATAATAATAATAATAATTAAATGATGTGAAGGAAAATTGTAAATAGTACTGCGATTTATCCATTTTGTGTTCATATTGCATTTAATTGAAAGATGTTTGTTGTTTTTTTTCTCTTTCTTCTTTCTACATACATTCTTGCTGCTGGAGGCTGTAAATTTCCGTAGTGTGGGACGAATAAAGGATATCTTATCTTATCTTAATGTCTGACTAACCGGAGACCCTGTCTGAGGAGGGCATGTGGCGATAACGATGCGCTGATTGGCTCATTTGAATTTAAGGTGTGCCATACCTTAGCGTCAGCATATACGATGCGCTGATTGGCCCATTTGAATTTAAGGGGTGCCCATACCTAAGCGTCAGCATATACGATACGCTGATTGGCTCATTTGAATTTAAGGTGTGCCCATACTTAACCGTCAGCACGCGTCTCTCCCAATACACACGCATTCAAAATGCCTCGGACGGCGGTCGGAACCGGTCAGCGGCGAAGGGCGCGCATCGGACGATACCCGCAGTCGAACCCGAGCGTCGCGGGGGGCAAAAACGAGACGGCCGAACACCCGCATAGTGCGCAGGATTTTACAGCAGGTAACATAACGCGACGCTCGGGTGCGACGGCGGGTATCGTCCGAGGCGCGCCCTTCGGGTCGCCGCGCGCGGCGGGTCGACGGCCGCCGCTGGCCGGCTCCGACCGCGCCATCTTGCAACACACTGTCAGACGAGGGCTCGGAACGCCCCAGTGCGCATGCAAATTAGCCATGTGCGCGAAAGCCGCGCGCGGGTTTCGAAATGTACGCACCTTGTGTTGTCGTCCGAAATGAAAAATAAAATAATTTGCCCGCCCGCCGCCCCCTCTCTCTTAAAACTACTCGTCCGAGGCATTTTGAATGCGTGTGCATTGGGATAGACGCGTGCTGACAGCTGACGGTTATGTATGGGAACACCTTAAATTCAAATGAGCCAATCAGCGTATCGTATATGCTGACGCTGTGTGCAGTTCTGGCGTCGCGCATGCGACAGTTTATTTTCCCAATAAACTGCAAGCCATTCTACTCGCCACGTGAGTTCACCTCCTTTTTACTAGTCGGTGTTTACATTGCGCCACAAGCTAACGCTAACACGGCGATTCAAAATGGAGGATTGTGTCAGGAAACAGACGCATGCGCAACGCCACAGTGTGCTCACAGCTTCAGCCCAGGAGAGCCGCTCACAGACAATTGGACAAAACGAATCGCGAGAGGTTTCGATGTGTGCAGTTCTGCTCCCGTCTACCCGGGGTTCTTTGCAGCTGTTTAACAGCATAACACCGCAAGCTAAATGAACGTCACAATGGCGTCCTCAAATAATATTTGCATGCCTCAGACATTGCATTCACTTTCCACTAAAATCCTCGCGGCGGCCCGAAGGGTGCGCCTCGGACGATACCCGCCGTCGAACCCGAGAGTCGCGGGGGGCAAAAACGAGACGGCCGAACACCCGCATAGTGCGCAGGATTTTTCCACTGTCTTCCCGGGGTCCTTTGCAGCTATTTAACAGCAGGACACCGCAAGGTAAATGAGCGTCACAATGGCGTCCTCAAATAATATTTGCATGCCTCAGACATTGCATTCACTTACAGTGTAAGAACAGCACTGCACAGTCCTGTGCTCCTTGTGTCAGTATTTAAAATGGTTCTTAACTCCTCTTCAGATATATTTTTACGTGATTTCAGAGGGGATTTGAAAAGGGGAATTGTACACATGAAAAGGATATTTTTGTTTTCATGTTTAGTATTATTTTGGTAAAATTAGTGCTTTGTTTTTTGTTAAAGTAAGGGAAAAAAGACGTAGGATTCGTAGTGTCCTGTGGTGCTGTGTCTTTGTTGTGTGTGTAGTTGTTGTTGTGGAAGATTGTTTGTTTCTTTTGTCTGGGTGGTGGTGGTTGAAGATGTATTTGATGGTGGTGGTTGTTGAGTGAGTGGGTGTAGTGGGTGGGTTGGGTGTTGGGCTTTTTGTCTGATTTGCGATGCGTGTAGTTTTAGATGGGTGTTCAGTGGGAGAGTTTTTGTTTCCTCATGCAAGTGTTGTATGTTTGTGTCTTGTGTGCATCCTGTTGCTATTCTGAGTACTGTGTTCTGTGTGGTCTGGAGTTTTGTCTTGTTTGTGTCCGATAGTGTTGGTGACCATATAGTGTTTGCATATTCGAGGCGTGTGAGTGTGGTTGCTTTGTATGTGGTGAGTATAGTTTCTTTGGATTTTCCCCAGTGAGTGGTTGTTAAGGCTTTAAGTATTTTGTTTGATTGCTTGGCGCGGGTTAGAGTGTGTTGTGTGTGTTTTGAGAAGGTGAGTTTGGGGTCCCATGTTAATCCCAGTATTTTGGGTTCGCGGACTGTGGGTAGGGTGGTGTTATCTATTTGTAAAGTGAGCCTGTTGCTGTATTCTGCCGGATCCGGTGTGAACAGAGTGGTGGTGGTTTTGTCTGCGTTGAGTGTGAGTTGGTTCTGTTTTGTCCAGTTGTATATGTCGTGGAGATATTTTTGTACTTGTTGTTGTGCCTGTTGTGGTTTGACATGTGTGGATAGAATGGTGATGTCGTCTGCATATGTAACTGTGTGTACATTTGGAGGTGGTTGTGGTAAGTCTGCCATGTATATGTTGAATAGTGTTGGTGAAAGTACTCCCCCCTGTGGTACCCCCGTTTTCGTGTTTCTGTGTTCTGATGTTTCCCCCCGGTATTGAGTGTATTGTCTGCGTCCCCTTATGTAGTTGAAGATGTATTTGATGATGATGTTTGGGGTGTTAGTGTTGTTGAGTTTGTTTGTGAGTGTGTGTAGGTTTACCGTGTCAAAGGCTTTGGACATGTCTAGGGCTATGGCAACTGTTCGTTGTGGTGGTTTTTGTTGATTGAAACCTGTGGCTATGATGTTGTGTATGTGGTGTAGTGCTGTGGTTGTGGAGTGTTGTTTTCGGAAGCCGTGTTGGTGAGAGGGTAGTTGAGTGTTGTTGGTAATGAAGGGTAGTATTACCTTTTCCATTGTTTTGGCTATTGGGCTGAGTAGTGCTATTGGTCTGTAGGATGGGCCGCGTGCGTGGTTTTTGTTGGGTTTTGGTATTGGGATTATTTTTGCAGTCTTCCATATTGCGGGGATGGTGTTGGTGTTGAGTGATGTGTTGTAAGTGTGTGAGTAGTGTTATTGCTTTGGGGCCTAGGTGTTTCAGATGTCTGATGTTTATGTTGTCTGGGCCTGTGGAGTTGTTGCTTTTGGAGCGTTGTAGTGCTTGTTTGACTTGTTGTTCTGTGATGGTTATGGGCGTGGTGTTGAGTTTTCGTATTTTGCGTTGTAGTTGTCTGTATGTTCTGTTGGTTTTGTGTTGTATTATGTTGGTGAATTGTTTGTTGAATGCTCGTGCTTTCTGTTTGTTGGATATTGCCGTGTGTTGTCCGAACTGTATTGTGGTGTTTTCTGGTGCTTTTTGTTCTTTGTTTGATAGTCTTGTTACTGTGTTCCAGAGTATGTGTTGTTTGTGTCTGTGGTTCCATGCATCCGTTAAGTGTTCTTTCCATAGCTCTTGTTTGTGTTTTTGGATTTGTGTGTCTATTTCTTTGTTTAGGTCTGTGATGCGTGGGTCTTGGTGGTTTTGTTGTCTGATGTCGTTTCTTTGGCTGATGAGTGTTCTGATGTGTTGTGGTAGGAGAAGTGATTTGCTTTTTATTTTTCCGTGGGGTATGTGGTGTTTGTCTGCTGTAAGTATGAGGTTTGTGAGCATGGTGTTGGCTGTGTGGATGTTGTCAGGTATGGTTATGTTCTCCAGTGCTGATTCTATTTCAGAGGTGTATCCTTCCCAGTCTGCTTTCCTGTAATTTGTGTAAGTTTGAAGGTGTTGTTGTAGGCGGAAAGGAGCACGCGTGTTGTGTGTGATTTTGATAGGAAGGTGGTCTGAACTGAGTGCGTGTATTGTGGTCCATGTTGTTCTGTTTGTGATGCTGTTGCTGGCTGTTGTGATGTCCGGTGATGTTGGTTGTTGGTTGATGTTTGTAGGTTTTCTGGTGGGTGTGTTTGCGTTTAGAGTGATTTGTTGGGAGTTTTGTAGTATGTCTGCAATGAGGGTGCCTCTGTGGTTGTCGTAGGGAGAGTGCCATTGTGTTGAGTGAGCGTTGATGTCTGCGGTTAGAATGGTGTTGTTCAGCGAGTTTATGTATTGGAAGGTGTTGGTGATGTCTGTGTCTTCTGTGGCGTGGTCTGGTCGGGTGGTATCTCTTGGGGGTATATACATGTTGCATATGTGTAGTCTTTTGTGGTTGGTTATGTGAATCTTTACGGTTTGAATTTCTGTAGTGTTGGTGTTATTGTTGTTGGGGATGTTCATGGGAGTGAATGTGACTGATTTGTGAATGTATGTGAGCAGTCCTCCTCCTCCCTTGTGTTCTCTGTCTTTCCTAATGCTGGTGTAGTTGGTGAGACGAGGTGTGTTGTGTTGTTTTTCTAGTTTGGTTTCTTGTATGGTGATGATGTCTGCGTGCTGTTGTGAGGCGAGTTCTTCTAGTTCTGTTTTCTTGTTTTGGATGCCGTTGATGTTTATTTGTAGTATGGTCAGTGTGTGTTTGTTGTTTTTGTTGGTGGGTGTTGTTCTTTGTGGGTTGTTCGGGGGTTGTGGTGTTGGGGTGTTTGTTGTTTGCGTGTGTGTTCTGCATGTCCACGTGTTTGTGTATTGGCGGGTGGTGATGCCGGAGCAATGTCTGTGTATCCAGTGTGGGTGTGTTGAGTTGCATCTGAGTGAGGTTTGTCTGCGTGTGATGATTCTATTGCAGCTATTGCAGGTCCAGGTTTGGGGGGGTGGTCTTGTGTTTGTTGTATCTCTGTTGGAGTTGTCTGTCCGTGTTGCCTTTGAGGGTAGTGTTGGTGAGGCGAGTGTGTTGTTTTGGTCTGTTTGTGCTCTGCTGCCTGTTGGTGTCCTACGAGGTGTTGTTGTTCGTGGTGGTGTTTTGGGATGTAGTCTGCATTTCCATGTTATGTTGTATTGTCTAGTGTTTATGTTTGTGCAATGTTTGTGTACCCAGTGTGGTGTGTGGTGGTTGCATCTGAAGGATGTCTGTCTTCTTGTAATCTGTTGTGTGCAAATGTCGCATGTCCAGGTAGTTTGTTGTGTGTGTGTTTGTTGCGTGCGTGAGAGTGTCTGTGTGGGCCCCGGATTTGTCTCTATGTCCCCCGCCTGGAGCAAAAGGTCCGCCCGCCACCCTGCCAGGTTCAGGGGGCGGTTAGCCGAAAAAAAAAAAAAACGGCCGTAAGGGCACCCCGTTCGGGGTGCAGGGATTGGTTCCTGGATTTGTCCCCCAGTTCGGGGGGAACCCTCCAACTGCGAGTAAGCCAAGGAGTTTGGAGGTACAGCGGGTTGACAGCAGTGTGATCGAGCAGATTAGATAGAGTAGAATTTGAATGGGGCTTCACTGATTTATTTCATACAATTAATATCTAAAACACAGTTGAAAAATATTTGATTGTTAAAATATTTAAATACAAGAACTATATCAAGAAATTAACAAAACATAGTTTTTTTAGTTAGGAGAAAAGTCTAAAAACATATCACAAATGACAAACGTTGTGCCTCTCCTCCTCCTGTTCTTCAATGAAGCTGATCACCCTCCAGCTCCCGTTAGAAACATCGTGCTGCTGAAGGTGTGCCGGCAGAATGGTTGTGATACAGGAGGTGCTGTGGACTCTCCCAGAAACGAGGACCTAGTTTAGTTGTAGATCCAGTAAAACATAGTGCAAATGTGACATTATTTATAATGCACAGTTACAGTCTTGTGAATATTAAAAAATGTACTTCATGTAATGCAGGAAGCGAATATTTCAAACGAACTAAGGCAGCAAACAGTAAGAGCAAAATCGTGTTCCAAACATTAACTCTTTTTTTAAATGTCAATTAGCTTGTGAGTAATAAGACAAAATGTGACTGTCAGACAGAGAACTGTCAGAGCAAACGGCAGATTTTAGAAAGTCCTGCCGAAATAAATCTGCACCCGACTGCGACTGTCAGCGTTGAACTGCCGCCATTGCTGTCAAAGTCAGACACATCTCCAAAATTGTTGGAGCAAATTTTTAAGCAGGCTTCATCTTGATAAATTGACCACGTATTTGACATTTACACCATAACGTTACCGCCTAAAATAATCGTAAAACAAAATTTTGTGTAACAACAAGAGTAATATGTACCCCAAAAGCTTTCAAAGCGTCTGAAAGTTTTCTCCTCCGTTTTTGTTGGGGCTTGGCTCGAAATGCATCATGATTGGCCGCCCGAAGTCCACGTGTCTGTCGGACGTGCTCTCATTGGTCTACAATACCATCACGGATGAATAAATACTCAAAGGGCTTGCCAGGCAAGCCCTTTGAACCCTTTAAATACTCAATGGGCTTGCCTGGCAAGCCCTTTGAGTATTTATTCCATATTGCCCACTAGTTCACTAGTAAGGTCATTTTGACGCTTACTAGTGAACATGTAAGGCCATAAATGTGCCCACTAGTTCACTAGTAAGATCATTTTGAGGCTTACTAGTTGACATGTAAGCCACAAAACGCCCGCTAGTTCACTAGTAAGATAATTTTGAGGCTTCTAGTGAACATGTAAGCCACAGAACGCCCACTAGTTCACTAGTAAGATCATTTTGACGCTTACTAGTGAACATGTAAGCCACAAAACGCTCACTAGTTCACTAGTAAGGTCATTTTGACGCTTACTAGTGAACATGTAAGCCACAAAACGCTCACTGGTTCACTAGTAAGGTAATTTTGACGCTTACTAGTGAACATGTAAGCCACAAAACGCCCACTAGTTCCCTAGTAAGATCATTTTGACGCTTATTTATGAACATGTCAGCCACAAAACGCTCACTCGTTCACTAGTAAGATCATTTTGACGCTTACTAGTGAACATGTAAGCCACAAAACGCCCACTAGTTCACTAGTAAGGTAATTTTGACGCTTACTAGTGAACATGTAAGCCACAAAACGCCCACTAGTTCCCGAGTAAGATCATTTTGACGCTTACTAGTGAACATGTAAGGCCATAAATGTGCCCACTAGTTCACTAGTAAGTTCATTTTGAGGCTTACTAGTTGACATGTAAGCCACACATCGCCTACTAGTTCACTAGTAAGTTCATTTTGAGGCTTACTAGTGAACATGTAAGCCACAAAACGCCCAATAGTTCACTAGTAAGATCATTTTGACGCTTACTACTGAACATTTAAGGCCATAAATGTGCCCACTAGTTCACTGGTAAGATGATTTTGACGCTTACTAGTGAACATGTAAGGCCATAAATGTGCCCACTTGTAGTGCTAGTGACATTACACTGTACTTGCATTAAATGCAAATAAGGATGATTATGAAAACATGTAACGGTATCCTATTGGCTGTACGTTTCAAAATAGTGTCATCCCACCAGTCAGGGCTCATGATTTTGGAAATTCTGTGCCCACTTAGTTTTTTAAAACAACAATGGCGGACAGTGTCCTGAGACGTATTCGGCGAAGGTGCAGGGCAATAGAGAGTGCCTGTCATCAAGGGTCTGCCGGTGAAAGTGAAGCATGCGCGATAAACATTTCAATTGCTAATTTAAGAAGAGTTAGTGACCAGTTTAGCGCTGATACTATTCAAAGTTTGATTCAAAGTCCAATAGATCTCCGATCTGTCATCATTGCGGGACCCACTCCTAATGGTGGACGTGTTTGTTCCCATGTGGCACATCGTTTGCACACAGGTAAAATGGCTACCATTTTTTGTCATTGGTTTTTCGTATGTATTTTTATTCGAACTACACACGGGTTTTACTGACGACTTGCTGTGACTTACCTTCTATCACCCTGTCAAACGTCGTTTTATACCAGTGGTTTTCCTGCAAATCAGTAGACTATTAAGTAACGCGATGGCTGTACACTTTTAAGCAATAACTAGTGATCTTTTAGTTATTCAATTATAAGTTTGAATTATTTTTTTCTTGAGTAAAATGGTTAGAGAAAATAGCTGCTCGTGGTTTTGAAGCTGCATATACTTTTATGTACATCTGTGTCTATATGCCTGTACTGTATACAGTATATAAAAAACACGTAGTGATTCGTTTGCTTGAATTCCTTAATCCTTTTATTTCCATACTTTAGGTAGACGAGGAAGACCAGCACTTGACATTACAAGTGATCAAATTGAACTGCTCCCCACTCAGGGCTTTACAGTGAGAGCCATCACTGAGATGTTGTGTTGTTCCTCTTCATACCTGCATAAAAAAATGAAGTTTTTTCAGATTTCAGCCAGAAATAGATTTACTCCCATTCATGATGTTGACCTGGAAGAGCATGTCAGAAGATTGCACAGCCAATTTCCCAGATCAGGCTCGGAAGCAAGTGTTCTGCTACATACTCTTGTCCCTTCATGTATATATCATTATATTCATTGTGAAAGTGTACTTTCTTTATTGTGTTGTTTTATGAACCTGTTGCAGATGATGAGGGCATACCTGCGTCCTGATGGTATTGTAGTACAAAGAAAAAGAGTTCGAGAAATCCTCAACCGTATTGAGCCAGCTGCTGCAGCCCAGAGATGGAGCCAGACTGTGGCTAGAAGAACATACTATGTGCCATTCCCCAATAGTTTATGGCACATAGATGGGCATATGCGTCTCATTCGGTAATAAGGGATCATCTTATATTTGTACTCGTGGGAGCATTAGAAAGCCATATTGTATGGACAGCACAGATTAAATTGAATTTTATCATTTGTATATCCAAGTTACACAAACTCCAAATTGCCTCCATGTAGTCTTAAGTGCACAGCAATACCTTCTCTACCGAGATGATATTTCAAACAAGATATGAAACTTGATTGTTTTCTTGTATTTAATCATTATTCTTTTCATGTTTGTTTTACAGGTGGGTGTTTGTGACACATGCCGGCATTGATGGGAATTCCAGGCTAATAACGTACCTTCAACTGGAGCACAGAAAACACTTTTGTCCAAGCCACCTGCCTGTATGGGTTACCCTCCAGAGTAAGATCCGACCATGGTGGTGAAAACACTGGTTGCTCTTTTAATGAACCTACTGCAGGGACAAGACACCAAAATTTTTTCTAGCTCCAGCCAACACCCCCTCACAATTTACTCACACCTCCCATGGCCTGATTATCCACCAACAGGGGCCCTTTTTGGATTATCATTTTGGCATAGGAACTTTCCTTTCCTATCCTAACCGAGTGAGATGAGCCGGTAGCACCTGGAGCAAAGATCGTCTAAATTTTAATAATGCTTAGGAAAGGTTCTGACCATCCTTTACGAAAGGAAAGGAGATATATTATTCAGCAGGAATATTTAAAGGGGGAGTCTTTTTTTATGTTGTTGTTGTTGTCGACCCCACCCGTGCCCCGACATTGGGGGACCGGGCCCTCACTCCGTCTCCCGGATCCCCAGACCCCCCTCCTCCGCCCAGCGGGCGAGCAGGGCCGCCACTCCGCTTGGGTTTCGCCAGAGGTCCTCCGGAGTCAGTGTGGTGGGTATGTTTGTGCAGGTGAACAGGTGTTGTGTGTCGTGCACTTGCGTGCCGCATAGCGCACAGAGTGGTGTTGGGTGTGTGTCCGGTGTAATGTTGTGTAGGTAGGAGTGGAGGGCTGGTGATTTGTTGGTTCGGAGTTGTGCTAGGAGTTGTCTGGTTCTGTGTGGTAGGTCTTGCTCTGATGGGTCTATTTCTGGTGCTGGTGCATGTATTACTTTGTTGTGTTGTTTGGTGTCCAAGTGTGTTTGTACAAAGTGGGTGTGTATGTCTTTCATGTTCTGTTTTATGGTGTCGTTGTTGGTGTCCTGTGGTGCTGTGTCTTTGTTGTGTGTGTAGTTGTTGTTGTGGAAGATTGTTTGTTTCTTTTGTCTGGGTGGTGGTGGTTGTTGAGTGAGTGGGTGTAGTGGGTGGGTTGGGTGTTGGGCTTTTTGTCTGATTTGCGATGCGTGTAGTTTTAGATGGGTGTTCAGTGGGAGAGTTTTTGTTTCCTCATGCAAGTGTTGTATGTTTGTGTCTTGTGTGCATCCTGTTGCTATTCTGAGTGCTGTGTTCTGTGTGGTCTGGAGTTTTGTCTTGTTTGTGTCCGATAGTGTTGGTGACCATATAGTGTTTGCGTATTCGAGGCGTGTGAGTGTGGATGCTTTGTATGTGGTGAGTATAGTTTCTTTGGATTTTCCCCAGTGAGTGGTTGTTAAGGCTTTAAGTATTTTGTTTGATTGCTTGGCGCGGGTTAGTGTGTTGTGTGTGTTTTGAGAAGGTGAGTTTGGGGTCCCATGTTAATCCCAGTATTTTGGGTTCGCGGACTGTGGGTAGGGTGGTGTTATCTATTTGTAAAGTGAGCCTGTTGCTGTATTCTGCCGGATCCGGTGTGAACAGAGTGGTGGTGGTTTTGTCTGCGTTGAGTGTGAGTTGGTTCTGTTTTGTCCAGTTGTATATGTCGTGGAGATATTTTTGTACTTGTTGTTGTGCCTGTTGTGGTTTGACATGTGTGGATAGAATGGTGATGTCGTCTGCATATGTAACTGTGTGTACATTTGGAGGTGGTTGTGGTAAGTCTGCCATGTATATGTTGAATAGTGTTGGTGAAAGTACTCCCCCCTGTGGTACCCCCGTTTTCGTGTTTCTGTGTTCTGATGTTTCCCCCCGGTATTGAGTGTATTGTCTGCGTCCCCTTATGTAGTTGAAGATGTATTTGATGATGATGTTTGGGGTGTTAGTGTTGTTGAGTTTGTTTGTGAGTGTGTGTAGGTTTACCGTGTCAAAGGCTTTGGACATGTCTAGGGCTATGGCAACTGTTCGTTGTGGTGGTTTTTGTTGATTGAAACCTGTGGCTATGATGTTGTGTATGTGGTGTAGTGCTGTGGTTGTGGAGTGTTGTTTTCGGAAGCCGTGTTGGTGAGAGGGTAGTTGAGTGTTGTTGGTAATGAAGGGTAGTATTACCTTTTCCATTGTTTTGGCTATTGGGCTGAGTAGTGCTATTGGTCTGTAAGATGGGCCGAGTGCGTGGTTTTTGTTGGGTTTTGGTATTGGGATTATTTTTGCAGTCTTCCATATTGCGGGGATGGTGTTGGTGTTGAGTGATGTGTTGTAAGTGTGTGTGAGTAGTGTTATTGCTTTGGGGCCTAGGTGTTTCAGATGTCTGATGTTTATGTTGTCTGGGCCTGTGGAGTTGTTGCTTTTGGAGCGTTGTAGTGCTTGTTTGACTTGTTGTTCTGTGATGGTTATGGGCGTGGTGTTGAGTTTTCGTATTTTGCGTTGTAGTTGTCTGTATGTTCTGTTGGTTTTGTGTTGTATTATGTTGGTGAATTGTTTGTTGAATGCTCGTGCTTTCTGTTTGTTGGATATTGCCGTGTGTTGTCCGAACTGTATTGTGGTGTTTTCTGGTGCTTTTTGTTCTTTGTTTGATAGTCTTGTTACTGTGTTCCAGAGTATGTGTTGTTTGTGTCTGTGGTTCCATGCATCCGTTAAGTGTTCTTTCCATAGCTCTTGTTTGTGTTTTTGGATTTGTGTGTCTATTTCTTTGTTTAGGTCTGTGATGCGTGGGTCTTGGTGGTTTTGTTGTCTGATGTCGTTTCTTTGGCTGATGAGTGTTCTGATGTGTTGTGGTAGGAGAAGTGATTTGCTTTTTATTTTTCCGTGGGGTATGTGGTGTTTGTCTGCTGTAAGTATGAGGTTTGTGAGCATGGTGTTGGCTGTGTGGATGTTGTCAGGTATGGTTATGTTCTCCAGTGCTGATTCTATTTCAGAGGTGTATCCTTCCCAGTCTGCTTTCCTGTAATTTGTGTAAGTTTGAAGGTGTTGTTGTAGGCGGAAAGGAGCACGCGTGTTGTGTGTGATTTTGATAGGAAGGTGGTCTGAACTGAGTGCGTGTATTGTGGTCCATGTTGTTCTGTTTGTGATGCTGTTGCTGGCTGTTGTGATGTCCGGTGATGTTGGTTGTTGGTTGATGTTTGTAGGTTTTCTGGTGGGTGTGTTTGCGTTTAGAGTGATTTGTTGGGAGTTTTGTAGTATGTCTGCAATGTGGGTGCCTCTGTGGTCGTCGTAGGGAGAGTGCCATTGTGTTGAGTGAGCGTTGATGTCTGCGGTTAGAATGGTGTTGTTCAGCGAGTTTATGTATTGGAAGGTGTTGGTGATGTCTGTGTCTTCTGTGGCGTGGTCTGGTCGGGTGGTATCTCTGGGGGGTATATACATGTTGCATATGTGTCGTCTTTTGTGGTTGGTTATGTGAATCTTTACGGTTTGAATTTCTGTAGTGTTGGTGTTAATGTTGTTGGGGATGTTCATGGGAGTGAATGTGTATCTACTGTATATCTATAAAAAAAATCCTCGTCTCACCCCTCAGGTGGTGTCCATCCCTCATTCAGCTGGGGTCCTCTACCAGAGGCCAGGAAGCTTGAGGGTTCTGCGCAGTATCCTTGCCGTTCCCAGCACTGCACATTTCTGGACTGAGATGTCCGATGTTGTTCCCGGGATCTGTTGCAACCACTCATCATCTAGTTTGGGGGTCACTGCCCCGAGTGCTCCGACCACCACAGGCACGACTGTCCCCTTTACCTTCCAGGCTCTCTCCAGCTCCTCTCTGAGCCCTTGGGATTTCTCGAGTTTCTCGTGTTCCTTCTTTCTGATGTTTCCAGCACTTGGGACCGCTACATCCACTACAACGGCTTTCCTCTGCCCTTTATCTATCATCAGGATATCTGGTTGGTTCGCCATTACCATCTTGTCAGTCTGGATCTGGAAGTCCCATAGGATCTTCGCTCTGTCATTCTCCACCACCTTCGGAGGTGTTTCCCATTTTGACCTTGGGGTTTCCAGTCCGTACTCCGCACAGATGTTTCGGTAGACTATGCCAGCCACCTGGTTATGGCGTTCCATATAGGCTTTCCCTGCCAGCACCTTACACCCTGCAGTTATGTGTTAGATCGTCTCAGGTGCCTCTTTGCACAACCTACACCTTGGGTCTTGTCTGGTGTGGTATATCTGGGCCTCAATGGCTCTAGTGCTCAGGGCCTGCTCCTGAGCAGCCAGGATGAGTGTCTCTGTACTGTCCTTCAGGCCAGCCCTCTCTAGCCACTGATGGGAATTCTTGAGATCGGCCACTTCAGTTATGGTCCGGTGGTACATCCCGTGTAGGGGCTTGTCCTCCGATGATGGTCCCTCTTCCAGCGCCTCATCCTCTGTTGCCCATTGTCTGAGACATTCTCTGAGTACGTCATCCGTTGGAGCCTTCTCCTTGATGTATTCATGGAGCTTGGATGTTTCATCCTGGACAGTGGCTCTCACACTCACTAGTCCCCAGCCGCTTTCCTTGTTGCCAGTTCAAGGTTGCCATTGGCTTGTGGTACACCGAGGTACTTGTAGCTGTCCTCAATGTCTGCTATTGTTCCTTCGGGGAGTGAGACCCCTTCAGTCCGGACTACCGTTCCTCTCTTAGTCACCATCCGACTATCACATCCCGATGTCGCTGCTGTAGATCCTGGTTGTGTGGATCAGGGAGTCTATGTCCCTTTCACTCTTAGCATACAGCTTTATGTCATCCATGTAGAGGAGGTGACTGATCGTAGCTTCATTTCTGAGGCTGTATCCATAGCCTGTCTTGGTGATTACTTGGCTTAGGGAGTTCAGTCCTATGCAGAACAGCAATGGGGAGAGTGCATCACCTTGGTATATGCCACATTTGATGGACACTTGGGTAAGTGGCTTGCCATTGGCTTCAAGTGTGGTTTTCCACATCCTCATCAAGTTCGCAACGAAGGCTCTTAGGGTCCTGTTCACCTTATACACATCCAAGCATTCAGTGATCCATGTATGTGGCATCGAGTCATAGGCTTTCTTTTAATCAATCCAGGCTGTGCACAGGTTGGTACATCGGGACCTGCAGTCTTGTGCGACTGTTCTGTCAACCAGGAGCTGATGTTTGGCTCCCCTGGTATCTCTACCAATGCCCTTCCGTGCTTCGCTCATGTATTGATCCATGTGTGCACTTATCTTAGCCGCAACATGAGCTTCCAAAATTGTGGAGGGACAGGTTATTGGCCGATAGTTGGATGCGACTGCACCCTTTGAGGGATCTTTCATGATAAGGATCGTTCGCCCTTCGGTTAGCCATCCTGGGTGAGTCCCATCCCTAGGCAGCTGGTTCATTTGTGCTGCTGGGCGCTCATGGAGTGCTGTGAGTCTCTTTAGCCAGTAAGTGTGGACCATGTCCGGGCCTGGTGCTGTCCAGTTCTTCATATTTGAGACTATTTCCTTTATGTCTGCCACTGTTATGGTAATTGGGTTCTGTTCAGGGAGGTGTCTGTGCTCCTCTCTTTGGGTGACCAGCCATTGTGCACTGCTGTTATGTGCAACCTCCTTCTCCCATCTGCCTCCCCAGTACCTTTCAGTTTCCAGTCTTGGTGGATCAGCTCTGTTGTTAGGACCCTGCCACTGAGCGTACACTTTCGCAGGTTGTGTTGCAAACAGCCTGTTTATTCGTCTGGCCTCATTCTCTTTCGTGTACCGCTTTAGGCGGCTGGACAAGGCTTGGAGCCTTTGTTTCGAGTGCTTCATATATGGTCATCTGGATGTACCTCTCAGGATCGGCCTTTTCATCACACCTCTCTGGACCTCAGTCAATTGACTCACATCTTTCCGAGCCGCCTTGATCTTAGCCTCCAACCGTCTTTTCCATGGTCGGTAATGTATCTCATGGCTTCCATGGTTGCTCTTATAGCCAAGCATCTCAAGGATCACTGATGCTGAAGCGTATATCAGTTCATTTCCGTGATCGTTACGGTAAGGATCGCCCTCAGTGCTGAATTCACACTTTCCAAGAGACTTTCAGGTGGTACTTCACATAGCCGTTGTAATCGGATTCTAGGTTTCCCAGCTTTCATTCTTGCCATGATCTTAGCTTTCAGGTCAGTTGCTGCCTCGCTCAGCATTTCATTCATTGGGGCTGGCCTCCCAATCTCATCATCTGCATTCACTCTGGTATGAACTCCTCCTCTGATCTGGCAGCCTGGGGCCCCTCACCATGGAACCTGCGTTGTACCTCATCAATCTCAAGTTGTGACAGCAGTTGCCGTTTGTGGATGTTGGAACACTGAGTTACGAGTTGTTTCGTGGCCACCCGTGACTGTGGGTTTCGAAGTAACCATTTAGCCCACATTCTCTCCATGTAACCTCTCTGACTAGGCTTGCTTGAGTAGTAGCATTCCAACAGAGCCATGTTATTGCATCTTGCCCATCTCTGCTCCATTTTTCATCAAGGTGCTCTGGTTCCCCAGCACCTGACGCAGACCTTGTTTGGCCGGGCGACGTCTGAGCTGGCATGTCATTCATTTTATTGTCTCTCATCATTGTATGAGGTACGCATTAGCGTGAAGGCTCTTGCCCAAGGACCCACACTGGATGGTGTTATGTGCTCATTTTTTGCCCCAAGTGGGGAGCGGAGGGACGGGCGCTGGGGGGGGGGGGCCATCGTGGTGGGGCGGGCCCCTACGCGGGATGTGCCACCGGACCGTGGCTGAGGTGGCTGATCTCAAGAAGTCCTATCGGTGGCTGGAGGGGACTGGCCTGGGGGACAGCGCAGGGGCGCTCATCCTGGCTGCTCAGGAGCGGGCCTTGGGCGCCGGAGCCGTCGAGGCCCGGATGTGCCGCGCCGGACAGGACCCGGGGTGTGGGTTGTGCGGGGAGGCGCCTGGGACGATCCGGCACGTGGCTGCGGGGTGTGGGATGCTGGCAGGGGGGGCCTGCGTGGAGCGCCATGGCCAGGTGGCTGGCGTGGTCTGCCGAGGCATCTGTGCGGAGTGTGGACTGGGGGCCCCGGGGTCGGAGTGGGGGGCACCTCCGAGGGTGGTGGAGGGTGGCGGAGCGGGGATCCTGTGGGACTTCCGGATCCAGACTGGCGGGATGGTGGTGGCGAGCCAGCCAGATGTCGTGGTCGTGGATGGGGGGCGGAGGAGGGCCGTTGTGGTGGATGTGGCGGTCCCAGGTGGTGGAGGCATCGGGAGGGGGGAGCATGGGGGGCTCGGGGGGTACCAGGGGCTCGGGGAGGGGCTGGGGAGGGCCTGGGGAGGGCCTGGGGGGTGGGGGTGGCGGTCGTGCCTGTGGTGGTCGGGGCGCTCGGGGCAGTGACCCCCGGACTGGATGGGTGGTTGCGACAGATCCCGGGACCAGCGTCGGACATCTCGGTCCGGAGGTGTGCGGTGCTGGGAGCGGCGGGGGTACTGCGCGGGGCCCTCGGGCTTCCTGGCCTCTGGTGGAGGACCCGAGCTGAATGAGGGACGGACACCACCCGAGGACACCTCCTATTGGCTCCATGATAAGAGCTCCACCCAGCAAAGAATTAACCCTTTAAAACCTGATTCTGAGCTTTCACAATTATTTACCGCCATTTGCGTAATATCTACAGTATACAGAAGGAATCAAGCAATTTTTACCAATGTATCTGTAGGTGATGTTTATTTATTATGTACACAGAGATAAAGAGTAATGGCACAGCTCTGCAGTATCTTTCCACTTTTATATATGTATGCTATACTAAATAAAATGAATAGGGCACCATATAATGCAACAGTTATGCAACTCCCTAAATAATGATGTGAATTTTCAGTTGTTGCTAAATCAGTTAGGATGTTATAATTTGTGGTGTAGATGCGAATTTAGGAGAGCAGGACAATATATCGCATTGCAATTGGAGCAGCAGCTTGGTTGATGATGTCCCCAAACCGGCTCATCTATTATATTTGTCGTGCAATACAATGAAAATGAGCACAATTGCAAAACATAGGCTTCTTATATTTTAAAATAAAATAATCACATGTTTACCGTTCTGGGGTTTCTACAATCATGAATGGAGGCATTATTTACAGCAGGTTGATGTTGTTGTTGTTGTTGTCGACCCCACCCGTGCCCCGACATTGGGGGACCGGGCCCTCACTCCGTCTCCCGGATCCCCAGACCCCCCTCCGCCGCCCAGCGGGCGAGCAGGGCCGCCACTCCGCTTGGGTTTCGCCAGAGGTCCTCCGGAGTCAGTGTGGTGGGTATGTTTGTGCAGGTGAACAGGTGTTGTGTGTCGTGCACTTGCGTGCCGCATAGCGCACAGAGTGGTGTTGGGTGTGTGTCCGGTGTAATGTTGTGTAGGTAGGAGTGGAGGGCTGGTGATTTGTTGGTTCGGAGTTGTGCTAGGAGTTGTCTGGTTCTGTGTGGTAGGTCTTGCTCTGATGGGTCTATTTCTGGTGCTGGTGCATGTATTACTTTGTTGTGTTGTCTGGTGTCCAAGTGTGTTTGTACAAAGTGGGTGTGTATGTCTTTCATGTTCTGTTTTATGGTGTCGTTGTTGGTGTCCTGTGGTGCTGTGTCTTTGTTGTGTGTGTAGTTGTTGTTGTGGAAGATTGTTTGTTTCTTTTGTCTGGGTGGTGGTGGTTGTTGAGTGAGTGGGTGTAGTGGGTGGGTTGGGTGTTGGGCTTTTTGTCTGATTTGCGATGCGTGTAGTTTTAGATGGGTGTTCAGTGGGAGAGTTTTTGTTTCCTCATGCAAGTGTTGTATGTTTGTGTCTTGTGTGCATCCTGTTGCTATTCTGAGTACTGTGTTCTGTGTGGTCTGGAGTTTTGTCTTGTTTGTGTCCGATAGTGTTGGTGACCATATAGTGTTTGCGTATTCGAGGCGTGTGAGTGTGGTTGCTTTGTATGTGGTGAGTATAGTTTCTTTGGATTTTCCCCAGTGAGTGGTTGTTAAGGCTTTAAGTATTTTGTTTGATTGCTTGGCGCGGGTTAGAGTGTGTTGTGTGTGTTTTGAGAAGGTGAGTTTGGGGTCCCATGTTAATCCCAGTATTTTGGGTTCGCGGACTGTGGGTAGGGTGGTGTTATCTATTTGTAAAGTGAGCCTGTTGCTGTATTCTGCCGGATCCGGTGTGAACAGAGTGGTGGTGGTTTTGTCTGCGTTGAGTGTGAGTTGGTTCTGTTTTGTCCAGTTGTATATGTCGTGGAGATATTTTTGTACTTGTTGTTGTGCCTGTTGTGGTTTGACATGTGTGGATAGAATGGTGATGTCGTCTGCATATGTAACTGTGTGTACATTTGGAGGTGGTTGTGGTAAGTCTGCCATGTATATGTTGAATAGTGTTGGTGAAAGTACTCCCCCCTTTGGTACCCCCGTTTTCGTGTTTCTATGTTCTGATGTTTCCCCCCGGTATTGAGTGTATTGTCTGCGTCCCCTTATGTAGTTGAAGATGTATTTGATGATGATGTTTGGGGTGTTAGTGTTGTTGAGTTTGTTTGTGAGTGTGTGTAGGTTTACCGTGTCAAAGGCTTTGGACATGTCTCGGGCTATGGCAACTGTTCGTTGTGGTGGTTTTTGTTGATTGAAACCTGTGGCTATGATGTTGTGTATGTGGTGTAGTGCTGTGGTTGTGGAGTGTTGTTTTCGGAAGCCGTGTTGGTGAGAGGCTAGTTGAGTGTTGTTGGTAATGAAGGGTAGTATTACCTTTTCCATTGTTTTGGCTATTGGGCTGAGTAGTGCTATTGGTCTGTAGGATGGGCCGAGTGCGTGGTTTTTGTTGGGTTTTGGTATTGGGATTATTTTTGCAGTCTTCCATATTGCGGGGATGGTGTTGGTGTTGAGTGATGTGTTGTAAGTGTGTGTGAGTAGTGTTATTGCTTTGGGGCCTAGGTGTTTCAGATGTCTGATGTTTATGTTGTCTGGGCCTGTGGAGTTGTTGCTTTTGGAGCGTTGTAGTGCTTGTTTGACTTGTTGTTCTGTGATGGTTATGGGCGTGGTGTTGAGTTTTCGTATTTTGCGTTGTAGTTGTCTGTATGTTCTGTTGGTTTTGTGTTGTATTATGTTGGTGAATTGTTTGTTGAATGCTCGTGCTTTCTGTTTGTTGGATATTGCCGTGTGTTGTCCGAACTGTATTGTGGTGTTTTCTGGTGCTTTTTGTTCTTTGTTAGATAGTCTTGTTACTGTGTTCCAGAGTATGTATTGTTTGTGTCTGTGGTTCCATGCATCCGTTAAGTGTTCTTTCCATAGCTCTTGTTTGTGTTTTTGGATTTGTTTGTCTATTTCTTTGTTTAGGTCTGTGATGCGTGGGTCTTGGTGGTTTTGTTGTCTGATGTCGTTTCTTTGGCTGATGAGTGTTCTGATGTGTTGTGGTAGGAGAAGTGATTTGCTTTTTATTTTTCCGTGGGGTATGTGGTGTTTGTCTGCTGTAAGTATGAGGTTTGTGAGCATGGTGTTGGCTGTGTGGATGTTGTCAGGTATGGTTATGTTCTCCAGTGCTGATTCTATTTCAGAGGTGTATCCTTCCCAGTCTGCTTTCCTGTAATTTGTGTAAGTTTGAAGGTGTTGTTGTAGGCGGAAAGGAGCACGCGTGTTGTGTGTGATTTTGATAGGAAGGTGGTCTGAACTGAGTGCGTGTATTGTGGTCCATGTTGTTCTGTTTGTGATGTTGTTGCTGGCTGTTGTGATGTCCGGTGATGTTGGTTGTTGGTTGATGTTTGTAGGTTTTCTGGTAGGTGTGTTTGCGTTTAGAGTGATTTGTTGGGAGTTCTGTAGTATGTCTGCAATGAGGGTGCCTCTGTGGTCGTCGTAGGGAGAGTGCCATTGTGTTGAGTGAGCGTTGATGTCTGCGGTTAGAATGGTGTTGTTCAGCGAGTTTATGTATTGGAAGGTGTTGGTGATGTCTGTGTCTTCTGTGGCGTGGTCTGGTCGGGTGGTATCTCTGGGGGGTATATACATGTTGCATATGTGTAGTCTTTTGTGGTTGGTTATGTGAATCTTTACGGTTTGAATTTCTGTAGTGTTGGTGTTAATGTTGTTGGGGATGTTCATGGGAGTGAATGTGACTGATTTGTGAATGTATGTGAGCAGTCCTCCTCCTCCCTTGTGTTCTCTGTCTTTCCTAATGCTGGTGTAGTTGGTGAGACGAGGTGTGTTGTGTTGTTTTTCTAGTTTGGTTTCTTGTATGGTGATGATGTCTGCGTGCTGTTGTGAGGCGAGTTCTTCTAGTTCTGTTTTCTTGTTTTGGATGCCGTTGATGTTTATTTGTAGTATGGTCAGTGTGTGTTTGTTGTTTTTGTTGGTGGGTGTTGTTCTTTGTGGGTTGTTCGGGGGTTGTGGTGTTGGGGTGTTTGTTGTTTGCGTGTGTGTTCTGCATGTCCACGTGTTTGTGTATTGGCGGGTGGTGATGCCGGAGCAATGTCTGTGTATCCAGTGTGGGTGTGTTGAGTTGCATCTGAGTGAGGTTTGTCTGCGTGTGATGATTCTATTGCAGCTATTGCAGGTCCAGGTTTGGGGGGGTGGTCTTGTGTTTGTTGTATCTCTGTTGGAGTTGTCTGTCCGTGTTGCCTTTGAGGGTAGTGTTGGTGAGGCGAGTGTGTTGTTTTGGTCTGTTTGTGCTCTGCTGCCTGTTGGTGTCCTACGAGGTGTTGTTGTTCGTGGTGGTGTTTTGGGATGTAGTCTGCATTTCCATGTTATGTTGTATTGTCTAGTGTTTATGTTTGTGCAATGTTTGTGTACCCAGTGTGGTGTGTGGTGGTTGCATCTGAAGGATGTCTGTCTTCTTGTAATCTGTTGTGTGCAAATGTCGCATGTCCAGGTAGTTTGTTGTGTGTGTGTTTGTTGCGTGCGTGAGAGTGTCTGTGTGGGCCCCGGATTTGTCTCTATGTCCCCCGCCTGGAGCAAAAGGTCCGCCCGCCACCCTGCCAGGTTCAGGGGGCGGTTAGCCGAAAAAAAAAAAAAACGGCCGTAAGGGCACCCCGTTCGGGGTGCAGGGATTGGTTCCTGGATTTGTCCCCCAGTTCGGGGGGAACCCTCCAACTGCGAGTAAGCCAAGGAGTTTGGAGGTACAGCGGGTTGACAGCAGTGTGATCGAGCAGATTAGATAGAGTAGAATTTGAATGGGGCTTCACTGATTTATTTCATACAATTAATATCTAAAACACAGTTGAAAAATATTTGATTGTTAAAATATTTAAATACAAGAACTATATCAAGAAATTAACAAAACATAGTTTTTTTAGTTAGGAGAAAAGTCTAAAAACATATCACAAATGACAAACGTTGTGCCTCTCCTCCTCCTGTTCTTCAATGAAGCTGATCACCCTCCAGCTCCCGTTAGAAACATCGTGCTGCTGAAGGTGTGCCGGCAGAATGGTTGTGATACAGGAGGTGCTGTGGACTCTCCCAGAAACGAGGACCTAGTTTAGTTGTAGATCCAGTAAAACATAGTGCAAATGTGACATTATTTATAATGCACAGTTACAGTCTTGTGAATATTAAAAAATGTACTTCATGTAATGCAGGAAGCGAATATTTCAAACGAACTAAGGCAGCAAACAGTAAGAGCAAAATCGTGTTCCAAACATTAACTCTTTTTTTAAATGTCAATTAGCTTGTGAGTAATAAGACAAAATGTGACTGTCAGACAGAGAACTGTCAGAGCAAACGGCAGATTTTAGAAAGTCCTGCCGAAATAAATCTGCACCCGACTGCGACTGTCAGCGTTGAACTGCCGCCATTGCTGTCAAAGTCAGACACATCTCCAAAATTGTTGGAGCAAATTTTTAAGCAGGCTTCATCTTGATAAATTGACCACGTATTTGACATTTACACCATAACGTTACCGCCTAAAATAATCGTAAAACAAAATTTTGTGTAACAACAAGAGTAATATGTACCCCAAAAGCTTTCAAAGCGTCTGAAAGTTTTCTCCTCCGTTTTTGTTGGGGCTTGGCTCGAAATGCATCATGATTGGCCGCCCGAAGTCCACGTGTCTGTCGGACGTGCTCTCATTGGTCTACAATACCATCACGGATGAATAAATACTCAAAGGGCTTGCCAGGCAAGCCCTTTGAACCCTTTAAATACTCAATGGGCTTGCCTGGCAAGCCCTTTGAGTATTTATTCCATATTGCCCACTAGTTCACTAGTAAGGTCATTTTGACGCTTACTAGTGAACATGTAAGGCCATAAATGTGCCCACTAGTTCACTAGTAAGATCATTTTGAGGCTTACTAGTTGACATGTAAGCCACAAAACGCCCGCTAGTTCACTAGTAAGATAATTTTGAGGCTTCTAGTGAACATGTAAGCCACAGAACGCCCACTAGTTCACTAGTAAGATCATTTTGACGCTTACTAGTGAACATGTAAGCCACAAAACGCTCACTAGTTTACTAGTAAGGTCATTTTGACGCTTACTAGTGAACATGTAAGCCACAAAACGCTCACTAGTAAGGTCATTTTGACGCTTACTAGTGAACATGTAAGCCGCAAAACGCCCACTAGTTCACTAATAAGATTATTTTGACGCTTACTACTGAACATTTAAGGCCATAAATGTGCCCACTAGTTCACTGGTAAGATGATTTTGACGCTTATTTATGAACATGTCAGCCACAAAACGCTCACTCGTTCACTAGTAAGATCATTTTGACGCTTACTAGTGAACATGTAAGCCACAAAACGCCCACTAGTTCACTAGTTAGGTCATTTTGACGCTTACTAGTGAACATGTAAGCCACAAAACGCCCACTAGTTCACTAGTAAGATCATTTTGACGCTTACTAGTGAACATGTAAGGCCATAAATGTGCCCACTAGTTCACTAGTAAGTTCATTTTGAGGCTTACTAGTTGACATGTAAGCCACAAAACGCCCAATAGTTCACTAGTAAGATCATTTTGACGCTTACTAGTGAACATGTAAGCCACAAAACGCTCACTAGTTTACTAGTAAGGTCATTTTGACGCTTACTAGTGAACATGTAAGCCACAAAACGCTCACTAGTAAGGTCATTTTGACGCTTACTAGTGAACATGTAAGCCGCAAAACGCCCACTAGTTCACTAATAAGATTATTTTGACGCTTACTACTGAACATTTAAGGCCATAAATGTGCCCACTAGTTCACTGGTAAGATGATTTTGACGCTTACTAGTGAACATGTAAGGCCATAAATGTGCCCACTTGTAGTGCTAGTGACATTACACTGTACTTGCATTAAATGCAAATAAGGATGATTACGAAAACATGTAACGGTATCCTATTGGCTGTACGTTTCAAAATAGTGTCATCCCACCAGTCAGGGCTCATGATTTTGGAAATTCTGTGCCCACTTAGTTTTTTAAAACAACAATGGCGGACAGTGTCCTGAGACGTATTCGGCGAAGGTGCAGGGCAATAGAGAGTGCCTGTCATCAAGGGTCTGCCGGTGAAAGTGAAGCACGCGCGATAAACATTTCAATTGCTAATTTAAGAAGAGTTAGTGACCAGTTTAGCGCTGATACTATTCAAAGTTTGATTCAAAGTCCAATAGATCTCCGATCTGTCATCATTGCGGGACCCACTCCTAATGGTGGACGTGTTTGTTCCCATGTGGCACATCGTTTGCACACAGGTAAAATGGCTACCATTTTTTGTCATTGGTTTTTCGTATGTATTTTTATTCAAACTACACACGGGTTTTACTGACGACTTGCTGTGACTTACCTTCTATCACCCTGTCAAACGTCGTTTTATACCAGTGGTTTTCCTGCAAATCAGTAGACTATTAAGTAACGCGATGGCTGTACACTTTTAAGCAATAACTAGTGATCTTTTAGTTATTCAATTATAAGTTTGAATTATTTTTTTCTTGAGTAAAATGGTTAGAGAAAATAGCTGCTCGTGGTTTTGAAGCTGCATATACTTTTATGTACATCTGTGTCTATATGCCTGTACTGTATACAGTATATAAAAAACACGTAGTGATTCGTTTGCTTGAATTCCTTAATCCTTTTATTTCCATACTTTAGGTAGACGAGGAAGACCAGCACTTGACATTACAAGTGATCAAATTGAACTGCTCCCCACTCAGGGCTTTACAGTGAGAGCCATCACTGAGATGTTGTGTTGTTCCTCTTCATACCTGCATAAAAAAATGAAGTTTTTTTCAGATTTCAGCCAGAAATAGATTTACTCCCATTCATGATGTTGACCTGGAAGAGCATGTCAGAAGATTGCACAGCCAATTTCCCAGATCAGGCTCGGAAGCAAGTGTTCTGCTACATACTCTTGTCCCTTCATGTATATATCATTATATTCATTGTGAAAGTGTACTTTCTTTATTGTGTTGTTTTATGAACCTGTTGCAGATGATGAGGGCATACCTGCGTGCTGATGGTATTGTAGTACAAAGAAAAAGAGTTCGAGAAATCCTCAACCGTATTGAGCCAGCTGCTGCAGCCCAGAGATGGAGACAGACTGTGGCTAGAAGAACATACTATGTGCCATTCCCCAATAGTTTATGGCACATAGATGGGCATATGCGTCTCATTCGGTAATAAGGGATCATCTTATATTTGTACTCGTGGGAGCATTAGAAAGCCATATTGTATGGACAGCACAGATTAAATTGAATTTTATCATTTGTATATCCAAGTTACACAAACTCCAAATTGCCTCCATGTAGTCTTAAGTGCACAGCAATACCTTCTCTACCGAGATGATATTTCAAACAAGATATGAAACTTGATTGTTTTCTTGTATTTAATCATTATTCTTTTCATGTTTGTTTTACAGGTGGGTGTTTGTGACACATGCCGGCATTGATGGGAATTCCAGGCTAATAACGTACCTTCAACTGGAGCACAGACAACACAGCTTTGACAGTGTTGAAATATTTTGTCCAAGCCACCTGCCTGTATGGGTTACCCTCCAGAGTAAGATCCGACCATGGTGGTGAAAACACTGGTTGCTCTTTTAATGAACCTACTGCAGGGACAAGACACCAAAATTATTTCTAGCTCCAGCCAACACCCCCTCACAATTTACTCACACCTCCCATGGCCTGATTATCCACCAACAGGGGCCCTTTTTGGATTATCATTTTGGCATAGGAACTTTCCTTTCCTATCCTAACCGAGTGAGATGAGCCGGTAGCACCTGGAGCAAAGATCGTCTAAATTTTAATAATGCTTAGGAAAGGTTCTGACCATCCTTTACGAAAGGAAAGGAGATATATTATGCAGCAGGAATATTTAAAGGGGAAGTCTTTTTTTATGTTGTTGTTGTTGTTGTTGTCGACCCCACCCGTGCCCCGACATTGGGGGACCGGGCCCTCACTCCGTCTCCCGGATCCCCAGACCCCCCTCCGCCGCCCAGCGGGCGAGCAGGGTCGCCACTCCGCTTGGGTTTCGCCAGTGGTCCTCCGGAGTCAGTGTGGTGGGTATGTTTGTGCAGGTGAACAGGTGTTGTGTGTCGTGCACTTGCGTGCCGCATAGCGCACAGAGTGGTGTTGGGTGTGTGTCCGGTGTAATGTTGTGTAGGTAGGAGTGGAGGGCTGGTGATTTGTTGGTTCGGAGTTGTGCTAGGAGTTGTCTGGTTCTGTGTGGTAGGTCTTGCTCTGATGGGTCTATTTCTGGTGCTGGTGCATGTATTACTTTGTTGTGTTGTCTGGTGTCCAAGTGTGTTTGTACAAAGTGGGTGTGTATGTCTTTCATGTTCTGTTTTATGGTGTCGTTGTTGGTGTCCTGTGGTGCTGTGTCTTTGTTGTGTGTGTAGTTGTTGTTGTGGAAGATTGTTTGTTTCTTTTGTCTGGGTGGTGGTGGTTGTTGAGTGAGTGGGTGTAGTGGGTGGGTTGGGTGTTGGGCTTTTTGTCTGATTTGCGATGCGTGTAGTTTTAGATGGGTGTTCAGTGGGAGAGTTTTTGTTTCCTCATGCAAGTGTTGTATGTTTGTGTCTTGTGTGCATCCTGTTGCTATTCTGAGTGCTGTGTTCTGTGTGGTCTGGAGTTTTGTCTTGTTTGTGTCCGATAGTATTGGTGACCATATAGTGTTTGCGTATTCGAGGCGTGTGAGTGTGGTTGCTTTGTATGTGGTGAGTATAGTTTCTTTGGATTTTCCCCAGTGAGTGGTTGTTAAGGCTTTAAGTATTTTGTTTGATTGCTTGGCGCGGGTTAGAGTGTGTTGTGTGTGTTTTGAGAAGGTGAGTTTGGGGTCCCATGTTAATCCCAGTATTTTGGGTTCGCGGACTGTGGGTAGGGTGGTGTTATCTATTTGTAAAGTGAGCCTGTTGCTGTATTCTGCCGGATCCGGTGTGAACAGAGTGGTGGTGGTTTTGTCTGCGTTGAGTGTGAGTTGGTTCTGTTTTGTCCAGTTGTATATGTCGTGGAGATATTTTTGTACTTGTTGTTGTGCCTGTTGTGGTTTGACATGTGTGGATAGAATGGTGATGTTGTCTGCATATGTAACTGTGTGTACATTTGGAGGTGGTTGTGGTAAGTCTGCCATGTATATGTTGAATAGTGTTGGTGAAAGTACTCCCCCCTGTGGTACCCCCGTTTTCGTGTTTCTATGTTCTGATGTTTCCCCCCGGTATTGAGTGTATTGTCTGCGTCCCCTTATGTAGTTGAAGATGTATTTGATGATGATGTTTGGGGTGTTAGTGTTGTTGAGTTTGTTTGTGAGTGTGTGTAGGTTTACCGTGTCAAAGGCTTTGGACATGTCTAGGGCTATGGCAACTGTTCGTTGTGGTGGTTTTTGTTGATTGAAACCTGTGGCTATGATGTTGTGTATGTGGTGTAGTGCTGTGGTTGTGGAGTGTTGTTTTCGGAAGCCGTGTTGGTGAGAGGGTAGTTGAGTGTTGTTGGTAATGAAGGGTAGTATTACCTTTTCCATTGTTTTGGCTATTGGGCTGAGTAGTGCTATTGGTCTGTAAGATGGGCCGAGTGCGTGGTTTTTGTTGGGTTTTGGTATTGGGATTATTTTTGCAGTCTTCCATATTGCGGGGATGGTGTTGGTGTTGAGTGATGTGTTGTAAGTGTGTGTGAGTAGTGTTATTGCTTTGGGGCCTAGGTGTTTCAGATGTCTGATGTTTATGTTGTCTGGGCCTGTGGAGTTGTTGCTTTTGGAGCGTTGTAGTGCTTGTTTGACTTGTTGTTCTGTGATGGTTATGGGCGTGGTGTTGAGTTTTCGTATTTTGCGTTGTAGTTGTCTGTATGTTCTGTTGGTTTTGTGTTGTATTATGTTGGTGAATTGTTTGTTGAATGCTCGTGCTTTCTGTTTGTTGGATATTGCCGTGTGTTGTCCGAACTGTATTGTGGTGTTTTCTGGTGCTTTTTGTTCTTTGTTTGATAGTCTTGTTACTGTGTTCCAGAGTATGTGTTGTTTGTGTCTGTGGTTCCATGCATCCGTTAAGTGTTCTTTCCATAGCTCTTGTTTGTGTTTTTGGATTTGTGTGTCTATTTCTTTGTTTAGGTCTGTGATGCGTGGGTCTTGGTGGTTTTGTTGTCTGATGTCGTTTCTTTGGCTGATGAGTGTTCTGATGTGTTGTGGTAGGAGAAGTGATTTGCTTTTTATTTTTCCGTGGGGTATGTGGTGTTTGTCTGCTGTAAGTATGAGGTTTGTGAGCATGGTGTTGGCTGTGTGGATGTTGTCAGGTATGGTTATGTTCTCCAGTGCTGATTCTATTTCAGAGGTGTATCCTTCCCAGTCTGCTTTCCTGTAATTTGTGTAAGTTTGAAGGTGTTGTTGTAGGCGGAAAGGAGCACGCGTGTTGTGTGTGATTTTGATAGGAAGGTGGTCTGAACTGAGTGCGTGTATTGTGGTCCATGTTGTTCTGTTTGTGATGCTGTTGCTGGCTGTTGTGATGTCCGGTGATGTTGGTTGTTGGTTGATGTTTGTAGGTTTTCTGGTGGGTGTGTTTGCGTTTAGAGTGATTTGTTGGGAGTTTTGTAGTATGTCTGCAATGTGGGTGCCTCTGTGGTCGTCGTAGGGAGAGTGCCATTGTGTTGAGTGAGCGTTGATGTCTGCGGTTAGAATGGTGTTGTTCAGCGAGTTTATGTATTGGAAGGTGTTGGTGATGTCTGTGTCTTCTGTGGCGTGGTCTGGTCGGGTGGTATCTCTGGGGGGTATATACATGTTGCATATGTGTCGTCTTTTGTGGTTGGTTATGTGAATCTTTACGGTTTGAATTTCTGTAGTGTTGGTGTTAATGTTGTTGGGGATGTTCATGGGAGTGAATGTGTATCTACTGTATATCTATAAAAAAAATCCTCGTCTCACCCCTCAGGTGGTGTCCATCCCTCATTCAGCTGGGGTCCTCTACCAGAGGCCAGGAAGCTTGAGGGTTCTGCGCAGTATCCTTGCCGTTCCCAGCACTGCACATTTCTGGACTGAGATGTCCGATGTTGTTCCCGGGATCTGTTGCAACCACTCATCATCTAGTTTGGGGGTCACTGCCCCGAGTGCTCCGACCACCACAGGCACGACTGTCCCCTTTACCTTCCAGGCTCTCTCCAGCTCCTCTCTGAGCCCTTGGGATTTCTCGAGTTTCTCGTGTTCCTTCTTTCTGATGTTTCCAGCACTTGGGACCGCTACATCCACTACAACGGCTTTCCTCTGCCCTTTATCTATCATCAGGATATCTGGTTGGTTCGCCATTACCATCTTGTCAGTCTGGATCTGGAAGTCCCATAGGATCTTCGCTCTGTCATTCTCCACCACCTTCGGAGGTGTTTCCCATTTTGACCTTGGGGTTTCCAGTCCGTACTCCGCACAGATGTTTCGGTAGACTATGCCAGCCACCTGGTTATGGCGTTCCATATAGGCTTTCCCTGCCAGCACCTTACACCCTGCAGTTATGTGTTAGATCGTCTCAGGTGCCTCTTTGCACAACCTACACCTTGGGTCTTGTCTGGTGTGGTATATCTGGGCCTCAATGGCTCTAGTGCTCAGGGCCTGCTCCTGAGCAGCCAGGATGAGTGCCTCTGTACTGTCCTTCAGGCCAGCCCTCTCTAGCCACTGATGGGAATTCTTGAGATCGGCCACTTCAGTTATGGTCCGGTGGTACATCCCGTGTAGGGGCTTGTCCTCCGATGATGGTCCCTCTTCCAGCGCCTCATCCTCTGTTGCCCATTGTCTGAGACATTCTCTGAGTACGTCATCCGTTGGAGCCTTCTCCTTGATGTATTCATGGAGCTTGGATGTTTCATCCTGGACAGTGGCTCTCACACTCACTAGTCCCCAGCCGCTTTCCTTGTTGCCAGTTCAAGGTTGCCATTGGCTTGTGGTACACCGAGGTACTTGTAGCTGTCCTCAATGTCTGCTATTGTTCCTTCGGGGAGTGAGACCCCTTCAGTCCGGACTACCGTTCCTCTCTTAGTCACCATCCGACTATCACATCCCGATGTCGCTGCTGTAGATCCTGGTTGTGTGGATCAGGGAGTCTATGTCCCTTTCACTCTTAGCATACAGCTTTATGTCATCCATGTAGAGGAGGTGACTGATCGTAGCTTCATTTCTGAGGCTGTATCCATAGCCTGTCTTGGTGATTACTTGGCTTAGGGAGTTCAGTCCTATGCAGAACAGCAATGGGGAGAGTGCATCACCTTGGTATATGCCACATTTGATGGACACTTGGGTAAGTGGCTTGCCATTGGCTTCAAGTGTGGTTTTCCACATCCTCATCAAGTTCGCAACGAAGGCTCTTAGGGTCCTGTTCACCTTATACACATCCAAGCATTCAGTGATCCATGTATGTGGCATCGAGTCATAGGCTTTCTTTTAATCAATCCAGGCTGTGCACAGGTTGGTACATCGGGACCTGCAGTCTTGTGCGACTGTTCTGTCAACCAGGAGCTGATGTTTGGCTCCCCTGGTATCTCTACCAATGCCCTTCCGTGCTTCGCTCATGTATTGATCCATGTGTGCACTTATCTTAGCCGCAACATGAGCTTCCAAAATTGTGGAGGGACAGGTTATTGGCCGATAGTTGGATGCGACTGCACCCTTTGAGGGATCTTTCATGATAAGGATCGTTCGCCCTTCGGTTAGCCATCCTGGGTGAGTCCCATCCCTAGGCAGCTGGTTCATTTGTGCTGCTGGGCGCTCATGGAGTGCTGTGAGTCTCTTTAGCCAGTAAGTGTGGACCATGTCCGGGCCTGGTGCTGTCCAGTTCTTCATATTTGAGACTATTTCCTTTATGTCTGCCACTGTTATGGTAATTGGGTTCTGTTCAGGGAGGTGTCTGTGCTCCTCTCTTTGGGTGACCAGCCATTGTGCACTGCTGTTATGTGCAACCTCCTTCTCCCATCTGCCTCCCCAGTACCTTTCAGTTTCCAGTCTTGGTGGATCAGCTCTGTTGTTAGGACCCTGCCACTGAGCGTACACTTTCGCAGGTTGTGTTGCAAACAGCCTGTTTATTCGTCTGGCCTCATTCTCTTTCGTGTACCGCTTTAGGCGGCTGGACAAGGCTTGGAGCCTTTGTTTCGAGTGCTTCATATATGGTCATCTGGATGTACCTCTCAGGATCGGCCTTTTCATCACACCTCTCTGGACCTCAGTCAATTGACTCACATCTTTCCGAGCCGCCTTGATCTTAGCCTCCAACCGTCTTTTCCATGGTCGGTAATGTATCTCATGGCTTCCATGGTTGCTCTTATAGCCAAGCATCTCAAGGATCACTGATGCTGAAGCGTATATCAGTTCATTTCCGTGATCGTTACGGTAAGGATCGCCCTCAGTGCTGAATTCACACTTTCCAAGAGACTTTCAGGTGGTACTTCACATAGCCGTTGTAATCGGATTCTAGGTTTCCCAGCTTTCATTCTTGCCATGATCTTAGCTTTCAGGTCAGTTGCTGCCTCGCTCAGCATTTCATTCATTGGGGCTGGCCTCCCAATCTCATCATCTGCATTCACTCTGGTATGAACTCCTCCTCTGATCTGGCAGCCTGGGGCCCCTCACCATGGAACCTGCGTTGTACCTCATCAATCTCAAGTTGTGACAGCAGTTGCCGTTTGTGGATGTTGGAACACTGAGTTACGAGTTGTTTCGTGGCCACCCGTGACTGTGGGTTTTGAAGTAACCATTTAGCCCACATTCTCTCCATGTAACCTCTCTGACTAGGCTTGCTTGAGTAGTAGCATTCCAACAGAGCCATGTTATTGCATCTTGCCCATCTCTGCTCCATTTTTCATCAAGGTGCTCTGGTTCCCCAGCACCTGACGCAGACCTTGTTTGGCCGGGCGACGTCTGAGCTGGCATGTCATTCATTTTATTGTCTCTCATCATTGTATGAGGTACGCATTAGCGTGAAGGCTCTTGCCCAAGGACCCACACTGGATGGTGTTATGTGCTCATTTTTTGCCCCAAGTGGGGAGCGGAGGGACGGGCGCTGGGGGGGGGGGCCATCGTGGTGGGGCAGGCCCCTACGCGGGATGTGCCACCGGACCGTGGCTGAGGTGGCTGATCTCAAGAAGTCCTATCGGTGGCTGGAGGGGACTGGCCTGGGGGACAGCGCAGGGGCGCTCATCCTGGCTGCTCAGGAGCGGGCCTTGGGCGCCGGAGCCGTCGAGGCCCGGATGTGCCGCGCCGGACAGGACCCGGGGTGTGGGTTGTGCGGGGAGGCGCCTGGGACGATCCGGCACGTGGCTGCGGGGTGTGGGATGCTGGCAGGGGGGGCCTGCGTGGAGCGCCATGGCCAGGTGGCTGGCGTGGTCTGCCGAGGCATCTGTGCGGAGTGTGGACTGGGGGCCCCGGGGTCGGAGTGGGGGGCACCTCCGAGGGTGGTGGAGGGTGGCGGAGCGGGGATCCTGTGGGACTTCCGGATCCAGACTGTCCGGATGGTGGTGGCGAGCCAGCCAGATGTCGTGGTCGTGGATGGGGGGCGGAGGAGGGCCGTTGTGGTGGATGTGGCGGTCCCAGGTGGTGGAGGCATCGGGAGGGGGGAGCATGGGGGGCTCGGGGGGTACCAGGGGCTCGGGGAGGGGCTGGGGAGGGCCTGGGGGGTGGGGGTGGTGGTCGTGCCTGTGGTGGTCGGGGCGCTCGGGGCAGTGACCCCCGGACTGGATGGGTGGTTGCGACAGATCCCGGGACCAGCGTCGGACATCTCGGTCCGGAGGTGTGCGGTGCTGGGAGCGGCGGGGGTACTGCGCGGGGCCCTCGGGCTTCCTGGCCTCTGGTGGAGGACCCGAGCTGAATGAGGGACGGACACCACCCGAGGACACCTCCTATTGGCTCCATGATAAGAGCTCCACCCAGCAAAGAATTAACCCTTTAAAACCTGATTCTGAGCTTTCACAATTATTTACCGCCATTTGCGTAATATCTACAGTATACAGAAGGAATCAAGCAATTTTTACCAATGTATCTGTAGGTGATGTTTATTTATTATGTACACAGAGATAAAGAGTAATGGCACAGCTCTGCAGTATCTTTCCACTTTTATATATGTATGCTATACTAAATAAAATGAATAGGGCACCATATAATGCAACAGTTATGCAACTCCCTAAATAATGATGTGAATTTTCAGTTGTTGCTAAATCAGTTAGGATGTTATAATTTGTGGTGTAGATGCGAATTTAGGAGAGCAGGACAATATATCGCATTGCAATTGGAGCAGCAGCTTGGTTGATGATGTCCCCAAACCGGCTCATCTATTATATTTGTCGTGCAATACAATGAAAATGAGCACAATTGCAAAACATAGGCTTCTTATATTTTAAAATAAAATAATCACATGTTTACCGTTCTGGGGTTTCTACAATCATGAATGGAGGCATTATTTACAGCAGGTTGATGTTGTTGTTGTTGTCGACCCCACCCGTGCCCCGACATTGGGGGACCGGGCCCTCACTCCGTCTCCCGGATCCCCAGACCCCCCTCCGCCGCCCAGCGGGCGAGCAGGGCCGCCACTCCGCTTGGGTTTCGCCAGAGGTCCTCCGGAGTCAGTGTGGTGGGTATGTTTGTGCAGGTGAACAGGTGTTGTGTGTCGTGCACTTGCGTGCCGCATAGCGCACAGAGTGGTGTTGGGTGTGTGTCCGGTGTAATGTTGTGTAGGTAGGAGTGGAGGGCTGGTGATTTGTTGGTTTGGAGTTGTGCTAGGAGTTGTCTGGTTCTGTGTGGTAGGTCTTGCTCTGATGGGTCTATTTCTGGTGCTGGTGCATGTATTACTTTGTTGTGTTGTCTGGTGTCCAAGTGTGTTTGTACAAAGTGGGTGTGTATGTCTTTCATGTTCTGTTTTATGGTGTCGTTGTTGGTGTCCTGTGGTGCTGTGTCTTTGTTGTGTGTGTAGTTGTTGTTGTGGAAGATTGTTTGTTTCTTTTGTCTGGGTGGTAGTGGTTGTTGAGTGAGTGGGTGTAGTGGGTGGGTTGGGTGTTGGGCTTTTTGTCTGATTTGCGATGCGTGTAGTTTTAGATGGGTGTTCAGTGGGAGAGTTTTTGTTTCCTCATGCAAGTGTTGTATGTTTGTGTCTTGTGTGCATCCTGTTGCTATTCTGAGTGCGGTGTTCTGTGTGGTCTGGAGTTTTGTCTTGTTTGTGTCCGATAGTGTTGGTGACCATATAGTGTTTGCGTATTCGAGGCGTGTGAGTGTGGTTGCTTTGTATGTGGTGAGTATAGTTTCTTTGGATTTTCCCCAGTGAGTGGTTGTTAAGGCTTTAAGTATTTTGTTTGATTGCTTGGCGCGGGTTAGAGTGTGTTGTGTGTGTTTTGAGAAGGTGAGTTTAGGGTCCCATGTTAATCCCAGTATTTTGCGTTCACGGACTGTGGGTAGGGTGGTGTTATCTATTTGTAAAGTGAGTCTGTTGCTGTATTCTGCCGGATCCGGTGTGAACAGAGTGGTGGTGGTTTTGTCTGCGTTGAGTGTGAGTTGGTTCTGTTTTGTCCAGTTGTATATGTCGTGGAGATATTTTTGTACTTGTTGTTGTGCCTGTTGTGGTTTGACATGTGTGGATAGAATGGTGATGTCGTCTGCATATGTAACTGTGTGTACATTTGGAGGTGGTTGTGGTAAGTCTGCCATGTATATGTTGAATAGTGTTGGTGAAAGTACTCCCCCCTGTGGTACCCCCGTTTTCGTGCTTCTGTGTTCTGATGTTTCCCCCCGGTATTGAGTGTATTGTCTGCGTCCCCTTATGTAGTTGAAGATGTATTTGATGATGATGTTTGGGGTGTTAGTGTTGTTGAGTTTGTTTGTGAGTGTGTGTAGGTTTACCGTGTCAAAGGCTTTGGACATGTCTAGGGCTATGGCAACTGTTCGTTGTGGTGGTTTTTGTTGATTGAAACCTGTGGCTATGATGTTGTGTATGTGGTGTAGTGCTGTGGTTGTGGAGTGTTGTTTTCGGAAGCCGTGTTGGTGAGAGGGTAGTTGAGTGTTGTTGGTAATGAAGGGTAGTATTACCTTTTCCATTGTTTTGGCTATTGGGCTGAGTAGTGCTATTGGTCTGTAGGATGGGCCGAGTGCGTGGTTTTTGTTGGGTTTTGGTATTGGGATTATTTTTGCAGTCTTCCATATTGCGGGGATGGTGTTGGTGTTGAGTGATGTGTTGTAAGTGTGTGTGAGTAGTGTTATTGCTTTGGGGCCTAGGTGTTTCAGATGTCTGATGTTTATGTTGTCTGGGCCTGTGGAGTTGTTGCTTTTGAAGCGTTGTAGTGCTTGTTTGACTTGTTGTTCTGTGATGGTTATGGGCGTGGTGTTGAGTTTTCGTATTTTGCGTTGTAGTTGTCTGTACGTTCTGTTGGTTTTGTGTTGTATTATGTTGGTGAATTGTTTGTTGAATGCTCGTGCTTTCTGTTTGTTGGATATTGCCGTGTGTTGTCCGAACTGTATTGTGGTGTTTTCTGGTGCTTTTTGTTCTTTGTTAGATAGTCTTGTTACTGTGTTCCAGAGTATGTATGGTTTGTGTCTGTGGTTCCATGCATCCGTTAAGTGTTCTTTCCATAGCTCTTGTTTGTGTTTTTGGATTTGTTTGTCTATTTCTTTGTTTAGGTCTGTGATGCGTGGGTCTTGGTGGTTTTGTTGTCTGATGTCGTTTCTTTGGCTGATGAGTGTTCTGATGTGTTGTGGTAGGAGAAGTGATTTGCTTTTTATTTTTCCGTGGGGTATGTGGTGTTTGTCTGCTGTAAGTATGAGGTTTGTGAGCATGGTGTTGGCTGTGTGGATGTTGTCAGGTATGGTTAAGTTCTCCAGTGCTGATTCTATTTCAGAGGTGTATCCTTCCCAGTCTGCTTTCCTGTAATTTGTGTAAGTTTGAAGGTGTTGTTGTAGGCGGAAAGGAGCACGCGTGTTGTGTGTGATTTTGATAGGAAGGTGGTCTGAACTGAGTGCGTGTATTGTGGTCCATGTTGTTCTGTTTGTGATGCTGTTGCTGGCTGTTGTGATGTCCGGTGATGTTGGTTGTTGGTTGATGTTTGTAGGTTTTCTGGTAGGTGTGTTTGCGTTTAGAGTGATTTGTTGGGAGTTCTGTAGTATGTCTGCAATGAGGGTGCCTCTGTGGTCGTCGTAGGGAGAGTGCCATTGTGTTGAGTGAGCGTTGATGTCTGCGGTTAGAATGGTGTTGTTCAGCGAGTTTATGTATTGGAAGGTGTTGGTGATGTCTGTGTCTTCTGTGGCGTGGTCTGGTCGGGTGGTATCTCTGGGGGGTATATACATGTTGCATATGTGTAGTCTTTTGTGGTTGGTTATGTGAATCTTTACGGTTTGAATTTCTGTAGTGTTGGTGTTAATGTTGTTGGGGATGTTCATGGGAGTGAATGTGACTGATTTGTGAATGTATGTGAGCAGTCCTCCTCCTCCCTTGTGTTCTCTGTCTTTCCTAATGCTGGTGTAGTTGGTGAGACGAGGTGTGTTGTGTTGTTTTTCTAGTTTGGTTTCTTGTATGGTGATGATGTCTGCGTGCTGTTGTGAGGCGAGTTCTTCTAGTTCTGTTTTCTTGTTTTGGATGCCGTTGATGTTTATTTGTAGTATGGTCAGTGTGTGTTTGTTGTTTTTGTTGGTGGGTGTTGTTCTTTGTGGGTTGTTCGGGGGTTGTGGTGTTGGGGTGTTTGTTGTTTGCGTGTGTGTTCTGCATGTCCACGTGTTTGTGTATTGGCGGGTGGTGATGCCGGAGCAATGTCTGTGTATCCAGTGTGGGTGTGTTGAGTTGCATCTGAGTGAGGTTTGTCTGCGTGTGATGATTCTATTGCAGCTATTGCAGGTCCAGGTTTGGGGGGGTGGTCTTGTGTTTGTTGTATCTCTGTTGGAGTTGTCTGTCCGTGTTGCCTTTGAGGGTAGTGTTGGTGAGGCGAGTGTGTTGTTTTGGTCTGTTTGTGCTCTGCTGCCTGTTGGTGTCCTACGAGGTGTTGTTGTTCGTGGTGGTGTTTTGGGATGTAGTCTGCATTTCCATGTTATGTTGTATTGTCTAGTGTTTATGTTTGTGCAATGTTTGTGTACCCAGTGTGGTGTGTGGTGGTTGCATCTGAAGGATGTCTGTCTTCTTGTAATCTGTTGTGTGCAAATGTCGCATGTCCAGGTAGTTTGTTGTGTGTGTGTTTGTTGCGTGCGTGAGAGTGTCTGTGTGGGCCCCGTATTTGTCTCTATGTCCCCCGCCTGGAGCAAAAGGTCCGCCCGCCACCCTGCCAGGTTCAGGGGGCGGTTAGCCGAAAAAAAAAAAAACGGCCGTAAGGGCACCCCGTTCGGGGTGCAGGGATTGGTTCCTGGATTTGTCCCCCAGTTCGGGGGGAACCCTCCAACTGCGAGTAAGCCAAGGAGTTTGGAGGTACAGCGGGTTGACAGCAGTGTGATCGAGCAGATTAGATAGAGTAGAATTTGAATGGGGCTTCACTGATTTATTTCATACAATTAATATCTAAAACACAGTTGAAAAATATTTGATTGTTAAAATATTTAAATACAAGAACTATATCAAGAAATTAACAAAACATAGTTTTTTTAGTTAGGAGAAAAGTCTAAAAACATATCACAAATGACAAACGTTGTGCCTCTCCTCCTCCTGTTCTTCAATGAAGCTGATCACCCTCCAGCTCCCGTTAGAAACATCGTGCTGCTGAAGGTGTGCCGGCAGAATGGTTGTGATACAGGAGGTGCTGTGGACTCTCCCAGAAACGAGGACCTAGTTTAGTTGTAGATCCAGTAAAACATAGTGCAAATGTGACATTATTTATAATGCACAGTTACAGTCTTGTGAATATTAAAAAATGTACTTCATGTAATGCAGGAAGCGAATATTTCAAACGAACTAAGGCAGCAAACAGTAAGAGCAAAATCGTGTTCCAAACATTAACTCTTTTTTTAAATGTCAATTACCTTGTGAGTAATAAGACAAAATGTGACTGTCAGACAGAGAACTGTCAGAGCAAACGGCAGATTTTAGAAAGTCCTGCCGAAATAAATCTGCACCCGACTGCGACTGTCAGCGTTGAACTGCCGCCATTGCTGTCAAAGTCAGACACATCTCCAAAATTGTTGGAGCAAATTTTTAAGCAGGCTTCATCTTGATAAATTGACCACGTATTTGACATTTACACCATAACGTTACCGCCTAAAATAATCGTAAAACAAAATTTTGTGTAACAACAAGAGTAATATGTACCCCAAAAGCTTTCAAAGCGTCTGAAAGTTTTCTCCTCCGTTTTTGTTGGGGCTTGGCTCGAAATGCATCATGATTGGCCGCCCGAAGTCCACGTGTCTGTCGGACGTGCTCTCATTGGTCTACAATACCATCACGGATGAATAAATACTCAAAGGGCTTGCCAGGCAAGCCCTTTGAACCCTTTAAATACTCAATGGGCTTGCCTGGCAAGCCCTTTGAGTATTTATTCCATTTTGCCCACTAGTTCACTAGTAAGGTCATTTTGACGCTTACTAGTGAACATGTAAGGCCATAAATGTGCCCACTAGTTCACTAGTAAGATCATTTTGAGGCTTACTAGTTGACATGTAAGCCACAAAACGCCCGCTAGTTCACTAGTAAGATAATTTTGAGGCTTCTAGTGAACATGTAAGCCACAGAACGCCCACTAGTTCACTAGTGAGATCATTTTGACGCTTACTAGTGAACATGTAAGCCACAAAACGCTCACTAGTTCACTAGTAAGGTCATTTTGACGCTTACTAGTGAACATGTAAGCCACAAAACGCTCACTGGTTCACTAGTAAGGTAATTTTGACGCTTACTAGTGAACATGTAAGGCCATAAATGTGCCCACTAGTTCCCTAGTAAGATCATTTTGACACTTATTTATGAACATGTCAGCCACAAAACGCTCACTCGTTCACTAGTAAGGTCATTTTGACGCTTACTAGTGAACATGTAAGCCACAAAACGCCCACTAGTTCACTAGTAAGATCATTTTGAGGCTTACTAGTGAACATGTAAGGCCATAAATGTGCCCACTAGTTCACTAGTAAGTTCATTTTGAGGCTTACTAGTTGACATGTAAGCCACACATCGCCTACTAGTTCACTAGTAAGATCATTTTGAGGCTTACTAGTGAACATGTAAGCCACAAAACGCCCAATAGTTCACTAGTAAGATCATTTTGACGCTTACTAGTGAACATGTAAGCCACAAAACGCTCACTAGTTTACTAGTAAGGTCATTTTGACGCTTACTAGTGAACATGTAAGCCACAAAACGCTCACTAGTTCACTAGTAAGGTCATTTTGACGCTTACTAGTGAACATGTAAGCCGCAAAACGCCCACTAGTTCACTAATAAGATTATTTTGACGCTTACTACTGAACATTTAAGGCCATAAATGTGCCCACTAGTTCACTGGTAAGATGATTTTGACGCTTACTAGTGAACATGTAAGGCCATAAATGTGCCCACTTGTAGTGCTAGTGACATTACACTGTACTTGCATTAAATGCAAATAAGGATGATTACGAAAACATGTAACGGTATCCTATTGGCTGTACGTTTCAAAATAGTGTCATCCCACCAGTCAGGGCTCATGATTTTGGAAATTCTGTGCCCACTTAGTTTTTTAAAACAACAATGGCGGACAGTGTCCTGAGACGTATTCGGCGAAGGTGCAGGGCAATAGAGAGTGCCTGTCATCAAGGGTCTGCCGGTGAAAGTGAAGCACGCGCGATAAACATTTCAATTGCTAATTTAAGAAGAGTTAGTGACCAGTTTAGCGCTGATACTATTCAAAGTTTGATTCAAAGTCCAATAGATCTCCGATCTGTCATCATTGCGGGACCCACTCCTAATGGTGGACGTGTTTGTTCCCATGTGGCACATCGTTTGCACACAGGTAAAATGGCTACCATTTTTTGTCATTGGTTTTTCGTATGTATTTTTATTCAAACTACACACGGGTTTTACTGACGACTTGCTGTGACTTACCTTCTATCACCCTGTCAAACGTCGTTTTATACCAGTGGTTTTCCTGCAAATCAGTAGACTATTAAGTAACGCGATGGCTGTACACTTTTAAGCAATAACTAGTGATCTTTTAGTTATTCAATTATAAGTTTGAATTATTTTTTTCTTGAGTAAAATGGTTAGAGAAAATAGCTGCTCGTGGTTTTGAAGCTGCATATACTTTTATGTACATCTGTGTCTATATGCCTGTACTGTATACAGTATATAAAAAACACGTAGTGATTCGTTTGCTTGAATTCCTTAATCCTTTTATTTCCATACTTTAGGTAGACGAGGAAGACCAGCACTTGAAATTACAAGTGATCAAATTGAACTGCTCCCCACTCAGGGCTTTACAGTGAGAGCCATCACTGAGATGTTGTGTTGTTCCTCTTCATACCTGCATAAAAAAATGAAGTTTTTTCAGATTTCAGCCAGAAATAGATTTACTCCCATTCATGATGTTGACCTGGAAGAGCATGTCAGAAGATTGCACAGCCAATTTCCCAGATCAGGCTCGGAAGCAAGTGTTCTGCTACATACTCTTGTCCCTTCATGTATATATCATTATATTCATTGTGAAAGTGTACTTTCTTTATTGTGTTGTTTTATGAACCTGTTGCAGATGATGAGGGCATACCTGCGTGCTGATGGTATTGTAGTACAAAGAAAAAGAGTTCGAGAAATCCTCAACCGTATTGAGCCAGCTGCTGCAGCCCAGAGATGGAGACAGACTGTGGCTAGAAGAACATACTATGTGCCATTCCCCAATAGTTTATGGCACATAGATGGGCATATGCGTCTCATTCGGTAATAAGGGATCATCTTATATTTGTACTCGTGGGAGCATTAGAAAGCCATATTGTATGGACAGCACAGATTAAATTGAATTTTATCATTTGTATATCCAAGTTACACAAACTCCAAATTGCCTCCATGTAGTCTTAAGTGCACAGCAATACCTTCTCTACCGAGATGATATTTCAAACAAGATATGAAACTTGATTGTTTTCTTGTATTTAATCATTATTCTTTTCATGTTTGTTTTACAGGTGGGTGTTTGTGACACATGCCGGCATTGATGGGAATTCCAGGCTAATAACGTACCTTCAACTGGAGCACAGACAACACAGCTTTGACAGTGTTGAAATATTTTGTCCAAGCCACCTGCCTGTATGGGTTACCCTCCAGAGTAAGATCCGACCATGGTGGTGAAAACACTGGTTGCTCTTTTAATGAACCTACTGCAGGGACAAGACACCAAAATTATTTCTAGCTCCAGCCAACACCCCCTCACAATTTACTCACACCTCCCATGGCCTGATTATCCACCAACAGGGGCCCTTTTTGGATTATCATTTTGGCATAGGAACTTTCCTTTCCTATCCTAACCGAGTGAGATGAGCCGGTAGCACCTGGAGCAAAGATCGTCTAAATTTTAATAATGCTTAGGAAAGGTTCTGACCATCCTTTACGAAAGGAAAGGAGATATATTATGCAGCAGGAATATTTAAAGGGGAAGTCTTTTTTTATGTTGTTGTTGTTGTTGTTGTCGACCCCACCCGTGCCCCGACATTGGGGGACCGGGCCCTCACTCCGTCTCCCGGATCCCCAGACCCCCCTCCGCCGCCCAGCGGGCGAGCAGGGCCGCCACTCCGCTTGGGTTTCGCCAGTGGTCCTCCGGAGTCAGTGTGGTGGGTATGTTTGTGCAGGTGAACAGGTGTTGTGTGTCGTGCACTTGCGTGCCGCATAGCGCACAGAGTGGTGTTGGGTGTGTGTCCGGTGTAATGTTGTGTAGGTAGGAGTGGAGGGCTGGTGATTTGTTGGTTCGGAGTTGTGCTAGGAGTTGTCTGGTTCTGTGTGGTAGGTCTTGCTCTGATGGGTCTATTTCTGGTGCTGGTGCATGTATTACTTTGTTGTGTTGTCTGGTGTCCAAGTGTGTTTGTACAAAGTGGGTGTGTATGTCTTTCATGTTCTGTTTTATGGTGTCGTTGTTGGTGTCCTGTGGTGCTGTGTCTTTGTTGTGTGTGTAGTTGTTGTTGTGGAAGATTGTTTGTTTCTTTTGTCTGGGTGGTGGTGGTTGTTGAGTGAGTGGGTGTAGTGGGTGGGTTGGGTGTTGGGCTTTTTGTCTGATTTGCGATGCGTGTAGTTTTAGATGGGTGTTCAGTGGGAGAGTTTTTGTTTCCTCATGCAAGTGTTGTATGTTTGTGTCTTGTGTGCATCCTGTTGCTATTCTGAGTGCTGTGTTCTGTGTGGTCTGGAGTTTTGTCTTGTTTGTGTCCGATAGTATTGGTGACCATATAGTGTTTGCGTATTCGAGGCGTGTGAGTGTGGTTGCTTTGTATGTGGTGAGTATAGTTTCTTTGGATTTTCCCCAGTGAGTGGTTGTTAAGGCTTTAAGTATTTTGTTTGATTGCTTGGCGCGGGTTAGAGTGTGTTGTGTGTGTTTTGAGAAGGTGAGTTTGGGGTCCCATGTTAATCCCAGTATTTTGGGTTCGCGGACTGTGGGTAGGGTGGTGTTATCTATTTGTAAAGTGAGCCTGTTGCTGTATTCTGCCGGATCCGGTGTGAACAGAGTGGTGGTGGTTTTGTCTGCGTTGAGTGTGAGTTGGTTCTGTTTTGTCCAGTTGTATATGTCGTGGAGATATTTTTGTACTTGTTGTTGTGCCTGTTGTGGTTTGACATGTGTGGATAGAATGGTGATGTCGTCTGCATATGTAACTGTGTGTACATTTGGAGGTGGTTGTGGTAAGTCTGCCATGTATATGTTGAATAGTGTTGGTGAAAGTACTCCCCCCTGTGGTACCCCCGTTTTCGTGTTTCTATGTTCTGATGTTTCCCCCCGGTATTGAGTGTATTGTCTGCGTCCCCTTATGTAGTTGAAGATGTATTTGATGATGATGTTTGGGGTGTTAGTGTTGTTGAGTTTGTTTGTGAGTGTGTGTAGGTTTACCGTGTCAAAGGCTTTGGACATGTCTAGGGCTATGGCAACTGTTCGTTGTGGTGGTTTTTGTTGATTGAAACCTGTGGCTATGATGTTGTGTATGTGGTGTAGTGCTGTGGTTGTGGAGTGTTGTTTTCGGAAGCCGTGTTGGTGAGAGGGTAGTTGAGTGTTGTTGGTAATGAAGGGTAGTATTACCTTTTCCATTGTTTTGGCTATTGGGCTGAGTAGTGCTATTGGTCTGTAAGATGGGCCGAGTGCGTGGTTTTTGTTGGGTTTTGGTATTGGGATTATTTTTGCAGTCTTCCATATTGCGGGGATGGTGTTGGTGTTGAGTGATGTGTTGTAAGTGTGTGTGAGTAGTGTTATTGCTTTGGGGCCTAGGTGTTTCAGATGTCTGATGTTTATGTTGTCTGGGCCTGTGGAGTTGTTGCTTTTGGAGCGTTGTAGTGCTTGTTTGACTTGTTGTTCTGTGATGGTTATGGGCGTGGTGTTGAGTTTTCGTATTTTGCGTTGTAGTTGTCTGTATGTTCTGTTGGTTTTGTGTTGTATTATGTTGGTGAATTGTTTGTTGAATGCTCGTGCTTTCTGTTTGTTGGATATTGCCGTGTGTTGTCCGAACTGTATTGTGGTGTTTTCTGGTGCTTTTTGTTCTTTGTTTGATAGTCTTGTTACTGTGTTCCAGAGTATGTGTTGTTTGTGTCTGTGGTTCCATGCATCCGTTAAGTGTTCTTTCCATAGCTCTTGTTTGTGTTTTTGGATTTGTGTGTCTATTTCTTTGTTTAGGTCTGTGATGCGTGGGTCTTGGTGGTTTTGTTGTCTGATGTCGTTTCTTTGGCTGATGAGTGTTCTGATGTGTTGTGGTAGGAGAAGTGATTTGCTTTTTATTTTTCCGTGGGGTATGTGGTGTTTGTCTGCTGTAAGTATGAGGTTTGTGAGCATGGTGTTGGCTGTGTGGATGTTGTCAGGTATGGTTATGTTCTCCAGTGCTGATTCTATTTCAGAGGTGTATCCTTCCCAGTCTGCTTTCCTGTAATTTGTGTAAGTTTGAAGGTGTTGTTGTAGGCGGAAAGGAGCACGCGTGTTGTGTGTGATTTTGATAGGAAGGTGGTCTGAACTGAGTGCGTGTATTGTGGTCCATGTTGTTCTGTTTGTGATGCTGTTGCTGGCTGTTGTGATGTCCGGTGATGTTGGTTGTTGGTTGATGTTTGTAGGTTTTCTGGTGGGTGTGTTTGCGTTTAGAGTGATTTGTTGGGAGTTTTGTAGTATGTCTGCAATGTGGGTGCCTCTGTGGTCGTCGTAGGGAGAGTGCCATTGTGTTGAGTGAGCGTTGATGTCTGCGGTTAGAATGGTGTTGTTCAGCGAGTTTATGTATTGGAAGGTGTTGGTGATGTCTGTGTCTTCTGTGGCGTGGTCTGGTCGGGTGGTATCTCTGGGGGGTATATACATGTTGCATATGTGTCGTCTTTTGTGGTTGGTTATGTGAATCTTTACGGTTTGAATTTCTGTAGTGTTGGTGTTAATGTTGTTGGGGATGTTCATGGGAGTGAATGTGTATCTACTGTATATCTATAAAAAAAATCCTCGTCTCACCCCTCAGGTGGTGTCCATCCCTCATTCAGCTGGGGTCCTCTACCAGAGGCCAGGAAGCTTGAGGGTTCTGCGCAGTATCCTTGCCGTTCCCAGCACTGCACATTTCTGGACTGAGATGTCCGATGTTGTTCCCGGGATCTGTTGCAACCACTCATCATCTAGTTTGGGGGTCACTGCCCCGAGTGCTCCGACCACCACAGGCACGACTGTCCCCTTTACCTTCCAGGCTCTCTCCAGCTCCTCTCTGAGCCCTTGGGATTTCTCGAGTTTCTCGTGTTCCTTCTTTCTGATGTTTCCAGCACTTGGGACCGCTACATCCACTACAACGGCTTTCCTCTGCCCTTTATCTATCATCAGGATATCTGGTTGGTTCGCCATTACCATCTTGTCAGTCTGGATCTGGAAGTCCCATAGGATCTTCGCTCTGTCATTCTCCACCACCTTCGGAGGTGTTTCCCATTTTGACCTTGGGGTTTCCAGTCCGTACTCCGCACAGATGTTTCGGTAGACTATGCCAGCCACCTGGTTATGGCGTTCCATATAGGCTTTCCCTGCCAGCACCTTACACCCTGCAGTTATGTGTTAGATCGTCTCAGGTGCCTCTTTGCACAACCTACACCTTGGGTCTTGTCTGGTGTGGTATATCTGGGCCTCAATGGCTCTAGTGCTCAGGGCCTGCTCCTGAGCAGCCAGGATGAGTGCCTCTGTACTGTCCTTCAGGCCAGCCCTCTCTAGCCACTGATGGGAATTCTTGAGATCGGCCACTTCAGTTATGGTCCGGTGGTACATCCCGTGTAGGGGCTTGTCCTCCGATGATGGTCCCTCTTCCAGCGCCTCATCCTCTGTTGCCCATTGTCTGAGACATTCTCTGAGTACGTCATCCGTTGGAGCCTTCTCCTTGATGTATTCATGGAGCTTGGATGTTTCATCCTGGACAGTGGCTCTCACACTCACTAGTCCCCAGCCGCTTTCCTTGTTGCCAGTTCAAGGTTGCCATTGGCTTGTGGTACACCGAGGTACTTGTAGCTGTCCTCAATGTCTGCTATTGTTCCTTCGGGGAGTGAGACCCCTTCAGTCCGGACTACCGTTCCTCTCTTAGTCACCATCCGACTATCACATCCCGATGTCGCTGCTGTAGATCCTGGTTGTGTGGATCAGGGAGTCTATGTCCCTTTCACTCTTAGCATACAGCTTTATGTCATCCATGTAGAGGAGGTGACTGATCGTAGCTTCATTTCTGAGGCTGTATCCATAGCCTGTCTTGGTGATTACTTGGCTTAGGGAGTTCAGTCCAATGCAGAACAGCAATGGGGAGAGTGCATCACCTTGGTATATGCCACATTTGATGGACACTTGGGTAAGTGGCTTGCCATTGGCTTCAAGTGTGGTTTTCCACATCCTCATCAAGTTCGCAACGAAGGCTCTTAGGGTCCTGTTCACCTTATACACATCCAAGCATTCAGTGATCCATGTATGTGGCATCGAGTCATAGGCTTTCTTTTAATCAATCCAGGCTGTGCACAGGTTGGTACATCGGGACCTGCAGTCTTGTGCGACTGTTCTGTCAACCAGGAGCTGATGTTTGGCTCCCCTGGTATCTCTACCAATGCCCTTCCGTGCTTCGCTCATGTATTGATCCATGTGTGCACTTATCTTAGCCGCAACATGAGCTTCCAAAATTGTGGAGGGACAGGTTATTGGCCGATAGTTGGATGCGACTGCACCCTTTGAGGGATCTTTCATGATAAGGATCGTTCGCCCTTCGGTTAGCCATCCTGGGTGAGTCCCATCCCTAGGCAGCTGGTTCATTTGTGCTGCTGGGCGCTCATGGAGTGCTGTGAGTCTCTTTAGCCAGTAAGTGTGGACCATGTCCGGGCCTGGTGCTGTCCAGTTCTTCATATTTGAGACTATTTCCTTTATGTCTGCCACTGTTATGGTAATTGGGTTCTGTTCAGGGAGGTGTCTGTGCTCCTCTCTTTGGGTGACCAGCCATTGTGCACTGCTGTTATGTGCAACCTCCTTCTCCCATCTGCCTCTCCAGTACCTTTCAGTTTCCAGTCTTGGTGGATCAGCTCTGTTGTTAGGACCCTGCCACTGAGCGTACACTTTCGCAGGTTGTGTTGCAAACAGCCTGTTTATTCGTCTGGCCTCATTCTCTTTCGTGTACCGCTTTAGGCGGCTGGACAAGGCTTGGAGCCTTTGTTTCGAGTGCTTCATATATGGTCATCTGGATGTACCTCTCAGGATCGGCCTTTTCATCACACCTCTCTGGACCTCAGTCAATTGACTCACATCTTTCCGAGCCGCCTTGATCTTAGCCTCCAACCGTCTTTTCCATGGTCGGTAATGTATCTCATGGCTTCCATGGTTGCTCTTATAGCCAAGCATCTCAAGGATCACTGATGCTGAAGCGTATATCAGTTCATTTCCGTGATCGTTACGGTAAGGATCGCCCTCAGTGCTGAATTCACACTTTCCAAGAGACTTTCAGGTGGTACTTCACATAGCCGTTGTAATCGGATTCTAGGTTTCCCAGCTTTCATTCTTGCCATGATCTTAGCTTTCAGGTCAGTTGCTGCCTCGCTCAGCATTTCATTCATTGGGGCTGGCCTCCCAATCTCATCATCTGCATTCACTCTGGTATGAACTCCTCCTCTGATCTGGCAGCCTGGGGCCCCTCACCATGGAACCTGCGTTGTACCTCATCAATCTCAAGTTGTGACAGCAGTTGCCGTTTGTGGATGTTGGAACACTGAGTTACGAGTTGTTTCGTGGCCACCCGTGACTGTGGGTTTCGAAGTAACCATTTAGCCCACATTCTCTCCATGTAACCTCTCTGACTAGGCTTGCTTGAGTAGTAGCATTCCAACAGAGCCATGTTATTGCATCTTGCCCATCTCTGCTCCATTTTTCATCAAGGTGCTTTGGTTCCCCAGCACCTGACGCAGACCTTGTTTGGCCGGGCGACGTCTGAGCTGGCATGTCATTCATTTTATTGTCTCTCATCATTGTATGAGGTACGCATTAGCGTGAAGGCTCTTGCCCAAGGACCCACACTGGATGGTGTTATGTGCTCATTTTTTGCCCCAAGTGGGGAGCGGAGGGACGGGCGCTGGGGGGGGACCATCGTGGTGGGGCGGGCCCCTATGCGGGATGTGCCACCGGACCGTGGCTGAGGTGGCTGATCTCAAGAAGTCCTATCGGTGGCTGGAGGGGACTGGCCTGGGGGACAGCGCAGGGGCGCTCATCCTGGCTGCTCAGGAGCGGGCCTTGGGCGCCGGAGCCGTCGAGGCCCGGATGTGCCGCGCCGGACAGGACCCGGGGTGTGGGTTGTGCGGGGAGGCGCCTGGGACGATCCGGCACGTGGCTGCGGGGTGTGGGATGCTGGCAGGGGGGGCCTGCGTGGAGCGCCATGGCCAGGTGGCTGGCGTGGTCTGCCGAGGCATCTGTGCGGAGTGTGGACTGGGGGCCCCGGGGTCGGAGTGGGGGGCACCTCCGAGGGTGGTGGAGGGTGGCGGAGCGGGGATCCTGTGGGACTTCCGGATCCAGACTGGCGGGATGGTGGTGGCGAGCCAGCCAGATGTCGTGGTCGTGGATGGGGGGCGGAGGAGGGCCGTTGTGGTGGATGTGGCGGTCCCAGGTGGTGGAGGCATCGGGAGGGGGGAGCATGGGGGGCTCGGGGGGTACCAGGGGCTCGGGGAGGGGCTGGGGAGGGCCTGGGGGGCGGGGGTGGCGGTCGTGCCTGTGGTGGTCGGGGCGCTCGGGGCAGTGACCCCCGGACTGGATGGGTGGTTGCGACAGATCCCGGGACCAGCGTCGGACATCTCGGTCCGGAGGTGTGCGGTGCTGGGAGCGGCGGGGGTACTGCGCGGGGCCCTCGGGCTTCCTGGCCTCTGGTGGAGGACCCGAGCTGAATGAGGGACGGACACCACCCGAGGACACCTCCTATTGGCTCCATGATAAGAGCTCCACCCAGCAAAGAATTAACCCTTTAAAACCTGATTCTGAGCTTTCACAATTATTTACCGCCATTTGCGTAATATCTACAGTATACAGAAGGAATCAAGCAATTTTTACCAATGTATCTGTAGGTGATGTTTATTTATTATGTACACAGAGATAAAGAGTAATGGCACAGCTCTGCAGTATCTTTCCACTTTTATATATGTATGCTATACTAAATAAAATGAATAGGGCACCATATAATGCAACAGTTATGCAACTCCCTAAATAATGATGTGAATTTTCAGTTGTTGCTAAATCAGTTAGGATGTTATAATTTGTGGTGTAGATGCGAATTTAGGAGAGCAGGACAATATATCGCATTGCAATTGGAGCAGCAGCTTGGTTGATGATGTCCCCAAACCGGCTCATCTATTATATTTGTCGTGCAATACAATGAAAATGAGCACAATTGCAAAACATAGGCTTCTTATATTTTAAAATAAAATAATCACATGTTTACCGTTCTGGGGTTTCTACAATCATGAATGGAGGCATTATTTACAGCAGGTTGATGTTGTTGTTGTTGTTGTCGACCCCACCCGTGCCCCGACATTGGGGGACCGGGCCCTCACTCCGTCTCCCGGATCCCCAGACCCCCCTCCGCCGCCCAGCGGGCGAGCAGGGCCGCCACTCCGCTTGGGTTTCGCCAGAGGTCCTCCGGAGTCAGTGTGGTGGGTATGTTTGTGCAGGTGAACAGGTGTTGTGTGTCGTGCACTTGCGTGCCGCATAGCGCACAGAGTGGTGTTGGGTGTGTGTCCGGTGTAATGTTGTGTAGGTAGGAGTGGAGGGCTGGTGATTTGTTGGTTTGGAGTTGTGCTAGGAGTTGTCTGGTTCTGTGTGGTAGGTCTTGCTCTGATGGGTCTATTTCTGGTGCTGGTGCATGTATTACTTGGTTGTGTTGTCTGGTGTCCAAGTGTGTTTGTACAAAGTGGGTGTGTATGTCTTTCATGTTCTGTTTTATGGTGTCGTTGTTGGTGTCCTGTGGTGCTGTGTCTTTGTTGTGTGTGTAGTTGTTGTTGTGGAAGATTGTTTGTTTCTTTTGTCTGGGTGGTGGTGGTTGTTGAGTGAGTGGGTGTAGTGGGTGGGTTGGGTGTTGGGCTTTTTGTCTGATTTGCGATGCGTGTAGTTTTAGATGGGTGTTCAGTGGGAGAGTTTTTGTTTCCTCATGCAAGTGTTGTATGTTTGTGTCTTGTGTGCATCCTGTTGCTATTCTGAGTGCGGTGTTCTGTGTGGTCTGGAGTTTTGTCTTGTTTGTGTCCGATAGTGTTGGTGACCATATAGTGTTTGCGTATTCGAGGCGTGCGAGTGTGGTTGCTTTGTATGTGGTGAGTATAGTTTCTTTGGATTTTCCCCAGTGAGTGGTTGTTAAGGCTTTAAGTATTTTGTTTGATTGCTTGGCGCGGGTTAGAGTGTGTTGTGTGTGTTTTGAGAAGGTGAGTTTGGGGTCCCATGTTAATCCCAGTATTTTGCGTTCGCGGACTGTGGGTAGGGTGGTGTTATCTATTTGTAAAGTGAGTCTGTTGCTGTATTCTGCCGGATCCGGTGTGAACAGAGTGGTGGTGGTTTTGTCTGCGTTGAGTGTGAGTTGGTTCTGTTTTGTCCAGTTGTATATGTCGTGGAGATATTTTTGTACTTGTTGTTGTGCCTGTTGTGGTTTGACATGTGTGGATAGAATGGTGATGTCGTCTGCATATGTAACTGTGTGTACATTTGGAGGTGGTTGTGGTAAGTCTGCCATGTATATGTTGAATAGTGTTGGTGAAAGTACTCCCCCCTGTGTTACCCCCGTTTTCGTGTTTCTGTGTTCTGATGTTTCCCCCCGGTATTGAGTGTATTGTCTGCGTCCCCTTATGTAGTTGAAGATGTATTTGATGATGATGTTTGGGGTGTTAGTGTTGTTGAGTTTGTTTGTGAGTGTGTGTAGGTTTACCGTGTCAAAGGCTTTGGACATGTCTAGGGCTATGGCAACTGTTCGTTGTGGTGGTTTTTGTTGATTGAAACCTGTGGCTATGATGTTGTGTATGTGGTGTAGTGCTGTGGTTGTGGAGTGTTGTTTTCGGAAGCCGTGTTGGTGAGAGGGTAGTTGAGTGTTGTTGGTAATGAAGGGTAGTATTACCTTTTCCATTGTTTTGGCTATTGGGCTGAGTAGTGCTATTGGTCTGTAGGATGGGCCGAGTGCGTGGTTTTTGTTGGGTTTTGGTATTGGGATTATTTTTGCAGTCTTCCATATTGCGGGGATGGTGTTGGTGTTGAGTGATGTGTTGTAAGTGTGTGTGAGTAGTGTTATTGCTTTGGGGCCTAGGTGTTTCAGATGTCTGATGTTTATGTTGTCTGGGCCTGTGGAGTTGTTGCTTTTGGAGCGTTGTAGTGCTTGTTTGACTTGTTGTTCTGTGATGGTTATGGGCGTGGTGTTGAGTTTTCGTATTTTGCGTTGTAGTTGTCTGTACGTTCTGTTGGTTTTGTGTTGTATTATGTTGGTGAATTGTTTGTTGAATGCTCGTGCTTTCTGTTTGTTGGATATTGCCGTGTGTTGTCCGAACTGTATTGTGGTGTTTTCTGGTGCTTTTTGTTCTTTGTTAGATAGTCTTGTTACTGTGTTCCAGAGTATGTATTGTTTGTGTCTGTGGTTCCATGCATCCGTTAAGTGTTCTTTCCATAGCTCTTGTTTGTGTTTTTGGATTTGTTTGTCTATTTCTTTGTTTAGGTCTGTGATGCGTGGGTCTTGGTGGTTTTGTTGTCTGATGTCGTTTCTTTGGCTGATGAGTGTTCTGATGTGTTGTGGTAGGAGAAGTGATTTGCTTTTTATTTTTCTGTGGGGTATGTGGTGTTTGTCTGCTGTAAGTATGAGGTTTATGAGCATGGTGTTGGCTGTGTGGATGTTGTCAGGTATGGTTAAGTTCTCCAGTGCTGATTCTATTTCAGAGGTGTATCCTTCCCAGTCTGCTTTCCTGTAATTTGTGTAAGTTTGAAGGTGTTGTTGTAGGCGGAAAGGAGCACGCGTGTTGTGTGTGATTTTGATAGGAAGGTGGTCTGAACTGAGTGCGTGTATTGTGGTCCATGTTGTTCTGTTTGTGATGCTGTTGCTGGCTGTTGTGATGTCCGGTGATGTTGGTTGTTGGTTGATGTTTGTAGGTTTTCTGGTAGGTGTGTTTGCGTTTAGAGTGATTTGTTGGGAGTTCTGTAGTATGTCTGCAATGAGGGTGCCTCTGTGGTCGTCGTAGGGAGAGTGCCATTGTGTTGAGTGAGCGTTGATGTCTGCGATTAGAATGGTGTTGTTCAGCGAGTTTATGTATTGGAAGGTGTTGGTGATGTCTGTGTCTTCTGTGGCGTGGTCTGGTCGGGTGGTATCTCTGGGGGGTATATACATGTTGCATATGTGTAGTCTTTTGTGGTTGGTTATGTGAATCTTTACGGTTTGAATTTCTGTAGTGTTGGTGTTAATGTTGTTGGGGATGTTCATGGGAGTGAATGTGACTGATTTGTGAATGTATGTGAGCAGTCCTCCTCCTCCCTTGTGTTCTCTGTCTTTCCTAATGCTGGTGTAGTTGGTGAGACGAGGTGTGTTGTGTTGTTTTTCTAGTTTGGTTTCTTGTATGGTGATGATGTCTGCGTGCTGTTGTGAGGAAAGTTCTTCTAGTTCTGTTTTCTTGTTTTGGATGCCGTTGATGTTTATTTGTAGTATGGTCAGTGTGTGTTTGTTGTTTTTGTTGGTGGGTGTTGTTCTTTGTGGGTTGTTCGGGGGTTGTGGTGTTGGGGTGTTTGTTGTTTGCGTGTGTGTTCTGCATGTCCACGTGTTTGTGTATTGGCGGGTGGTGATGCCGGAGCAATGTCTGTGTATCCAGTGTGGGTGTGTTGAGTTGCATCTGAGTGAGGTTTGTCTGCGTGTGATGATTCTATTGCAGCTATTGCAGGTCCAGGTTTGGCGGGGTGGTCTTGTGTTTGTTGTATCTCTGTTGGAGTTGTCTGTCCGTGTTGCCTTTGAGGGTAGTGTTGGTGAGGCGAGTGTGTTGTTTTGGTCTGTTTGTGCTCTGCTGCCTGTTGGTGTCCTACGAGGTGTTGTTGTTCGTGGTGGTGTTTTGGGATGTAGTCTGCATTTCCATGTTATGTTGTATTGTCTAGTGTTTATGTTTGTGCAATGTTTGTGTACCCAGTGTGGTGTGTGGTGGTTGCATCTGAAGGATGTCTGTCTTCTTGTAATCTGTTGTGTGCAAATGTCGCATGTCCAGGTAGTTTGTTGTGTGTGTGTTTGTTGCGTGCGTGAGAGTGTCTGTGTGGGCCCCGGATTTGTCTCTTTGTCCCCCGCCTGGAGCAAAAGGTCCGCCCGCCACCCTGCCAGGTTCAGGGGGCGGTTAGCCGAAAAAAAAAAAAACGGCCGTAAGGGCACCCCGTTCGGGGTGCAGGGATTGGTTCCTTGATTTGTCCCCCCGTTCGGGGGGAACCCTCCAACTGCGAGTAAGCCAAGGAGTTTGGAGGTAGAGCGGGTTGACAGCAGTGTGATCGAGCAGATTAGATAGAGTAGAATTTGAATGGGGCTTCACTGATTTATTTCATACAATTAATATCTAAAACACAGTTGAAAAATATTTGATTGTTAAAATATTTAAATACAAGAACTATATCAAGAAATTAACAAAACATAGTTTTTTTAGTTAGGAGAAAAGTCTAAAAACATATCACAAATGACAAACGTTGTGCCTCTCCTCCTCCTGTTCTTCAATGAAGCTGATCACCCTCCAGCTCCCGTTAGAAACATCGTGCTGCTGAAGGTGTGCCGGCAGAATGGTTGTGATACAGGAGGTGCTGTGGACTCTCCCAGAAACGAGGACCTAGTTTAGTTGTAGATCCAGTAAAACATAGTGCAAATGTGACATTATTTATAATGCACAGTTACAGTCTTGTGAATATTAAAAAATGTACTTCATGTAATGCAGGAAGCGAATATTTCAAACGAACTAAGGCAGCAAACAGTAAGAGCAAAATCGTGTTCCAAACATTAACTCTTTTTTTAAATGTCAATTAGCTTGTGAGTAATAAGACAAAATGTGACTGTCAGACAGAGAACTGTCAGAGCAAACGGCAGATTTTAGAAAGTCCTGCCGAAATAAATCTGCACCCGACTGCGACTGTCAGCGTTGAACTGCCGCCATTGCTGTCAAAGTCAGACACATCTCCAAAATTGTTGGAGCAAATTTTTAAGCAGGCTTCATCTTGATAAATTGACCACGTATTTGACATTTACACCATAACGTTACCGCCTAAAATAATCGTAAAACAAAATTTTGTGTAACAACAAGAGTAATATGTACCCCAAAAGCTTTCAAAGCGTCTGAAAGTTTTCTCCTCCGTTTTTGTTGGGGCTTGGCTCGAAATGCATCATGATTGGCCGCCCGAAGTCCACGTGTCTGTCGGACGTGCTCTCATTGGTCTACAATACCATCACGGATGAATAAATACTCAAAGGGCTTGCCAGGCAAGCCCTTTGAACCCTTTAAATACTCAATGGGCTTGCCTGGCAAGCCCTTTGAGTATTTATTCCATTTTGCCCACTAGTTCACTAGTAAGGTCATTTTGACGCTTACTAGTGAACATGTAAGGCCATAAATGTGCCCACTAGTTCACTAGTAAGATCATTTTGAGGCTTACTAGTTGACATGTAAGCCACAAAACGCCCGCTAGTTCACTAGTAAGATAATTTTGAGGCTTCTAGTGAACATGTAAGCCACAGAACGCCCACTAGTTCACTAGTGAGATCATTTTGACGCTTACTAGTGAACATGTAAGCCACAAAACGCTCACTAGTTCACTAGTAAGGTCATTTTGACGCTTACTAGTGAACATGTAAGCCACAAAACGCTCACTGGTTCACTAGTAAGGTAATTTTGACGCTTACTAGTGAACATGTAAGCCACAAAACGCCCACTAGTTCCCTAGTAAGATCATTTTGACACTTATTTATGAACATGTCAGCCACAAAACGCTCACTCGTTCACTAGTAAGATCATTTTGACGCTTACTAGTGAACATGTAAGCCACAAAACGCCCACTAGTTCACTAGTAAGGTCATTTTGACGCTTACTAGTGAACATGTAAGCCACAAAACGCCCACTAGTTCACTAGTAAGATCATTTTGACGCTTACTAGTGAACATGTAAGGCCATAAATGTGCCCACTAGTTCACTAGTAAGTTCATTTTGAGGCTTACTAGTTGACATGTAAGCCACACATCGCCTACTAGTTCACTAGTAAGATCATTTTGAGGCTTACTAGTGAACATGTAAGCCACAAAACGCCCAATAGTTCACTAGTAAGATCATTTTGACGCTTACTAGTGAACATGTAAGCCACAAAACGCTCACTAGTTTACTAGTAAGGTCATTTTGACGCTTACTAGTGAACATGTAAGCCACAAAACGCTCACTAGTAAGGTCATTTTGACGCTTACTAGTGAACATGTAAGCCGCAAAACGCCCACTAGTTCACTAATAAGATTATTTTGACGCTTACTACTGAACATTTAAGGCCATAAATGTGCCCACTAGTTCACTGGTAAGATGATTTTGACGCTTACTAGTGAACATGTAAGGCCATAAATGTGCCCACTTGTAGTGCTAGTGACATTACACTGTACTTGCATTAAATGCAAATAAGGATGATTACGAAAACATGTAACGGTATCCTATTGGCTGTACGTTTCAAAATAGTGTCATCCCACCAGTCAGGGCTCATGATTTTGGAAATTCTGTGCCCACTTAGTTTTTTAAAACAACAATGGCGGACAGTGTCCTGAGACGTATTCAGCGAAGGTGCAGGGCAATAGAGAGTGCCTGTCATCAAGGGTCTGCCGGTGAAAGTGAAGCACGCGCGATAAACATTTCAATTGCTAATTTAAGAAGAGTTAGTGACCAGTTTAGCGCTGATACTATTCAAAGTTTGATTCAAAGTCCAATAGATCTCCGATCTGTCATCATTGCGGGACCCACTCCTAATGGTGGACGTGTTTGTTCCCATGTGGCACATCGTTTGCACACAGGTAAAATGGCTACCATTTTTTGTCATTGGTTTTTCGTATGTATTTTTATTCAAACTACACACGGGTTTTACTGACGACTTGCTGTGACTTACCTTCTATCACCCTGTCAAACGTCGTTTTATACCAGTGGTTTTCCTGCAAATCAGTAGACTATTAAGTAACGCGATGGCTGTACACTTTTAAGCAATAACTAGTGATCTTTTAGTTATTCAATTATAAGTTTGAATTATTTTTTTCTTGAGTAAAATGGTTAGAGAAAATAGCTGCTCGTGGTTTTGAAGCTGCATATACTTTTATGTACATCTGTGTCTATATGCCTGTACTGTATACAGTATATAAAAAACACGTAGTGATTCGTTTGCTTGAATTCCTTAATCCTTTTATTTCCATACTTTAGGTAGACGAGGAAGACCAGCACTTGAAATTACAAGTGATCAAATTGAACTGCTCCCCACTCAGGGCTTTACAGTGAGAGCCATCACTGAGATGTTGTGTTGTTCCTCTTCATACCTGCATAAAAAAATGAAGTTTTTTTCAGATTTCAGCCAGAAATAGATTTACTCCCATTCATGATGTTGACCTGGAAGAGCATGTCAGAAGATTGCACAGCCAATTTCCCAGATCAGGCTCGGAAGCAAGTGTTCTGCTACATACTCTTGTCCCTTCATGTATATATCATTATATTCATTGTGAAAGTGTACTTTCTTTATTGTGTTGTTTTATGAACCTGTTGCAGATGATGAGGGCATACCTGCGTGCTGATGGTATTGTAGTACAAAGAAAAAGAGTTCGAGAAATCCTCAACCGTATTGAGCCAGCTGCTGCAGCCCAGAGATGGAGACAGACTGTGGCTAGAAGAACATACTATGTGCCATTCCCCAATAGTTTATGGCACATAGATGGGCATATGCGTCTCATTCGGTAATAAGGGATCATCTTATATTTGTACTCGTGGGAGCATTAGAAAGCCATATTGTATGGACAGCACAGATTAAATTGAATTTTATCATTTGTATATCCAAGTTACACAAACTCCAAATTGCCTCCATGTAGTCTTAAGTGCACAGCAATACCTTCTCTACCGAGATGATATTTCAAACAAGATATGAAACTTGATTGTTTTCTTGTATTTAATCATTATTCTTTTCATGTTTGTTTTACAGGTGGGTGTTTGTGACACATGCCGGCATTGATGGGAATTCCAGGCTAATAACGTACCTTCAACTGGAGCACAGACAACACAGCTTTGACAGTGTTGAAATATTTTGTCCAAGCCACCTGCCTGTATGGGTTACCCTCCAGAGTAAGATCCGACCATGGTGGTGAAAACACTGGTTGCTCTTTTAATGAACCTACTGCAGGGACAAGACACCAAAATTATTTCTAGCTCCAGCCAACACCCCCTCACAATTTACTCACACCTCCCATGGCCTGATTATCCACCAACAGGGGCCCTTTTTGGATTATCATTTTGGCATAGGAACTTTCCTTTCCTATCCTAACCGAGTGAGATGAGCCGGTAGCACCTGGAGCAAAGATCGTCTAAATTTTAATAATGCTTAGGAAAGGTTCTGACCATCCTTTACGAAAGGAAAGGAGATATATTATGCAGCAGGAATATTTAAAGGGGAAGTCTTTTTTTATGTTGTTGTTGTTGTTGTTGTCGACCCCACCCGTGCCCCGACATTGGGGGACCGGGCCCTCACTCCGTCTCCCGGATCCCCAGACCCCCCTCCGCCGCCCAGCGGGCGAGCAGGGCCGCCACTCCGCTTGGGTTTCGCCAGTGGTCCTCCGGAGTCAGTGTGGTGGGTATGTTTGTGCAGGTGAACAGGTGTTGTGTGTCGTGCACTTGCGTGCCGCATAGCGCACAGAGTGGTGTTGGGTGTGTGTCCGGTGTAATGTTGTGTAGGTAGGAGTGGAGGGCTGGTGATTTGTTGGTTCGGAGTTGTGCTAGGAGTTGTCTGGTTCTGTGTGGTAGGTCTTGCTCTGATGGGTCTATTTCTGGTGCTGGTGCATGTATTACTTTGTTGTGTTGTCTGGTGTCCAAGTGTGTTTGTACAAAGTGGGTGTGTATGTCTTTCATGTTCTGTTTTATGGTGTCGTTGTTGGTGTCCTGTGGTGCTGTGTCTTTGTTGTGTGTGTAGTTGTTGTTGTGGAAGATTGTTTGTTTCTTTTGTCTGGGTGGTGGTGGTTGTTGAGTGAGTGGGTGTAGTGGGTGGGTTGGGTGTTGGGCTTTTTGTCTGATTTGCGATGCGTGTAGTTTTAGATGGGTGTTCAGTGGGAGAGTTTTTGTTTCCTCATGCAAGTGTTGTATGTTTGTGTCTTGTGTGCATCCTGTTGCTATTCTGAGTGCTGTGTTCTGTGTGGTCTGGAGTTTTGTCTTGTTTGTGTCCGATAGTATTGGTGACCATATAGTGTTTGCGTATTCGAGGCGTGTGAGTGTGGTTGCTTTGTATGTGGTGAGTATAGTTTCTTTGGATTTTCCCCAGTGAGTGGTTGTTAAGGCTTTAAGTATTTTGTTTGATTGCTTGGCGCGGGTTAGAGTGTGTTGTGTGTGTTTTGAGAAGGTGAGTTTGGGGTCCCATGTTAATCCCAGTATTTTGGGTTCGCGGACTGTGGGTAGGGTGGTGTTATCTATTTGTAAAGTGAGCCTGTTGCTGTATTCTGCCGGATCCGGTGTGAACAGAGTGGTGGTGGTTTTGTCTGCGTTGAGTGTGAGTTGGTTCTGTTTTGTCCAGTTGTATATGTCGTGGAGATATTTTTGTACTTGTTGTTGTGCCTGTTGTGGTTTGACATGTGTGGATAGAATGGTGATGTCGTCTGCATATGTAACTGTGTGTACATTTGGAGGTGGTTGTGGTAAGTCTGCCATGTATATGTTGAATAGTGTTGGTGAAAGTACTCCCCCCTGTGGTACCCCCGTTTTCGTGTTTCTATGTTCTGATGTTTCCCCCCGGTATTGAGTGTATTGTCTGCGTCCCCTTATGTAGTTGAAGATGTATTTGATGATGATGTTTGGGGTGTTAGTGTTGTTGAGTTTGTTTGTGAGTGTGTGTAGGTTTACCGTGTCAAAGGCTTTGGACATGTCTAGGGCTATGGCAACTGTTCGTTGTGGTGGTTTTTGTTGATTGAAACCTGTGGCTATGATGTTGTGTATGTGGTGTAGTGCTGTGGTTGTGGAGTGTTGTTTTCGGAAGCCGTGTTGGTGAGAGGGTAGTTGAGTGTTGTTGGTAATGAAGGGTAGTATTACCTTTTCCATTGTTTTGGCTATTGGGCTGAGTAGTGCTATTGGTCTGTAAGATGGGCCGAGTGCGTGGTTTTTGTTGGGTTTTGGTATTGGGATTATTTTTGCAGTCTTCCATATTGCGGGGATGGTGTTGGTGTTGAGTGATGTGTTGTAAGTGTGTGTGAGTAGTGTTATTGCTTTGGGGCCTAGGTGTTTCAGATGTCTGATGTTTATGTTGTCTGGGCCTGTGGAGTTGTTGCTTTTGGAGCGTTGTAGTGCTTGTTTGACTTGTTGTTCTGTGATGGTTATGGGCGTGGTGTTGAGTTTTCGTATTTTGCGTTGTAGTTGTCTGTATGTTCTGTTGGTTTTGTGTTGTATTATGTTGGTGAATTGTTTGTTGAATGCTCGTGCTTTCTGTTTGTTGGATATTGCCGTGTGTTGTCCGAACTGTATTGTGGTGTTTTCTGGTGCTTTTTGTTCTTTGTTTGATAGTCTTGTTACTGTGTTCCAGAGTATGTGTTGTTTGTGTCTGTGGTTCCATGCATCCGTTAAGTGTTCTTTCCATAGCTCTTGTTTGTGTTTTTGGATTTGTGTGTCTATTTCTTTGTTTAGGTCTGTGATGCGTGGGTCTTGGTGGTTTTGTTGTCTGATGTCGTTTCTTTGGCTGATGAGTGTTCTGATGTGTTGTGGTAGGAGAAGTGATTTGCTTTTTATTTTTCCGTGGGGTATGTGGTGTTTGTCTGCTGTAAGTATGAGGTTTGTGAGCATGGTGTTGGCTGTGTGGATGTTGTCAGGTATGGTTATGTTCTCCAGTGCTGATTCTATTTCAGAGGTGTATCCTTCCCAGTCTGCTTTCCTGTAATTTGTGTAAGTTTGAAGGTGTTGTTGTAGGCGGAAAGGAGCACGCGTGTTGTGTGTGATTTTGATAGGAAGGTGGTCTGAACTGAGTGCGTGTATTGTGGTCCATGTTGTTCTGTTTGTGATGCTGTTGCTGGCTGTTGTGATGTCCGGTGATGTTGGTTGTTGGTTGATGTTTGTAGGTTTTCTGGTGGGTGTGTTTGCGTTTAGAGTGATTTGTTGGGAGTTTTGTAGTATGTCTGCAATGTGGGTGCCTCTGTGGTCGTCGTAGGGAGAGTGCCATTGTGTTGAGTGAGCGTTGATGTCTGCGGTTAGAATGGTGTTGTTCAGCGAGTTTATGTATTGGAAGGTGTTGGTGATGTCTGTGTCTTCTGTGGCGTGGTCTGGTCGGGTGGTATCTCTGGGGGGTATATACATGTTGCATATGTGTCGTCTTTTGTGGTTGGTTATGTGAATCTTTACGGTTTGAATTTCTGTAGTGTTGGTGTTAATGTTGTTGGGGATGTTCATGGGAGTGAATGTGTATCTACTGTATATCTATAAAAAAAATCCTCGTCTCACCCCTCAGGTGGTGTCCATCCCTCATTCAGCTGGGGTCCTCTACCAGAGGCCAGGAAGCTTGAGGGTTCTGCGCAGTATCCTTGCCGTTCCCAGCACTGCACATTTCTGGACTGAGATGTCCGATGTTGTTCCCGGGATCTGTTGCAACCACTCATCATCTAGTTTGGGGGTCACTGCCCCGAGTGCTCCGACCACCACAGGCACGACTGTCCCCTTTACCTTCCAGGCTCTCTCCAGCTCCTCTCTGAGCCCTTGGGATTTCTCGAGTTTCTCGTGTTCCTTCTTTCTGATGTTTCCAGCACTTGGGACCGCTACATCCACTACAACGGCTTTCCTCTGCCCTTTATCTATCATCAGGATATCTGGTTGGTTCGCCATTACCATCTTGTCAGTCTGGATCTGGAAGTCCCATAGGATCTTCGCTCTGTCATTCTCCACCACCTTCGGAGGTGTTTCCCATTTTGACCTTGGGGTTTCCAGTCCGTACTCCGCACAGATGTTTCGGTAGACTATGCCAGCCACCTGGTTATGGCGTTCCATATAGGCTTTCCCTGCCAGCACCTTACACCCTGCAGTTATGTGTTAGATCGTCTCAGGTGCCTCTTTGCACAACCTACACCTTGGGTCTTGTCTGGTGTGGTATATCTGGGCCTCAATGGCTCTAGTGCTCAGGGCCTGCTCCTGAGCAGCCAGGATGAGTGCCTCTGTACTGTCCTTCAGGCCAGCCCTCTCTAGCCACTGATGGGAATTCTTGAGATCGGCCACTTCAGTTATGGTCCGGTGGTACATCCCGTGTAGGGGCTTGTCCTCCGATGATGGTCCCTCTTCCAGCGCCTCATCCTCTGTTGCCCATTGTCTGAGACATTCTCTGAGTACGTCATCCGTTGGAGCCTTCTCCTTGATGTATTCATGGAGCTTGGATGTTTCATCCTGGACAGTGGCTCTCACACTCACTAGTCCCCAGCCGCTTTCCTTGTTGCCAGTTCAAGGTTGCCATTGGCTTGTGGTACACCGAGGTACTTGTAGCTGTCCTCAATGTCTGCTATTGTTCCTTCGGGGAGTGAGACCCCTTCAGTCCGGACTACCGTTCCTCTCTTAGTCACCATCCGACTATCACATCCCGATGTCGCTGCTGTAGATCCTGGTTGTGTGGATCAGGGAGTCTATGTCCCTTTCACTCTTAGCATACAGCTTTATGTCATCCATGTAGAGGAGGTGACTGATCGTAGCTTCATTTCTGAGGCTGTATCCATAGCCTGTCTTGGTGATTACTTGGCTTAGGGAGTTCAGTCCAATGCAGAACAGCAATGGGGAGAGTGCATCACCTTGGTATATGCCACATTTGATGGACACTTGGGTAAGTGGCTTGCCATTGGCTTCAAGTGTGGTTTTCCACATCCTCATCAAGTTCGCAACGAAGGCTCTTAGGGTCCTGTTCACCTTATACACATCCAAGCATTCAGTGATCCATGTATGTGGCATCGAGTCATAGGCTTTCTTTTAATCAATCCAGGCTGTGCACAGGTTGGTACATCGGGACCTGCAGTCTTGTGCGACTGTTCTGTCAACCAGGAGCTGATGTTTGGCTCCCCTGGTATCTCTACCAATGCCCTTCCGTGCTTCGCTCATGTATTGATCCATGTGTGCACTTATCTTAGCCGCAACATGAGCTTCCAAAATTGTGGAGGGACAGGTTATTGGCCGATAGTTGGATGCGACTGCACCCTTTGAGGGATCTTTCATGATAAGGATCGTTCGCCCTTCGGTTAGCCATCCTGGGTGAGTCCCATCCCTAGGCAGCTGGTTCATTTGTGCTGCTGGGCGCTCATGGAGTGCTGTGAGTCTCTTTAGCCAGTAAGTGTGGACCATGTCCGGGCCTGGTGCTGTCCAGTTCTTCATATTTGAGACTATTTCCTTTATGTCTGCCACTGTTATGGTAATTGGGTTCTGTTCAGGGAGGTGTCTGTGCTCCTCTCTTTGGGTGACCAGCCATTGTGCACTGCTGTTATGTGCAACCTCCTTCTCCCATCTGCCTCTCCAGTACCTTTCAGTTTCCAGTCTTGGTGGATCAGCTCTGTTGTTAGGACCCTGCCACTGAGCGTACACTTTCGCAGGTTGTGTTGCAAACAGCCTGTTTATTCGTCTGGCCTCATTCTCTTTCGTGTACCGCTTTAGGCGGCTGGACAAGGCTTGGAGCCTTTGTTTCGAGTGCTTCATATATGGTCATCTGGATGTACCTCTCAGGATCGGCCTTTTCATCACACCTCTCTGGACCTCAGTCAATTGACTCACATCTTTCCGAGCCGCCTTGATCTTAGCCTCCAACCGTCTTTTCCATGGTCGGTAATGTATCTCATGGCTTCCATGGTTGCTCTTATAGCCAAGCATCTCAAGGATCACTGATGCTGAAGCGTATATCAGTTCATTTCCGTGATCGTTACGGTAAGGATCGCCCTCAGTGCTGAATTCACACTTTCCAAGAGACTTTCAGGTGGTACTTCACATAGCCGTTGTAATCGGATTCTAGGTTTCCCAGCTTTCATTCTTGCCATGATCTTAGCTTTCAGGTCAGTTGCTGCCTCGCTCAGCATTTCATTCATTGGGGCTGGCCTCCCAATCTCATCATCTGCATTCACTCTGGTATGAACTCCTCCTCTGATCTGGCAGCCTGGGGCCCCTCACCATGGAACCTGCGTTGTACCTCATCAATCTCAAGTTGTGACAGCAGTTGCCGTTTGTGGATGTTGGAACACTGAGTTACGAGTTGTTTCGTGGCCACCCGTGACTGTGGGTTTCGAAGTAACCATTTAGCCCACATTCTCTCCATGTAACCTCTCTGACTAGGCTTGCTTGAGTAGTAGCATTCCAACAGAGCCATGTTATTGCATCTTGCCCATCTCTGCTCCATTTTTCATCAAGGTGCTTTGGTTCCCCAGCACCTGACGCAGACCTTGTTTGGCCGGGCGACGTCTGAGCTGGCATGTCATTCATTTTATTGTCTCTCATCATTGTATGAGGTACGCATTAGCGTGAAGGCTCTTGCCCAAGGACCCACACTGGATGGTGTTATGTGCTCATTTTTTGCCCCAAGTGGGGAGCGGAGGGACGGGCGCTGGGGGGGGACCATCGTGGTGGGGCGGGCCCCTATGCGGGATGTGCCACCGGACCGTGGCTGAGGTGGCTGATCTCAAGAAGTCCTATCGGTGGCTGGAGGGGACTGGCCTGGGGGACAGCGCAGGGGCGCTCATCCTGGCTGCTCAGGAGCGGGCCTTGGGCGCCGGAGCCGTCGAGGCCCGGATGTGCCGCGCCGGACAGGACCCGGGGTGTGGGTTGTGCGGGGAGGCGCCTGGGACGATCCGGCACGTGGCTGCGGGGTGTGGGATGCTGGCAGGGGGGGCCTGCGTGGAGCGCCATGGCCAGGTGGCTGGCGTGGTCTGCCGAGGCATCTGTGCGGAGTGTGGACTGGGGGCCCCGGGGTCGGAGTGGGGGGCACCTCCGAGGGTGGTGGAGGGTGGCGGAGCGGGGATCCTGTGGGACTTCCGGATCCAGACTGGCGGGATGGTGGTGGCGAGCCAGCCAGATGTCGTGGTCGTGGATGGGGGGCGGTGGAGGGCCGTTGTGGTGGATGTGGCGGTCCCAGGTGGTGGAGGCATCGGGAGGGGGGAGCATGGGGGGCTCGGGGGGTACCAGGGGCTCGGGGAGGGGCTGGGGAGGGCCTGGGGGGTGGGGGTGGCGGTCGTGCCTGTGGTGGTCGGGGCGCTCGGGGCAGTGACCCCCGGACTGGATGGGTGGTTGCGACAGATCCCGGGACCAGCGTCGGACATCTCGGTCCGGAGGTGTGCGGTGCTGGGAGCGGCGGGGGTACTGCGCGGGGCCCTCGGGCTTCCTGGCCTCTGGTGGAGGACCCGAGCTGAATGAGGGACGGACACCACCCGAGGACACCTCCTATTGGCTCCATGATAAGAGCTCCACCCAGCAAAGAATTAACCCTTTAAAACCTGATTCTGAGCTTTCACAATTATTTACCGCCATTTGCGTAATATCTACAGTATACAGAAGGAATCAAGCAATTTTTACCAATGTATCTGTAGGTGATGTTTATTTATTATGTACACAGAGATAAAGAGTAATGGCACAGCTCTGCAGTATCTTTCCACTTTTATATATGTATGCTATACTAAATAAAATGAATAGGGCACCATATAATGCAACAGTTATGCAACTCCCTAAATAATGATGTGAATTTTCAGTTGTTGCTAAATCAGTTAGGATGTTATAATTTGTGGTGTAGATGCGAATTTAGGAGAGCAGGACAATATATCGCATTGCAATTGGAGCAGCAGCTTGGTTGATGATGTCCCCAAACCGGCTCATCTATTATATTTGTCGTGCAATACAATGAAAATGAGCACAATTGCAAAACATAGGCTTCTTATATTTTAAAATAAAATAATCACATGTTTACCGTTCTGGGGTTTCTACAATCATGAATGGAGGCATTATTTACAGCAGGTTGATGTTGTTGTTGTTGTTGTCGACCCCACCCGTGCCCCGACATTGGGGGACCGGGCCCTCACTCCGTCTCCCGGATCCCCAGACCCCCCTCCGCCGCCCAGCGGGCGAGCAGGGCCGCCACTCCGCTTGGGTTTCGCCAGAGGTCCTCCGGAGTCAGTGTGGTGGGTATGTTTGTGCAGGTGAACAGGTGTTGTGTGTCGTGCACTTGCGTGCCGCATAGCGCACAGAGTGGTGTTGGGTGTGTGTCCGGTGTAATGTTGTGTAGGTAGGAGTGGAGGGCTGGTGATTTGTTGGTTTGGAGTTGTGCTAGGAGTTGTCTGGTTCTGTGTGGTAGGTCTTGCTCTGATGGGTCTATTTCTGGTGCTGGTGCATGTATTACTTGGTTGTGTTGTCTGGTGTCCAAGTGTGTTTGTACAAAGTGGGTGTGTATGTCTTTCATGTTCTGTTTTATGGTGTCGTTGTTGGTGTCCTGTGGTGCTGTGTCTTTGTTGTGTGTGTAGTTGTTGTTGTGGAAGATTGTTTGTTTCTTTTGTCTGGGTGGTGGTGGTTGTTGAGTGAGTGGGTGTAGTGGGTGGGTTGGGTGTTGGGCTTTTTGTCTGATTTGCGATGCGTGTAGTTTTAGATGGGTGTTCAGTGGGAGAGTTTTTGTTTCCTCATGCAAGTGTTGTATGTTTGTGTCTTGTGTGCATCCTGTTGCTATTCTGAGTGCGGTGTTCTGTGTGGTCTGGAGTTTTGTCTTGTTTGTGTCCGATAGTGTTGGTGACCATATAGTGTTTGCGTATTCGAGGCGTGCGAGTGTGGTTGCTTTGTATGTGGTGAGTATAGTTTCTTTGGATTTTCCCCAGTGAGTGGTTGTTAAGGCTTTAAGTATTTTGTTTGATTGCTTGGCGCGGGTTAGAGTGTGTTGTGTGTGTTTTGAGAAGGTGAGTTTGGGGTCCCATGTTAATCCCAGTATTTTGCGTTCGCGGACTGTGGGTAGGGTGGTGTTATCTATTTGTAAAGTGAGTCTGTTGCTGTATTCTGCCGGATCCGGTGTGAACAGAGTGGTGGTGGTTTTGTCTGCGTTGAGTGTGAGTTGGTTCTGTTTTGTCCAGTTGTATATGTCGTGGAGATATTTTTGTACTTGTTGTTGTGCCTGTTGTGGTTTGACATGTGTGGATAGAATGGTGATGTCGTCTGCATATGTAACTGTGTGTACATTTGGAGGTGGTTGTGGTAAGTCTGCCATGTATATGTTGAATAGTGTTGGTGAAAGTACTCCCCCCTGTGTTACCCCCGTTTTCGTGTTTCTGTGTTCTGATGTTTCCCCCCGGTATTGAGTGTATTGTCTGCGTCCCCTTATGTAGTTGAAGATGTATTTGATGATGATGTTTGGGGTGTTAGTGTTGTTGAGTTTGTTTGTGAGTGTGTGTAGGTTTACCGTGTCAAAGGCTTTGGACATGTCTAGGGCTATGGCAACTGTTCGTTGTGGTGGTTTTTGTTGATTGAAACCTGTGGCTATGATGTTGTGTATGTGGTGTAGTGCTGTGGTTGTGGAGTGTTGTTTTCGGAAGCCGTGTTGGTGAGAGGGTAGTTGAGTGTTGTTGGTAATGAAGGGTAGTATTACCTTTTCCATTGTTTTGGCTATTGGGCTGAGTAGTGCTATTGGTCTGTAGGATGGGCCGAGTGCGTGGTTTTTGTTGGGTTTTGGTATTGGGATTATTTTTGCAGTCTTCCATATTGCGGGGATGGTGTTGGTGTTGAGTGATGTGTTGTAAGTGTGTGTGAGTAGTGTTATTGCTTTGGGGCCTAGGTGTTTCAGATGTCTGATGTTTATGTTGTCTGGGCCTGTGGAGTTGTTGCTTTTGGAGCGTTGTAGTGCTTGTTTGACTTGTTGTTCTGTGATGGTTATGGGCGTGGTGTTGAGTTTTCGTATTTTGCGTTGTAGTTGTCTGTACGTTCTGTTGGTTTTGTGTTGTATTATGTTGGTGAATTGTTTGTTGAATGCTCGTGCTTTCTGTTTGTTGGATATTGCCGTGTGTTGTCCGAACTGTATTGTGGTGTTTTCTGGTGCTTTTTGTTCTTTGTTAGATAGTCTTGTTACTGTGTTCCAGAGTATGTATTGTTTGTGTCTGTGGTTCCATGCATCCGTTAAGTGTTCTTTCCATAGCTCTTGTTTGTGTTTTTGGATTTGTTTGTCTATTTCTTTGTTTAGGTCTGTGATGCGTGGGTCTTGGTGGTTTTGTTGTCTGATGTCGTTTCTTTGGCTGATGAGTGTTCTGATGTGTTGTGGTAGGAGAAGTGATTTGCTTTTTATTTTTCTGTGGGGTATGTGGTGTTTGTCTGCTGTAAGTATGAGGTTTATGAGCATGGTGTTGGCTGTGTGGATGTTGTCAGGTATGGTTAAGTTCTCCAGTGCTGATTCTATTTCAGAGGTGTATCCTTCCCAGTCTGCTTTCCTGTAATTTGTGTAAGTTTGAAGGTGTTGTTGTAGGCGGAAAGGAGCACGCGTGTTGTGTGTGATTTTGATAGGAAGGTGGTCTGAACTGAGTGCGTGTATTGTGGTCCATGTTGTTCTGTTTGTGATGCTGTTGCTGGCTGTTGTGATGTCCGGTGATGTTGGTTGTTGGTTGATGTTTGTAGGTTTTCTGGTAGGTGTGTTTGCGTTTAGAGTGATTTGTTGGGAGTTCTGTAGTATGTCTGCAATGAGGGTGCCTCTGTGGTCGTCGTAGGGAGAGTGCCATTGTGTTGAGTGAGCGTTGATGTCTGCGGTTAGAATGGTGTTGTTCAGCGAGTTTATGTATTGGAAGGTGTTGGTGATGTCTGTGTCTTCTGTGGCGTGGTCTGGTCGGGTGGTATCTCTGGGGGGTATATACATGTTGCATATGTGTAGTCTTTTGTGGTTGGTTATGTGAATCTTTACGGTTTGAATTTCTGTAGTGTTGGTGTTAATGTTGTTGGGGATGTTCATGGGAGTGAATGTGACTGATTTGTGAATGTATGTGAGCAGTCCTCCTCCTCCCTTGTGTTCTCTGTCTTTCCTAATGCTGGTGTAGTTGGTGAGACGAGGTGTGTTGTGTTGTTTTTCTAGTTTGGTTTCTTGTATGGTGATGATGTCTGCGTGCTGTTGTGAGGAAAGTTCTTCTAGTTCTGTTTTCTTGTTTTGGATGCCGTTGATGTTTATTTGTAGTATGGTCAGTGTGTGTTTGTTGTTTTTGTTGGTGGGTGTTGTTCTTTGTGGGTTGTTCGGGGGTTGTGGTGTTGGGGTGTTTGTTGTTTGCGTGTGTGTTCTGCATGTCCACGTGTTTGTGTATTGGCGGGTGGTGATGCCGGAGCAATGTCTGTGTATCCAGTGTGGGTGTGTTGAGTTGCATCTGAGTGAGGTTTGTCTGCGTGTGATGATTCTATTGCAGCTATTGCAGGTCCAGGTTTGGGGGGGTGGTCTTGTGTTTGTTGTATCTCTGTTGGAGTTGTCTGTCCGTGTTGCCTTTGAGGGTAGTGTTGGTGAGGCGAGTGTGTTGTTTTGGTCTGTTTGTGCTCTGCTGCCTGTTGGTGTCCTACGAGGTGTTGTTGTTCGTGGTGGTGTTTTGGGATGTAGTCTGCATTTCCATGTTATGTTGTATTGTCTAGTGTTTATGTTTGTGCAATGTTTGTGTACCCAGTGTGGTGTGTGGTGGTTGCATCTGAAGGATGTCTGTCTTCTTGTAATCTGTTGTGTGCAAATGTCGCATGTCCAGGTAGTTTGTTGTGTGTGTGTTTGTTGCGTGCGTGAGAGTGTCTGTGTGGGCCCCGGATTTGTCTCTTTGTCCCCCGCCTGGAGCAAAAGGTCCGCCCGCCACCCTGCCAGGTTCAGGGGGCGGTTAGCCGAAAAAAAAAAAAACGGCCGTAAGGGCACCCCGTTCGGGGTGCAGGGATTGGTTCCTGGATTTGTCCCCCCGTTCGGGGGGAACCCTCCAACTGCGAGTAAGCCAAGGAGTTTGGAGGTAGAGCGGGTTGACAGCAGTGTGATCGAGCAGATTAGATAGAGTAGAATTTGAATGGGGCTTCACTGATTTATTTCATACAATTAATATCTAAAACACAGTTGAAAAATATTTGATTGTTAAAATATTTAAATACAAGAACTATATCAAGAAATTAACAAAACATAGTTTTTTTAGTTAGGAGAAAAGTCTAAAAACATATCACAAATGACAAACGTTGTGCCTCTCCTCCTCCTGTTCTTCAATGAAGCTGATCACCCTCCAGCTCCCGTTAGAAACATCGTGCTGCTGAAGGTGTGCCGGCAGAATGGTTGTGATACAGGAGGTGCTGTGGACTCTCCCAGAAACGAGGACCTAGTTTAGTTGTAGATCCAGTAAAACATAGTGCAAATGTGACATTATTTATAATGCACAGTTACAGTCTTGTGAATATTAAAAAATGTACTTCATGTAATGCAGGAAGCGAATATTTCAAACGAACTAAGGCAGCAAACAGTAAGAGCAAAATCGTGTTCCAAACATTAACTCTTTTTTTAAATGTCAATTAGCTTGTGAGTAATAAGACAAAATGTGACTGTCAGACAGAGAACTGTCAGAGCAAACGGCAGATTTTAGAAAGTCCTGCCGAAATAAATCTGCACCCGACTGCGACTGTCAGCGTTGAACTGCCGCCATTGCTGTCAAAGTCAGACACATCTCCAAAATTGTTGGAGCAAATTTTTAAGCAGGCTTCATCTTGATAAATTGACCACGTATTTGACATTTACACCATAACGTTACCGCCTAAAATAATCGTAAAACAAAATTTTGTGTAACAACAAGAGTAATATGTACCCCAAAAGCTTTCAAAGCGTCTGAAAGTTTTCTCCTCCGTTTTTGTTGGGGCTTGGCTCGAAATGCATCATGATTGGCCGCCCGAAGTCCACGTGTCTGTCGGACGTGCTCTCATTGGTCTACAATACCATCACGGATGAATAAATACTCAAAGGGCTTGCCAGGCAAGCCCTTTGAACCCTTTAAATACTCAATGGGCTTGCCTGGCAAGCCCTTTGAGTATTTATTCCATTTTGCCCACTAGTTCACTAGTAAGGTCATTTTGACGCTTACTAGTGAACATGTAAGGCCATAAATGTGCCCACTAGTTCACTAGTAAGATCATTTTGAGGCTTACTAGTTGACATGTAAGCCACAAAACGCCCGCTAGTTCACTAGTAAGATAATTTTGAGGCTTCTAGTGAACATGTAAGCCACAGAACGCCCACTAGTTCACTAGTGAGATCATTTTGACGCTTACTAGTGAACATGTAAGCCACAAAACGCTCACTGGTTCACTAGTAAGGTAATTTTGACGCTTACTAGTGAACATGTAAGCCACAAAACGCCCACTAGTTCCCTAGTAAGATCATTTTGACACTTATTTATGAACATGTCAGCCACAAAACGCTCACTCGTTCACTAGTAAGATCATTTTGACGCTTACTAGTGAACATGTAAGCCACAAAACGCCCACTAGTTCACTAGTAAGGTCATTTTGACGCTTACTAGTGAACATGTAAGCCACAAAACGCCCACTAGTTCACTAGTAAGATCATTTTGACGCTTACTAGTGAACATGTAAGGCCATAAATGTGCCCACTAGTTCACTAGTAAGTTCATTTTGAGGCTTACTAGTTGACATGTAAGCCACACATCGCCTACTAGTTCACTAGTAAGATCATTTTGAGGCTTACTAGTGAACATGTAAGCCACAAAACGCCCAATAGTTCACTAGTAAGATCATTTTGACGCTTACTAGTGAACATGTAAGCCACAAAACGCTCACTAGTTTACTAGTAAGGTCATTTTGACGCTTACTAGTGAACATGTAAGCCACAAAACGCTCACTAGTAAGGTCATTTTGACGCTTACTAGTGAACATGTAAGCCGCAAAACGCCCACTAGTTCACTAATAAGATTATTTTGACGCTTACTACTGAACATTTAAGGCCATAAATGTGCCCACTAGTTCACTGGTAAGATGATTTTGACGCTTACTAGTGAACATGTAAGGCCATAAATGTGCCCACTTGTAGTGCTAGTGACATTACACTGTACTTGCATTAAATGCAAATAAGGATGATTACGAAAACATGTAACGGTATCCTATTGGCTGTACGTTTCAAAATAGTGTCATCCCACCAGTCAGGGCTCATGATTTTGGAAATTCTGTGCCCACTTAGTTTTTTAAAACAACAATGGCGGACAGTGTCCTGAGACGTATTCGGCGAAGGTGCAGGGCAATAGAGAGTGCCTGTCATCAAGGGTCTGCCGGTGAAAGTGAAGCACGCGCGATAAACATTTCAATTGCTAATTTAAGAAGAGTTAGTAACCAGTTTAGCGCTGATACTATTCAAAGTTTGATTCAAAGTCCAATAGATCTCCGATCTGTCATCATTGCGGGACCCACTCCTAATGGTGGACGTGTTTGTTCCCATGTGGCACATCGTTTGCACACAGGTAAAATGGCTACCATTTTTTGTCATTGGTTTTTCGTATGTATTTTTATTCAAACTACACACGGGTTTTACTGACGACTTGCTGTGACTTACCTTCTATCACCCTGTCAAACGTCGTTTTATACCAGTGGTTTTCCTGCAAATCAGTAGACTATTAAGTAACGCGATGGCTGTACACTTTTAAGCAATAACTAGTGATCTTTTAGTTATTCAATTATAAGTTTGAATTATTTTTTTCTTGAGTAAAATGGTTAGAGAAAATAGCTGCTCGTGGTTTTGAAGCTGCATATACTTTTATGTACATCTGTGTCTATATGCCTGTACTGTATACAGTATATAAAAAACACGTAGTGATTCGTTTGCTTGAATTCCTTAATCCTTTTATTTCCATACTTTAGGTAGACGAGGAAGACCAGCACTTGACATTACAAGTGATCAAATTGAACTGCTCCCCACTCAGGGCTTTACAGTGAGAGCCATCACTGAGATGTTGTGTTGTTCCTCTTCATACCTGCATAAAAAAATGAAGTTTTTTCAGATTTCAGCCAGAAATAGATTTACTCCCATTCATGATGTTGACCTGGAAGAGCATGTCAGAAGATTGCACAGCCAATTTCCCAGATCAGGCTCGGAAGCAAGTGTTCTGCTACATACTCTTGTCCCTTCATGTATATATCATTATATTCATTGTGAAAGTGTACTTTCTTTATTGTGTTGTTTTATGAACCTGTTGCAGATGATGAGGGCATACCTGCGTGCTGATGGTATTGTAGTACAAAGAAAAAGAGTTCGAGAAATCCTCAACCGTATTGAGCCAGCTGCTGCAGCCCAGAGATGGAGACAGACTGTGGCTAGAAGAACATACTATGTGCCATTCCCCAATAGTTTATGGCACATAGATGGGCATATGCGTCTCATTCGGTAATAAGGGATCATCTTATATTTGTACTCGTGGGAGCATTAGAAAGCCATATTGTATGGACAGCACAGATTAAATTGAATTTTATCATTTGTATATCCAAGTTACACAAACTCCAAATTGCCTCCATGTAGTCTTAAGTGCACAGCAATACCTTCTCTACCGAGATGATATTTCAAACAAGATATGAAACTTGATTGTTTTCTTGTATTTAATCATTATTCTTTTCATGTTTGTTTTACAGGTGGGTGTTTGTGACACATGCCGGCATTGATGGGAATTCCAGGCTAATAACGTACCTTCAACTGGAGCACAGACAACACAGCTTTGACAGTGTTGAAATATTTTGTCCAAGCCACCTGCCTGTATGGGTTACCCTCCAGAGTAAGATCCGACCATGGTGGTGAAAACACTGGTTGCTCTTTTAATGAACCTACTGCAGGGACAAGACACCAAAATTATTTCTAGCTCCAGCCAACACCCCCTCACAATTTACTCACACCTCCCATGGCCTGATTATCCACCAACAGGGGCCCTTTTTGGATTATCATTTTGGCATAGGAACTTTCCTTTCCTATCCTAACCGAGTGAGATGAGCCGGTAGCACCTGGAGCAAAGATCGTCTAAATTTTAATAATGCTTAGGAAAGGTTCTGACCATCCTTTACGAAAGGAAAGGAGATATATTATGCAGCAGGAATATTTAAAGGGGGAGTCTTTTTTTATGTTGTTGTTGTTGTTGTTGTCGACCCCACCCGTGCCCCGACATTGGGGGACCGGGCCCTCACTCCGTCTCCCGGATCCCCAGACCCCCCTCCTCCGCCCAGCGGGCGAGCAGGGCCGCCACTCCGCTTGGGTTTCGCCAGAGGTCCTCCGGAGTCAGTGTGGTGGGTATGTTTGTGCAGGTGAACAGGTGTTGTGTGTCGTGCACTTGCGTGCCGCATAGCGCACAGAGTGGTGTTGGGTGTGTGTCCGGTGTAATGTTGTGTAGGTAGGAGTGGAGGGCTGGTGATTTGTTGGTTCGGAGTTGTGCTAGGAGTTGTCTGGTTCTGTGTGGTAGGTCTTGCTCTGATGGGTCTTTTTCTGGTGCTGGTGCATGTATTACTTTGTTGTGTTGTCTGGTGTCCAAGTGTGTTTGTACAAAGTGGGTGTGTATGTCTTTCATGTTCTGTTTTATGGTGTCGTTGTTGGTGTCCTGTGGTGCTGTGTCTTTGTTGTGTGTGTAGTTGTTGTTGTGGAAGATTGTTTGTTTCTTTTGTCTGGGTGGTGGTGGTTGTTGAGTGAGTGGGTGTAGTGGGTGGGTTGGGTGTTGGGCTTTTTGTCTGATTTGCGATGCGTGTAGTTTTAGATGGGTGTTCAGTGGGAGAGTTTTTGTTTCCTCATGCAAGTGTTGTATGTTTGTGTCTTGTGTGCATCCTGTTGCTATTCTGAGTACTGTGTTCTGTGTGGTCTGGAGTTTTGTCTTGTTTGTGTCCGATAGTGTTGGTGACCATATAGTGTTTGCGTATTCGAGGCGTGTGAGTGTGGTTGCTTTGTATGTGGTGAGTATAGTTTCTTTGGATTTTCCCCAGTGAGTGGTTGTTAAGGCTTTAAGTATTTTGTTTGATTGCTTGGCGCGGGTTAGAGTGTGTTGTGTGTGTTTTGAGAAGGTGAGTTTGGGGTCCCATGTTAATCCCAGTATTTTGGGTTCGCGGACTGTGGGTAGGGTGGTGTTATCTATTTGTAAAGTGAGCCTGTTGCTGTATTCTGCCGGATCCGGTGTGAACAGAGTGGTGGTGGTTTTGTCTGCGTTGAGTATGAGTTGGTTCTGTTTTGTCCAGTTGTATATGTCGTGGAGATATTTTTGTACTTGTTGTTGTGCCTGTTGTGGTTTGACATGTGTGGATAGAATGGTGATGTCGTCTGCATATGTAACTGTGTGTACATTTGGAGGTGGTTGTGGTAAGTCTGCCATGTATATGTTGAATAGTGTTGGTGAAAGTACTCCCCCCTGTGGTACCCCCGTTTTCGTGTTTCTGTGTTCTGATGTTTCCCCCCGGTATTGAGTGTATTGTCTGCGTCCCCTTATGTAGTTGAAGATGTATTTGATGATGATGTTTGGGGTGTTAGTGTTGTTGAGTTTGTTTGTGAGTGTGTGTAGGTTTACCGTGTCAAAGGCTTTGGACATGTCTAGGGCTATGGCAACTGTTCGTTGTGGTGGTTTTTGTTGATTGAAACCTGTGGCTATGATGTTGTGTATGTGGTGTAGTGCTGTGGTTGTGGAGTGTTGTTTTCGGAAGCCGTGTTGGTGAGAGGGTAGTTGAGTGTTGTTGGTAATGAAGGGTAGTATTACCTTTTCCATTGTTTTGGCTATTGGGCTGAGTAGTGCTATTGGTCTGTAAGATGGGCCGAGTGCGTGGTTTTTGTTGGGTTTTGGTATTGGGATTATTTTTGCAGTCTTCCATATTGCGGGGATGGTGTTGGTGTTGAGTGATGTGTTGTAAGTGTGTGTGAGTAGTGTTATTGCTTTGGGGCCTAGGTGTTTCAGATGTCTGATGTTTATGTTGTCTGGGCCTGTGGAGTTGTTGCTTTTGGAGCGTTGTAGTGCTTGTTTGACTTGTTGTTCTGTGATGGTTATGGGCGTGGTGTTGAGTTTTCGTATTTTGCGTTGTAGTTGTCTGTATGTTCTGTTGGTTTTGTGTTGTATTATGTTGGTGAATTGTTTGTTGAATGCTCGTGCTTTCTGTTTGTTGGATATTGCCGTGTGTTGTCCGAACTGTATTGTGGTGTTTTCTGGTGCTTTTTGTTCTTTGTTTGATAGTCTTGTTACTGTGTTCCAGAGTATGTGTTGTTTGTGTCTGTGGTTCCATGCATCCGTTAAGTGTTCTTTCCATAGCTCTTGTTTGTGTTTTTGGATTTGTGTGTCTATTTCTTTGTTTAGGTCTGTGATGCGTGGGTCTTGGTGGTTTTGTTGTCTGATGTCGTTTCTTTGGCTGATGAGTGTTCTGATGTGTTGTGGTAGGAGAAGTGATTTGCTTTTTATTTTTCCGTGGGGTATGTGGTGTTTGTCTGCTGTAAGTATGAGGTTTGTGAGCATGGTGTTGGCTGTGTGGATGTTGTCAGGTATGGTTATGTTCTCCAGTGCTGATTCTATTTCAGAGGTGTATCCTTCCCAGTCTGCTTTCCTGTAATTTGTGTAAGTTTGAAGGTGTTGTTGTAGGCGGAAAGGAGCACGCGTGTTGTGTGTGATTTTGATAGGAAGGTGGTCTGAACTGAGTGCGTGTATTGTGGTCCATGTTGTTCTGTTTGTGATGCTGTTGCTGGCTGTTGTGATGTCCGGTGATGTTGGTTGTTGGTTGATGTTTGTAGGTTTTTTGGTGGGTGTGTTTGCGTTTAGAGTGATTTGTTGGGAGTTTTGTAGTATGTCTGCAATGTGGGTGCCTCTGTGGTCGTCGTAGGGAGAGTGCCATTGTGTTGAGTGAGCGTTGATGTCTGCGGTTAGAATGGTGTTGTTCAGCGAGTTTTTGTATTGGAAGGTGTTGGTGATGTCTGTGTCTTCTGTGGCGTGGTCTGGTCGGGTGGTATCTCTGGGGGGTATATACATGTTGCATATGTGTAGTCTTTTGTGGTTGGTTATGTGAATCTTTACGGTTTGAATTTCTGTACTGTTGGTGTTAATGTTGTTGGGGATGTTCATGGGAGTGAATGTGTATCTACTGTATATCTATAAAAAAAATCCTCGTCTCACCCCTCAGGTGGTGTCCATCCCTCATTCAGCTGGGGTCCTCTACCAGAGGCCAGGAAGCTTGAGGGTTCTGCGCAGTATCCTTGCCGTTCCCAGCACTGCACATTTCTGGACTGAGATGTCCGATGTTGTTCCCGGGATCTGTTGCAACCACTCATCATCTAGTTTGGGGGTCACTGCCCCGAGTGCTCCGACCACCACAGGCACGACTGTCCCCTTTACCTTCCAGGCTCTCTCCAGCTCCTCTCTGAGCCCTTGGGATTTCTCGAGTTTCTCGTGTTCCTTCTTTCTGATGTTTCCAGCACTTGGGACCGCTACATCCACTACAACGGCTTTCCTCTGCCCTTTATCTATCATCAGGATATCTGGTTGGTTCGCCATTACCATCTTGTCAGTCTGGATCTGGAAGTCCCATAGGATCTTCGCTCTGTCATTCTCCACCACCTTCGGAGGTGTTTCCCATTTTGACCTTGGGGTTTCCAGTCCGTACTCCGCACAGATGTTTCGGTAGACTATGCCAGCCACCTGGTTATGGCGTTCCATATAGGCTTTCCCTGCCAGCACCTTACACCCTGCAGTTATGTGTTAGATCGTCTCAGGTGCCTCTTTGCACAACCTACACCTTGGGTCTTGTCTGGTGTGGTATATCTGGGCCTCAATGGCTCTAGTGCTCAGGGCCTGCTCCTGAGCAGCCAGGATGAGTGCCTCTGTACTGTCCTTCAGGCCAGCCCTCTCTAGCCACTGATGGGAATTCTTGAGATCGGCCACTTCAGTTATGGTCCGGTGGTACATCCCGTGTAGGGGCTTGTCCTCCGATGATGGTCCCTCTTCCAGCGCCTCATCCTCTGTTGCCCATTGTCTGAGACATTCTCTGAGTACGTCATCCGTTGGAGCCTTCTCCTTGATGTATTCATGGAGCTTGGATGTTTCATCCTGGACAGTGGCTCTCACACTCACTAGTCCCCAGCCGCTTTCCTTGTTGCCAGTTCAAGGTTGCCATTGGCTTGTGGTACACCGAGGTACTTGTAGCTGTCCTCAATGTCTGCTATTGTTCCTTCGGGGAGTGAGACCCCTTCAGTCCGGACTACCGTTCCTCTCTTAGTCACCATCCGACTATCACATCCCGATGTCGCTGCTGTAGATCCTGGTTGTGTGGATCAGGGAGTCTATGTCCCTTTCACTCTTAGCATACAGCTTTATGTCATCCATGTAGAGGAGGTGACTGATCGTAGCTTCATTTCTGAGGCTGTATCCATAGCCTGTCTTGGTGATTACTTGGCTTAGGGAGTTCAGTCCTATGCAGAACAGCAATGGGGAGAGTGCATCACCTTGGTATATGCCACATTTGATGGACACTTGGGTAAGTGGCTTGCCATTGGCTTCAAGTGTGGTTTTCCACATCCTCATCAAGTTCGCAACGAAGGCTCTTAGGGTCCTGTTCACCTTATACACATCCAAGCATTCAGTGATCCATGTATGTGGCATCGAGTCATAGGCTTTCTTTTAATCAATCCAGGCTGTGCACAGGTTGGTACATCGGGACCTGCAGTCTTGTGCGACTGTTCTGTCAACCAGGAGCTGATGTTTGGCTCCCCTGGTATCTCTACCAATGCCCTTCCGTGCTTCGCTCATGTATTGATCCATGTGTGCACTTATCTTAGCCGCAACATGAGCTTCCAAAATTGTGGAGGGACAGGTTATTGGCCGATAGTTGGATGCGACTGCACCCTTTGAGGGATCTTTCATGATAAGGATCGTTCGCCCTTCGGTTAGCCATCCTGGGTGAGTCCCATCCCTAGGCAGCTGGTTCATTTGTGCTGCTGGGCGCTCATGGAGTGCTGTGAGTCTCTTTAGCCAGTAAGTGTGGACCATGTCCGGGCCTGGTGCTGTCCAGTTCTTCATATTTGAGACTATTTCCTTTATGTCTGCCACTGTTATGGTAATTGGGTTCTGTTCAGGGAGGTGTCTGTGCTCCTCTCTTTGGGTGACCAGCCATTGTGCACTGCTGTTATGTGCAACCTCCTTCTCCCATCTGCCTCCCCAGTACCTTTCAGTTTCCAGTCTTGGTGGATCAGCTCTGTTGTTAGGACCCTGCCACTGAGCGTACACTTTCGCAGGTTGTGTTGCAAACAGCCTGTTTATTCGTCTGGCCTCATTCTCTTTCGTGTACCGCTTTAGGCGGCTGGACAAGGCTTGGAGCCTTTGTTTCGAGTGCTTCATATATGGTCATCTGGATGTACCTCTCAGGATCGGCCTTTTCATCACACCTCTCTGGACCTCAGTCAATTGACTCACATCTTTCCGAGCCGCCTTGATCTTAGCCTCCAACCGTCTTTTCCATGGTCGGTAATGTATCTCATGGCTTCCATGGTTGCTCTTATAGCCAAGCATCTCAAGGATCACTGATGCTGAAGCGTATATCAGTTCATTTCCGTGATCGTTACGGTAAGGATCGCCCTCAGTGCTGAATTCACACTTTCCAAGAGACTTTCAGGTGGTACTTCACATAGCCGTTGTAATCGGATTCTAGGTTTCCCAGCTTTCATTCTTGCCATGATCTTAGCTTTCAGGTCAGTTGCTGCCTCGCTCAGCATTTCATTCATTGGGGCTGGCCTCCCAATCTCATCATCTGCATTCACTCTGGTATGAACTCCTCCTCTGATCTGGCAGCCTGGGGCCCCTCACCATGGAACCTGCGTTGTACCTCATCAATCTCAAGTTGTGACAGCAGTTGCCGTTTGTGGATGTTGGAACACTGAGTTACGAGTTGTTTCGTGGCCACCCGTGACTGTGGGTTTCGAAGTAACCATTTAGCCCACATTCTCTCCATGTAACCTCTCTGACTAGGCTTGCTTGAGTAGTAGCATTCCAACAGAGCCATGTTATTGCATCTTGCCCATCTCTGCTCCATTTTTCATCAAGGTGCTTTGGTTCCCCAGCACCTGACGCAGACCTTGTTTGGCCGGGCGACGTCTGAGCTGGCATGTCATTCATTTTATTGTCTCTCATCATTGTATGAGGTACGCATTAGCGTGAAGGCTCTTGCCCAAGGACCCACACTGGATGGTGTTATGTGCTCATTTTTTGCCCCAAGTGGGGAGCGGAGGGACGGGCGCTGGGGGGGGGGCCATCGTGGTGGGGCGGGCCCCTACGCGGGATGTGCCACCGGACCGTGGCTGAGGTGGCTGATCTCAAGAAGTCCTATCGGTGGCTGGAGGGGACTGGCCTGGGGGACAGCGCAGGGGCGCTCATCCTGGCTGCTCAGGAGCGGGCCTTGGGCGCCGGAGCCGTCGAGGCCCGGATGTGCCGCGCCGGACAGGACCCGGGGTGTGGGTTTTGCGGGGAGGCGCCTGGGACGATCCGGCACGTGGCTGCGGGGTGTGGGATGCTGGCAGGGGGGGCCTGCGTGGAGCGCCATGGCCAGGTGGCTGGCGTGGTCTGCCGAGGCATCTGTGCGGAGTGTGGACTGGGGGCCCCGGGGTCGGAGTGGGGGGCACCTCCGAGGGTGGTGGAGGGTGGCGGAGCGGGGATCCTGTGGGACTTCCGGATCCAGACTGGCGGGATGGTGGTGGCGAGCCAGCCAGATGTCGTGGTCGTGGATGGGGGGCGGAGGAGGGCCGTTGTGGTGGATGTGGCGGTCCCAGGTGGTGGAGGCATCGGGAGGGGGGAGCATGGGGGGCTCGGGGGGTACCAGGGGCTCGGGGAGGGGCTGGGGAGGGCCTGGGGGGTGGGGGTGGCGGTCGTGCCTGTGGTGGTCGGGGCGCTCGGGGCAGTGACCCCCGGACTGGATGGGTGGTTGCGACAGATCCCGGGACCAGCGTCGGACATCTCGGTCCGGAGGTGTGCGGTGCTGGGAGCGGCGGGGGTACTGCGCGGGGCCCTCGGGCTTCCTGGCCTCTGGTGGAGGACCCGAGCTGAATGAGGGACGGACACCACCCGAGGACACCTCCTATTGGCTCCATGATAAGAGCTCCACCCAGCAAAGAATTAACCCTTTAAAACCTGATTCTGAGCTTTCACAATTATTTACCGCCATTTGCGTAATATCTACAGTATACAGAAGGAATCAAGCAATTTTTACCAATGTATCTGTAGGTGATGTTTATTTATTATGTACACAGAGATAAAGAGTAATGGCACAGCTCTGCAGTATCTTTCCACTTTTATATATGTATGCTATACTAAATAAAATGAATAGGGCACCATATAATGCAACAGTTATGCAACTCCCTAAATAATGATGTGAATTTTCAGTTGTTGCTAAATCAGTTAGGATGTTATAATTTGTGGTGTAGATGCGAATTTAGGAGAGCAGGACAATATATCGCATTGCAATTGGAGCAGCAGCTTGGTTGATGATGTCCCCAAACCGGCTCATCTATTATATTTGTCGTGCAATACAATGAAAATGAGCACAATTGCAAAACATAGGCTTCTTATATTTTAAAATAAAATAATCACATGTTTACCGTTCTGGGGTTTCTACAATCATGAATGGAGGCATTATTTACAGCAGGTTGATGTTGTTGTTGTTGTTGTCGACCCCACCCGTGCCCCGACATTGGGGGACCGGGCCCTCACTCCGTCTCCCGGATCCCCAGACCCCCCTCCGCCGCCCAGCGGGCGAGCAGGGCCGCCACTCCGCTTGGGTTTCGCCAGAGGTCCTCCGGAGTCAGTGTGGTGGGTATGTTTGTGCAGGTGAACAGGTGTTGTGTGTCGTGCACTTGCGTGCCGCATAGCGCACACAGTGGTGTTGGGTGTGTGTCCGGTGTAATGTTGTGTAGGTAGGAGTGGAGGGCTGGTGATTTGTTGGTTCGGAGTTGTGCTAGGAGTTGTCTGGTTCTGTGTGGTAGGTCTTGCTCTGATGGGTCTATTTCTGGTGCTGGTGCATGTATTACTTTGTTGTGTTGTCTGGTGTCCAAGTGTGTTTGTACAAAGTGGGTGTGTATGTCTTTCATGTTCTGTTTTATGGTGTCGTTGTTGGTGTCCTGTGGTGCTGTGTCTTTGTTGTGTGTGTAGTTGTTGTTGTGGAAGATTGTTTGTTTCTTTTGTCTGGGTGGTGGTGGTTGTTGAGTGAGTGGGTGTAGTGGGTGGTTTGGGTGTTGGGCTTTTTGTCTGATTTGCGATGCGTGTAGTTTTAGATGGGTGTTCAGTGGGAGAGTTTTTGTTTCCTCATGCAAGTGTTGTATGTTTGTGTCTTGTGTGCATCCTGTTGCTATTCTGAGTGCGGTGTTCTGTGTGGTCTGGAGTTTTGTCTTGTTTGTGTCCGATAGTGTTGGTGACCATATAGTGTTTGCGTATTTGAGGCGTTTGAGTGTGGTTGCTTTGTATGTGGTGAGTATAGTTTCTTTGGATTTTCCCCAGTGAGTGGTTGATAAGGCTTTAAGTATTTTGTTTGATTGCTTGGGGCGGGTTAGAGTGTGTTGTGTGTGTTTTGAGAAGGTGAGTTTGGGGTCCCATGTTAATCCCAGTATTTTGGGTTCGCGGACTGTGGGTAGGGTGGTGTTATCTATTTGTAAAGTGAGCCTGTTGCTGTATTCTGCCGGATCCGGTGTGAACAGAGTGGTGGTGGTTTTGTCTGCGTTGAGTGTGAGTTGGTTCTGTTTTGTCCAGTTGTATATGTCGTGGAGATATTTTTGTACTTGTTGTTGTGCCTGTTGTGGTTTGACATGTGTGGATAGAATGGTGATGTCGTCTGCATATGTAACTGTGTGTACATTTGGAGGTGGTTGTGGTAAGTCTGCCATGTATATGTTGAATAGTGTTGGTGAAAGTACTCCCCCCTGTGGTACCCCCGTTTTCGTGTTTCTGTGTTCTGATGTTTCCCCCCGGTATTGAGTGTATTGTCTGCGTCCCCTTATGTAGTTGAAGATGTATTTGATGATGATGTTTGGGGTGTTAGTGTTGTTGAGTTTGTTTGTGAGTGTGTGTAGGTTTACCGTGTCAAAGGCTTTGGACATGTCTAGGGCTATGGCAACTGTTCGTTGTGGTGGTTTTTGTTGATTGAAACCTGTGGCTATGATGTTGTGTATGTGGTGTAGTGCTGTGGTTGTGGAGTGTTGTTTTCGGAAGCCGTGTTGGTGAGAGGGTAGTTGAGTGTTGTTGGTAATGAAGGGTAGTATTACCTTTTCCATTGTTTTGGCTATTGGGCTGAGTAGTGCTATTGGTCTGTAAGATGGGCCGAGTGCGTGGTTTTTGTTGGGTTTTGGTATTGGGATTATTTTTGCAGTCTTCCATATTGCGGGGATGGTGTTGGTGTTGAGTGATGTGTTGTAAGTGTGTGTGAGTAGTGTTATTGCTTTGGGGCCTAGGTGTTTCAGATGTCTGATGTTTATGTTGTCTGGGCCTGTGGAGTTGTTGCTTTTGGAGCGTTGTAGTGCTTGTTTGACTTGTTGTTCTGTGATGGTTATGGGCGTGGTGTTGAGTTTTCTTATTTTGCGTTGTAGTTGTCTGTATGTTCTGTTGGTTTTGTGTTGTATTATGTTGGTGAATTGTTTGTTGAATGCTCGTGCTTTCTGTTTGTTGGATATTGCCGTGTGTTGTCCGAACTGTATTGTGGTGTTTTCTGGTGCTTTTTGTTCTTTGTTTGATAGTCTTGTTACTGTGTTCCAGAGTATGTGTTGTTTGTGTCTGTGGTTCCATGCATCCGTTAAGTGTTCTTTCCATAGCTCTTGTTTGTGTTTTTGGATTTGTGTGTCTATTTCTTTGTTTAGGTCTGTGATGCGTGGGTCTTGGTGGTTTTGTTGTCTGATGTCGTTTCTTTGGCTGATGAGTGTTCTGATGTGTTGTGGTAGGAGAAGTGATTTGCTTTTTATTTTTCCGTGGGGTATGTGGTGTTTGTCTGCTGTAAGTATGAGGTTTGTGAGCATGGTGTTGGCTGTGTGGATGTTGTCAGGTATGGTTATGTTCTCCAGTGCTGATTCTATTTCAGAGGTGTATCCTTCCCAGTCTGCTTTCCTGTAATTTGTGTAAGTTTGAAGGTGTTGTTGTAGGCGGAAAGGAGCACGCGTGTTGTGTGTGATTTTGATAGGAAGGTGGTCTGAACTGAGTGCGTGTATTGTGGTCCATGTTGTTCTGTTTGTGATGCTGTTGCTGGCTGTTGTGATGTCCGGTGATGTTGGTTGTTGGTTGATGTTTGTAGGTTTTTTGGTGGGTGTGTTTGCGTTTAGAGTGATTTGTTGGGAGTTTTGTAGTATGTCTGCAATGTGGGTGCCTCTGTGGTCGTCGTAGGGAGAGTGCCATTGTGTTGAGTGAGCGTTGATGTCTGCGGTTAGAATGGTGTTGTTCAGCGAGTTTATGTATTGGAAGGTGTTGGTGATGTCTGTGTCTTCTGTGGCGTGGTCTGGTCGGGTGGTATCTCTGGGGGGTATATACATGTTGCATATGTGTAGTCTTTTGTGGTTGGTTATGTGAATCTTTACGGTTTGAATTTCTGTAGTGTTGGTGTTAATGTTGTTGGGGATGTTCATGGGAGTGAATGTGACTGATTTGTGAATGTATGTGAGCAGTCCTCCTCCTCCCTTGTGTTCTCTGTCTTTCCTAATGCTGGTGTAGTTGGTGAGACGAGGTGTGTTGTGTTGTTTTTCTAGTTTGGTTTCTTGTATGGTGATGATGTCTGCGTGCTGTTGTGAGGCGAGTTCTTCTAGTTCTGTTTTCTTGTTTTGGATGCCGTTGATGTTTATTTGTAGTATGGTCAGTGTGTGTTTGTTGTTTTTGTTGGTGGGTGTTGTTCTTTGTGGGTTGTTCGGGGGTTGTGGTGTTGGGGTGTTTGTTGTTTGCGTGTGTGTTCTGCATGTCCACGTGTTTGTGTATTGGCGGGTGGTGATGCCGGAGCAATGTCTGTGTATCCAGTGTGGGTGTGTTGAGTTGCATCTGAGTGAGGTTTGTCTGCGTGTGATGATTCTATTGCAGCTATTGCAGGTCCAGGTTTGGGGGGGTGGTCTTGTGTTTGTTGTATCTCTGTTGGAGTTGTCTGTCCGTGTTGCCTTTGAGGGTAGTGTTGGTGAGGCGAGTGTGTTGTTTTGGTCTGTTTGTGCTCTGCTGCCTGTTGGTGTCCTACGAGGTGTTGTTGTTCGTGGTGGTGTTTTGGGATGTAGTCTGCATTTCCATGTTATGTTGTATTGTCTAGTGTTTATGTTTGTGCAATGTTTGTGTACCCAGTGTGGTGTGTGGTGGTTGCATCTGAAGGATGTCTGTCTTCTTGTAATCTGTTGTGTGCAAATGTCGCATGTCCAGGTAGTTTGTTGTGTGTGTGTTTGTTGCGTGCGTGAGAGTGTCTGTGTGGGCCCCGGATTTGTCTCTATGTCCCCCGCCTGGAGCAAAAGGTCCGCCCGCCACCCTGCCAGGTTCAGGGGGCGGTTAGCCGAAAAAAAAAAAAAACGGCCGTAAGGGCACCCCGTTCGGGGTGCAGGGATTGGTTCCTGGATTTGTCCCCCAGTTCGGGGGGAACCCTCCAACTGCGAGTAAGCCAAGGAGTTTGGAGGTACAGCGGGTTGACAGCAGTGTGATCGAGCAGATTAGATAGAGTAGAATTTGAATGGGGCTTCACTGATTTATTTCATACAATTAATATCTAAAACACAGTTGAAAAATATTTGATTGTTAAAATATTTAAATACAAGAACTATATCAAGAAATTAACAAAACATAGTTTTTTTAGTTAGGAGAAAAGTCTAAAAACATATCACAAATGACAAACGTTGTGCCTCTCCTCCTCCTGTTCTTCAATGAAGCTGATCACCCTCCAGCTCCCGTTAGAAACATCGTGCTGCTGAAGGTGTGCCGGCAGAATGGTTGTGATACAGGAGGTGCTGTGGACTCTCCCAGAAACGAGGACCTAGTTTAGTTGTAGATCCAGTAAAACATAGTGCAAATGTGACATTATTTATAATGCACAGTTACAGTCTTGTGAATATTAAAAAATGTACTTCATGTAATGCAGGAAGCGAATATTTCAAACGAACTAAGGCAGCAAACAGTAAGAGCAAAATCGTGTTCCAAACATTAACTCTTTTTTTAAATGTCAATTAGCTTGTGAGTAATAAGACAAAATGTGACTGTCAGACAGAGAACTGTCAGAGCAAACGGCAGATTTTAGAAAGTCCTGCCGAAATAAATCTGCACCCGACTGCGACTGTCAGCGTTGAACTGCCGCCATTGCTGTCAAAGTCAGACACATCTCCAAAATTGTTGGAGCAAATTTTTAAGCAGGCTTCATCTTGATAAATTGACCACGTATTTGACATTTACACCATAACGTTACCGCCTAAAATAATCGTAAAACAAAATTTTGTGTAACAACAAGAGTAATATGTACCCCAAAAGCTTTCAAAGCGTCTGAAAGTTTTCTCCTCCGTTTTTGTTGGGGCTTGGCTCGAAATGCATCATGATTGGCCGCCCGAAGTCCACGTGTCTGTCGGACGTGCTCTCATTGGTCTACAATACCATCACGGATGAATAAATACTCAAAGGGCTTGCCAGGCAAGCCCTTTGAACCCTTTAAATACTCAATGGGCTTGCCTGGCAAGCCCTTTGAGTATTTATTCCATATTGCCCACTAGTTCACTAGTAAGGTCATTTTGACGCTTACTAGTGAACATGTAAGGCCATAAATGTGCCCACTAGTTCACTAGTAAGATCATTTTGAGGCTTACTAGTTGACATGTAAGCCACAAAACGCCCGCTAGTTCACTAGTAAGATAATTTTGAGGCTTCTAGTGAACATGTAAGCCACAGAACGCCCACTAGTTCACTAGTAAGATCATTTTGACGCTTACTAGTGAACATGTAAGCCACAAAACGCTCACTAGTTCACTAGTAAGGTCATTTTGACGCTTACTAGTGAACATGTAAGCCGCAAAACGCCCACTAGTTCACTAATAAGATCATTTTGACGCTTACTAGTGAACATGTAAGGCCATAAATGTGCCCACTAGTTCACTAGTAAGTTCATTTTGAGGCTTACTAGTTGACATGTAAGCCACACATCGCCTACTAGTTCACTAGTAAGATCATTTTGAGGCTTACTAGTGAACATGTAAGCCACAAAACGCCCAATAGTTCACTAGTTAGGTCATTTTGACGCTTACTAGTGAACATGTAAGCCACAAAACGCCTACTAGTTCACTAGTAAGATCATTTTGAGGCTTACTAGTGAACATGTAAGCCACAAAACGCTCACTAGTTTACTAGTAAGGTCATTTTGACGCTTACTAGTGAACATGTAAGCCACAAAACGCTCACTAGTAAGGTCATTTTGACGCTTACTAGTGAACATGTAAGCCGCAAAACGCCCACTAGTTCACTAATAAGATTATTTTGACGCTTACTACTGAACATTTAAGGCCATAAATGTGCCCACTAGTTCACTGGTAAGATGATTTTGACGCTTACTAGTGAACATGTAAGGCCATAAATGTGCCCACTTGTAGTGCTAGTGACATTACACTGTACTTGCATTAAATGCAAATAAGGATGATTACGAAAACATGTAACGGTATCCTATTGGCTGTACGTTTCAAAATAGTGTCATCCCACCAGTCAGGGCTCATGATTTTGGAAATTCTGTGCCCACTTAGTTTTTTAAAACAACAATGGCGGACAGTGTCCTGAGACGTATTCGGCGAAGGTGCAGGGCAATAGAGAGTGCCTGTCATCAAGGGTCTGCCGGTGAAAGTGAAGCACGCGCGATAAACATTTCAATTGCTAATTTAAGAAGAGTTAGTGACCAGTTTAGCGCTGATACTATTCAAAGTTTGATTCAAAGTCCAATAGATCTCCGATCTGTCATCATTGCGGGACCCACTCCTAATGGTGGACGTGTTTGTTCCCATGTGGCACATCGTTTGCACACAGGTAAAATGGCTACCATTTTTTGTCATTGGTTTTTCGTATGTATTTTTATTCAAACTACACACGGGTTTTACTGACGACTTGCTGTGACTTACCTTCTATCACCCTGTCAAACGTCGTTTTATACCAGTGGTTTTCCTGCAAATCAGTAGACTATTAAGTAACGCGATGGCTGTACACTTTTAAGCAATAACTAGTGATCTTTTAGTTATTCAATTATAAGTTTGAATTATTTTTTTCTTGAGTAAAATGGTTAGAGAAAATAGCTGCTCGTGGTTTTGAAGCTGCATATACTTTTATGTACATCTGTGTCTATATGCCTGTACTGTATACAGTATATAAAAAACACGTAGTGATTCGTTTGCTTGAATTCCTTAATCCTTTTATTTCCATACTTTAGGTAGACGAGGAAGACCAGCACTTGACATTACAAGTGATCAAATTGAACTGCTCCCCACTCAGGGCTTTACAGTGAGAGCCATCACTGAGATGTTGTGTTGTTCCTCTTCATACCTGCATAAAAAAATGAAGTTTTTTCAGATTTCAGCCAGAAATAGATTTACTCCCATTCATGATGTTGACCTGGAAGAGCATGTCAGAAGATTGCACAGCCAAGTTCCCAGATCAGGCTCGGAAGCAAGTGTTCTGCTACATACTCTTGTCCCTTCATGTATATATCATTATATTCATTGTGAAAGTGTACTTTCTTTATTGTGTTGTTTTATGAACCTGTTGCAGATGATGAGGGCATACCTGCGTGCTGATGGTATTGTAGTACAAAGAAAAAGAGTTCGAGAAATCCTCAACCGTATTGAGCCAGCTGCTGCAGCCCAGAGATGGAGACAGACTGTGGCTAGAAGAACATACTATGTGCCATTCCCCAATAGTTTATGGCACATAGATGGGCATATGCGTCTCATTCGGTAATAAGGGATCATCTTATATTTGTACTCGTGGGAGCATTAGAAAGCCATATTGTATGGACAGCACAGATTAAATTGAATTTTATCATTTGTATATCCAAGTTACACAAACTCCAAATTGCCTCCATGTAGTCTTAAGTGCACAGCAATACCTTCTCTACCGAGATGATATTTCAAACAAGATATGAAACTTGATTGTTTTATTGTATTTAATCATTATTCTTTTCATGTTTGTTTTACAGGTGGGTGTTTGTGACACATGCCGGCATTGATGGGAATTCCAGGCTAATAACGTACCTTCAACTGGAGCACAGACAACACAGCTTTGACAGTGTTGAAATATTTTGTCCAAGCCACCTGCCTGTATGGGTTACCCTCCAGAGTAAGATCCGACCATGGTGGTGAAAACACTGGTTGCTCTTTTAATGAACCTACTGCAGGGACAAGACACCAAAATTATTTCTAGCTCCAGCCAACACCCCCTCACAATTTACTCACACCTCCCATGGCCTGATTATCCACCAACAGGGGCCCTTTTTGGATTATCATTTTGGCATAGGAACTTTCCTTTCCTATCCTCACCGAGTGAGATGAGCCGGTAGCACCTGGAGCAAAGATCGTCTAAATTTTAATAATGCTTAGGAAAGGTTCTGACCATCCTTTACGAAAGGAAAGGAGATATATTATGCAGCAGGAATATTTAAAGGGGAAGTCTTTTTTTATGTTGTTGTTGTTGTTGTTGTCGACCCCACCCGTGCCCCGACATTGGGGGACCGGGCCCTCACTCCGTCTCCCGGATCCCCAGACCCCCCTCCGCCGCCCAGCGGGCGAGCAGGGCCGCCACTCCGCTTGGGTTTCGCCAGAGGTCCTCCGGAGTCAGTGTGGTGGGTATGTTTGTGCAGGTGAACAGGTGTTGTGTGTCGTGCACTTGCGTGCCGCATAGCGCACAGAGTGGTGTTGGGTGTGTGTCCGGTGTAATGTTGTGTAGGTAGGAGTGGAGGGCTGGTGATTTGTTGGTTCGGAGTTGTGCTAGGAGTTGTCTGGTTCTGTGTGGTAGGTCTTGCTCTGATGGGTCTATTTCTGGTGCTGGTGCATGTATTACTTTGTTGTGTTGTCTGGAGTCCAAGTGTGTTTGTACAAAGTGGGTGTGTATGTCTTTCATGTTCTGTTTTATGGTGTCGTTGTTGGTGTCCTGTGGTGCTGTGTCTTTGTTGTGTGTGTAGTTGTTGTTGTGGAAGATTGTTTGTTTCTTTTGTCTGGGTGGTGGTGGTTGTTGAGTGAGTGGGTGTAGTGGGTGGTTTGGGTGTTGGGCTTTTTGTCTGATTTGCGATGCGTGTAGTTTTAGATGGGTGTTCAGTGGGAGAGTTTTTGTTTCCTCATGCAAGTGTTGTATGTTTGTGTCTTGTGTGCATCCTGTTGCTATTCTGAGTGCGGTGTTCTGTGTGGTCTGGAGTTTTGTCTTGTTTGTGTCCGATAGTGTTGGTGACCATATAGTGTTTGCGTATTTGAGGCGTGTGAGTGTAGTTGCTTTGTATGTGGTGAGTATAGTTTCTTTGGATTTTCCCCAGTGAGTGGTTGATAAGGCTTTAAGTATTTTGTTTGATTGCTTGGGGCGGGTTAGAGTGTGTTGTGTGTGTTTTGAGAAGGTGAGTTTGGGGTCCCATGTTAATCCCAGTATTTTGGGTTCGCGGACTGTGGGTAGGGTGGTGTTATCTATTTGTAAAGTGAGCCTGTTGCTGTATTCTGCCGGATCCGGTGTGAACAGAGTGGTGGTGGTTTTGTCTGCGTTGAGTGTGAGTTGGTTCTGTTTTGTCCAGTTGTATATGTCGTGGAGATATTTTTGTACTTGTTGTTGTGCCTGTTGTGGTTTGACATGTGTGGATAGAATGGTGATGTCGTCTGCATATGTAACTGTGTGTACATTTGGAGGTGGTTGTGGTAAGTCTGCCATGTATATGTTGAATAGTGTTGGTGAAAGTACTCCCCCCTGTGGTACCCCCGTTTTCGTGTTTCTGTGTTCTGATGTTTCCCCCCGGTATTGAGTGTATTGTCTGCGTCCCCTTATGTAGTTGAAGATGTATTTGATGATGATGTTTGGGGTGTTAGTGTTGTTGAGTTTGTTTGTGAGTGTGTGTAGGTTTACCGTGTCAAAGGCTTTGGACATGTCTAGGGCTATGGCAACTGTTCGTTGTGGTGGTTTTTGTTGATTGAAACCTGTGGCTATGATGTTGTGTATGTGGTGTAGTGCTGTGGTTGTGGAGTGTTGTTTTCGGAAGCCGTGTTGGTGAGAGGGTAGTTGAGTGTTGTTGGTAATGAAGGGTAGTATTACCTTTTCCATTGTTTTGGCTATTGGGCTGAGTAGTGCTATTGGTCTGTAAGATGGGCCGAGTGCGTGGTTTTTGTTGGGTTTTGGTATTGGGATTATTTTTGCAGTCTTCCATATTGCGGGGATGGTGTTGGTGTTGAGTGATGTGTTGTAAGTGTGTGTGAGTAGTGTTATTGCTTTGGGGCCTAGGTGTTTCAGATGTCTGATGTTTATGTTGTCTGGGCCTGTGGAGTTGTTGCTTTTGGAGCGTTGTAGTGCTTGTTTGACTTGTTGTTCTGTGATGGTTATGGGCGTGGTGTTGAGTTTTCGTATTTTGCGTTGTAGTTGTCTGTATGTTCTGTTGGTTTTGTGTTGTATTATGTTGGTGAATTGTTTGTTGAATGCTCGTGCTTTCTGTTTGTTGGATATTGCCGTGTGTTGTCCGAACTGTATTGTGGTGTTTTCTGGTGCTTTTTGTTCTTTGTTTGATAGTCTTGTTACTGTGTTCCAGAGTATGTGTTGTTTGTGTCTGTGGTTCCATGCATCCGTTAAGTGTTCTTTCCATAGCTCTTGTTTGTGTTTTTGGATTTGTGTGTCTATTTCTTTGTTTAGGTCTGTGATGCGTGGGTCTTGGTGGTTTTGTTGTCTGATGTCGTTTCTTTGGCTGATGAGTGTTCTGATGTGTTGTGGTAGGAGAAGTGATTTGCTTTTTATTTTTCCGTGGGGTATGTGGTGTTTGTCTGCTGTAAGTATGAGGTTTGTGAGCATGGTGTTGGCTGTGTGGATGTTGTCAGGTATGGTTATGTTCTCCAGTGCTGATTCTATTTCAGAGGTGTATCCTTCCCAGTCTGCTTTCCTGTAATTTGTGTAAGTTTGAAGGTGTTGTTGTAGGCGGAAAGGAGCACGCGTGTTATGTGTGATTTTGATAGGAAGGTGGTCTGAACTGAGTGCGTGTATTGTGGTCCATGTTGTTCTGTTTGTGATGCTGTTGCTGGCTGTTGTGATGTCCGGTGATGTTGGTTGTTGGTTGATGTTTGTAGGTTTTCTGGTGGGTGTGTTTGCGTTTAGAGTGATTTGTTGGGAGTTTTGTAGTATGTCTGCAATGTGGGTGCCTCTGTGGTCGTCGTAGGGAGAGTGCCATTGTGTTGAGTGAGCGTTGATGTCTGCGGTTAGAATGGTGTTGTTCAGCGAGTTTATGTATTGGAAGGTGTTGGTGATGTCTGTGTCTTCTGTGGCGTGGTCTGGTCGGGTGGTATCTCTGGGGGGTATATACATGTTGCATATGTGTAGTCTTTTGTGGTTGGTTATGTGAATCTTTACGGTTTGAATTTCTGTACTGTTGGTGTTAATGTTGTTGGGGATGTTCATGGGAGTGAATGTGACTGATTTGTGAATGTATGTGAGCAGTCCTCCTCCTCCCTTGTGTTCTCTGTCTTTCCTAATGCTGGTGTAGTTGGTGAGACGAGGTGTGTTGTGTTGTTTTTCTAGTTTGGTTTCTTGTATGGTGATGATGTCTGCGTGCTGTTGTGAGGCGAGTTCTTCTAGTTCTGTTTTCTTGTTTTGGATGCCGTTGATGTTTATTTGTAGTATGGTCAGTGTGTGTTTGTTGTTTTTGTTGGTGGGTGTTGTTCTTTGTGGGTTGTTCGGGGGTTGTGGTGTTGGGGTGTTTGTTGTTTGCGTGTGTGTTCTGCATGTCCACGTGTTTGTGTATTGGCGGGTGGTGATGCCGGAGCAATGTCTGTGTATCCAGTGTGGGTGTGTTGAGTTGCATCTGAGTGAGGTTTGTCTGCGTGTGATGATTCTATTGCAGCTATTGCAGGTCCAGGTTTGGGGGGGTGGTCTTGTGTTTGTTGTATCTCTGTTGGAGTTGTCTGTCCGTGTTGCCTTTGAGGGTAGTGTTGGTGAGGCGAGTGTGTTGTTTTGGTCTGTTTGTGCTCTGCTGCCTGTTGGTGTCCTACGAGGTGTTGTTGTTCGTGGTGGTGTTTTGGGATGTAGTCTGCATTTCCATGTTATGTTGTATTGTCTAGTGTTTATGTTTGTGCAATGTTTGTGTACCCAGTGTGGTGTGTGGTGGTTGCATCTGAAGGATGTCTGTCTTCTTGTAATCTGTTGTGTGCAAATGTCGCATGTCCAGGTAGTTTGTTGTGTGTGTGTTTGTTGCGTGCGTGAGAGTGTCTGTGTGGGCCCCGGATTTGTCTCTATGTCCCCCGCCTGGAGCAAAAGGTCCGCCCGCCACCCTGCCAGGTTCAGGGGGCGGTTAGCCGAAAAAAAAAAAAAACGCCGTAAGGGCACCCCGTTCGGGGTGCAGGGATTGGTTCCTTGATTTGTCCCCCCGTTCGGGGGGAACCCTCCAACTGCGAGTAAGCCAAGGAGTTTGGAGGTACAGCGGGTTGACAGCAGTGTGATCGAGCAGATTAGATAGAGTAGAATTTGAATGGGGCTTCACTGATTTATTTCATACAATTAATATCTAAAACACAGTTGAAAAATATTTGATTGTTAAAATATTTAAATACAAGAACTATATCAAGAAATTAACAAAACATAGTTTTTTTAGTTAGGAGAAAAGTCTAAAAACAAATCACAAATGACAAACGTTGTGCCTCTCCTCCTCCTGTTCTTCAATGAAGCTGATCACCCTCCAGCTCCCGTTAGAAACATCGTGCTGCTGAAGGTGTGCCGGCAGAATGGTTGTGATACAGGAGGTGCTGTGGACTCTCCCAGAAACGAGGACCTAGTTTAGTTGTAGATCCAGTAAAACATAGTGCAAATGTGACATTATTTATAATGCACAGTTACAGTCTTGTGAATATTAAAAAATGTACTTCATGTAATGCAGGAAGCGAATATTTCAAACGAACTAAGGCAGCAAACAGTAAGAGCAAAATCGTGTTCCAAACATTAACTCTTTTTTTAAATGTCAATTATTCATTCATTCATTCATCTTCCGTACCGCTTGATCCTCACTAGGGTCGCGGGGGGTGCTGGAGCCCATCCCAGCCGTCTCCGGGCAGTAGGCGGGATACACCCTGAATCGGTTGCCAGCCAGTCGCAGGGCACACATAGACGAACAACCATCCACGCTCACACTCACACCTAGGGACAATTTAGAGTGTTCAATCAGCCTGCCACGCATATTTTTGGAATGTGGGAGGAAACCGGAGCACCCGGAGAAAACCCACGCAGGCCCGGGGAGAACATGCAAACTCCACACAGGGAGGCCGGAGCTGGTATCGAACCCGGTACCTCTGCACTGTGAAGCCGACGTGCTAACCACTGGGCTACCGGGCCGCCCTAAATGTCAATTAGCTTGTGAGTAATAAGACAAAATGTGACTGTCAGACAGAGAACTGTCAGAGCAAACGGCAGATTTTAGAAAGTCCTGCCGAAATAAAGCTGCACCCGACTGCGACTGTCAGCGTTGAACTGCCGCCATTGCTGTCAAAGTCAGACACATCTCCAAAATTGTTGGAGCAAATTTTTAAGCAGGCTTCATCTTGATAAATTGACCACGTATTTGACATTTACACCATAACGTTACCGCCTAAAATAATCGTAAAACAAAATTTTGTGTAACAACAAGAGTAATATGTACCCCAAAAGCTTTCAAAGCGTCTGAAAGTTTTCTCCTCCGTTTTTGTTGGGGCTTGGCTCGAAATGCATCATGATTGGCCGCCCGAAGTCCACGTGTCTGTCGGACGTGCTCTCATTGGTCTACAATACCATCACGGATGAATAAATACTCAAAGGGCTTGCCAGGCAAGCCCTTTGAACCCTTTAAATACTCAATGGGCTTGCCTGGCAAGCCCTTTGAGTATTTATTCCATATTGCCCACTAGTTCACTAGTAAGGTCATTTTGACGCTTACTAGTGAACATGTAAGGCCATAAATGTGCCCACTAGTTCACTAGTAAGATCATTTTGAGGCTTACTAGTTGACATGTAAGCCACAAAACGCCCGCTAGTTCACTAGTAAGATAATTTTGAGGCTTCTAGTGAACATGTAAGCCACAGAACGCCCACTAGTTCACTAGTAAGATCATTTTGACGCTTACTAGTGAACATGTAAGCCACAAAACACTCACTAGTTCACTAGTAAGGTCATTTTGACGCTTACTAGTGAACATGTAAGCCACAAAACGCTCACTGGTTCACTAGTAAGGTAATTTTGACGCTTACTAGTGAACATGTAAGCCACAAAACGCCCACTAGTTCCCTAGTAAGATCATTTTGACACTTATTTATGAACATGTCAGCCACAAAACGCTCACTCGTTCACTAGTAAGATCATTTTGACGCTTACTAGTGAACATGTAAGCCACAAAACGCCCACTAGTTCACTAGTAAGGTCATTTTGACGCTTACTAGTGAACATGTAAGCCACAAAACGCCCACTAGTTCACTAGTAAGATCATTTTGACGCTTACTAGTGAACATGTAAGGCCATAAATGTGCCCACTAGTTCACTAGTAAGTTCATTTTGAGGCTTACTAGTTGACATGTAAGCCACACATCGCCTACTAGTTCACTAGTAAGATCATTTTGAGGCTTACTAGTGAACATGTAAGCCACAAAACGCCCAATAGTTCACTAGTAAGATCATTTTGACGCTTACTAGTGAACATGTAAGCCACAAAACGCTCACTAGTTTACTAGTAAGGTCATTTTGACGCTTACTAGTGAACATGTAAGCCACAAAACGCTCACTAGTAAGGTCATTTTGACGCTTACTAGTGAACATGTAAGCCGCAAAACGCCCACTAGTTCACTAATAAGATTATTTTGACGCTTACTACTGAACATTTAAGGCCATAAATGTGCCCACTAGTTCACTGGTAAGATGATTTTGACGCTTACTAGTGAACATGTAAGGCCATAAATGTGCCCACTTGTAGTGCTAGTGACATTACACTGTACTTGCATTAAATGCAAATAAGGATGATTACGAAAACATGTAACGGTATCCTATTGGCTGTACGTTTCAAAATAGTGTCATCCCACCAGTCAGGGCTCATGATTTTGGAAATTCTGTGCCCACTTAGTTTTTTAAAACAACAATGGCGGACAGTGTCCTGAGACGTATTCGGCGAAGGTGCAGGGCAATAGAGAGTGCCTGTCATCAAGGGTCTGCCGGTGAAAGTGAAGCACGCGCGATAAACATTTCAATTGCTAATTTAAGAAGAGTTAGTGACCAGTTTAGCGCTGATACTATTCAAAGTTTGATTCAAAGTCCAATATATCTCCGATCTGTCATCATTGCGGGACCCACTCCTAATGGTGGACGTGTTTGTTCCCATGTGGCACATCGTTTGCACACAGGTAAAATGGCTACCATTTTTTGTCATTGGTTTTTCGTATGTATTTTTATTCAAACTACACACGGGTTTTACTGACGACTTGCTGTGACTTACCTTCTATCACCCTGTCAAATGTCGTTTTATACCAGTGGTTTTCCTGCAAATCAGTAGACTATTAAGTAACGCGATGGCTGTACACTTTTAAGCAATAACTAGTGATCTTTTAGTTATTCAATTATAAGTTTGAATTATTTTTTTCTTGAGTAAAATGGTTAGAGAAAATAGCTGCTCGTGGTTTTGAAGCTGCATATACTTTTATGTACATCTGTGTCTATATGCCTGTACTGTATACAGTATATAAAAAACACGTAGTGATTCGTTTGCTTGAATTCCTTAATCCTTTTATTTCCATACTTTAGGTAGACGAGGAAGACCAGCACTTGACATTACAAGTGATCAAATTGAACTGCTCCCCACTCAGGGCTTTACAGTGAGAGCCATCACTGATATGTTGTGTTGTTCCTCTTCATACCTGCATAAAAAAATGAAGTTTTTTCAGATTTCAGCCAGAAATAGATTTACTCCCATTCATGATGTTGACCTGGAAGAGCATGTCAGAAGATTGCACAGCCAATTTCCCAGATCAGGCTCGGAAGCAAGTGTTCTGCTACATACTCTTGTCCCTTCATGTATATATCATTATATTCATTGTGAAAGTGTACTTTCTTTATTGTGTTGTTTTATGAACCTGTTGCAGATGATGAGGGCATACCTGCGTGCTGATGGTATTGTAGTACAAAGAAAAAGAGTTCGAGAAATCCTCAACCGTATTGAGCCAGCTGCTGCAGCCCAGAGATGGAGACAGACTGTGGCTAGAAGAACATACTATGTGCCATTCCCCAATAGTTTATGGCACATAGATGGGCATATGCGTCTCATTCGGTAATAAGGGATCATCTTATATTTGTACTCGTGGGAGCATTAGAAAGCCATATTGTATGGACAGCACAGATTAAATTGAATTTTATCATTTGTATATCCAAGTTACACAAACTCCAAATTGCCTCCATGTAGTCTTAAGTGCACAGCAATACCTTCTCTACCGAGATGATATTTCAAACAAGATATGAAACTTGATTGTTTTCTTGTATTTAATCATTATTCTTTTCATGTTTGTTTTACAGGTGGGTGTTTGTGACACATGCCGGCATTGATGGGAATTCCAGGCTAATAACGTACCTTCAACTGGAGCACAGACAACACAGCTTTGACAGTGTTGAAATATTTTGTCCAAGCCACCTGCCTGTATGGGTTACCCTCCAGAGTAAGATCCGACCATGGTGGTGAAAACACTGGTTGCTCTTTTAATGAACCTACTGCAGGGACAAGACGCCAAAATTATTTCTAGCTCCAGCCAACACCCCCTCACAATTTACTCACACCTCCCATGGCCTGATTATCCACCAACAGGGGCCCTTTTTGGATTATCATTTTGGCATAGGAACTTTCCTTTCCTATCCTAACCGAGTGAGATGAGCCGGTAGCACCTGGAGCAAAGATCGTCTAAATTTTAATAATGCTTAGGAAAGGTTCTGACCATCCTTTACGAAAGGAAAGGAGATATATTATGCAGCAGGAATATTTAAAGGGGAAGTCTTTTTTTATGTTGTTGTTGTTGTTGTTGTCGACCCCACCCGTGCCCCGACATTGGGGGACCGGGCCCTCACTCCGTCTCCCGGATCCCCAGACCCCCCTCCGCCGCCCAGCGGGCGAGCAGGGCCGCCACTCCGCTTGGGTTTCGCCAGAGGTCCTCCGGAGTCAGTGTGGTGGGTATGTTTGTGCAGGTGAACAGGTGTTGTGTGTCGTGCACTTGCGTGCCGCATAGCGCACACAGTGGTGTTGGGTGTGTGTCCGGTGTAATGTTGTGTAGGTATGAGTGGAGGGCTGGTGATTTGTTGGTTCGGAGTTGTGCTAGGAGTTGTCTGGTTCTGTGTGGTAGGTCTTGCTCTGATGGGTCTATTTCTGGTGCTGGTGCATGTATTACTTTGTTGTGTTGTCTGGTGTCCAAGTGTGTTTGTACAAAGTGGGTGTGTATGTCTTTCATGTTCTGTTTTATGGTGTCGTTGTTGGTGTCCTGTGGTGCTGTGTCTTTGTTGTGTGTGTAGTTGTTGTTGTGGAAGATTGTTTGTTTCTTTTGTCTGGGTGGTGGTGGTTGTTGAGTGAGTGGGTGTAGTGGGTGGTTTGGGTGTTGGGCTTTTTGTCTGATTTGCGATGCGTGTAGTTTTAGATGGGTGTTCAGTGGGAGAGTTTTTGTTTCCTCATGCAAGTGTTGTATGTTTGTGTCTTGTGTGCATCCTGTTGCTATTCTGAGTGCGGTGTTCTGTGTGGTCTGGAGTTTTGTCTTGTTTGTGTCCGATAGTGTTGGTGACCATATAGTGTTTGCGTATTTGAGGCGTGTGAGTGTGGTTGCTTTGTATGTGGTGAGTATAGTTTCTTTGGATTTTCCCCAGTGAGTGGTTGATAAGGCTTTAAGTATTTTGTTTGATTGCTTGGGGCGGGTTAGAGTGTGTTGTGTGTGTTTTGAGAAGGTGAGTTTGGGGTCCCATGTTAATCCCAGTATTTTGGGTTCGCGGACTGTGGGTAGGGTGGTGTTATCTATTTGTAAAGTGAGCCTGTTGCTGTATTCTGCCGGATCCGGTGTGAACAGAGTGGTGGTGGTTTTGTCTGCGTTGAGTGTGAGTTGGTTCTGTTTTGTCCAGTTGTATATGTCGTGGAGATATTTTTGTACTTGTTGTTGTGCCTGTTGTGGTTTGACATGTGTGGATAGAATGGTGATGTCGTCTGCATATGTAACTGTGTGTACATTTGGAGGTGGTTGTGGTAAGTCTGCCATGTATATGTTGAATAGTGTTGGTGAAAGTACTCCCCCCTGTGGTACCCCCGTTTTCGTGTTTCTGTGTTCTGATGTTTCCCCCCGGTATTGAGTGTATTGTCTGCGTCCCCTTATGTAGTTGAAGATGTATTTGATGATGATGTTTGGGGTGTTAGTGTTGTTGAGTTTGTTTGTGAGTGTGTGTAGGTTTACCGTGTCAAAGGCTTTGGACATGTCTAGGGCTATGGCAACTGTTCGTTGTGGTGGTTTTTGTTGATTGAAACCTGTGGCTATGATGTTGTGTATGTGGTGTAGTGCTGTGGTTGTGGAGTGTTGTTTTCGGAAGCCGTGTTGGTGAGAGGGTAGTTGAGTGTTGTTGGTAATGAAGGGTAGTATTACCTTTTCCATTGTTTTGGCTATTGGGCTGAGTAGTGCTATTGGTCTGTAAGATGGGCCGAGTGCGTGGTTTTTGTTGGGTTTTGGTATTGGGATTATTTTTGCAGTCTTCCATATTGCGGGGATGGTGTTGGTGTTGAGTGATGTGTTGTAAGTGTGTGTGAGTAGTGTTATTGCTTTGGGGCCTAGGTGTTTCAGATGTCTGATGTTTATGTTGTCTGGGCCTGTGGAGTTGTTGCTTTTGGAGCGTTGTAGTGCTTGTTTGACTTGTTGTTCTGTGATGGTTATGGGCGTGGTGTTGAGTTTTCGTATTTTGCGTTGTAGTTGTCTGTATGTTCTGTTGGTTTTGTGTTGTATTATGTTGGTGAATTGTTTGTTGAATGCTCGTGCTTTCTGTTTGTTGGATATTGCCGTGTGTTGTCCGAACTGTATTGTGGTGTTTTCTGGTGCTTTTTGTTCTTTGTTTGATAGTCTTGTTACTGTGTTCCAGAGTATGTGTTGTTTGTGTCTGTGGTTCCATGCATCCGTTAAGTGTTCTTTCCATAGCTCTTGTTTGTGTTTTTGGATTTGTGTGTCTATTTCTTTGTTTAGGTCTGTGATGCGTGGGTCTTGGTGGTTTTGTTGTCTGATGTCGTTTCTTTGGCTGATGAGTGTTCTGATGTGTTGTGGTAGGAGAAGTGATTTGCTTTTTATTTTTCCGTGGGGTATGTGGTGTTTGTCTGCTGTAAGTATGAGGTTTGTGAGCATGGTGTTGGCTGTGTGGATGTTGTCAGGTATGGTTATGTTCTCCAGTGCTGATTCTATTTCAGAGGTATATCCTTCCCAGTCTGCTTTCCTGTAATTTGTGTAAGTTTGAAGGTGTTGTTGTAGGCGGAAAGGAGCACGCGTGTTGTGTGTGATTTTGATAGGAAGGTGGTCTGAACTGAGTGCGTGTATTGTGGTCCATGTTGTTCTGTTTGTGATGCTGTTGCTGGCTGTTGTGATGTCCGGTGATGTTGGTTGTTGGTTGATGTTTGTAGGTTTTCTGGTAGGTGTGTTTGCGTTTAGAGTGATTTGTTGGGAGTTCTGTAGTATGTCTGCAATGAGGGTGCCTCTGTGGTCGTCGTAGGGAGAGTGCCATTGTGTTGAGTGAGCGTTGATGTCTGCGGTTAGAATGGTGTTGTTCAGCGAGTTTATGTATTGGAAGGTGTTGGTGATGTCTGTGTCTTCTGTGGCGTGGTCTGGTCGGGTGGTATCTCTGGGGGGTATATACATGTTGCATATGTGTAGTCTTTTGTGGTTGGTTATGTGAATCTTTACGGTTTGAATTTCTGTAGTGTTGGTGTTAATGTTGTTGGGGATGTTCATGGGAGTGAATGTGACTGATTTGTGAATGTATGTGAGCAGTCCTCCTCCTCCCTTGTGTTCTCTGTCTTTCCTAATGCTGGTGTAGTTGGTGAGACGAGGTGTGTTGTGTTGTTTTTCTAGTTTGGTTTCTTGTATGGTGATGATGTCTGCGTGCTGTTGTGAGGCGAGTTCTTCTAGTTCTGTTTTCTTGTTTTGGATGCCGTTGATGTTTATTTGTAGTATGGTCAGTGTGTGTTTGTTGTTTTTGTTGGTGGGTGTTGTTCTTTGTGGGTTGTTCGGGGGTTGTGGTGTTGGGGTGTTTGTTGTTTGCGTGTGTGTTCTGCATGTCCACGTGTTTGTGTATTGGGGGGTGGTGATGCCGGAGCAATGTCTGTGTATCCAGTGTGGGTGTGTTGAGTTGCATCTGAGTGAGGTTTGTCTGCGTGTGATGATTCTATTGCAGCTATTGCAGGTCCAGGTTTGGGGGGGTGGTCTTGTGTTTGTTGTATCTCTGTTGGAGTTGTCTGTCCGTGTTGCGTTTGAGGGTAGTGTTGGTGAGGCGAGTGTGTTGTTTTGGTCTGTTTGTGCTCTGCTGCCTGTTGGTGTCCTACGAGGTGTTGTTGTTCGTGGTGGTGTTTTGGGATGTAGTCTGCATTTCCATGTTATGTTGTATTGTCTAGTGTTTATGTTTGTGCAATGTTTGTGTACCCAGTGTGGTGTGTGGTGGTTGCATCTGTAGGATGTCTGTCTTCTTGTAATCTGTTGTGTGCAAATGTCGCATGTCCAGGTAGTTTGTTGTGTGTGTGTTTGTTGCGTGCGTGAGAGTGTCTGTGTGGGCCCCGGATTTGTCTCTATGTCCCCCGCCTGGAGCAAAAGGTCCGCCCGCCACCCTGCCAGGTTCAGGGGGCGGTTAGCCGAAAAAAAAAAAAAACGGCCGTAAGGGCACCCCGTTCGGGGTGCAGGGATTGGTTCCTTGATTTGTCCCCCCGTTCGGGGGCAACCCTCCAACTGCGAGTAAGCCAAGGAGTTTGGAGGTACAGCAGGTTGACAGCAGTGTGATCGAGCAGATTAGATAGAGTAGAATTTGAATGGGGCTTCACTGATTTATTTCATACAATTAATATCTAAAACACAGTTGAAAAATATTTGATTGTTAAAATATTTAAATACAAGAACTACAGTATATCAAGAAATTAACAAAACATAGTTTTTTTAGTTAGGAGAAAAGTCTAAAAACATATCACAAATGACAAACGTTGTGCCTCTCCTCCTCCTGTTCTTCAATGAAGCTGATCACCCTCCAGCTCCCGTTAGAAACATCGTGCTGCTGAAGGTGTGCCGGCAGAATGGTTGTGATACAGGAGGTGCTGTGGACTCTCCCAGAAACGAGGACCTAGTTTAGTTGTAGATCCAGTAAAACATAGTGCAAATGTGACATTATTTATAATGCACAGTTACAGTCTTGTGAATATTAAAAAATGTACTTCATGTAATGCAGGAAGCGAATATTTCAAACGAACTAAGGCAGCAAACAGTAAGAGCAAAATCGTGTTCCAAACATTAACTCTTTTTTTAAATGTCAATTAGCTTGTGAGTAATAAGACAAAATGTGACTGTCAGACAGAGAACTGTCAGAGCAAACGGCAGATTTTAGAAAGTCCTGCCGAAATAAATCTGCACCCGACTGCGACTGTCAGCGTTGAACTGCCGCCATTGCTGTCAAAGTCAGACACATCTCCAAAATTGTTGGAGCAAATTTTTAAGCAGGCTTCATCTTGATAAATTGACCACGTATTTGACATTTACACCATAACGTTACCGCCTAAAATAATCGTAAAACAAAATTTTGTGTAACAACAAGAGTAATATGTACCCCAAAAGCTTTCAAAGCGTCTGAAAGTTTTCTCCTCCGTTTTTGTTGGGGCTTGGCTCGAAATGCATCATGATTGGCCGCCCGAAGTCCACGTGTCTGTCGGACGTGCTCTCATTGGTCTACAATACCATCACGGATGAATAAATACTCAAAGGGCTTGCCAGGCAAGCCCTTTGAACCCTTTAAATACTCAATGGGCTTGCATGGCAAGCCCTTTGAGTATTTATTCCATATTGCCCACTAGTTCACTAGTAAGGTCATTTTGACGCTTACTAGTGAACATGTAAGGCCATAAATGTGCCCACTAGTTCACTAGTAAGATCATTTTGAGGCTTACTAGTTGACATGTAAGCCACAAAACGCCCGCTAGTTCACTAGTAAGATAATTTTGAGGCTTCTAGTGAACATGTAAGCCACAGAACGCCCACTAGTTCACTAGTAAGATCATTTTGACGCTTACTAGTGAACATGTAAGCCACAAAACGCTCACTAGTTCACTAGTAAGGTCATTTTGACGCTTACTAGTGAACATGTAAGCCACAAAACGCTCACTGGTTCACTAGTAAGGTAATTTTGACGCTTACTAGTGAACATGTAAGCCACAAAACGCCCACTAGTTCCCTAGTAAGATCATTTTGACACTTATTTATGAACATGTCAGCCACAAAACGCTCACTCGTTCACTAGTAAGATCATTTTGACGCTTACTAGTGAACATGTAAGCCACAAAACGCCCACTAGTTCACTAGTAAGGTCATTTTGACGCTTACTAGTGAACATGTAAGCCACAAAACGCCCACTAGTTCACTAGTAAGATCATTTTGACGCTTAGTAGTGAACATGTAAGGCCATAAATGTGCCCACTAGTTCACTAGTAAGTTCATTTTGAGGCTTACTAGTTGACAGGTAAGCCACACATCGCCTACTAGTTCACTAGTAAGATCATTTTGAGGCTTACTAGTGAACATGTAAGCCACAAAACGCCCAATAGTTCACTAGTAAGATCATTTTGACGCTTACTAGTGAACATGTAAGCCACAAAACGCTCACTAGTTTACTAGTAAGGTCATTTTGACGCTTACTAGTGAACATGTAAGCCACAAAACGCTCACTAGTTCACTAGTAAGGTAATTTTGACGCTTACTAGTGAACATGTAAGCCGCAAAACGCCCACTAGTTCACTAATAAGATTATTTTGACGCTTACTACTGAACATTTAAGGCCATAAATGTGCCCACTAGTTCACTGGTAAGATGATTTTGACGCTTACTAGTGAACATGTAAGGCCATAAATGTGCCCACTTGTAGTGCTAGTGACATTACACTGTACTTGCATTAAATGCAAATAAGGATGATTACGAAAACATGTAACGGTATCCTATTGGCTGTACGTTTCAAAATAGTGTCATCCCACCAGTCAGGGCTCATGATTTTGGAAATTCTGTGCCCACTTAGTTTTTTAAAACAACAATGGCGGACAGTGTCCTGAGACGTATTCGGCGAAGGTGCAGGGCAATAGAGAGTGCCTGTCATCAAGGGTCTGCCGGTGAAAGTGAAGCACGCGCGATAAACATTTCAATTGCTAATTTAAGAAGAGTTAGTGACCAGTTTAGCGCTGATACTATTCAAAGTTTGATTCAAAGTCCAATAGATCTCCGATCTATCATCATTGCGGGACCCACTCCTAATGGTGGACGTGTTTGTTCCCATGTGGCACATCGTTTGCACACAGGTAAAATGGCTACCATTTTTTGTCATTGGTTTTTCGTATGTATTTTTATTCAAACTACACACGGGTTTTACTGACGACTTGCTGTGACTTACCTTCTATCACCCTGTCAAACGTCGTTTTATACCAGTGGTTTTCCTGCAAATCAGTAGACTATTAAGTAACGCGATGGCTGTACACTTTTAAGCAATAACTAGTGATCTTTTAGTTATTCAATTATAAGTTTGAATTATTTTTTTCTTGAGTAAAATGGTTAGAGAAAATAGCTGCTCGTGGTTTTGAAGCTGCATATACTTTTATGTACATCTGTGTCTATATGCCTGTACTGTATACAGTATATAAAAAACACGTAGTGATTCGTTTGCTTGAATTCCTTAATCCTTTTATTTCCATACTTTAGGTAGACGAGGAAGACCAGCACTTGACATTACAAGTGATCAAATTGAACTGCTCCCCACTCAGGGCTTTACAGTGAGAGCCATCACTGAGATGTTGTGTTGTTCCTCTTCATACCTGCATAAAAAAATGAAGTTTTTTTCAGATTTCAGCCAGAAATAGATTTACTCCCATTCATGATGTTGACCTGGAAGAGCATGTCAGAAGATTGCACAGCCAATTTCCCAGATCAGGCTCGGAAGCAAGTGTTCTGCTACATACTCTTGTCCCTTCATGTATATATCATTATATTCATTGTGAAAGTGTACTTTCTTTATTGTGTTGTTTTATGAACCTGTTGCAGATGATGAGGGCATACCTGCGTGCTGATGGTATTGTAGTACAAAGAAAAAGAGTTCGAGAAATCCTCAACCGTATTGAGCCAGCTGCTGGAGCCCAGAGATGGAGCCAGACTGTGGCTAGAAGAACATACTATGTGCCATTCTCCAATAGTTTATGGCACATAGATGGGCATATGCGTCTCATTCGGTAATAAGGGATCATCTTATATTTGTACTCGTGGGAGCATTAGAAAGCCATATTGTATGGACAGCACAGATTAAATTGAATTTTATCATTTGTATATCCAAGTTACACAAACTCCAAATTGCCTCCATGTAGTCTTAAGTGCACAGCAATACCTTCTCTACCGAGATGATATTTCAAACAAGATATGAAACTTGATTGTTTTATTGTATTTAATCATTATTCTTTTCATGTTTGTTTTACAGGTGGGTGTTTGTGACACATGCCGGCATTGATGGGAATTCCAGGCTAATAACGTACCTTCAACTGGAGCACAGACAACACAGCTTTGACAGTGTTGAAATATTTTGTCCAAGCCACCTGCCTGTATGGGTTACCCTCCAGAGTAAGATCCGACCATGGTGGTGAAAACACTGGTTGCTCTTTTAATGAACCTACTGCAGGGACAAGACACCAAAATTATTTCTAGCTCCAGCCAACACCCCCTCACAATTTACTCACACCTCCCATGGCCTGATTATCCACCAACAGGGGCCCTTTTTGGATTATCATTTTGGCATAGGAACTTTCCTTTCCTATCCTAACCGAGTGAGATGAGCCGGTAGCACCTGGAGCAAAGATCGTCTAAATTTTAATAATGCTTAGGAAAGGTTCTGACCATCCTTTACGAAAGGAAAGGAGATATATTATGCAGCAGGAATATTTAAAGGGGAAGTCTTTTTTTATGTTGTTGTTGTTGTTGTTGTCGACCCCACCCGTGCCCCGACATTGGGGGACCGGGCCCTCACTCCGTCTCCCGGATCCCCAGACCCCCCTCCGCCGCCCAGCGGGCGAGCAGGGCCGCCACTCCGCTTGGGTTTCGCCAGTGGTCCTCCGGAGTCAGTGTGGTGGGTATGTTTGTGCAGGTGAACAGGTGTTGTGTGTCGTGCACTTGCGTGCCGCATAGCGCACAGAGTGGTGTTGGGTGTGTGTCCGGTGTAATGTTGTGTAGGTAGGAGTGGAGGGCTGGTGATTTGTTGGTTCGGAGTTGTGCTAGGAGTTGTCTGGTTCTGTGTGGTAGGTCTTGCTCTGATGGGTCTATTTCTGGTGCTGGTGCATGTATTACTTTGTTGTGTTGTCTGGAGTCCAAGTGTGTTTGTACAAAGTGGGTGTGTATGTCTTTCATGTTCTGTTTTATTGTGTCGTTGTTGGTGTCCTGTGGTGCTGTGTCTTTGTTGTGTGTGTAGTTGTTGTTGTGGAAGATTGTTTGTTTCTTTTGTCTGGGTGGTGGTGGTTGTTGAGTGAGTGGGTGTAGTGGGTGGTTTGGGTGTTGGGCTTTTTGTCTGATTTGCGATGCGTGTAGTTTTAGATGGGTGTTCAGTGGGAGAGTTTTTGTTTCCTCATGCAAGTGTTGTATGTTTGTGTCTTGTGTGCATCCTGTTGCTATTCTGAGTGCGGTGTTCTGTGTGGTCTGGAGTTTTGTCTTGTTTGTGTCCGATAGTGTTGGTGACCATATAGTGTTTGCGTATTTGAGGCGTGTGAGTGTAGTTGCTTTGTATGTGGTGAGTATAGTTTCTTTGGATTTTCCCCAGTGAGTGGTTGATAAGGCTTTAAGTATTTTGTTTGATTGCTTGGGGCGGGTTAGAGTGTGTTGTGTGTGTTTTGAGAAGGTGAGTTTGGGGTCCCATGTTAATCCCAGTATTTTGGGTTCGCGGACTGTGGGTAGGGTGGTGTTATCTATTTGTAAAGTGAGCCTGTTGCTGTATTCTGCCGGATCCGGTGTGAACAGAGTGGTGGTGGTTTTGTCTGCGTTGAGTGTGAGTTGGTTCTGTTTTGTCCAGTTGTATATGTCGTGGAGATATTTTTGTACTTGTTGTTGTGCCTGTTGTGGTTTGACATGTGTGGATAGAATGGTGATGTCGTCTGCATATGTAACTGTGTGTACATTTGGAGGTGGTTGTGGTAAGTCTGCCATGTATATGTTGAATAGTGTTGGTGAAAGTACTCCCCCCTGTGGTACCCCCGTTTTCGTGTTTCTGTGTTCTGATGTTTCCCCCCGGTATTGAGTGTATTGTCTGCGTCCCCTTATGTAGTTGAAGATGTATTTGATGATGATGTTTGGGGTGTTAGTGTTGTTGAGTTTGTTTGTGAGTGTGTGTAGGTTTACCGTGTCAAAGGCTTTGGACATGTCTAGGGCTATGGCAACTGTTCGTTGTGGTGGTTTTTGTTGATTGAAACCTGTGGCTATGATGTTGTGTATGTGGTGTAGTGCTGTGGTTGTGGAGTGTTGTTTTCGGAAGCCGTGTTGGTGAGAGGGTAGTTGAGTGTTGTTGGTAATGAAGGGTAGTATTACCTTTTCCATTGTTTTGGCTATTGGGCTGAGTAGTGCTATTGGTCTGTAAGATGGGCCGAGTGCGTGGTTTTTGTTGGGTTTTGGTATTGGGATTATTTTTGCAGTCTTCCATATTGCGGGGATGGTGTTGGTGTTGAGTGATGTGTTGTAAGTGTGTGTGAGTAGTGTTATTGCTTTGGGGCCTAGGTGTTTCAGATGTCTGATGTTTATGTTGTCTGGGCCTGTGGAGTTGTTGCTTTTGGAGCGTTGTAGTGCTTGTTTGACTTGTTGTTCTGTGATGGTTATGGGCGTGGTGTTGAGTTTTCGTATTTTGCGTTGTAGTTGTCTGTATGTTCTGTTGGTTTTGTGTTGTATTATGTTGGTGAATTGTTTGTTGAATGCTCGTGCTTTCTGTTTGTTGGATATTGCCGTGTGTTGTCCGAACTGTATTGTGGTGTTTTCTGGTGCTTTTTGTTCTTTGTTTGATAGTCTTGTTACTGTGTTCCAGAGTATGTGTTGTTTGTGTCTGTGGTTCCATGCATCCGTTAAGTGTTCTTTCCATAGCTCTTGTTTGTGTTTTTGGATTTGTGTGTCTATTTCTTTGTTTAGGTCTGTGATGCGTGGGTCTTGGTGGTTTTGTTGTCTGATGTCGTTTCTTTGGCTGATGAGTGTTCTGATGTGTTGTGGTAGGAGAAGTGATTTGCTTTTTATTTTTCCGTGGGGTATGTGGTGTTTGTCAGCTGTAAGTATGAGGTTTGTGAGCATGGTGTTGGCTGTGTGGATGTTGTCAGGTATGGTTATGTTCTCCAGTGCTGATTCTATTTCAGAGGTGTATCCTTCCCAGTCTGCTTTCCTGTAATTTGTGTAAGTTTGAAGGTGTTGTTGTAGGCGGAAAGGAGCACGCGTGTTGTGTGTGATTTTGATAGGAAGGTGGTCTGAACTGAGTGCGTGTATTGTGGTCCATGTTGTTCTGTTTGTGATGCTGTTGCTGGCTGTTGTGATGTCCGGTGATGTTGGTTGTTGGTTGATGTTTGTAGGTTTTCTGGTGGGTGTGTTTGCGTTTAGAGTGATTTGTTGGGAGTTTTGTAGTATGTCTGCAATGTGGGTGCCTCTGTGGTCGTCGTAGGGAGAGTGCCATTGTGTTGAGTGAGCGTTGATGTCTGCGGTTAGAATGGTGTTGTTCAGCGAGTTTATGTATTGGAAGGTGTTGGTGATGTCTGTGTCTTCTGTGGCGTGGTCTGGTCGGGTGGTATCTCTGGGGGGTATATACATGTTGCATATGTGTCGTCTTTTGTGGTTGGTTATGTGAATCTTTACGGTTTGAATTTCTGTAGTGTTGGTGTTAATGTTGTTGGGGATGTTCATGGGAGTGAATGTGTATCTACTGTATATCTATAAAAAAAATCCTCGTCTCACCCCTCAGGTGGTGTCCATCCCTCATTCAGCTGGGGTCCTCTACCAGAGGCCAGGAAGCTTGAGGGTTCTGCGCAGTATCCTTGCCGTTCCCAGCACTGCACATTTCTGGACTGAGATGTCCGATGTTGTTCCCGGGATCTGTTGCAACCACTCATCATCTAGTTTGGGGGTCACTGCCCCGAGTGCTCCGACCACCACAGGCACGACTGTCCCCTTTACCTTCCAGGCTCTCTCCAGCTCCTCTCTGAGCCCTTGGGATTTCTCGAGTTTCTCGTGTTCCTTCTTTCTGATGTTTCCAGCACTTGGGACCGCTACATCCACTACAACGGCTTTCCTCTGCCCTTTATCTATCATCAGGATATCTGGTTGGTTCGCCATTACCATCTTGTCAGTCTGGATCTGGAAGTCCCATAGGATCTTCGCTCTGTCATTCTCCACCACCTTCGGAGGTGTTTCCCATTTTGACCTTGGGGTTTCCAGTCCGTACTCCGCACAGATGTTTCGGTAGACTATGCCAGCCACCTGGTTATGGCGTTCCATATAGGCTTTCCCTGCCAGCACCTTACACCCTGCAGTTATGTGTTAGATCGTCTCAGGTGCCTCTTTGCACAACCTACACCTTGGGTCTTGTCTGGTGTGGTATATCTGGGCCTCAATGGCTCTAGTGCTCAGGGCCTGCTCCTGAGCAGCCAGGATGAGTGCCTCTGTACTGTCCTTCAGGCCAGCCCTCTCTAGCCACTGATGGGAATTCTTGAGATCGGCCACTTCAGTTATGGTCCGGTGGTACATCCCGTGTAGGGGCTTGTCCTCCGATGATGGTCCCTCTTCCAGCGCCTCATCCTCTGTTGCCCATTGTCTGAGACATTCTCTGAGTACGTCATCCGTTGGAGCCTTCTCCTTGATGTATTCATGGAGCTTGGATGTTTCATCCTGGACAGTGGCTCTCACACTCACTAGTCCCCAGCCGCTTTCCTTGTTGCCAGTTCAAGGTTGCCATTGGCTTGTGGTACACCGAGGTACTTGTAGCTGTCCTCAATGTCTGCTATTGTTCCTTCGGGGAGTGAGACCCCTTCAGTCCGGACTACCGTTCCTCTCTTAGTCACCATCCGACTATCACATCCCGATGTCGCTGCTGTAGATCCTGGTTGTGTGGATCAGGGAGTCTATGTCCCTTTCACTCTTAGCATACAGCTTTATGTCATCCATGTAGAGGAGGTGACTGATCGTAGCTTCATTTCTGAGGCTGTATCCATAGCCTGTCTTGGTGATTACTTGGCTTAGGGAGTTCAGTCCTATGCAGAACAGCAATGGGGAGAGTGCATCACCTTGGTATATGCCACATTTGATGGACACTTGGGTAAGTGGCTTGCCATTGGCTTCAAGTGTGGTTTTCCACATCCTCATCAAGTTCGCAACGAAGGCTCTTAGGGTCCTGTTCACCTTATACACATCCAAGCATTCAGTGATCCATGTATGTGGCATCGAGTCATAGGCTTTCTTTTAATCAATCCAGGCTGTGCACAGGTTGGTACATCGGGACCTGCAGTCTTGTGCGACTGTTCTGTCAACCAGGAGCTGATGTTTGGCTCCCCTGGTATCTCTACCAATGCCCTTCCGTGCTTCGCTCATGTATTGATCCATGTGTGCACTTATCTTAGCCGCAACATGAGCTTCCAAAATTGTGGAGGGACAGGTTATTGGCCGATAGTTGGATGCGACTGCACCCTTTGAGGGATCTTTCATGATAAGGATCGTTCGCCCTTCGGTTAGCCATCCTGGGTGAGTCCCATCCCTAGGCAGCTGGTTCATTTGTGCTGCTGGGCGCTCATGGAGTGCTGTGAGTCTCTTTAGCCAGTAAGTGTGGACCATGTCCGGGCCTGGTGCTGTCCAGTTCTTAATATTTGAGACTATTTCCTTTATGTCTGCCACTGTTATGGTAATTGGGTTCTGTTCAGGAAGGTGTCTGTGCTCCTCTCTTTGGGTGACCAGCCATTGTGCACTGCTGTTATGTGCAACCTCCTTCTCCCATCTGCCTCCCCAGTACCTTTCAGTTTCCAGTCTTGGTGGATCAGCTCTGTTGTTAGGACCCTGCCACTGAGCGTACACTTTCGCAGGTTGTGTTGCAAACAGCCTGTTTATTCGTCTGGCCTCATTCTCTTTCGTGTACCGCTTTAGGCGGCTGGACAAGGCTTGGAGCCTTTGTTTCGAGTGCTTCATATATGGTCATCTGGATGTACCTCTCAGGATCGGCCTTTTCATCACACCTCTCTGGACCTCAGTCAATTGACTCACATCTTTCCGAGCCGCCTTGATCTTAGCCTCCAACCGTCTTTTCCATGGTCGGTAATGTATCTCATGGCTTCCATGGTTGCTCTTATAGCCAAGCATCTCAAGGATCACTGATGCTGAAGCGTATATCAGTTCATTTCCGTGATCGTTACGGTAAGGATCGCCCTCAGTGCTGAATTCACACTTTCCAAGAGACTTTCAGGTGGTACTTCACATAGCCGTTGTAATCGGATTCTAGGTTTCCCAGCTTTCATTCTTGCCATGATCTTAGCTTTCAGGTCAGTTGCTGCCTCGCTCAGCATTTCATTCATTGGGGCTGGCCTCCCAATCTCATCATCTGCATTCACTCTGGTATGAACTCCTCCTCTGATCTGGCAGCCTGGGGCCCCTCACCATGGAACCTGCGTTGTACCTCATCAATCTCAAGTTGTGACAGCAGTTGCCGTTTGTGGATGTTGGAACACTGAGTTACGAGTTGTTTCGTGGCCACCCGTGACTGTGGGTTTTGAAGTAACCATTTAGCCCACATTCTCTCCATGTAACCTCTCTGACTAGGCTTGCTTGAGTAGTAGCATTCCAACAGAGCCATGTTATTGCATCTTGCCCATCTCTGCTCCATTTTTCATCAAGGTGCTCTGGTTCAACAGCACCTGACGCAGACCTTGTTTGGCCGGGCGACGTCTGAGCTGGCATGTCATTCATTTTATTGTCTCTCATCATTGTATGAGGTACGCATTAGCGTGAAGGCTCTTGCCCAAGGACCCACACTGGATGGTGTTATGTGCTCATTTTTTGCCCCAAGTGGGGAGCGGAGGGACGGGCGCTGGGGGGGGGGGGGGCCATCGTGGTGGGGCGGGCCCCTACGCAGGATGTGCCACCGGACCGTGGCTGAGGTGGCTGATCTCAAGAAGTCCTATCGGTGGCTGGAGGGGACTGGCCTGGGGGACAGCGCAGGGGCGCTCATCCTGGCTGCTCAGGAGCGGGCCTTGGGCGCCGGAGCCGTCGAGGCCCGGATGTGCCGCGCCGGACAGGACCCGGGGTGTGGGTTGTGCGGGGAGGCGCCTGGGACGATCCGGCACGTGGCTGCGGGGTGTGGGATGCTGGCAGGGGGGGCCTGCGTGGAGCGCCATGGCCAGGTGGCTGGCGTGGTCTGCCGAGGCATCTGTGCGGAGTGTGGACTGGGGGCCCCGGGGTCGGAGTGGGGGGCACCTCCGAGGGTGGCGGAGCGGGGATCCTGTGGGACTTCCGGCTCCAGACTGGCGGGATGGTGGTGGCGAGCCAGCCAGATGTCGTGGTCGTGGATGGGGGGCGGAGGAGGGCCGTTGTGGTGGATGTGGCGGTCCCAGGTGGTGGAGGCATCGGGAGGGGGGAGCATGGGGGGCTCGGGGGGTACCAGGGGCTCGGGGAGGGGCTGGGGAGGGCCTGGGGGGTGGGGGTGGCGGTCGTGCCTGTGGTGGTCGGGGCGCTCGGGGCAGTGACCCCCGGACTGGATGGGTGGTTGCGACAGATCCCGGGACCAGCGTCGGACATCTCGGTCCGGAGGTGTGCGGTGCTGGGAGCGGCGGGGGTACTGCGCGGGGCCCTCGGGCTTCCTGGCCTCTGGTGGAGGACCCGAGCTGAATGAGGGACGGACACCACCCGAGGACACCTCCTATTGGCTCCATGATAAGAGCTCCACCCAGCAAAGAATTAACCCTTTAAAACCTGATTCTGAGCTTTCACAATTATTTACCGCCATTTGCGTAATATCTACAGTATACAGAAGGAATCAAGCAATTTTTACCAATGTATCTGTAGGTGATGTTTATTTATTATGTACACAGAGATAAAGAGTAATGGCACAGCTCTGCAGTATCTTTCCACTTTTATATATGTATGCTATACTAAATAAAATGAATAGGGCACCATATAATGCAACAGTTATGCAACTCCCTAAATAATGATGTGAATTTTCAGTTGTTGCTAAATCAGTTAGGATGTTATAATTTGTGGTGTAGATGCGAATTTAGGAGAGCAGGACAATATATCGCATTGCAATTGGAGCAGCAGCTTGGTTGATGATGTCCCCAAACCGGCTCATCTATTATATTTGTCGTGCAATACAATGAAAATGAGCACAATTGCAAAACATAGGCTTCTTATATTTTAAAATAAAATAATCACATGTTTACCGTTCTGGGGTTTCTACAATCATGAATGGAGGCATTATTTACAGCAGGTTGATGTTGTTGTTGTTGTTGTCGACCCCACCCGTGCCCCGACATTGGGGGACCGGGCCCTCACTCCGTCTCCCGGATCCCCAGACCCCCCTCCGCCGCCCAGCGGGCGAGCAGGGCCGCCACTCCGCTTGGGTTTCGCCAGAGGTCCTCCGGAGTCAGTGTGGTGGGTATGTTTGTGCAGGTGAACAGGTGTTGTGTGTCGTGCACTTGCGTGCCGCATAGCGCACAGAGTGGTGTTGGGTGTGTGTCCGGTGTAATGTTGTGTAGGTAGGAGTGGAGGGCTGGTAATTTGTTGGTTTGGAGTTGTGCTAGGAGTTGTCTGGTTCTGTGTGGTAGGTCTTGCTCTGATGGGTCTATTTCTGGTGCTGGTGCATGTATTACTTTGTTGTGTTGTCTGGTGTCCAAGTGTGTTTGTACAAAGTGGGTGTGTATGTCTTTCATGTTCTGTTTTATGGTGTCGTTGTTGGTGTCCTGTGGTGCTGTGTCTTTGTTGTGTGTGTAGTTGTTGTTGTGGAAGATTGTTTGTTTCTTTTGTCTGGGTGGTGGTGGTTGTTGAGTGAGTGGGTGTAGTGGGTGGGTTGGGTGTTGGGCTTTTTGTCTGATTTGCGATGCGTGTAGTTTTAGATGGGTGTTCAGTGGGAGAGTTTTTGTTTCCTCATGCAAGTGTTGTATGTTTGTGTCTTGTGTGCATCCTGTTGCTATTCTGAGTGCGGTGTTCTGTGTGGTCTGGAGTTTTGTCTTGTTTGTGTCCGATAGTGTTGGTGACCATATAGTGTTTGCGTATTCGAGGCGTGCGAGTGTGGTTGCTTTGTATGTGGTGAGTATAGTTTCTTTGGATTTTCCCCAGTGAGTGGTTGTTAAGGCTTTAAGTATTTTGTTTGATTGCTTGGCGCGGGTTAGAGTGTGTTGTGTGTGTTTTGAGAAGGTGAGTTTGGGGTCCCATGTTAATCCCAGTATTTTGCGTTCGCGGACTGTGGGTAGGGTGGTGTTATCTATTTGTAAAGTGAGTCTGTTGCTGTATTCTGCCGGATCCGGTGTGAACAGAGTGGTGGTGGTTTTGTCTGCGTTGAGTGTGAGTTGGTTCTGTTTTGTCCAGTTGTATATGTCGTGGAGATATTTTTGTACTTGTTGTTGTGCCTGTTGTGGTTTGACATGTGTGGATAGAATGGTGATGTCGTCTGCATATGTAACTGTGTGTACATTTGGAGGTGGTTGTGGTAAGTCTGCCATGTATATGTTGAATAGTGTTGGTGAAAGTACTCCCCCCTGTGTTACCCCCGTTTTCGTGTTTCTGTGTTCTGATGTTTCCCCCCGGTATTGAGTGTATTGTCTGCGTCCCCTTATGTAGTTGAAGATGTATTTGATGATGATGTTTGGGGTGTTAGTGTTGTTGAGTTTGTTTGTGAGTGTGTGTAGGTTTACCGTGTCAAAGGCTTTGGACATGTCTAGGGCTATGGCAACTGTTCGTTGTGGTGGTTTTTGTTGATTGAAACCTGTGGCTATGATGTTGTGTATGTGGTGTAGTGCTGTGGTTGTGGAGTGTTGTTTTCGGAAGCCGTGTTGGTGAGAGGGTAGTTGAGTGTTGTTGGTAATGAAGGGTAGTATTACCTTTTCCATTGTTTTGGCTATTGGGCTGAGTAGTGCTATTGGTCTGTAGGATGGGCCGAGTGCGTGGTTTTTGTTGGGTTTTGGTATTGGGATTATTTTTGCAGTCTTCCATATTGCGGGGATGGTGTTGGTGTTGAGTGATGTGTTGTAAGTGTGTGTGAGTAGTGTTATTGCTTTGGGGCCTAGGTGTTTCAGATGTCTGATGTTTATGTTGTCTGGGCCTGTGGAGTTGTTGCTTTTGGAGCGTTGTAGTGCTTGTTTGACTTGTTGTTCTGTGATGGTTATGGGCGTGGTGTTGAGTTTTCGTATTTTGCGTTGTAGTTGTCTGTACGTTCTGTTGGTTTTGTGTTGTATTATGTTGGTGAATTGTTTGTTGAATGCTCGTGCTTTCTGTTTGTTGGATATTGCCGTGTGTTGTCCGAACTGTATTGTGGTGTTTTCTGGTGCTTTTTGTTCTTTGTTAGATAGTCTTGTTACTGTGTTCCAGAGTATGTATTGTTTGTGTCTGTGGTTCCATGCATCCGTTAAGTGTTCTTTCCATAGCTCTTGTTTGTGTTTTTGGATTTGTTTGTCTATTTCTTTGTTTAGGTCTGTGATGCGTGGGTCTTGGTGGTTTTGTTGTCTGATGTCGTTTCTTTGGCTGATGAGTGTTCTGATGTGTTGTGGTAGGAGAAGTGATTTGCTTTTTATTTTTCCGTGGGGTATGTGGTGTTTGTCTGCTGTAAGTATGAGGTTTGTGAGCATGGTGTTGGCTGTGTGGATGTTGTCAGGTATGGTTAAGTTCTCCAGTGCTGATTCTATTTCAGAGGTGTATCCTTCCCAGTCTGCTTTCCTGTAATTTGTGTAAGTTTGAAGGTGTTGTTGTAGGCGGAAAGGAGCACGCGTGTTGTGTGTGATTTTGATAGGAAGGTGGTCTGAACTGAGTGCGTGTATTGTGGTCCATGTTGTTCTGTTTGTGATGCTGTTGCTGGCTGTTGTGATGTCCGGTGATGTTGGTTGTTGGTTGATGTTTGTAGGTTTTCTGGTAGGTGTGTTTGCGTTTAGAGTGATTTGTTGGGAGTTCTGTAGTATGTCTGCAATGAGGGTGCCTCTGTGGTCGTCGTAGGGAGAGTGCCATTGTGTTGAGTGAGCGTTGATGTCTGCGGTTAGAATGGTGTTGTTCAGCGAGTTTATGTATTGGAAGGTGTTGGTGATGTCTGTGTCTTCTGTGGCGTGGTCTGGTCGGGTGGTATCTCTGGGGGGTATATACATGTTGCATATGTGTAGTCTTTTGTGGTTGGTTATGTGAATCTTTACGGTTTGAATTTCTGTAGTGTTGGTGTTAATGTTGTTGGGGATGTTCATGGGAGTGAATGTGACTGATTTGTGAATGTATGTGAGCAGTCCTCCTCCTCCCTTGTGTTCTCTGTCTTTCCTAATGCTGGTGTAGTTGGTGAGACGAGGTGTGTTGTGTTGTTTTTCTAGTTTGGTTTCTTGTATGGTGATGTCTGCGTGCTGTTGTGAGGCGAGTTCTTCTAGTTCTGTTTTCTTGTTTTGGATGCCGTTGATGTTTATTTGTAGTATGGTCAGTGTGTGTTTGTTGTTTTTGTTGGTGGGTGTTGTTCTTTGTGGGTTGTTCGGGGGTTGTGGTGTTGGGGTGTTTGTTGTTTGCGTGTGTGTTCTGCATGTCCACGTGTTTGTGTATTGGCGGGTGGTGATGCCGGAGCAATGTCTGTGTATCCAGTGTGGGTGTGTTGAGTTGCATCTGAGTGAGGTTTGTCTGCGTGTGATGATTCTATTGCAGCTATTGCAGGTCCAGGTTTGGGGGGGTGGTCTTGTGTTTGTTGTATCTCTGTTGGAGTTGTCTGTCCGTGTTGCCTTTGAGGGTAGTGTTGGTGAGGCGAGTGTGTTGTTTTGGTCTGTTTGTGCTCTGCTGCCTGTTGGTGTCCTACGAGGTGTTGTTGTTCGTGGTGGTGTTTTGGGATGTAGTCTGCATTTCCATGTTATGTTGTATTGTCTAGTGTTTATGTTTGTGCAATGTTTGTGTACCCAGTGTGGTGTGTGGTGGTTGCATCTGAAGGATGTCTGTCTTCTTGTAATCTGTTGTGTGCAAATGTCGCATGTCCAGGTAGTTTGTTGTGTGTGTGTTTGTTGCGTGCGTGAGAGTGTCTGTGTGGGCCCCGGATTTGTCTCTATGTCCCCCGCCTGGAGCAAAAGGTCCGCCCGCCACCCTGCCAGGTTCAGGGGGCGGTTAGCCGAAAAAAAAAAAAACGGCCGTAAGGGCACCCCGTTCGGGGTGCAGGGATTGGTTCCTGGATTTGTCCCCCAGTTCGGGGGGAACCCTCCAACTGCGAGTAAGCCAAGGAGTTTGGAGGTACAGCGGGTTGACAGCAGTGTGATCGAGCAGATTAGATAGAGTAGAATTTGAATGGGGCTTCACTGATTTATTTCATACAATTAATATCTAAAACACAGTTGAAAAATATTTGATTGTTAAAATATTTAAATACAAGAACTATATCAAGAAATTAACAAAACATAGTTTTTTTAGTTAGGAGAAAAGTCTAAAAACATATCACAAATGACAAACGTTGTGCCTCTCCTCCTCCTGTTCTTCAATGAAGCTGATCACCCTCCAGCTCCCGTTAGAAACATCGTGCTGCTGAAGGTGTGCCGGCAGAATGGTTGTGATACAGGAGGTGCTGTGGACTCTCCCAGAAACGAGGACCTAGTTTAGTTGTAGATCCAGTAAAACATAGTGCAAATGTGACATTATTTATAATGCACAGTTACAGTCTTGTGAATATTAAAAAATGTACTTCATGTAATGCAGGAAGCGAATATTTCAAACGAACTAAGGCAGCAAACAGTAAGAGCAAAATCGTGTTCCAAACATTAACTCTTTTTTTAAATGTCAATTAGCTTGTGAGTAATAAGACAAAATGTGACTGTCAGACAGAGAACTGTCAGAGCAAACGGCAGATTTTAGAAAGTCCTGCCGAAATAAATCTGCACCCGACTGCGACTGTCAGCGTTGAACTGCCGCCATTGCTGTCAAAGTCAGACACATCTCCAAAATTGTTGGAGCAAATTTTTAAGCAGGCTTCATCTTGATAAATTGACCACGTATTTGACATTTACACCATAACGTTACCGCCTAAAATAATCGTAAAACAAAATTTTGTGTAACAACAAGAGTAATATGTACCCCAAAAGCTTTCAAAGCGTCTGAAAGTTTTCTCCTCCGTTTTTGTTGGGGCTTGGCTCGAAATGCATCATGATTGGCCGCCCGAAGTCCACGTGTCTGTCGGACGTGCTCTCATTGGTCTACAATACCATCACGGATGAATAAATACTCAAAGGGCTTGCCAGTCAAGCCCTTTGAACCCTTTAAATACTCAATGGGCTTGCCTGGCAAGCCCTTTGAGTATTTATTCCATTTTGCCCACTAGTTCACTAGTAAGGTCATTTTGACGCTTACTAGTGAACATGTAAGGCCATAAATGTGCCCACTAGTTCACTAGTAAGATCATTTTGAGGCTTACTAGTTGACATGTAAGCCACAAAACGCCCGCTAGTTCACTAGTAAGATAATTTTGAGGCTTCTAGTGAACATGTAAGCCACAGAACGCCCACTAGTTCACTAGTGAGATCATTTTGACGCTTACTAGTGAACATGTAAGCCACAAAACGCTCACTAGTTCACTAGTAAGGTCATTTTGACGCTTACTAGTGAACATGTAAGCCACAAAACGCTCACTGGTTCACTAGTAAGGTAATTTTGACGCTTACTAGTGAACATGTAAGGCCATAAATGTGCCCACTAGTTCCCTAGTAAGATCATTTTGACACTTATTTATGAACATGTCAGCCACAAAACGCTCACTCGTTCACTAGTAAGGTCATTTTGACGCTTACTAGTGAACATGTAAGCCACAAAACGCCCACTAGTTCACTAGTAAGATCATTTTGAGGCTTACTAGTGAACATGTAAGGCCATAAATGTGCCCACTAGTTCACTAGTAAGTTCATTTTGAGGCTTACTAGTTGACATGTAAGCCACACATCGCCTACTAGTTCACTAGTAAGATCATTTTGAGGCTTACTAGTGAACATGTAAGCCACAAAACGCCCAATAGTTCACTAGTAAGATCATTTTGACGCTTACTAGTGAACATGTAAGCCACAAAACGCTCACTAGTTTACTAGTAAGGTCATTTTGACGCTTACTAGTGAACATGTAAGCCACAAAACGCTCACTAGTTCACTAGTAAGGTCACTTTGACGCTTACTAGTGAACATGTAAGCCGCAAAACGCCCACTAGTTCACTAATAAGATTATTTTGACGCTTACTACTGAACATTTAAGGCCATAAATGTGCCCACTAGTTCACTGGTAAGATGATTTTGACGCTTACTAGTGAACATGTAAGGCCATAAATGTGCCCACTTGTAGTGCTAGTGACATTACACTGTACTTGCATTAAATGCAAATAAGGATGATTACGAAAACATGTAACGGTATCCTATTGGCTGTACGTTTCAAAATAGTGTCATCCCACCAGTCAGGGCTCATGATTTTGGAAATTCTGTGCCCACTTAGTTTTTTAAAACAACAATGGCGGACAGTGTCCTGAGACGTATTCGGCGAAGGTGCAGGGCAATAGAGAGTGCCTGTCATCAAGGGTCTGCCGGTGAAAGTGAAGCACGCGCGATAAACATTTCAATTGCTAATTTAAGAAGAGTTAGTGACCAGTTTAGCGCTGATACTATTCAAAGTTTGATTCAAAGTCCAATAGATCTCCGATCTGTCATCATTGCGGGACCCACTCCTAATGGTGGACGTGTTTGTTCCCATGTGGCACATCGTTTGCACACAGGTAAAATGGCTACCATTTTTTGTCATTGGTTTTTCGTATGTATTTTTATTCAAACTACACACGGGTTTTACTGACGACTTGCTGTGACTTACCTTCTATCACCCTGTCAAACGTCGTTTTATACCAGTGGTTTTCCTGCAAATCAGTAGACTATTAAGTAACGCGATGGCTGTACACTTTTAAGCAATAACTAGTGATCTTTTAGTTATTCAATTATAAGTTTGAATTATTTTTTTCTTGAGTAAAATGGTTAGAGAAAATAGCTGCTCGTGGTTTTGAAGCTGCATATACTTTTATGTACATCTGTGTCTATATGCCTGTACTGTATACAGTATATAAAAAACACGTAGTGATTCGTTTGCTTGAATTCCTTAATCCTTTTATTTCCATACTTTAGGTAGACGAGGAAGACCAGCACTTGACATTACAAGTGATCAAATTGAACTGCTCCCCACTCAGGGCTTTACAGTGAGAGCCATCACTGAGATGTTGTGTTGTTCCTCTTCATACCTGCATAAAAAAATGAAGTTTTTTTCAGATTTCAGCCAGAAATAGATTTACTCCCATTCATGATGTTGACCTGGAAGAGCATGTCAGAAGATTGCACAGCCAATTTCCCAGATCAGGCTCGGAAGCAAGTGTTCTGCTACATACTCTTGTCCCTTCATGTATATATCATTATATTCATTGTGAAAGTGTACTTTCTTTATTGTGTTGTTTTATGAACCTGTTGCAGATGATGAGGGCATACCTGCGTGCTGATGGTATTGTAGTACAAAGAAAAAGAGTTCGAGAAATCCTCAACCGTATTGAGCCAGCTGCTGCAGCCCAGAGATGGAGACAGACTGTGGCTAGAAGAACATACTATGTGCCATTCCCCAATAGTTTATGGCACATAGATGGGCATATGCGTCTCATTCGGTAATAAGGGATCATCTTATATTTGTACTCGTGGGAGCATTAGAAAGCCATATTGTATGGACAGCACAGATTAAATTGAATTTTATCATTTGTATATCCAAGTTACACAAACTCCAAATTGCCTCCATGTAGTCTTAAGTGCACAGCAATACCTTCTCTACCGAGATGATATTTCAAACAAGATATGAAACTTGATTGTTTTCTTGTATTTAATCATTATTCTTTTCATGTTTGTTTTACAGGTGGGTGTTTGTGACACATGCCGGCATTGATGGGAATTCCAGGCTAATAACGTACCTTCAACTGGAGCACAGACAACACAGCTTTGACAGTGTTGAAATATTTTGTCCAAGCCACCTGCCTGTATGGGTTACCCTCCAGAGTAAGATCCGACCATGGTGGTGAAAACACTGGTTGCTCTTTTAATGAACCTACTGCAGGGACAAGACACCAAAATTATTTCTAGCTCCAGCCAACACCCCCTCACAATTTACTCACACCTCCCATGGCCTGATTATCCACCAACAGGGGCCCTTTTTGGATTATCATTTTGGCATAGGAACTTTCCTTTCCTATCCTAACCGAGTGAGATGAGCCGGTAGCACCTGGAGCAAAGATCGTCTAAATTTTAATAATGCTTAGGAAAGGTTCTGACCATCCTTTACGAAAGGAGATATATTATGCAGCAGGAATATTTAAAGGGGAAGTCTTTTTTTATGTTGTTGTTGTTGTTGTTGTCGACCCCACCCGTGCCCCGACATTGGGGGACCGGGCCCTCACTCCGTCTCCCGGATCCCCAGACCCCCCTCCGCCGCCCAGCGGGCGAGCAGGGTCGCCACTCCGCTTGGGTTTCGCCAGTGGTCCTCCGGAGTCAGTGTGGTGGGTATGTTTGTGCAGGTGAACAGGTGTTGTGTGTCGTGCACTTGCGTGCCGCATAGCGCACAGAGTGGTGTTGGGTGTGTGTCCGGTGTAATGTTGTGTAGGTAGGAGTGGAGGGCTGGTGATTTGTTGGTTCGGAGTTGTGCTAGGAGTTGTCTGGTTCTGTGTGGTAGGTCTTGCTCTGATGGGTCTATTTCTGGTGCTGGTGCATGTATTACTTTGTTGTGTTGTCTGGTGTCCAAGTGTGTTTGTACAAAGTGGGTGTGTATGTCTTTCATGTTCTGTTTTATGGTGTCGTTGTTGGTGTCCTGTGGTGCTGTGTCTTTGTTGTGTGTGTAGTTGTTGTTGTGGAAGATTGTTTGTTTCTTTTGTCTGGGTGGTGGTGGTTGTTGAGTGAGTGGGTGTAGTGGGTGGGTTGGGTGTTGGGCTTTTTGTCTGATTTGCGATGCGTGTAGTTTTAGATGGGTGTTCAGTGGGAGAGTTTTTGTTTCCTCATGCAAGTGTTGTATGTTTGTGTCTTGTGTGCATCCTGTTGCTATTCTGAGTGCTGTGTTCTGTGTGGTCTGGAGTTTTGTCTTGTTTGTGTCCGATAGTATTGGTGACCATATAGTGTTTGCGTATTCGAGGCGTGTGAGTGTGGTTGCTTTGTATGTGGTGAGTATAGTTTCTTTGGATTTTCCCCAGTGAGTGGTTGTTAAGGCTTTAAGTATTTTGTTTGATTGCTTGGCGCGGGTTAGAGTGTGTTGTGTGTGTTTTGAGAAGGTGAGTTTGGGGTCCCATGTTAATCCCAGTATTTTGGGTTCGCGGACTGTGGGTAGGGTGGTGTTATCTATTTGTAAAGTGAGCCTGTTGCTGTATTCTGCCGGATCCGGTGTGAACAGAGTGGTGGTGGTTTTGTCTGCGTTGAGTGTGAGTTGGTTCTGTTTTGTCCAGTTGTATATGTCGTGGAGATATTTTTGTACTTGTTGTTGTGCCTGTTGTGGTTTGACATGTGTGGATAGAATGGTGATGTTGTCTGCATATGTAACTGTGTGTACATTTGGAGGTGGTTGTGGTAAGTCTGCCATGTATATGTTGAATAGTGTTGGTGAAAGTACTCCCCCCTGTGGTACCCCCGTTTTCGTGTTTCTATGTTCTGATGTTTCCCCCCGGTATTGAGTGTATTGTCTGCGTCCCCTTATGTAGTTGAAGATGTATTTGATGATGATGTTTGGGGTGTTAGTGTTGTTGAGTTTGTTTGTGAGTGTGTGTAGGTTTACCGTGTCAAAGGCTTTGGACATGTCTAGGGCTATGGCAACTGTTCGTTGTGGTGGTTTTTGTTGATTGAAACCTGTGGCTATGATGTTGTGTATGTGGTGTAGTGCTGTGGTTGTGGAGTGTTGTTTTCGGAAGCCGTGTTGGTGAGAGGGTAGTTGAGTGTTGTTGGTAATGAAGGGTAGTATTACCTTTTCCATTGTTTTGGCTATTGGGCTGAGTAGTGCTATTGGTCTGTAAGATGGGCCGAGTGCGTGGTTTTTGTTGGGTTTTGGTATTGGGATTATTTTTGCAGTCTTCCATATTGCGGGGATGGTGTTGGTGTTGAGTGATGTGTTGTAAGTGTGTGTGAGTAGTGTTATTGCTTTGGGGCCTAGGTGTTTCAGATGTCTGATGTTTATGTTGTCTGGGCCTGTGGAGTTGTTGCTTTTGGAGCGTTGTAGTGCTTGTTTGACTTGTTGTTCTGTGATGGTTATGGGCGTGGTGTTGAGTTTTCGTATTTTGCGTTGTAGTTGTCTGTATGTTCTGTTGGTTTTGTGTTGTATTATGTTGGTGAATTGTTTGTTGAATGCTCGTGCTTTCTGTTTGTTGGATATTGCCGTGTGTTGTCCGAACTGTATTGTGGTGTTTTCTGGTGCTTTTTGTTCTTTGTTTGATAGTCTTGTTACTGTGTTCCAGAGTATGTGTTGTTTGTGTCTGTGGTTCCATGCATCCGTTAAGTGTTCTTTCCATAGCTCTTGTTTGTGTTTTTGGATTTGTGTGTCTATTTCTTTGTTTAGGTCTGTGATGCGTGGGTCTTGGTGGTTTTGTGGTCTGATGTCGTTTCTTTGGCTGATGAGTGTTCTGATGTGTTGTGGTAGGAGAAGTGATTTGCTTTTTATTTTTCCGTGGGGTATGTGGTGTTTGTCTGCTGTAAGTATGAGGTTTGTGAGCATGGTGTTGGCTGTGTGGATGTTGTCAGGTATGGTTATGTTCTCCAGTGCTGATTCTATTTCAGAGGTGTATCCTTCCCAGTCTGCTTTCCTGTAATTTGTGTAAGTTTGAAGGTGTTGTTGTAGGCGGAAAGGAGCACGCGTGTTGTGTGTGATTTTGATAGGAAGGTGGTCTGAACTGAGTGCGTGTATTGTGGTCCATGTTGTTCTGTTTGTGATGCTGTTGCTGGCTGTTGTGATGTCCGGTGATGTTGGTTGTTGGTTGATGTTTGTAGGTTTTCTGGTGGGTGTGTTTGCGTTTAGAGTGATTTGTTGGGAGTTTTGTAGTATGTCTGCAATGTGGGTGCCTCTGTGGTCGTCGTAGGGAGAGTGCCATTGTGTTGAGTGAGCGTTGATGTCTGCGGTTAGAATGGGGTTGTTCAGCGAGTTTATGTATTGGAAGGTGTTGGTGATGTCTGTGTCTTCTGTGGCGTGGTCTGGTCGGGTGGTATCTCTGGGGGGTATATACATGTTGCATATGTGTCGTCTTTTGTGGTTGGTTATGTGAATCTTTACGGTTTGAATTTCTGTAGTGTTGGTGTTAATGTTGTTGGGGATGTTCATGGGAGTGAATGTGTATCTACTGTATATCTATAAAAAAAATCCTCGTCTCACCCCTCAGGTGGTGTCCATCCCTCATTCAGCTGGGGTCCTCTACCAGAGGCCAGGAAGCTTGAGGGTTCTGCGCAGTATCCTTGCCGTTCCCAGCACTGCACATTTCTGGACTGAGATGTCCGATGTTGTTCCCGGGATCTGTTGCAACCACTCATCATCTAGTTTGGGGGTCACTGCCCCGAGTGCTCCGACCACCACAGGCACGACTGTCCCCTTTACCTTCCAGGCTCTCTCCAGCTCCTCTCTGAGCCCTTGGGATTTCTCGAGTTTCTCGTGTTCCTTCTTTCTGATGTTTCCAGCACTTGGGACCGCTACATCCACTACAACGGCTTTCCTCTGCCCTTTATCTATCATCAGGATATCTGGTTGGTTCGCCATTACCATCTTGTCAGTCTGGATCTGGAAGTCCCATAGGATCTTCGCTCTGTCATTCTCCACCACCTTCGGAGGTGTTTCCCATTTTGACCTTGGGGTTTCCAGTCCGTACTCCGCACAGATGTTTCGGTAGACTATGCCAGCCACCTGGTTATGGCGTTCCATATAGGCTTTCCCTGCCAGCACCTTACACCCTGCAGTTATGTGTTAGATCGTCTCAGGTGCCTCTTTGCACAACCTACACCTTGGGTCTTGTCTGGTGTGGTATATCTGGGCCTCAATGGCTCTAGTGCTCAGGGCCTGCTCCTGAGCAGCCAGGATGAGTGCCTCTGTACTGTCCTTCAGGCCAGCCCTCTCTAGCCACTGATGGGAATTCTTGAGATCGGCCACTTCAGTTATGGTCCGGTGGTACATCCCGTGTAGGGGCTTGTCCTCCGATGATGGTCCCTCTTCCAGCGCCTCATCCTCTGTTGCCCATTGTCTGAGACATTCTCTGAGTACGTCATCCGTTGGAGCCTTCTCCTTGATGTATTCATGGAGCTTGGATGTTTCATCCTGGACAGTGGCTCTCACACTCACTAGTCCCCAGCCGCTTTCCTTGTTGCCAGTTCAAGGTTGCCATTGGCTTGTGGTACACCGAGGTACTTGTAGCTGTCCTCAATGTCTGCTATTGTTCCTTCGGGGAGTGAGACCCCTTCAGTCCGGACTACCGTTCCTCTCTTAGTCACCATCCGACTATCACATCCCGATGTCGCTGCTGTAGATCCTGGTTGTGGGGATCAGGGAGTCTATGTCCCTTTCACTCTTAGCATACAGCTTTATGTCATCCATGTAGAGGAGGTGACTGATCGTAGCTTCATTTCTGAGGCTGTATCCATAGCCTGTCTTGGTGATTACTTGGCTTAGGGAGTTCAGTCCTATGCAGAACAGCAATGGGGAGAGTGCATCACCTTGGTATATGCCACATTTGATGGACACTTGGGTAAGTGGCTTGCCATTGGCTTCAAGTGTGGTTTTCCACATCCTCATCAAGTTCGCAACGAAGGCTCTTAGGGTCCTGTTCACCTTATACACATCCAAGCATTCAGTGATCCATGTATGTGGCATCGAGTCATAGGCTTTCTTTTAATCAATCCAGGCTGTGCACAGGTTGGTACATCGGGACCTGCAGTCTTGTGCGACTGTTCTGTCAACCAGGAGCTGATGTTTGGCTCCCCTGGTATCTCTACCAATGCCCTTCCGTGCTTCGCTCATGTATTGATCCATGTGTGCACTTATCTTAGCCGCAACATGAGCTTCCAAAATTGTGGAGGGACAGGTTATTGGCCGATAGTTGGATGCGACTGCACCCTTTGTGGGATCTTTCATGATAAGGATCGTTCGCCCTTCGGTTAGCCATCCTGGGTGAGTCCCATCCCTAGGCAGCTGGTTCATTTGTGCTGCTGGGCGCTCATGGAGTGCTGTGAGTCTCTTTAGCCAGTAAGTGTGGACCATGTCCGGGCCTGGTGCTGTCCAGTTCTTCATATTTGAGACTATTTCCTTTATGTCTGCCACTGTTATGGTAATTGGGTTCTGTTCAGGGAGGTGTCTGTGCTCCTCTCTTTGGGTGACCAGCCATTGTGCACTGCTGTTATGTGCAACCTCCTTCTCCCATCTGCCTCCCCAGTACCTTTCAGTTTCCAGTCTTGGTGGATCAGCTCTGTTGTTAGGACCCTGCCACTGAGCGTACACTTTCGCAGGTTGTGTTGCAAACAGCCTGTTTATTCGTCTGGCCTCATTCTCTTTCGTGTACCGCTTTAGGCGGCTGGACAAGGCTTGGAGCCTTTGTTTCGAGTGCTTCATATATGGTCATCTGGATGTACCTCTCAGGATCGGCCTTTTCATCACACCTCTCTGGACCTCAGTCAATTGACTCACATCTTTCCGAGCCGCCTTGATCTTAGCCTCCAACCGTCTTTTCCATGGTCGGTAATGTATCTCATGGCTTCCATGGTTGCTCTTATAGCCAAGCATCTCAAGGATCACTGATGCTGAAGCGTATATCAGTTCATTTCCGTGATCGTTACGGTAAGGATCGCCCTCAGTGCTGAATTCACACTTTCCAAGAGACTTTCAGGTGGTACTTCACATAGCCGTTGTAATCGGATTCTAGGTTTCCCAGCTTTCATTCTTGCCATGATCTTAGCTTTCAGGTCAGTTGCTGCCTCGCTCAGCATTTCATTCATTGGGGCTGGCCTCCCAATCTCATCATCTGCATTCACTCTGGTATGAACTCCTCCTCTGATCTGGCAGCCTGGGGCCCCTCACCATGGAACCTGCGTTGTACCTCATCAATCTCAAGTTGTGACAGCAGTTGCCGTTTGTGGATGTTGGAACACTGAGTTACGAGTTGTTTCGTGGCCACCCGTGACTGTGGGTTTCGAAGTAACCATTTAGCCCACATTCTCTCCATGTAACCTCTCTGACTAGGCTTGCTTGAGTAGTAGCATTCCAACAGAGCCATGTTATTGCATCTTGCCCATCTCTGCTCCATTTTTCATCAAGGTGCTTTGGTTCCCCAGCACCTGACGCAGACCTTGTTTGGCCGGGCGACGTCTGAGCTGGCATGTCATTCATTTTATTGTCTCTCATCATTGTATGAGGTACGCATTAGCGTGAAGGCTCTTGCCCAAGGACCCACACTGGATGGTGTTATGTGCTCATTTTTTGCCCCAAGTGGGGAGCGGAGGGACGGGCGCTGGGGGGGGACCATCGTGGTGGGGCGGGCCCCTATGCGGGATGTGCCACCGGACCGTGGCTGAGGTGGCTGATCTCAAGAAGTCCTATCGGTGGCTGGAGGGGACTGGCCTGGGGGACAGCGCAGGGGCGCTCATCCTGGCTGCTCAGGAGCGGGCCTTGGGCGCCGGAGCCGTCGAGGCCCGGATGTGCCGCGCCGGACAGGACCCGGGGTGTGGGTTGTGCGGGGAGGCGCCTGGGACGATCCGGCACGTGGCTGCGGGGTGTGGGATGCTGGCAGGGGGGGCCTGCGTGGAGCGCCATGGCCAGGTGGCTGGCGTGGTCTGCCGAGGCATCTGTGCGGAGTGTGGACTGGGGGCCCCGGGGTCGGAGTGGGGGGCACCTCCGAGGGTGGTGGAGGGTGGCGGAGCGGGGATCCTGTGGGACTTCCGGATCCAGACTGGCGGGATGGTGGTGGCGAGCCAGCCAGATGTCGTGGTCGTGGATGGGGGGCGGAGGAGGGCCGTTGTGGTGGATGTGGCGGTCCCAGGTGGTGGAGGCATCGGGAGGGGGGAGCATGGGGGGCTCGGGGGGTACCAGGGGCTCGGGGAGGGGCTGGGGAGGGCCTGGGGGGTGGGGGTGGCTGTCGTGCCTGTGGTGGTCGGGGCGCTCGGGGCAGTGACCCCCGGACTGGATGGGTGGTTGCGACAGATCCCGGGACCAGCGTCGGACATCTCGGTCCGGAGGTGTGCGGTGCTGGGAGCGGCGGGGGTACTGCGCGGGGCCCTCGGGCTTCCTGGCCTCTGGTGGAGGACCCGAGCTGAATGAGGGACGGACACCACCCGAGGACACCTCCTATTGGCTCCATGATAAGAGCTCCACCCAGCAAAGAATTAACCCTTTAAAACCTGATTCTGAGCTTTCACAATTATTTACCGCCATTTGCGTAATATCTACAGTATACAAAAGGAATCAAGCAATTTTTACCAATGTATCTGTAGGTGATGTTTATTTATTATGTACACAGAGATAAAGAGTAATGGCACAGCTCTGCAGTATCTTTCCACTTTTATATATGTATGCTATACTAAATAAAATGAATAGGGCACCATATAATGCAACAGTTATGCAACTCCCTAAATAATGATGTGAATTTTCAGTTGTTGCTAAATCAGTTAGGATGTTATAATTTGTGGTGTAGATGCGAATTTAGGAGAGCAGGACAATATATCGCATTGCAATTGGAGCAGCAGCTTGGTTGATGATGTCCCCAAACCGGCTCATCTATTATATTTGTCGTGCAATACAATGAAAATGAGCACAATTGCAAAACATAGGCTTCTTATATTTTAAAATAAAATAATCACATGTTTACCGTTCTGGGGTTTCTACAATCATGAATGGAGGCATTATTTACAGCAGGTTGATGTTGTTGTTGTTGTTGTCGACCCCACCCGTGCCCCGACATTGGGGGACCGGGCCCTCACTCCGTCTCCCGGATCCCCAGACCCCCTCCGCCGCCCAGCGGGCGAGCAGGGCCGCCACTCCGCTTGGGTTTCGCCAGAGGTCCTCCGGAGTCAGTGTGGTGGGTATGTTTGTGCAGGTGAACAGGTGTTGTGTGTCGTGCACTTGCGTGCCGCATAGCGCACAGAGTGGTGTTGGGTGTGTGTCCGGTGTAATGTTGTGTAGGTAGGAGTGGAGGGCTGGTGATTTGTTGGTTTGGAGTTGTGCTAGGAGTTGTCTGGTTCTGTGTGGTAGGTCTTGCTCTGATGGGTCTATTTCTGGTGCTGGTGCATGTATTACTTGGTTGTGTTGTCTGGTGTCCAAGTGTGTTTGTACAAAGTGGGTGTGTATGTCTTTCATGTTCTGTTTTATGGTGTCGTTGTTGGTGTCCTGTGGTGCTGTGTCTTTGTTGTGTGTGTAGTTGTTGTTGTGGAAGATTGTTTGTTTCTTTTGTCTGGGTGGTGGTGGTTGTTGAGTGAGTGGGTGTAGTGGGTGGGTTGGGTGTTGGGCTTTTTGTCTGATTTGCGATGCGTGTAGTTTTAGATGGGTGTTCAGTGGGAGAGTTTTTGTTTCCTCATGCAAGTGTTGTATGTTTGTGTCTTGTGTGCATCCTGTTGCTATTCTGAGTGCGGTGTTCTGTGTGGTCTGGAGTTTTGTCTTGTTTGTGTCCGATAGTGTTGGTGACCATATAGTGTTTGCGTATTCGAGGCGTGCGAGTGTGGTTGCTTTGTATGTGGTGAGTATAGTTTCTTTGGATTTTCCCCAGTGAGTGGTTGTTAAGGCTTTAAGTATTTTGTTTGATTGCTTGGCGCGGGTTAGAGTGTGTTGTGTGTGTTTTGAGAAGGTGAGTTTGGGGTCCCATGTTAATCCCAGTATTTTGCGTTCGCGGACTGTGGGTAGGGTGGTGTTATCTATTTGTAAAGTGAGTCTGTTGCTGTATTCTGCCGGATCCGGTGTGAACAGAGTGGTGGTGGTTTTGTCTGCGTTGAGTGTGAGTTGGTTCTGTTTTGTCCAGTTGTATATGTCGTGGAGATATTTTTGTACTTGTTGTTGTGCCTGTTGTGGTTTGACATGTGTGGATAGAATGGTGATGTCGTCTGCATATGTAACTGTGTGTACATTTGGAGGTGGTTGTGGTAAGTCTGCCATGTATATGTTGAATAGTGTTGGTGAAAGTACTCCCCCCTGTGGTACCCCCGTTTTCGTGTTTCTGTGTTCTGATGTTTCCCCCCGGTATTGAGTGTATTGTCTGCGTCCCCTTATGTAGTTGAAGATGTATTTGATGATGATGTTTGGGGTGTTAGTGTTGTTGAGTTTGTTTGTGAGTGTGTGTAGGTTTACCGTGTCAAAGGCTTTGGACATGTCTAGGGCTATGGCAACTGTTCGTTGTGGTGGTTTTTGTTGATTGAAACCTGTGGCTATGATGTTGTGTATGTGGTGTAGTGCTGTGGTTGTGGAGTGTTGTTTTCGGAAGCCGTGTTGGTGAGAGGGTAGTTGAGTGTTGTTGGTAATGAAGGGTAGTATTACCTTTTCCATTGTTTTGGCTATTGGGCTGAGTAGTGCTATTGGTCTGTAGGATGGGCCGAGTGCGTGGTTTTTGTTGGGTTTTGGTATTGGGATTATTTTTGCAGTCTTCCATATTGCGGGGATGGTGTTGGTGTTGAGTGATGTGTTGTAAGTGTGTGTGAGTAGTGTTATTGCTTTGGGGCCTAGGTGTTTCAGATGTCTGATGTTTATGTTGTCTGGGCCTGTGGAGTTGTTGCTTTTGGAGCGTTGTAGTGCTTGTTTGACTTGTTGTTCTGTGATGGTTATGGGCGTGGTGTTGAGTTTTCGTATTTTGCGTTGTAGTTGTCTGTATGTTCTGTTGGTTTTGTGTTGTATTATGTTGGTGAATTGTTTGTTGAATGCTCGTGCTTTCTGTTTGTTGGATATTGCCGTGTGTTGTCCGAACTGTATTGTGGTGTTTTCTGGTGCTTTTTGTTCTTTGTTAGATAGTCTTGTTACTGTGTTCCAGAGTATGTATTGTTTGTGTCTGTGGTTCCATGCATCCGTTAAGTGTTCTTTCCATAGCTCTTGTTTGTGTTTTTGGATTTGTTTGTCTATTTCTTTGTTTAGGTCTGTGATGCGTGGGTCTTGGTGGTTTTGTTGTCTGATGTCGTTTCTTTGGCTGATGAGTGTTCTGATGTGTTGTGGTAGGAGAAGTGATTTGCTTTTTATTTTTCCGTGGGGCATGTGGTGTTTGTCTGCTGTAAGTATGAGGTTTATGAGCATGGTGTTGGCTGTGTGGATGTTGTCAGGTATGGTTAAGTTCTCCAGTGCTGATTCTATTTCAGAGGTGTATCCTTCCCAGTCTGCTTTCCTGTAATTTGTGTAAGTTTGAAGGTGTTGTTGTAGGCGGAAAGGAGCACGCGTGTTGTGTGTGATTTTGATAGGAAGGTGGTCTGAACTGAGTGCGTGTATTGTGGTCCATGTTGTTCTGTTTGTGATGCTGTTGCTGGCTGTTGTGATGTCCGGTGATGTTGGTTGTTGGTTGATGTTTGTAGGTTTTCTGGTAGGTGTGTTTGCGTTTAGAGTGATTTGTTGGGAGTTCTGTAGTATGTCTGCAATGAGGGTGCCTCTGTGGTCGTCGTAGGGAGAGTGCCATTGTGTTGAGTGAGCGTTGATGTCTGCGGTTAGAATGGTGTTGTTCAGCGAGTTTATGTATTGGAAGGTGTTGGTGATGTCTGTGTCTTCTGTGGCGTGGTCTGGTCGGGTGGTATCTCTGGGGGGTATATACATGTTGCATATGTGTAGTCTTTTGTGGTTGGTTATGTGAATCTTTACGGTTTGAATTTCTGTAGTGTTGGTGTTAATGTTGTTGGGGATGTTCATGGGAGTGAATGTGACTGATTTGTGAATGTATGTGAGCAGTCCTCCTCCTCCCTTGTGTTCTCTGTCTTTCCTAATGCTGGTGTAGTTGGTGAGACGAGGTGTGTTGTGTTGTTTTTCTAGTTTGGTTTCTTGTATGGTGATGATGTCTGCGTGCTGTTGTGAGGAAAGTTCTTCTAGTTCTGTTTTCTTGTTTTGGATGCCGTTGATGTTTATTTGTAGTATGGTCAGTGTGTGTTTGTTGTTTTTGTTGGTGGGTGTTGTTCTTTGTGGGTTGTTCGGGGGTTGTGGTGTTGGGGTGTTTGTTGTTTGCGTGTGTGTTCTGCATGTCCACGTGTTTGTGTATTGGCGGGTGGTGATGCCGGAGCAATGTCTGTGTATCCAGTGTGGGTGTGTTGAGTTGCATCTGAGTGAGGTTTGTCTGCGTGTGATGATTCTATTGCAGCTATTGCAGGTCCAGGTTTGGGGGGGTGGTCTTGTGTTTGTTGTATCTCTGTTGGAGTTGTCTGTCCGTGTTGCCTTTGAGGGTAGTGTTGGTGAGGCGAGTGTGTTGTTTTGGTCTGTTTGTGCTCTGCTGCCTGTTGGTGTCCTACGAGGTGTTGTTGTTCGTGGTGGTGTTTTGGGATGTAGTCTGCATTTCCATGTTATGTTGTATTGTCTAGTGTTTATGTTTGTGCAATGTTTGTGTACCCAGTGTGGTGTGTGGTGGTTGCATCTGAAGGATGTCTGTCTTCTTGTAATCTGTTGTGTGCAAATGTCGCATGTCCAGGTAGTTTGTTGTGTGTGTGTTTGTTGCGTGCGTGAGAGTGTCTGTGTGGGCCCCGGATTTGTCTCTTTGTCCCCCGCCTGGAGCAAAAGGTCCGCCCGCCACCCTGCCAGGTTCAGGGGGCGGTTAGCCGAAAAAAAAAAAAAACGGCCGTAAGGGCACCCCGTTCGGGGTGCAGGGATTGGTTCCTTGATTTGTCCCCCCGTTCGGGGGGAACCCTCCAACTGCGAGTAAGCCAAGGAGTTTGGAGGTAGAGCGGGTTGACAGCAGTGTGATCGAGCAGATTAGATAGAGTAGAATTTGAATGGGGCTTCACTGATTTATTTCATACAATTAATATCTAAAACACAGTTGAAAAATATTTGATTGTTAAAATATTTAAATACAAGAACTATATCAAGAAATTAACAAAACATAGTTTTTTTAGTTAGGAGAAAAGTCTAAAAACATATCACAAATGACAAACGTTGTGCCTCTCCTCCTCCTGTTCTTCAATGAAGCTGATCACCCTCCAGCTCCCGTTAGAAACATCGTGCTGCTGAAGGTGTGCCGGCAGAATGGTTGTGATACAGGAGGTGCTGTGGACTCTCCCAGAAACGAGGACCTAGTTTAGTTGTAGATCCAGTAAAACATAGTGCAAATGTGACATTATTTATAATGCACAGTTACAGTCTTGTGAATATTAAAAAATGTACTTCATGTAATGCAGGAAGCGAATATTTCAAACGAACTAAGGCAGCAAACAGTAAGAGCAAAATCGTGTTCCAAACATTAACTCTTTTTTTAAATGTCAATTAGCTTGTGAGTAATAAGACAAAATGTGACTGTCAGACAGAGAACTGTCAGAGCAAACGGCAGATTTTAGAAAGTCCTGCCGAAATAAATCTGCACCCGACTGCGACTGTCAGCGTTGAACTGCCGCCATTGCTGTCAAAGTCAGACACATCTCCAAAATTGTTGGAGCAAATTTTTAAGCAGGCTTCATCTTGATAAATTGACCACGTATTTGACATTTACACCATAACGTTACCGCCTAAAATAATCGTAAAACAAAATTTTGTGTAACAACAAGAGTAATATGTACCCCAAAAGCTTTCAAAGCGTCTGAAAGTTTTCTCCTCCGTTTTTGTTGGGGCTTGGCTCGAAATGCATCATGATTGGCCGCCCGAAGTCCACGTGTCTGTCGGACGTGCTCTCATTGGTCTACAATACCATCACGGATGAATAAATACTCAAAGGGCTTGCCAGGCAAGCCCTTTGAACCCTTTAAATACTCAATGGGCTTGCCTGGCAAGCCCTTTGAGTATTTATTCCATATTGCCCACTAGTTCACTAGTAAGGTCATTTTGACGCTTACTAGTGAACATGTAAGGCCATAAATGTGCCCACTAGTTCACTAGTAAGATCATTTTGAGGCTTACTAGTTGACATGTAAGCCACAAAACGCCCGCTAGTTCACTAGTAAGATAATTTTGAGGCTTCTAGTGAACATGTAAGCCACAGAACGCCCACTAGTTCACTAGTAAGATCATTTTGACGCTTACTAGTGAACATGTAAGCCACAAAACGCTCACTGGTTCACTAGTAAGGTAATTTTGACGCTTACTAGTGAACATGTAAGCCACAAAACGCCCACTAGTACCCTAGTAAGATCATTTTGACACTTATTTATGAACATGTCAGCCACAAAACGCTCACTCGTTCACTAGTAAGATCATTTTGGCGCTTACTAGTGAACATGTAAGCCACAAAACGCCCACTAGTTCACTAGTAAGGTCATTTTGACGCTTACTAGTGAACATGTAAGCCACAAAACGCCCACTAGTTCACTAGTAAGATCATTTTGACGCTTACTAGTGAACATGTAAGGCCATAAATGTGCCCACTAGTTCACTAGTAAGTTCATTTTGAGGCTTACTAGTTGACATGTAAGCCACACATCGCCTACTAGTTCACTAGTAAGATCATTTTGAGGCTTACTAGTGAACATGTAAGCCACAAAACGCCCAATAGTTCACTAGTAAGATCATTTTGACGCTTACTAGTGAACATGTAAGCCACAAAACGCTCACTAGTTTACTAGTAAGGTCATTTTGACGCTTACTAGTGAACATGTAAGCCACAAAACGCTCACTAGTAAGGTCATTTTGACGCTTACTAGTGAACATGTAAGCCGCAAAACGCCCACTAGTTCACTAATAAGATTATTTTGACGCTTACTACTGAACATTTAAGGCCATAAATGTGCCCACTAGTTCACTGGTAAGATGATTTTGACGCTTACTAGTGAACATGTAAGGCCATAAATGTGCCCACTTGTAGTGCTAGTGACATTACACTGTACTTGCATTAAATGCAAATAAGGATGATTACGAAAACATGTAACGGTATCCTATTGGCTGTACGTTTCAAAATAGTGTCATCCCACCAGTCAGGGCTCATGATTTTGGAAATTCTGTGCCCACTTAGTTTTTTAAAACAACAATGGCGGACAGTGTCCTGAGACGTATTCGGCGAAGGTGCAGGGCAATAGAGAGTGCCTGTCATCAAGGGTCTGCCGGTGAAAGTGAAGCACGCGCGATAAACATTTCAATTGCTAATTTAAGAAGAGTTAGTAACCAGTTTAGCGCTGATACTATTCAAAGTTTGATTCAAAGTCCAATAGATCTCCGATCTGTCATCATTGCGGGACCCACTCCTAATGGTGGACGTGTTTGTTCCCATGTGGCACATCGTTTGCACACAGGTAAAATGGCTACCATTTTTTGTCATTGGTTTTTCGTATGTATTTTTATTCAAACTACACACGGGTTTTACTGACGACTTGCTGTGACTTACCTTCTATCACCCTGTCAAACGTCGTTTTATACCAGTGGTTTTCCTGCAAATCAGTAGACTATTAAGTAACGCGATGGCTGTACACTTTTAAGCAATAACTAGTGATCTTTTAGTTATTCAATTATAAGTTTGAATTATTTTTTTCTTGAGTAAAATGGTTAGAGAAAATAGCTGCTCGTGGTTTTGAAGCTGCATATACTTTTATGTACATCTGTGTCTATATGCCTGTACTGTATACAGTATATAAAAAACACGTAGTGATTCGTTTGCTTGAATTCCTTAATCCTTTTATTTCCATACTTTAGGTAGACGAGGAAGACCAGCACTTGACATTACAAGTGATCAAATTGAACTGCTCCCCACTCAGGGCTTTACAGTGAGAGCCATCACTGAGATGTTGTGTTGTTCCTCTTCATACCTGCATAAAAAAATGAAGTTTTTTCAGATTTCAGCCAGAAATAGATTTACTCCCATTCATGATGTTGACCTGGAAGAGCATGTCAGAAGATTGCACAGCCAATTTCCCAGATCAGGCTCGGAAGCAAGTGTTCTGCTACATACTCTTGTCCCTTCATGTATATATCATTATATTCATTGTGAAAGTGTACTTTCTTTATTGTGTTGTTTTATGAACCTGTTGCAGATGATGAGGGCATACCTGCGTGCTGATGGTATTGTAGTACAAAGAAAAAGAGTTCGAGAAATCCTCAACCGTATTGAGCCAGCTGCTGCAGCCCAGAGATGGAGACAGACTGTGGCTAGAAGAACATACTATGTGCCATTCCCCAATAGTTTATGGCACATAGATGGGCATATGCGTCTCATTCGGTAATAAGGGATCATCTTATATTTGTACTCGTGGGAGCATTAGAAAGCCATATTGTATGGACAGCACAGATTAAATTGAATTTTATCATTTGTATATCCAAGTTACACAAACTCCAAATTGCCTCCATGTAGTCTTAAGTGCACAGCAATACCTTCTCTACCGAGATGATATTTCAAACAAGATATGAAACTTGATTGTTTTCTTGTATTTAATCATTATTCTTTTCATGTTTGTTTTACAGGTGGGTGTTTGTGACACATGCCGGCATTGATGGGAATTCCAGGCTAATAACGTACCTTCAACTGGAGCACAGACAACACAGCTTTGACAGTGTTGAAATATTTTGTCCAAGCCACCTGCCTGTATGGGTTACCCTCCAGAGTAAGATCCGACCATGGTGGTGAAAACACTGGTTGCTCTTTTAATGAACCTACTGCAGGGACAAGACACCAAAATTATTTCTAGCTCCAGCCAACACCCCCTCACAATTTACTCACACCTCCCATGGCCTGATTATCCACCAACAGGGGCCCTTTTTGGATTATCATTTTGGCATAGGAACTTTCCTTTCCTATCCTAACCGAGTGAGATGAGCCGGTAGCACCTGGAGCAAAGATCGTCTAAATTTTAATAATGCTTAGGAAAGGTTCTGACCATCCTTTACGAAAGGAAAGGAGATATATTATGCAGCAGGAATATTTAAAGGGGGAGTCTTTTTTTATGTTGTTGTTGTTGTTGTTGTCGACCCCACCCGTGCCCCGACATTGGGGGACCGGGCCCTCACTCCGTCTCCCGGATCCCCAGACCCCCCTCCTCCGCCCAGCGGGCGAGCAGGGCCGCCACTCCGCTTGGGTTTCGCCAGAGGTCCTCCGGAGTCAGTGTGGTGGGTATGTTTGTGCAGGTGAACAGGTGTTGTGTGTCGTGCACTTGCGTGCCGCATAGCGCACAGAGTGGTGTTGGGTGTGTGTCCGGTGTAATGTTGTGTAGGTAGGAGTGGAGGGCTGGTGATTTGTTGGTTCGGAGTTGTGCTAGGAGTTGTCTGGTTCTGTGTGGTAGGTCTTGCTCTGATGGGTCTTTTTCTGGTGCTGGTGCATGTATTACTTTGTTGTGTTGTCTGGTGTCCAAGTGTGTTTGTACAAAGTGGGTGTGTATGTCTTTCATGTTCTGTTTTATGGTGTCGTTGTTGGTGTCCTGTGGTGCTGTGTCTTTGTTGTGTGTGTAGTTGTTGTTGTGGAAGATTGTTTGTTTCTTTTGTCTGGGTGGTGGTGGTTGTTGAGTGAGTGGGTGTAGTGGGTGGGTTGGGTGTTGGGCTTTTTGTCTGATTTGCGATGCGTGTAGTTTTAGATGGGTGTTCAGTGGGAGAGTTTTTGTTTCCTCATGCAAGTGTTGTATGTTTGTGTCTTGTGTGCATCCTGTTGCTATTCTGAGTACTGTGTTCTGTGTGGTCTGGAGTTTTGTCTTGTTTGTGTCCGATAGTGTTGGTGACCATATAGTGTTTGCGTATTCGAGGCATGTGAGTGTGGTTGCTTTGTATGTGGTGAGTATAGTTTCTTTGGATTTTCCCCAGTGAGTGGTTGTTAAGGCTTTAAGTATTTTGTTTGATTGCTTGGCGCGGGTTAGAGTGTGTTGTGTGTGTTTTGAGAAGGTGAGTTTGGGGTCCCATGTTAATCCCAGTATTTTGGGTTCGCGGACTGTGGGTAGGGTGGTGTTATCTATTTGTAAAGTGAGCCTGTTGCTGTATTCTGCCGGATCCGGTGTGAACAGAGTGGTGGTGGTTTTGTCTGCGTTGAGTATGAGTTGGTTCTGTTTTGTCCAGTTGTATATGTCGTGGAGATATTTTTGTACTTGTTGTTGTGCCTGTTGTGGTTTGACATGTGTGGATAGAATGGTGATGTCGTCTGCATGTGTAACTGTGTGTACATTTGGAGGTGGTTGTGGTAAGTCTGCCATGTATATGTTGAATAGTGTTGGTGAAAGTACTCCCCCCTGTGGTACCCCCGTTTTCGTGTTTCTGTGTTCTGATGTTTCCCCCCGGTATTGAGTGTATTGTCTGCGTCCCCTTATGTAGTTGAAGATGTATTTGATGATGATGTTTGGGGTGTTAGTGTTGTTGAGTTTGTTTGTGAGTGTGTGTAGGTTTACCGTGTCAAAGGCTTTGGACATGTCTAGGGCTATGGCAACTGTTCGTTGTGGTGGTTTTTGTTGATTGAAACCTGTGGCTATGATGTTGTGTATGTGGTGTAGTGCTGTGGTTGTGGAGTGTTGTTTTCGGAAGCCGTGTTGGTGAGAGGGTAGTTGAGTGTTGTTGGTAATGAAGGGTAGTATTACCTTTTCCATTGTTTTGGCTATTGGGCTGAGTAGTGCTATTGGTCTGTAAGATGGGCCGAGTGCGTGGTTTTTGTTGGGTTTTGGTATTGGGATTATTTTTGCAGTCTTCCATATTGCGGGGATGGTGTTGGTGTTGAGTGATGTGTTGTAAGTGTGTGTGAGTAGTGTTATTGCTTTGGGGCCTAGGTGTTTCAGATGTCTGATGTTTATGTTGTCTGGGCCTGTGGAGTTGTTGCTTTTGGAGCGTTGTAGTGCTTGTTTGACTTGTTGTTCTGTGATGGTTATGGGCGTGGTGTTGAGTTTTCGTATTTTGCGTTGTAGTTGTCTGTATGTTCTGTTGGTTTTGTGTTGTATTATGTTGGTGAATTGTTTGTTGAATGCTCGTGCTTTCTGTTTGTTGGATATTGCCGTGTGTTGTCCGAACTGTATTGTGGTGTTTTCTGGTGCTTTTTGTTCTTTGTTTGATAGTCTTGTTACTGTGTTCCAGAGTATGTGTTGTTTGTGTCTGTGGTTCCATGCATCCGTTAAGTGTTCTTTCCATAGCTCTTGTTTGTGTTTTTGGATTTGTGTGTCTATTTCTTTGTTTAGGTCTGTGATGCGTGGGTCTTGGTGGTTTTGTTGTCTGATGTCGTTTCTTTGGCTGATGAGTGTTCTGATGTGTTGTGGTAGGAGAAGTGATTTGCTTTTTATTTTTCCGTGGGGTATGTGGTGTTTGTCTGCTGTAAGTATGAGGTTTGTGAGCATGGTGTTGGCTGTGTGGATGTTGTCAGGTATGGTTATGTTCTCCAGTGCTGATTCTATTTCAGAGGTGTATCCTTCCCAGTCTGCTTTCCTGTAATTTGTGTAAGTTTGAAGGTGTTGTTGTAGGCGGAAAGGAGCACGCGTGTTGTGTGTGATTTTGATAGGAAGGTGGTCTGAACTGAGTGCGTGTATTGTGGTCCATGTTGTTCTGTTTGTGATGCTGTTGCTGGCTGTTGTGATGTCCGGTGATGTTGGTTGTTGGTTGATGTTTGTAGGTTTTTTGGTGGGTGTGTTTGCGTTTAGAGTGATTTGTTGGGAGTTTTGTAGTATGTCTGCAATGTGGGTGCCTCTGTGGTCGTCGTAGGGAGAGTGCCATTGTGTTGAGTGAGCGTTGATGTCTGCGGTTAGAATGGTGTTGTTCAGCGAGTTTATGTATTGGAAGGTGTTGGTGATGTCTGTGTCTTCTGTGGCGTGGTCTGGTCGGGTGGTATCTCTGGGGGGTATATACATGTTGCATATGTGTAGTCTTTTGTGGTTGGTTATGTGAATCTTTACGGTTTGAATTTCTGTACTGTTGGTGTTAATGTTGTTGGGGATGTTCATGGGAGTGAATGTGACTGATTTGTGAATGTATGTGAGCAGTCCTCCTCCTCCCTTGTGTTCTCTGTCTTTCCTAATGCTGGTGTAGTTGGTGAGACGAGGTGTGTTGTGTTGTTTTTCTAGTTTGGTTTCTTGTATGGTGATGATGTCTGCGTGCTGTTGTGAGGCGAGTTCTTCTAGTTCTGTTTTCTTGTTTTGGATGCCGTTGATGTTTATTTGTAGTATGGTCAGTGTGTGTTTGTTGTTTTTGTTGGTGGGTGTTGTTCTTTGTGGGTTGTTCGGGGGTTGTGGTGTTGGGGTGTTTGTTGTTTGCGTGTGTGTTCTGCATGTCCACGTGTTTGTGTATTGGCGGGTGGTGATGCCGGAGCAATGTCTGTGTATCCAGTGTGGGTGTGTTGAGTTGCATCTGAGTGAGGTTTGTCTGCGTGTGATGATTCTATTGCAGCTATTGCAGGTCCAGGTTTGGGGGGGTGGTCTTGTGTTTGTTGTATCTCTGTTGGAGTTGTCTGTCCGTGTTGCCTTTGAGGGTAGTGTTGGTGAGGCGAGTGTGTTGTTTTGGTCTGTTTGTGCTCTGCTGCCTGTTGGTGTCCTACGAGGTGTTGTTGTTCGTGGTGGTGTTTTGGGATGTAGTCTGCATTTCCATGTTATGTTGTATTGTCTAGTGTTTATGTTTGTGCAATGTTTGTGTACCCAGTGTGGTGTGTGGTGGTTGCATCTGAAGGATGTCTGTCTTCTTGTAATCTGTTGTGTGCAAATGTCGCATGTCCAGGTAGTTTGTTGTGTGTGTGTTTGTTGCGTGCGTGAGAGTGTCTGTGTGGGCCCCGGATTTGTCTCTATGTCCCCCGCCTGGAGCAAAAGGTCCGCCCGCCACCCTGCCAGGTTCAGGGGGCGGTTAGCCGAAAAAAAAAAAAACGGCCGTAAGGGCACCCCGTTCGGGGTGCAGGGATTGGTTCCTGGATTTGTCCCCCAGTTCGGGGGGAACCCTCCAACTGCGAGTAAGCCAAGGAGTTTGGAGGTACAGCGGGTTGACAGCAGTGTGATCGAGCAGATTAGATAGAGTAGAATTTGAATGGGGCTTCACTGATTTATTTCATACAATTAATATCTAAAACACAGTTGAAAAATATTTGATTGTTAAAATATTTAAATACAAGAACTATATCAAGAAATTAACAAAACATAGTTTTTTTAGTTAGGAGAAAAGTCTAAAAACATATCACAAATGACAAACGTTGTGCCTCTCCTCCTCCTGTTCTTCAATGAAGCTGATCACCCTCCAGCTCCCGTTAGAAACATCGTGCTGCTGAAGGTGTGCCGGCAGAATGGTTGTGATACAGGAGGTGCTGTGGACTCTCCCAGAAACGAGGACCTAGTTTAGTTGTAGATCCAGTAAAACATAGTGCAAATGTGACATTATTTATAATGCACAGTTACAGTCTTGTGAATATTAAAAAATGTACTTCATGTAATGCAGGAAGCGAATATTTCAAACGAACTAAGGCAGCAAACAGTAAGAGCAAAATCGTGTTCCAAACATTAACTCTTTTTTTAAATGTCAATTACCTTGTGAGTAATAAGACAAAATGTGACTGTCAGACAGAGAACTGTCAGAGCAAACGGCAGATTTTAGAAAGTCCTGCCGAAATAAATCTGCACCCGACTGCGACTGTCAGCGTTGAACTGCCGCCATTGCTGTCAAAGTCAGACACATCTCCAAAATTGTTGGAGCAAATTTTTAAGCAGGCTTCATCTTGATAAATTGACCACGTATTTGACATTTACACCATAACGTTACCGCCTAAAATAATCGTAAAACAAAATTTTGTGTAACAACAAGAGTAATATGTACCCCAAAAGCTTTCAAAGCGTCTGAAAGTTTTCTCCTCCGTTTTTGTTGGGGCTTGGCTCGAAATGCATCATGATTGGCCGCCCGAAGTCCACGTGTCTGTCGGACGTGCTCTCATTGGTCTACAATACCATCACGGATGAATAAATACTCAAAGGGCTTGCCAGGCAAGCCCTTTGAACCCTTTAAATACTCAATGGGCTTGCCTGGCAAGCCCTTTGAGTATTTATTCCATTTTGCCCACTAGTTCACTAGTAAGGTCATTTTGACGCTTACTAGTGAACATGTAAGGCCATAAATGTGCCCACTAGTTCACTAGTAAGATCATTTTGAGGCTTACTAGTTGACATGTAAGCCACAAAACGCCCGCTAGTTCACTAGTAAGATAATTTTGAGGCTTCTAGTGAACATGTAAGCCACAGAACGCCCACTAGTTCACTAGTGAGATCATTTTGACGCTTACTAGTGAACATGTAAGCCACAAAACGCTCACTAGTTCACTAGTAAGGTCATTTTGACGCTTACTAGTGAACATGTAAGCCACAAAACGCTCACTGGTTCACTAGTAAGGTAATTTTGACGCTTACTAGTGAACATGTAAGGCCATAAATGTGCCCACTAGTTCCCTAGTAAGATCATTTTGACACTTATTTATGAACATGTCAGCCACAAAACGCTCACTCGTTCACTAGTAAGGTCATTTTGACGCTTACTAGTGAACATGTAAGCCACAAAACGCCCACTAGTTCACTAGTAAGATCATTTTGAGGCTTACTAGTGAACATGTAAGGCCATAAATGTGCCCACTAGTTCACTAGTAAGTTCATTTTGAGGCTTACTAGTTGACATGTAAGCCACACATCGCCTACTAGTTCACTAGTAAGATCATTTTGAGGCTTACTAGTGAACATGTAAGCCACAAAACGCCCAATAGTTCACTAGTAAGATCATTTTGACGCTTACTAGTGAACATGTAAGCCACAAAACGCTCACTAGTTTACTAGTAAGGTCATTTTGACGCTTACTAGTGAACATGTAAGCCACAAAACGCTCACTAGTTCACTAGTAAGGTCATTTTGACGCTTACTAGTGAACATGTAAGCCGCAAAACGCCCACTAGTTCACTAATAAGATTATTTTGACGCTTACTACTGAACATTTAAGGCCATAAATGTGCCCACTAGTTCACTGGTAAGATGATTTTGACGCTTACTAGTGAACATGTAAGGCCATAAATGTGCCCACTTGTAGTGCTAGTGACATTACACTGTACTTGCATTAAATGCAAATAAGGATGATTACGAAAACATGTAACGGTATCCTATTGGCTGTACGTTTCAAAATAGTGTCATCCCACCAGTCAGGGCTCATGATTTTGGAAATTCTGTGCCCACTTAGTTTTTTAAAACAACAATGGCGGACAGTGTCCTGAGACGTATTCGGCGAAGGTGCAGGGCAATAGAGAGTGCCTGTCATCAAGGGTCTGCCGGTGAAAGTGAAGCACGCGCGATAAACATTTCAATTGCTAATTTAAGAAGAGTTAGTAACCAGTTTAGCGCTGATACTATTCAAAGTTTGATTCAAAGTCCAAAAGATCTCCGATCTGTCATCATTGCGGGACCCACTCCTAATGGTGGACGTGTTTGTTCCCATGTGGCACATCGTTTGCACACAGGTAAAATGGCTACCATTTTTTGTCATTGGTTTTTCGTATGTATTTTTATTCAAACTACACACGGGTTTTACTGACGACTTGCTGTGACTTACCTTCTATCACCCTGTCAAACGTCGTTTTATACCAGTGGTTTTCCTGCAAATCAGTAGACTATTAAGTAACGCGATGGCTGTACACTTTTAAGCAATAACTAGTGATCTTTTAGTTATTCAATTATAAGTTTGAATTATTTTTTTCTTGAGTAAAATGGTTAGAGAAAATAGCTGCTCGTGGTTTTGAAGCTGCATATACTTTTATGTACATCTGTGTCTATATGCCTGTACTGTATACAGTATATAAAAAACACGTAGTGATTCGTTTGCTTGAATTCCTTAATCCTTTTATTTCCATACTTTAGGTAGACGAGGAAGACCAGCACTTGACATTACAAGTGATCAAATTGAACTGCTCCCCACTCAGGGCTTTACAGTGAGAGCCATCACTGAGATGTTGTGTTGTTCCTCTTCATACCTGCATAAAAAAATGAAGTTTTTTCAGATTTCAGCCAGAAATAGATTTACTCCCATTCATGATGTTGACCTGGAAGAGCATGTCAGAAGATTGCACAGCCAATTTCCCAGATCAGGCTCGGAAGCAAGTGTTCTGCTACATACTCTTGTCCCTTCATGTATATATCATTATATTCATTGTGAAAGTGTACTTTCTTTATTGTGTTGTTTTATGAACCTGTTGCAGATGATGAGGGCATACCTGCGTGCTGATGGTATTGTAGTACAAAGAAAAAGAGTTCGAGAAATCCTCAACCGTATTGAGCCAGCTGCTGCAGCCCAGAGATGGAGACAGACTGTGGCTAGAAGAACATACTATGTGCCATTCCCCAATAGTTTATGGCACATAGATGGGCATATGCGTCTCATTCGGTAATAAGGGATCATCTTATATTTGTACTCGTGGGAGCATTAGAAAGCCATATTGTATGGACAGCACAGATTAAATTGAATTTTATCATTTGTATATCCAAGTTACACAAACTCCAAATTGCCTCCATGTAGTCTTAAGTGCACAGCAATACCTTCTCTACCGAGATGATATTTCAAACAAGATATGAAACTTGATTGTTTTCTTGTATTTAATCATTATTCTTTTCATGTTTGTTTTACAGGTGGGTGTTTGTGACACATGCCGGCATTGATGGGAATTCCAGGCTAATAACGTACCTTCAACTGGAGCACAGACAACACAGCTTTGACAGTGTTGAAATATTTTGTCCAAGCCACCTGCCTGTATGGGTTACCCTCCAGAGTAAGATCCGACCATGGTGGTGAAAACACTGGTTGCTCTTTTAATGAACCTACTGCAGGGACAAGACACCAAAATTATTTCTAGCTCCAGCCAACACCCCCTCACAATTTACTCACACCTCCCATGGCCTGATTATCCACCAACAGGGGCCCTTTTTGGATTATCATTTTGGCATAGGAACTTTCCTTTCCTATCCTAACCGAGTGAGATGAGCCGGTAGCACCTGGAGCAAAGATCGTCTAAATTTTAATAATGCTTAGGAAAGGTTCTGACCATCCTTTACGAAAGGAAAGGAGATATATTATGCAGCAGGAATATTTAAAGGGGGAGTCTTTTTTTATGTTGTTGTTGTTGTTGTTGTCGACCCCACCCGTGCCCCGACATTGGGGGACCGGGCCCTCACTCCGTCTCCCGGATCCCCAGACCCCCCTCCTCCGCCCAGCGGGCGAGCAGGGCCGCCACTCCGCTTGGGTTTCGCCAGAGGTCCTCCGGAGTCAGTGTGGTGGGTATGTTTGTGCAGGTGAACAGGTGTTGTGTGTCGTGCACTTGCGTGCCGCATAGCGCACAGAGTGGTGTTGGGTGTGTGTCCGGTGTAATGTTGTGTAGGTAGGAGTGGAGGGCTGGTGATTTGTTGGTTCGGAGTTGTGCTAGGAGTTGTCTGGTTCTGTGTGGTAGGTCTTGCTCTGATGGGTCTTTTTCTGGTGCTGGTGCATGTATTACTTTGTTGTGTTGTCTGGTGTCCAAGTGTGTTTGTACAAAGTGGGTGTGTATGTCTTTCATGTTCTGTTTTATGGTGTCGTTGTTGGTGTCCTGTGGTGCTGTGTCTTTGTTGTGTGTGTAGTTGTTGTTGTGGAAGATTGTTTGTTTCTTTTGTCTGGGTGGTGGTGGTTGTTGAGTGAGTGGGTGTAGTGGGTGGGTTGGGTGTTGGGCTTTTTGTCTGATTTGCGATGCGTGTAGTTTTAGATGGGTGTTCAGTGGGAGAGTTTTTGTTTCCTCATGCAAGTGTTGTATGTTTGTGTCTTGTGTGCATCCTGTTGCTATTCTGAGTACTGTGTTCTGTGTGGTCTGGAGTTTTGTCTTGTTTGTGTCCGATAGTGTTGGTGACCATATAGTGTTTGCGTATTCGAGGCGTGTGAGTGTGGTTGCTTTGTATGTGGTGAGTATAGTTTCTTTGGATTTTCCCCAGTGAGTGGTTGTTAAGGCTTTAAGTATTTTGTTTGATTGCTTGGCGCGGGTTAGAGTGTGTTGTGTGTGTTTTGAGAAGGTGAGTTTGGGGTCCCATGTTAATCCCAGTATTTTGGGTTCGCGGACTGTGGGTAGGGTGGTGTTATCTATTTGTAAAGTGAGCCTGTTGCTGTATTCTGCCGGATCCGGTGTGAACAGAGTGGTGGTGGTTTTGTCTGCGTTGAGTATGAGTTGGTTCTGTTTTGTCCAGTTGTATATGTCGTGGAGATATTTTTGTACTTGTTGTTGTGCCTGTTGTGGTTTGACATGTGTGGATAGAATGGTGATGTCGTCTGCATATGTAACTGTGTGTACATTTGGAGGTGGTTGTGGTAAGTCTGCCATGTATATGTTGAATAGTGTTGGTGAAAGTACTCCCCCCTGTGGTACCCCCGTTTTCGTGTTTCTGTGTTCTGATGTTTCCCCCCGGTATTGAGTGTATTGTCTGCGTCCCCTTATGTAGTTGAAGATGTATTTGATGATGATGTTTGGGGTGTTAGTGTTGTTGAGTTTGTTTGTGAGTGTGTGTAGGTTTACCGTGTCAAAGGCTTTGGACATGTCTAGGGCTATGGCAACTGTTCGTTGTGGTGGTTTTTGTTGATTGAAACCTGTGGCTATGATGTTGTGTATGTGGTGTAGTGCTGTGGTTGTGGAGTGTTGTTTTCGGAAGCCGTGTTGGTGAGAGGGTAGTTGAGTGTTGTTGGTAATGAAGGGTAGTATTACCTTTTCCATTGTTTTGGCTATTGGGCTGAGTAGTGCTATTGGTCTGTAAGATGGGCCGAGTGCGTGGTTTTTGTTGGGTTTTGGTATTGGGATTATTTTTGCAGTCTTCCATATTGCGGGGATGGTGTTGGTGTTGAGTGATGTGTTGTAAGTGTGTGTGAGTAGTGTTATTGCTTTGGGGCCTAGGTGTTTCAGATGTCTGATGTTTATGTTGTCTGGGCCTGTGGAGTTGTTGCTTTTGGAGCGTTGTAGTGCTTGTTTGACTTGTTGTTCTGTGATGGTTATGGGCGTGGTGTTGAGTTTTCGTATTTTGCGTTGTAGTTGTCTGTATGTTCTGTTGGTTTTGTGTTGTATTATGTTGGTGAATTGTTTGTTGAATGCTCGTGCTTTCTGTTTGTTGGATATTGCCGTGTGTTGTCCGAACTGTATTGTGGTGTTTTCTGGTGCTTTTTGTTCTTTGTTTGATAGTCTTGTTACTGTGTTCCAGAGTATGTGTTGTTTGTGTCTGTGGTTCCATGCATCCGTTAAGTGTTCTTTCCATAGCTCTTGTTTGTGTTTTTGGATTTGTGTGTCTATTTCTTTGTTTAGGTCTGTGATGCGTGGGTCTTGGTGGTTTTGTTGTCTGATGTCGTTTCTTTGGCTGATGAGTGTTCTGATGTGTTGTGGTAGGAGAAGTGATTTGCTTTTTATTTTTCCGTGGGGTATGTGGTGTTTGTCTGCTGTAAGTATGAGGTTTGTGAGCATGGTGTTGGCTGTGTGGATGTTGTCAGGTATGGTTATGTTCTCCAGTGCTGATTCTATTTCAGAGGTGTATCCTTCCCAGTCTGCTTTCCTGTAATTTGTGTAAGTTTGAAGGTGTTGTTGTAGGCGGAAAGGAGCACGCGTGTTGTGTGTGATTTTGATAGGAAGGTGGTCTGAACTGAGTGCGTGTATTGTGGTCCATGTTGTTCTGTTTGTGATGCTGTTGCTGGCTGTTGTGATGTCCGGTGATGTTGGTTGTTGGTTGATGTTTGTAGGTTTTTTGGTGGGTGTGTTTGCGTTTAGAGTGATTTGTTGGGAGTTTTGTAGTATGTCTGCAATGTGGGTGCCTCTGTGGTCGTCGTAGGGAGAGTGCCATTGTGTTGAGTGAGCGTTGATGTCTGCGGTTAGAATGGTGTTGTTCAGCGAGTTTTTGTATTGGAAGGTGTTGGTGATGTCTGTGTCTTCTGTGGCGTGGTCTGGTCGGGTGGTATCTCTGGGGGGTATATACATGTTGCATATGTGTAGTCTTTTGTGGTTGGTTATGTGAATCTTTACGGTTTGAATTTCTGTACTGTTGGTGTTAATGTTGTTGGGGATGTTCATGGGAGTGAATGTGTATCTACTGTATATCTATAAAAAAAATCCTCGTCTCACCCCTCAGGTGGTGTCCATCCCTCATTCAGCTGGGGTCCTCTACCAGAGGCCAGGAAGCTTGAGGGTTCTGCGCAGTATCCTTGCCGTTCCCAGCACTGCACATTTCTGGACTGAGATGTCCGATGTTGTTCCCGGGATCTGTTGCAACCACTCATCATCTAGTTTGGGGGTCACTGCCCCGAGTGCTCCGACCACCACAGGCACGACTGTCCCCTTTACCTTCCAGGCTCTCTCCAGCTCCTCTCTGAGCCCTTGGGATTTCTCGAGTTTCTCGTGTTCCTTCTTTCTGATTTTTCCAGCACTTGGGACCGCTACATCCACTACAACGGCTTTCCTCTGCCCTTTATCTATCATCAGGATATCTGGTTGGTTCGCCATTACCATCTTGTCAGTCTGGATCTGGAAGTCCCATAGGATCTTCGCTCTGTCATTCTCCACCACCTTCGGAGGTGTTTCCCATTTTGACCTTGGGGTTTCCAGTCCGTACTCCGCACAGATGTTTCGGTAGACTATGCCAGCCACCTGGTTATGGCGTTCCATATAGGCTTTCCCTGCCAGCACCTTACACCCTGCAGTTATGTGTTAGATCGTCTCAGGTGCCTCTTTGCACAACCTACACCTTGGGTCTTGTCTGGTGTGGTATATCTGGGCCTCAATGGCTCTAGTGCTCAGGGCCTGCTCCTGAGCAGCCAGGATGAGTGCCTCTGTACTGTCCTTCAGGCCAGCCCTCTCTAGCCACTGATGGGAATTCTTGAGATCGGCCACTTCAGTTATGGTCCGGTGGTACATCCCGTGTAGGGGCTTGTCCTCCGATGATGGTCCCTCTTCCAGCGCCTCATCCTCTGTTGCCCATTGTCTGAGACATTCTCTGAGTACGTCATCCGTTGGAGCCTTCTCCTTGATGTATTCATGGAGCTTGGATGTTTCATCCTGGACAGTGGCTCTCACACTCACTAGTCCCCAGCCGCTTTCCTTGTTGCCAGTTCAAGGTTGCCATTGGCTTGTGGTACACCGAGGTACTTGTAGCTGTCCTCAATGTCTGCTATTGTTCCTTCGGGGAGTGAGACCCCTTCAGTCCGGACTACCGTTCCTCTCTTAGTCACCATCCGACTATCACATCCCGATGTCGCTGCTGTAGATCCTGGTTGTGTGGATCAGGGAGTCTATGTCCCTTTCACTCTTAGCATACAGCTTTATGTCATCCATGTAGAGGAGGTGACTGATCGTAGCTTCATTTCTGAGGCTGTATCCATAGCCTGTCTTGGTGATTACTTGGCTTAGGGAGTTCAGTCCTATGCAGAACAGCAATGGGGAGAGTGCATCACCTTGGTATATGCCACATTTGATGGACACTTGGGTAAGTGGCTTGCCATTGGCTTCAAGTGTGGTTTTCCACATCCTCATCAAGTTCGCAACGAAGGCTCTTAGGGTCCTGTTCACCTTATACACATCCAAGCATTCAGTGATCCATGTATGTGGCATCGAGTCATAGGCTTTCTTTTAATCAATCCAGGCTGTGCACAGGTTGGTACATCGGGACCTGCAGTCTTGTGCGACTGTTCTGTCAACCAGGAGCTGATGTTTGGCTCCCCTGGTATCTCTACCAATGCCCTTCCGTGCTTCGCTCATGTATTGATCCATGTGTGCACTTATCTTAGCCGCAACATGAGCTTCCAAAATTGTGGAGGGACAGGTTATTGGCCGATAGTTGGATGCGACTGCACCCTTTGTGGGATCTTTCATGATAAGGATCGTTCGCCCTTCGGTTAGCCATCCTGGGTGAGTCCCATCCCTAGGCAGCTGGTTCATTTGTGCTGCTGGGCGCTCATGGAGTGCTGTGAGTCTCTTTAGCCAGTAAGTGTGGACCATGTCCGGGCCTGGTGCTGTCCAGTTCTTCATATTTGAGACTATTTCCTTTATGTCTGCCACTGTTATGGTAATTGGGTTCTGTTCAGGGAGGTGTCTGTGCTCCTCTCTTTGGGTGACCAGCCATTGTGCACTGCTGTTATGTGCAACCTCCTTCTCCCATCTGCCTCCCCAGTACCTTTCAGTTTCCAGTCTTGGTGGATCAGCTCTGTTGTTAGGACCCTGCCACTGAGCGTACACTTTCGCAGGTTGTGTTGCAAACAGCCTGTTTATTCGTCTGGCCTCATTCTCTTTCGTGTACCGCTTTAGGCGGCTGGACAAGGCTTGGAGCCTTTGTTTCGAGTGCTTCATATATGGTCATCTGGATGTACCTCTCAGGATCGGCCTTTTCATCACACCTCTCTGGACCTCAGTCAATTGACTCACATCTTTCCGAGCCGCCTTGATCTTAGCCTCCAACCGTCTTTTCCATGGTCGGTAATGTATCTCATGGCTTCCATGGTTGCTCTTATAGCCAAGCATCTCAAGGATCACTGATGCTGAAGCGTATATCAGTTCATTTCCGTGATCGTTACGGTAAGGATCGCCCTCAGTGCTGAATTCACACTTTCCAAGAGACTTTCAGGTGGTACTTCACATAGCCGTTGTAATCGGATTCTAGGTTTCCCAGCTTTCATTCTTGCCATGATCTTAGCTTTCAGGTCAGTTGCTGCCTCGCTCAGCATTTCATTCATTGGGGCTGGCCTCCCAATCTCATCATCTGCATTCACTCTGGTATGAACTCCTCCTCTGATCTGGCAGCCTGGGGCCCCTCACCATGGAACCTGCGTTGTACCTCATCAATCTCAAGTTGTGACAGCAGTTGCCGTTTGTGGATGTTGGAACACTGAGTTACGAGTTGTTTCGTGGCCACCCGTGACTGTGGGTTTTGAAGTAACCATTTAGCCCACATTCTCTCCATGTAACCTCTCTGACTAGGCTTGCTTGAGTAGTAGCATTCCAACAGAGCCATGTTATTGCATCTTGCCCATCTCTGCTCCATTTTTCATCAAGGTGCTCTGGTTCCCCAGCACCTGACGCAGACCTTGTTTGGCCGGGCGACGTCTGAGCTGGCATGTCATTCATTTTATTGTCTCTCATCATTGTATGAGGTACGCATTAGCGTGAAGGCTCTTGCCCAAGGACCCACACTGGATGGTGTTATGTGCTCATTTTTTGCCCCAAGTGGGGAGCGGAGGGACGGGCGCTGGGGGGGGGGGCATCGTGGTGGGGCAGGCCCCTACGCGGGATGTGCCACCGGACCGTGGCTGAGGTGGCTGATCTCAAGAAGTCCTATCGGTGGCTGGAGGGGACTGGCCTGGGGGACAGCGCAGGGGCGCTCATCCTGGCTGCTCAGGAGCGGGCCTTGGGCGCCGGAGCCGTCGAGGCCCGGATGTGCCGCGCCGGACAGGACCCGGGGTGTGGGTTGTGCGGGGAGGCGCCTGGGACGATCCGGCACGTGGCTGCGGGGTGTGGGATGCTGGCAGGGGGGGCCTGCGTGGAGCGCCATGGCCAGGTGGCTGGCGTGGTCTGCCGAGGCATCTGTGCGGAGTGTGGACTGGGGGCCCCGGGGTCGGAGTGGGGGGCACCTCCGAGGGTGGTGGAGGGTGGCGGAGCGGGGATCCTGTGGGACTTCCGGATCCAGACTGGCGGGATGGTGGTGGCGAGCCAGCCAGATGTCGTGGTCGTGGATGGGGGGCGGAGGAGGGCCGTTGTGGTGGATGTGGCGGTCCCAGGTGGTGGAGGCATCGGGAGGGGGGAGCATGGGGGGCTCGGGGGGTACCAGGGGCTCGGGGAGGGGCTGGGGAGGGCCTGGGGGGTGGGGGTGGCGGTCGTGCCTGTGGTGGTCGGGGCGCTCGGGGCAGTGACCCCCGGACTGGATGGGTGGTTGCGACAGATCCCGGGACCAGCGTCGGACATCTCGGTCCGGAGGTGTGCGGTGCTGGGAGCGGCGGGGGTACTGCGCGGGGCCCTCGGGCTTCCTGGCCTCTGGTGGAGGACCCGAGCTGAATGAGGGACGGACACCACCCGAGGACACCTCCTATTGGCTCCATGATAAGAGCTCCACCCAGCAAAGAATTAACCCTTTAAAACCTGATTCTGAGCTTTCACAATTATTTACCGCCATTTGCGTAATATCTACAGTATACAGAAGGAATCAAGCAATTTTTACCAATGTATCTGTAGGTGATGTTTATTTATTATGTACACAGAGATAAAGAGTAATGGCACAGCTCTGCAGTATCTTTCCACTTTTATATATGTATGCTATACTAAATAAAATGAATAGGGCACCATATAATGCAACAATTATGCAACTCCCTAAATAATGATGTGAATTTTCAGTTGTTGCTAAATCAGTTAGGATGTTATAATTTGTGGTGTAGATGCGAATTTAGGAGAGCAGGACAATATATCGCATTGCAATTGGAGCAGCAGCTTGGTTGATGATGTCCCCAAACCGGCTCATCTATTATATTTGTCGTGCAATACAATGAAAATGAGCACAATTGCAAAACATAGGCTTCTTATATTTTAAAATAAAATAATCACATGTTTACCGTTCTGGGGTTTCTACAATCATGAATGGAGGCATTATTTACAGCAGGTTGATGTTGTTGTTGTTGTTGTCGACCCCACCCGTGCCCCGACATTGGGGGACCGGGCCCTCACTCCGTCTCCCGGATCCCCAGACCCCCCTCCGCCGCCCAGCGGGCGAGCAGGGCCGCCACTCCGCTTGGGTTTCGCCAGAGGTCCTCCGGAGTCAGTGTGGTGGGTATGTTTGTGCAGGTGAACAGGTGTTGTGTGTCGTGCACTTGCGTGCCGCATAGCGCACAGAGTGGTGTTGGGTGTGTGTCCGGTGTAATGTTGTGTAGGTAGGAGTGGAGGGCTGGTGATTTGTTGGTTCGGAGTTGTGCTAGGAGTTGTCTGGTTCTGTGTGGTAGGTCTTGCTCTGATGGGTCTATTTCTGGTGCTGGTGCATGTATTACTTTGTTGTGTTGTCTGGTGTCCAAGTGTGTTTGTACAAAGTGGGTGTGTATGTCTTTCATGTTCTGTTTTATGGTGTCGTTGTTGGTGTCCTGTGGTGCTGTGTCTTTGTTGTGTGTGTAGTTGTTGTTGTGGAAGATTGTTTGTTTCTTTTGTCTGGGTGGTGGTGGTTGTTGAGTGAGTGGGTGTAGTGGGTGGGTTGGGTGTTGGGCTTTTTGTCTGATTTGCGATGCGTGTAGTTTTAGATGGGTGTTCAGTGGGAGAGTTTTTGTTTCCTCATGCAAGTGTTGTATGTTTGTGTCTTGTGTGCATCCTGTTGCTATTCTGAGTACTGTGTTCTGTGTGGTCTGGAGTTTTGTCTTGTTTGTGTCCGATAGTGTTGGTGACCATATAGTGTTTGCGTATTCGAGGCGTGTGAGTGTGGTTGCTTTGTATGTGGTGAGTATAGTTTCTTTGGATTTTCCCCAGTGAGTGGTTGTTAAGGCTTTAAGTATTTTGTTTGATTGCTTGGCGCGGGTTAGAGTGTGTTGTGTGTGTTTTGAGAAGGTGAGTTTGGGGTCCCATGTTAATCCCAGTATTTTGGGTTCGCGGACTGTGGGTAGGGTGGTGTTATCTATTTGTAAAGTGAGCCTGTTGCTGTATTCTGCCGGATCCGGTGTGAACAGAGTGGTGGTGGTTTTGTCTGCGTTGAGTGTGAGTTGGTTCTGTTTTGTCCAGTTGTATATGTCGTGGAGATATTTTTGTACTTGTTGTTGTGCCTGTTGTGGTTTGACATGTGTGGATAGAATGGTGATGTCGTCTGCATATGTAACTGTGTGTACATTTGGAGGTGGTTGTGGTAAGTCTGCCATGTATATGTTGAATAGTGTTGGTGAAAGTACTCCCCCCTGTGGTACCCCCGTTTTCGTGTTTCTGTGTTCTGATGTTTCCCCCCGGTATTGAGTGTATTGTCTGCGTCCCCTTATGTAGTTGAAGATGTATTTGATGATGATGTTTGGGGTGTTAGTGTTGTTGAGTTTGTTTGTGAGTGTGTGTAGGTTTACCGTGTCAAAGGCTTTGGACATGTCTCGGGCTATGGCAACTGTTCGTTGTGGTGATTTTTGTTGATTGAAACCTGTGGCTATGATGTTGTGTATGTGGTGTAGTGCTGTGGTTGTGGAGTGTTGTTTTCGGAAGCCGTGTTGGTGAGAGGGTAGTTGAGTGTTGTTGGTAATGAAGGGTAGTATTACCTTTTCCATTGTTTTGGCTATTGGGCTGAGTAGTGCTATTGGTCTGTAGGATGGGCCGAGTGCGTGGTTTTTGTTGGGTTTTGGTATTGGGATTATTTTTGCAGTCTTCCATATTGCGGGGATGGTGTTGGTGTTGAGTGATGTGTTGTAAGTGTGTGTGAGTAGTGTTATTGCTTTGGGGCCTAGGTGTTTCAGATGTCTGATGTTTATGTTGTCTGGGCCTGTGGAGTTGTTGCTTTTGGAGCGTTGTAGTGCTTGTTTGACTTGTTGTTCTGTGATGGTTATGGGCGTGGTGTTGAGTTTTCGTATTTTGCGTTGTAGTTGTCTGTATGTTCTGTTGGTTTTGTGTTGTATTATGTTGGTGAATTGTTTGTTGAATGCTCGTGCTTTCTGTTTGTTGGATATTGCCGTGTGTTGTCCGAACTGTATTGTGGTGTTTTCTGGTGCTTTTTGTTCTTTGTTAGATAGTCTTGTTACTGTGTTCCAGAGTATGTATTGTTTGTGTCTGTGGTTCCATGCATCCGTTAAGTGTTCTTTCCATAGCTCTTGTTTGTGTTTTTGGATTTGTTTGTCTATTTCTTTGTTTAGGTCTGTGATGCGTGGGTCTTGGTGGTTTTGTTGTCTGATGTCGTTTCTTTGGCTGATGAGTGTTCTGATGTGTTGTGGTAGGAGAAGTGATTTGCTTTTTATTTTTCCGTGGGGTATGTGGTGTTTGTCTGCTGTAAGTATGAGGTTTGTGAGCATGGTGTTGGCTGTGTGGATGTTGTCAGGTATGGTTATGTTCTCCAGTGCTGATTCTATTTCAGAGGTGTATCCTTCCCAGTCTGCTTTCCTGTAATTTGTGTAAGTTTGAAGGTGTTGTTGTAGGCGGAAAGGAGCACGCGTGTTGTGTGTGATTTTGATAGGAAGGTGGTCTGAACTGAGTGCGTGTATTGTGGTCCATGTTGTTCTGTTTGTGATGTTGTTGCTGGCTGTTGTGATGTCCGGTGATGTTGGTTGTTGGTTGATGTTTGTAGGTTTTCTGGTAGGTGTGTTTGCGTTTAGAGTGATTTGTTGGGAGTTCTGTAGTATGTCTGCAATGAGGGTGCCTCTGTGGTCGTCGTAGGGAGAGTGCCATTGTGTTGAGTGAGCGTTGATGTCTGCGGTTAGAATGGTGTTGTTCAGCGAGTTTATGTATTGGAAGGTGTTGGTGATGTCTGTGTCTTCTGTGGCGTGGTCTGGTCGGGTGGTATCTCTGGGAGGTATATACATGTTGCATATGTGTAGTCTTTTGTGGTTGGTTATGTGAATCTTTACGGTTTGAATTTCTGTAGTGTTGGTGTCAATGTTGTTGGGGATGTTCATGGGAGTGAATGTGACTGATTTGTGAATGTATGTGAGCAGTCCTCCTCCTCCCTTGTGTTCTCTGTCTTTCCTAATGCTGGTGTAGTTGGTGAGACGAGGTGTGTTGTGTTGTTTTTCTAGTTTGGTTTCTTGTATGGTGATGATGTCTGCGTGCTGTTGTGAGGCGAGTTCTTCTAGTTCTGTTTTCTTGTTTTGGATGCCGTTGATGTTTATTTGTAGTATGGTCAGTGTGTGTTTGTTGTTTTTGTTGGTGGGTGTTGTTCTTTGTGGGTTGTTCGGGGGTTGTGGTGTTGGGGTGTTTGTTGTTTGCGTGTGTGTTCTGCATGTCCACGTGTTTGTGTATTGGCGGGTGGTGATGCCGGAGCAATGTCTGTGTATCCAGTGTGGGTGTGTTGAGTTGCATCTGAGTGAGGTTTGTCTGCGTGTGATGATTCTATTGCAGCTATTGCAGGTCCAGGTTTGGGGGGGTGGTCTTGTGTTTGTTGTATCTCTGTTGGAGTTGTCTGTCCGTGTTGCCTTTGAGGGTAGTGTTGGTGAGGCGAGTGTGTTGTTTTGGTCTGTTTGTGCTCTGCTGCCTGTTGGTGTCCTACGAGGTGTTGTTGTTCGTGGTGGTGTTTTGGGATGTAGTCTGCATTTCCATGTTATGTTGTATTGTCTAGTGTTTATGTTTGTGCAATGTTTGTGTACCCAGTGTGGTGTGTGGTGGTTGCATCTGAAGGATGTCTGTCTTCTTGTAATCTGTTGTGTGCAAATGTCGCATGTCCAGGTAGTTTGTTGTGTGTGTGTTTGTTGCGTGCGTGAGAGTGTCTGTGTGGGCCCCGGATTTGTCTCTATGTCCCCCGCCTGGAGCAAAAGGTCCGCCCGCCACCCTGCCAGGTTCAGGGGGCGGTTAGCCGAAAAAAAAAAAAACGGCCGTAAGGGCACCCCGTTCGGGGTGCAGGGATTGGTTCCTGGATTTGTCCCCCAGTTCGGGGGGAACCCTCCAACTGCGAGTAAGCCAAGGAGTTTGGAGGTACAGCGGGTTGACAGCAGTGTGATCGAGCAGATTAGATAGAGTAGAATTTGAATGGGGCTTCACTGATTTATTTCATACAATTAATATCTAAAACACAGTTGAAAAATATTTGATTGTTAAAATATTTAAATACAAGAACTATATCAAGAAATTAACAAAACATAGTTTTTTTAGTTAGGAGAAAAGTCTAAAAACATATCACAAATGACAAACGTTGTGCCTCTCCTCCTCCTGTTCTTCAATGAAGCTGATCACCCTCCAGCTCCCGTTAGAAACATCGTGCTGCTGAAGGTGTGCCGGCAGAATGGTTGTGATACAGGAGGTGCTGTGGACTCTCCCAGAAACGAGGACCTAGTTTAGTTGTAGATCCAGTAAAACATAGTGCAAATGTGACATTATTTATAATGCACAGTTACAGTCTTGTGAATATTAAAAAATGTACTTCATGTAATGCAGGAAGCGAATATTTCAAACGAACTAAGGCAGCAAACAGTAAGAGCAAAATCGTGTTCCAAACATTAACTCTTTTTTTAAATGTCAATTAGCTTGTGAGTAATAAGACAAAATGTGACTGTCAGACAGAGAACTGTCAGAGCAAACGGCAGATTTTAGAAAGTCCTGCCGAAATAAATCTGCACCCGACTGCGACTGTCAGCGTTGAACTGCCGCCATTGCTGTCAAAGTCAGACACATCTCCAAAATTGTTGGAGCAAATTTTTAAGCAGGCTTCATCTTGATAAATTGACCACGTATTTGACATTTACACCATAACGTTACCGCCTAAAATAATCGTAAAACAAAATTTTGTGTAACAACAAGAGTAATATGTACCCCAAAAGCTTTCAAAGCGTCTGAAAGTTTTCTCCTCCGTTTTTGTTGGGGCTTGGCTCGAAATGCATCATGATTGGCCGCCCGAAGTCCACGTGTCTGTCGGACGTGCTCTCATTGGTCTACAATACCATCACGGATGAATAAATACTCAAAGGGCTTGCCAGGCAAGCCCTTTGAACCCTTTAAATACTCAATGGGCTTGCCTGGCAAGCCCTTTGAGTATTTATTCCATATTGCCCACTAGTTCACTAGTAAGGTCATTTTGACGCTTACTAGTGAACATGTAAGGCCATAAATGTGCCCACTAGTTCACTAGTAAGATCATTTTGAGGCTTACTAGTTGACATGTAAGCCACAAAACGCCCGCTAGTTCACTAGTAAGATAATTTTGAGGCTTCTAGTGAACATGTAAGCCACAGAACGCCCACTAGTTCACGAGTAAGATCATTTTGACGCTTACTAGTGAACATGTAAGCCACAAAACGCTCACTAGTTCACTAGTAAGGTCATTTTGACGCTTACTAGTGAACATGTAAGCCACAAAACGCTCACTGGTTCACTAGTAAGGTAATTTTGACGCTTACTAGTGAACATGTAAGCCACAAAACGCCCACTAGTTCCCTAGTAAGATCATTTTGACACTTATTTATGAACATGTCAGCCACAAAACGCTCACTCGTTCACTAGTAAGGTCATTTTGACGCTTACTAGTGAACATGTAAGCCACAAAACGCCCACTAGTTCACTAGTAAGATCATTTTGACGCTTACTAGTGAACATGTAAGGCCATAAATGTGCCCACTAGTTCACTAGTAAGTTCATTTTGAGGCTTACTAGTTGACATGTAAGCCACACATCGCCTACTAGTTCACTAGTAAGATCATTTTGAGGCTTACTAGTGAACATGTAAGCCACAAAACGCCCAATAGTTCACTAGTAAGATCATTTTGACGCTTACTAGTGAACATGTAAGCCACAAAACGCCCACTAGTTCACTAGTAAGGTCATTTTGACGCTTACTAGTGAACATGTAAGCCACAAAACGCCCACTAGTTCACTAGTAAGATCATTTTGAGGCTTACTAGTGAACATGTAAGGCCATAAATGTGCCCACTAGTTCACTAGTAAGTTCATTTTGAGGCTTACTAGTGAACATGTAAGGCCATAAATGTGCCCACTTGTAGTGCTAGTGACATTACACTGTACTTGCATTAAATGCAAATAAGGATGATTACGAAAACATGTAACGGTATCCTATTGGCTGTACGTTTCAAAATAGTGTCATCCCACCAGTCAGGGCTCATGATTTTGGAAATTCTGTGCCCACTTAGTTTTTTAAAACAACAATGGCGGACAGTGTCCTGAGACGTATTCGGCGAAGGTGCAGGGCAATAGAGAGTGCCTGTCATCAAGGGTCTGCCGGTGAAAGTGAAGCACGCGCGATAAACATTTCAATTGCTAATTTAAGAAGAGTTAGTGACCAGTTTAGCGCTGATACTATTCAAAGTTTGATTCAAAGTCCAATAGATCTCCGATCTGTCATCATTGCGGGACCCACTCCTAATGGTGGACGTGTTTGTTCCCATGTGGCACATCGTTTGCACACAGGTAAAATGGCTACCATTTTTTGTCATTGGTTTTTCGTATGTATTTTTATTCAAACTACACACGGGTTTTACTGACGACTTGCTGTGACTTACCTTCTATCACCCTGTCAAACGTCGTTTTATACCAGTGGTTTTCCTGCAAATCAGTAGACTATTAAGTAACGCGATGGCTGTACACTTTTAAGCAATAACTAGTGATCTTTTAGTTATTCAATTATAAGTTTGAATTATTTTTTTCTTGAGTAAAATGGTTAGAGAAAATAGCTGCTCGTGGTTTTGAAGCTGCATATACTTTTATGTACATCTGTGTCTATATGCCTGTACTGTATACAGTATATAAAAAACACGTAGTGATTCGTTTGCTTGAATTCCTTAATCCTTTTATTTCCATACTTTAGGTAGACGAGGAAGACCAGCACTTGACATTACAAGTGATCAAATTGAACTGCTCCCCACTCAGGGCTTTACAGTGAGAGCCATCACTGAGATGTTGTGTTGTTCCTCTTCATACCTGCATAAAAAAATGAAGTTTTTTCAGATTTCAGCCAGAAATAGATTTACTCCCATTCATGATGTTGACCTGGAAGAGCATGTCAGAAGATTGCACAGCCAATTTCCCAGATCAGGCTCGGAAGCAAGTGTTCTGCTACATACTCTTGTCCCTTCATGTATATATCATTATATTCATTGTGAAAGTGTACTTTCTTTATTGTGTTGTTTTATGAACCTGTTGCAGATGATGAGGGCATACCTGCGTGCTGATGGTATTGTAGTACAAAGAAAAAGAGTTCGAGAAATCCTCAACCGTATTGAGCCAGCTGCTGCAGCCCAGAGATGGAGCCAGACTGTGGCTAGAAGAACATACTATGTGCCATTCTCCAATAGTTTATGGCACATAGATGGGCATATGCGTCTCATTCGGTAATAAGGGATCATCTTATATTTGTACTCGTGGGAGCATTAGAAAGCCATATTGTATGGACAGCACAGATTAAATTGAATTTTATCATTTGTATATCCAAGTTACACAAACTCCAAATTGCCTCCATGTAGTCTTAAGTGCACAGCAATACCTTCTCTACCGAGATGATATTTCAAACAAGATATGAAACTTGATTGTTTTCTTGTATTTAATCATTATTCTTTTCATGTTTGTTTTACAGGTGGGTGTTTGTGACACATGCCGGCATTGATGGGAATTCCAGGCTAATAACGTACCTTCAACTGGAGCACAGACAACACAGCTTTGACAGTGTTGAAATATTTTGTCCAAGCCACCTGCCTGTATGGGTTACCCTCCAGAGTAAGATCCGACCATGGTGGTGAAAACACTGGTTGCTCTTTTAATGAACCTACTGCAGGGACAAGACACCAAAATTATTTCTAGCTCCAGCCAACACCCCCTCACAATTTACTCACACCTCCCATGGCCTGATTATCCACCAACAGGGGCCCTTTTTGGATTATCATTTTGGCATAGGAACTTTCCTTTCCTATCCTAACCGAGTGAGATGAGCCGGTAGCACCTGGAGCAAAGATCGTCTAAATTTTAATAATGCTTAGGAAAGGTTCTGACCATCCTTTACGAAAGGAAAGGAGATATATTATGCAGCAGGAATATTTAAAGGGGGAGTCTTTTTTTATGTTGTTGTTGTTGTTGTTGTTGTTGTCGACCCCACCCGTGCCCCGACATTGGGGGACCGGGCCCTCACTCCGTCTCCCGGATCCCCAGACCCCCCTCCTCCGCCCAGCGGGCGAGCAGGGCCGCCACTCCGCTTGGGTTTCGCCAGAGGTCCTCCGGAGTCAGTGTGGTGGGTATGTTTGTGCAGGTGAACAGGTGTTGTGTGTCGTGCACTTGCGTGCCGCATAGCGCACAGAGTGGTGTTGGGTGTGTGTCCGGTGTAATGTTGTGTAGGTAGGAGTGGAGGGCTGGTGATTTGTTGGTTCGGAGTTGTGCTAGGAGTTGTCTGGTTCTGTGTGGTAGGTCTTGCTCTGATGGGTCTTTTTCTGGTGCTGGTGCATGTATTACTTTGTTGTGTTGTCTGGTGTCCAAGTGTGTTTGTACAAAGTGGGTGTGTATGTCTTTCATGTTCTGTTTTATGGTGTCGTTGTTGGTGTCCTGTGGTGCTGTGTCTTTGTTGTGTGTGTAGTTGTTGTTGTGGAAGATTGTTTGTTTCTTTTGTCTGGGTGGTGGTGGTTGTTGAGTGAGTGGGTGTAGTGGGTGGGTTGGGTGTTGGGCTTTTTGTCTGATTTGCGATGCGTGTAGTTTTAGATGGGTGTTCAGTGGGAGAGTTTTTGTTTCCTCATGCAAGTGTTGTATGTTTGTGTCTTGTGTGCATCCTGTTGCTATTCTGAGTACTGTGTTCTGTGTGGTCTGGAGTTTTGTCTTGTTTGTGTCCGATAGTGTTGGTGACCATATAGTGTTTGCGTATTCGAGGCGTGTGAGTGTGGTTGCTTTGTATGTGGTGAGTATAGTTTCTTTGGATTTTCCCCAGTGAGTGGTTGTTAAGGCTTTAAGTATTTTGTTTGATTGCTTGGCGCGGGTTAGAGTGTGTTGTGTGTGTTTTGAGAAGGTGAGTTTGGGGTCCCATGTTAATCCCAGTATTTTGGGTTCGCGGACTGTGGGTAGGGTGGTGTTATCTATTTGTAAAGTGAGCCTGTTGCTGTATTCTGCCGGATCCGGTGTGAACAGAGTGGTGGTGGTTTTGTCTGCGTTGAGTGTGAGTTGGTTCTGTTTTGTCCAGTTGTATATGTCGTGGAGATATTTTTGTACTTGTTGTTGTGCCTGTTGTGGTTTGACATGTGTGGATAGAATGGTGATGTCGTCTGCATATGTAACTGTGTGTACATTTGGAGGTGGTTGTGGTAAGTCTGCCATGTATATGTTGAATAGTGTTGGTGAAAGTACTCCCCCCTGTGGTACCCCCGTTTTCGTGTTTCTGTGTTCTGATGTTTCCCCCCGGTATTGAGTGTATTGTCTGCGTCCCCTTATGTAGTTGAAGATGTATTTGATGATGATGTTTGGGGTGTTAGTGTTGTTGAGTTTGTTTGTGAGTGTGTGTAGGTTTACCGTGTCAAAGGCTTTGGACATGTCTCGGGCTATGGCAACTGTTCGTTGTGGTGGTTTTTGTTGATTGAAACCTGTGGCTATGATGTTGTGTATGTGGTGTAGTGCTGTGGTTGTGGAGTGTTGTTTTCGGAAGCCGTGTTGGTGAGAGGGTAGTTGAGTGTTGTTGGTAATGAAGGGTAGTATTACCTTTTCCATTGTTTTGGCTATTGGGCTGAGTAGTGCTATTGGTCTGTAGGATGGGCCGAGTGCGTGGTTTTTGTTGGGTTTTGGTATTGGGATTATTTTTGCAGTCTTCCATATTGCGGGGATGGTGTTGGTGTTGAGTGATGTGTTGTAAGTGTGTGTGAGTAGTGTTATTGCTTTGGGGCCTAGGTGTTTCAGATGTCTGATGTTTATGTTGTCTGGGCCTGTGGAGTTGTTGCTTTTGGAGCGTTGTAGTGCTTGTTTGACTTGTTGTTCTGTGATGGTTATGGGCGTGGTGTTGAGTTTTCGTATTTTGCGTTGTAGTTGTCTGTATGTTCTGTTGGTTTTGTGTTGTATTATGTTGGTGAATTGTTTGTTGAATGCTCGTGCTTTCTGTTTGTTGGATATTGCCGTGTGTTGTCCGAACTGTATTGTGGTGTTTTCTGGTGCTTTTTGTTCTTTGTTTGATAGTCTTGTTACTGTGTTCCAGAGTATGTGTTGTTTGTGTCTGTGGTTCCATGCATCCGTTAAGTGTTCTTTCCATAGCTCTTGTTTGTGTTTTTGGATTTGTGTGTCTATTTCTTTGTTTAGGTCTGTGATGCGTGGGTCTTGGTGGTTTTGTTGTCTGATGTCGTTTCTTTGGCTGATGAGTGTTCTGATGTGTTGTGGTAGGAGAAGTGATTTGCTTTTTATTTTTCCGTGGGGTATGTGGTGTTTGTCTGCTGTAAGTATGAGGTTTGTGAGCATGGTGTTGGCTGTGTGGATGTTGTCAGGTATGGTTATGTTCTCCAGTGCTGATTCTATTTCAGAGGTGTATCCTTCCCAGTCTGCTTTCCTGTAATTTGTGTAAGTTTGAAGGTGTTGTTGTAGGCGGAAAGGAGCACGCGTGTTGTGTGTGATTTTGATAGGAAGGTGGTCTGAACTGAGTGCGTGTATTGTGGTCCATGTTGTTCTGTTTGTGATGCTGTTGCTGGCTGTTGTGATGTCCGGTGATGTTGGTTGTTGGTTGATGTTTGTAGGTTTTCTGGTGGGTGTGTTTGCGTTTAGAGTGATTTGTTGGGAGTTTTGTAGTATGTCTGCAATGTGGGTGCCTCTGTGGTCGTCGTAGGGAGAGTGCCATTGTGTTGAGTGAGCGTTGATGTCTGCGGTTAGAATGGTGTTGTTCAGCGAGTTTATGTATTGGAAGGTGTTGGTGATGTCTGTGTCTTCTGTGGCGTGGTCTGGTCGGGTGGTATCTCTGGGGGGTATATACATGTTGCATATGTGTAGTCTTTTGTGGTTGGTTATGTGAATCTTTACGGTTTGAATTTCTGTACTGTTGGTGTTAATGTTGTTGGGGATGTTCATGGGAGTGAATGTGTATCTACTGTATATCTATAAAAAAAATCCTCGTCTCACCCCTCAGGTGGTGTCCATCCCTCATTCAGCTGGGGTCCTCTACCAGAGGCCAGGAAGCTTGAGGGTTCTGCGCAGTATCCTTGCCGTTCCCAGCACTGCACATTTCTGGACTGAGATGTCCGATGTTGTTCCCGGGATCTGTTGCAACCACTCATCATCTAGTTTGGGGGTCACTGCCCCGAGTGCTCCGACCACCACAGGCACGACTGTCCCCTTTACCTTCCAGGCTCTCTCCAGCTCCTCTCTGAGCCCTTGGGATTTCTCGAGTTTCTCGTGTTCCTTCTTTCTGATGTTTCCAGCACTTGGGACCGCTACATCCACTACAACGGCTTTCCTCTGCCCTTTATCTATCATCAGGATATCTGGTTGGTTCGCCATTACCATCTTGTCAGTCTGGATCTGGAAGTCCCATAGGATCTTCGCTCTGTCATTCTCCACCACCTTCGGAGGTGTTTCCCATTTTGACCTTGGGGTTTCCAGTCCGTACTCCGCACAGATGTTTCGGTAGACTATGCCAGCCACCTGGTTATGGCGTTCCATATAGGCTTTCCCTGCCAGCACCTTACACCCTGCAGTTATGTGTTAGATCGTCTCAGGTGCCTCTTTGCACAACCTACACCTTGGGTCTTGTCTGGTGTGGTATATCTGGGCCTCAATGGCTCTAGTGCTCAGGGCCTGCTCCTGAGCAGCCAGGATGAGTGCCTCTGTACTGTCCTTCAGGCCAGCCCTCTCTAGCCACTGATGGGAATTCTTGAGATCGGCCACTTCAGTTATGGTCCGGTGGTACATCCCGTGTAGGGGCTTGTCCTCCGATGATGGTCCCTCTTCCAGCGCCTCATCCTCTGTTGCCCATTGTCTGAGACATTCTCTGAGTACGTCATCCGTTGGAGCCTTCTCCTTGATGTATTCATGGAGCTTGGATGTTTCATCCTGGACAGTGGCTCTCACACTCACTAGTCCCCAGCCGCTTTCCTTGTTGCCAGTTCAAGGTTGCCATTGGCTTGTGGTACACCGAGGTACTTGTAGCTGTCCTCAATGTCTGCTATTGTTCCTTCGGGGAGTGAGACCCCTTCAGTCCGGACTACCGTTCCTCTCTTAGTCACCATCCGACTATCACATCCCGATGTCGCTGCTGTAGATCCTGGTTGTGTGGATCAGGGAGTCTATGTCCCTTTCACTCTTAGCATACAGCTTTATGTCATCCATGTAGAGGAGGTGACTGATCGTAGCTTCATTTCTGAGGCTGTATCCATAGCCTGTCTTGGTGATTACTTGGCTTAGGGAGTTCAGTCCTATGCAGAACAGCAATGGGGAGAGTGCATCACCTTGGTATATGCCACATTTGATGGACACTTGGGTAAGTGGCTTGCCATTGGCTTCAAGTGTGGTTTTCCACATCCTCATCAAGTTCGCAACGAAGGCTCTTAGGGTCCTGTTCACCTTATACACATCCAAGCATTCAGTGATCCATGTATGTGGCATCGAGTCATAGGCTTTCTTTTAATCAATCCAGGCTGTGCACAGGTTGGTACATCGGGACCTGCAGTCTTGTGCGACTGTTCTGTCAACCAGGAGCTGATGTTTGGCTCCCCTGGTATCTCTACCAATGCCCTTCCGTGCTTCGCTCATGTATTGATCCATGTGTGCACTTATCTTAGCCGCAACATGAGCTTCCAAAATTGTGGAGGGACAGGTTATTGGCCGATAGTTGGATGCGACTGCACCCTTTGAGGGATCTTTCATGATAAGGATCGTTCGCCCTTCGGTTAGCCATCCTGGGTGAGTCCCATCCCTAGGCAGCTGGTTCATTTGTGCTGCTGGGCGCTCATGGAGTGCTGTGAGTCTCTTTAGCCAGTAAGTGTGGACCATGTCCGGGCCTGGTGCTGTCCAGTTCTTCATATTTGAGACTATTTCCTTTATGTCTGCCACTGTTATGGTAATTGGGTTCTGTTCAGGGAGGTGTCTGTGCTCCTCTCTTTGGGTGACCAGCCATTGTGCACTGCTGTTATGTGCAACCTCCTTCTCCCATCTGCCTCCCCAGTACCTTTCAGTTTCCAGTCTTGGTGGATCAGCTCTGTTGTTAGGACCCTGCCACTGAGCGTACACTTTCGCAGGTTGTGTTGCAAACAGCCTGTTTATTCGTCTGGCCTCATTCTCTTTCGTGTACCGCTTTAGGCGGCTGGACAAGGCTTGGAGCCTTTGTTTCGAGTGCTTCATATATGGTCATCTGGATGTACCTCTCAGGATCGGCCTTTTCATCACACCTCTCTGGACCTCAGTCAATTGACTCACATCTTTCCGAGCCGCCTTGATCTTAGCCTCCAACCGTCTTTTCCATGGTCGGTAATGTATCTCATGGCTTCCATGGTTGCTCTTATAGCCAAGCATCTCAAGGATCACTGATGCTGAAGCGTATATCAGTTCATTTCCGTGATCGTTACGGTAAGGATCGCCCTCAGTGCTGAATTCACACTTTCCAAGAGACTTTCAGGTGGTACTTCACATAGCCGTTGTAATCGGATTCTAGGTTTCCCAGCTTTCATTCTTGCCATGATCTTAGCTTTCAGGTCAGTTGCTGCCTCGCTCAGCATTTCATTCATTGGGGCTGGCCTCCCAATCTCATCATCTGCATTCACTCTGGTATGAACTCCTCCTCTGATCTGGCAGCCTGGGGCCCCTCACCATGGAACCTGCGTTGTACCTCATCAATCTCAAGTTGTGACAGCAGTTGCCGTTTGTGGATGTTGGAACACTGAGTTACGAGTTGTTTCGTGGCCACCCGTGACTGTGGGTTTTGAAGTAACCATTTAGCCCACATTCTCTCCATGTAACCTCTCTGACTAGGCTTGCTTGAGTAGTAGCATTCCAACAGAGCCATGTTATTGCATCTTGCCCATCTCTGCTCCATTTTTCATCAAGGTGCTCTGGTTCAACAGCACCTGACGCAGACCTTGTTTGGCCGGGCGACGTCTGAGCTGGCATGTCATTCATTTTATTGTCTCTCATCATTGTATGAGGTACGCATTAGCGTGAAGGCTCTTGCCCAAGGACCCACACTGGATGGTGTTATGTGCTCATTTTTTGCCCCAAGTGGGGAGCGGAGGGACGGGCGCTGGGGGGGGGGGCCATCGTGGTGGGGCGGGCCCCTACGCGGGATGTGCCACCGGACCGTGGCTGAGGTGGCTGATCTCAAGAAGTCCTATCGGTGGCTGGAGGGGACTGGCCTGGGGGACAGCGCAGGGGCGCTCATCCTGGCTGCTCAGGAGCGGGCCTTGGGCGCCGGAGCTGTCGAGGCCCGGATGTGCCGCGCCGGACAGGACCCGGGGTGTGGGTTGTGCGGGGAGGCGCCTGGGACGATCCGGCACGTGGCTGCGGGGTGTGGGATGCTGGCAGGGGGGGCCTGCGTGGAGCGCCATGGCCAGGTGGCTGGCGTGGTCTGCCGAGGCATCTGTGCGGAGTGTGGACTGGGGGCCCCGGGGTCGGAGTGGGGGGCACCTCCGAGGGTGGCGGAGCGGGGATCCTGTGGGACTTCCGGATCCAGACTGGCGGGATGGTGGTGGCGAGCCAGCCAGATGTCGTGGTCGTGGATGGGGGGCGGAGGAGGGCCGTTGTGGTGGATGTGGCGGTCCCAGGTGGTGGAGGCATCGGGAGGGGGGAGCATGGGGGGCTCGGGGGGTACCAGGGGCTCGGGGAGGGGCTGGGGAGGGCCTGGGGGGTGGGGGTGGCGGTCGTGCCTGTGGTGGTCGGGGCGCTCGGGGCAGTGACCCCCGGACTGGATGGGTGGTTGCGACAGATCCCGGGACCAGCGTCGGACATCTCGGTCCGGAGGTGTGCGGTGCTGGGAGCGGCGGGGGTACTGCGCGGGGCCCTCGGGCTTCCTGGCCTCTGGTGGAGGACCCGAGCTGAATGAGGGACGGACACCACCCGAGGACACCTCCTATTGGCTCCATGATAAGAGCTCCACCCAGCAAAGAATTAACCCTTTAAAACCTGATTCTGAGCTTTCACAATTATTTACCGCCATTTGCGTAATATCTACAGTATACAGAAGGAATCAAGCAATTTTTACCAATGTATCTGTAGGTGATGTTTATTTATTATGTACACAGAGATAAAGAGTAATGGCACAGCTCTGCAGTATCTTTCCACTTTTATATATGTATGCTATACTAAATAAAATGAATAGGGCACCATATAATGCAACAGTTATGCAACTCCCTAAATAATGATGTGAATTTTCAGTTGTTGCTAAATCAGTTAGGATGTTATAATTTGTGGTGTAGATGCGAATTTAGGAGAGCAGGACAATATATCGCATTGCAATTGGAGCAGCAGCTTGGTTGATGATGTCCCCAAACCGGCTCATCTATTATATTTGTCGTGCAATACAATGAAAATGAGCACAATTGCAAAACATAGGCTTCTTATATTTTAAAATAAAATAATCACATGTTTACCGTTCTGGGGTTTCTACAATCATGAATGGAGGCATTATTTACAGCAGGTTGATGTTGTTGTTGTTGTTGTCGACCCCACCCGTGCCCCGACATTGGGGGACCGGGCCCTCACTCCGTCTCCCGGATCCCCAGACCCCCCTCCGCCGCCCAGCGGGCGAGCAGGGCCGCCACTCCGCTTGGGTTTCGCCAGAGGTCCTCCGGAGTCAGTGTGGTGGGTATGTTTGTGCAGGTGAACAGGTGTTGTGTGTCGTGCACTTGCGTGCCGCATAGCGCACAGAGTGGTGTTGGGTGTGTGTCCGGTGTAATGTTGTGTAGGTAGGAGTGGAGGGCTGGTGATTTGTTGGTTCGGAGTTGTGCTAGGAGTTGTCTGGTTCTGTGTGGTAGGTCTTGCTCTGATGGGTCTATTTCTGGTGCTGGTGCATGTATTACTTTGTTGTGTTGTCTGGTGTCCAAGTGTGTTTGTACAAAGTGGGTGTGTATGTCTTTCATGTTCTGTTTTATGGTGTCGTTGTTGGTGTCCTGTGGTGCTGTGTCTTTGTTGTGTGTGTAGTTGTTGTTGTGGAAGATTGTTTGTTTCTTTTGTCTGGGTGGTGGTGGTTGTTGAGTGAGTGGGTGTAGTGGGTGGGTTGGGTGTTGGGCTTTTTGTCTGATTTGCGATGCGTGTAGTTTTAGATGGGTGTTCAGTGGGAGAGTTTTTGTTTCCTCATGCAAGTGTTGTATGTTTGTGTCTTGTGTGCATCCTGTTGCTATTCTGAGTGCGGTGTTCTGTGTGGTCTGGAGTTTTGTCTTGTTTGTGTCCGATAGTGTTGGTGACCATATAGTGTTTGCGTATTCGAGGCGTGTGAGTGTGGTTGCTTTGTATGTGGTGAGTATAGTTTCTTTGGATTTTCCCCAGTGAGTGGTTGTTAAGGCTTTAAGTATTTTGTTTGATTGCTTGGCGCGGGTTAGAGTGTGTTGTGTGTGTTTTGAGAAGGTGAGTTTGGGGTCCCATGTTAATCCCAGTATTTTGCGTTCGCGGACTGTGGGTAGGGTGGTGTTATCTATTTGTAAAGTGAGTCTGTTGCTGTATTCTGCCGGATCCGGTGTGAACAGAGTGGTGGTGGTTTTGTCTGCGTTGAGTGTGAGTTGGTTCTGTTTTGTCCAGTTGTATATGTCGTGGAGATATTTTTGTACTTGTTGTTGTGCCTGTTGTGGTTTGACATGTGTGGATAGAATGGTGATGTCGTCTGCATATGTAACTGTGTGTACATTTGGAGGTGGTTGTGATAAGTCTGCCATGTATATGTTGAATAGTGTTGGTGAAAGTACTCCCCCCTGTGGTACCCCCGTTTTCGTGTTTCTGTGTTCTGATGTTTCCCCCCGGTATTGAGTGTATTGTCTGCGTCCCCTTATGTAGTTGAAGATGTATTTGATGATGATGTTTGGGGTGTTAGTGTTGTTGAGTTTGTGAGTGTGTGTAGGTTTACCGTGTCAAAGGCTTTGGACATGTCTAGGGCTATGGCAACTGTTCGTTGTGGTGGTTTTTGTTGATTGAAACCTGTGGCTATGATGTTGTGTATGTGGTGTAGATTTGTGGTTGTGGAGTGTTGTTTTCGGAAGCCGTGTTGGTGAGAGGGTAGTTGAGTGTTGTTGGTAATGAAGGGTAGTATTACCTTTTCCATTGTTTTGGCTATTGGGCTGAGTAGTGCTATTGGTCTGTAGGATGGGCCGAGTGCGTGGTTTTTGTTGGGTTTTGGTATTGGGATTATTTTTGCAGTCTTCCATATTGCGGGGATGGTGTTGGTGTTGAGTGATGTGTTGTAAGTGTGTGTGAGTAGTGTTATTGCTTTGGGGCCTAGGTGTTTCAGATGTCTGATGTTTATGTTGTCTGGGCCTGTGGAGTTGTTGCTTTTGGAGCGTTGTAGTGCTTGTTTGACTTGTTGTTCTGTGATGGTTATGGGCGTGGTGTTGAGTTTTCGTATTTTGCGTTGTAGTTGTCTGTATGTTCTGTTGGTTTTGTGTTGTATTATGTTGGTGAATTGTTTGTTGAATGCTCGTGCTTTCTGTTTGTTGGATATTGCCGTGTGTTGTCCGAACTGTATTGTGGTGTTTTCTGGTGCTTTTTGTTCTTTGTTAGATAGTCTTGTTACTGTGTTCCAGAGTATGTATTGTTTGTGTCTGTGGTTCCATGCATCCGTTAAGTGTTCTTTCCATAGCTCTTGTTTGTGTTTTTGGATTTGTTTGTTTATTTCTTTGTTTAGGTCTGTGATGCGTGGGTCTTGGTGGTTTTGTTGTCTGATGTCGTTTCTTTGGCTGATGAGTGTTCTGATGTGTTGTGGTAGGAGAAGTGATTTGCTTTTTATTTTTCCGTGGGGTATGTGGTGTTTGTCTGCTGTAAGTATGAGGTTTGTGAGCATGGTGTTGGCTGTGTGGATGTTGTCAGGTATGGTTAAGTTCTCCAGTGCTGATTCTATTTCAGAGGTGTATCCTCCCAGTCTGCTTTCCTGTAATTTGTGTAAGTTTGAAGGTGTTGTTGTAGGCGGAAAGGAGCACGCGTGTTGTGTGTGATTTTGATAGGAAGGTGGTCTGAACTGAGTGCGTGTATTGTGGTCCATGTTGTTCTGTTTGTGATGCTGTTGCTGGCTGTTGTGATGTCCGGTGATGTTGGTTGTTGGTTGATGTTTGTAGGTTTTCTGGTAGGTGTGTTTGCGTTTAGAGTGATTTGTTGGGAGTTCTGTAGTATGTCTGCAATGAGGGTGCCTCTGTGGTCGTCGTAGGGAGAGTGCCATTGTGTTGAGTGAGCGTTGATGTCTGCGGTTAGAATGGTGTTGTTCAGCGAGTTTATGTATTGGAAGGTGTTGGTGATGTCTGTGTCTTCTGTGGCGTGGTCTGGTCGGGTGGTATCTCTGGGGGGTATATACATGTTGCATATGTGTAGTCTTTTGTGGTTGGTTATGTGAATCTTTACGGTTTGAATTTCTGTAGTGTTGGTGTTAATGTTGTTGGGGATGTTCATGGGAGTGAATGTGACTGATTTGTGAATGTATGTGAGCAGTCCTCCTCCTCCCTTGTGTTCTCTGTCTTTCCTAATGCTGGTGTAGTTGGTGAGACGAGGTGTGTTGTGTTGTTTTTCTAGTTTGGTTTCTTGTATGGTGATGATGTCTGCGTGCTGTTGTGAGGCGAGTTCTTCTAGTTCTGTTTTCTTGTTTTGGATGCCGTTGATGTTTATTTGTAGTATGGTCAGTGTGTGTTTGTTGTTTTTGTTGGTGGGTGTTGTTCTTTGTGGGTTGTTCGGGGGTTGTGGTGTTGGGGTGTTTGTTGTTTGCGTGTGTGTTCTGCATGTCCACGTGTTTGTGTATTGGCGGGTGGTGATGCCGGAGCAATGTCTGTGTATCCAGTGTGGGTGTGTTGAGTTGCATCTGAGTGAGGTTTGTCTGCGTGTGATGATTCTATTGCAGCTATTGCAGGTCCAGGTTTGGGGGGGTGGTCTTGTGTTTGTTGTATCTCTGTTGGAGTTGTCTGTCCGTGTTGCCTTTGAGGGTAGTGTTGGTGAGGCGAGTGTGTTGTTTTGGTCTGTTTGTGCTCTGCTGCCTGTTGGTGTCCTACGAGGTGTTGTTGTTCGTGGTGGTGTTTTGGGATGTAGTCTGCATTTCCATGTTATGTTGTATTGTCTAGTGTTTATGTTTGTGCAATGTTTGTGTACCCAGTGTGGTGTGTGGTGGTTGCATCTGAAGGATGTCTGTCTTCTTGTAATCTGTTGTGTGCAAATGTCGCATGTCCAGGTAGTTTGTTGTGTGTGTGTTTGTTGCGTGCGTGAGAGTGTCTGTGTGGGCCCCGGATTTGTCTCTATGTCCCCCGCCTGGAGCAAAAGGTCCGCCCGCCACCCTGTCAGGTTCAGGGGGCGGTTAGCCGAAAAAAAAAAAAAACGGCCGTAAGGGCACCCCGTTCGGGGTGCAGGGATTGGTTCCTGGATTTGTCCCCCAGTTCGGGGGGAACCCTCCAACTGCGAGTAAGCCAAGGAGTTTGGAGGTACAGCGGGTTGACAGCAGTGTGATCGAGCAGATTAGATAGAGTAGAATTTGAATGGGGCTTCACTGATTTATTTCATACAATTAATATCTAAAACACAGTTGAAAAATATTTGATTGTTAAAATATTTAAATACAAGAACTATATCAAGAAATTAACAAAACATAGTTTTTTTAGTTAGGAGAAAAGTCTAAAAACATATCACAAATGACAAACGTTGTGCCTCTCCTCCTCCTGTTCTTCAATGAAGCTGATCACCCTCCAGCTCCCGTTAGAAACATCGTGCTGCTGAAGGTGTGCCGGCAGAATGGTTGTGATACAGGAGGTGCTGTGGACTCTCCCAGAAACGAGGACCTAGTTTAGTTGTAGATCCAGTAAAACATAGTGCAAATGTGACATTATTTATAATGCACAGTTACAGTCTTGTGAATATTAAAAAATGTACTTCATGTAATGCAGGAAGCGAATATTTCAAACGAACTAAGGCAGCAAACAGTAAGAGCAAAATCGTGTTCCAAACATTAACTCTTTTTTTAAATGTCAATTAGCTTGTGAGTAATAAGACAAAATGTGACTGTCAGACAGAGAACTGTCAGAGCAAACGGCAGATTTTAGAAAGTCCTGCCGAAATAAATCTGCACCCGACTGCGACTGTCAGCGTTGAACTGCCGCCATTGCTGTCAAAGTCAGACACATCTCCAAAATTGTTGGAGCAAATTTTTAAGCAGGCTTCATCTTGATAAATTGACCACGTATTTGACATTTACACCATAACGTTACCGCCTAAAATAATCGTAAAACAAAATTTTGTGTAACAACAAGAGTAATATGTACCCCAAAAGCTTTCAAAGCGTCTGAAAGTTTTCTCCTCCGTTTTTGTTGGGGCTTGGCTCGAAATGCATCATGATTGGCCGCCCGAAGTCCACGTGTCTGTCGGACGTGCTCTCATTGGTCTACAATACCATCTAGTTTTGTAGACCTACAGTACCTTACTAGTGAACATGTAAGCCACAAAACGCCCACTAGTTCACTAGTAAGATCATTTTGACGCTTACTAGTGAACATGTAAGGCCATAAATGTGCCCACTAGTTCACTAGTAAGTTCATTTTGAGGCTTACTAGTTGACATGTAAGCCACACATCGCCTACTAGTTCACTAGTAAGATCATTTTGAGGCTTACTAGTGAACATGTAAGCCACAAAACGCCCAATAGTTCACTAGTAAGATCATTTTGACGCTTACTAGTGAACATGTAAGCCACAAAACGCTCACTAGTTTACTAGTAAGGTCATTTTGACGCTTACTAGTGAACATGTAAGCCACAAAACGCTCACTAGTAAGGTCATTTTGACGCTTACTAGTGAACATGTAAGCCGCAAAACGCCCACTAGTTCACTAATAAGATTATTTTGACGCTTACTACTGAACATTTAAGGCCATAAATGTGCCCACTAGTTCACTGGTAAGATGATTTTGACGCTTACTAGTGAACATGTAAGGCCATAAATGTGCCCACTTGTAGTGCTAGTGACATTACACTGTACTTGCATTAAATGCAAATAAGGATGATTACGAAAACATGTAACGGTATCCTATTGGCTGTACGTTTCAAAATAGTGTCATCCCACCAGTCAGGGCTCATGATTTTGGAAATTCTGTGCCCACTTAGTTTTTTAAAACAACAATGGCGGACAGTGTCCTGAGACGTATTCGGCGAAGGTGCAGGGCAATAGAGAGTGCCTGTCATCAAGGGTCTGCCGGTGAAAGTGAAGCACGCGCGATAAACATTTCAATTGCTAATTTAAGAAGAGTTAGTGACCAGTTTAGCGCTGATACTATTCAAAGTTTGATTCAAAGTCCAATATATCTCCGATCTGTCATCATTGCGGGACCCACTCCTAATGGTGGACGTGTTTGTTCCCATGTGGCACATCGTTTGCACACAGGTAAAATGGCTACCATTTTTTGTCATTGGTTTTTCGTATGTATTTTTATTCAAACTACACACGGGTTTTACTGACGACTTGCTGTGACTTACCTTCTATCACCCTGTCAAACGTCGTTTTATACCAGTGGTTTTCCTGCAAATCAGTAGACTATTAAGTAACGCGATGGCTGTACACTTTTAAGCAATAACTAGTGATCTTTTAGTTATTCAATTATAAGTTTGAATTATTTTTTTCTTGAGTAAAATGGTTAGAGAAAATAGCTGCTCGTGGTTTTGAAGCTGCATATACTTTTATGTACATCTGTGTCTATATGCCTGTACTGTATACAGTATATAAAAAACACGTAGTGATTCGTTTGCTTGAATTCCTTAATCCTTTTATTTCCATACTTTAGGTAGACGAGGAAGACCAGCACTTGACATTACAAGTGATCAAATTGAACTGCTCCCCACTCAGGGCTTTACAGTGAGAGCCATCACTGAGATGTTGTGTTGTTCCTCTTCATACCTGCATAAAAAAATGAAGTTTTTTCAGATTTCAGCCAGAAATAGATTTACTCCCATTCATGATGTTGACCTGGAAGAGCATGTCAGAAGATTGCACAGCCAATTTCCCAGATCAGGCTCGGAAGCAAGTGTTCTGCTACATACTCTTGTCCCTTCATGTATATATCATTATATTCATTGTGAAAGTGTACTTTCTTTATTGTGTTGTTTTATGAACCTGTTGCAGATGATGAGGGCATACCTGCGTGCTGATGGTATTGTAGTACAAAGAAAAAGAGTTCGAGAAATCCTCAACCGTATTGAGCCAGCTGCTGCAGCCCAGAGATGGAGACAGACTGTGGCTAGAAGAACATACTATGTGCCATTCCCCAATAGTTTATGGCACATAGATGGGCATATGCGTCTCATTCGGTAATAAGGGATCATCTTATATTTGTACTCGTGGGAGCATTAGAAAGCCATATTGTATGGACAGCACAGATTAAATTGAATTTTATCATTTGTATATCCAAGTTACACAAACTCCAAATTGCCTCCATGTAGTCTTAAGTGCACAGCAATACCTTCTCTACCGAGATGATATTTCAAACAAGATATGAAACTTGATTGTTTTCTTGTATTTAATCATTATTCTTTTCATGTTTGTTTTACAGGTGGGTGTTTGTGACACATGCCGGCATTGATGGGAATTCCAGGCTAATAACGTACCTTCAACTGGAGCACAGACAACACAGCTTTGACAGTGTTGAAATATTTTGTCCAAGCCACCTGCCTGTATGGGTTACCCTCCAGAGTAAGATCCGACCATGGTGGTGAAAACACTGGTTGCTCTTTTAATGAACCTACTGCAGGGACAAGACACCAAAATTATTTCTAGCTCCAGCCAACACCCCCTCACAATTTACTCACACCTCCCATGGCCTGATTATCCACCAACAGGGGCCCTTTTTGGATTATCATTTTGGCATAGGAACTTTCCTTTCCTATCCTAACCGAGTGAGATGAGCCGGTAGCACCTGGAGCAAAGATCGTCTAAATTTTAATAATGCTTAGGAAAGGTTCTGACCATCCTTTACGAAAGGAAAGGAGATATATTATGCAGCAGGAATATTTAAAGGGGAAGTCTTTTTTTATGTTGTTGTTGTTGTTGTTGTCGACCCCACCCGTGCCCCGACATTGGGGGACCGGGCCCTCACTCCGTCTCCCGGATCCCCAGATCCCCCTCCGCCGCCCAGCGGGCGAGCAGGGTCGCCACTCCGCTTGGGTTTCGCCAGTGGTCCTCCGGAGTCAGTGTGGTGGGTATGTTTGTGCAGGTGAACAGGTGTTGTGTGTCGTGCACTTGCGTGCCGCATAGCGCACAGAGTGGTGTTGGGTGTGTGTCCGGTGTAATGTTGTGTAGGTATGAGTGGAGGGCTGGTGATTTGTTGGTTCGGAGTTGTGCTAGGAGTTGTCTGGTTCTGTGTGGTAGGTCTTGCTCTGATGGGTCTATTTCTGGTGCTGGTGCATGTATTACTTTGTTGTGTTGTCTGGTGTCCAAGTGTGTTTGTACAAAGTGGGTGTGTATGTCTTTCATGTTCTGTTTTATGGTGTCGTTGTTGGTGTCCTGTGGTGCTGTGTCTTTGTTGTGTGTGTAGTTGTTGTTGTGGAAGATTGTTTGTTTCTTTTGTCTGGGTGGTGGTGGTTGTTGAGTGAGTGGGTGTAGTGGGTGGGTTGGGTGTTGGGCTTTTTGTCTGATTTGCGATGCGTGTAGTTTTAGATGGGTGTTCAGTGGGAGAGTTTTTGTTTCCTCATGCAAGTGTTGTATGTTTGTGTCTTGTGTGCATCCTGTTGCTATTCTGAGTGCTGTGTTCTGTGTGGTCTGGAGTTTTGTCTTGTTTGTGTCCGATAGTGTTGGTGACCATATAGTGTTTGCGTATTCGAGGCGTGTGAGTGTGGTTGCTTTGTATGTGGTGAGTATAGTTTCTTTGGATTTTCCCCAGTGAGTGGTTGTTAAGGCTTTAAGTATTTTGTTTGATTGCTTGGCGCGGGTTAGAGTGTGTTGTGTGTGTTTTGAGAAGGTGAGTTTGGGGTCCCATGTTAATCCCAGTATTTTGGGTTCGCGGACTGTGGGTAGGGTGGTGTTATCTATTTGTAAAGTGAGCCTGTTGCTGTATTCTGCCGGATCCGGTGTGAACAGAGTGGTGGTGGTTTTGTCTGCGTTGAGTGTGAGTTGGTTCTGTTTTGTCCAGTTGTATATGTCGTGGAGATATTTTTGTACTTGTTGTTGTGCCTGTTGTGGTTTGACATGTGTGGATAGAATGGTGATGTCGTCTGCATATGTAACTGTGTGTACATTTGGAGGTGGTTGTGGTAAGTCTGCCATGTATATGTTGAATAGTGTTGGTGAAAGTACTCCCCCCTGTGGTACCCCCGTTTTCGTGTTTCTATGTTCTGATGTTTCCCCCCGGTATTGAGTGTATTGTCTGCGTCCCCTTATGTAGTTGAAGATGTATTTGATGATGATGTTTGGGGTGTTAGTGTTGTTGAGTTTGTTTGTGAGTGTGTGTAGGTTTACCGTGTCAAAGGCTTTGGACATGTCTAGGGCTATGGCAACTGTTCGTTGTGGTGGTTTTTGTTGATTGAAACCTGTGGCTATGATGTTGTGTATGTGGTGTAGTGCTGTGGTTGTGGAGTGTTGTTTTCGGAAGCCGTGTTGGTGAGAGGGTAGTTGAGTGTTGTTGGTAATGAAGGGTAGTATTACCTTTTCCATTGTTTTGGCTATTGGGCTGAGTAGTGCTATTGGTCTGTAAGATGGGCCGAGTGCGTGGTTTTTGTTGGGTTTTGGTATTGGGATTATTTTTGCAGTCTTCCATATTGCGGGGATGGTGTTGGTGTTGAGTGATGTGTTGTAAGTGTGTGTGAGTAGTGTTATTGCTTTGGGGCCTAGGTGTTTCAGATGTCTGATGTTTATGTTGTCTGGGCCTGTGGAGTTGTTGCTTTTGGAGCGTTGTAGTGCTTGTTTGACTTGTTGTTCTGTGATGGTTATGGGCGTGGTGTTGAGTTTTCGTATTTTGCGTTGTAGTTGTCTGTATGTTCTGTTGGTTTTGTGTTGTATTATGTTGGTGAATTGTTTGTTGAATGCTCGTGCTTTCTGTTTGTTGGATATTGCCGTGTGTTGTCCGAACTGTATTGTGGTGTTTTCTGGTGCTTTTTGTTCTTTGTTTGATAGTCTTGTTACTGTGTTCCAGAGTATGTGTTGTTTGTGTCTGTGGTTCCATGCATCCGTTAAGTGTTCTTTCCATAGCTCTTGTTTGTGTTTTTGGATTTGTGTGTCTATTTCTTTGTTTAGGTCTGTGATGCGTGGGTCTTGGTGGTTTTGTTGTCTGATGTCGTTTCTTTGGCTGATGAGTGTTCTGATGTGTTGTGGTAGGAGAAGTGATTTGCTTTTTATTTTTCCGTGGGGTATGTGGTGTTTGTCTGCTGTAAGTATGAGGTTTGTGAGCATGGTGTTGGCTGTGTGGATGTTGTCAGGTATGGTTATGTTCTCCAGTGCTGATTCTATTTCAGAGGTGTATCCTTCCCAGTCTGCTTTCCTGTAATTTGTGTAAGTTTGAAGGTGTTGTTGTAGGCGGAAAGGAGCACGCGTGTTGTGTGTGATTTTGATAGGAAGGTGGTCTGAACTGAGTGCGTGTATTGTGGTCCATGTTGTTCTGTTTGTGATGCTGTTGCTGGCTGTTGTGATGTCCGGTGATGTTGGTTGTTGGTTGATGTTTGTAGGTTTTCTGGTGGGTGTGTTTGCGTTTAGAGTGATTTGTTGGGAGTTTTGTAGTATGTCTGCAATGTGGGTGCCTCTGTGGTCGTCGTAGGGAGAGTGCCATTGTGTTGAGTGAGCGTTGATGTCTGCGGTTAGAATGGTGTTGTTCAGCGAGTTTATGTATTGGAAGGTGTTGGTGATGTCTGTGTCTTCTGTGGCGTGGTCTGGTCGGGTGGTATCTCTGGGGGGTATATACATGTTGCATATGTGTCGTCTTTTGTGGTTGGTTATGTGAATCTTTACGGTTTGAATTTCTGTAGTGTTGGTGTTAATGTTGTTGGGGATGTTCATGGGAGTGAATGTGACTGATTTGTGAATGTATGTGAGCAGTCCTCCTCCTCCCTTGTGTTCTCTGTCTTTCCTAATGCTGGTGTAGTTGGTGAGACGAGGTGTGTTGTGTTGTTTTTCTAGTTTGGTTTCTTGTATGGTGATGATGTCTGCGTGCTGTTGTGAGGCGAGTTCTTCTAGTTCTGTTTTCTTGTTTTGGATGCCGTTGATGTTTATTTGTAGTATGGTCAGTGTGTGTTTGTTGTTTTTGTTGGTGGGTGTTGTTCTTTGTGGGTTGTTCGGGGGTTGTGGTGTTGGGGTGTTTGTTGTTTGCGTGTGTGTTCTGCATGTCCACGTGTTTGTGTATTGGCGGGTGGTGATGCCGGAGCAATGTCTGTGTATCCAGTGTGGGTGTGTTGAGTTGCATCTGAGTAAGGTTTGTCTGCGTGTGATGATTCTATTGCAGCTATTGCAGGTCCAGGTTTGGGGGGGGTGGTCTTGTGTTTGTTCTATCTCTGTTGGAGTTGTCTGTCCGTGTTGCGTTTGAGGGTAGTGTTGGTGAGGCGAGTGTGTTGTTTTGGTCTGTTTGTGCTCTGCTGCCTGTTGGTGTCCTACGAGGTGTTGTTGTTCGTGGTGGTGTTTTGGGATGTAGTCTGCATTTCCATGTTATGTTGTATTGTCTAGTGTTTATGTTTGTGCAATGTTTGTGTACCCAGTGTGGTGTGTGGTGGTTGCATCTGAAGGATGTCTGTCTTCTTGTAATCTGTTGTGTGCAAATGTCGCATGTCCAGGTAGTTTGTTGTGTGTGTGTTTGTTGCGTGCGTGAGAGTGTCTGTGTGGGCCCCGGATTTGTCTCTATGTCCCCAGCCTGGAGCAAAAGGTCCGCCCGCCACCCTGCCAGGTTCAGGGGGCGGTTAGCCGAAAAAAAAAAAAACGGCCGTAAGGGCACCCCGTTCGGGGTGCAGGGATTGGTTCCTTGATTTGTCCCCCCGTTCGGGGGCAACCCTCCAACTGCGAGTAAGCCAAGGAGTTTGGAGGTACAGCAGGTTGACAGCAGTGTGATCGAGCAGATTAGATAGAGTAGAATTTGAATGGGGCTTCACTGATTTATTTCATACAATTAATATCTAAAACACAGTTGAAAAATATTTGATTGTTAAAATATTTAAATACAAGAACTATATCAAGAAATTAACAAAACATAGTTTTTTTAGTTAGGAGAAAAGTCTAAAAACATATCACAAATGACAAACGTTGTGCCTCTCCTCCTCCTGTTCTTCAATGAAGCTGATCACCCTCCAGCTCCCGTTAGAAACATCGTGCTGCTGAAGGTGTGCCGGCAGAATGGTTGTGATACAGGAGGTGCTGTGGACTCTCCCAGAAACGAGGACCTAGTTTAGTTGTAGATCCAGTAAAACATAGTGCAAATGTGACATTATTTATAATGCACAGTTACAGTCTTGTGAATATTAAAAAATGTACTTCATGTAATGCAGGAAGCGAATATTTCAAACGAACTAAGGCAGCAAACAGTAAGAGCAAAATCGTGTTCCAAACATTAACTCTTTTTTTAAATGTCAATTAGCTTGTGAGTAATAAGACAAAATGTGACTGTCAGACAGAGAACTGTCAGAGCAAACGGCAGATTTTAGAAAGTCCTGCCGAAATAAATCTGCACCCGACTGCGACTGTCAGCGTTGAACTGCCGCCATTGCTGTCAAAGTCAGACACATCTCCAAAATTGTTGGAGCAAATTTTTAAGCAGGCTTCATCTTGATAAATTGACCACGTATTTGACATTTACACCATAACGTTACCGCCTAAAATAATCGTAAAACAAAATTTTGTGTAACAACAAGAGTAATATGTACCCCAAAAGCTTTCAAAGCGTCTGAAAGTTTTCTCCTCCGTTTTTGTTGGGGCTTGGCTCGAAATGCATCATGATTGGCCGCCCGAAGTCCACGTGTCTGTCGGACGTGCTCTCATTGGTCTACAATACCATCACGGATGAATAAATACTCAAAGGGCTTGCCAGGCAAGCCCTTTGAACCCTTTAAATACTCAATGGGCTTGCATGGCAAGCCCTTTGAGTATTTATTCCATATTGCCCACTAGTTCACTAGTAAGGTCATTTTGACGCTTACTAGTGAACATGTAAGGCCATAAATGTGCCCACTAGTTCACTAGTAAGATCATTTTGAGGCTTACTAGTTGACATGTAAGCCACAAAACGCCCGCTAGTTCACTAGTAAGATAATTTTGAGGCTTCTAGTGAACATGTAAGCCACAGAACGCCCACTAGTTCACTAGTAAGATCATTTTGAGGCTTACTAGTGAACATGTAAGGCCATAAATGTGCCCACTAGTTCACTAGTAAGTTCATTTTGAGGCTTACTAGTTGACATGTAAGCCACACATCGCCTACTAGTTCACTAGTAAGATCATTTTGAGGCTTACTAGTGAACATGTAAGCCACAAAACGCCCAATAGTTCACTAGTAAGATCATTTTGACGCTTACTAGTGAACATGTAAGCCACAAAACGCTCACTAGTTTACTAGTAAGGTCATTTTGACGCTTACTAGTGAACATGTAAGCCACAAAACGCTCACTAGTTCACTAGTAAGGTAATTTTGACGCTTACTAGTGAACATGTAAGCCGCAAAACGCCCACTAGTTCACTAATAAGATTATTTTGACGCTTACTACTGAACATTTAAGGCCATAAATGTGCCCACTAGTTCACTGGTAAGATGATTTTGACGCTTACTAGTGAACATGTAAGGCCATAAATGTGCCCACTTGTAGTGCTAGTGACATTACACTGTACTTGCATTAAATGCAAATAAGGATGATTACGAAAACATGTAACGGTATCCTATTGGCTGTACGTTTCAAAATAGTGTCATCCCACCAGTCAGGGCTCATGATTTTGGAAATTCTGTGCCCACTTAGTTTTTTAAAACAACAATGGCGGACAGTGTCCTGAGACGTATTCGGCGAAGGTGCAGGGCAATAGAGAGTGCCTGTCATCAAGGGTCTGCCGGTGAAAGTGAAGCACGCGCGATAAACATTTCAATTGCTAATTTAAGAAGAGTTAGTGACCAGTTTAGCGCTGATACTATTCAAAGTTTGATTCAAAGTCCAATAGATCTCCGATCTGTCATCATTGCGGGACCCACTCCTAATGGTGGACGTGTTTGTTCCCATGTGGCACATCGTTTGCACACAGGTAAAATGGCTACCATTTTTTGTCATTGGTTTTTCGTATGTATTTTTATTCAAACTACACACGGGTTTTACTGACGACTTGCTGTGACTTACCTTCTATCACCCTGTCAAACGTCGTTTTATACCAGTGGTTTTCCTGCAAATCAGTAGACTATTAAGTAACGCGATGGCTGTACACTTTTAAGCAATAACTAGTGATCTTTTAGTTATTCAATTATAAGTTTGAATTATTTTTTTCTTGAGTAAAATGGTTAGAGAAAATAGCTGCTCGTGGTTTTGAAGCTGCATATACTTTTATGTACATCTGTGTCTATATGCCTGTACTGTATACAGTATATAAAAAACACGTAGTGATTCGTTTGCTTGAATTCCTTAATCCTTTTATTTCCATACTTTAGGTAGACGAGGAAGACCAGCACTTGACATTACAAGTGATCAAATTGAACTGCTCCCCACTCAGGGCTTTACAGTGAGAGCCATCACTGAGATGTTGTGTTGTTCCTCTTCATACCTGCATAAAAAAATGAAGTTTTTTTCAGATTTCAGCCAGAAATAGATTTACTCCCATTCATGATGTTGACCTGGAAGAGCATGTCAGAAGATTGCACAGCCAATTTCCCAGATCAGGCTCGGAAGCAAGTGTTCTGCTACATACTCTTGTCCCTTCATGTATATATCATTATATTCATTGTGAAAGTGTACTTTCTTTATTGTGTTGTTTTATGAACCTGTTGCAGATGATGAGGGCATACCTGCGTGCTGATGGTATTGTAGTACAAAGAAAAAGAGTTCGAGAAATCCTCAACCGTATTGAGCCAGCTGCTGCAGCCCAGAGATGGAGCCAGACTGTGGCTAGAAGAACATACTATGTGCCATTCTCCAATAGTTTATGGCACATAGATGGGCATATGCGTCTCATTCGGTAATAAGGGATCATCTTATATTTGTACTCGTGGGAGCATTAGAAAGCCATATTGTATGGACAGCACAGATTAAATTGAATTTTATCATTTGTATATCCAAGTTACACAAACTCCAAATTGCCTCCATGTAGTCTTAAGTGCACAGCAATACCTTCTCTACCGAGATGATATTTCAAACAAGATATGAAACTTGATTGTTTTCTTGTATTTAATCATTATTCTTTTCATGTTTGTTTTACAGGTGGGTGTTTGTGACACATGCCGGCATTGATGGGAATTCCAGGCTAATAACGTACCTTCAACTGGAGCACAGACAACACAGCTTTGACAGTGTTGAAATATTTTGTCCAAGCCACCTGCCTGTATGGGTTACCCTCCAGAGTAAGATCCGACCATGGTGGTGAAAACACTGGTTGCTCTTTTAATGAACCTACTGCAGGGACAAGACACCAAAATTATTTCTAGCTCCAGCCAACACCCCCTCACAATTTACTCACACCTCCCATGGCCTGATTATCCACCAACAGGGGCCCTTTTTGGATTATCATTTTGGCATAGGAACTTTCCTTTCCTATCCTAACCGAGTGAGATGAGCCGGTAGCACCTGGAGCAAAGATCGTCTAAATTTTAATAATGCTTAGGAAAGGTTCTGACCATCCTTTACGAAAGGAAAGGAGATATATTATGCAGCAGGAATATTTAAAGGGGGAGTCTTTTTTTATGTTGTTGTTGTTGTTGTTGTCGACCCCACCCGTGCCCCGACATTGGGGGACCGGGCCCTCACTCCGTCTCCCGGATCCCCAGACACCCCTCCTCCGCCCAGCGGGCGAGCAGGGCCGCCACTCCGCTTGGGTTTCGCCAGAGGTCCTCCGGAGTCAGTGTGGTGGGTATGTTTGTGCAGGTGAACAGGTGTTGTGTGTCGTGCACTTGCGTGCCGCATAGCGCACAGAGTGGTGTTGGGTGTGTGTCCGGTGTAATGTTGTGTAGGTAGGAGTGGAGGGCTGGTGATTTGTTGGTTCGGAGTTGTGCTAGGAGTTGTCTGGTTCTGTGTGGTAGGTCTTGCTCTGATGGGTCTTTTTCTGGTGCTGGTGCATGTATTACTTTGTTGTGTTGTCTGGTGTCCAAGTGTGTTTGTACAAAGTGGGTGTGTATGTCTTTCATGTTCTGTTTTATGGTGTCGTTGTTGGTGTCCTGTGGTGCTGTGTCTTTGTTGTGTGTGTAGTTGTTGTTGTGGAAGATTGTTTGTTTCTTTTGTCTGGGTGGTGGTGGTTGTTGAGTGAGTGGGTGTAGTGGGTGGGTTGGGTGTTGGGCTTTTTGTCTGATTTGCGATGCGTGTAGTTTTAGATGGGTGTTCAGTGGGAGAGTTTTTGTTTCCTCATGCAAGTGTTGTATGTTTGTGTCTTGTGTGCATCCTGTTGCTATTCTGAGTACTGTGTTCTGTGTGGTCTGGAGTTTTGTCTTGTTTGTGTCCGATAGTGTTGGTGACCATATAGTGTTTGCGTATTCGAGGCGTGTGAGTGTGGTTGCTTTGTATGTGGTGAGTATAGTTTCTTTGGATTTTCCCCAGTGAGTGGTTGTTAAGGCTTTAAGTATTTTGTTTGATTGCTTGGCGCGGGTTAGAGTGTGTTGTGTGTGTTTTGAGAAGGTGAGTTTGGGGTCCCATGTTAATCCCAGTATTTTGGGTTCGCGGACTGTGGGTAGGGTGGTGTTATCTATTTGTAAAGTGAGCCTGTTGCTGTATTCTGCCGGATCCGGTGTGAACAGAGTGGTGGTGGTTTTGTCTGCGTTGAGTGTGAGTTGGTTCTGTTTTGTCCAGTTGTATATGTCGTGGAGATATTTTTGTACTTGTTGTTGTGCCTGTTGTGGTTTGACATGTGTGGATAGAATGGTGATGTCGTCTGCATATGTAACTGTGTGTACATTTGGAGGTGGTTGTGGTAAGTCTGCCATGTATATGTTGAATAGTGTTGGTGAAAGTACTCCCCCCTGTGGTACCCCCGTTTTCGTGTTTCTGTGTTCTGATGTTTCCCCCCGGTATTGAGTGTATTGTCTGCGTCCCCTTATGTAGTTGAAGATGTATTTGATGATGATGTTTGGGGTGTTAGTGTTGTTGAGTTTGTTTGTGAGTGTGTGTAGGTTTACCGTGTCAAAGGCTTTGGACATGTCTCGGGCTATGGCAACTGTTCGTTGTGGTGGTTTTTGTTGATTGAAACCTGTGGCTATGATGTTGTGTATGTGGTGTAGTGCTGTGGTTGTGGAGTGTTGTTTTCGGAAGCCGTGTTGGTGAGAGGGTAGTTGAGTGTTGTTGGTAATGAAGGGTAGTATTACCTTTTCCATTGTTTTGGCTATTGGGCTGAGTAGTGCTATTGGTCTGTAGGATGGGCCGAGTGCGTGGTTTTTGTTGGGTTTTGGTATTGGGATTATTTTTGCAGTCTTCCATATTGCGGGGATGGTGTTGGTGTTGAGTGATGTGTTGTAAGTGTGTGTGAGTAGTGTTATTGCTTTGGGGCCTAGGTGTTTCAGATGTCTGATGTTTATGTTGTCTGGGCCTGTGGAGTTGTTGCTTTTGAAGCGTTGTAGTGCTTGTTTGACTTGTTGTTCTGTGATGGTTATGGGCGTGGTGTTGAGTTTTCGTATTTTGCGTTGTAGTTGTCTGTACGTTCTGTTGGTTTTGTGTTGTATTATGTTGGTGAATTGTTTGTTGAATGCTCGTGCTTTCTGTTTGTTGGATATTGCCGTGTGTTGTCCGAACTGTATTGTGGTGTTTTCTGGTGCTTTTTGTTCTTTGTTAGATAGTCTTGTTACTGTGTTCCAGAGTATGTATTGTTTGTGTCTGTGGTTCCATGCATCCGTTAAGTGTTCTTTCCATAGCTCTTGTTTGTGTTTTTGGATTTGTTTGTCTATTTCTTTGTTTAGGTCTGTGATGCGTGGGTCTTGGTGGTTTTGTTGTCTGATGTCGTTTCTTTGGCTGATGAGTGTTCTGATGTGTTGTGGTAGGAGAAGTGATTTGCTTTTTATTTTTCCGTGGGGTATGTGGTGTTTGTCTGCTGTAAGTATGAGGTTTGTGAGCATGGTGTTGGCTGTGTGGATGTTGTCAGGTATGGTTAAGTTCTCCAGTGCTGATTCTATTTCAGAGGTGTATCCTTCCCAGTCTGCTTTCCTGTAATTTGTGTAAGTTTGAAGGTGTTGTTGTAGGCGGAAAGGAGCACGCGTGTTGTGTGTGATTTTGATAGGAAGGTGGTCTGAACTGAGTGCGTGTATTGTGGTCCATGTTGTTCTGTTTGTGATGCTGTTGCTGGCTGTTGTGATGTCCGGTGATGTTGGTTGTTGGTTGATGTTTGTAGGTTTTCTGGTAGGTGTGTTTGCGTTTAGAGTGATTTGTTGGGAGTTCTGTAGTATGTCTGCAATGAGGGTGCCTCTGTGGTCGTCGTAGGGAGAGTGCCATTGTGTTGAGTGAGCGTTGATGTCTGCGGTTAGAATGGTGTTGTTCAGCGAGTTTATGTATTGGAAGGTGTTGGTGATGTCTGTGTCTTCTGTGGCGTGGTCTGGTCGGGTGGTATCTCTGGGGGGTATATACATGTTGCATATGTGTAGTCTTTTGTGGTTGGTTATGTGAATCTTTACGGTTTGAATTTCTGTAGTGTTGGTGTTAATGTTGTTGGGGATGTTCATGGGAGTGAATGTGACTGATTTGTGAATGTATGTGAGCAGTCCTCCTCCTCCCTTGTGTTCTCTGTCTTTCCTAATGCTGGTGTAGTTGGTGAGACGAGGTGTGTTGTGTTGTTTTTCTAGTTTGGTTTCTTGTATGGTGATGATGTCTGCGTGCTGTTGTGAGGCGAGTTCTTCTAGTTCTGTTTTCTTGTTTTGGATGCCGTTGATGTTTATTTGTAGTATGGTCAGTGTGTGTTTGTTGTTTTTGTTGGTGGGTGTTGTTCTTTGTGGGTTGTTCGGGGGTTGTGGTGTTGGGGTGTTTGTTGTTTGCGTGTGTGTTCTGCATGTCCACGTGTTTGTGTATTGGCGGGTGGTGATGCCGGAGCAATGTCTGTGTATCCAGTGTGGGTGTGTTGAGTTGCATCTGAGTAAGGTTTGTCTGCGTGTGATGATTCTATTGCAGCTATTGCAGGTCCAGGTTTGGGGGGGGTGGTCTTGTGTTTGTTCTATCTCTGTTGGAGTTGTCTGTCCGTGTTGCGTTTGAGGGTAGTGTTGGTGAGGCGAGTGTGTTGTTTTGGTCTGTTTGTGCTCTGCTGCCTGTTGGTGTCCTACGAGGTGTTGTTGTTCGTGGTGGTGTTTTGGGATGTAGTCTGCATTTCCATGTTATGTTGTATTGTCTAGTGTTTATGTTTGTGCAATGTTTGTGTACCCAGTGTGGTGTGTGGTGGTTGCATCTGAAGGATGTCTGTCTTCTTGTAATCTGTTGTGTGCAAATGTCGCATGTCCAGGTAGTTTGTTGTGTGTGTGTTTGTTGCGTGCGTGAGAGTGTCTGTGTGGGCCCCGGATTTGTCTCTATGTCCCCCGCCTGGAGCAAAAGGTCCGCCCGCCACCCTGCCAGGTTCAGGGGGCGGTTAGCCGAAAAAAAAAAAAACGGCCGTAAGGGCACCCCGTTCGGGGTGCAGGGATTGGTTCCTTGATTTGTCCCCCCGTTCGGGGGCAACCCTCCAACTGCGAGTAAGCCAAGGAGTTTGGAGGTACAGCAGGTTGACAGCAGTGTGATCGAGCAGATTAGATAGAGTAGAATTTGAATGGGGCTTCACTGATTTATTTCATACAATTAATATCTAAAACACAGTTGAAAAATATTTGATTGTTAAAATATTTAAATACAAGAACTATATCAAGAAATTAACAAAACATAGTTTTTTTAGTTAGGAGAAAAGTCTAAAAACATATCACAAATGACAAACGTTGTGCCTCTCCTCCTCCTGTTCTTCAATGAAGCTGATCACCCTCCAGCTCCCGTTAGAAACATCGTGCTGCTGAAGGTGTGCCGGCAGAATGGTTGTGATACAGGAGGTGCTGTGGACTCTCCCAGAAACGAGGACCTAGTTTAGTTGTAGATCCAGTAAAACATAGTGCAAATGTGACATTATTTATAATGCACAGTTACAGTCTTGTGAATATTAAAAAATGTACTTCATGTAATGCAGGAAGCGAATATTTCAAACGAACTAAGGCAGCAAACAGTAAGAGCAAAATCGTGTTCCAAACATTAACTCTTTTTTTAAATGTCAATTAGCTTGTGAGTAATAAGACAAAATGTGACTGTCAGACAGAGAACTGTCAGAGCAAACGGCAGATTTTAGAAAGTCCTGCCGAAATAAATCTGCACCCGACTGCGACTGTCAGCGTTGAACTGCCGCCATTGCTGTCAAAGTCAGACACATCTCCAAAATTGTTGGAGCAAATTTTTAAGCAGGCTTCATCTTGATAAATTGACCACGTATTTGACATTTACACCATAACGTTACCGCCTAAAATAATCGTAAAACAAAATTTTGTGTAACAACAAGAGTAATATGTACCCCAAAAGCTTTCAAAGCGTCTGAAAGTTTTCTCCTCCGTTTTTGTTGGGGCTTGGCTCGAAATGCATCATGATTGGCCGCCCGAAGTCCACGTGTCTGTCGGACGTGCTCTCATTGGTCTACAATACCATCACGGATGAATAAATACTCAAAGGGCTTGCCAGTCAAGCCCTTTGAACCCTTTAAATACTCAATGGGCTTGCCTGGCAAGCCCTTTGAGTATTTATTCCATTTTGCCCACTAGTTCACTAGTAAGGTCATTTTGACGCTTACTAGTGAACATGTAAGGCCATAAATGTGCCCACTAGTTCACTAGTAAGATCATTTTGAGGCTTACTAGTTGACATGTAAGCCACAAAACGCCCGCTAGTTCACTAGTAAGATAATTTTGAGGCTTCTAGTGAACATGTAAGCCACAGAACGCCCACTAGTTCACTAGTGAGATCATTTTGACGCTTACTAGTGAACATGTAAGCCACAAAACGCTCACTAGTTCACTAGTAAGGTCATTTTGACGCTTACTAGTGAACATGTAAGCCACAAAACGCTCACTGGTTCACTAGTAAGGTAATTTTGACGCTTACTAGTGAACATGTAAGGCCATAAATGTGCCCACTAGTTCCCTAGTAAGATCATTTTGACACTTATTTATGAACATGTCAGCCACAAAACGCTCACTCGTTCACTAGTAAGGTCATTTTGACGCTTACTAGTGAACATGTAAGCCACAAAACGCCCACTAGTTCACTAGTAAGATCATTTTGAGGCTTACTAGTGAACATGTAAGGCCATAAATGTGCCCACTAGTTCACTAGTAAGTTCATTTTGAGGCTTACTAGTTGACATGTAAGCCACACATCGCCTACTAGTTCACTAGTAAGATCATTTTGAGGCTTACTAGTGAACATGTAAGCCACAAAACGCCCAATAGTTCACTAGTAAGATCATTTTGACGCTTACTAGTGAACATGTAAGCCACAAAACGCTCACTAGTTTACTAGTAAGGTCATTTTGACGCTTACTAGTGAACATGTAAGCCACAAAACGCTCACTAGTTCACTAGTAAGGTCATTTTGACGCTTACTAGTGAACATGTAAGCCGCAAAACGCCCACTAGTTCACTAATAAGATTATTTTGACGCTTACTACTGAACATTTAAGGCCATAAATGTGCCCACTAGTTCACTGGTAAGATGATTTTGACGCTTACTAGTGAACATGTAAGGCCATAAATGTGCCCACTTGTAGTGCTAGTGACATTACACTGTACTTGCATTAAATGCAAATAAGGATGATTACGAAAACATGTAACGGTATCCTATTGGCTGTACGTTTCAAAATAGTGTCATCCCACCAGTCAGGGCTCATGATTTTGGAAATTCTGTGCCCACTTAGTTTTTTAAAACAACAATGGCGGACAGTGTCCTGAGACGTATTCGGCGAAGGTGCAGGGCAATAGAGAGTGCCTGTCATCAAGGGTCTGCCGGTGAAAGTGAAGCACGCGCGATAAACATTTCAATTGCTAATTTAAGAAGAGTTAGTAACCAGTTTAGCGCTGATACTATTCAAAGTTTGATTCAAAGTCCAATAGATCTCCGATCTGTCATCATTGCGGGACCCACTCCTAATGGTGGACGTGTTTGTTCCCATGTGGCACATCGTTTGCACACAGGTAAAATGGCTACCATTTTTTGTCATTGGTTTTTCGTATGTATTTTTATTCAAACTACACACGGGTTTTACTGACGACTTGCTGTGACTTACCTTCTATCACCCTGTCAAACGTCGTTTTATACCAGTGGTTTTCCTGCAAATCAGTAGACTATTAAGTAACGCGATGGCTGTACACTTTTAAGCAATAACTAGTGATCTTTTAGTTATTCAATTATAAGTTTGAATTATTTTTTTCTTGAGTAAAATGGTTAGAGAAAATAGCTGCTCGTGGTTTTGAAGCTGCATATACTTTTATGTACATCTGTGTCTATATGCCTGTACTGTATACAGTATATAAAAAAACACGTAGTGATTCGTTTGCTTGAATTCCTTAATCCTTTTATTTCCATACTTTAGGTAGACGAGGAAGACCAGCACTTGACATTACAAGTGATCAAATTGAACTGCTCCCCACTCAGGGCTTTACATTGAGAGCCATCACTGAGATGTTGTGTTGTTCCTCTTCATACCTGCATAAAAAAATGAAGTTTTTTCAGATTTCAGCCAGAAATAGATTTACTCCCATTCATGATGTTGACCTGGAAGAGCATGTCAGAAGATTGCACAGCCAATTTCCCAGATCAGGCTCGGAAGCAAGTGTTCTGCTACATACTCTTGTCCCTTCATGTATATATCATTATATTCATTGTGAAAGTGTACTTTCTTTATTGTGTTGTTTTATGAACCTGTTGCAGATGATGAGGGCATACCTGCGTGCTGATGGTATTGTAGTACAAAGAAAAAGAGTTCGAGAAATCCTCAACCGTATTGAGCCAGCTGCTGCAGCCCAGAGATGGAGACAGACTGTGGCTAGAAGAACATACTATGTGCCATTCCCCAATAGTTTATGGCACATAGATGGGCATATGCGTCTCATTCGGTAATAAGGGATCATCTTATATTTGTACTCGTGGGAGCATTAGAAAGCCATATTGTATGGACAGCACAGATTAAATTGAATTTTATCATTTGTATATCCAAGTTACACAAACTCCAAATTGCCTCCATGTAGTCTTAAGTGCACAGCAATACCTTCTCTACCGAGATGATATTTCAAACAAGATATGAAACTTGATTGTTTTCTTGTATTTAATCATTATTCTTTTCATGTTTGTTTTACAGGTGGGTGTTTGTGACACATGCCGGCATTGATGGGAATTCCAGGCTAATAACGTACCTTCAACTGGAGCACAGACAACACAGCTTTGACAGTGTTGAAATATTTTGTCCAAGCCACCTGCCTGTATGGGTTACCCTCCAGAGTAAGATCCGACCATGGTGGTGAAAACACTGGTTGCTCTTTTAATGAACCTACTGCAGGGACAAGACACCAAAATTATTTCTAGCTCCAGCCAACACCCCCTCACAATTTACTCACACCTCCCATGGCCTGATTATCCACCAACAGGGGCCCTTTTTGGATTATCATTTTGGCATAGGAACTTTCCTTTCCTATCCTAACCGAGTGAGATGAGCCGGTAGCACCTGGAGCAAAGATCGTCTAAATTTTAATAATGCTTAGGAAAGGTTCTGACCATCCTTTACGAAAGGAAAGGAGATATATTATGCAGCAGGAATATTTAAAGGGGAAGTCTTTTTTTATGTTGTTGTTGTTGTTGTTGTCGACCCCACCCGTGCCCCGACATTGGGGGACCGGGCCCTCACTCCGTCTCCCGGATCCCCAGATCCCCCTCCGCCGCCCAGCGGGCGAGCAGGGTCGCCACTCCGCTTGGGTTTCGCCAGTGGTCCTCCGGAGTCAGTGTGGTGGGTATGTTTGTGCAGGTGAACAGGTGTTGTGTGTCGTGCACTTGCGTGCCGCATAGCGCACAGAGTGGTGTTGGGTGTGTGTCCGGTGTAATGTTGTGTAGGTAGGAGTGGAGGGCTGGTGATTTGTTGGTTCGGAGTTGTGCTAGGAGTTGTCTGGTTCTGTGTGGTAGGTCTTGCTCTGATGGGTCTATTTCTGGTGCTGGTGCATGTATTACTTTGTTGTGTTGTCTGGTGTCCAAGTGTGTTTGTACAAAGTGGGTGTGTATGTCTTTCATGTTCTGTTTTATGGTGTCGTTGTTGGTGTCCTGTGGTGCTGTGTCTTTGTTGTGTGTGTAGTTGTTGTTGTGGAAGATTGTTTGTTTCTTTTGTCTGGGTGGTGGTGGTTGTTGAGTGAGTGGGTGTAGTGGGTGGGTTGGGTGTTGGGCTTTTTGTCTGATTTGCGATGCGTGTAGTTTTAGATGGGTGTTCAGTGGGAGAGTTTTTGTTTCCTCATGCAAGTGTTGTATGTTTGTGTCTTGTGTGCATCCTGTTGCTATTCTGAGTGCTGTGTTCTGTGTGGTCTGGAGTTTTGTCTTGTTTGTGTCCGATAGTATTGGTGACCATATAGTGTTTGCGTATTCGAGCGTGTGAGTGTGGTTGCTTTGTATGTGGTGAGTATAGTTTCTTTGGATTTTCCCCAGTGAGTGGTTGTTAAGGCTTTAAGTATTTTGTTTGATTGCTTGGCGCGGGTTAGAGTGTGTTGTGTGTGTTTTGAGAAGGTGAGTTTGGGGTCCCATGTTAATCCCAGTATTTTGGGTTCGCGGACTGTGGGTCGGGTGGTGTTATCTATTTGTAAAGTGAGCCTGTTGCTGTATTCTGCCGGATCCGGTGTGAACAGAGTGGTGGTGGTTTTGTCTGCGTTGAGTGTGAGTTGGTTCTGTTTTGTCCAGTTGTATATGTCGTGGAGATATTTTTGTACTTGTTGTTGTGCCTGTTGTGGTTTGACATGTGTGGATAGAATGGTGATGTCGTCTGCATATGTAACTGTGTGTACATTTGGAGGTGGTTGTGGTAAGTCTGCCATGTATATGTTGAATAGTGTTGGTGAAAGTACTCCCCCCTGTGGTACCCCCGTTTTCGTGTTTCTATGTTCTGATGTTTCCCCCCGGTATTGAGTGTATTGTCTGCGTCCCCTTATGTAGTTGAAGATGTATTTGATGATGATGTTTGGGGTGTTAGTGTTGTTGAGTTTGTTTGTGAGTGTGTGTAGGTTTACCGTGTCAAAGGCTTTGGACATGTCTAGGGCTATGGCAACTGTTCGTTGTGGTGGTTTTTGTTGATTGAAACCTGTGGCTATGATGTTGTGTATGTGGTGTAGTGCTGTGGTTGTGGAGTGTTGTTTTCGGAAGCCGTGTTGGTGAGAGGGTAGTTGAGTGTTGTTGGTAATGAAGGGTAGTATTACCTTTTCCATTGTTTTGGCTATTGGGCTGAGTAGTGCTATTGGTCTGTAAGATGGGCCGAGTGCGTGGTTTTTGTTGGGTTTTGGTATTGGGATTATTTTTGCAGTCTTCCATATTGCGGGGATGGTGTTGGTGTTGAGTGATGTGTTGTAAGTGTGTGTGAGTAGTGTTATTGCTTTGGGGCCTAGGTGTTTCAGATGTCTGATGTTTATGTTGTCTGGGCCTGTGGAGTTGTTGCTTTTGGAGCGTTGTAGTGCTTGTTTGACTTGTTGTTCTGTGATGGTTATGGGCGTGGTGTTGAGTTTTCGTATTTTGCGTTGTAGTTGTCTGTATGTTCTGTTGGTTTTGTGTTGTATTATGTTGGTGAATTGTTTGTTGAATGCTCGTGCTTTCTGTTTGTTGGATATTGCCGTGTGTTGTCCGAACTGTATTGTGGTGTTTTCTGGTGCTTTTTGTTCTTTGTTTGATAGTCTTGTTACTGTGTTCCAGAGTATGTGTTGTTTGTGTCTGTGGTTCCATGCATCCGTTAAGTGTTCTTTCCATAGCTCTTGTTTGTGTTTTTGGATTTGTGTGTCTATTTCTTTGTTTAGGTCTGTGATGCGTGGGTCTTGGTGGTTTTGTTGTCTGATGTCGTTTCTTTGGCTGATGAGTGTTCTGATGTGTTGTGGTAGGAGAAGTGATTTGCTTTTTATTTTTCCGTGGGGTATGTGGTGTTTGTCTGCTGTAAGTATGAGGTTTGTGAGCATGGTGTTGGCTGTGTGGATGTTGTCAGGTATGGTTATGTTCTCCAGTGCTGATTCTATTTCAGAGGTGTATCCTTCCCAGTCTGCTTTCCTGTAATTTGTGTAAGTTTGAAGGTGTTGTTGTAGGCGGAAAGGAGCACGCGTGTTGTGTGTGATTTTGATAGGAAGGTGGTCTGAACTGAGTGCGTGTATTGTGGTCCATGTTGTTCTGTTTGTGATGCTGTTGCTGGCTGTTGTGATGTCCGGTGATGTTGGTTGTTGGTTGATGTTTGTAGGTTTTCTGGTGGGTGTGTTTGCGTTTAGAGTGATTTGTTGGGAGTTTTGTAGTATGTCTGCAATGTGGGTGCCTCTGTGGTCGTCGTAGGGAGAGTGCCATTGTGTTGAGTGAGCGTTGATGTCTGCGGTTAGAATGGTGTTGTTCAGCGAGTTTATGTATTGGAAGGTGTTGGTGATGTCTGTGTCTTCTGTGGCGTGGTCTGGTCGGGTGGTATCTCTGGGGGGTATATACATGTTGCATATGTGTCGTCTTTTGTGGTTGGTTATGTGAATCTTTACGGTTTGAATTTCTGTAGTGTTGGTGTTAATGTTGTTGGGGATGTTCATGGGAGTGAATGTGTATCTACTGTATATCTATAAAAAAAATCCTCGTCTCACCCCTCAGGTGGTGTCCATCCCTCATTCAGCTGGGGTCCTCTACCAGAGGCCAGGAAGCTTGAGGGTTCTGCGCAGTATCCTTGCCGTTCCCAGCACTGCACATTTCTGGACTGAGATGTCCGATGTTGTTCCCGGGATCTGTTGCAACCACTCATCATCTAGTTTGGGGGTCACTGCCCCGAGTGCTCCGACCACCACAGGCACGACTGTCCCCTTTACCTTCCAGGCTCTCTCCAGCTCCTCTCTGAGCCCTTGGGATTTCTCGAGTTTCTCGTGTTCCTTCTTTCTGATGTTTCCAGCACTTGGGACCGCTACATCCACTACAACGGCTTTCCTCTGCCCTTTATCTATCATCAGGATATCTGGTTGGTTCGCCATTACCATCTTGTCAGTCTGGATCTGGAAGTCCCATAGGATCTTCGCTCTGTCATTCTCCACCACCTTCGGAGGTGTTTCCCATTTTGACCTTGGGGTTTCCAGTCCGTACTCCGCACAGATGTTTCGGTAGACTATGCCAGCCACCTGGTTATGGCGTTCCATATAGGCTTTCCCTGCCAGCACCTTACACCCTGCAGTTATGTGTTAGATCGTCTCAGGTGCCTCTTTGCACAACCTACACCTTGGGTCTTGTCTGGTGTGGTATATCTGGGCCTCAATGGCTCTAGTGCTCAGGGCCTGCTCCTGAGCAGCCAGGATGAGTGCCTCTGTACTGTCCTTCAGGCCAGCCCTCTCTAGCCACTGATGGGAATTCTTGAGATCGGCCACTTCAGTTATGGTCCGGTGGTACATCCCGTGTAGGGGCTTGTCCTCCGATGATGGTCCCTCTTCCAGCGCCTCATCCTCTGTTGCCCATTGTCTGAGACATTCTCTGAGTACGTCATCCGTTGGAGCCTTCTCCTTGATGTATTCATGGAGCTTGGATGTTTCATCCTGGACAGTTGCTCTCACACTCACTAGTCCCCAGCCGCTTTCCTTGTTGCCAGTTCAAGGTTGCCATTGGCTTGTGGTACACCGAGGTACTTGTAGCTGTCCTCAATGTCTGCTATTGTTCCTTCGGGGAGTGAGACCCCTTCAGTCCGGACTACCGTTCCTCTCTTAGTCACCATCCGACTATCACATCCCGATGTCGCTGCTGTAGATCCTGGTTGTGTGGATCAGGGAGTCTATGTCCCTTTCACTCTTAGCATACAGCTTTATGTCATCCATGTAGAGGAGGTGACTGATCGTAGCTTCATTTCTGAGGCTGTATCCATAGCCTGTCTTGGTGATTACTTGGCTTAGGGAGTTCAGTCCTATGCAGAACAGCAATGGGGAGAGTGCATCACCTTGGTATATGCCACATTTGATGGACACTTGGGTAAGTGGCTTGCCATTGGCTTCAAGTGTGGTTTTCCACATCCTCATCAAGTTCGCAACGAAGGCTCTTAGGGTCCTGTTCACCTTATACACATCCAAGCATTCAGTGATCCATGTATGTGGCATCGAGTCATAGGCTTTCTTTTAATCAATCCAGGCTGTGCACAGGTTGGTACATCGGGACCTGCAGTCTTGTGCGACTGTTCTGTCAACCAGGAGCTGATGTTTGGCTCCCCTGGTATCTCTACCAATGCCCTTCCGTGCTTCGCTCATGTATTGATCCATGTGTGCACTTATCTTAGCCGCAACATGAGCTTCCAAAATTGTGGAGGGACAGGTTATTGGCCGATAGTTGGATGCGACTGCACCCTTTGTGGGATCTTTCATGATAAGGATCGTTCGCCCTTCGGTTAGCCATCCTGGGTGAGTCCCATCCCTAGGCAGCTGGTTCATTTGTGCTGCTGGGCGCTCATGGAGTGCTGTGAGTCTCTTTAGCCAGTAAGTGTGGACCATGTCCGGGCCTGGTGCTGTCCAGTTCTTCATATTTGAGACTATTTCCTTTATGTCTGCCACTGTTAAGGTAATTGGGTTCTGTTCAGGGAGGTGTCTGTGCTCCTCTCTTTGGGTGACCAGCCATTGTGCACTGCTGTTATGTGCAACCTCCTTCTCCCATCTGCCTCCCCAGTACCTTTCAGTTTCCAGTCTTGGTGGATCAGCTCTGTTGTTAGGACCCTGCCACTGAGCGTACACTTTCGCAGGTTGTGTTGCAAACAGCCTGTTTATTCGTCTGGCCTCATTCTCTTTCGTGTACCGCTTTAGGCGGCTGGACAAGGCTTGGAGCCTTTGTTTCGAGTGCTTCATATATGGTCATCTGGATGTACCTCTCAGGATCGGCCTTTTCATCACACCTCTCTGGACCTCAGTCAATTGACTCACATCTTTCCGAGCCGCCTTGATCTTAGCCTCCAACCGTCTTTTCCATGGTCGGTAATGTATCTCATGGCTTCCATGGTTGCTCTTATAGCCAAGCATCTCAAGGATCACTGATGCTGAAGCGTATATCAGTTCATTTCCGTGATCGTTACGGTAAGGATCGCCCTCAGTGCTGAATTCACACTTTCCAAGAGACTTTCAGGTGGTACTTCACATAGCCGTTGTAATCGGATTCTAGGTTTCCCAGCTTTCATTCTTGCCATGATCTTAGCTTTCAGGTCAGTTGCTGCCTCGCTCAGCATTTCATTCATTGGGGCTGGCCTCCCAATCTCATCATCTGCATTCACTCTGGTATGAACTCCTCCTCTGATCTGGCAGCCTGGGGCCCCTCACCATGGAACCTGCGTTGTACCTCATCAATCTCAAGTTGTGACAGCAGTTGCCGTTTGTGGATGTTGGAACACTGAGTTACGAGTTGTTTCGTGGCCACCCGTGACTGTGGGTTTTGAAGTAACCATTTAGCCCACATTCTCTCCATGTAACCTCTCTGACTAGGCTTGCTTGAGTAGTAGCATTCCAACAGAGCCATGTTATTGCATCTTGCCCATCTCTGCTCCATTTTTCATCAAGGTGCTCTGGTTCCCCAGCACCTGACGCAGACCTTGTTTGGCCGGGCGACGTCTGAGCTGGCATGTCATTCATTTTATTGTCTCTCATCATTGTATGAGGTACGCATTAGCGTGAAGGCTCTTGCCCAAGGACCCACACTGGATGGTGTTATGTGCTCATTTTTTGCCCCAAGTGGGGAGCGGAGGGACGGGCGCTGGGGGGGGGGCCATCGTGGTGGGGCAGGCCCCTACGCGGGATGTGCCACCGGACCGTGGCTGAGGTGGCTGATCTCAAGAAGTCCTATCGGTGGCTGGAGGGGACTGGCCTGGGGGACAGCGCAGGGGCGCTCATCCTGGCTGCTCAGGAGCGGGCCTTGGGCGCCGGAGCCGTCGAGGCCCGGATGTGCCGCGCCGGACAGGACCCGGGGTGTGGGTTGTGCGGGGAGGCGCCTGGGACGATCCGGCACGTGGCTGCGGGGTGTGGGATGCTGGCAGGGGGGGCCTGCGTGGAGCGCCATGGCCAGGTGGCTGGCGTGGTCTGCCGAGGCATCTGTGCGGAGTGTGGACTGGGGGCCCCGGGGTCGGAGTGGGGGGCACCTCCGAGGGTGGTGGAGGGTGGCGGAGCGGGGATCCTGTGGGACTTCCGGATCCAGACTGGCGGGATGGTGGTGGCGAGCCAGCCAGATGTCGTGGTCGTGGATGGGGGGCGGAGGAGGGCCGTTGTGGTGGATGTGGCGGTCCCAGGTGGTGGAGGCATCGGGAGGGGGGAGCATGGGGGGCTCGGGGGGTACCAGGGGCTCGGGGAGGGGCTGGGGAGGGCCTGGGGGGTGGGGGTGGCGGTCGTGCCTGTGGTGGTCGGGGCGCTCGGGGCAGTGACCCCCGGACTGGATGGGTGGTTGCGACAGATCCCGGGACCAGCGTCGGACATCTCGGTCCGGAGGTGTGCGGTGCTGGGAGCGGCGGGGGTACTGCGCGGGGCCCTCGGGCTTCCTGGCCTCTGGTGGAGGACCCGAGCTGAATGAGGGACGGACACCACCCGAGGACACCTCCTATTGGCTCCATGATAAGAGCTCCACCCAGCAAAGAATTAACCCTTTAAAACCTGATTCTGAGCTTTCACAATTATTTACCGCCATTTGCGTAATATCTACAGTATACAGAAGGAATCAAGCAATTTTTACCAATGTATCTGTAGGTGATGTTTATTTATTATGTACACAGAGATAAAGAGTAATGGCACAGCTCTGCAGTATCTTTCCACTTTTATATATGTATGCTATACTAAATAACATGAATAGGGCACCATATAATGCAACAGTTATGCAACTCCCTAAATAATGATGTGAATTTTCAGTTGTTGCTAAATCAGTTAGGATGTTATAATTTGTGGTGTAGATGCGAATTTAGGAGAGCAGGACAATATATCGCATTGCAATTGGAGCAGCAGCTTGGTTGATGATGTCCCCAAACCGGCTCATCTATTATATTTGTCGTGCAATACAATGAAAATGAGCACAATTGCAAAACATAGGCTTCTTATATTTTAAAATAAAATAATCACGTTTACCGTTCTGGGGTTTCTACAATCATGAATGGAGGCATTATTTACAGCAGGTTGATGTTGTTGTTGTTGTTGTCGACCCCACCCGTGCCCCGACATTGGGGGACCGGGCCCTCACTCCGTCTCCCGGATCCCCAGACCCCCCTCCGCCGCCCAGCGGGCGAGCAGGGCCGCCACTCCGCTTGGGTTTCGCCAGAGGTCCTCCGGAGTCAGTGTGGTGGGTATGTTTGTGCAGGTGAACAGGTGTTGTGTGTCGTGCACTTGCGTGCCGCATAGCGCACAGAGTGGTGTTGGGTGTGTGTCCGGTGTAATGTTGTGTAGGTAGGAGTGGAGGGCTGGTGATTTGTTGGTTTGGAGTTGTGCTAGGAGTTGTCTGGTTCTGTGTGGTAGGTCTTGCTCTGATGGGTCTATTTCTGGTGCTGGTGCATGTATTACTTTGTTGTGTTGTCTGGTGTCCAAGTGTGTTTGTACAAAGTGGGTGTGTATGTCTTTCATGTTCTGTTTTATGGTGTCGTTGTTGGTGTCCTGTGGTGCTGTGTCTTTGTTGTGTGTGTAGTTGTTGTTGTGGAAGATTGTTTGTTTCTTTTGTCTGGGTGGTAGTGGTTGTTGAGTGAGTGGGTGTAGTGGGTGGGTTGGGTGTTGGGCTTTTTGTCTGATTTGCGATGCGTGTAGTTTTAGATGGGTGTTCAGTGGGAGAGTTTTTGTTTCCTCATGCAAGTGTTGTATGTTTGTGTCTTGTGTGCATCCTGTTGCTATTCTGAGTGCGGTGTTCTGTGTGGTCTGGAGTTTTGTCTTGTTTGTGTCCGATAGTGTTGGTGACCATATAGTGTTTGCGTATTCGAGGCGTGCGAGTGTGGTTGCTTTGTATGTGGTGAGTATAGTTTCTTTGGATTTTCCCCAGTGAGTGGTTGTTAAGGCTTTAAGTATTTTGTTTGATTGCTTGGCGCGGGTTAGAGTGTGTTGTGTGTGTTTTGAGAAGGTGAGTTTGGGGTCCCATGTTAATCCCAGTATTTTGCGTTCGCGGACTGTGGGTAGGGTGGTGTTATCTATTTGTAAAGTGAGTCTGTTGCTGTATTCTGCCGGATCCGGTGTGAACAGAGTGGTGGTGGTTTTGTCTGCGTTGAGTGTGAGTTGGTTCTGTTTTGTCCAGTTGTATATGTCGTGGAGATATTTTTGTACTTGTTGTTGTGCCTGTTGTGGTTTGACATGTGTGGATAGAATGGTGATGTCGTCTGCATATGTAACTGTGTGTACATTTGGAGGTGGTTGTGGTAAGTCTGCCATGTATATGTTGAATAGTGTTGGTGAAAGTACTCCCCCCTGTGGTACCCCCGTTTTCGTGTTTCTGTGTTCTGATGTTTCCCCCCGGTATTGAGTGTATTGTCTGCGTCCCCTTATGTAGTTGAAGATGTATTTGATGATGATGTTTGGGGTGTTAGTGTTGTTGAGTTTGTTTGTGAGTGTGTGTAGGTTTACCGTGTCAAAGGCTTTGGACATGTCTAGGGCTATGGCAACTGTTCGTTGTGGTGGTTTTTGTTGATTGAAACCTGTGGCTATGATGTTGTGTATGTGGTGTAGTGCTGTGGTTGTGGAGTGTTGTTTTCGGAAGCCGTGTTGGTGAGAGGGTAGTTGAGTGTTGTTGGTAATGAAGGGTAGTATTACCTTTTCCATTGTTTTGGCTATTGGGCTGAGTAGTGCTATTGGTCTGTAGGATGGGCCGAGTGCGTGGTTTTTGTTGGGTTTTGGTATTGGGATTATTTTTGCAGTCTTCCATATTGCGGGGATGGTGTTGGTGTTGAGTGATGTGTTGTAAGTGTGTGTGAGTAGTGTTATTGCTTTGGGGCCTAGGTGTTTCAGATGTCTGATGTTTATGTTGTCTGGGCCTGTGGAGTTGTTGCTTTTGGAGCGTTGTAGTGCTTGTTTGACTTGTTGTTCTGTGATGGTTATGGGCGTGGTGTTGAGTTTTCGTATTTTGCGTTGTAGTTGTCTGTATGTTCTGTTGGTTTTGTGTTGTATTATGTTGGTGAATTGTTTGTTGAATGCTCGTGCTTTCTGTTTGTTGGATATTGCCGTGTGTTGTCCGAACTGTATTGTGGTGTTTTCTGGTGCTTTTTGTTCTTTGTTAGATAGTCTTGTTACTGTGTTCCAGAGTATGTATTGTTTGTGTCTGTGGTTCCATGCATCCGTTAAGTGTTCTTTCCATAGCTCTTGTTTGTGTTTTTGGATTTGTGTGTCTATTTCTTTGTTTAGGTCTGTGATGCGTGGGTCTTGGTGGTTTTGTTGTCTGATGTCGTTTCTTTGGCTGATGAGTGTTCTGATGTGTTGTGGTAGGAGAAGTGATTTGCTTTTTATTTTTCCGTGGGGTATGTGGTGTTTGTCTGCTGTAAGTATGAGGTTTATGAGCATGGTGTTGGCTGTGTGGATGTTGTCAGGTATGGTTAAGTTCTCCAGTGCTGATTCTATTTCAGAGGTGTATCCTTCCCAGTCTGCTTTCCTGTAATTTGTGTAAGTTTGAAGGTGTTGTTGTAGGCGGAAAGGAGCACGCGTGTTGTGTGTGATTTTGATAGGAAGGTGGTCTGAACTGAGTGCGTGTATTGTGGTCCATGTTGTTCTGTTTGTGATGCTGTTGCTGGCTGTTGTGATGTCCGGTGATGTTGGTTGTTGGTTGATGTTTGTAGGTTTTCTGGTAGGTGTGTTTGCGTTTAGAGTGATTTGTTGGGAGTTCTGTAGTATGTCTGCAATGAGGGTGCCTCTGTGGTCGTCGTAGGGAGAGTGCCATTGTGTTGAGTGAGCGTTGATGTCTGCGGTTAGAATGGTGTTGTTCAGCGAGTTTATGTATTGGAAGGTGTTGGTGATGTCTGTGTCTTCTGTGGCGTGGTCTGGTCGGGTGGTATCTCTGGGGGGTATATACATGTTGCATATGTGTAGTCTTTTGTGGTTGGTTATGTGAATCTTTACGGTTTGAATTTCTGTAGTGTTGGTGTTAATGTTGTTGGGGATGTTCATGGGAGTGAATGTGACTGATTTGTGAATGTATGTGAGCAGTCCTCCTCCTCCCTTGTGTTCTCTGTCTTTCCTAATGCTGGTGTAGTTGGTGAGACGAGGTGTGTTGTGTTGTTTTTCTAGTTTGGTTTCTTGTATGGTGATGATGTCTGCGTGCTGTTGTGAGGAAAGTTCTTCTAGTTCTGTTTTCTTGTTTTGGATGCCGTTGATGTTTATTTGTAGTATGGTCAGTGTGTGTTTGTTGTTTTTGTTGGTGGGTGTTGTTCTTTGTGGGTTGTTCGGGGGTTGTGGTGTTGGGGTGTTTGTTGTTTGCGTGTGTGTTCTGCATGTCCACGTGTTTGTGTATTGGCGGGTGGTGATGCCGGAGCAATGTCTGTGTATCCAGTGTGGGTGTGTTGAGTTGCATCTGAGTGAGGTTTGTCTGCGTGTGATGATTCTATTGCAGCTATTGCAGGTCCAGGTTTGGGGGGGTGGTCTTGTGTTTGTTGTATCTCTGTTGGAGTTGTCTGTCCGTGTTGCCTTTGAGGGTAGTGTTGGTGAGGCGAGTGTGTTGTTTTGGTCTGTTTGTGCTCTGCTGCCTGTTGGTGTCCTACGAGGTGTTGTTGTTCGTGGTGGTGTTTTGGGATGTAGTCTGCATTTCCATGTTATGTTGTATTGTCTAGTGTTTATGTTTGTGCAATGTTTGTGTACCCAGTGTGGTGTGTGGTGGTTGCATCTGAAGGATGTCTGTCTTCTTGTAATCTGTTGTGTGCAAATGTCGCATGTCCAGGTAGTTTGTTGTGTGTGTGTTTGTTGCGTGCGTGAGAGTGTCTGTGTGGGCCCCGGATTTGTCTCTTTGTCCCCCGCCTGGAGCAAAAGGTCCGCCCGCCACCCTGCCAGGTTCAGGGGGCGGTTAGCCGAAAAAAAAAAAAAAACGGCCGTAAGGGCACCCCGTTCGGGGTGCAGGGATTGGTTCCTTGATTTGTCCCCCCGTTCGGGGGGAACCCTCCAACTGCGAGTAAGCCAAGGAGTTTGGAGGTAGAGCGGGTTGACAGCAGTGTGATCGAGCAGATTAGATAGAGTAGAATTTGAATGGGGCTTCACTGATTTATTTCATACAATTAATATCTAAAACACAGTTGAAAAATATTTGATTGTTAAAATATTTAAATACAAGAACTATATCAAGAAATTAACAAAACATAGTTTTTTTAGTTAGGAGAAAAGTCTAAAAACATATCACAAATGACAAACGTTGTGCCTCTCCTCCTCCTGTTCTTCAATGAAGCTGATCACCCTCCAGCTCCCGTTAGAAACATCGTGCTGCTGAAGGTGTGCCGGCAGAATGGTTGTGATACAGGAGGTGCTGTGGACTCTCCCAGAAACGAGGACCTAGTTTAGTTGTAGATCCAGTAAAACATAGTGCAAATGTGACATTATTTATAATGCACAGTTACAGTCTTGTGAATATTAAAAAATGTACTTCATGTAATGCAGGAAGCGAATATTTCAAACGAACTAAGGCAGCAAACAGTAAGAGCAAAATCGTGTTCCAAACATTAACTCTTTTTTTAAATGTCAATTAGCTTGTGAGTAATAAGACAAAATGTGACTGTCAGACAGAGAACTGTCAGAGCAAACGGCAGATTTTAGAAAGTCCTGCCGAAATAAATCTGCACCCGACTGCGACTGTCAGCGTTGAACTGCCGCCATTGCTGTCAAAGTCAGACACATCTCCAAAATTGTTGGAGCAAATTTTTAAGCAGGCTTCATCTTGATAAATTGACCACGTATTTGACATTTACACCATAACGTTACCGCCTAAAATAATCGTAAAACAAAATTTTGTGTAACAACAAGAGTAATATGTACCCCAAAAGCTTTCAAAGCGTCTGAAAGTTTTCTCCTCCGTTTTTGTTGGGGCTTGGCTCGAAATGCATCATGATTGGCCGCCCGAAGTCCACGTGTCTGTCGGACGTGCTCTCATTGGTCTACAATACCATCACGGATGAATAAATACTCAAAGGGCTTGCCAGGCAAGCCCTTTGAACCCTTTAAATACTCAATGGGCTTGCCTGGCAAGCCCTTTGAGTATTTATTCCATTTTGCCCACTAGTTCACTAGTAAGGTCATTTTGACGCTTACTAGTGAACATGTAAGGCCATAAATGTGCCCACTAGTTCACTAGTAAGATCATTTTGAGGCTTACTAGTTGACATGTAAGCCACAAAACGCCCGCTAGTTCACTAGTAAGATAATTTTGAGGCTTCTAGTGAACATGTAAGCCACAGAACGCCCACTAGTTCACTAGTGAGATCATTTTGACGCTTACTAGTGAACATGTAAGCCACAAAACGCTCACTAGTTCACTAGTAAGGTCATTTTGACGCTTACTAGTGAACATGTAAGCCACAAAACGCTCACTGGTTCACTAGTAAGGTAATTTTGACGCTTACTAGTGAACATGTAAGCCACAAAACGCCCACTAGTTCCCTAGTAAGATCATTTTGACACTTATTTATGAACATGTCAGCCACAAAACGCTCACTCGTTCACTAGTAAGATCATTTTGACGCTTACTAGTGAACATGTAAGCCACAAAACGCCCACTAGTTCACTAGTAAGGTCATTTTGACGCTTACTAGTGAACATGTAAGCCACAAAACGCCCACTAGTTCACTAGTAAGATCATTTTGACGCTTACTAGTGAACATGTAAGGCCATAAATGTGCCCACTAGTTCACTAGTAAGTTCATTTTGAGGCTTACTAGTTGACATGTAAGCCACACATCGCCTACTAGTTCACTAGTAAGATCATTTTGAGGCTTACTAGTGAACATGTAAGCCACAAAACGCCCAATAGTTCACTAGTAAGATCATTTTGACGCTTACTAGTGAACATGTAAGCCACAAAACGCTCACTAGTTTACTAGTAAGGTCATTTTGACGCTTACTAGTGAACATGTAAGCCACAAAACGCTCACTAGTAAGGTCATTTTGACGCTTACTAGTGAACATGTAAGCCGCAAAACGCCCACTAGTTCACTAATAAGATTATTTTGACGCTTACTACTGAACATTTAAGGCCATAAATGTGCCCACTAGTTCACTGGTAAGATGATTTTGACGCTTACTAGTGAACATGTAAGGCCATAAATGTGCCCACTTGTAGTGCTAGTGACATTACACTGTACTTGCATTAAATGCAAATAAGGATGATTACGAAAACATGTAACGGTATCCTATTGGCTGTACGTTTCAAAATAGTGTCATCCCACCAGTCAGGGCTCATGATTTTGGAAATTCTGTGCCCACTTAGTTTTTTAAAACAACAATGGCGGACAGTGTCCTGAGACGTATTCGGCGAAGGTGCAGGGCAATAGAGAGTGCCTGTCATCAAGGGTCTGCCGGTGAAAGTGAAGCACGCGCGATAAACATTTCAATTGCTAATTTAAGAAGAGTTAGTAACCAGTTTAGCGCTGATACTATTCAAAGTTTGATTCAAAGTCCAATAGATCTCCGATCTGTCATCATTGCGGGACCCACTCCTAATGGTGGACGTGTTTGTTCCCATGTGGCACATCGTTTGCACACAGGTAAAATGGCTACCATTTTTTGTCATTGGTTTTTCGTATGTATTTTTATTCAAACTACACACGGGTTTTACTGACGACTTGCTGTGACTTACCTTCTATCACCCTGTCAAACGTCGTTTTATACCAGTGGTTTTCCTGCAAATCAGTAGACTATTAAGTAACGCGATGGCTGTACACTTTTAAGCAATAACTAGTGATCTTTTAGTTATTCAATTATAAGTTTGAATTATTTTTTTCTTGAGTAAAATGGTTAGAGAAAATAGCTGCTCGTGGTTTTGAAGCTGCATATACTTTTATGTACATCTGTGTCTATATGCCTGTACTGTATACAGTATATAAAAAACACGTAGTGATTCGTTTGCTTGAATTCCTTAATCCTTTTATTTCCATACTTTAGGTAGACGAGGAAGACCAGCACTTGACATTACAAGTGATCAAATTGAACTGCTCCCCACTCAGGGCTTTACAGTGAGAGCCATCACTGAGATGTTGTGTTGTTCCTCTTCATACCTGCATAAAAAAATGAAGTTTTTTCAGATTTCAGCCAGAAATAGATTTACTCCCATTCATGATGTTGACCTGGAAGAGCATGTCAGAAGATTGCACAGCCAATTTCCCAGATCAGGCTCGGAAGCAAGTGTTCTGCTACATACTCTTGTCCCTTCATGTATATATCATTATATTCATTGTGAAAGTGTACTTTCTTTATTGTGTTGTTTTATGAACCTGTTGCAGATGATGAGGGCATACCTGCGTGCTGATGGTATTGTAGTACAAAGAAAAAGAGTTCGAGAAATCCTCAACCGTATTGAGCCAGCTGCTGCAGCCCAGAGATGGAGACAGACTGTGGCTAGAAGAACATACTATGTGCCATTCCCCAATAGTTTATGGCACATAGATGGGCATATGCGTCTCATTCGGTAATAAGGGATCATCTTATATTTGTACTCGTGGGAGCATTAGAAAGCCATATTGTATGGACAGCACAGATTAAATTGAATTTTATCATTTGTATATCCAAGTTACACAAACTCCAAATTGCCTCCATGTAGTCTTAAGTGCACAGCAATACCTTCTCTACCGAGATGATATTTCAAACAAGATATGAAACTTGATTGTTTTCTTGTATTTAATCATTATTCTTTTCATGTTTGTTTTACAGGTGGGTGTTTGTGACACATGCCGGCATTGATGGGAATTCCAGGCTAATAACGTACCTTCAACTGGAGCACAGACAACACAGCTTTGACAGTGTTGAAATATTTTGTCCAAGCCACCTGCCTGTATGGGTTACCCTCCAGAGTAAGATCCGACCATGGTGGTGAAAACACTGGTTGCTCTTTTAATGAACCTACTGCAGGGACAAGACACCAAAATTATTTCTAGCTCCAGCCAACACCCCCTCACAATTTACTCACACCTCCCATGGCCTGATTATCCACCAACAGGGGCCCTTTTTGGATTATCATTTTGGCATAGGAACTTTCCTTTCCTATCCTAACCGAGTGAGATGAGCCGGTAGCACCTGGAGCAAAGATCGTCTAAATTTTAATAATGCTTAGGAAAGGTTCTGACCATCCTTTACGAAAGGAAAGGAGATATATTATGCAGCAGGAATATTTAAAGGGGGAGTCTTTTTTTATGTTGTTGTTGTTGTTGTTGTCGACCCCACCCGTGCCCCGACATTGGGGGACCGGGCCCTCACTCCGTCTCCCGGATCCCCAGACCCCCCTCCTCCGCCCAGCGGGCGAGCAGGGCCGCCACTCCGCTTGGGTTTCGCCAGAGGTCCTCCGGAGTCAGTGTGGTGGGTATGTTTGTGCAGGTGAACAGGTGTTGTGTGTCGTGCACTTGCGTGCCGCATAGCGCACAGAGTGGTGTTGGGTGTGTGTCCGGTGTAATGTTGTGTAGGTAGGAGTGGAGGGCTGGTGATTTGTTGGTTCGGAGTTGTGCTAGGAGTTGTCTGGTTCTGTGTGGTAGGTCTTGCTCTGATGGGTCTTTTTCTGGTGCTGGTGCATGTATTACTTTGTTGTGTTGTCTGGTGTCCAAGTGTGTTTGTACAAAGTGGGTGTGTATGTCTTTCATGTTCTGTTTTATGGTGTCGTTGTTGGTGTCCTGTGGTGCTGTGTCTTTGTTGTGTGTGTAGTTGTTGTTGTGGAAGATTGTTTGTTTCTTTTGTCTGGGTGGTGGTGGTTGTTGAGTGAGTGGGTGTAGTGGGTGGGTTGGGTGTTGGGCTTTTTGTCTGATTTGCAATGCGTGTAGTTTTAGATGGGTGTTCAGTGGGAGAGTTTTTGTTTCCTCATGCAAGTGTTGTATGTTTGTGTCTTGTGTGCATCCTGTTGCTATTCTGAGTACTGTGTTCTGTGTGGTCTGGAGTTTTGTCTTGTTTGTGTCCGATAGTGTTGGTGACCATATAGTGTTTGCGTATTCGAGGCGTGTGAGTGTGGTTGCTTTGTATGTGGTGAGTATAGTTTCTTTGGATTTTCCCCAGTGAGTGGTTGTTAAGGCTTTAAGTATTTTGTTTGATTGCTTGGCGCGGGTTAGAGTGTGTTGTGTGTGTTTTGAGAAGGTGAGTTTGGGGTCCCATGTTAATCCCAGTATTTTGGGTTCGCGGACTGTGGGTAGGGTGGTGTTATCTATTTGTAAAGTGAGCCTGTTGCTGTATTCTGCCGGATCCGGTGTGAACAGAGTGGTGGTGGTTTTGTCTGCGTTGAGTGTGAGTTGGTTCTGTTTTGTCCAGTTGTATATGTCGTGGAGATATTTTTGTACTTGTTGTTGTGCCTGTTGTGGTTTGACATGTGTGGATAGAATGGTGATGTCGTCTGCATATGTAACTGTGTGTACATTTGGAGGTGGTTGTGGTAAGTCTGCCATGTATATGTTGAATAGTGTTGGTGAAAGTACTCCCCCCTGTGGTACCCCCGTTTTCGTGTTTCTGTGTTCTGATGTTTCCCCCCGGTATTGAGTGTATTGTCTGCGTCCCCTTATGTAGTTGAAGATGTATTTGATGATGATGTTTGGGGTGTTAGTGTTGTTGAGTTTGTTTGTGAGTGTGTGTAGGTTTACCGTGTCAAAGGCTTTGGACATGTCTCGGGCTATGGCAACTGTTCGTTGTGGTGATTTTTGTTGATTGAAACCTGTGGCTATGATGTTGTGTATGTGGTGTAGTGCTGTGGTTGTGGAGTGTTGTTTTCGGAAGCCGTGTTGGTGAGAGGGTAGTTGAGTGTTGTTGGTAATGAAGGGTAGTATTACCTTTTCCATTGTTTTGGCTATTGGGCTGAGTAGTGCTATTGGTCTGTAGGATGGGCCGAGTGCGTGGTTTTTGTTGGGTTTTGGTATTGGGATTATTTTTGCAGTCTTCCATATTGCGGGGATGGTGTTGGTGTTGAGTGATGTGTTGTAAGTGTGTGTGAGTAGTGTTATTGCTTTGGGGCCTAGGTGTTTCAGATGTCTGATGTTTATGTTGTCTGGGCCTGTGGAGTTGTTGCTTTTGGAGCGTTGTAGTGCTTGTTTGACTTGTTGTTCTGTGATGGTTATGGGCGTGGTGTTGAGTTTTCGTATTTTGCGTTGTAGTTGTCTGTATGTTCTGTTGGTTTTGTGTTGTATTATGTTGGTGAATTGTTTGTTGAATGCTCGTGCTTTCTGTTTGTTGGATATTGCCGTGTGTTGTCCGAACTGTATTGTGGTGTTTTCTGGTGCTTTTTGTTCTTTGTTTGATAGTCTTGTTACTGTGTTCCAGAGTATGTGTTGTTTGTGTCTGTGGTTCCATGCATCCGTTAAGTGTTCTTTCCATAGCTCTTGTTTGTGTTTTTGGATTTGTGTGTCTATTTCTTTGTTTAGGTCTGTGATGCGTGGGTCTTGGTGGTTTTGTTGTCTGATGTCGTTTCTTTGGCTGATGAGTGTTCTGATGTGTTGTGGTAGGAGAAGTGATTTGCTTTTTATTTTTCCGTGGGGTATGTGGTGTTTGTCTGCTGTAAGTATGAGGTTTGTGAGCATGGTGTTGGCTGTGTGGATGTTGTCAGGTATGGTTATGTTCTCCAGTGCTGATTCTATTTCAGAGGTGTATCCTTCCCAGTCTGCTTTCCTGTAATTTGTGTAAGTTTGAAGGTGTTGTTGTAGGCGGAAAGGAGCACGCGTGTTGTGTGTGATTTTGATAGGAAGGTGGTCTGAACTGAGTGCGTGTATTGTGGTCCATGTTGTTCTGTTTGTGATGCTGTTGCTGGCTGTTGTGATGTCCGGTGATGTTGGTTGTTGGTTGATGTTTGTAGGTTTTCTGGTGGGTGTGTTTGCGTTTAGAGTGATTTGTTGGGAGTTTTGTAGTATGTCTGCAATGTGGGTGCCTCTGTGGTCGTCGTAGGGAGAGTGCCATTGTGTTGAGTGAGCGTTGATGTCTGCGGTTAGAATGGTGTTGTTCAGCGAGTTTATGTATTGGAAGGTGTTGGTGATGTCTGTGTCTTCTGTGGCGTGGTCTGGTCGGGTGGTATCTCTGGGGGGTATATACATGTTGCATATGTGTCGTCTTTTGTGGTTGGTTATGTGAATCTTTACGGTTTGAATTTCTGTAGTGTTGGTGTTAATGTTGTTGGGGATGTTCATGGGAGTGAATGTGTATCTACTGTATATCTATAAAAAAAATCCTCGTCTCACCCCTCAGGTGGTGTCCATCCCTCATTCAGCTGGGGTCCTCTACCAGAGGCCAGGAAGCTTGAGGGTTCTGCGCAGTATCCTTGCCGTTCCCAGCACTGCACATTTCTGGACTGAGATGTCCGATGTTGTTCCCGGGATCTGTTGCAACCACTCATCATCTAGTTTGGGGGTCACTGCCCCGAGTGCTCCGACCACCACAGGCACGACTGTCCCCTTTACCTTCCAGGCTCTCTCCAGCTCCTCTCTGAGCCCTTGGGATTTCTCGAGTTTCTCGTGTTCCTTCTTTCTGATGTTTCCAGCACTTGGGACCGCTACATCCACTACAACGGCTTTCCTCTGCCCTTTATCTATCATCAGGATATCTGGTTGGTTCGCCATTACCATCTTGTCAGTCTGGATCTGGAAGTCCCATAGGATCTTCGCTCTGTCATTCTCCACCACCTTCGGAGGTGTTTCCCATTTTGACCTTGGGGTTTCCAGTCCGTACTCCGCACAGATGTTTCGGTAGACTATGCCAGCCACCTGGTTATGGCGTTCCATATAGGCTTTCCCTGCCAGCACCTTACACCCTGCAGTTATGTGTTAGATCGTCTCAGGTGCCTCTTTGCACAACCTACACCTTGGGTCTTGTCTGGTGTGGTATATCTGGGCCTCAATGGCTCTAGTGCTCAGGGCCTGCTCCTGAGCAGCCAGGATGAGTGCCTCTGTACTGTCCTTCAGGCCAGCCCTCTCTAGCCACTGATGGGAATTCTTGAGATCGGCCACTTCAGTTATGGTCCGGTGGTACATCCCGTGTAGGGGCTTGTCCTCCGATGATGGTCCCTCTTCCAGCGCCTCATCCTCTGTTGCCCATTGTCTGAGACATTCTCTGAGTACGTCATCCGTTGGAGCCTTCTCCTTGATGTATTCATGGAGCTTGGATGTTTCATCCTGGACAGTTGCTCTCACACTCACTAGTCCCCAGCCGCTTTCCTTGTTGCCAGTTCAAGGTTGCCATTGGCTTGTGGTACACCGAGGTACTTGTAGCTGTCCTCAATGTCTGCTATTGTTCCTTCGGGGAGTGAGACCCCTTCAGTCCGGACTACCGTTCCTCTCTTAGTCACCATCCGACTATCACATCCCGATGTCGCTGCTGTAGATCCTGGTTGTGTGGATCAGGGAGTCTATGTCCCTTTCACTCTTAGCATACAGCTTTATGTCATCCATGTAGAGGAGGTGACTGATCGTAGCTTCATTTCTGAGGCTGTATCCATAGCCTGTCTTGGTGATTACTTGGCTTAGGGAGTTCAGTCCTATGCAGAACAGCAATGGGGAGAGTGCATCACCTTGGTATATGCCACATTTGATGGACACTTGGGTAAGTGGCTTGCCATTGGCTTCAAGTGTGGTTTTCCACATCCTCATCAAGTTCGCAACGAAGGCTCTTAGGGTCCTGTTCACCTTATACACATCCAAGCATTCAGTGATCCATGTATGTGGCATCGAGTCATAGGCTTTCTTTTAATCAATCCAGGCTGTGCACAGGTTGGTACATCGGGACCTGCAGTCTTGTGCGACTGTTCTGTCAACCAGGAGCTGATGTTTGGCTCCCCTGGTATCTCTACCAATGCCCTTCCGTGCTTCGCTCATGTATTGATCCATGTGTGCACTTATCTTAGCCGCAACATGAGCTTCCAAAATTGTGGAGGGACAGGTTATTGGCCGATAGTTGGATGCGACTGCACCCTTTGTGGGATCTTTCATGATAAGGATCGTTCGCCCTTCGGTTAGCCATCCTGGGTGAGTCCCATCCCTAGGCAGCTGGTTCATTTGTGCTGCTGGGCGCTCATGGAGTGCTGTGAGTCTCTTTAGCCAGTAAGTGTGGACCATGTCCGGGCCTGGTGCTGTCCAGTTCTTCATATTTGAGACTATTTCCTTTATGTCTGCCACTGTTATGGTAATTGGGTTCTGTTCAGGGAGGTGTCTGTGCTCCTCTCTTTGGGTGACCAGCCATTGTGCACTGCTGTTATGTGCAACCTCCTTCTCCCATCTGCCTCCCCAGTACCTTTCAGTTTCCAGTCTTGGTGGATCAGCTCTGTTGTTAGGACCCTGCCACTGAGCGTACACTTTCGCAGGTTGTGTTGCAAACAGCCTGTTTATTCGTCTGGCCTCATTCTCTTTCGTGTACCGCTTTAGGCGGCTGGACAAGGCTTGGAGCCTTTGTTTCGAGTGCTTCATATATGGTCATCTGGATGTACCTCTCAGGATCGGCCTTTTCATCACACCTCTCTGGACCTCAGTCAATTGACTCACATCTTTCCGAGCCGCCTTGATCTTAGCCTCCAACCGTCTTTTCCATGGTCGGTAATGTATCTCATGGCTTCCATGGTTGCTCTTATAGCCAAGCATCTCAAGGATCACTGATGCTGAAGCGTATATCAGTTCATTTCCGTGATCGTTACGGTAAGGATCGCCCTCAGTGCTGAATTCACACTTTCCAAGAGACTTTCAGGTGGTACTTCACATAGCCGTTGTAATCGGATTCTAGGTTTCCCAGCTTTCATTCTTGCCATGATCTTAGCTTTCAGGTCAGTTGCTGCCTCGCTCAGCATTTCATTCATTGGGGCTGGCCTCCCAATCTCATCATCTGCATTCACTCTGGTATGAACTCCTCCTCTGATCTGGCAGCCTGGGGCCCCTCACCATGGAACCTGCGTTGTACCTCATCAATCTCAAGTTGTGACAGCAGTTGCCGTTTGTGGATGTTGGAACACTGAGTTACGAGTTGTTTCGTGGCCACCCGTGACTGTGGGTTTTGAAGTAACCATTTAGCCCACATTCTCTCCATGTAACCTCTCTGACTAGGCTTGCTTGAGTAGTAGCATTCCAACAGAGCCATGTTATTGCATCTTGCCCATCTCTGCTCCATTTTTCATCAAGGTGCTCTGGTTCCCCAGCACCTGACGCAGACCTTGTTTGGCCGGGCGACGTCTGAGCTGGCATGTCATTCATTTTATTGTCTCTCATCATTGTATGAGGTACGCATTAGCGTGAAGGCTCTTGCCCAAGGACCCACACTGGATGGTGTTATGTGCTCATTTTTTGCCCCAAGTGGGGAGCGGAGGGACGGGCGCTGGGGGGGGGGGCCATCGTGGTGGGGCAGGCCCCTACGCGGGATGTGCCACCGGACCGTGGCTGAGGTGGCTGATCTCAAGAAGTCCTATCGGTGGCTGGAGGGGACTGGCCTGGGGGACAGCGCAGGGGCGCTCATCCTGGCTGCTCAGGAGCGGGCCTTGGGCGCCGGAGCCGTCGAGGCCCGGATGTGCCGCGCCGGACAGGACCCGGGGTGTGGGTTGTGCGGGGAGGCGCCTGGGACGATCCGGCACGTGGCTGCGGGGTGTGGGATGCTGGCAGGGGGGGCCTGCGTGGAGCGCCATGGCCAGGTGGCTGGCGTGGTCTGCCGAGGCATCTGTGCGGAGTGTGGACTGGGGGCCCCGGGGTCGGAGTGGGGGGCACCTCCGAGGGTGGTGGAGGGTGGCGGAGCGGGGATCCTGTGGGACTTCCGGATCCAGACTGGCGGGATGGTGGTGGCGAGCCAGCCAGATGTCGTGGTCGTGGATGGGGGGCGGAGGAGGGCCGTTGTGGTGGATGTGGCGGTCCCAGGTGGTGGAGGCATCGGGAGGGGGGAGCATGGGGGGCTCGGGGGGTACCAGGGGCTCGGGGAGGGGCTGGGGAGGGCCTGGGGGGTGGGGGTGGCGGTCGTGCCTGTGGTGGTCGGGGCGCTCGGGGCAGTGACCCCCGGACTGGATGGGTGGTTGCGACAGATCCCGGGACCAGCGTCGGACATCTCGGTCCGGAGCTGTGCGGTGCTGGGAGCGGCGGGGGTACTGCGCGGGGCCCTCGGGCTTCCTGGCCTCTGGTGGAGGACCCGAGCTGAATGAGGGACGGACACCACCCGAGGACACCTCCTATTGGCTCCATGATAAGAGCTCCACCCAGCAAAGAATTAACCCTTTAAAACCTGATTCTGAGCTTTCACAATTATTTACCGCCATTTGCGTAATATCTACAGTATACAGAAGGAATCAAGCAATTTTTACCAATGTATCTGTAGGTGATGTTTATTTATTATGTACACAGAGATAAAGAGTAATGGCACAGCTCTGCAGTATCTTTCCACTTTTATATATGTATGCTATACTAAATAAAATGAATAGGGCACCATATAATGCAACAGTTATGCAACTCCCTAAATAATGATGTGAATTTTCAGTTGTTGCTAAATCAGTTAGGATGTTATAATTTGTGGTGTAGATGCGAATTTAGGAGAGCAGGACAATATATCGCATTGCAATTGGAGCAGCAGCTTGGTTGATGATGTCCCCAAACCGGCTCATCTATTATATTTGTCGTGCAATACAATGAAAATGAGCACAATTGCAAAACATAGGCTTCTTATATTTTAAAATAAAATAATCACATGTTTACCGTTCTGGGGTTTCTACAATCATGAATGGAGGCATTATTTACAGCAGGTTGATGTTGTTGTTGTTGTTGTCGACCCCACCCGTGCCCCGACATTGGGGGACCGGGCCCTCACTCCGTCTCCCGGATCCCCAGACCCCCCTCCGCCGCCCAGCGGGCGAGCAGGGCCGCCACTCCGCTTGGGTTTCGCCAGAGGTCCTCCGGAGTCAGTGTGGTGGGTATGTTTGTGCAGGTGAACAGGTGTTGTGTGTCGTGCACTTGCGTGCCGCATAGCGCACAGAGTGGTGTTGGGTGTGTGTCCGGTGTAATGTTGTGTAGGTAGGAGTGGAGGGCTGGTGATTTGTTGGTTTGGAGTTGTGCTAGGAGTTGTCTGGTTCTGTGTGGTAGGTCTTGCTCTGATGGGTCTATTTCTGGTGCTGGTGCATGTATTACTTTGTTGTGTTGTCTGGTGTCCAAGTGTGTTTGTACAAAGTGGGTGTGTATGTCTTTCATGTTCTGTTTTATGGTGTCGTTGTTGGTGTCCTGTGGTGCTGTGTCTTTGTTGTGTGTGTAGTTGTTGTTGTGGAAGATTGTTTGTTTCTTTTGTCTGGGTGGTAGTGGTTGTTGAGTGAGTGGGTGTAGTGGGTGGGTTGGGTGTTGGGCTTTTTGTCTGATTTGCGATGCGTGTAGTTTTAGATGGGTGTTCAGTGGGAGAGTTTTTGTTTCCTCATGCAAGTGTTGTATGTTTGTGTCTTGTGTGCATCCTGTTGCTATTCTGAGTGCGGTGTTCTGTGTGGTCTGGAGTTTTGTCTTGTTTGTGTCCGATAGTGTTGGTGACCATATAGTGTTTGCGTATTCGAGGCGTGTGAGTGTGGTTGCTTTGTATGTGGTGAGTATAGTTTCTTTGGATTTTCCCCAGTGAGTGGTTGTTAAGGCTTTAAGTATTTTGTTTGATTGCTTGGCGCGGGTTAGAGTGTGTTGTGTGTGTTTTGAGAAGGTGAGTTTGGGGTCCCATGTTAATCCCAGTATTTTGGGTTCGCGGACTGTGGGTAGGGTGGTGTTATCTATTTGTAAAGTGAGCCTGTTGCTGTATTCTGCCGGATCCGGTGTGAACAGAGTGGTGGTGGTTTTGTCTGCGTTGAGTATGAGTTGGTTCTGTTTTGTCCAGTTGTATATGTCGTGGAGATATTTTTGTACTTGTTGTTGTGCCTGTTGTGGTTTGACATGTGTGGATAGAATGGTGATGTCGTCTGCATATGTAACTGTGTGTACATTTGGAGGTGGTTGTGGTAAGTCTGCCATGTATATGTTGAATAGTGTTGGTGAAAGTACTCCCCCCTGTGGTACCCCCGTTTTCGTGTTTCTGTGTTCTGATGTTTCCCCCCGGTATTGAGTGTATTGTCTGCGTCCCCTTATGTAGTTGAAGATGTATTTGATGATGATGTTTGGGGTGTTAGTGTTGTTGAGTTTGTTTGTGAGTGTGTGTAGGTTTACCGTGTCAAAGGCTTTGGACATGTCTAGGGCTATGGCAACTGTTCGTTGTGGTGGTTTTTGTTGATTGAAACCTGTGGCTATGATGTTGTGTATGTGGTGTAGTGCTGTGGTTGTGGAGTGTTGTTTTCGGAAGCCGTGTTGGTGAGAGGGTAGTTGAGTGTTGTTGGTAATGAAGGGTAGTATTACCTTTTCCATTGTTTTGGCTATTGGGCTGAGTAGTGCTATTGGTCTGTAAGATGGGCCGAGTGCGTGGTTTTTGTTGGGTTTTGGTATTGGGATTATTTTTGCAGTCTTCCATATTGCGGGGATGGTGTTGGTGTTGAGTGATGTGTTGTAAGTGTGTGTGAGTAGTGTTATTGCTTTGGGGCCTAGGTGTTTCAGATGTCTGATGTTTATGTTGTCTGGGCCTGTGGAGTTGTTGCTTTTGGAGCGTTGTAGTGCTTGTTTGACTTGTTGTTCTGTGATGGTTATGGGCGTGGTGTTGAGTTTTCGTATTTTGCGTTGTAGTTGTCTGTATGTTCTGTTGGTTTTGTGTTGTATTATGTTGGTGAATTGTTTGTTGAATGCTCGTGCTTTCTGTTTGTTGGATATTGCCGTGTGTTGTCCGAACTGTATTGTGGTGTTTTCTGGTGCTTTTTGTTCTTTGTTTGATAGTCTTGTTACTGTGTTCCAGAGTATGTGTTGTTTGTGTCTGTGGTTCCATGCATCCGTTAAGTGTTCTTTCCATAGCTCTTGTTTGTGTTTTTGGATTTGTGTGTCTATTTCTTTGTTTAGGTCTGTGATGCGTGGGTCTTGGTGGTTTTGTTGTCTGATGTCGTTTCTTTGGCTGAGTGTTCTGATGTGTTGTGGTAGGAGAAGTGATTTGCTTTTTATTTTTCCGTGGGGTATGTGGTGTTTGTCTGCTGTAAGTATGAGGTTTGTGAGCATGGTGTTGGCTGTGTGGATGTTGTCAGGTATGGTTATGTTCTCCAGTGCTGATTCTATTTCAGAGGTGTATCCTTCCCAGTCTGCTTTCCTGTAATTTGTGTAAGTTTGAAGGTGTTGTTGTAGGCGGAAAGGAGCACGCGTGTTGTGTGTGATTTTGATAGGAAGGTGGTCTGAACTGAGTGCGTGTATTGTGGTCCATGTTGTTCTGTTTGTGATGCTGTTGCTGGCTGTTGTGATGTCCGGTGATGTTGGTTGTTGGTTGATGTTTGTAGGTTTTTTGGTGGGTGTGTTTGCGTTTAGAGTGATTTGTTGGGAGTTTTGTAGTATGTCTGCAATGTGGGTGCCTCTGTGGTCGTCGTAGGGAGAGTGCCATTGTGTTGAGTGAGCGTTGATGTCTGCGGTTAGAATGGTGTTGTTCAGCGAGTTTATGTATTGGAAGGTGTTGGTGATGTCTGTGTCTTCTGTGGCGTGGTCTGGTCGGGTGGTATCTCTGGGGGGTATATACATGTTGCATATGTGTAGTCTTTTGTGGTTGGTTATGTGAATCTTTACGGTTTGAATTTCTGTACTGTTGGTGTTATTGTTGTTGGGGATGTTCATGGGAGTGAATGTGTATCTACTGTATATCTATAAAAAAAATCCTCGTCTCACCCCTCAGGTGGTGTCCATCCCTCATTCAGCTGGGGTCCTCTACCAGAGGCCAGGAAGCTTGAGGGTTCTGCGCAGTATCCTTGCCGTTCCCAGCACTGCACATTTCTGGACTGAGATGTCCGATGTTGTTCCCGGGATCTGTTGCAACCACTCATCATCTAGTTTGGGGGTCACTGCCCCGAGTGCTCCGACCACCACAGGCACGACTGTCCCCTTTACCTTCCAGGCTCTCTCCAGCTCCTCTCTGAGCCCTTGGGATTTCTCGAGTTTCTCGTGTTCCTTCTTTCTGATGTTTCCAGCACTTGGGACCGCTACATCCACTACAACGGCTTTCCTCTGCCCTTTATCTATCATCAGGATATCTGGTTGGTTCGCCATTACCATCTTGTCAGTCTGGATCTGGAAGTCCCATAGGATCTTCGCTCTGTCATTCTCCACCACCTTCGGAGGTGTTTCCCATTTTGACCTTGGGGTTTCCAGTCCGTACTCCGCACAGATGTTTCGGTAGACTATGCCAGCCACCTGGTTATGGCGTTCCATATAGGCTTTCCCTGCCAGCACCTTACACCCTGCAGTTATGTGTTAGATCGTCTCAGGTGCCTCTTTGCACAACCTACACCTTGGGTCTTGTCTGGTGTGGTATATCTGGGCCTCAATGGCTCTAGTGCTCAGGGCCTGCTCCTGAGCAGCCAGGATGAGTGCCTCTGTACTGTCCTTCAGGCCAGCCCTCTCTAGCCACTGATGGGAATTCTTGAGATCGGCCACTTCAGTTATGGTCCGGTGGTACATCCCGTGTAGGGGCTTGTCCTCCGATGATGGTCCCTCTTCCAGCGCCTCATCCTCTGTTGCCCATTGTCTGAGACATTCTCTGAGTACGTCATCCGTTGGAGCCTTCTCCTTGATGTATTCATGGAGCTTGGATGTTTCATCCTGGACAGTGGCTCTCACACTCACTAGTCCCCAGCCGCTTTCCTTGTTGCCAGTTCAAGGTTGCCATTGGCTTGTGGTACACCGAGGTACTTGTAGCTGTCCTCAATGTCTGCTATTGTTCCTTCGGGGAGTGAGACCCCTTCAGTCCGGACTACCGTTCCTCTCTTAGTCACCATCCGACTATCACATCCCGATGTCGCTGCTGTAGATCCTGGTTGTGTGGATCAGGGAGTCTATGTCCCTTTCACTCTTAGCATACAGCTTTATGTCATCCATGTAGAGGAGGTGACTGATCGTAGCTTCATTTCTGAGGCTGTATCCATAGCCTGTCTTGGTGATTACTTGGCTTAGGGAGTTCAGTCCTATGCAGAACAGCAATGGGGAGAGTGCATCACCTTGGTATATGCCACATTTGATGGACACTTGGGTAAGTGGCTTGCCATTGGCTTCAAGTGTGGTTTTCCACATCCTCATCAAGTTCGCAACGAAGGCTCTTAGGGTCCTGTTCACCTTATACACATCCAAGCATTCAGTGATCCATGTATGTGGCATCGAGTCATAGGCTTTCTTTTAATCAATCCAGGCTGTGCACAGGTTGGTACATCGGGACCTGCAGTCTTGTGCGACTGTTCTGTCAACCAGGAGCTGATGTTTGGCTCCCCTGGTATCTCTACCAATGCCCTTCCGTGCTTCGCTCATGTATTGATCCATGTGTGCACTTATCTTAGCCGCAACATGAGCTTCCAAAATTGTGGAGGGACAGGTTATTGGCCGATAGTTGGATGCGACTGCACCCTTTGTGGGATCTTTCATGATAAGGATCGTTCGCCCTTCGGTTAGCCATCCTGGGTGAGTCCCATCCCTAGGCAGCTGGTTCATTTGTGCTGCTGGGCGCTCATGGAGTGCTGTGAGTCTCTTTAGCCAGTAAGTGTGGACCATGTCCGGGCCTGGTGCTGTCCAGTTCTTCATATTTGAGACTATTTCCTTTATGTCTGCCACTGTTATGGTAATTGGGTTCTGTTCAGGGAGGTGTCTGTGCTCCTCTCTTTGGGTGACCAGCCATTGTGCACTGCTGTTATGTGCAACCTCCTTCTCCCATCTGCCTCCCCAGTACCTTTCAGTTTCCAGTCTTGGTGGATCAGCTCTGTTGTTAGGACCCTGCCACTGAGCGTACACTTTCGCAGGTTGTGTTGCAAACAGCCTGTTTATTCGTCTGGCCTCATTCTCTTTCGTGTACCGCTTTAGGCGGCTGGACAAGGCTTGGAGCCTTTGTTTCGAGTGCTTCATATATGGTCATCTGGATGTACCTCTCAGGATCGGCCTTTTCATCACACCTCTCTGGACCTCAGTCAATTGACTCACATCTTTCCGAGCCGCCTTGATCTTAGCCTCCAACCGTCTTTTCCATGGTCGGTAATGTATCTCATGGCTTCCATGGTTGCTCTTATAGCCAAGCATCTCAAGGATCACTGATGCTGAAGCGTATATCAGTTCATTTCCGTGATCGTTACGGTAAGGATCGCCCTCAGTGCTGAATTCACACTTTCCAAGAGACTTTCAGGTGGTACTTCACATAGCCGTTGTAATCGGATTCTAGGTTTCCCAGCTTTCATTCTTGCCATGATCTTAGCTTTCAGGTCAGTTGCTGCCTCGCTCAGCATTTCATTCATTGGGGCTGGCCTCCCAATCTCATCATCTGCATTCACTCTGGTATGAACTCCTCCTCTGATCTGGCAGCCTGGGGCCCCTCACCATGGAACCTGCGTTGTACCTCATCAATCTCAAGTTGTGACAGCAGTTGCCGTTTGTGGATGTTGGAACACTGAGTTACGAGTTGTTTCGTGGCCACCCGTGACTGTGGGTTTTGAAGTAACCATTTAGCCCACATTCTCTCCATGTAACCTCTCTGACTAGGCTTGCTTGAGTAGTAGCATTCCAACAGAGCCATGTTATTGCATCTTGCCCATCTCTGCTCCATTTTTCATCAAGGTGCTCTGGTTCCCCAGCACCTGACGCAGACCTTGTTTGGCCGGGCGACGTCTGAGCTGGCATGTCATTCATTTTATTGTCTCTCATCATTGTATGAGGTACGCATTAGCGTGAAGGCTCTTGCCCAAGGACCCACACTGGATGGTGTTATGTGCTCATTTTTTGCCCCAAGTGGGGAGCGGAGGGACGGGCGCTGGGGGGGGGGGCCATCGTGGTGGGGCAGGCCCCTACGCGGGATGTGCCACCGGACCGTGGCTGAGGTGGCTGATCTCAAGAAGTCCTATCGGTGGCTGGAGGGGACTGGCCTGGGGGACAGCGCAGGGGCGCTCATCCTGGCTGCTCAGGAGCGGGCCTTGGGCGCCGGAGCCGTCGAGGCCCGGATGTGCCGCGCCGGACAGGACCCGGGGTGTGGGTTGTGCGGGGAGGCGCCTGGGACGATCCGGCACGTGGCTGCGGGGTGTGGGATGCTGGCAGGGGGGGCCTGCGTGGAGCGCCATGGCCAGGTGGCTGGCGTGGTCTGCCGAGGCATCTGTGCGGAGTGTGGACTGGGGGCCCCGGGGTCGGAGTGGGGGGCACCTCCGAGGGTGGTGGAGGGTGGCGGAGCGGGGATCCTGTGCGACTTCCGGATCCAGACTGGCGGGATGGTGGTGGCGAGCCAGCCAGATGTCGTGGTCGTGGATGGGGGGCGGAGGAGGGCCGTTGTGGTGGATGTGGCGGTCCCAGGTGGTGGAGGCATCGGGAGGGGGGAGCATGGGGGGCTCGGGGGGTACCAGGGGCTCTGGGAGGGGCTGGGGAGGGCCTGGGGGGTGGGGGTGGCGGTCGTGCCTGTGGTGGTCGGGGCGCTCGGGGCAGTGACCCCCGGACTGGATGGGTGGTTGCGACAGATCCCGGGACCAGCGTCGGACATCTCGGTCCGGAGGTGTGCGGTGCTGGGAGCGGCGGGGGTACTGCGCGGGGCCCTCGGGCTTCCTGGCCTCTGGTGGAGGACCCGAGCTGAATGAGGGACGGACACCACCCGAGGACACCTCCTATTGGCTCCATGATAAGAGCTCCACCCAGCAAAGAATTAACCCTTTAAAACCTGATTCTGAGCTTTCACAATTATTTACCGCCATTTGCGTAATATCTACAGTATACAGAAGGAATCAAGCAATTTTTACCAATGTATCTGTAGGTGATGTTTATTTATTATGTACACAGAGATAAAGAGTAATGGCACAGCTCTGCAGTATCTTTCCACTTTTATATATGTATGCTATACTAAATAAAATGAATAGGGCACCATATAATGCAACAGTTATGCAACTCCCTAAATAATGATGTGAATTTTCAGTTGTTGCTAAATCAGTTAGGATGTTATAATTTGTGGTGTAGATGCGAATTTAGGAGAGCAGGACAATATATCGCATTGCAATTGGAGCAGCAGCTTGGTTGATGATGTCCCCAAACCGGCTCATCTATTATATTTGTCGTGCAATACAATGAAAATGAGCACAATTGCAAAACATAGGCTTCTTATATTTTAAAATAAAATAATCACATGTTTACCGTTCTGGGGTTTCTACAATCATGAATGGAGGCATTATTTACAGCAGGTTGATGTTGTTGTTGTTGTTGTCGACCCCACCCGTGCCCCGACATTGGGGGACCGGGCCCTCACTCCGTCTCCCGGATCCCCAGACCCCCCTCCGCCGCCCAGCGGGCGAGCAGGGCCGCCACTCCGCTTGGGTTTCGCCAGAGGTCCTCCGGAGTCAGTGTGGTGGGTATGTTTGTGCAGGTGAACAGGTGTTGTGTGTCGTGCACTTGCGTGCCGCATAGCGCACAGAGTGGTGTTGGGTGTGTGTCCGGTGTAATGTTGTGTAGGTAGGAGTGGAGGGCTGGTGATTTGTTGGTTCGGAGTTGTGCTAGGAGTTGTCTGGTTCTGTGTGGTAGGTCTTGCTCTGATGGGTCTATTTCTGGTGCTGGTGCATGTATTACTTTGTTGTGTTGTCTGGTGTCCAAGTGTGTTTGTACAAAGTGGGTGTGTATGTCTTTCATGTTCTGTTTTATGGTGTCGTTGTTGGTGTCCTGTGGTGCTGTGTCTTTGTTGTGTGTGTAGTTGTTGTTGTGGAAGATTGTTTGTTTCTTTTGTCTGGGTGGTGGTGGTTGTTGAGTGAGTGGGTGTAGTGGGTGGGTTGGGTGTTGGGCTTTATGTCTGATTTGCGATGCGTGTAGTTTTAGATGGGTGTTCAGTGGGAGAGTTTTTGTTTCCTCATGCAAGTGTTGTATGTTTGTGTCTTGTGTGCATCCTGTTGCTATTCTGAGTACTGTGTTCTGTGTGGTCTGGAGTTTTGTCTTGTTTGTGTCCGATAGTGTTGGTGACCATATAGTGTTTGCGTATTCGAGGCGTGTGAGTGTGGTTGCTTTGTATGTGGTGAGTATAGTTTCTTTGGATTTTCCCCAGTGAGTGGTTGTTAAGGCTTTAAGTATTTTGTTTGATTGCTTGGCGCGGGTTAGAGTGTGTTGTGTGTGTTTTGAGAAGGTGAGTTTGGGGTCCCATGTTAATCCCAGTATTTTGGGTTCGCGGACTGTGGGTAGGGTGGTGTTATCTATTTGTAAAGTGAGCCTGTTGCTGTATTCTGCCGGATCCGGTGTGAACAGAGTGGTGGTGGTTTTGTCTGCGTTGAGTGTGAGTTGGTTCTGTTTTGTCCAGTTGTATATGTCGTGGAGATATTTTTGTACTTGTTGTTGTGCCTGTTGTGGTTTGACATGTGTGGATAGAATGGTGATGTCGTCTGCATATGTAACTGTGTGTACATTTGGAGGTGGTTGTGGTAAGTCTGCCATGTATATGTTGAATAGTGTTGGTGAAAGTACTCCCCCCTGTGGTACCCCCGTTTTCGTGTTTCTGTGTTCTGATGTTTCCCCCCGGTATTGAGTGTATTGTCTGCGTCCCCTTATGTAGTTGAAGATGTATTTGATGATGATGTTTGGGGTGTTAGTGTTGTTGAGTTTGTTTGTGAGTGTGTGTAGGTTTACCGTGTCAAAGGCTTTGGACATGTCTCGGGCTATGGCAACTGTTCGTTGTGGTGATTTTTGTTGATTGAAACCTGTGGCTATGATGTTGTGTATGTGGTGTAGTGCTGTGGTTGTGGAGTGTTGTTTTCGGAAGCCGTGTTGGTGAGAGGGTAGTTGAGTGTTGTTGGTAATGAAGGGTAGTATTACCTTTTCCATTGTTTTGGCTATTGGGCTGAGTAGTGCTATTGGTCTGTAGGATGGGCCGAGTGCGTGGTTTTTGTTGGGTTTTGGTATTGGGATTATTTTTGCAGTCTTCCATATTGCGGGGATGGTGTTGGTGTTGAGTGATGTGTTGTAAGTGTGTGTGAGTAGTGTTATTGCTTTGGGGCCTAGGTGTTTCAGATGTCTGATGTTTATGTTGTCTGGGCCTGTGGAGTTGTTGCTTTTGGAGCGTTGTAGTGCTTGTTTGACTTGTTGTTCTGTGATGGTTATGGGCGTGGTGTTGAGTTTTCGTATTTTGCGTTGTAGTTGTCTGTATGTTCTGTTGGTTTTGTGTTGTATTATGTTGGTGAATTGTTTGTTGAATGCTCGTGCTTTCTGTTTGTTGGATATTGCCGTGTGTTGTCCGAACTGTATTGTGGTGTTTTCTGGTGCTTTTTGTTCTTTGTTAGATAGTCTTGTTACTGTGTTCCAGAGTATGTATTGTTTGTGTCTGTGGTTCCATGCATCCGTTAAGTGTTCTTTCCATAGCTCTTGTTTGTGTTTTTGGATTTGTTTGTCTATTTCTTTGTTTAGGTCTGTGATGCGTGGGTCTTGGTGGTTTTGTTGTCTGATGTCGTTTCTTTGGCTGATGAGTGTTCTGATGTGTTGTGGTAGGAGAAGTGATTTGCTTTTTATTTTTCCGTGGGGTATGTGGTGTTTGTCTGCTGTAAGTATGAGGTTTGTGAGCATGGTGTTGGCTGTGTGGATGTTGTCAGGTATGGTTATGTTCTCCAGTGCTGATTCTATTTCAGAGGTGTATCCTTCCCAGTCTGCTTTCCTGTAATTTGTGTAAGTTTGAAGGTGTTGTTGTAGGCGGAAAGGAGCACGCGTGTTGTGTGTGATTTTGATAGGAAGATGGTCTGAACTGAGTGCGTGTATTGTGGTCCATGTTGTTCTGTTTGTGATGTTGTTGCTGGCTGTTGTGATGTCCGGTGATGTTGGTTGTTGGTTGATGTTTGTAGGTTTTCTGGTAGGTGTGTTTGCGTTTAGAGTGATTTGTTGGGAGTTCTGTAGTATGTCTGCAATGAGGGTGCCTCTGTGGTCGTCGTAGGGAGAGTGCCATTGTGTTGAGTGAGCGTTGATGTCTGCGGTTAGAATGGTGTTGTTCAGCGAGTTTATGTATTGGAAGGTGTTGGTGATGTCTGTGTCTTCTGTGGCGTGGTCTGGTCGGGTGGTATCTCTGGGGGGTATATACATGTTGCATATGTGTAGTCTTTTGTGGTTGGTTATGTGAATCTTTACGGTTTGAATTTCTGTAGTGTTGGTGTTAATGTTGTTGGGGATGTTCATGGGAGTGAATGTGACTGATTTGTGAATGTATGTGAGCAGTCCTCCTCCTCCCTTGTGTTCTCTGTCTTTCCTAATGCTGGTGTAGTTGGTGAGACGAGGTGTGTTGTGTTGTTTTTCTAGTTTGGTTTCTTGTATGGTGATGATGTCTGCGTGCTGTTGTGAGGCGAGTTCTTCTAGTTCTGTTTTCTTGTTTTGGATGCCGTTGATGTTTATTTGTAGTATGGTCAGTGTGTGTTTGTTGTTTTTGTTGGTGGGTGTTGTTCTTTGTGGGTTGTTCGGGGGTTGTGGTGTTGGGGTGTTTGTTGTTTGCGTGTGTGTTCTGCATGTCCACGTGTTTGTGTATTGGCGGGTGGTGATGCCGGAGCAATGTCTGTGTATCCAGTGTGGGTGTGTTGAGTTGCATCTGAGTGAGGTTTGTCTGCGTGTGATGATTCTATTGCAGCTATTGCAGGTCCAGGTTTGGGGGGGTGGTCTTGTGTTTGTTGTATCTCTGTTGGAGTTGTCTGTCCGTGTTGCCTTTGAGGGTAGTGTTGGTGAGGCGAGTGTGTTGTTTTGGTCTGTTTGTGCTCTGCTGCCTGTTGGTGTCCTACGAGGTGTTGTTGTTCGTGGTGGTGTTTTGGGATGTAGTCTGCATTTCCATGTTATGTTGTATTGTCTAGTGTTTATGTTTGTGCAATGTTTGTGTACCCAGTGTGGTGTGTGGTGGTTGCATCTGAAGGATGTCTGTCTTCTTGTAATCTGTTGTGTGCAAATGTCGCATGTCCAGGTAGTTTGTTGTGTGTGTGTTTGTTGCGTGCGTGAGAGTGTCTGTGTGGGCCCCGGATTTGTCTCTATGTCCCCCGCCTGGAGCAAAAGGTCCGCCCGCCACCCTGCCAGGTTCAGGGGGCGGTTAGCCGAAAAAAAAAAAAACGGCCGTAAGGGCACCCCGTTCGGGGTGCAGGGATTGGTTCCTGGATTTGTCCCCCAGTTCGGGGGGAACCCTCCAACTGCGAGTAAGCCAAGGAGTTTGGAGGTACAGCGGGTTGACAGCAGTGTGATCGAGCAGATTAGATAGAGTAGAATTTGAATGGGGCTTCACTGATTTATTTCATACAATTAATATCTAAAACACAGTTGAAAAATATTTGATTGTTAAAATATTTAAATACAAGAACTATATCAAGAAATTAACAAAACATAGTTTTTTTAGTTAGGAGAAAAGTCTAAAAACATCACAAATGACAAACGTTGTGCCTCTCCTCCTCCTGTTCTTCAATGAAGCTGATCACCCTCCAGCTCCCGTTAGAAACATCGTGCTGCTGAAGGTGTGCCGGCAGAATGGTTGTGATACAGGAGGTGCTGTGGACTCTCCCAGAAACGAGGACCTAGTTTAGTTGTAGATCCAGTAAAACATAGTGCAAATGTGACATTATTTATAATGCACAGTTACAGTCTTGTGAATATTAAAAAATGTACTTCATGTAATGCAGGAAGCGAATATTTCAAACGAACTAAGGCAGCAAACAGTAAGAGCAAAATCGTGTTCCAAACATTAACTCTTTTTTTAAATGTCAATTAGCTTGTGAGTAATAAGACAAAATGTGACTGTCAGACAGAGAACTGTCAGAGCAAACGGCAGATTTTAGAAAGTCGTGCCGAAATAAATCTGCACCCGACTGCGACTGTCAGCGTTGAACTGCCGCCATTGCTGTCAAAGTCAGACACATCTCCAAAATTGTTGGAGCAAATTTTTAAGCAGGCTTCATCTTGATAAATTGACCACGTATTTGACATTTACACCATAACGTTACCGCCTAAAATAATCGTAAAACAAAATTTTGTGTAACAACAAGAGTAATATGTACCCCAAAAGCTTTCAAAGCGTCTGAAAGTTTTCTCCTCCGTTTTTGTTGGGGCTTGGCTCGAAATGCATCATGATTGGCCGCCCGAAGTCCACGTGTCTGTCGGACGTGCTCTCATTGGTCTACAATACCATCACGGATGAATAAATACTCAAAGGGCTTGCCAGGCAAGCCCTTTGAACCCTTTAAATACTCAATGGGCTTGCCTGGCAAGCCCTTTGAGTATTTATTCCATATTGCCCACTAGTTCACTAGTAAGGTCATTTTGACGCTTACTAGTGAACATGTAAGGCCATAAATGTGCCCACTAGTTCACTAGTAAGATCATTTTGAGGCTTACTAGTTGACATGTAAGCCACAAAACGCCCGCTAGTTCACTAGTAAGATAATTTTGAGGCTTCTAGTGAACATGTAAGCCACAGAACGCCCACTAGTTCACTAGTAAGATCATTTTGACGCTTACTAGTGAACATGTAAGCCACAAAACGCTCACTAGTTCACTAGTAAGGTCATTTTGACGCTTACTAGTGAACATGTAAGCCACAAAACGCTCACTGGTTCACTAGTAAGGTAATTTTGACGCTTACTAGTGAACATGTAAGCCACAAAACGCCCACTAGTTCCCTAGTAAGATCATTTTGACACTTATTTATGAACATGTCAGCCACAAAACGCTCACTCGTTCACTAGTAAGATCATTTTGACGCTTACTAGTGAACATGTAAGCCACAAAACGCCCACTAGTTCACTAGTAAGGTCATTTTGACGCTTACTAGTGAACATGTAAGCCACAAAACGCCCACTAGTTCACTAGTAAGATCATTTTGACGCTTACTAGTGAACATGTAAGGCCATAAATGTGCCCACTAGTTCACTAGTAAGTTCATTTTGAGGCTTACTAGTTGACATGTAAGCCACACATCGCCTACTAGTTCACTAGTAAGATCATTTTGAGGCTTACTAGTGAACATGTAAGCCACAAAACGCCCAATAGTTCACTAGTAAGATCATTTTGACGCTTACTAGTGAACATGTAAGCCACAAAACGCTCACTAGTTTACTAGTAAGGTCATTTTGACGCTTACTAGTGAACATGTAAGCCACAAAACGCTCACTAGTAAGGTCATTTTGACGCTTACTAGTGAACATGTAAGCCGCAAAACGCCCACTAGTTCACTAATAAGATTATTTTGACGCTTACTACTGAACATTTAAGGCCATAAATGTGCCCACTAGTTCACTGGTAAGATGATTTTGACGCTTACTAGTGAACATGTAAGGCCATAAATGTGCCCACTTGTAGTGCTAGTGACATTACACTGTACTTGCATTAAATGCAAATAAGGATGATTACGAAAACATGTAACGGTATCCTATTGGCTGTACGTTTCAAAATAGTGTCATCCCACCAGTCAGGGCTCATGATTTTGGAAATTCTGTGCCCACTTAGTTTTTTAAAACAACAATGGCGGACAGTGTCCTGAGACGTATTCGGCGAAGGTGCAGGGCAATAGAGAGTGCCTGTCATCAAGGGTCTGCCGGTGAAAGTGAAGCACGCGCGATAAACATTTCAATTGCTAATTTAAGAAGAGTTAGTGACCAGTTTAGCGCTGATACTATTCAAAGTTTGATTCAAAGTCCAATAGATCTCCGATCTGTCATCATTGCGGGACCCACTCCTAATGGTGGACGTGTTTGTTCCCATGTGGCACATCGTTTGCACACAGGTAAAATGGCTACCATTTTTTGTCATTGGTTTTTCGTATGTATTTTTATTCAAACTACACACGGGTTTTACTGACGACCTGCTGTGACTTACCTTCTATCACCCTGTCAAACGTCGTTTTATACCAGTGGTTTTCCTGCAAATCAGTAGACTATTAAGTAACGCGATGGCTGTACACTTTTAAGCAATAACTAGTGATCTTTTAGTTATTCAATTATAAGTTTGAATTATTTTTTTCTTGAGTAAAATGGTTAGAGAAAATAGCTGCTCGTGGTTTTGAAGCTGCATATACTTTTATGTACATCTGTGTCTATATGCCTGTACTGTATACAGTATATAAAAAACACGTAGTGATTCGTTTGCTTGAATTCCTTAATCCTTTTATTTCCATACTTTAGGTAGACGAGGAAGACCAGCACTTGACATTACAAGTGATCAAATTGAACTGCTCCCCACTCAGGGCTTTACAGTGAGAGCCATCACTGAGATGTTGTGTTGTTCCTCTTCATACCTGCATAAAAAAATGAAGTTTTTTCAGATTTCAGCCAGAAATAGATTTACTCCCATTCATGATGTTGACCTGGAAGAGCATGTCAGAAGATTGCACAGCCAATTTCCCAGATCAGGCTCGGAAGCAAGTGTTCTGCTACATACTCTTGTCCCTTCATGTATATATCATTATATTCATTGTGAAAGTGTACTTTCTTTATTGTGTTGTTTTATGAACCTGTTGCAGATGATGAGGGCATACCTGCGTGCTGATGGTATTGTAGTACAAAGAAAAAGAGTTCGAGAAATCCTCAACCGTATTGAGCCAGCTGCTGCAGCCCAGAGATGGAGACAGACTGTGGCTAGAAGAACATACTATGTGCCATTCCCCAATAGTTTATGGCACATAGATGGGCATATGCGTCTCATTCGGTAATAAGGGATCATCTTATATTTGTACTCGTGGGAGCATTAGAAAGCCATATTGTATGGACAGCACAGATTAAATTGAATTTTATCATTTGTATATCCAAGTTACACAAACTCCAAATTGCCTCCATGTAGTCTTAAGTGCACAGCAATACCTTCTCTACCGAGATGATATTTCAAACAAGATATGAAACTTGATTGTTTTCTTGTATTTAATCATTATTCTTTTCATGTTTGTTTTACAGGTGGGTGTTTGTGACACATGCCGGCATTGATGGGAATTCCAGGCTAATAACGTACCTTCAACTGGAGCACAGACAACACAGCTTTGACAGTGTTGAAATATTTTGTCCAAGCCACCTGCCTGTATGGGTTACCCTCCAGAGTAAGATCCGACCATGGTGGTGAAAACACTGGTTGCTCTTTTAATGAACCTACTGCAGGGACAAGACACCAAAATTATTTCTAGCTCCAGCCAACACCCCCTCACAATTTACTCACACCTCCCATGGCCTGATTATCCACCAACAGGGGCCCTTTTTGGATTATCATTTTGGCATAGGAACTTTCCTTTCCTATCCTAACCGAGTGAGATGAGCCGGTAGCACCTGGAGCAAAGATCGTCTAAATTTTAATAATGCTTAGGAAAGGTTCTGACCATCCTTTACGAAAGGAAAGGAGATATATTATGCAGCAGGAATATTTAAAGGGGAAGTCTTTTTTTATGTTGTTGTTGTTGTTGTTGTCGACCCCACCCGTGCCCCGACATTGGGGGACCGGGCCCTCACTCCGTCTCCCGGATCCCCAGACCCCCCTCCGCCGCCCAGCGGGCGAGCAGGGCCGCCACTCCGCTTGGGTTTCGCCAGAGGTCCTCCGGAGTCAGTGTGGTGGGTATGTTTGTGCAGGTGAACAGGTGTTGTGTGTCGTGCACTTGCGTGCCGCATAGCGCACAGAGTGGTGTTGGGTGTGTGTCCGGTGTAATGTTGTGTAGGTAGGAGTGGAGGGCTGGTGATTTGTTGGTTCGGAGTTGTGCTAGGAGTTGTCTGGTTCTGTGTGGTAGGTCTTGCTCTGATGGGTCTATTTCTGGTGCTGGTGCATGTATTACTTTGTTGTGTTGTCTGGTGTCCAAGTGTGTTTGTACAAAGTGGGTGTGTATGTCTTTCATGTTCTGTTTTATGGTGTCGTTGTTGGTGTCCTGTGGTGCTGTGTCTTTGTTGTGTGTGTAGTTGTTGTTGTGGAAGATTGTTTGTTTCTTTTGTCTGGGTGGTGGTGGTTGTTGAGTGAGTGGGTGTAGTGGGTGGTTTGGGTGTTGGGCTTTTTGTCTGATTTGCGATGCGTGTAGTTTTAGATGGGTGTTCAGTGGGAGAGTTTTTGTTTCCTCATGCAAGTGTTGTATGTTTGTGTCTTGTGTGCATCCTGTTGCTATTCTGAGTGCGGTGTTCTGTGTGGTCTGGAGTTTTGTCTTGTTTGTGTCCGATAGTGTTGGTGACCATATAGTGTTTGCGTATTTGAGGCGTGTGAGTGTGGTTGCTTTGTATGTGGTGAGTATAGTTTCTTTGGATTTTCCCCAGTGAGTGGTTGATAAGGCTTTAAGTATTTTGTTTGATTGCTTGGGGCGGGTTAGAGTGTGTTGTGTGTGTTTTGAGAAGGTGAGTTTGGGGTCCCATGTTAATCCCAGTATTTTGGGTTCGCGGACTGTGGGTAGGGTGGTGTTATCTATTTGTAAAGTGAGCCTGTTGCTGTATTCTGCCGGATCCGGTGTGAACAGAGTGGTGGTGGTTTTGTCTGCGTTGAGTGTGAGTTGGTTCTGTTTTGTCCAGTTGTATATGTCGTGGAGATATTTTTGTACTTGTTGTTGTGCCTGTTGTGGTTTGACATGTGTGGATAGAATGGTGATGTCGTCTGCATATGTAACTGTGTGTACATTTGGAGGTGGTTGTGGTAAGTCTGCCATGTATATGTTGAATAGTGTTGGTGAAAGTACTCCCCCCTGTGGTACCCCCGTTTTCGTGTTTCTGTGTTCTGATGTTTCCCCCCGGTATTGAGTGTATTGTCTGCGTCCCCTTATGTAGTTGAAGATGTATTTGATGATGATGTTTGGGGTGTTAGTGTTGTTGAGTTTGTTTGTGAGTGTGTGTAGGTTTACCGTGTCAAAGGCTTTGGACATGTCTAGGGCTATGGCAACTGTTCGTTGTGGTGGTTTTTGTTGATTGAAACCTGTGGCTATGATGTTGTGTATGTGGTGTAGTGCTGTGGTTGTGGAGTGTTGTTTTCGGAAGCCGTGTTGGTGAGAGGGTAGTTGAGTGTTGTTGGTAATGAAGGGTAGTATTACCTTTTCCATTGTTTTGGCTATTGGGCTGAGTAGTGCTATTGGTCTGTAAGATGGGCCGAGTGCGTGGTTTTTGTTGGGTTTTGGTATTGGGATTATTTTTGCAGTCTTCCATATTGCGGGGATGGTGTTGGTGTTGAGTGATGTGTTGTAAGTGTGTGTGAGTAGTGTTATTGCTTTGGGGCCTAGGTGTTTCAGATGTCTGATGTTTATGTTGTCTGGGCCTGTGGAGTTGTTGCTTTTGGAGCGTTGTAGTGCTTGTTTGACTTGTTGTTCTGTGATGGTTATGGGCGTGGTGTTGAGTTTTCGTATTTTGCGTTGTAGTTGTCTGTATGTTCTGTTGGTTTTGTGTTGTATTATGTTGGTGAATTGTTTGTTGAATGCTCGTGCTTTCTGTTTGTTGGATATTGCCGTGTGTTGTCCGAACTGTATTGTGGTGTTTTCTGGTGCTTTTTGTTCTTTGTTTGATAGTCTTGTTACTGTGTTCCAGAGTATGTGTTGTTTGTGTCTGTGGTTCCATGCATCCGTTAAGTGTTCTTTCCATAGCTCTTGTTTGTGTTTTTGGATTTGTGTGTCTATTTCTTTGTTTAGGTCTGTGATGCGTGGGTCTTGGTGGTTTTGTTGTCTGATGTCGTTTCTTTGGCTGATGAGTGTTCTGATGTGTTGTGGTAGGAGAAGTGATTTGCTTTTTATTTTTCCGTGGGGTATGTGGTGTTTGTCTGCTGTAAGTATGAGGTTTGTGAGCATGGTGTTGGCTGTGTGGATGTTGTCAGGTATGGTTATGTTCTCCAGTGCTGATTCTATTTCAGAGGTGTATCCTTCCCAGTCTGCTTTCCTGTAATTTGTGTAAGTTTGAAGGTGTTGTTGTAGGCGGAAAGGAGCACGCGTGTTGTGTGTGATTTTGATAGGAAGGTGGTCTGAACTGAGTGCGTGTATTGTGGTCCATGTTGTTCTGTTTGTGATGCTGTTGCTGGCTGTTGTGATGTCCGGTGATGTTGGTTGTTGGTTGATGTTTGTAGGTTTTTTGGTGGGTGTGTTTGCGTTTAGAGTGATTTGTTGGGAGTTTTGTAGTATGTCTGCAATGTGGGTGCCTCTGTGGTCGTCGTAGGGAGAGTGCCATTGTGTTGAGTGAGCGTTGATGTCTGCGGTTAGAATGGTGTTGTTCAGCGAGTTTATGTATTGGAAGGTGTTGGTGATGTCTGTGTCTTCTGTGGCGTGGTCTGGTCGGGTGGTATCTCTGGGGGGTATATACATGTTGCATATGTGTAGTCTTTTGTGGTTGGTTATGTGAATCTTTACGGTTTGAATTTCTGTACTGTTGGTGTTAATGTTGTTGGGGATGTTCATGGGAGTGAATGTGTATCTACTGTATATCTATAAAAAAAATCCTCGTCTCACCCCTCAGGTGGTGTCCATCCCTCATTCAGCTGGGGTCCTCTACCAGAGGCCAGGAAGCTTGAGGGTTCTGCGCAGTATCCTTGCCGTTCCCAGCACTGCACATTTCTGGACTGAGATGTCCGATGTTGTTCCTGGGATCTGTTGCAACCACTCATCATCTAGTTTGGGGGTCACTGCCCCGAGTGCTCCGACCACCACAGGCACGACTGTCCCCTTTACCTTCCAGGCTCTCTCCAGCTCCTCTCTGAGCCCTTGGGATTTCTCGAGTTTCTCGTGTTCCTTCTTTCTGATGTTTCCAGCACTTGGGACCGCTACATCCACTACAACGGCTTTCCTCTGCCCTTTATCTATCATCAGGATATCTGGTTGGTTCGCCATTACCATCTTGTCAGTCTGGATCTGGAAGTCCCATAGGATCTTCGCTCTGTCATTCTCCACCACCTTCGGAGGTGTTTCCCATTTTGACCTTGGGGTTTCCAGTCCGTACTCCGCACAGATGTTTCGGTAGACTATGCCAGCCACCTGGTTATGGCGTTCCATATAGGCTTTCCCTGCCAGCACCTTACACCCTGCAGTTATGTGTTAGATCGTCTCAGGTGCCTCTTTGCACAACCTACACCTTGGGTCTTGTCTGGTGTGGTATATCTGGGCCTCAATGGCTCTAGTGCTCAGGGCCTGCTCCTGAGCAGCCAGGATGAGTGCCTCTGTACTGTCCTTCAGGCCAGCCCTCTCTAGCCACTGATGGGAATTCTTGAGATCGGCCACTTCAGTTATGGTCCGGTGGTACATCCCGTGTAGGGGCTTGTCCTCCGATGATGGTCCCTCTTCCAGCGCCTCATCCTCTGTTGCCCATTGTCTGAGACATTCTCTGAGTACGTCATCCGTTGGAGCCTTCTCCTTGATGTATTCATGGAGCTTGGATGTTTCATCCTGGACAGTGGCTCTCACACTCACTAGTCCCCAGCCGCTTTCCTTGTTGCCAGTTCAAGGTTGCCATTGGCTTGTGGTACACCGAGGTACTTGTAGCTGTCCTCAATGTCTGCTATTGTTCCTTCGGGGAGTGAGACCCCTTCAGTCCGGACTACCGTTCCTCTCTTAGTCACCATCCGACTATCACATCCCGATGTCGCTGCTGTAGATCCTGGTTGTGTGGATCAGGGAGTCTATGTCCCTTTCACTCTTAGCATACAGCTTTATGTCATCCATGTAGAGGAGGTGACTGATCGTAGCTTCATTTCTGAGGCTGTATCCATAGCCTGTCTTGGTGATTACTTGGCTTAGGGAGTTCAGTCCTATGCAGAACAGCAATGGGGAGAGTGCATCACCTTGGTATATGCCACATTTGATGGACACTTGGGTAAGTGGCTTGCCATTGGCTTCAAGTGTGGTTTTCCACATCCTCATCAAGTTCGCAACGAAGGCTCTTAGGGTCCTGTTCACCTTATACACATCCAAGCATTCAGTGATCCATGTATGTGGCATCGAGTCATAGGCTTTCTTTTAATCAATCCAGGCTGTGCACAGGTTGGTACATCGGGACCTGCAGTCTTGTGCGACTGTTCTGTCAACCAGGAGCTGATGTTTGGCTCCCCTGGTATCTCTACCAATGCCCTTCCGTGCTTCGCTCATGTATTGATCCATGTGTGCACTTATCTTAGCCGCAACATGAGCTTCCAAAATTGTGGAGGGACAGGTTATTGGCCGATAGTTGGATGCGACTGCACCCTTTGAGGGATCTTTCATGATAAGGATCGTTCGCCCTTCGGTTAGCCATCCTGGGTGAGTCCCATCCCTAGGCAGCTGGTTCATTTGTGCTGCTGGGCGCTCATGGAGTGCTGTGAGTCTCTTTAGCCAGTAAGTGTGGACCATGTCCGGGCCTGGTGCTGTCCAGTTCTTCATATTTGAGACTATTTCCTTTATGTCTGCCACTGTTATGGTAATTGGGTTCTGTTCAGGGAGGTGTCTGTGCTCCTCTCTTTGGGTGACCAGCCATTGTGCACTGCTGTTATGTGCAACCTCCTTCTCCCATCTGCCTCCCCAGTACCTTTCAGTTTCCAGTCTTGGTGGATCAGCTCTGTTGTTAGGACCCTGCCACTGAGCGTACACTTTCGCAGGTTGTGTTGCAAACAGCCTGTTTATTCGTCTGGCCTCATTCTCTTTCGTGTACCGCTTTAGGCGGCTGGACAAGGCTTGGAGCCTTTGTTTCGAGTGCTTCATATATGGTCATCTGGATGTACCTCTCAGGATCGGCCTTTTCATCACACCTCTCTGGACCTCAGTCAATTGACTCACATCTTTCCGAGCCGCCTTGATCTTAGCCTCCAACCGTCTTTTCCATGGTCGGTAATGTATCTCATGGCTTCCATGGTTGCTCTTATAGCCAAGCATCTCAAGGATCACTGATGCTGAAGCGTATATCAGTTCATTTCCGTGATCGTTACGGTAAGGATCGCCCTCAGTGCTGAATTCACACTTTCCAAGAGACTTTCAGGTGGTACTTCACATAGCCGTTGTAATCGGATTCTAGGTTTCCCAGCTTTCATTCTTGCCATGATCTTAGCTTTCAGGTCAGTTGCTGCCTCGCTCAGCATTTCATTCATTGGGGCTGGCCTCCCAATCTCATCATCTGCATTCACTCTGGTATGAACTCCTCCTCTGATCTGGCAGCCTGGGGCCCCTCACCATGGAACCTGCGTTGTACCTCATCAATCTCAAGTTGTGACAGCAGTTGCCGTTTGTGGATGTTGGAACACTGAGTTACGAGTTGTTTCGTGGCCACCCGTGACTGTGGGTTTTGAAGTAACCATTTAGCCCACATTCTCTCCATGTAACCTCTCTGACTAGGCTTGCTTGAGTAGTAGCATTCCAACAGAGCCATGTTATTGCATCTTGCCCATCTCTGCTCCATTTTTCATCAAGGTGCTCTGGTTCCCCAGCACCTGACGCAGACCTTGTTTGGCCGGGCGACGTCTGAGCTGGCATGTCATTCATTTTATTGTCTCTCATCATTGTATGAGGTACGCATTAGCGTGAAGGCTCTTGCCCAAGGACCCACACTGGATGGTGTTATGTGCTCATTTTTTGCCCCAAGTGGGGAGCGGAGGGACGGGCGCTGGGGGGGGGGGGCATCGTGGTGGGGCGGGCCCCTACGCGGGATGTGCCACCGGACCGTGGCTGAGGTGGCTGATCTCAAGAAGTCCTATCGGTGGCTGGAGGGGACTGGCCTGGGGGACAGCGCAGGGGCGCTCATCCTGGCTGCTCAGGAGCGGGCCTTGGGCGCCGGAGCCGTCGAGGCCCGGATGTGCCGCGCCGGACAGGACCCGGGGTGTGGGTTGTGCGGGGAGGCGCCTGGGACGATCCGGCACGTGGCTGCGGGGTGTGGGATGCTGGCAGGGGGGGCCTGCGTGGAGCGCCATGGCCAGGTGGCTGGCGTGGTCTGCCGAGGCATCTGTGCGGAGTGTGGACTGGGGGCCCCGGGGTCGGAGTGGGGGGCACCTCCGAGGGTGGTGGAGGGTGGCGGAGCGGGGATCCTGTGGGACTTCCGGATCCAGACTGGCGGGATGGTGGTGGCGAGCCAGCCAGATGTCGTGGTCGTGGATGGGGGGCGGAGGAGGGCCGTTGTGGTGGATGTGGCGGTCCCAGGTGGTGGAGGCATCGGGAGGGGGGAGCATGGGGGGCTCGGGGGGTACCAGGGGCTCGGGGAGGGGCTGGGGAGGGCCTGGGGGGTGGGGGTGGCGGTCGTGCCTGTGGTGGTCGGGGCGCTCGGGGCAGTGACCCCCGGACTGGATGGGTGGTTGCGACAGATCCCGGGACCAGCGTCGGACATCTCGGTCCGGAGGTGTGCGGTGCTGGGAGCGGCGGGGGTACTGCGCGGGGCCCTCGGGCTTCCTGGCCTCTGGTGGAGGACCCGAGCTGAATGAGGGACGGACACCACCCGAGGACACCTCCTATTGGCTCCATGATAAGAGCTCCACCCAGCAAAGAATTAACCCTTTAAAACCTGATTCTGAGCTTTCACAATTATTTACCGCCATTTGCGTAATATCTACAGTATACAGAAGGAATCAAGCAATTTTTACCAATGTATCTGTAGGTGATGTTTATTTATTATGTACACAGAGATAAAGAGTAATGGCACAGCTCTGCAGTATCTTTCCACTTTTATATATGTATGCTATACTAAATAAAATGAATAGGGCACCATATAATGCAACAGTTATGCAACTCCCTAAATAATGATGTGAATTTTCAGTTGTTGCTAAATCAGTTAGGATGTTATAATTTGTGGTGTAGATGCGAATTTAGGAGAGCAGGACAATATATCGCATTGCAATTGGAGCAGCAGCTTGGTTGATGATGTCCCCAAACCGGCTCATCTATTATATTTGTCGTGCAATACAATGAAAATGAGCACAATTGCAAAACATAGGCTTCTTATATTTTAAAATAAAATAATCACATGTTTACCGTTCTGGGGTTTCTACAATCATGAATGGAGGCATTATTTACAGCAGGTTGATGTTGTTGTTGTTGTTGTCGACCCCACCCGTGCCCCGACATTGGGGGACCGGGCCCTCACTCCGTCTCCCGGATCCCCAGACCCCCCTCCGCCGCCCAGCGGGCGAGCAGGGCCGCCACTCCGCTTGGGTTTCGCCAGAGGTCCTCCGGAGTCAGTGTGGTGGGTATGTTTGTGCAGGTGAACAGGTGTTGTGTGTCGTGCACTTGCGTGCCGCATAGCGCACAGAGTGGTGTTGGGTGTGTGTCCGGTGTAATGTTGTGTAGGTAGGAGTGGAGGGCTGGTGATTTGTTGGTTCGGAGTTGTGCTAGGAGTTGTCTGGTTCTGTGTGGTAGGTCTTGCTCTGATGGGTCTATTTCTGGTGCTGGTGCATGTATTACTTTGTTGTGTTGTCTGGTGTCCAAGTGTGTTTGTACAAAGTGGGTGTGTATGTCTTTCATGTTCTGTTTTATGGTGTCGTTGTTGGTGTCCTGTGGTGCTGTGTCTTTGTTGTGTGTGTAGTTGTTGTTGTGGAAGATTGTTTCTTTTGTCTGGGTGGTGGTGGTTGTTGAGTGAGTGGGTGTAGTGGGTGGGTTGGGTGTTGGGCTTTTTGTCTGATTTGCGATGCGTGTAGTTTTAGATGGGTGTTCAGTGGGAGAGTTTTTGTTTCCTCATGCAAGTGTTGTATGTTTGTGTCTTGTGTGCATCCTGTTGCTATTCTGAGTGCGGTGTTCTGTGTGGTCTGGAGTTTTGTCTTGTTTGTGTCCGATAGTGTTGGTGACCATATAGTGTTTGCGTATTCGAGGCGTGTGAGTGTGGTTGCTTTGTATGTGGTGAGTATAGTTTCTTTGGATTTTCCCCAGTGAGTGGTTGTTAAGGCTTTAAGTATTTTGTTTGATTGCTTGGCGCGGGTTAGAGTGTGTTGTGTGTGTTTTGAGAAGGTGAGTTTGGGGTCCCATGTTAATCCCAGTATTTTGCGTTCGCGGACTGTGGGTAGGGTGGTGTTATCTATTTGTAAAGTGAGTCTGTTGCTGTATTCTGCCGGATCCGGTGTGAACAGAGTGGTGGTGGTTTTGTCTGCGTTGAGTGTGAGTTGGTTCTGTTTTGTCCAGTTGTATATGTCGTGGAGATATTTTTGTACTTGTTGTTGTGCCTGTTGTGGTTTGACATGTGTGGATAGAATGGTGATGTCGTCTGCATATGTAACTGTGTGTACATTTGGAGGTGGTTGTGGTAAGTCTGCCATGTATATGTTGAATAGTGTTGGTGAAAGTACTCCCCCCTGTGGTACCCCCGTTTTCGTGCTTCTGTGTTCTGATGTTTCCCCCCGGTATTGAGTGTATTGTCTGCGTCCCCTTATGTAGTTGAAGATGTATTTGATGATGATGTTTGGGGTGTTAGTGTTGTTGAGTTTGTTTGTGAGTGTGTGTAGGTTTACCGTGTCAAAGGCTTTGGACATGTCTAGGGCTATGGCAACTGTTCGTTGTGGTGGTTTTTGTTGATTGAAACCTGTGGCTATGATGTTGTGTATGTGGTGTAGTGCTGTGGTTGTGGAGTGTTGTTTTCGGAAGCCGTGTTGGTGAGAGGGTAGTTGAGTGTTGTTGGTAATGAAGGGTAGTATTACCTTTTCCATTGTTTTGGCTATTGGGCTGAGTAGTGCTATTGGTCTGTAGGATGGGCCGAGTGCGTGGTTTTTGTTGGGTTTTGGTATTGGGATTATTTTTGCAGTCTTCCATATTGCGGGGATGGTGTTGGTGTTGAGTGATGTGTTGTAAGTGTGTGTGAGTAGTGTTATTGCTTTGGGGCCTAGGTGTTTCAGATGTCTGATGTTTATGTTGTCTGGGCCTGTGGAGTTGTTGCTTTTGGAGCGTTGTAGTGCTTGTTTGACTTGTTGTTCTGTGATGGTTATGGGCGTGGTGTTGAGTTTTCGTATTTTGCGTTGTAGTTGTCTGTACGTTCTGTTGGTTTTGTGTTGTATTATGTTGGTGAATTGTTTGTTGAATGCTCGTGCTTTCTGTTTGTTGGATATTGCCGTGTGTTGTCCGAACTGTATTGTGGTGTTTTCTGGTGCTTTTTGTTCTTTGTTAGATAGTCTTGTTACTGTGTTCCAGAGTATGTATTGTTTGTGTCTGTGGTTCCATGCATCCGTTAAGTGTTCTTTCCATAGCTCTTGTTTGTGTTTTTGGATTTGTTTGTCTATTTCTTTGTTTAGGTCTGTGATGCGTGGGTCTTGGTGGTTTTGTTGTCTGATGTCGTTTCTTTGGCTGATGAGTGTTCTGATGTGTTGTGGTAGGAGAAGTGATTTGCTTTTTATTTTTCCGTGGGGTATGTGGTGTTTGTCTGCTGTAAGTATGAGGTTTGTGAGCATGGTGTTGGCTGTGTGGATGTTGTCAGGTATGGTTAAGTTCTCCAGTGCTGATTCTATTTCAGAGGTGTATCCTTCCCAGTCTGCTTTCCTGTAATTTGTGTAAGTTTGAAGGTGTTGTTGTAGGCGGAAAGGAGCACGCGTGTTGTGTGTGATTTTGATAGGAAGGTGGTCTGAACTGAGTGCGTGTATTGTGGTCCATGTTGTTCTGTTTGTGATGCTGTTGCTGGCTGTTGTGATGTCCGGTGATGTTGGTTGTTGGTTGATGTTTGTAGGTTTTCTGGTAGGTGTGTTTGCGTTTAGAGTGATTTGTTGGGAGTTCTGTAGTATGTCTGCAATGAGGGTGCCTCTGTGGTCGTCGTAGGGAGAGTGCCATTGTGTTGAGTGAGCGTTGATGTCTGCGGTTAGAATGGTGTTGTTGAGCGAGTTTATGTATTGGAAGGTGTTGGTGATGTCTGTGTCTTCTGTGGCGTGGTCTGGTCGGGTGGTATCTCTGGGGGGTATATACATGTTGCATATGTGTAGTCTTTTGTGGTTGGTTATGTGAATCTTTACGGTTTGAATTTCTGTAGTGTTGGTGTTAATGTTGTTGGGGATGTTCATGGGAGTGAATGTGACTGATTTGTGAATGTATGTGAGCAGTCCTCCTCCTCCCTTGTGTTCTCTGTCTTTCCTAATGCTGGTGTAGTTGGTGAGACGAGGTGTGTTGTGTTGTTTTTCTAGTTTGGTTTCTTGTATGGTGATGATGTCTGCGTGCTGTTGTGAGGCGAGTTCTTCTAGTTCTGTTTTCTTGTTTTGGATGCCGTTGATGTTTATTTGTAGTATGGTCAGTGTGTGTTTGTTGTTTTTGTTGGTGGGTGTTGTTCTTTGTGGGTTGTTCGGGGGTTGTGGTGTTGGGGTGTTTGTTGTTTGCGTGTGTGTTCTGCATGTCCACGTGTTTGTGTATTGGCGGGTGGTGATGCCGGAGCAATGTCTGTGTATCCAGTGTGGGTGTGTTGAGTTGCATCTGAGTGAGGTTTGTCTGCGTATGATGATTCTATTGCAGCTATTGCAGGTCCAGGTTTGGGGGGGTGGTCTTGTGTTTGTTGTATCTCTGTTGGAGTTGTCTGTCCGTGTTGCGTTTGTGGGTAGTGTTGGTGAGGCGAGTGTGTTGTTTTGGTCTGTTTGTGCTCTGCTGCCTGTTGGTGTCCTACGAGGTGTTGTTGTTCGTGGTGGTGTTTTGGGATGTAGTCTGCATTTCCATGTTATGTTGTATTGTCTAGTGTTTATGTTTGTGCAATGTTTGTGTACCCAGTGTGGTGTGTGGTGGTTGCATCTGAAGGATGTCTGTCTTCTTGTAATCTGTTGTGTGCAAATGTCGCATGTCCAGGTAGTTTGTTGTGTGTGTGTTTGTTGCGTGCGTGAGAGTGTCTGTGTGGGCCCCGGATTTGTCTCTATGTCCCCCGCCTGGAGCAAAAGGTCCGCCCGCCACCCTGCCAGGTTCAGGGGGCGGTTAGCCGAAAAAAAAAAAACGGCCGTAAGGGCACCCCGTTCGGGGTGCAGGGATTGGTTCCTTGATTTGTCCCCCCGTTCGGGGGGAACCCTCCAACTGCGAGTAAGCCAAGGAGTTTGGAGGTACAGCGGGTTGACAGCAGTGTGATCGAGCAGATTAGATAGAGTAGAATTTGAATGGGGCTTCACTGATTTATTTCATACAATTAATATCTAAAACACAGTTGAAAAATATTTGATTGTTAAAATATTTAAATACAAGAACTATATCAAGAAATTAACAAAACATAGTTTTTTTAGTTAGGAGAAAAGTCTAAAAACATATCACAAATGACAAACGTTGTGCCTCTCCTCCTCCTGTTCTTCAATGAAGCTGATCACCCTCCAGCTCCCGTTAGAAACATCGTGCTGCTGAAGGTGTGCCGGCAGAATGGTTGTGATACAGGAGGTGCTGTGGACTCTCCCAGAAACGAGGACCTAGTTTAGTTGTAGATCCAGTAAAACATAGTGCAAATGTGACATTATTTATAATGCACAGTTACAGTCTTGTGAATATTAAAAAATGTACTTCATGTAATGCAGGAAGCGAATATTTCAAACGAACTAAGGCAGCAAACAGTAAGAGCAAAATCGTGTTCCAAACATTAACTCTTTTTTTAAATGTCAATTAGCTTGTGAGTAATAAGACAAAATGTGACTGTCAGACAGAGAACTGTCAGAGCAAACGGCAGATTTTAGAAAGTCCTGCCGAAATAAATCTGCACCCGACTGCGACTGTCAGCGTTGAACTGCCGCCATTGCTGTCAAAGTCAGACACATCTCCAAAATTGTTGGAGCAAATTTTTAAGCAGGCTTCATCTTGATAAATTGACCACGTATTTGACATTTACACCATAACGTTACCGCCTAAAATAATCGTAAAACAAAATTTTGTGTAACAACAAGAGTAATATGTACCCCAAAAGCTTTCAAAGCGTCTGAAAGTTTTCTCCTCCGTTTTTGTTGGGGCTTGGCTCGAAATGCATCATGATTGGCCGCCCGAAGTCCACGTGTCTGTCGGACGTGCTCTCATTGGTCTACAATACCATCACGGATGAATAAATACTCAAAGGGCTTGCCAGGCAAGCCCTTTGAACCCTTTAAATACTCAATGGGCTTGCCTGGCAAGCCCTTTGAGTATTTATTCCATATTGCCCACTAGTTCACTAGTAAGGTCATTTTGACGCTTACTAGTGAACATGTAAGGCCATAAATGTGCCCACTAGTTCACTAGTAAGATCATTTTGAGGCTTACTAGTTGACATGTAAGCCACAAAACGCCCGCTAGTTCACTAGTAAGATAATTTTGAGGCTTCTAGTGAACATGTAAGCCACAGAACGCCCACTAGTTCACTAGTAAGATCATTTTGACGCTTACTAGTGAACATGTAAGCCACAAAACGCTCACTAGTTCACTAGTAAGGTCATTTTGACGCTTACTAGTGAACATGTAAGCCACAAAACGCTCACTGGTTCACTAGTAAGGTAATTTTGACGCTTACTAGTGAACATGTAAGCCACAAAACGCCCACTAGTTCCCTAGTAAGATCATTTTGACACTTATTTATGAACATGTCAGCCACAAAACGCTCACTCGTTCACTAGTAAGATCATTTTGACGCTTACTAGTGAACATGTAAGCCACAAAACGCCCACTAGTTCACTAGTAAGGTCATTTTGACGCTTACTAGTGAACATGTAAGCCACAAAACGCCCACTAGTTCACTAGTAAGATCATTTTGACGCTTACTAGTGAACATGTAAGGCCATAAATGTGCCCACTAGTTCACTAGTAAGTTCATTTTGAGGCTTACTAGTTGACATGTAAGCCACACATCGCCTACTAGTTCACTAGTAAGATCATTTTGAGGCTTACTAGTGAACATGTAAGCCACAAAACGCCCAATAGTTCACTAGTAAGATCATTTTGACGCTTACTAGTGAACATGTAAGCCACAAAACGCTCACTAGTTTACTAGTAAGGTCATTTTGACGCTTACTAGTGAACATGTAAGCCACAAAACGCTCACTAGTAAGGTCATTTTGACGCTTACTAGTGAACATGTAAGCCGCAAAACGCCCACTAGTTCACTAATAAGATTATTTTGACGCTTACTACTGAACATTTAAGGCCATAAATGTGCCCACTAGTTCACTGGTAAGATGATTTTGACGCTTACTAGTGAACATGTAAGGCCATAAATGTGCCCACTTGTAGTGCTAGTGACATTACACTGTACTTGCATAAAATGCAAATAAGGATGATTACGAAAACATGTAACGGTATCCTATTGGCTGTACGTTTCAAAATAGTGTCATCCCACCAGTCAGGGCTCATGATTTTGGAAATTCTGTGCCCACTTAGTTTTTTAAAACAACAATGGCGGACAGTGTCCTGAGACGTATTCAGCGAAGGTGCAGGGCAATAGAGAGTGCCTGTCATCAAGGGTCTGCCGGTGAAAGTGAAGCACGCGCGATAAACATTTCAATTGCTAATTTAAGAAGAGTTAGTGACCAGTTTAGCGCTGATACTATTCAAAGTTTGATTCAAAGTCCAATAGATCTCCGATCTGTCATCATTGCGGGACCCACTCCTAATGGTGGACGTGTTTGTTCCCATGTGGCACATCGTTTGCACACAGGTAAAATGGCTACCATTTTTTGTCATTGGTTTTTCGTATGTATTTTTATTCAAACTACACACGGGTTTTACTGACGACTTGCTGTGACTTACCTTCTATCACCCTGTCAAACGTCGTTTTATACCAGTGGTTTTCCTGCAAATCAGTAGACTATTAAGTAACGCGATGGCTGTACACTTTTAAGCAATAACTAGTGATCTTTTAGTTATTCAATTATAAGTTTGAATTATTTTTTTCTTGAGTAAAATGGTTAGAGAAAATAGCTGCTCGTGGTTTTGAAGCTGCATATACTTTTATGTACATCTGTGTCTATATGCCTGTACTGTATACAGTATATAAAAAACACGTAGTGATTCGTTTGCTTGAATTCCTTAATCCTTTTATTTCCATACTTTAGGTAGACGAGGAAGACCAGCACTTGACATTACAAGTGATCAAATTGAACTGCTCCCCACTCAGGGCTTTACAGTGAGAGCCATCACTGAGATGTTGTGTTGTTCCTCTTCATACCTGCATAAAAAAATGAAGTTTTTTTCAGATTTCAGCCAGAAATAGATTTACTCCCATTCATGATGTTGACCTGGAAGAGCATGTCAGAAGATTGCACAGCCAATTTCCCAGATCAGGCTCGGAAGCAAGTGTTCTGCTACATACTCTTGTCCCTTCATGTATATATCATTATATTCATTGTGAAAGTGTACTTTCTTTATTGTGTTGTTTTATGAACCTGTTGCAGATGATGAGGGCATACCTGCGTCCTGATGGTATTGTAGTACAAAGAAAAAGAGTTCGAGAAATCCTCAACCGTATTGAGCCAGCTGCTGCAGCCCAGAGATGGAGCCAGACTGTGGCTAGAAGAACATACTATGTGCCATTCCCCAATAGTTTATGGCACATAGATGGGCATATGCGTCTCATTCGGTAATAAGGGATCATCTTATATTTGTACTCGTGGGAGCATTAGAAAGCCATATTGTATGGACAGCACAGATTAAATTGAATTTTATCATTTGTATATCCAAGTTACACAAACTCCAAATTGCCTCCATGTAGTCTTAAGTGCACAGCAATACCTTCTCTACCGAGATGATATTTCAAACAAGATATGAAACTTGATTGTTTTCTTGTATTTAATCATTATTCTTTTCATGTTTGTTTTACAGGTGGGTGTTTGTGACACATGCCGGCATTGATGGGAATTCCAGGCTAATAACGTACCTTCAACTGGAGCACAGACAACACAGCTTTGACAGTGTTGAAATATTTTGTCCAAGCCACCTGCCTGTATGGGTTACCCTCCAGAGTAAGATCCGACCATGGTGGTGAAAACACTGGTTGCTCTTTTAATGAACCTACTGCAGGGACAAGACACCAAAATTATTTCTAGCTCCAGCCAACACCCCCTCACAATTTACTCACACCTCCCATGGCCTGATTATCCACCAACAGGGGCCCTTTTTGGATTATCATTTTGGCATAGGAACTTTCCTTTCCTATCCTAACCGAGTGAGATGAGCCGGTAGCACCTGGAGCAAAGATCGTCTAAATTTTAATAATGCTTAGGAAAGGTTCTGACCATCCTTTACGAAAGGAAAGGAGATATATTATGCAGCAGGAATATTTAAAGGGGGAGTCTTTTTTTATGTTGTTGTTGTTGTTGTTGTCGACCCCACCCGTGCCCCGACATTGGGGGACCGGGCCCTCACTCCGTCTCCCGGATCCCCAGACCCCCCTCCTCCGCCCAGCGGGCGAGCAGGGCCGCCACTCCGCTTGGGTTTCGCCAGAGGTCCTCCGGAGTCAGTGTGGTGGGTATGTTTGTGCAGGTGAACAGGTGTTGTGTGTCGTGCACTTGCGTGCCGCATAGCGCACAGAGTGGTGTTGGGTGTGTGTCCGGTGTAATGTTGTGTAGGTAGGAGTGGAGGGCTGGTGATTTGTTGGTTCGGAGTTGTGCTAGGAGTTGTCTGGTTCTGTGTGGTAGGTCTTGCTCTGATGGGTCTTTTTCTGGTGCTGGTGCATGTATTACTTTGTTGTGTTGTCTGGTGTCCAAGTGTGTTTGTACAAAGTGGGTGTGTATGTCTTTCATGTTCTGTTTTATGGTGTCGTTGTTGGTGTCCTGTGGTGCTGTGTCTTTGTTGTGTGTGTAGTTGTTGTTGTGGAAGATTGTTTGTTTCTTTTGTCTGGGTGGTGGTGGTTGTTGAGTGAGTGGGTGTAGTGGGTGGGTTGGGTGTTGGGCTTTTTGTCTGATTTGCGATGCGTGTAGTTTTAGATGGGTGTTCAGTGGGAGAGTTTTTGTTTCCTCATGCAAGTGTTGTATGTTTGTGTCTTGTGTGCATCCTGTTGCTATTCTGAGTACTGTGTTCTGTGTGGTCTGGAGTTTTGTCTTGTTTGTGTCCGATAGTGTTGGTGACCATATAGTGTTTGCGTATTCGAGGCGTGTGAGTGTGGTTGCTTTGTATGTGGTGAGTATAGTTTCTTTGGATTTTCCCCAGTGAGTGGTTGTTAAGGCTTTAAGTATTTTGTTTGATTGCTTGGCGCGGGTTAGAGTGTGTTGTGTGTGTTTTGAGAAGGTGAGTTTGGGGTCCCATGTTAATCCCAGTATTTTGGGTTCGCGGACTGTGGGTAGGGTGGTGTTATCTATTTGTAAAGTGAGCCTGTTGCTGTATTCTGCCGGATCCGGTGTGAACAGAGTGGTGGTGGTTTTGTCTGCGTTGAGTGTGAGTTGGTTCTGTTTTGTCCAGTTGTATATGTCGTGGAGATATTTTTGTACTTGTTGTTGTGCCTGTTGTGGTTTGACATGTGTGGATAGAATGGTGATGTCGTCTGCATATGTAACTGTGTGTACATTTGGAGGTGGTTGTGGTAAGTCTGCCATGTATATGTTGAATAGTGTTGGTGAAAGTACTCCCCCCTGTGGTACCCCCGTTTTCGTGTTTCTGTGGTCTGATGTTTCCCCCCGGTATTGAGTGTATTGTCTGCGTCCCCTTATGTAGTTGAAGATGTATTTGATGATGATGTTTGGGGTGTTAGTGTTGTTGAGTTTGTTTGTGAGTGTGTGTAGGTTTACCGTGTCAAAGGCTTTGGACATGTCTAGGGCTATGGCAACTGTTCGTTGTGGTGGTTTTTGTTGATTGAAACCTGTGGCTATGATGTTGTGTATGTGGTGTAGTGCTGTGGTTGTGGAGTGTTGTTTTCGGAAGCCGTGTTGGTGAGAGGGTAGTTGAGTGTTGTTGGTAATGAAGGGTAGTATTACCTTTTCCATTGTTTTGGCTATTGGGCTGAGTAGTGCTATTGGTCTGTAGGATGGGCCGAGTGCGTGGTTTTTGTTGGGTTTTGGTATTGGGATTATTTTTGCAGTCTTCCATATTGCGGGGATGGTGTTGGTGTTGAGTGATGTGTTGTAAGTGTGTGTGAGTAGTGTTATTGCTTTGGGGCCTAGGTGTTTCAGATGTCTGATGTTTATGTTGTCTGGGCCTGTGGAGTTGTTGCTTTTGGAGCGTTGTAGTGCTTGTTTGACTTGTTGTTCTGTGATGGTTATGGGCGTGGTGTTGAGTTTTCGTATTTTGCGTTGTAGTTGTCTGTATGTTCTGTTGGTTTTGTGTTGTATTATGTTGGTGAATTGTTTGTTGAATGCTCGTGCTTTCTGTTTGTTGGATATTGCCGTGTGTTGTCCGAACTGTATTGTGGTGTTTTCTGGTGCTTTTTGTTCTTTGTTAGATAGTCTTGTTACTGTGTTCCAGAGTATGTATTGTTTGTGTCTGTGGTTCCATGCATCCGTTAAGTGTTCTTTCCATAGCTCTTGTTTGTGTTTTTGGATTTGTTTGTCTATTTCTTTGTTTAGGTCTGTGATGCGTGGGTCTTGGTGGTTTTGTTGTCTGATGTCGTTTCTTTGGCCGATGAGTGTTCTGATGTGTTGTGGTAGGAGAAGTGATTTGCTTTTTATTTTTCCGTGGGGTATGTGGTGTTTGTCTGCTGTAAGTATGAGGTTTGTGAGCATGGTGTTGGCTGTGTGGATGTTGTCAGATATGGTTAAGTTCTCCAGTGCTGATTCTATTTCAGAGGTGTATCCTTCCCAGTCTGCTTTCCTGTAATTTGTGTAAGTTTGAAGGTGTTGTTGTAGGCGGAAAGGAGCACGCGTGTTGTGTGTGATTTTGATAGGAAGGTGGTCTGAACTGAGTGCGTGTATTGTGGTCCATGTTGTTCTGTTTGTGATGCTGTTGCTGGCTGTTGTGATGTTGGTTGTTGGTTGATGTTTGTAGGTTTTCTGGTAGGTGTGTTTGCGTTTAGAGTGATTTGTTGGGAGTTCTGTAGTATGTCTGCAATGAGGGTGCCTCTGTGGTCGTCGTAGGGAGAGTGCCATTGTGTTGAGTGAGCGTTGATGTCTGCGGTTAGAATGGTGTTGTTCAGCGAGTTTATGTATTGGAAGGTGTTGGTGATGTCTGTGTCTTCTGTGGCGTGGTCTGGTCGGGTGGTATCTCTGGGGGGTATATACATGTTGCATATGTGTAGTCTTTTGTGGTTGGTTATGTGAATCTTTACGGTTTGAATTTCTGTAGTGTTGGTGTTAATGTTGTTGGGGATGTTCATGGGAGTGAATGTGACTGATTTGTGAATGTATGTGAGCAGTCCTCCTCCTCCCTTGTGTTCTCTGTCTTTCCTAATGCTGGTGTAGTTGGTGAGACGAGGTGTGTTGTGTTGTTTTTCTAGTTTGGTTTCTTGTATGGTGATGATGTCTGCGTGCTGTTGTGAGGCGAGTTCTTCTAGTTCTGTGTTCTTGTTTTGGATGCCGTTGATGTTTATTTGTAGTATGGTCAGTGTGTGTTTGTTGTTTTTGTTGGTGGGTGTTGTTCTTTGTGGGTTGTTCGGGGGTTGTGGTGTTGGGGTGTTTGTTGTTTGCGTGTGTGTTCTGCATGTCCACGTGTTTGTGTATTGGCGGGTGGTGATGCCGGAGCAATGTCTGTGTATCCAGTGTGGGTGTTTTGAGTTGCATCTGAGTGAGGTTTGTCTGCGTGTGATGATTCTATTGCAGCTATTGCAGGTCCAGGTTTGGGGGGGTGGTCTTGTGTTTGTTGTATCTCTGTTGGAGTTGTCTGTCCGTGTTGCCTTTGAGGGTAGTGTTGGTGAGGCGAGTGTGTTGTTTTGGTCTGTTTGTGCTCTGCTGCCTGTTGGTGTCCTACGAGGTGTTGTTGTTCTTGGTGGTGTTTTGGGATGTAGTCTGCATTTCCATGTTATGTTGTATTGTCTAGTGTTTATGTTTGTGCAATGTTTGTGTACCCAGTGTGGTGTGTGGTGGTTGCATCTGAAGGATGTCTGTCTTCTTGTAATCTGTTGTGTGCAAATGTCGCATGTCCAGGTAGTTTGTTGTGTGTGTGTTTGTTGCGTGCGTGAGAGTGTCTGTGTGGGCCCCGGATTTGTCTCTATGTCCCCCGCCTGGAGCAAAAGGTCCGCCCGCCACCCTGCCAGGTTCAGGGGGCGGTTAGCCGAAAAAAAAAAAAACGGCCGTAAGGGCACCCCGTTCGGGGTGCAGGGATTGGTTCCTGGATTTGTCCCCCAGTTCGGGGGGAACCCTCCAACTGCGAGTAAGCCAAGGAGTTTGGAGGTACAGCGGGTTGACAGCAGTGTGATCGAGCAGATTAGATAGAGTAGAATTTGAATGGGGCTTCACTGATTTATTTCATACAATTAATATCTAAAACACAGTTGAAAAATATTTGATTGTTAAAATATTTAAATACAAGAACTATATCAAGAAATTAACAAAACATAGTTTTTTTAGTTAGGAGAAAAGTCTAAAAACATATCACAAATGACAAACGTTGTGCCTCTCCTCCTCCTGTTCTTCAATGAAGCTGATCACCCTCCAGCTCCCGTTAGAAACATCGTGCTGCTGAAGGTGTGCCGGCAGAATGGTTGTGATACAGGAGGTGCTGTGGACTCTCCCAGAAACGAGGACCTAGTTTAGTTGTAGATCCAGTAAAACATAGTGCAAATGTGACATTATTTATAATGCACAGTGACAGTCTAGTGAATATTAAAAAATGTACTTCATGTAATGCAGGAAGCGAATATTTCAAACGAACTAAGGCAGCAAACAGTAAGAGCAAAATCGTGTTCCAAACATTAACTCTTTTTTTAAATGTCAATTAGCTTGTGAGTAATAAGACAAAATGTGACTGTCAGACAGAGAACTGTCAGAGCAAACGGCAGATTTTAGAAAGTCCTGCCGAAATAAATCTGCACCCGACTGCGACTGTCAGCGTTGAACTGCCGCCATTGCTGTCAAAGTCAGACACATCTCCAAAATTGTTGGAGCAAATTTTTAAGCAGGCTTCATCTTGATAAATTGACCACGTATTTGACATTTACACCATAACGTTACCGCCTAAAATAATCGTAAAACAAAATTTTGTGTAACAACAAGAGTAATATGTACCCCAAAAGCTTTCAAAGCGTCTGAAAGTTTTCTCCTCCGTTTTTGTTGGGGCTTGGCTCGAAATGCATCATGATTGGCCGCCCGAAGTCCACGTGTCTGTCGGACGTGCTCTCATTGGTCTACAATACCATCACGGATGAATAAATACTCAAAGGGCTTGCCAGGCAAGCCCTTTGAACCCTTTAAATACTCAATGGGCTTGCCTGGCAAGCCCTTTGAGTATTTATTCCATATTGCCCACTAGTTCACTAGTAAGGTCATTTTGACGCTTACTAGTGAACATGTAAGGCCATAAATGTGCCCACTAGTTCACTAGTAAGATCATTTTGAGGCTTACTAGTTGACATGTAAGCCACAAAACGCCCGCTAGTTCACTAGTAAGATAATTTTGAGGCTTCTAGTGAACATGTAAGCCACAGAACGCCCACTAGTTCACTAGTAAGATCATTTTGACGCTTACTAGTGAACATGTAAGCCACAAAACGCTCACTAGTTCACTAGTAAGGTCATTTTGACGCTTACTAGTGAACATGTAAGCCACAAAACGCTCACTGGTTCACTAGTAAGGTAATTTTGACGCTTACTAGTGAACATGTAAGCCACAAAACGCCCACTAGTTCCCTAGTAAGATCATTTTGACACTTATTTATGAACATGTCAGCCACAAAACGCTCACTCGTTCACTAGTAAGATCATTTTGACGCTTACTAGTGAACATGTAAGCCACAAAACGCCCACTAGTTCACTAGTAAGGTCATTTTGACGCTTACTAGTGAACATGTAAGCCACAAAACGCCCACTAGTTCACTAGTAAGATCATTTTGACGCTTACTAGTGAACATGTAAGGCCATAAATGTGCCCACTAGTTCACTAGTAAGTTCATTTTGAGGCTTACTAGTTGACATGTAAGCCACACATCGCCTACTAGTTCACTAGTAAGATCATTTTGAGGCTTACTAGTGAACATGTAAGCCACAAAACGCCCAATAGTTCACTAGTAAGATCATTTTGACGCTTACTAGTGAACATGTAAGCCACAAAACGCTCACTAGTTTACTAGTAAGGTCATTTTGACGCTTACTAGTGAACATGTAAGCCACAAAACGCTCACTAGTTCACTAGTAAGGTCATTTTGACGCTTACTAGTGAACATGTAAGCCGCAAAACGCCCACTAGTTCACTAATAAGATTATTTTGACGCTTACTACTGAACATTTAAGGCCATAAATGTGCCCACTAGTTCACTGGTAAGATGATTTTGACGCTTACTAGTGAACATGTAAGGCCATAAATGTGCCCACTTGTAGTGCTAGTGACATTACACTGTACTTGCATTAAATGCAAATAAGGATGATTACGAAAACATGTAACGGTATCCTATTGGCTGTACGTTTCAAAATAGTGTCATCCCACCAGTCAGGGCTCATGATTTTGGAAATTCTGTGCCCACTTAGTTTTTTAAAACAACAATGGCGGACAGTGTCCTGAGACGTATTCGGCGAAGGTGCAGGGCAATAGAGAGTGCCTGTCATCAAGGGTCTGCCGGTGAAAGTGAAGCACGCGCGATAAACATTTCAATTGCTAATTTAAGAAGAGTTAGTGACCAGTTTAGCGCTGATACTATTCAAAGTTTGATTCAAAGTCCAATAGATCTCCGATCTGTCATCATTGCGGGACCCACTCCTAATGGTGGACGTGTTTGTTCCCATGTGGCACATCGTTTGCACACAGGTAAAATGGCTACCATTTTTTGTCATTGGTTTTTCGTATGTATTTTTATTCAAACTACACACGGGTTTTACTGACGACTTGCTGTGACTTACCTTCTATCACCCTGTCAAACGTCGTTTTATACCAGTGGTTTTCCTGCAAATCAGTAGACTATTAAGTAACGCGATGGCTGTACACTTTTAAGCAATAACTAGTGATCTTTTAGTTATTCAATTATAAGTTTGAATTATTTTTTTCTTGAGTAAAATGGTTAGAGAAAATAGCTGCTCGTGGTTTTGAAGCTGCATATACTTTTATGTACATCTGTGTCTATATGCCTGTACTGTATACAGTATATAAAAAACACGTAGTGATTCGTTTGCTTGAATTCCTTAATCCTTTTATTTCCATACTTTAGGTAGACGAGGAAGACCAGCACTTGACATTACAAGTGATCAAATTGAACTGCTCCCCACTCAGGGCTTTACAGTGAGAGCCATCACTGAGATGTTGTGTTGTTCCTCTTCATACCTGCATAAAAAAATGAAGTTTTTTTCAGATTTCAGCCAGAAATAGATTTACTCCCATTCATGATGTTGACCTGGAAGAGCATGTCAGAAGATTGCACAGCCAATTTCCCAGATCAGGCTCGGAAGCAAGTGTTCTGCTACATACTCTTGTCCCTTCATGTATATATCATTATATTCATTGTGAAAGTGTACTTTCTTTATTGTGTTGTTTTATGAACCTGTTGCAGATGATGAGGGCATACCTGCGTCCTGATGGTATTGTAGTACAAAGAAAAAGAGTTCGAGAAATCCTCAACCGTATTGAGCCAGCTGCTGCAGCCCAGAGATGGAGCCAGACTGTGGCTAGAAGAACATACTATGTGCCATTCCCCAATAGTTTATGGCACATAGATGGGCATATGCGTCTCATTCGGTAATAAGGAATCATCTTATATTTGTACTCGTGGGAGCATTAGAAAGCCATATTGTATGGACAGCACAGATTAAATTGAATTTTATCATTTGTATATCCAAGTTACACAAACTCCAAATTGCCTCCATGTAGTCTTAAGTGCACAGCAATACCTTCTCTACCGAGATGATATTTCAAACAAGATATGAAACTTGATTGTTTTCTTGTATTTAATCATTATTCTTTTCATGTTTGTTTTACAGGTGGGTGTTTGTGACACATGCCGGCATTGATGGGAATTCCAGGCTAATAACGTACCTTCAACTGGAGCACAGACAACACAGCTTTGACAGTGTTGAAATATTTTGTCCAAGCCACCTGCCTGTATGGGTTACCCTCCAGAGTAAGATCCGACCATGGTGGTGAAAACACTGGTTGCTCTTTTAATGAACCTACTGCAGGGACAAGACACCAAAATTATTTCTAGCTCCAGCCAACACCCCCTCACAATTTACTCACACCTCCCATGGCCTGATTATCCACCAACAGGGGCCCTTTTTGGATTATCATTTTGGCATAGGAACTTTCCTTTCCTATCCTAACCGAGTGAGATGAGCCGGTAGCACCTGGAGCAAAGATCGTCTAAATTTTAATAATGCTTAGGAAAGGTTCTGACCATCCTTTACGAAAGGAAAGGAGATATATTATGCAGCAGGAATATTTAAAGGGGGAGTCTTTTTTTATGTTGTTGTTGTTGTTGTTGTCGACCCCACCCGTGCCCCGACATTGGGGGACCGGGCCCTCACTCCGTCTCCCGGATCCCCAGACCCCCCTCCTCCGCCCAGCGGGCGAGCAGGGCCGCCACTCCGCTTGGGTTTCGCCAGAGGTCCTCCGGAGTCAGTGTGGTGGGTATGTTTGTGCAGGTGAACAGGTGTTGTGTGTCGTGCACTTGCGTGCCGCATAGCGCACAGAGTGGTGTTGGGTGTGTGTCCGGTGTAATGTTGTGTAGGTAGGAGTGGAGGGCTGGTGATTTGTTGGTTCGGAGTTGTGCTAGGAGTTGTCTGGTTCTGTGTGGTAGGTCTTGCTCTGATGGGTCTTTTTCTGGTGCTGGTGCATGTATTACTTTGATGTGTTGTCTGGTGTCCAAGTGTGTTTGTACAAAGTGGGTGTGTATGTCTTTCATGTTCTGTTTTATGGTGTCGTTGTTGGTGTCCTGTGGTGCTGTGTCTTTGTTGTGTGTGTAGTTGTTGTTGTGGAAGATTGTTTGTTTCTTTTGTCTGGGTGGTGGTGGTTGTTGAGTGAGTGGGAGTAGTGGGTGGGTTGGGTGTTGGGCTTTTTGTCTGATTTGCGATGCGTGTAGTTTTAGATGGGTGTTCAGTGGGAGAGTTTTTGTTTCCTCATGCAAGTGTTGTATGTTTGTGTCTTGTGTGCATCCTGTTGCTATTCTGAGTACTGTGTTCTGTGTGGTCTGGAGTTTTGTCTTGTTTGTGTCCGATAGTGTTGGTGACCATATAGTGTTTGCGTATTCGAGGCGTGTGAGTGTGGTTGCTTTGTATGTGGTGAGTATAGTTTCTTTGGATTTTCCCCAGTGAGTGGTTGTTAAGGCTTTAAGTATTTTGTTTGATTGCTTGGCGCGGGTTAGAGTGTGTTGTGTGTGTTTTGAGAAGGTGAGTTTGGGGTCCCATGTTAATCCCAGTATTTTGGGTTCGCGGACTGTGGGTAGGGTGGTGTTATCTATTTGTAAAGTGAGCCTGTTGCTGTATTCTGCCGGATCCGGTGTGAACAGAGTGGTGGTGGTTTTGTCTGCGTTGAGTGTGAGTTGGTTCTGTTTTGTCCAGTTGTATATGTCGTGGAGATATTTTTGTACTTGTTGTTGTGCCTGTTGTGGTTTGACATGTGTGGATAGAATGGTGATGTCGTCTGCATATGTAACTGTGTGTACATTTGGAGGTGGTTGTGGTAAGTCTGCCATGTATATGTTGAATAGTGTTGGTGAAAGTACTCCCCCCTGTGGTACCCCCGTTTTCGTGTTTCTGTGTTCTGATGTTTCCCCCCGGTATTGAGTGTATTGTCTGCGTCCCCTTATGTAGTTGAAGATGTATTTGATGATGATGTTTGGGGTGTTAGTGTTGTTGAGTTTGTTTGTGAGTGTGTGTAGGTTTACCGTGTCAAAGGCTTTGGACATGTCTAGGGCTATGGCAACTGTTCGTTGTGGTGGTTTTTGTTGATTGAAACCTGTGGCTATGATGTTGTGTATGTGGTGTAGTGCTGTGGTTGTGGAGTGTTGTTTTCGGAAGCCGTGTTGGTGAGAGGGTAGTTGAGTGTTGTTGGTAATGAAGGGTAGTATTACCTTTTCCATTGTTTTGGCTATTGGGCTGAGTAGTGCTATTGGTCTGTAGGATGGGCCGAGTGCGTGGTTTTTGTTGGGTTTTGGTATTGGGATTATTTTTGCAGTCTTCCATATTGCGGGGATGGTGTTGGTGTTGAGTGATGTGTTGTAAGTGTGTGTGAGTAGTGTTATTGCTTTGGGGCCTAGGTGTTTCAGATGTCTGATGTTTATGTTGTCTGGGCCTGTGGAGTTGTTGCTTTTGGAGCGTTGTAGTGCTTGTTTGACTTGTTGTTCTGTGATGGTTATGGGCGTGGTGTTGAGTTTTCGTATTTTGCGTTGTAGTTGTCTGTACGTTCTGTTGGTTTTGTGTTGTATTATGTTGGTGAATTGTTTGTTGAATGCTCGTGCTTTCTGTTTGTTGGATATTGCCGTGTGTTGTCCGAACTGTATTGTGGTGTTTTCTGGTGCTTTTTGTTCTTTGTTAGATAGTCTTGTTACTGTGTTCCAGAGTATGTATTGTTTGTGTCTGTGGTTCCATGCATCCGTTAAGTGTTCTTTCCATAGCTCTTGTTTGTGTTTTTGGATTTGTTTGTCTATTTCTTTGTTTAGGTCTGTGATGCGTGGGTCTTGGTGGTTTTGTTGTCTGGTGTCGTTTCTTTGGCTGATGAGTGTTCTGATGTGTTGTGGTAGGAGAAGTGATTTGCTTTTTATTTTTCCGTGGGGTATGTGGTGTTTGTCTGCTGTAAGTATGAGGTTTGTGAGCATGGTGTTGGCTGTGTGGATGTTGTCAGGTATGGTTAAGTTCTCCAGTGCTGATTCTATTTCAGAGGTGTATCCTTCCCAGTCTGCTTTCCTGTAATTTGTGTAAGTTTGAAGGTGTTGTTGTAGGCGGAAAGGAGCACGCGTGTTGTGTGTGATTTTGATAGGAAGGTGGTCTGAACTGAGTGCGTGTATTGTGGTCCATGTTGTTCTGTTTGTGATGCTGTTGCTGGCTGTTGTGATGTCCGGTGATGTTGGTTGTTGGTTGATGTTTGTAGGTTTTCTGGTAGGTGTGTTTGCGTTTAGAGTGATTTGTTGGGAGTTCTGTAGTATGTCTGCAATGAGGGTGCCTCTGTGGTCGTCGTAGGGAGAGTGCCATTGTGTTGAGTGAGCGTTGATGTCTGCGGTTAGAATGGTGTTGTTCAGCGAGTTTATGTATTGGAAGGTGTTGGTGATGTCTGTGTCTTCTGTGGCGTGGTCTGGTCGGGTGGTATCTCTGGGGGGTATATACATGTTGCATATGTGTAGTCTTTTGTGGTTGGTTATGTGAATCTTTACGGATTGAATTTCTGTAGTGTTGGTGTTAATGTTGTTGGGGATGTTCATGGGAGTGAATGTGACTGATTTGTGAATGTATGTGAGCAGTCCTCCTCCTCCCTTGTGTTCTCTGTCTTTCCTAATGCTGGTGTAGTTGGTGAGACGAGGTGTGTTGTGTTGTTTTTCTAGTTTGGTTTCTTGTATGGTGATGATGTCTGCGTGCTGTTGTGAGGCGAGTTCTTCTAGTTCTGTTTTCTTGTTTTGGATGCCGTTGATGTTTATTTGTAGTATGGTCAGTGTGTGTTTGTTGTTTTTGTTGGTGGGTGTTGTTCTTTGTGGGTTGTTCGGGGGTTGTGGTGTTGGGGTGTTTGTTGTTTGCGTGTGTGTTCTGCATGTCCACGTGTTTGTGTATTGGCGGGTGGTGATGCCGGAGCAATGTCTGTGTATCCAGTGTGGGTGTGTTGAGTTGCATCTGAGTGAGGTTTGTCTGCGTGTGATGATTCTATTGCAGCTATTGCAGGTCCAGGTTTGGGGGGGTGGTCTTGTGTTTGTTGTATCTCTGTTGGAGTTGTCTGTCCGTGTTGCCTTTGAGGGTAGTGTTGGTGAGGCGAGTGTGTTGTTTTGGTCTGTTTGTGCTCTGCTGCCTGTTGGTGTCCTACGAGGTGTTGTTGTTCGTGGTGGTGTTTTGGGATGTAGTCTGCATTTCCATGTTATGTTGTATTGTCTAGTGTTTATGTTTGTGCAATGTTTGTGTACCCAGTGTGGTGTGTGGTGGTTGCATCTGAAGGATGTCTGTCTTCTTGTAATCTGTTGTGTGCAAATGTCGCATGTCCAGGTAGTTTGTTGTGTGTGTGTTTGTTGCGTGCGTGAGAGTGTCTGTGTGGGCCCCGGATTTGTCTCTATGTCCCCCGCCTGGAGCAAAAGGTTCGCCAGCCACCCTGCCAGGTTCAGGGGGCGGTTAGCCGAAAAAAAAAAAAACGGCCGTAAGGGCACCCCGTTCGGGGTGCAGGGATTGGTTCCTTGATTTGTCCCCCCGTTCGGGGGGAACCCTCCAACTGCGAGTAAGCCAAGGAGTTTGGAGGTACAGCAGGTTGACAGCAGTGTGATCGAGCAGATTAGATAGAGTAGAATTTGAATAGGGCTTCACTGATTTATTTCATACAATTCATATCTAAAACACAGTTGAAAAATATTTGATTGTTAAAATATTTAAATACAAGAACTATATCAAGAAATTAACAAAACATAGTTTTTTTAGTTAGGAGAAAAGTCTAAAAACATATCACAAATGACAAACGTTGTGCCTCTCCTCCTCCTGTTCTTCAATGAAGCTGATCACCCTCCAGCTCCCGTTAGAAACATCGTGCTGCTGAAGGTGTGCCGGCAGAATGGTTGTGATACAGGAGGTGCTGTGGACTCTCCCAGAAACGAGGACCTAGTTTAGTTGTAGATCCAGTAAAACATAGTGCAAATGTGACATTATTTATAATGCACAGTTACAGTCTAGTGAATATTAAAAAATGTACTTCCTGTAATGCAGGAAGCAAATATTTCAAACGAACTAAGGCAGCAAACAGTAAGAGCAAAATCGTGTTCCAAACATTAACTCTTTTTTTAAATGTCAATTAGCTTGTGAGTAATAAGACAAAATGTGACTGTCAGACAGAGAACTGTCAGAGCAAACGGCAGATTTTAGAAAGTCCTGCCGAAATAAATCTGCACCCGACTGCGACTGTCAGCGTTGAACTGCCGCCATTGCTGTCAAAGTCAGACACATCTCCAAAATTGTTGGAGCAAATTTTTAAGCAGGCTTCATCTTGATAAATTGACCACGTATTTGACATTTACACCATAACGTTACCGCCTAAAATAATCGTAAAACAAAATTTTGTGTAACAACAAGAGTAATATGTACCCCAAAAGCTTTCAAAGCGTCTGAAAGTTTTCTCCTCCGTTTTTGTTGGGGCTTGGCTCGAAATGCATCATGATTGGCCGCCCGAAGTCCACGTGTCTGTCGGACGTGCTCTCATTGGTCTACAATACCATCACGGATGAATAAATACTCAAAGGGCTTGCCAGGCAAGCCCTTTGAACCCTTTAAATACTCAATGGGCTTGCCTGGCAAGCCCTTTGAGTATTTATTCCATTTTGCCCACTAGTTCACTAGTAAGGTCATTTTGACACTTACTAGTGAACATGTCAGCCACAAAACGCTCACTCGTTCACTAGTAAGGTCATTTTGACGCTTACTAGTGAACATGTAAGCCACAGAACGCCCACTAGTTCACTAGTAAGATCATTTTGACGCTTACTAGTGAACATGTAAGCCACAAAACGCTCACTAGTTCACTAGTAAGGTCATTTTGACGCTTACTAGTGAACATGTAAGCCACAAAACGCTCACTGGTTCACTAGTAAGGTAATTTTGACGCTTACTAGTGAACATGTAAGGCCATAAATGTGCCCACTAGTTCACTAGTAAGTTCATTTTGAGGCTTACTAGTTGACATGTAAGCCACACATCGCCTACTAGTTCACTAGTAAGATCATTTTGAGGCTTACTAGTTAACATGTAAGCCACAAAACGCCCAATAGTTCACTAGTAAGATCATTTTGACGCTTACTAGTGAACATGTAAGCCACAAAACGCTCACTAGTTTACTAGTAAGGTCATTTTGACGCTTACTAGTGAACATGTAAGCCACAAAACTCTCACTAGTTCACTAGTAAGGTCATTTTGACGCTTACTAGTGAACATGTAAGCCACGAAACGCTCACTGGTTCACTAATAAGGTCATTTTGACGCTTACTAGTGAACATGTAAGCCACAAAACGCTCACTGGTTCACTAGTAAGGTAATTTTGATTCTTACTAGTGAACATGTAAGGCCATAAATGTGCCCACTAGTTCACTAGTAAGTTCATTTTGAGGCTTACTAGTTGACATGTAAGCCACACATCGCCTACTAGTTCACTAGTAAGATCATTTTGAGGCTTACTAGTGAACATGTAAGCCACAAAACGCCCAATAGTTCACTAGTAAGATCATTTTGACGCTTACTAGTGAACATGTAAGCCACAAAACGCTCACTAGTTTACTAGTAAGGTCATTTTGACGCTTACTAGTGAACATGTAAGCCACAAAACTCTCACTAGTTCACTAGTAAGGTCATTTTGACGCTTACTAGTGAACATGTAAGGCCATAAATGTGCCCACTTGTAGTGCTAGTGACATTACACTGTACTTGCATTAAATGCAAATAAGGATGATTACGAAAACATGTAACGGTATCCTATTGGCTGTACGTTTCAAAATAGTGTCATCCCACCAGTCAGGGCTCATGATTTTGGAAATTCTGTGCCCACTTAGTTTTTTAAAACAACAATGGCGGACAGTGTCCTGAGACGTATTCGGCGAAGGTGCAGGGCAATAGAGAGTGCCTGTCATCAAGGGTCTGCCGGTGAAAGTGAAGCACGCGCGATAAACATTTCAATTGCTAATTTAAGAAGAGTTAGTGACCAGTTTAGCACTGATACTATTCAAAGTTTGATTTAAAGTCCAATAGATCTCCGATCTGTCATCATTGCGGGACCCACTCCTAATGGTGGACGTGTTTGTTCCCATGTGGCACATCGTTTGCACACAGGTAAAATGGCTACCATTTTTTGTCATTGGTTTTTCGTATGTATTTTTATTCGAACTACACACGGGTTTGTTCAGCGACGGGAATTGAACCGGGAATTAGCGAGGGATATGAGAGAAATTCCAAGAGAAAAGAAAACAAAAATTTTTTTTTTTTTTTTTTTTTTTTTCTTTTTCCCTCCTTTCAATCTTTCCTCGGTCTAATATGATTTTACGTCCCGATAGGTCAGCTCTCCCGGTAACGGGCTTAATTATCCAAGGGTGTTTAACGGTGGTTCGGAGGGCCCGGGCCGGGTGGTGGAAAAGGGAGAGGCGGCAACGACCAACCGGCCTCGGCGCTCTCTCTCTCTCCCCCTCCCTAACCAGACTTCCTCCTCACCCCCGTCGCTTCCCCTTTTTGCTTCGCGAGCCGACCGCTGAGAGAGATTCGCCTAGGTTCTAACTGCCTTCGTTTTATACAAAACTAATTTTGCGCAGTCCACCCGATTCTTCCTTCGTTCCGTCTTCTCGTTCCCGACGAGTAACCAACCCCAGAGTCGGGACACTTTTAACGGAGCGAACACTGCGCTTTTACGGCAGCTCACTCTCATATAATTTTTATGCTGTTGCAATTGGTATCACACCTAGGTAAAGTTTAATCACCGTTGTTACAGTCATTCGGGTTTGTTTCTAATTTATTAGGTTTGGGCATAACCTAATCGCCGGAGTAAAAAGAGAAGTTTATTTGAAAACTAATTTTTAGTTCGATGGAAGTTTATACGAAGGTCCTAAGACTTCGGTCTTCGGAGCCTCCGAGCCGTTCACTCTTAGGAGGGTGTAATGGTAGGGATTTCAATTATCATCGAGAGAGAATATTAACGACGAGGACACCCATATTTTTACTATAGGTTTATGTATGCAATCAGCGGGTTTTTATAGGGCGACGCCCTTCCTTCTCCTTAACGGCGCTGGCCAGCCGACCGTTCGGATAGAAGCAGAAAGAACACCTCCAACCTTTGAATGCTGATTACAATCTTTATTCCAAGTCACTCACTCATAGATAAATGAAAAAGGTAATATATGCATTGTAGATAAAATATAAAAGAAATAAATGATTAAAAGATAATGAAAGGTTGTATATAAAAATTGGGTATATGAGAAAAATTCTTAACACAAAAAGGGTACATCATTTTTCAAGCAATGACATTATCCCGTAAGCGCATCTCTGAAGCTTATTCTCTTTTTAATGTCTATCATCGGTTCGCCTTCCGCAGATTGATCAGGTCCCGAAACGCTCCCGAGGCTTGACTTGCCCATTTTAAACATTAAATTTCTCTGTACTTCATCGCATATATTTTATTCTTTTTGTTGGTTTTTAGATTATTAGGTTTTGGCGAGGACACTAGGTGTCTAGTGGTTCAGGTTATTCTTACCAATCCCGGGACGGCCTCGTTCGAGCCCGCTCCGATCCAGGTAATGATTTATCACCAGAACCAATCCTAGACGAGCCTCCACCGCGAATATCCAAGTTCGGGATCATCGTGGTAAATCCAATTTGGGTCAAATTCAGGTTTTAAAAAGTGGAAAAAAGGAGAAAAATCGCCTGTTACAGCGATACTGAGGGGATTTAACAAGGAAGCTCAAAAGGGGAACCAAAAGGGATAAGAAAGAGGAACCGGGCGGAAAGAGCCTCCCGCGCAATGGGGAAGCTCCTCCAGGGTAGGGAGGTATGTGCCGTTGGACTCATTCGCCCGCTAGCTCTCATCTCCTCCGTCCCCCCTGTTTTTCCCGGACCTTTTCTCCGGAGATTGAGATCTGTGCTGATGCCGTCGGGACTAGTCCTGCCCGACGACTCTCAGATCCTCACTTGCTCCGTTCTCCCATTCCCCCTCGAGTCCCTCTAAGTCCTAGAAAATGGGGAGTGAGACGATCCATCACGTACGGCCACTCGGTCCGGATCGCCGACGGAGGACCGCGCCCGATGTCGCAATGCATCTCCTTTTAAAGCCTCGGTCTCCACAAGGGGAGTTTCATAACCGAAAGTCACATGTTTGTTCTCGAAAGTTCTATCTCCTCCCAGTCACGAGGTTGCTTAGTCAATGATCTCATTTTCTCGTGATCTCGTGTTGTTCTGGAAAGTTTTGTCCCCTCTCAGGCAAGGAGGGGGGAGATCGGGCCATCTCTATCTGGTTTGAACTGGTTGAGGGGACCTCAGGTCCCAGGCGAGGTCGAATCAGGACAGGTTGTGCAATCTCTTCTGCTTGAGATGACTTGGGTCAACCGGGGCAGCTCCTGTATCATGATTCAGCTTCCCAATGATAGACAGTCTTTTTGCGCAGTATTCCAGTATTCTGCAGCTTGGTTATCATGTATATACATTAACACAATGCCTACTCTTGCTCTCCCGTAAGCACTAGGCTCATAACATTTGTTGCACATCATATGACATTACTTGGAGATAAAGCAATAGTCACAAGGTAACATTCTTCACTCAAAGCGGTTTCATAAGCTTTGCTCAGCATTTTGATTTATATCTTTGGTCCTCTAAATACTGTCATTTTAGGAATGACTGAAAAGTCAAGAAAAATAAAATCACTTCAGCATTACATTATTACTGAAAGCATAATCATCAAATAAGGCTTTTTGTAGAGCATTGACTTTGGTAGGTGTTGTTCTTTGGTAGGTGTTGTTAACCATTACGTGTTCTATTAACTTTTGATTACTTCATGGTTCAGGATCTGCGGGGCTGGCTTTCATAGCTTTTGTATTCTCTCTGCTGCTCTCTAGTGTTCGAATTAGGATTTTGCACCAGGACTTTAAACCATCCTATTCCTTCTTCTGATGTTTAATGTTTAATTATCTGCGTGGCGAGGCGCGTTACCTTGACACCCCCTCCTTGGTTTAAGAAGGACTGGTGCGTGGCCCCTTGGGCAAGACTTCATCGTTCAACAGCCGACCCACCAGAGGTTGGGGCGACAAGTCGGACAAGGCCTCAATCAGCATATCATATGCTGGTGAAACGGGCGGGGGCCCCGGCGGAACCTTATGGTCAGGCGAGGTCGGAGAGAAAGAGGAATCAGGCTGGTCCGGCGAGGCCGGAGAGGACAGCTCATTGGGGGACAGGGGCGAGTACCAAGGGGTCGCTCCCCCGTGGCTCTCATTGCCACCTCTATCCGCCATGTCCTCATCATCAGACACATCATCCACCTTAAACCCCATCACCAACGTCACTGCCATGTCCGTAGGGGGACGCCATACAGGGTACTGAGGCACAACGCAAGGACTGGCCATGACGCAGGAACCATTGTCACCGTGCGTCGTAAGCCGGTAGGAGCCGTCAGGCAAGCGCCAAGTCATGCGGATTAGGGGGAAGACGTCGCCCACAGGAAGAAACGCATCTCGCGGGATCAACGGTTCCCCTTTGGTCACCTGTAACAGAGTAGCTTTACAAGCCAAGTCAGCAAATCCCGGCCATTTCCAAATTCCCCCTTCCCGGGGTGGTGCTTTATGAATGCGACTAGTATATATCCCGTCCGGCATGAGCCAGAACTCTCGTGATCGGTTCATCGCCGACGGGAAGCAGCAATGGCCCATAATGGTCTTCCCCACGACCCACGCGGATTTAATCGACGTGGACCCGCAGAGAGCACACCTCGGCATGGGGCCATCCTGCAACATACACAAAGTCAATGCAGCCTTATTCATTACACTGTAGTTTCTGCTGAGTTGGTAGTTATGTCCCCAGCCGGGGAACCTTCACTTAAATCGGTAGTACTCAGTACTTCTCTATCACGCCGTGACAAAGCAGGTACAGACACCCCACTCCTACGATGCGTAAGAGGGGTTGACAATAAATGTACAGTTTTGTTATTCCGAGGTGGGAGGGTAAAGAAGGCCGAATAAGTAAAAAACCAGGCGATCAAGACTAATTGGTCAATCAATTTTAGCCAAAGGAGCGTTGCTAATACACCCCAGATGATTCCCCATGTTATTAATTTGGCTGTGCGGAACATCCATACTTTATTGTTTTGTCCATGAGGATTCTTATATAGCCTATAAACCAAAGACATAACGTACAAGGCCAATGCTATCGCAAGCGTTCCTTCCAACACTATCGCCCCGTATATAATCTCGAAGGCTTTCAGTGCAGTCAGGTCCAACACTATCCAACAAATTAACAAAAAAGATTCCGCAATGCCTGTTGGGGTATTATACTGGATGATAACCCTTCCATGCATGTAGACAATGAAGCAGCCTAATCCTAGTGTGTAAGTGCAATACAGAAATCTAAGAACCAGGACCTTGGTAACTGTAATCACTAAGACTATCGGCCGCGTAGGTTGCCGTAAGTACCATTGGCCAGTACAGCTATGACTGATCCATATTATGAAGAGTAACCAATATTCTAATTCATTACTCACGTTCAAGGTGCCTGGTCGTCCAAAGGTGTGATTAGAACTGTTACCGCAAGCCATTGGTTCGCAAGGTTACCTTCCCACCACGGAGTATGTGCAGTGCGAGATCGGGGACCCGTCTGAGCTCCTTCCCGCAGAGCACCAGTCTTTATATGTTTGCTAGCGCCGCCCAGGTCTTCAGCTCCTCCTTCTCAGTCACCGGAGTCGCGTCGGTCCCTGGCTCCGCCTCTTTCTGGGACCGCCCCTCGGCCGTCCCACGTGTCAGTTTCATCTTTTGCCATGGCTGCATCCACAGTCGTGTTGGTGATCCTTTCTTGATGATCATAAATGCGATACCAGCTGCAGCCACAAGTCCTAATCCCATCAGGAACCAAAATCCTGAGGTCTGTACTAAGTGTAACAATCCGTCACCGATGTCTTCAAGTCCTTCTTCCACCACTTCTACAACTGAAGAGACGAGAACTTTGGCTGTTTGTACTGCCGCTTTCCCTATTTTCTCATACCAAACACACTCGTGTAGGTTACTGCCATAACCGCATGTCATCCAATGTTCATAAGGGGAATAGCAAGTTCCCTTGTTGTATAGTCTGTTCGGGCCCAGCCAGTCGAATCCAATGATCTCGTTTCCTTCACATAGGCTCCTTCGAAAGGCATGTCCCTCGATGATCTGTATCAGCGCGGCGGGTTGCTTCGGAAGTAATCTGGGAAAACTTGTTTTCTGTAGTCCGTGATCCTTCTCCCAGCGCGTACAGTCCAATCTGCTAATGGGGCTCATTCTTGTCCAATTTCCTTGCGACTTGATCCAGACTGCACCCTCGATGCTGGCATACTCCTTGTCGGGATATTTGTCAGCACAGTACTCAGTCCAGCTTGGCACTTCGCCGCAAGGTCTTCTGGCGAGTTGTATTATACATCTCTCGGTTTGCTCATTCTTGTCACAAGTCATTGACCATGGTCGGGGGTTGGCGTATAAATAGGGCTTGTACGATGGTGTAATGTCCTGTTCTTTAGAATACACTGTCGCGAGGTATTGGTATTTAACCCAATAATTCGTTGATATATTTAGACAGGGAGCCACAAATAATCTTATTTCATTTCTCGTGAATCCCCACCAGGTTCGGCTATAGTCTCTGGTTTGTACCTCATTCCATGCTTGAAGTACTCCTTTTACTGTGTTATTTGCCTTAAGGTTAGTACAATTGTAAATCCAACGGGTCAAAATAGTACTCTGAATCTCCTCAAGGGGGCATCGTGGCGAAATACCAATTTGCCATGGTTTCATGCCTTGTAGGTGCAGATCATCATATATTCGCTGTACCACGCACTGATCTATTGCATTAAAATCCTCTTTAGGTACTGATTTTAATTCGTCGAGTGTCGGTAACCGTTGTGTCCAAAATAACGCTGTTATCGGTGATAGGTCATAATCTTCGGGGTTTTTCTTTATTCTTTCGTCTACATAATATACTTGTAATTGTTTTCTCCACAACCAAGGTAAGGTCTCGTTTAGCCAATGTTCATAATCTACGTCATACGTAGTCGACCTTACACCTAATATCTTTTTCCAGGCAATAGGGTCTAAGGACATGGAATAACTTAATACATGATGAGGGTCTGGGCAATATTTCGCAGTATTCCAATAACAAGGGTTAAGGGTCATAGTTTTCATACACTCTTTGGCCCTTTTTCCTAGGAGTTGTTTTTGTTTTAAGGAGCTCAGTGCTCTTTTCAATCGTCTGGGTACTTTTTCTGGGGTCACTGGAAAATACCCTGAATCTGTCACATTCCAGTCATCTGGTGACTCAATGTCACAAGAGAAAAATAAACAACTCCAGCACGGAGGAGCAGGGGAGTACCAGGCCTCGCAACTGTTGTTCATTTGCGCCGCTGACGTAATATGATCCCTACGGGGGGACTTTCCGTCTTCCCCGGCCCAGTGCTCGTCCTGCCCTTCTGGTAAATTTTTACAACTGTCATTGGCATACCATTTCGGGGTTTGATTTTCAATTTCAAGCCAGGTTCTCTGGATAGTCCTTACTTCTTTTCTTCTATTACAAAATATCCCTACAGTGACTGCGTCTTGTTGTTCACTGACTGTAATAACTTCTCGGTCAATTATTTTATAGTCTTTACATTGTTTGCTTGATTCAATGGGATATGATGTCCATTTGTCCAAAATGTCTTCGATTTTCTTACTGTTTTTCATTTCTTGTAATAGGTTGTTTTTGAAGAGTGTTCTTTCCATTTCCACTACTGGGTGTTTTGTTTGTTCACTCAGGGCTTCTTCTATCTTGTCTGTATCCCATGTCTCGTTAGCTATTACATAATTCATTATCCAGCATTCCTGTGTAATGAATGTCGTTGGCCCGTGTCTTACTTTAACTGGTTCCACATGACCGGGTTGCGGTGTTGTTCCAACGGGTTGCATTTCTGTCTCTTTTTCTTCTGTTACAAATCCTCTATCGGTATTACTCATGGGCTTGTTATTGTCATATGACGTAGACGTATCATTCTCAGTCTGTAGTTCCGGGCAGTTGTACGTCAAACAGTTCCAGCACGGCTCCCACCGTGGTCGTATATCCGTGCAAGAGTGATTCAAAGGTGCTGCAGGCTCGACGTAGTCCCATCCGGGGCCCATGTTTCTTTTTTGTTCCCAATATCCAAATGTTCCCTTCGTCATGGGTAAACAGCTGGCACTGGAAAACCTAAATGGATGATAGCTTCCTAGGTCAATCCAATTTCGTCTCACCTCTTTGGTCGTTAGGTTCGTTGGGCAAAATATCCAAAGTTCCAGCGATCCATTCAAATCATCATCCATATACTTTGGATCCAAAGCGTATTCCGTACACACTTTATTGGTTTCTTGAGGGTACGTCGTGTACTTCGTTAACAACTTAACTTTTTCTTCTTTGGTTCTTGATTTCCGTACTTGGGCTTTTATCTCGTTTTCCAGCTTATTGAGCCGTAGACTGAGTTGTTTGTCAATTTCTGTTTCGTTGCCGTTCAATTCGCTCATAATGAGAGGGTAATTCCATTTTTCGGACGCTAGGTGCCCTTTGACTTCCCAGCAGGTCTGGTTAAACACCTCCGTTGTGCTATGCCGGATTTTTATCAGAGCGATGGGGTCTATGGGGCTTTTTGTTGGTTCGCTTTGTTCCTCCAAAAGGTTGGATATCAACACCCCGCAGACCACGAGTATGGTAACTACAACCGCAGCTGTACATGCTGTAAGCGTGTCACCACACATGGGAAGTAGTACTCTAGGGGGGTTTGTTCTCAAATTACTATACAGTCGTCCCCACGGGTTTCTTCCGTCACCTTCAGGTTGGCTGTATATTTCTTCTTCTAGCTGGCTGATAGGGCTTTCATAGACTGCTTCGCTCTGGTTTGCATTGAGGTCAGGCTCAAAGAGTGTTCTGTACCTAACATTCTCTCCTTGCATTTCTACTCGTGGGCCTACCTCTCTCATCTCTGGTATGGTTCCGAGTAGATCCACATCTCGGATATTGGTGCTCAGGACCTCTGTGTTGTTCATCCCCTGGGTCATGGTCTCGTAGAGAGAATCCCTCGGAGCTGCATACAGCGGTTCCCGTAGGTTCTCGTAGTCGTTCCCCAAAGGTTGCTTTCCTGTAGACCGTAGTACCGGTTCCATGTTGTCCAAGTCCGGTCCTAGTGTGCTGTTCGATTGTTTCTCTTTGGCGATGCCTAGTTGCTGCCGGTCCCGGCTGCAACTGATATCAATGTCTTTTGCAGTTCCATATATATTTTGTTCGTCTGCTCCTCCCCTCTATGGGGGTTGGTCTTGTACGTCTTGCTCAACGTTCGTCTTGCTCAACTGTAATCCGGAGATTACACCATCCCTACCTCAAAAAAATAAAAGTCAAAGTAAAAGGTCAGCAAAAACAAAAATCGAGGGGCGAAAGGGGATGACCATAAAAGGCTCTAAGTCGACCGAGGCGTGGACGCCGCAGGGCCGGCAGTTCGAGCTGCTGCGACAGCCGTCATCAATCCCACGCAACAGCGCTCCAATCTGGCCACCCTTTCTTTCAATGTGGTAATCTCAAGGTTCATAGTTGACATCAACAGTTGTTGACATTCCATTCCAACGGCATCGCGGTTCATGTACCCTAAAAAGGCATCATTTCGGGCACGCAGAACTTCAACACTCTGCGTCAATTCGGTACTTTTAAAGTGTAGTCCAATCGCAACCTCCTGAACATCCTTCAGTCGATTTTCCAAGGAAGACAAGCGGGCCGTCCCATCCTGGTTAATAAGACAGCCGGACAGGTCCTGGGAAGTCGACGCCATACTTCTACTGGAAGGAGGTTGAAGGGCGAGCCTCGTCGGTCGAAGTGGAGGGTTGCGGCTCAGCGATGAATGTGGCGGAGGGGGGAACAGAAGCCACATTAATAACGGGCCTGCTCCAAAGGCGGGACAGCTCCTCCTTGAGGGCGTCATGCTCCCTCCTTGCATCGTCCTCCTCATCCGGCCCAATTCTATACTCGACCGTGGGCAGTAGAGATCCTCTGGTCTTGGCAGGGGTAACTTTCAAAACCGTTCTCCTGCGGGATGCTTTGTCACGCGGCCGCAAGCGTAACGGTTGCGGGGGCAAAGTAGCATGAAATGAGGGACAACCCCGGAGGGATCTGTGGACCTTCCTGGAAGGAGCTACGTTGCCCTTACCATCACAATTAGGATACGGGCACCCCTGGGGCCTATAGTCCGGATCGTCCGGCGTGGCCGGGTCGTCGTCATCTGAATCAGAGATCACGTGGCGGATCTGTTGAGCCCGTCGAGCCGCGGTAGGGGTTCTCGTCAGGTCTTCATCCAATACTGGATCGTCTCGTCGGGCCGACGCCACGGCGCACAAGGTAAACAGCTCCGGGTGAAGAGCACCTTGCCAGCCACCCCCGAAACCGTCACCGTACATGGTGGACAGGTGAAGGCCCAGAGAATAAATGCCCTCATAGGGGATCATTGCCATAGTAAGCATAACCTTGACCCAATAGCCGTCAGCGGACCCACGGGAAGCGGAGCCGACGGCCGGGCGCAACTTCATCCAAGCTGTTTTAGCCTTATATTCCAATTTCTTAGCAGTAGTGTCCAGAGCTGTCGTATATCTGAACATACAATATTCTTCCATACCTGCTTCCCGAGGGGCGTCAGGCAAGTCTGTTAAGGGGACATCATCCAGGGCCAGGACATGACTGATAATCTGTCCCCAGGATCTCCGCACACTCGGTGGAAAGAGAGGGGGGGGATGGCCTCCTCGTGAAGCCACACTCACCATTGTCGGTACGGGCTCAGAATCCATAATGGCCATCTCAGGGACAGGCTGACCGTCCCAGGCGGGCCAATTATTGAGGGTTATCTGGCGGATCCTCAGACTCGCTTTATGGCAACTCCCTGTCGGGAAAGCTAGAATGGGTTTCAGGGGGATTACTGGCTCGGTGGCAACTGACACTTGCCATCCCTCGGCTTCGTTGACCCGCACCAGCATCCCATTCGCTATTCTTGCCCAGCAGAATTCACAGTGCAGCAGCACGGAACCATCCCACTGGCAAGTGCAATCTTCTTGTACGCTAGGTCCCAGGGACGAAACATCCCACTGGGCATAAATCTTGATTCTCGGCAGATATCTCATCCTGCACACGTAGCATACAAAAGCGTCTAGTACCTTAGCAGGGCCTGTTCCTCCTCCGATGAGGGGGTTAGACGACCCAACAGGGCTAAGTTCACTCCATCCGGCAGCGGTGGCGTTCACATTCCCGCAGACGACACAGCCAACATTGGCTTGTTTCCACATGAATTCCTCCACCGCTTCCGATAAAAATCCTCTTCTCGCATTTTCCAAGAGCTTAAAAGCTCTTCCGGCCTTTATTCCATTCCACGTTCTCCTCGTGATAATAGCCCCCTTCATCATGGCCAACTGGATGAATGGGGGTACGGTTTGTTCCATCTTTAAAGTTAATTAATTGTGATTTTTACTCCTTGGCGAGGTTGAGTCAACCGGATTGGTTTCAGCTGCTCTACTCCTTGGACACCTCTCGCTTTGAGGCGCACTGTGTTTCTGTCCAAAATCTCCTCGATGATGTCGGATTGGTCGTATTTGGACTTGACCGCTTGGGTGCCAGCAGCGTCGTGTGACTTGATCCACACGCGTTGTCCCACAGCTAGCGGGCACTCCTCCTTCTGAGGGCTGGTCTTCTCTTGCAATCGTCCAATATCTGAAGCCACGAAGGGGCGTTGATTCAGTTCCTCTGAGGGGGAAGGCCTGTCCGACCTACTCCTCCCATTTAAGTCTCTGACCAATTCCACCAACTTTGTGCTCCATTCTTTGCCATTCGCATTCTTCCCCAGCCAATTCTTGGCCAGGCCAATGGTTCTCTCTGCCACGCCGTTAGCTTGTGGGGTGTAGGGCGGCGAATAAACTCGTGTTATTCCCCACTTTCGACACCAAGCATCGACAGCAGCATTCTTGAAATGAGTACCATTATCAGTACGCAGCTCTTTGGGTATCCCAAGCCACATACATCCTTCTTCCAGTGTTTTAATCACACTATTTGCGTTCGCTCTTCTCACAGCTCTCAGTCCAAAATGTCCCGACATCGAGTCTACAAGCACAATAAGGTATTTCTCACCTTTTGCGCCATTCACTCCCATGGGGCCTGCTACGTCCATGCAGACTGATGCCCATGGCACAGTACTTTTGACAGTAAGTCCGCCTGCTCGCTGTCCACGGCGACCTGCATTGTATCGGTTACACAGTTCACAGTCCCGTAAAACAGCACGGACTTGCTTATCAGGAATCCAAAGTTCCAGTTTCTCTAACTCCTTTTTCGTGGGCAAAGTGCCTCCGTGGCCTAGCGCTGCATGTACGGCCGTGGTCACTTTGTTCACAAGTTCGTCCGGGACCACCTTCCTTCCGTCAGGGGTCTTGTCCCAGGCGTCATCTCCTACAACTACAATTTGTCTTTGCTGGACGTATTTATCAACTTCATCGTTTCCTTTCCAGTGGGCCCCTTCCCTTGTGTGGGCTTTCTGGTGGACAACGTCGATTTTCAAATTAAGCCTTAGTTCGGCTATCTTTTTCCACAACTCGTGGTGAGCGACAAGCTTTCCTTTTGCACCTTCATAACCATTTTCTTCCCAAATGGTTAGATCTTCAATGAGCGCTTGGGCGCAGTAAAAACTGTCCGTTATGAGTCGCACTCGTTTCACGTTTAATCTAGTGACTTCCAACAATCCTTCCAATACCGCCGTGGCCTCACCGGTTTGAGCACTGCCGGGAGTCCTGCCTTTGCGGCGGCACTTTTCTTCTCCATTCTGTTTGATGATGAAGCCCCAGTGGGCATACTGGTCCTCTCCTTTTCTTGAGCCATCTGTGTAGAGAACCCAATCATACGGTTTCTCATCATCTATTAGTGTTATAGGTTTTGTAGGCGCCGACTTAGCTGGTCCAATCTCTAAATCCGGATCGAGCAAGATGTCTTCCCATCTTCCCCATCTCACATTTGTAGCTTTAGTGCTTTCAATTGTGGTTTTCCTTAGGTACCGGTGAACCTGGCTTTGCGTAGTGACTTTGATCCCTTGCCCTTGAGCCAAATCTTTCAGCGCGCCCCAATATTTGGCAAGGACCGCTAGCTCCCTTTCCTCTTGGGGAAACTTTTTCTCCACGCTAATCAAGGTATAGGTCCACAATGCCACTAAGCCAGCTCCCTCGTTACCAACGCCAACCATAGCGTTATCCTCGTCGAGGCTAATGTCGGCGACAAGTCTCGTTTCCAAACTTCTGGGCTCAAGACGTACAGCATTTTCAACAGCCGTTTTCAGTTCATTCAGATTTTCTTGATCTTTGGCTGACCAACTCCATTTCTTTGATTTCGTGGTATCAGGGTTCTTTCGTAAGCAGTTATACAGGGGTCGTGCGTATTTTTGATAGTGGGGAACATGGTCTCGGACATAGTTGCACAGCCCGAGTATCCTTTGTAATTCGTTCTCCGTCGTTGGGGGCATAATTTGTTGGATTTTCTGTCGATAGCCATCAGAGAGTCCCAAGTCCGCCGCGACTTGGAATCCCAAATAGTCAACTTGAAATCTGGCAAACTGACATTTTTTGATGTTGAGCTTCAATCCCGCTTCGGTCACTCTTTCAATCACGGCCTGTAATATATCCAAATGTTCCTCTTCCGTGTCACTCGCGATGAAAACGTCATCGATGTAGACAGTCACAGGGAGTCCTTCCAAAATTTGCATGACCGCTGATTGAAATACATTCGGTGAATTCTTGTAACCTTGAGGTAATCTTTGCCAAACATATGATTTTCCTTTATGCGTAAATGCCGTTTTTCCATGTGAAGCTCGAGAAATTCTCAATGAGAAGAATCCATTCGCCAAATCAATGCATGATTTGAATCTTTTTACTCTTAGTGTTTTCAAAGACGCTTGGGGATTAATGAGGCTTGCTCGATTAGCCACCGTCCGGCGATTAAGAGCTTTGAAGTTGATTACGGGCCTCCATCCTCCTCCAACAGCGTCCGGCTTCTTCACTGCTTGAATCGGGCTATTAGTTATAGGGTTTGGTTCCTCACGAATTATGTCGAGCGCCAACAGTTCTTTTACAATCAATCCCATCTCAGCCACAGCTTCCGGATTAAGTGGATATTGTCGTACAGGCGGATGTACTCCTCCCAAGATGGTGTGTACATATTTGGGCCCCAGGTCTCCGCAGTCATTCTTAAAGTAAGCCACTCCAGCTTTGTCCAATATGTCTGTTAGTCTCTTTTTTCCTTCTGGCGATAAATCGCTGTCTTCAACCTGCTGGGCTTTTGTAGCCGGTACGTCCACTGGTTTATACCACTCATGTGGTTCGGTAGTCATGGTTGGGCCTACTTTCACAGTTCTTACTTTCAAATGTTCTTTTCTTTTCTTCAAGGACTGGCGTTTTGCTTTAGGCTTGGTCATTTCTTCTGCATCACCTAATGTGATTAGGTTCTGCGGTCCCAGTATCCACACAAGTCCTTTCCATATTCCCATCTGCATCCTCGTTAATCTTCCGTCGGCCAATTGTACATTTAGGTGTCCAACAGGTCTCAAGGCTCTACGGGTCATTGACACCTCAGCTCCCGTATCCACCAAATAGGGTACTCCTTCCATATCAACATAGAGTTTGTCCCCTCTTCGGTAGACACCTTTCAGGGTGACCCGCGCCTTCTCATCCATTATTTACCGGGCTCCCCTGAGGCGGCAGCCTTGCGTGCCTCATGGAGAGCCTTGCGTTCTTCTGGAGTCAGTTTGGCGTATTCTTCTTTTGATACATACGCTCCCGGACCCGTCTTCTGGGTTGTAGGTTGTGATCTTGCTTGATAGGGCGTCTTCTGGCCTTCTACTGTGTCCTGTTGCTGTGATCTTGTATAATGTGTTTTCTGTGCAGGCGGTGATGCTTTCTGGGCCGCCTGCTGGTCATTTCCTCGGGGACGGCTCGTCGTCGTACCCGTTCTTCTTTTCTCGCTGTAGTGTTTTGTTAGTCGATCCCACTGTTTTATGGAAGCTTCGATTTCTTTTGTCGTGCTGTCAGGTGCCATTTTAACAAAAATGGCTTCATTTCCCATTTCCTTCACAATCATCCGCAGGGCTCTGACATATCTCTTCGGGATGATTCCTTGTTTAGTCTTGTGCCATGCATTCAACAATGTGACGCCTTGTTTTATCTGTTCTCTTGCTCTTGCAACATGGGCATCTTCGTCCTCATCCTCGCCATCCACCCATCTCTCGTAGACCTCCTGTGCTGTTTCTTTGGGATCCAGGGGGTTGGCGATGATGTACTGCAGCCAAAGTCTTTTCGCGGCTTCTCCAACAGGAGCGTCCTTGACCATGGGCCACATTTCAATCAAATAGTCTTTAGCCGTTTCTTTTTGGCTTTTCGGGCGTATCAGTTCTTTGATGGCTTTAAATTCCTGCATGTCTTTCTCGGTGCATCTCATAGGAGGTGCTGGGTGGGGTCCTAATGTAGTCATCCCCAGCTGTGTGGCGTACCTGGAGGGCTGGTAGATGGATAGAGCGGGAGCTGCTGAAGAGGCTGCTCCGTCCAAATCCAAGTCCAAGTCGTCGTCCGCTTTTAGTTCAGTTTGTGCTTTAAGGTATACGGCTTGCTTGAGTTTTCTGAGCAAGAAGTCGTACATCACTGTCACGAAGCCTTCTCTGAAGTTTTTCGTAAGGTCTATGTATCCAATCAGTGTATGGTAGGTTGGGGTGTGCAAAATATTTGCTGCTTCTCTGTGGGTAATCTTTATCGTACACGTCGTGTCCAAGTCTAGTTTTTCCAGCCAGGCTGCTGGGTAGGGGTATTCTTTCTGCCCCGCCTCTGGGATGAAGGTCTTTCTCCCGTCTTTTGTTTCGACGTAGCCCAGGCGTTGATCCCTGGCCAATCTTTCTGAAGCTTGAAAAATGTTCAATACTGGTTGGGGGTTTACTCTCCCTTTGTAAAGTGGCCTTTTGACCTTTCTTGGGGGTCTGTCATCGGGGTCGGTAGGGACCGCTTCCGATGTTATGGACTCCAGTTCCTCATCCCCCGCCCCGGCACCGGGCATGGTAGGGAGCGGCAGGCAGACCCAGTCGTTGTCCTCAGGGACGCCTTCGTCTCCGCTTTCTTCCTCTGGTACCGGCGGCAAGACCGAGGATCTAGGTTTGGGTATTGGGGCTGCCGGAGGCATTTCTTGGATCGCTTCGCTCGTCACTCTGGGCGTAGAGGTGGACGGACTGAAGGTCACAAACGCGGCTCTCGGACGCTCCTCTTGTCTTTGTTCCTCAGGATGAGTAAAAAGTCCCGTCAGGGCTCGTCCGCTTGGTCCCGCTTGTTCTCCGTCGTCCATTTCCATCCCTCTAGAAGCTGGCACAGTATGTGGTTCGGCTGTCAGCGATGAGGGCAATGCAGTCTTTGGGTTAGCCTTCTGCTGCTGTCGGAGCTGTAAATGAGTATGGGAGACTTGTAGCATTTGGGTCAACACGTCTTGTAGTGCCGTGCTGATCCTCTCTCCCCTCTGTTCTTTTGATATTACCACAACAAATTCAGCGCCCGGTATTACTGTTACCGGGGTCGATATTTGTAGTTTGAAGGCTCCTACAGCAACTGATTCGGCCACTTTCCATAACATTTTTCCTGTTTTTATTCCATTTACGTCGACAACGATTCTCATTGCTCCCATCTCCATAGCCTTGTCAATGCCATCTTCTAGCGCTTTTGTCATCTCTCCCATGTACTGGGTTTGTTCCAAAACTGCTGACCATTCTCTTATCGGGATATGTACTACCATATAGTAGGTCGAATTTCCTCCGCTTGTTGTTATCACTTGGGTCTTTCTTTCTGTGCCCAAACTCCATTTTCGTAGTTTGTCTTCTATTTCTCTGACATATTCTTCACCCGCGGCAAGCCTCAAGCTCGCGCGGAACCTCTTGCCATGAGGTTTTAACTTTTCGTCCGTAAGCACTATCAGGGCATCTCCAATAATGCCCCAAGGGTCTCCTACATGGTGACATATCATAATGCCGTTGCCAACATTACACCTTTTTGTAGTTTCTGCTGGTAACGGGGGCAAGGGTTTTGATCTAATCAAGGGGCACATCTGTTGTAGCATTCTCTGCCGTTCGTTTGGTTCAGGTCTTTCGTGTCTAAAAGCTTCTGCACCTTCTATGGTCGTCATGTCCATGTCCGATAGATCATTCTGGTTTTCGGCACTGGGAGTCGTTATTCCCTGTTCTCTTTCTCTCACTATATCTCTAATTCGCCCATATAGTGATTCATGTTCCTTATACTTGGAAGCTGCTCTTTTTAAGTCCGCGTCCATTAGTGTCCCTTTGATGTTAGATACTGATGCCAGCGTTTTAACGATGGGGTCCCACTTCGGGTCGATGCTAACTAGTTCCACAACGTTATATCGCCGCATCATGTTAATCCACCATTCAAGCCAGTGGCTCGCTTCTCTTCGGGTAAAGTCTGCATAAGGGTGGTCTACGATTATTGTTATCAGGCCTTCTACTTCGGATTTTTCTGAACAAAATCGGCCACCGCCCCTAACAGCTCTCTCTACTTTTGCCTCAAGCTCCTCTGGCCGGGTGGAGGGATTCCATAGCTCTAACTGATGTCTCATCTGGGGTTGCCATTCGCTCAGGCCTCCGCCATACAATACTAATCTTATCTTAATGTCACTCTGTCTTAGGGTTTGATGAGGGGAGCTCATCGCCGCGGCCCCTTGCTCAGAGGGTCGGGGGGATGAATCAGAATCCTCCTCTCTGTCGCTCATGGTAACGTGTTCTGAAGCCCGCTTCGCTTTTCACTAGCGTATTCTAAAGCCCGCTTTGCTTTACTCTAGCGTATTCTAAAGCCCGCTTTGCTTTACTCAGTTGTAGGAGTGGAACTGTTTTAATTCCGAAGCCTTCCCGTTGCGCTTAAGGGATAAGGGACGTACTACAGTTCCTTGGTTACTCAGCTCACACTTCTTAGTGCGATGCTTCTTATTTACTCTATCTAAAATCTAGCCACAATCATCTATTTATGTGATAGCTAAATTTCACTGAACGGCGGAAACGTATTCCCCGCACGGTTAGTGTTCCACTCAATACCTTTCTACTCGGTCTGATTAAATCTCATTCTATTCTGAAGGAAAGACAAAATAATCCAACTTGGAATCGCCGTCCAAAAATCGTCACTTTCTGAATAAAATCCAAAAATGATGAAAAAGCTGGAAAAGCGTATTCCAAAAAGGGAAAATTCAAAAATTATCCAATAAGGAAAAAAGGACAAAAATGAACATTACACAAAACTGAAAAAATGTTCAAAAACAAAAGCTGTATTTAAAAAGGAAAAAGGTTCAAACTAAAAGCTGAAAAATTCAAAAGCGATTAAAAGCCAGTAAATCCTTTCACAAAAAGAGAAAAGGTTTAAAATGAACGCTGTAGAATAATAGTCAAAAAAGATCAAAAAGCAATCAAAAAGCTAAAAATGCATTTGTCAAAAAAGGGAAAAAGGTCCAAAATAAACGCTGTTGAATATAAGTCAAAAGCGAATAAAAAGCTAAAAATCTTAAACCAAAACAGGGAAAAAGGTTCAAAAAGGGAAAAAAGGGAGATAACTCTTAAAGCCACAAAAAGGACAAACAAGCTCCAATTATATGGAAGACCAGAAAAGCACAAAAAATTATAAAGCTGCTACTAGGGTTATAAAGACAAGGAAATAAAGTCAAAAAAGGCATGTGGAGGTTTAAGGGGAAAAAGCAGAAAAATACAAATGTAAGTCTAACAGAAGAACCGAGATAAAAAGCTAAAAAGAAAAGGCAGCGGTAGGGTTATACCAGGAATGCCGGCTCCGGCTACCAAGGGAAGGGCGTCGGCAATCAAGGAAAAAGGTGCATATATTTCTCTCGGTACGCCGATGAAAGAAAATAGAGAATAAGGAAAATTTGACAAAAAGGGGAACTTAAGACGTCCTACAAAAAGAACAAGCAGGCGCAACCCCAAAGGGCACCCTAAATATCCTAAAAAATAATTCAACATTCAAAATCCTTCCTTCTTATAATGCTGAAAAGGGTTTAAGGGGATTATCGTTATTCGCATTGAAAAACGCACCCATTAAATCCACAGCTATCTCGTCTGCTACTGCTGCGACAGCCTGAGCTTCTGTCATATGTTCTGTTACAGCAGCTATTTTCAAGGCTTTAGCATTCACTAACCTGGGAATCACGTGTTCCCAACAAGCCCCCTCCCACAAGGAGCGCCTCGCGGCTCGATCCGCTAGATACGCAATCAGTATCTTAACTGCCGACCAGAGCAGCAGGTCGTAGCTAAATCCCATTCTGGCTCAATGGGCCTCACACACTCACTCTAGTGTATGACAAGGGGGAGCTTGCCACCGTCCTTCCTAAGACACAAAATAGTTCTATCTATAAGGTTACGAGCTCCGCTACGGACCACCAACCGAATAGTTCTTTCCTAAGGAACACTCTCCTTTAAAGAGACTAATTTTTGCGTCATCCCAAGGTCGCCTGACATGACAATTTATCAGTGAGCACCGCCCCGTTGCATCCTTTTCCCTCGGACGCTCAGGGACGACTACTCGGGTTCTTTAGGGGCTCAGATCGATCCCGATTCTTGTTAAATCAACGATCTACGCCCCACGTTGGGCGCCACATGTTCAGCGACGGGAATTGAACCGGGAATTAGCGAGGGATATGAGAGAAATTCCAAGAGAAAAGAAAACAATTTTTTTTTTTTTTTTTTTTTTTTTTTCTTTTTCCCTCCTTTCAATCTTTCCTCGGTCTAATATGATTTTACGTCCCGATAGGTCAGCTCTCCCGGTAACGGGCTTAATTATCCAAGGGTGTTTAACGGTGGTTCGGAGGGCCCGGGCCGGGTGGTGGAAAAGGGAGATGCGGCAACGACCAACCGGCCTCGGCGCTCTCTCTCTCTCCCCCTCCCTAACCAGACTTCCTCCTCACCCCCGTCGCTTCCCCTTTTTGCTTCGCGAGCCGACCGCTGAGAGAGATTCGCCTAGGTTCTAACTGCCTTCGTTTTATACAAAACTAATTTTGCGCAGTCCACCCGATTCTTCCTTCGTTCCGTCTTCTCGTTCCCGACGAGTAACCAACCCCAGAGTCGGGACACTTTTAACGGAGCGAACACTGCGCTTTTACGGCAGCTCACTCTCATATAATTTTTATGCTGTTGCAATTGGTATCACACCTAGGTAAAGTTTAATCACCGTTGTTACAGTCATTCGGGTTTGTTTCTAATTTATTAGGTTTGGGCATAACCTAATCGCCGGAGTAAAAAGAGAAGTTTATTTGAAAACTAATTTTTAGTTCGATGGAAGTTTATACGAAGGTCCTAAGACTTCGGTCTTCGGAGCCTCCGAGCCGTTCACTCTTAGGAGGGTGTAATGGTAGGGATTTCAATTATCATCGAGAGAGAATATTAACGACGAGGACACCCATATTTTTACTATAGGTTTATGTATGCAATCAGCGGGTTTTTATAGGGCGACGCCCTTCCTTCTCCTTTACGGCGCTGGCCAGCCGACCGTTCGGATAGAAGCAGAAAGAACACCTCCAACCTTTGAATGCTGATTACAATCTTTATTCCAAGTCACTCACTCATAGATAAATGAAAAAGGTAATATATGCATTGTAGATAAAATATAAAAGAAATAAATGATTAAAAGATAATGAAAGGTTGTATATAAAAATTGGGTATATGAGAAAAATTCTTAACACAAAAAGGGTACATCATTTTTCAAGCAATGACATTATCCCGTAAGCGCATCTCTGAAGCTTATTCTCTTTTTAATGTCTATCATCGGTTCGCCTTCCGCAGATTGATCAGGTCCCGAAACGCTCCCGAGGCTTGACTTGCCCATTTTAAACATTAAATTTCTCTGTACTTCATCGCATATATTTTATTCTTTTTGTTGGTTTTTAGATTATTAGGTTTTGGCGAGGACACTAGGTGTCTAGTGGTTCAGGTTATTCTTACCAATCCCGGGACGGCCTCGTTCGAGCCCGCTCCGATCCAGGTAATGATTTATCACCAGAACCAATCCTAGACGAGCCTCCACCGCGAATATCCAAGTTCGGGATCATCGTGGTAAATCCAATTTGGGTCAAATTCAGGTTTTAAAAAGTGGAAAAAAGGAGAAAAATCGCCTGTTACAGCGATACTGAGGGGATTTAACAAGGAAGCTCAAAAGGGGAACCAAAAGGGATAAGAAAGAGGAACCGGGCGGAAAGAGCCTCCCGCGCAATGGGGAAGCTCCTCCAGGGTAGGGAGGTATGTGCCGTTGGACTCATTCGCCCGCTAGCTCTCATCTCCTCCGTCCCCCCTGTTTTTCCCGGACCTTTTCTCCGGAGATTGAGATCTGTGCTGATGCCGTCGGGACTAGTCCTGCCCGACGACTCTCAGATCCTCACTTGCTCCGTTCTCCCATTCCCCCTCGAGTCCCTCTAAGTCCTAGAAAATGGGGAGTGAGACGATCCATCACGTACGGCCACTCGGTCCGGATCGCCGACGGAGGACCGCGCCCGATGTCGCAATGCATCTCCTTTTAAAGCCTCGGTCTCCACAAGGGGAGTTTCATAACCGAAAGTCACATGTTTGTTCTCGAAAGTTCTATCTCCTCCCAGTCACGAGGTTGCTTAGTCAATGATCTCATTTTCTCATGATCTCGTGTTGTTCTGGAAAGTTTTGTCCCCTCTCAGGCAAGGAGGGGGGAGATCGGGCCATCTCTATCTGGTTTGAACTGGTTGAGGGGACCTCAGGTCCCAGGCGAGGTCGAATCAGGACAGGTTGTGCAATCTCTTCTGCTTGAGATGACTTGGGTCAACCGGGGCAGCTCCTGTATCATGATTCAGCTTCCCAATGATAGACAGTCTTTTTGCGCAGTATTCCAGTATTCTGCAGCTTGGTTATCATGTATATACATTAACACAATGCCTACTCTTGCTCTCCCGTAAGCACTAGGCTCATAACATTTGTTGCACATCATATGACATTACTTGGAGATAAAGCAATAGTCACAAGGTAACATTCTTCACTCAAAGCGGTTTCATAAGCTTTGCTCAGCATTTTGATTTATATCTTTGGTCCTCTAAATACTGTCATTTTAGGAATGACTGAAAAGTCAAGAAAAATAAAATCACTTCAGCATTACATTATTACTGAAAGCATAATCATCAAATAAGGCTTTTTGTAGAGCATTGACTTTGGTAGGTGTTGTTCTTTGGTAGGTGTTGTTAACCATTACGTGTTCTATTAACTTTTGATTACTTCATGGTTCAGGATCTGCGGGGCTGGCTTTCATAGCTTTTGTATTCTCTCTGCTGCTCTCTAGTGTTCGAATTAGGATTTTGCACCAGGACTTTAAACCATCCTATTCCTTCTTCTGATGTTTAATGTTTAATTATCTGCGTGGCGAGGCGCGTTACCTTGACAGGTTTTACTGACGACTTGCTGTGACTTACCTTCTATCACCCTGTCAAACGTCGTTTTATACCAGTGGTTTTCCTGCAAATCAGTAGACTATTAAGTAACGCGATGGCTGTACACTTTTAAGCAATAACTAGTGATCTTTTAGTTATTCAATTATAAGTTTGAATTATTTTTTTCTTCAGTAAAATGGTTAGAGAAAATAGCTGCTCGTGGTTTTGAAGCTGCATATACTTTTATGTACATCTGTGTCTATATGCCTGTACTGTATACAGTATATAAAAAACACGTAGTGATTCGTTTGCTTGAATTCCTTAATCCTTTTATTTCCATACTTTAGGTAGACGAGGAAGACCAGCACTTGACATTACAAGTGATCAAATTGAACTGCTCCCCACTCAGGGCTTTACAGTGAGAGCCATCACTGAGATGTTGTGTTGTTCCTCTTCATACCTGCATAAAAAAATGAAGTTTTTTCAGATTTCAGCCAGAAATAGATTTACTCCCATTCATGATGTTGACCTGGAAGAGCATGTCAGAAGATTGCACAGCCAATTTCCCAGATCAGGCTCGGAAGCAAGTGTTCTGCTACATACTCTTGTCCCTTCATGTATATATCATTATATTCATTGTGAAAGTGTACTTTCTTTATTGTGTTGTTTTATGAACCTGTTGCAGATGATGAGGGCATACCTGCGTGCTGATGGTATTGTAGTACAAAGAAAAAGAGTTCGAGAAATCCTCAACCGTATTGAGCCAGCTGCTGCAGCCCAGAGATGGAGCCAGACTGTGGCTAGAAGAACATACTATGTGCCATTCCCCAATAGTTTATGGCACGTAGATGGGCATATGCGTCTCATTCGGTAATAAGGGATCATCTTATATTTGTACTCGTGGGAGCATTAGAAAGCCATATTGTATGGACAGCACAGATTAAATTGAATTTTATCATTTGTATATCCAAGTTACACAAACTCCAAATTGCCTCCATGTAGTCTTAAGTGCACAGCAATACCTTCTCTACCGAGATGATATTTCAAACAAGATATGAAACTTGATTGTTTTCTTGTATTTAATCATTATTCTTTTCATGTTTGTTTTACAGGTGGGTGTTTGTGACACATGCCGGCATTGATGGGAATTCCAGGCTAATAACGTACCTTCAACTGGAGCACAGACAACACAGCTTTGACAGTGTTGAAATATTTTGTCCAAGCCACCTGCCTGTATGGGTTACCCTCCAGAGTAAGATCCGACCATGGTGGTGAAAACACTGGTTGCTCTTTTGATGAACCTACTGCAGGGACAAGACACCAAAATTATTTCTAGCTCCAGCCAACACCCCCTCACAATTTACTCACACCTCCCATGGCCTGATTATCCACCAACAGGGGCCCTTTTTGGATTATCATTTTGGCATAGGAACTTTCCTTTCCTATCCTAACCGAGTGAGATGAGCCGGTAGCACCTGGAGCAAAGATCGTCTAAATTTTAATAATGCTTAGGAAAGGTTCTGACCATCCTTTACGAAAGGAAAGGAGATATATTATGCAGCAGGAATATTTAAAGGGGGAGTCTTTTTTTATGTTGTTGTTGTTGTTGTTGTCGACCCCACCCGTGCCCCGACATTGGGGGACCGGGCCCTCACTCCGTCTCCCGGATCCCCAGACCCCCCTCCTCCGCCCAGCGGGCGAGCAGGGCCGCCACTCCGCTTGGGTTTCGCCAGAGGTCCTCCGGAGTCAGTGTGGTGGGTATGTTTGTGCAGGTGAACAGGTGTTGTGTGTCGTGCACTTGCGTGCCGCATAGCGCACAGAGTGGTGTTGGGTGTGTGTCCGGTGTAATGTTGTGTAGGTAGGAGTGGAGGGCTGGTGATTTGTTGGTTCGGAGTTGTGCTAGGAGTTGTCTGGTTCTGTGTGGTAGGTCTTGCTCTGATGGGTCTTTTTCTGGTGCTGGTGCATGTATTACTTTGTTGTGTTGTCTGGTGTCCAAGTGTGTTTGTACAAAGTGGGTGTGTATGTCTTTCATGTTCTGTTTTATGGTGTCGTTGTTGGTGTCCTGTGGTGCTGTGTCTTTGTTGTGTGTGTAGTTGTTGTTGTGGAAGATTGTTTGTTTCTTTTGTCTGGGTGGTGGTGGTTGTTGAGTGAGTGGGTGTAGTGGGTGGGTTGGGTGTTGGGCTTTTTGTCTGATTTGCGATGCGTGTAGTTTTAGATGGGTGTTCAGTGGGAGAGTTTTTGTTTCCTCATGCAAGTGTTGTATGTTTGTGTCTTGTGTGCATCCTGTTGCTATTCTGAGTACTGTGTTCTGTGTGGTCTGGAGTTTTGTCTTGTTTGTGTCCGATAGTGTTGGTGACCATATAGTGTTTGCGTATTCGAGGCGTGTGAGTGTGGTTGCTTTGTATGTGGTGAGTATAGTTTCTTTGGATTTTCCCCAGTGAGTGGTTGTTAAGGCTTTAAGTATTTTGTTTGATTGCTTGGCGCGGGTTAGAGTGTGTTGTGTGTGTTTTGAGAAGGTGAGTTTGGGGTCCCATGTTAATCCCAGTATTTTGGGTTCGCGGACTGTGGGTAGGGTGGTGTTATCTATTTGTAAAGTGAGCCTGTTGCTGTATTCTGCCGGATCCGGTGTGAACAGAGTGGTGGTGGTTTTGTCTGCGTTGAGTGTGAGTTGGTTCTGTTTTGTCCAGTTGTATATGTCGTGGAGATATTTTTGTACTTGTTGTTGTGCCTGTTGTGGTTTGACATGTGTGGATAGAATGGTGATGTCGTCTGCATATGTAACTGTGTGTACATTTGGAGGTGGTTGTGGTAAGTCTGCCATGTATATGTTGAATAGTGTTGGTGAAAGTACTCCCCCCTGTGGTACCCCCGTTTTCGTGTTTCTGTGTTCTGATGTTTCCCCCCGGTATTGAGTGTATTGTCTGCGTCCCCTTATGTAGTTGAAGATGTATTTGATGATGATGTTTGGGGTGTTAGTGTTGTTGAGTTTGTTTGTGAGTGTGTGTAGGTTTACCGTGTCAAAGGCTTTGGACATGTCTAGGGCTATGGCAACTGTTCGTTGTGGTGGTTTTTGTTGATTGAAACCTGTGGCTATGATGTTGTGTATGTGGTGTAGTGCTGTGGTTGTGGAGTGTTGTTTTCGGAAGCCGTGTTGGTGAGAGGGTAGTTGAGTGTTGTTGGTAATGAAGGGTAGTATTACCTTTTCCATTGTTTTGGCTATTGGGCTGAGTAGTGCTATTGGTCTGTAAGATGGGCCGAGTGCGTGGTTTTTGTTGGGTTTTGGTATTGGGATTATTTTTGCAGTCTTCCATATTGCGGGGATGGTGTTGGTGTTGAGTGATGTGTTGTAAGTGTGTGTGAGTAGTGTTATTGCTTTGGGGCCTAGGTGTTTCAGATGTCTGATGTTTATGTTGTCTGGGCCTGTGGAGTTGTTGCTTTTGGAGCGTTGTAGTGCTTGTTTGACTTGTTGTTCTGTGATGGTTATGGGCGTGGTGTTGAGTTTTCGTATTTTGCGTTGTAGTTGTCTGTACGTTCTGTTGGTTTTGTGTTGTATTATGTTGGTGAATTGTTTGTTGAATGCTCGTGCTTTCTGTTTGTTGGATATTGCCGTGTGTTGTCCGAACTGTATTGTGGTGTTTTCTGGTGCTTTTTGTTCTTTGTTAGATAGTCTTGTTACTGTGTTCCAGAGTATGTATTGTTTGTGTCTGTGGTTCCATGCATCCGTTAAGTGTTCTTTCCATAGCTCTTGTTTGTGTTTTTGGATTTGTTTGTCTATTTCTTTGTTTAGGTCTGTGATGCGTGGGTCTTGGTGGTTTTGTTGTCTGATGTCGTTTCTTTGGCTGATGAGTGTTCTGATGTGTTGTGGTAGGAGAAGTGATTTGCTTTTTATTTTTCCGTGGGGTATGTGGTGTTTGTCTGCTGTAAGTATGAGGTTTGTGAGCATGGTGTTGGCTGTGTGGATGTTGTCAGGTATGGTTAAGTTCTCCAGTGCTGATTCTATTTCAGAGGTGTATCCTTCCCAGTCTGCTTTCCTGTAATTTGTGTAAGTTTGAAGGTGTTGTTGTAGGCGGAAAGGAGCACGCGTGTTGTGTGTGATTTTGATAGGAAGGTGGTCTGAACTGAGTGCGTGTATTGTGGTCCATGTTGTTCTGTTTGTGATGCTGTTGCTGGCTGTTGTGATGTCCGGTGATGTTGGTTGTTGGTTGATGTTTGTAGGTTTTCTGGTAGGTGTGTTTGCGTTTAGAGTGATTTGTTGGGAGTTCTGTAGTATGTCTGCAATGAGGGTGCCTCTGTGGTCGTCGTAGGGAGAGTGCCATTGTGTTGAGTGAGTGTTGATGTCTGCGGTTAGAATGGTGTTGTTCAGCGAGTTTATGTATTGGAAGGTGTTGGTGATGTCTGTGTCTTCTGTGGCGTGGTCTGGTCGGGTGGTATCTCTGGGGGGTATATACATGTTGCATATGTGTAGTCTTTTGTGGTTGGTTATGTGAATCTTTACGGTTTGAATTTCTGTAGTGTTGGTGTTAATGTTGTTGGGGATGTTCATGGGAGTGAATGTGACTGATTTGTGAATGTATGTGAGCAGTCCTCCTCCTCCCTTGTGTTCTCTGTCTTTCCTAATGCTGGTGTAGTTGGTGAGACGAGGTGTGTTGTGTTGTTTTTCTAGTTTGGTTTCTTGTATGGTGATGATGTCTGCGTGCTGTTGTGAGGCGAGTTCTTCTAGTTCTGTTTTCTTGTTTTGGATGCCGTTGATGTTTATTTGTAGTATGGTCAGTGTGTGTTTGTTGTTTTTGTTGGTGGGTGTTGTTCTTTGTGGGTTGTTCGGGGGTTGTGGTGTTGGGGTGTTTGTTGTTTGCGTGTGTGTTCTGCATGTCCACGTGTTTGTGTATTGGCGGGTGGTGATGCCGGAGCAATGTCTGTGTATCCAGTGTGGGTGTGTTGAGTTGCATCTGAGTGAGGTTTGTCTGCGTGTGATGATTCTATTGCAGCTATTGCAGGTCCAGGTTTGGGGGGGTGGTCTTGATTTTGTTGTATCTCTGTTGGAGTTGTCTGTCCGTGTTGCGTTTGAGGGTAGTGTTAGTGAGGCGAGTGTGTTGTTTTGGTCTGTTTGTGCTCTGCTGCCTGTTGGTGTCCTACGAGGTGTTGTTGTTCGTGGTGGTGTTTTGGGATGTAGTCTGCATTTCCATGTTATGTTGTATTGTCTAGTGTTTATGTTTGTGCAATGTTTGTGTACCCAGTGTGGTGTGTGGTGGTTGCATCTGAAGGATGTCTGTCTTCTTGTAATCTGTTGTGTGCAAATGTCGCATGTCCAGGTAGTTTGTTGTGTGTGTGTTTGTTGCGTGCGTGAGAGTGTCTGTGTGGGCCCCGGATTTGTCTCTATGTCCCCCGCCTGGAGCAAAAGGTCCGCCCGCCACCCTGCCAGGTTCAGGGGGCGGTTAGCCGAAAAAAAAAAAAACGGCCGTAAGGGCACCCCGTTCGGGGTGCAGGGATTGGTTCCTTGATTTGTCCCCCCGTTCGGGGGGAACCCTCCAACTGCGAATAAGCCAAGGAGTTTGGAGGTACAGCGGGTTGACAGCAGTGTGATCGAGCAGATTAGATAGAGTAGAATTTGAATGGGGCTTCACTGATTTATTTCATACAATTAATATCTAAAACACAGTTGAAAAATATTTGATTGTTAAAATATTTAAATACAAGAACTATATCAAGAAATTAACAAAACATAGTTTTTTTAAGTTAGGAGAAAAGTCTAAAAACATATCACAAATGACAAACGTTGTGCCTCTCCTCCTCCTGTTCTTCAATGAAGCTGATCACCCTCCAGCTCCCGTTAGAAACATCGTGCTGCTGAAGGTGTGCCGGCAGAATGGTTGTGATACAGGAGGTGCTGTGGACTCTCCCAGAAACGAGGACCTAGTTTAGTTGTAGATCCAGTAAAACATAGTGCAAATGTGACATTATTTATAATGCACAGTTACAGTCTTGTGAATATTAAAAAATGTACTTCATGTAATGCAGGAAGCGAATATTTCAAACGAACTAAGGCAGCAAACAGTAAGAGCAAAATCGTGTTCCAAACATTAACTCTTTTTTTAAATGTCAATTAGCTTGTGAGTAATAAGACAAAATGTGACTGTCAGACAGAGAACTGTCAGAGCAAACGGCAGATTTTAGAAAGTCGTGCCGAAATAAATCTGCACCCGACTGCGACTGTCAGCGTTGAACTGCCGCCATTGCTGTCAAAGTCAGACACATCTCCAAAATTGTTGGAGCAAATTTTTAAGCAGGCTTCATCTTGATAAATTGACCACGTATTTGACATTTACACCATAACGTTACCGCCTAAAATAATCGTAAAACAAAATTTTGTGTAACAACAAGAGTAATATGTACCCCAAAAGCTTTCAAAGCGTCTGAAAGTTTTCTCCTCCGTTTTTGTTGGGGCTTGGCTCGAAATGCATCATGATTGGCCGCCCGAAGTCCACGTGTCTGTCGGACGTGCTCTCATTGGTCTACAATACCATCACGGATGAATAAATACTCAAAGGGCTTGCCAGGCAAGCCCTTTGAACCCTTTAAATACTCAATGGGCTTGCCTGGCAAGCCCTTTGAGTATTTATTCCATATTGCCCACTAGTTCACTAGTAAGGTCATTTTGACGCTTACTAGTGAACATGTAAGGCCATAAATGTGCCCACTAGTTCACTAGTAAGATCATTTTGAGGCTTACTAGTTGACATGTAAGCCACAAAACGCCCGCTAGTTCACTAGTAAGATAATTTTGAGGCTTCTAGTGAACATGTAAGCCACAGAACGCCCACTAGTTCACTAGTAAGATCATTTTGACGCTTACTAGTGAACATGTAAGCCACAAAACGCTCACTAGTTCACTAGTAAGGTCATTTTGACGCTTACTAGTGAACATGTAAGCCACAAAACGCTCACTGGTTCACTAGTAAGGTAATTTTGACGCTTACTAGTGAACATGTAAGCCACAAAACGCCCACTAGTTCCCTAGTAAGATCATTTTGACACTTATTTATGAACATGTCAGCCACAAAACGCTCACTCGTTCACTAGTAAGATCATTTTGACGCTTACTAGTGAACATGTAAGCCACAAAACGCCCACTAGTTCACTAGTAAGGTCATTTTGACGCTTACTAGTGAACATGTAAGCCACAAAACGCTCACTGGTTCACTAGTAAGGTAATTTTGACGCTTACTAGTGAACATGTAAGGCCATAAATGTGCCCACTAGTTCACTAGTAAGTTCATTTTGAGGCTTACTAGTTGACATGTAAGCCACACATCGCCTACTAGTTCACTAGTAAGATCATTTTGAGGCTTACTAGTGAACATGTAAGCCACAAAACGCCCAATAGTTCACTAGTAAGATCATTTTGACGCTTACTAGTGAACATGTAAGCCACAAAACGCTCACTAGTTTACTAGTAAGGTCATTTTGATGCTTACTAGTGAACATGTAAGCCACAAAACTCTCACTAGTTCACTAGTAAGGTCATTTTGACGCTTACTAGTGAACATGTAAGCCACGAAACGCTCACTGGTTCACTAGTAAGGTCATTTTGACGCTTACTAGTGAACATGTAAGCCACAAAACGCTCACTGGTTCACTAGTAAGGTAATTTTGATTCTTACTAGTGAACATGTAAGGCCATAAATGTGCCCACTAGTTCACTAGTAAGTTCATTTTGAGGCTTACTAGTTGACATGTAAGCCACACATCGCCTACTAGTTCACTAGTAAGATCATTTTGAGGCTTACTAGTGAACATGTAAGCCACAAAACGCCCAATAGTTCACTAGTAAGATCATTTTGACGCTTACTAGTGAACATGTAAGCCACAAAACGCTCACTAGTTTACTAGTAAGGTCATTTTGACGCTTACTAGTGAACATGTAAGCCACAAAACTCTCACTAGTTCACTAGTAAGGTCATTTTGACGCTTACTAGTGAACATGTAAGGCCATAAATGTGCCCACTTGTAGTGCTAGTGACATTACACTGTACTTGCATTAAATGCAAATAAGGATGATTACGAAAACATGTAACGGTATCCTATTGGCTGTACGTTTCAAAATAGTGTCATCCCACCAGTCAGGGCTCATGATTTTGGAAATTCTGTGCCCACTTAGTTTTTTAAAACAACAATGGCGGACAGTGTCCTGAGACGTATTCGGCGAAGGTGCAGGGCAATAGAGAGTGCCTGTCATCAAGGGTCTGCCGGTGAAAGTGAAGCACGCGCGATAAACATTTCAATTGCTAATTTAAGAAGAGTTAGTGACCAGTTTAGCACTGATACTATTCAAAGTTTGATTTAAAGTCCAATAGATCTCCGATCTGTCATCATTGCGGGACCCACTCCTAATGGTGGACGTGTTTGTTCCCATGTGGCACATCGTTTGCACACAGGTAAAATGGCTACCATTTTTTGTCATTGGTTTTTCGTATGTATTTTTATTCGAACTACACACGGGTTTTACTGACGACTTGCTGTGACTTACCTTCTATCACCCTGTCAAACGTCGTTTTATACCAGTGGTTTTCCTGCAAATCAGTAGACTATTAAGTAACGCGATGGCTGTACACTTTTAACCAATAACTAGTGATCTTTTAGTTATTCAATTATAAGTTTGAATTATTTTTTTCTTGAGTAAAATGGTTAGAGAAAATAGCTGCTCGTGGTTTTGAAGCTGCATATACTTTTATGTACATCTGTGTCTATATGCCTGTACTGTATACAGTATATAAAAAACACGTAGTGATTCGTTTGCTTGAATTCCTTAATCCTTTTATTTCCATACTTTAGGTAGACGAGGAAGACCAGCACTTGACATTACAAGTGATCAAATTGAACTGCTCCCCACTCAGGGCTTTACAGTGAGAGCCATCACTGAGATGTTGTGTTGTTCCTCTTCATACCTGCATAAAAAAATGAAGTTTTTTCAGATTTCAGCCAGAAATAGATTTACTCCCATTCATGATGTTGACCTGGAAGAGCATGTCAGAAGATTGCACAGCCAATTTCCCAGATCAGGCTCGGAAGCAAGTGTTCTGCTACATACTCTTGTCCCTTCATGTATATATCATTATATTCATTGTGAAAGTGTACTTTCTTTATTGTGTTGTTTTATGAACCTGTTGCAGATGATGAGGGCATACCTGCGTCCTGATGGTATTGTAGTACAAAGAAAAAGAGTTCGAGAAATCCTCAACCGTATTGAGCCAGCTGCTGCAGCCCAGAGATGGAGCCAGACTGTGGCTAGAAGAACATACTATGTGCCATTCCCCAATAGTTTATGGCACATAGATGGGCATATGCGTCTCATTCGGTAATAAGGGATCATCTTATATTTGTACTCGTGGGAGCATTAGAAAGCCATATTGTATGGACAGCACAGATTAAATTGAATTTTATCATTTGTATATCCAAGTTACACAAACTCCAAATTGCCTCCATGTAGTCTTAAGTGCACAGCAATACCTTCTCTACCGAGATGATATTTCAAACAAGATATGAAACTTGATTGTTTTCTTGTATTTAATCATTATTCTTTTCATGTTTGTTTTACAGGTGGGTGTTTGTGACACATGCCGGCATTGATGGGAATTCCAGGCTAATAACGTACCTTCAACTGGAGCACAGACAACACAGCTTTGACAGTGTTGAAATATTTTGTCCAAGCCACCTGCCTGTATGGGTTACCCTCCAGAGTAAGATCCGACCATGGTGGTGAAAACACTGGTTGCTCTTTTAATGAACCTACTGCAGGGACAAGACACCAAAATTATTTCTAGCTCCAGCCAACACCCCCTCACAATTTACTCACACCTCCCATGGCCTGATTATCCACCAACAGGGGCCCTTTTTGGATTATCATTTTGGCATAGGAACTTTCCTTTCCTATCCTAACCGAGTGAGATGAGCCGGTAGCACCTGGAGCAAAGATCGTCTAAATTTTAATAATGCTTAGGAAAGGTTCTGACCATCCTTTACGAAAGGAAAGGAGATATATTATGCAGCAGGAATATTTAAAGGGGGAGTCTTTTTTTATGTTGTTGTTGTTGTTGTTGTTGTTGTCGACCCCACCCGTGCCCCGACATTGGGGGACCGGGCCCTCACTCCGTCTCCCGGATCCCCAGACCCCCCTCCTCCGCCCAGCGGGCGAGCAGGGCCGCCACTCCGCTTGGGTTTCGCCAGAGGTCCTCCGGAGTCAGTGTGGTGGGTATGTTTGTGCAGGTGAACAGGTGTTGTGTGTCGTGCACTTGCGTGCCGCATAGCGCACAGAGTGGTGTTGGGTGTGTGTCCGGTGTAATGTTGTGTAGGTAGGAGTGGAGGGCTGGTGATTTGTTGGTTCGGAGTTGTGCTAGGAGTTGTCTGGTTCTGTGTGGTAGGTCTTGCTCTGATGGGTCTATTTCTGGTGCTGGTGCATGTATTACTTTGTTGTGTTGTCTGGTGTCCAAGTGTGTTTGTACAAAGTGGGTGTGTATGTCTTTCATGTTCTGTTTTATGGTGTCGTTGTTGGTGTCCTGTGGTGCTGTGTCTTTGTTGTGTGTGTAGTTGTTGTGGAAGATTGTTTGTTTCTTTTGTCTGGGTGGTGGTGGTTGTTGAGTGAGTGGGTGTAGTGGGTGGGTTGGGTGTTGGGCTTTTTGTCTGATTTGCGATGCGTGTAGTTTTAGATGGGTGTTCAGTGGGAGAGTTTTTGTTTCCTCATGCAAGTGTTGTATGTTTGTGTCTTGTGTGCATCCTGTTGCTATTCTGAGTGCTGTGTTCTGTGTGGTCTGGAGTTTTGTCTTGTTTGTGTCCGATAGTGTTGGTGACCATATAGTGTTTGCGTATTCGAGGCGTGTGAGTGTGGTTGCTTTGTATGTGGTGAGTATAGTTTCTTTGGATTTTCCCCAGTGAGTGGTTGTTAAGGCTTTAAGTATTTTGTTTGATTGCTTGGCGCGGGTTAGAGTGTGTTGTGTGTGTTTTGAGAAGGTGAGTTTGGGGTCCCATGTTAATCCCAGTATTTTGGGTTCGCGGACTGTGGGTAGGGTGGTGTTATCTATTTGTAAAGTGAGCCTGTTGCTGTATTCTGCCGGATCCGGTGTGAACAGAGTGGTGGTGGTTTTGTCTGCGTTGAGTGTGAGTTGGTTCTGTTTTGTCCAGTTGTATATGTCGTGGAGATATTTTTGTACTTGTTGTTGTGCCTGTTGTGGTTTGACATGTGTGGATAGAATGGTGATGTCGTCTGCATATGTAACTGTGTGTACATTTGGAGGTGGTTGTGGTAAGTCTGCCATGTATATGTTGAATAGTGTTGGTGAAAGTACTCCCCCCTGTGGTACCCCCGTTTTCGTGTTTCTGTGTTCTGATGTTTCCCCCCGGTATTGAGTGTATTGTCTGCGTCCCCTTATGTAGTTGAAGATGTATTTGATGATGATGTTTGGGGTGTTAGTGTTGTTGAGTTTGTTTGTGAGTGTGTGTAGGTTTACCGTGTCAAAGGCTTTGGACATGTCTAGGGCTATGGCAACTGTTCGTTGTGGTGGTTTTTGTTGATTGAAACCTGTGGCTATGATGTTGTGTATGTGGTGTAGTGCTGTGGTTGTGGAGTGTTGTTTTCGGAAGCCGTGTTGGTGAGAGGGTAGTTGAGTGTTGTTGGTAATGAAGGGTAGTATTACCTTTTCCATTGTTTTGGCTATTGGGCTGAGTAGTGCTATTGGTCTGTAGGATGGGCCGAGTGCGTGGTTTTTGTTGGGTTTTGGTATTGGGATTATTTTTGCAGTCTTCCATATTGCGGGGATGGTGTTGGTGTTGAGTGATGTTTTGTAAGTGTGTGTGAGTAGTGTTATTGCTTTGGGGCCTAGGTGTTTCAGATGTCTGATGTTTATGTTGTCTGGGCCTGTGGAGTTGTTGCTTTTGGAGCGTTGTAGTGCTTGTTTGACTTGTTGTTCTGTGATGGTTATGGGCGTGGTGTTGAGTTTTCGTATTTTGCGTTGTAGTTGTCTGTACGTTCTGTTGGTTTTGTGTTGTATTATGTTGGTGAATTGTTTGTTGAATGCTCGTGCTTTCTGTTTGTTGGATATTGCCGTGTGTTGTCCGAACTGTATTGTGGTGTTTTCTGGTGCTTTTTGTTCTTTGTTAGATAGTCTTGTTACTGTGTTCCAGAGTATGTATTGTTTGTGTCTGTGGTTCCATGCACCCGTTAAGTGTTCTTTCCATAGCTCTTGTTTGTGTTTTTGGATTTGTTTGTCTATTTCTTTGTTTAGGTCTGTGATGCGTGGGTCTTGGTGGTTTTGTTGTCTGATGTCGTTTCTTTGGCTGATGAGTGTTCTGATGTGTTGTGGTAGGAGAAGTGATTTGCTTTTTATTTTTCCGTGGGGTATGTGGTGTTTGTCTGCTGTAAGTATGAGGTTTGTGAGCATGGTGTTGGCTGTGTGGATGTTGTCAGGTATGGTTAAGTTCTCCAGTGCTGATTCTATTTCAGAGGTGTATCCTTCCCAGTCTGCTTTCCTGTAATTTGTGTAAGTTTGAAGGTGTTGTTGTAGGCGGAAAGGAGCACGCGTGTTGTGTGTGATTTTGATAGGAAGGTGGTCTGAACTGAGTGCGTGTATTGTGGTCCATGTTGTTCTGTTTGTGATGCTGTTGCTGGCTGTTGTGATGTCCGGTGATGTTGGTTGTTGGTTGATGTTTGTAGGTTTTCTGGTAGGTGTGTTTGCGTTTAGAGTGATTTGTTGGGAGTTCTGTAGTATGTCTGCAATGAGGGTGCCTCTGTGGTCGTCGTAGGGAGAGTGCCATTGTGTTGAGTGAGTGTTGATGTCTGCGGTTAGAATGGTGTTGTTCAGCGAGTTTATGTATTGGAAGGTGTTGGTGATGTCTGTGTCTTCTGTGGCGTGGTCTGGTCGGGTGGTATCTCTGGGGGGTATATACATGTTGCATATGTGTAGTCTTTTGTGGTTGGTTATGTGAATCTTTACGGTTTGAATTTCTGTAGTGTTGGTGTTAATGTTGTTGGGGATGTTCATGGGAGTGAATGTGACTGATTTGTGAATGTATGTGAGCAGTCCTCCTCCTCCCTTGTGTTCTCTGTCTTTCCTAATGCTGGTGTAGTTGGTGAGACGAGGTGTGTTGTGTTGTTTTTCTAGTTTGGTTTCTTGTATGGTGATGATGTCTGCGTGCTGTTGTGAGGCGAGTTCTTCTAGTTCTGTGTTCTTGTTTTGGATGCCGTTGATGTTTATTTGTAGTATGGTCAGTGTGTGTTTGTTGTTTTTGTTGGTGGGTGTTGTTCTTTGTGGGTTGTTCGGGGGTTGTGGTGTTGGGGTGTTTGTTGTTTGCGTGTGTGTTCTGCATGTCCACGTGTTTGTGTATTGGCGGGTGGTGAGGCCGGAGCAATGTCTGTGTATCCAGTGTGGGTGTGTTGAGTTGCATCTGAGTGAGGTTTGTCTGCGTGTGATGATTCTATTGCAGCTATTGCAGGTCCAGGTTTGGGGGGGTGGTCTTGTGTTTGTTGTATCTCTGTTGGAGTTGTCTGTCCGTGTTGCCTTTGAGGGTAGTGTTGGTGAGGCGAGTGTGTTGTTTTGGTCTGTTTGTGCTCTGCTGCCTGTTGGTGTCCTACGAGGTGTTGTTGTTCGTGGTGGTGTTTTGGGATGTAGTCTGCATTTCCATGTTATGTTGTATTGTCTAGTGTTTATGTTTGTGCAATGTTTGTGTACCCAGTGTGGTGTGTGGTGGTTGCATCTGAAGGATGTCTGTCTTCTTGTAATCTGTTGTGTGCAAATGTCGCATGTCCAGGTAGTTTGTTGTGTGTGTGTTTGTTGCGTGCGTGAGAGTGTCTGTGTGGGCCCCGGATTTGTCTCTATGTCCCCCGCCTGGAGCAAAAGGTCCGCCCGCCACCCTGCCAGGTTCAGGGGGCGGTTAGCCGAAAAAAAAAAAAACGGCCGTAAGGGCACCCCGTTCGGGGTGCAGGGATTGGTTCCTTGATTTGTCCCCCCGTTCGGGGGGAACCCTCCAACTGCGAGTAAGCCAAGGAGTTTGGAGGTACAGCGGGTTGACAGCAGTGTGATCGAGCAGATTAGATAGAGTAGAATTTGAATGGGGCTTCACTGATTTATTTCATACAATTAATATCTAAAACACAGTTGAAAAATATTTGATTGTTAAAATATTTAAATACAAGAACTATATCAAGAAATTAACAAAACATAGTTTTTTTAGTTAGGAGAAAAGTCTAAAAACATATCACAAATGACAAACGTTGTGCCTCTCCTCCTCCTGTTCTTCAATGAAGCTGATCACCCTCCAGCTCCCGTTAGAAACATCGTGCTGCTGAAGGTGTGCCGGCAGAATGGTTGTGATACAGGAGGTGCTGTGGACTCTCCCAGAAACGAGGACCTAGTTTAGTTGTAGATCCAGTAAAACATAGTGCAAATGTGACATTATTTATAATGCACAGTTACAGTCTTGTGAATATTAAAAAATGTACTTCATGTAATGCAGGAAGCGAATATTTCAAACGAACTAAGGCAGCAAACAGTAAGAGCAAAATCGTGTTCCAAACATTAACTCTTTTTTTAAATGTCAATTAGCTTGTGAGTAATAAGACAAAATGTGACTGTCAGACAGAGAACTGTCAGAGCAAACGGCAGATTTTAGAAAGTCGTGCCGAAATAAATCTGCACCCGACTGCGACTGTCAGCGTTGAACTGCCGCCATTGCTGTCAAAGTCAGACACATCTCCAAAATTGTTGGAGCAAATTTTTAAGCAGGCTTCATCTTGATAAATTGACAACGTATTTGACACTTACACCATAACGTTACCGCCTAAAATAATCGTAAAACAAAATTTTGTGTAACAACAAGAGTAATATGTACCCCAAAAGCTTTCAAAGCGTCTGAAAGTTTTCTCCTCCGTTTTTGTTGGGGCTTGGCTCGAAATGCATCATGATTGGCCGCCCGAAGTCCACGTGTCTGTCGGACGTGCTCTCATTGGTCTACAATACCATCACGGATGAATAAATACTCAAAGGGCTTGCCAGGCAAGCCCTTTGAACCCTTTAAATACTCAATGGGCTTGCCTGGCAAGCCCTTTGAGTATTTATTCCATATTGCCCACTAGTTCACTAGTAAGGTCATTTTGACGCTTACTAGTGAACATGTAAGGCCATAAATGTGACCACTAGTTCACTAGTAAGATCATTTTGAGGCTTACTAGTTGGCATGTAAGCCACAAAACGCCCGCTAGTTCACTAGTAAGATAATTTTGAGGCTTCTAGTGAACATGTAAGCCACAGAACGCCCACTAGTTCACTAGTAAGATCATTTTGACGCTTACTAGTGAACATGTAAGCCACAAAACGCTCACTAGTTCACTAGTAAGGTCATTTTGACGCTTACTAGTGAACATGTAAGCCACAAAACGCTCACTGGTTCACTAGTAAGGTAATTTTGACGCTTACTAGTGAACATGTAAGGCCATAAATGTGCCCACTAGTTCACTAGTAAGTTCATTTTGAGGCTTACTAGTTGACATGTAAGCCACACATCGCCTACTAGTTCACTAGTAAGATCATTTTGAGGCTTACTAGTGAACATGTAAGCCACAAAACGCCCAATAGTTCACTAGTAAGATCATTTTGACGCTTACTAGTGAACATGTAAGCCACAAAACGCTCACTAGTTTACTAGTAAGGTCATTTTGATGCTTACTAGTGAACATGTAAGCCACAAAACTCTCACTAGTTCACTAGTAAGGTCATTTTGACGCTTACTAGTGAACATGTAAGCCACGAAACGCTCACTGGTTCACTAGTAAGGTCATTTTGACGCTTACTAGTGAACATGTAAGCCACAAAACGCTCACTGGTTCACTAGTAAGGTAATTTTGATTCTTACTAGTGAACATGTAAGGCCATAAATGTGCCCACTAGTTCACTAGTAAGTTCATTTTGAGGCTTACTAGTTGACATGTAAGCCACACATCGCCTACTAGTTCACTAGTAAGATCATTTTGAGGCTTACTAGTGAACATGTAAGCCACAAAACGCCCAATAGTTCACTAGTAAGATCATTTTGACGCTTACTAGTGAACATGTAAGCCACAAAACGCTCACTAGTTTACTAGTAAGGTCATTTTGACGCTTACTAGTGAACATGTAAGCCACAAAACTCTCACTAGTTCACTAGTAAGGTCATTTTGACGCTTACTAGTGAACATGTAAGGCCATAAATGTGCCCACTTGTAGTGCTAGTGACATTACACTGTACTTGCATTAAATGCAAATAAGGATGATTACGAAAACATGTAACGGTATCCTATTGGCTGTACGTTTCAAAATAGTGTCATCCCACCAGTCAGGGCTCATGATTTTGGAAATTCTGTGCCCACTTAGTTTTTTAAAACAACAATGGCGGACAGTGTCCTGAGACGTATTCGGCGAAGGTGCAGGGCAATAGAGAGTGCCTGTCATCAAGGGTCTGCCGGTGAAAGTGAAGCACGCGCGATAAACATTTCAATTGCTAATTTAAGAAGAGTTAGTGACCAGTTTAGCACTGATACTATTCAAAGTTTGATTTAAAGTCCAATAGATCTCCGATCTGTCATCATTGCGGGACCCACTCCTAATGGTGGACGTGTTTGTTCCCATGTGGCACATCGTTTGCACACAGGTAAAATGGCTACCATTTTTTGTCATTGGTTTTTCGTATGTATTTTTATTCGAACTACACACGGGTTTTACTGACGACTTGCTGTGACTTACCTTCTATCACCCTGTCAAACGTCGTTTTATACCAGTGGTTTTCCTGCAAATCAGTAGACTATTAAGTAACGCGATGGCTGTACACTTTTAAGCAATAACTAGTGATCTTTTAGTTATTCAATTATAAGTTTGAATTATTTTTTTCTTGAGTAAAATGGTTAGAGAAAATAGCTGCTCGTGGTTTTGAAGCTGCATATACTTTTATGTACATCTGTGTCTATATGCCTGTACTGTATACAGTATATAAAAAACACGTAGTGATTCGTTTGCTTGAATTCCTTAATCCTTTTATTTCCATACTTTAGGTAGACGAGGAAGACCAGCACTTGACATTACAAGTGATCAAATTGAACTGCTCCCCACTCAGGGCTTTACAGTGAGAGCCATCACTGAGATGTTGTGTTGTTCCTCTTCATACCTGCATAAAAAAATGAAGTTTTTTCAGATTTCAGCCAGAAATAGATTTACTCCCATTCATGATGTTGACCTGGAAGAGCATGTCAGAAGATTGCACAGCCAATTTCCCAGATCAGGCTCGGAAGCAAGTGTTCTGCTACATACTCTTGTCCCTTCATGTATATATCATTATATTCATTGTGAAAGTGTACTTTCTTTATTGTGTTGTTTTATGAACCTGTTGCAGATGATGAGGGCATACCTGCGTCCTGATGGTATTGTAGTACAAAGAAAAAGAGTTCGAGAAATCCTCAACCGTATTGAGCCAGCTGCTGCAGCCCAGAGATGGAGCCAGACTGTGGCTAGAAGAACATACTATGTGCCATTCCCCAATAGTTTATGGCACATAGATGGGCATATGCGTCTCATTCGGTAATAAGGGATCATCTTATATTTGTACTCGTGGGAGCATTAGAAAGCCATATTGTATGGACAGCACAGATTAAATTGAATTTTATCATTTGTATATCCAAGTTACACAAACTCCAAATTGCCTCCATGTAGTCTTAAGTGCACAGCAATACCTTCTCTACCGAGATGATATTTCAAACAAGATATGAAACTTGATTGTTTTCTTGTATTTAATCATTATTCTTTTCATGTTTGTTTTACAGGTGGGTGTTTGTGACACATGCCGGCATTGATGGGAATTCCAGGCTAATAACGTACCTTCAACTGGAGCACAGACAACACAGCTTTGACAGTGTTGAAATATTTTGTCCAAGCCACCTGCCTGTATGGGTTACCCTCCAGAGTAAGATCCGACCATGGTGGTGAAAACACTGGTTGCTCTTTTAATGAACCTACTGCAGGGACAAGACACCAAAATTATTTCTAGCTCCAGCCAACACCCCCTCACAATTTACTCACACCTCCCATGGCCTGATTATCCACCAACAGGGGCCCTTTTTGGATTATCATTTTGGCATAGGAACTTTCCTTTCCTATCCTAACCGAGTGAGATGAGCCGGTAGCACCTGGAGCAAAGATCGTCTAAATTTTAATAATGCTTAGGAAAGGTTCTGACCATCCTTTACGAAAGGAAAGGAGATATATTATGCAGCAGGAATATTTAAAGGGGGAGTCTTTTTTTATGTTGTTGTTGTTGTTGTTGTTGTTGTCGACCCCACCCGTGCCCCGACATTGGGGGACCGGGCCCTCACTCCGTCTCCCGGATCCCCAGACCCCCCTCCTCCGCCCAGCGGGCGAGCAGGGCCGCCACTCCGCTTGGGTTTCGCCAGAGGTCCTCCGGAGTCAGTGTGGTGGGTATGTTTGTGCAGGTGAACAGGTGTTGTGTGTCGTGCACTTGCGTGCCGCATAGCGCACAGAGTGGTGTTGGGTGTGTGTCCGGTGTAATGTTGTGTAGGTAGGAGTGGAGGGCTGGTGATTTGTTGGTTCGGAGTTGTGCTAGGAGTTGTCTGGTTCTGTGTGGTAGGTCTTGCTCTGATGGGTCTATTTCTGGTGCTGGTGCATGTATTACTTTGTTGTGTTGTCTGGTGTCCAAGTGTGTTTGTACAAAGTGGGTGTGTATGTCTTTCATGTTCTGTTTTATGGTGTCGTTGTTGGTGTCCTGTGGTGCTGTGTCTTTGTTGTGTGTGTAGTTGTTGTGGAAGATTGTTTGTTTCTTTTGTCTGGGTGGTGGTGGTTGTTGAGTGAGTGGGTGTAGTGGGTGGGTTGGGTGTTGGGCTTTTTGTCTGATTTGCGATGCGTGTAGTTTTAGATGGGTGTTCAGTGGGAGAGTTTTTGTTTCCTCATGCAAGTGTTGTATGTTTGTGTCTTGTGTGCATCCTGTTGCTATTCTGAGTGCTGTGTTCTGTGTGGTCTGGAGTTTTGTCTTGTTTGTGTCCGATAGTGTTGGTGACCATATAGTGTTTGCGTATTCGAGGCGTGTGAGTGTGGTTGCTTTGTATGTGGTGAGTATAGTTTCTTTGGATTTTCCCCAGTGAGTGGTTGTTAAGGCTTTAAGTATTTTGTTTGATTGCTTGGCGCGGGTTAGAGTGTGTTGTGTGTGTTTTGAGAAGGTGAGTTTGGGGTCCCATGTTAATCCCAGTATTTTGGGTTCGCGGACTGTGGGTAGGGTGGTGTTATCTATTTGTAAAGTGAGCCTGTTGCTGTATTCTGCCGGATCCGGTGTGAACAGAGTGGTGGTGGTTTTGTCTGCGTTGAGTGTGAGTTGGTTCTGTTTTGTCCAGTTGTATATGTCGTGGAGATATTTTTGTACTTGTTGTTGTGCCTGTTGTGGTTTGACATGTGTGGATAGAATGGTGATGTCGTCTGCATATGTAACTGTGTGTACATTTGGAGGTGGTTGTGGTAAGTCTGCCATGTATATGTTGAATAGTGTTGGTGAAAGTACTCCCCCCTGTGGTACCCCCGTTTTCGTGTTTCTGTGTTCTGATGTTTCCCCCCGGTATTGAGTGTATTGTCTGCGTCCCCTTATGTAGTTGAAGATGTATTTGATGATGATGTTTGGGGTGTTAGTGTTGTTGAGTTTGTTTGTGAGTGTGTGTAGGTTTACCGTGTCAAAGGCTTTGGACATGTCTAGGGCTATGGCAACTGTTCGTTGTGGTGGTTTTTGTTGATTGAAACCTGTGGCTATGATGTTGTGTATGTGGTGTAGTGCTGTGGTTGTGGAGTGTTGTTTTCGGAAGCCGTGTTGGTGAGAGGGTAGTTGAGTGTTGTTGGTAATGAAGGGTAGTATTACCTTTTCCATTGTTTTGGCTATTGGGCTGAGTAGTGCTATTGGTCTGTAGGATGGGCCGAGTGCGTGGTTTTTGTTGGGTTTTGGTATTGGGATTATTTTTGCAGTCTTCCATATTGCGGGGATGGTGTTGGTGTTGAGTGATGTTTTGTAAGTGTGTGTGAGTAGTGTTATTGCTTTGGGGCCTAGGTGTTTCAGATGTCTGATGTTTATGTTGTCTGGGCCTGTGGAGTTGTTGCTTTTGGAGCGTTGTAGTGCTTGTTTGACTTGTTGTTCTGTGATGGTTATGGGCGTGGTGTTGAGTTTTCGTATTTTGCGTTGTAGTTGTCTGTACGTTCTGTTGGTTTTGTGTTGTATTATGTTGGTGAATTGTTTGTTGAATGCTCGTGCTTTCTGTTTGTTGGATATTGCCGTGTGTTGTCCGAACTGTATTGTGGTGTTTTCTGGTGCTTTTTGTTCTTTGTTAGATAGTCTTGTTACTGTGTTCCAGAGTATGTATTGTTTGTGTCTGTGGTTCCATGCACCCGTTAAGTGTTCTTTCCATAGCTCTTGTTTGTGTTTTTGGATTTGTTTGTCTATTTCTTTGTTTAGGTCTGTGATGCGTGGGTCTTGGTGGTTTTGTTGTCTGATGTCGTTTCTTTGGCTGATGAGTGTTCTGATGTGTTGTGGTAGGAGAAGTGATTTGCTTTTTATTTTTCCGTGGGGTATGTGGTGTTTGTCTGCTGTAAGTATGAGGTTTGTGAGCATGGTGTTGGCTGTGTGGATGTTGTCAGGTATGGTTAAGTTCTCCAGTGCTGATTCTATTTCAGAGGTGTATCCTTCCCAGTCTGCTTTCCTGTAATTTGTGTAAGTTTGAAGGTGTTGTTGTAGGCGGAAAGGAGCACGCGTGTTGTGTGTGATTTTGATAGGAAGGTGGTCTGAACTGAGTGCGTGTATTGTGGTCCATGTTGTTCTGTTTGTGATGCTGTTGCTGGCTGTTGTGATGTCCGGTGATGTTGGTTGTTGGTTGATGTTTGTAGGTTTTCTGGTAGGTGTGTTTGCGTTTAGAGTGATTTGTTGGGAGTTCTGTAGTATGTCTGCAATGAGGGTGCCTCTGTGGTCGTCGTAGGGAGAGTGCCATTGTGTTGAGTGAGTGTTGATGTCTGCGGTTAGAATGGTGTTGTTCAGCGAGTTTATGTATTGGAAGGTGTTGGTGATGTCTGTGTCTTCTGTGGCGTGGTCTGGTCGGGTGGTATCTCTGGGGGGTATATACATGTTGCATATGTGTAGTCTTTTGTGGTTGGTTATGTGAATCTTTACGGTTTGAATTTCTGTAGTGTTGGTGTTAATGTTGTTGGGGATGTTCATGGGAGTGAATGTGACTGATTTGTGAATGTATGTGAGCAGTCCTCCTCCTCCCTTGTGTTCTCTGTCTTTCCTAATGCTGGTGTAGTTGGTGAGACGAGGTGTGTTGTGTTGTTTTTCTAGTTTGGTTTCTTGTATGGTGATGATGTCTGCGTGCTGTTGTGAGGCGAGTTCTTCTAGTTCTGTGTTCTTGTTTTGGATGCCGTTGATGTTTATTTGTAGTATGGTCAGTGTGTGTTTGTTGTTTTTGTTGGTGGGTGTTGTTCTTTGTGGGTTGTTCGGGGGTTGTGGTGTTGGGGTGTTTGTTGTTTGCGTGTGTGTTCTGCATGTCCACGTGTTTGTGTATTGGCGGGTGGTGAGGCCGGAGCAATGTCTGTGTATCCAGTGTGGGTGTGTTGAGTTGCATCTGAGTGAGGTTTGTCTGCGTGTGATGATTCTATTGCAGCTATTGCAGGTCCAGGTTTGGGGGGGTGGTCTTGTGTTTGTTGTATCTCTGTTGGAGTTGTCTGTCCGTGTTGCCTTTGAGGGTAGTGTTGGTGAGGCGAGTGTGTTGTTTTGGTCTGTTTGTGCTCTGCTGCCTGTTGGTGTCCTACGAGGTGTTGTTGTTCGTGGTGGTGTTTTGGGATGTAGTCTGCATTTCCATGTTATGTTGTATTGTCTAGTGTTTATGTTTGTGCAATGTTTGTGTACCCAGTGTGGTGTGTGGTGGTTGCATCTGAAGGATGTCTGTCTTCTTGTAATCTGTTGTGTGCAAATGTCGCATGTCCAGGTAGTTTGTTGTGTGTGTGTTTGTTGCGTGCGTGAGAGTGTCTGTGTGGGCCCCGGATTTGTCTCTATGTCCCCCGCCTGGAGCAAAAGGTCCGCCCGCCACCCTGCCAGGTTCAGGGGGCGGTTAGCCGAAAAAAAAAAAAACGGCCGTAAGGGCACCCCGTTCGGGGTGCAGGGATTGGTTCCTTGATTTGTCCCCCCGTTCGGGGGGAACCCTCCAACTGCGAGTAAGCCAAGGAGTTTGGAGGTACAGCGGGTTGACAGCAGTGTGATCGAGCAGATTAGATAGAGTAGAATTTGAATGGGGCTTCACTGATTTATTTCATACAATTAATATCTAAAACACAGTTGAAAAATATTTGATTGTTAAAATATTTAAATACAAGAACTATATCAAGAAATTAACAAAACATAGTTTTTTTAGTTAGGAGAAAAGTCTAAAAACATATCACAAATGACAAACGTTGTGCCTCTCCTCCTCCTGTTCTTCAATGAAGCTGATCACCCTCCAGCTCCCGTTAGAAACATCGTGCTGCTGAAGGTGTGCCGGCAGAATGGTTGTGATACAGGAGGTGCTGTGGACTCTCCCAGAAACGAGGACCTAGTTTAGTTGTAGATCCAGTAAAACATAGTGCAAATGTGACATTATTTATAATGCACAGTTACAGTCTTGTGAATATTAAAAAATGTACTTCATGTAATGCAGGAAGCGAATATTTCAAACGAACTAAGGCAGCAAACAGTAAGAGCAAAATCGTGTTCCAAACATTAACTCTTTTTTTAAATGTCAATTAGCTTGTGAGTAATAAGACAAAATGTGACTGTCAGACAGAGAACTGTCAGAGCAAACGGCAGATTTTAGAAAGTCGTGCCGAAATAAATCTGCACCCGACTGCGACTGTCAGCGTTGAACTGCCGCCATTGCTGTCAAAGTCAGACACATCTCCAAAATTGTTGGAGCAAATTTTTAAGCAGGCTTCATCTTGATAAATTGACAACGTATTTGACACTTACACCATAACGTTACCGCCTAAAATAATCGTAAAACAAAATTTTGTGTAACAACAAGAGTAATATGTACCCCAAAAGCTTTCAAAGCGTCTGAAAGTTTTCTCCTCCGTTTTTGTTGGGGCTTGGCTCGAAATGCATCATGATTGGCCGCCCGAAGTCCACGTGTCTGTCGGACGTGCTCTCATTGGTCTACAATACCATCACGGATGAATAAATACTCAAAGGGCTTGCCAGGCAAGCCCTTTGAACCCTTTAAATACTCAATGGGCTTGCCTGGCAAGCCCTTTGAGTATTTATTCCATATTGCCCACTAGTTCACTAGTAAGGTCATTTTGACGCTTACTAGTGAACATGTAAGGCCATAAATGTGACCACTAGTTCACTAGTAAGATCATTTTGAGGCTTACTAGTTGGCATGTAAGCCACAAAACGCCCGCTAGTTCACTAGTAAGATAATTTTGAGGCTTCTAGTGAACATGTAAGCCACAGAACGCCCACTAGTTCACTAGTAAGATCATTTTGACGCTTACTAGTGAACATGTAAGCCACAAAACGCTCACTAGTTCACTAGTAAGGTCATTTTGACGCTTACTAGTGAACATGTAAGCCACAAAACGCTCACTGGTTCACTAGTAAGGTAATTTTGACGCTTACTAGTGAACATGTAAGGCCATAAATGTGCCCACTAGTTCACTAGTAAGTTCATTTTGAGGCTTACTAGTTGACATGTAAGCCACACATCGCCTACTAGTTCACTAGTAAGATCATTTTGAGGCTTACTAGTGAACATGTAAGCCACAAAACGCCCAATAGTTCACTAGTAAGATCATTTTGACGCTTACTAGTGAACATGTAAGCCACAAAACGCTCACTAGTTTACTAGTAAGGTCATTTTGATGCTTACTAGTGAACATGTAAGCCACAAAACTCTCACTAGTTCACTAGTAAGGTCATTTTGACGCTTACTAGTGAACATGTAAGCCACGAAACGCTCACTGGTTCACTAGTAAGGTCATTTTGACGCTTACTAGTGAACATGTAAGCCACAAAACGCTCACTGGTTCACTAGTAAGGTAATTTTGATTCTTACTAGTGAACATGTAAGGCCATAAATGTGCCCACTAGTTCACTAGTAAGTTCATTTTGAGGCTTACTAGTTGACATGTAAGCCACACATCGCCTACTAGTTCACTAGTAAGATCATTTTGAGGCTTACTAGTGAACATGTAAGCCACGAAACGCCCAATAGTTCACTAGTAAGATCATTTTGACGCTTACTAGTGAACATGTAAGCCACAAAACGCTCACTAGTTTACTAGTAAGGTCATTTTGACGCTTACTAGTGAACATGTAAGCCACAAAACTCTCACTAGTTCACTAGTAAGGTCATTTTGACGCTTACTAGTGAACATGTAAGGCCATAAATGTGCCCACTTGTAGTGCTAGTGACATTACACTGTACTTGCATTAAATGCAAATAAGGATGATTACGAAAACATGTAACGGTATCCTATTGGCTGTACGTTTCAAAATAGTGTCATCCCACCAGTCAGGGCTCATGATTTTGGAAATTCTGTGCCCACTTAGTTTTTTAAAACAACAATGGCGGACAGTGTCCTGAGACGTATTCGGCGAAGGTGCAGGGCAATAGAGAGTGCCTGTCATCAAGGGTCTGCCGGTGAAAGTGAAGCACGCGCGATAAACATTTCAATTGCTAATTTAAGAAGAGTTAGTGACCAGTTTAGCACTGATACTATTCAAAGTTTGATTTAAAGTCCAATAGATCTCCGATCTGTCATCATTGCGGGACCCACTCCTAATGGTGGACGTGTTTGTTCCCATGTGGCACATCGTTTGCACACAGGTAAAATGGCTACCATTTTTTGTCATTGGTTTTTCGTATGTATTTTTATTCGAACTACACACGGGTTTTACTGACGACTTGCTGTGACTTACCTTCTATCACCCTGTCAAACGTCGTTTTATACCAGTGGTTTTCCTGCAAATCAGTAGACTATTAAGTAACGCGATGGCTGTACACTTTTAAGCAATAACTAGTGATCTTTTAGTTATTCAATTATAAGTTTGAATTATTTTTTTCTTGAGTAAAATGGTTAGAGAAAATAGCTGCTCGTGGTTTTGAAGCTGCATATACTTTTATGTACATCTGTGTCTATATGCCTGTACTGTATACAGTATATAAAAAACACGTAGTGATTCGTTTGCTTGAATTCCTTAATCCTTTTATTTCCATACTTTAGGTAGACGAGGAAGACCAGCACTTGACATTACAAGTGATCAAATTGAACTGCTCCCCACTCAGGGCTTTACAGTGAGAGCCATCACTGAGATGTTGTGTTGTTCCTCTTCATACCTGCATAAAAAAATGAAGTTTTTTCAGATTTCAGCCAGAAATAGATTTACTCCCATTCATGATGTTGACCTGGAAGAGCATGTCAGAAGATTGCACAGCCAATTTCCCAGATCAGGCTCGGAAGCAAGTGTTCTGCTACATACTCTTGTCCCTTCATGTATATATCATTATATTCATTGTGAAAGTGTACTTTCTTTATTGTGTTGTTTTATGAACCTGTTGCAGATGATGAGGGCATACCTGCGTCCTGATGGTATTGTAGTACAAAGAAAAAGAGTTCGAGAAATCCTCAACCGTATTGAGCCAGCTGCTGCAGCCCAGAGATGGAGCCAGACTGTGGCTAGAAGAACATACTATGTGCCATTCCCCAATAGTTTATGGCACATAGATGGGCATATGCGTCTCATTCGGTAATAAGGGATCATCTTATATTTGTACTCGTGGGAGCATTAGAAAGCCATATTGTATGGACAGCACAGATTAAATTGAATTTTATCATTTGTATATCCAAGTTACACAAACTCCAAATTGCCTCCATGTAGTCTTAAGTGCACAGCAATACCTTCTCTACCGAGATGATATTTCAAACAAGATATGAAACTTGATTGTTTTCTTGTATTTAATCATTATTCTTTTCATGTTTGTTTTACAGGTGGGTGTTTGTGACACATGCCGGCATTGATGGGAATTCCAGGCTAATAACGTACCTTCAACTGGAGCACAGACAACACAGCTTTGACAGTGTTGAAATATTTTGTCCAAGCCACCTGCCTGTATGGGTTACCCTCCAGAGTAAGATCCGACCATGGTGGTGAAAACACTGGTTGCTCTTTTAATGAACCTACTGCAGGGACAAGACACCAAAATTATTTCTAGCTCCAGCCAACACCCCCTCACAATTTACTCACACCTCCCATGGCCTGATTATCCACCAACAGGGGCCCTTTTTGGATTATCATTTTGGCATAGGAACTTTCCTTTCCTATCCTAACCGAGTGAGATGAGCCGGTAGCACCTGGAGCAAAGATCGTCTAAATTTTAATAATGCTTAGGAAAGGTTCTGACCATCCTTTACGAAAGGAAAGGAGATATATTATGCAGCAGGAATATTTAAAGGGGGAGTCTTTTTTTATGTTGTTGTTGTTGTTGTTGTTGTTGTCGACCCCACCCGTGCCCCGACATTGGGGGACCGGGCCCTCACTCCGTCTCCCGGATCCCCAGACCCCCCTCCTCCGCCCAGCGGGCGAGCAGGGCCGCCACTCCGCTTGGGTTTCGCCAGAGGTCCTCCGGAGTCAGTGTGGTGGGTATGTTTGTGCAGGTGAACAGGTGTTGTGTGTCGTGCACTTGCGTGCCGCATAGCGCACAGAGTGGTGTTGGGTGTGTGTCCGGTGTAATGTTGTGTAGGTAGGAGTGGAGGGCTGGTGATTTGTTGGTTCGGAGTTGTGCTAGGAGTTGTCTGGTTCTGTGTGGTAGGTCTTGCTCTGATGGGTCTATTTCTGGTGCTGGTGCATGTATTACTTTGTTGTGTTGTCTGGTGTCCAAGTGTGTTTGTACAAAGTGGGTGTGTATGTCTTTCATGTTCTGTTTTATGGTGTCGTTGTTGGTGTCCTGTGGTGCTGTGTCTTTGTTGTGTGTGTAGTTGTTGTGGAAGATTGTTTGTTTCTTTTGTCTGGGTGGTGGTGGTTGTTGAGTGAGTGGGTGTAGTGGGTGGGTTGGGTGTTGGGCTTTTTGTCTGATTTGCGATGCGTGTAGTTTTAGATGGGTGTTCAGTGGGAGAGTTTTTGTTTCCTCATGCAAGTGTTGTATGTTTGTGTCTTGTGTGCATCCTGTTGCTATTCTGAGTGCTGTGTTCTGTGTGGTCTGGAGTTTTGTCTTGTTTGTGTCCGATAGTGTTGGTGACCATATAGTGTTTGCGTATTCGAGGCGTGTGAGTGTGGTTGCTTTGTATGTGGTGAGTATAGTTTCTTTGGATTTTCCCCAGTGAGTGGTTGTTAAGGCTTTAAGTATTTTGTTTGATTGCTTGGCGCGGGTTAGAGTGTGTTGTGTGTGTTTTGAGAAGGTGAGTTTGGGGTCCCATGTTAATCCCAGTATTTTGGGTTCGCGGACTGTGGGTAGGGTGGTGTTATCTATTTGTAAAGTGAGCCTGTTGCTGTATTCTGCCGGATCCGGTGTGAACAGAGTGGTGGTGGTTTTGTCTGCGTTGAGTGTGAGTTGGTTCTGTTTTGTCCAGTTGTATATGTCGTGGAGATATTTTTGTACTTGTTGTTGTGCCTGTTGTGGTTTGACATGTGTGGATAGAATGGTGATGTCGTCTGCATATGTAACTGTGTGTACATTTGGAGGTGGTTGTGGTAAGTCTGCCATGTATATGTTGAATAGTGTTGGTGAAAGTACTCCCCCCTGTGGTACCCCCGTTTTCGTGTTTCTGTGTTCTGATGTTTCCCCCCGGTATTGAGTGTATTGTCTGCGTCCCCTTATGTAGTTGAAGATGTATTTGATGATGATGTTTGGGGTGTTAGTGTTGTTGAGTTTGTTTGTGAGTGTGTGTAGGTTTACCGTGTCAAAGGCTTTGGACATGTCTAGGGCTATGGCAACTGTTCGTTGTGGTGGTTTTTGTTGATTGAAACCTGTGGCTATGATGTTGTGTATGTGGTGTAGTGCTGTGGTTGTGGAGTGTTGTTTTCGGAAGCCGTGTTGGTGAGAGGGTAGTTGAGTGTTGTTGGTAATGAAGGGTAGTATTACCTTTTCCATTGTTTTGGCTATTGGGCTGAGTAGTGCTATTGGTCTGTAGGATGGGCCGAGTGCGTGGTTTTTGTTGGGTTTTGGTATTGGGATTATTTTTGCAGTCTTCCATATTGCGGGGATGGTGTTGGTGTTGAGTGATGTGTTGTAAGTGTGTGTGAGTAGTGTTATTGCTTTGGGGCCTAGGTGTTTCAGATGTCTGATGTTTATGTTGTCTGGGCCTGTGGAGTTGTTGCTTTTGGAGCGTTGTAGTGCTTGTTTGACTTGTTGTTCTGTGATGGTTATGGGCGTGGTGTTGAGTTTTCGTATTTTGCGTTGTAGTTGTCTGTACGTTCTGTTGGTTTTGTGTTGTATTATGTTGGTGAATTGTTTGTTGAATGCTCGTGCTTTCTGTTTGTTGGATATTGCCGTGTGTTGTCCGAACTGTATTGTGGTGTTTTCTGGTGCTTTTTGTTCTTTGTTAGATAGTCTTGTTACTGTGTTCCAGAGTATGTATTGTTTGTGTCTGTGGTTCCATGCACCCGTTAAGTGTTCTTTCCATAGCTCTTGTTTGTGTTTTTGGATTTGTTTGTCTATTTCTTTGTTTAGGTCTGTGATGCGTGGGTCTTGGTGGTTTTGTTGTCTGATGTCGTTTCTTTGGCTGATGAGTGTTCTGATGTGTTGTGGTAGGAGAAGTGATTTGCTTTTTATTTTTCCGTGGGGTATGTGGTGTTTGTCTGCTGTAAGTATGAGGTTTGTGAGCATGGTGTTGGCTGTGTGGATGTTGTCAGGTATGGTTAAGTTCTCCAGTGCTGATTCTATTTCAGAGGTGTATCCTTCCCAGTCTGCTTTCCTGTAATTTGTGTAAGTTTGAAGGTGTTGTTGTAGGCGGAAAGGAGCACGCGTGTTGTGTGTGATTTTGATAGGAAGGTGGTCTGAACTGAGTGCGTGTATTGTGGTCCATGTTGTTCTGTTTGTGATGCTGTTGCTGGCTGTTGTGATGTCCGGTGATGTTGGTTGTTGGTTGATGTTTGTAGGTTTTCTGGTAGGTGTGTTTGCGTTTAGAGTGATTTGTTGGGAGTTCTGTAGTATGTCTGCAATGAGGGTGCCTCTGTGGTCGTCGTAGGGAGAGTGCCATTGTGTTGAGTGAGTGTTGATGTCTGCGGTTAGAATGGTGTTGTTCAGCGAGTTTATGTATTGGAAGGTGTTGGTGATGTCTGTGTCTTCTGTGGCGTGGTCTGGTCGGGTGGTATCTCTGGGGGGTATATACATGTTGCATATGTGTAGTCTTTTGTGGTTGGTTATGTGAATCTTTACGGTTTGAATTTCTGTAGTGTTGGTGTTAATGTTGTTGGGGATGTTCATGGGAGTGAATGTGACTGATTTGTGAATGTATGTGAGCAGTCCTCCTCCTCCCTTGTGTTCTCTGTCTTTCCTAATGCTGGTGTAGTTGGTGAGACGAGGTGTGTTGTGTTGTTTTTCTAGTTTGGTTTCTTGTATGGTGATGATGTCTGCGTGCTGTTGTGAGGCGAGTTCTTCTAGTTCTGTGTTCTTGTTTTGGATGCCGTTGATGTTTATTTGTAGTATGGTCAGTGTGTGTTTGTTGTTTTTGTTGGTGGGTGTTGTTCTTTGTGGGTTGTTCGGGGGTTGTGGTGTTGGGGTGTTTGTTGTTTGCGTGTGTGTTCTGCATGTCCACGTGTTTGTGTATTGGCGGGTGGTGATGCCGGAGCAATGTCTGTGTATCCAGTGTGGGTGTGTTGAGTTGCATCTGAGTGAGGTTTGTCTGCGTGTGATGATTCTATTGCAGCTATTGCAGGTCCAGGTTTGGGGGGGTGGTCTTGTGTTTGTTGTATCTCTGTTGGAGTTGTCTGTCCGTGTTGCCTTTGAGGGTAGTGTTGGTGAGGCGAGTGTGTTGTTTTGGTCTGTTTGTGCTCTGCTGCCTGTTGGTGTCCTACGACGTGTTGTTGTTCGTGGTGGTGTTTTGGGATGTAGTCTGCATTTCCATGTTATGTTGTATTGTCTAGTGTTTATGTTTGTGCAATGTTTGTGTACCCAGTGTGGTGTGTGGTGGTTGCATCTGAAGGATGTCTGTCTTCTTGTAATCTGTTGTGTGCAAATGTCGCATGTCCAGGTAGTTTGTTGTGTGTGTGTTTGTTGCGTGCGTGAGAGTGTCTGTGTGGGCCCCGGATTTGTCTCTATGTCCCCCGCCTGGAGCAAAAGGTCCGCCCGCCACCCTGCCAGGTTCAGAGGGCGGTTAGCCGAAAAAAAAAAAAAACGGCCGTAAGGGCACCCCGTTCGGGGTGCAGGGATTGGTTCCTTGATTTGTCCCCCCGTTCGGGGGGAACCCTCCAACTGCGAGTAAGCCAAGGAGTTTGGAGGTACAGCAGGTTGACAGCAGTGTGATCGAGCAGATTAGATAGAGTAGAATTTGAATGGGGCTTCACTGATTTATTTCATACAATTCATATCTAAAACACAGTTGAAAAATATTTGATTGTTAAAATATTTAAATACAAGAACTATATCAAGAAATTAACAAAACATAGTTTTTTTAGTTAGGAGAAAAGTCTAAAAACATATCACAAATGACAAACGTTGTGCCTCTCCTCCTCCTGTTCTTCAATGAAGCTGATCACCCTCCAGCTCCCGTTAGAAACATCGTGCTGCTGAAGGTGTGCCGGCAGAATGGTTGTGATACAGGAGGTGCTGTGGACTCTCCCAGAAACGAGGACCTAGTTTAGTTGTAGATCCAGTAAAACATAGTGCAAATGTGACATTATTTATAATGCACAGTTACAGTCTTGTGAATATTAAAAAATGTACTTCATGTAATGCAGGAAGCGAATATTTCAAACGAACTAAGGCAGCAAACAGTAAGAGCAAAATCGTGTTCCAAACATTAACTCTTTTTTTAAATGTCAATTAGCTTGTGAGTAATAAGACAAAATGTGACTGTCAGACAGAGAACTGTCAGAGCAAACGGCAGATTTTAGAAAGTCCTGCCGAAATAAATCTGCACCCGACTGCGACTGTCAGGGTTGAACTGCCGCCATTGCTGTCAAAGTCAGACACATCTCCAAAATTGTTGGAGCAAATTTTTAAGCAGGCTTCATCTTGATAAATTGACCACGTATTTGACATTTACACCATAACGTTACCGCCTAAAATAATCGTAAAACAAAATTTTGTGTAACAACAAGAGTAATATGTACCCCAAAAGCTTTCAAAGCGTCTGAAAGTTTTCTCCTCCGTTTTTGTTGGGGCTTGGCTCGAAATGCATCATGATTGGCCGCCCGAAGTCCACGTGTCTGTCGGACGTGCTCTCATTGGTCTACAATACCATCACGGATGAATAAATACTCAAAGGGCTTGCCAGGCAAGCCCTTTGAACCCTTTAAATACTCAATGGGCTTGCCTGGCAAGCCCTTTGAGTATTTATTCCATATTGCCCACTAGTTCACTAGTAAGGTCATTTTGACGCTTACTAGTGAACATGTAAGGCCATAAATGTGCCCACTAGTTCACTAGTAAGATCATTTTGAGGCTTACTAGTTGACATGTAAGCCACAAAACGCCCGCTAGTTCACTAGTAAGATAATTTTGAGGCTTCTAGTGAACATGTAAGCCACAGAACGCCCACTAGTTCACTAGTAAGATCATTTTGACGCTTACTAGTGAACATGTAAGCCACAAAACGCTCACTAGTTCACTAGTAAGGTCATTTTGACGCTTACTAGTGAACATGTAAGCCACAAAACGCTCACTGGTTCACTAGTAAGGTAATTTTGACGCTTACTAGTGAACATGTAAGCCACAAAACGCCCACTAGTTCCCTAGTAAGATCATTTTGACACTTATTTATGAACATGTCAGCCACAAAACGCTCACTCGTTCACTAGTAAGATCATTTTGACGCTTACTAGTGAACATGTAAGCCACAAAACGCCCACTAGTTCACTAGTAAGGTCATTTTGACGCTTACTAGTGAACATGTAAGCCACAAAACGCCCACTAGTTCACTAGTAAGATCATTTTGACGCTTACTAGTGAACATGTAAGACCATAAATGTGCCCACTAGTTCACTAGTAAGTTCATTTTGAGGCTTACTAGTTGACATGTAAGCCACACATCGCCTACTAGTTCACTAGTAAGATCATTTTGAGGCTTACTAGTGAACATGTAAGCCACAAAACGCCCAATAGTTCACTAGTAAGATCATTTTGACGCTTACTAGTGAACATGTAAGCCACAAAACGCTCACTAGTTTACTAGTAAGGTCATTTTGACGCTTACTAGTGAACATGTAAGCCACAAAACGCTCACTAGTTCACTAGTAAGGTCATTTTGACGCTTACTAGTGAACATGTAAGCCGCAAAACGCCCACTAGTTCACTAATAAGATTATTTTGACGCTTACTACTGAACATTTAAGGCCATAAATGTGCCCACTAGTTCACTGGTAAGATGATTTTGACGCTTACTAGTGAACATGTAAGGCCATAAATGTGCCCACTTGTAGTGCTAGTGACATTACACTGTACTTGCATTAAATGCAAATAAGGATGATTACGAAAACATGTAACGGTATCCTATTGGCTGTACGTTTCAAAATAGTGTCATCCCACCAGTCAGGGCTCATGATTTTGGAAATTCTGTGCCCACTTAGTTTTTTAAAACAACAATGGCGGACAGTGTCCTGAGACGTATTCGGCGAAGGTGCAGGGCAATAGAGAGTGCCTGTCATCAAGGGTCTGCCGGTGAAAGTGAAGCACGCGCGATAAACATTTCAATTGCTAATTTAAGAAGAGTTAGTGACCAGTTTAGCGCTGATACTATTCAAAGTTTGATTCAAAGTCCAATAGATCTCCGATCTGTCATCATTGCGGGACCCACTCCTAATGGTGGACGTGTTTGTTCCCATGTGGAACATCGTTTGCACACAGGTAAAATGGCTATCATTTTTTGTCATTGGTTTTTCGTATGTATTTTTATTCAAACTACACACGGGTTTTACTGACGACTTGCTGTGACTTACCTTCTATCACCCTGTCAAACGTCGTTTTATACCAGTGGTTTTCCTGCAAATCAGTAGACTATTAAGTAACGCGATGGCTGTACACTTTTAAGCAATAACTAGTGATCTTTTAGTTATTCAATTATAAGTTTGAATTATTTTTTTCTTGAGTAAAATGGTTAGAGAAAATAGCTGCTCGTGGTTTTGAAGCTGCATATACTTTTATGTACATCTGTGTCTATATGCCTGTACTGTATACAGTATATAAAAAACACGTAGTGATTCGTTTGCTTGAATTCCTTAATCCTTTTATTTCCATACTTTAGGTAGACGAGGAAGACCAGCACTTGACATTACAAGTGATCAAATTGAACTGCTCCCCACTCAGGGCTTTACAGTGAGAGCCATCACTGAGATGTTGTGTTGTTCCTCTTCATACCTGCATAAAAAAAATGAAGTTTTTTCAGATTTCAGCCAGAAATAGATTTACTCCCATTCATGATGTTGACCTGGAAGAGCATGTCAGAAGATTGCACAGCCAATTTCCCAGATCAGGCTCGGAAGCAAGTGTTCTGCTACATACTCTTGTCCCTTCATGTATATATCATTATATTCATTGTGAAAGTGTACTTTCTTTATTGTGTTGTTTTATGAACCTGTTGCAGATGATGAGGGCATACCTGCGTGCTGATGGTATTGTAGTACAAAGAAAAAGAGTTCGAGAAATCCTCAACCGTATTGAGCCAGCTGCTGCAGCCCAGAGATGGAGCCAGACTGTGGCTAGAAGAACATACTATGTGCCATTCCCCAATAGTTTATGGCACATAGATGGGCATATGCGTCTCATTCGGTAATAAGGGATCATCTTATATTTGTACTCGTGGGAGCATTAGAAAGCCATATTGTATGGACAGCACAGATTAAATTGAATTTTATCATTTGTATATCCAAGTTACACAAACTCCAAATTGCCTCCATGTAGTCTTAAGTGCACAGCAATACCTTCTCTACCGAGATGATATTTCAAACAAGATATGAAACTTGATTGTTTTCTTGTATTTAATCATTATTCTTTTCATGTTTGTTTTACAGGTGGGTGTTTGTGACACATGCCGGCATTGATGGGAATTCCAGGCTAATAACGTACCTTCAACTGGAGCACAGACAACACAGCTTTGACAGTGTTGAAATATTTTGTCCAAGCCACCTGCCTGAATGGGTTACCCTCCAGAGTAAGATCCGACCATGGTGGTGAAAACACTGGTTGCTCTTTTAATGAACCTACTGCAGGGACAAGACACCAAAATTATTTCTAGCTCCAGCCAACACCCCCTCACAATTTACTCACACCTCCCATGGCCTGATTATCCACCAACAGGGGCCCTTTTTGGATTATCATTTTGGCATAGGAACTTTCCTTTCCTATCCTAACCGAGTGAGATGAGCCGGTAGCACCTGGAGCAAAGATCGTCTAAATTTTAATAATGCTTAGGAAAGGTTCTGACCATCCTTTACGAAAGGAAAGGAGATATATTATGCAGCAGGAATATTTAAAGGGGAAGTCTTTTTTTATGTTGTTGTTGTTGTTGTTGTCGACCCCACCCGTGCCCCGACATTGGGGGACCGGGCCCTCACTCCGTCTCCCAGATCCCCAGACCCCCCTCCGCCGCCCAGCGGGCGAGCAGGGCCGCCACTCCGCTTGGGTTTCGCCAGAGGTCCTCCGGAGTCAGTGTGGTGGGTATGTTTGTGCAGGTGAACAGGTGTTGTGTGTCGTGCACTTGCGTGCCGCATAGCGCACAGAGTGGTGTTGGGTGTGTGTCCGGTGTAATGTTGTGTAGGTAGGAGTGGAGGGCTGGTGATTTGTTGGTTCGGAGTTGTGCTAGGAGTTGTCTGGTTCTGTGTGGTAGGTCTTGCTCTGATGGGTCTATTTCTGGTGCTGGTGCATGTATTACTTTGTTGTGTTGTCTGGTGTCCAAGTGTGTTTGTACAAAGTGGGTGTGTATGTCTTTCATGTTCTGTTTTATGGTGTCGTTGTTGGTGTCCTGTGGTGCTATGTCTTTGTTGTGTGTGTAGTTGTTGTTGTGGAAGATTGTTTGTTTCTTTTGTCTGGGTGGTGGTGGTTGTTGAGTGAGTGGGTGTAGTGGGTGGGTTGGGTGTTGGGCTTTTTGTCTGATTTGCGATGCGTGTAGTTTTAGATGGATGTTCAGTGGGAGAGTTTTTGTTTCCTCATGCAAGTGTTGTATGTTTGTGTCTTGTGTGCATCCTGTTGCTATTCTGAGTGCTGTGTTCTGTGTGGTCTGGAGTTTTGTCTTGTTTGTGTCCGATAGTGTTGGTGACCATATAGTGTTTGCGTATTCGAGGTGTGTGAGTGTGGTTGCTTTGTATGTGGTGAGTATAGTTTCTTTGGATTTTCCCCAGTGAGTGGTTGTTAAGGCTTTAAGTATTTTGTTTGATTGCTTGGCGCGGGTTAGAGTGTGTTGTGTGTGTTTTGAGAAGGTGAGTTTGGGGTCCCATGTTAATCCCAGTATTTTGGGTTCGCGGACTGTGGGTAGGGTGGTGTTATCTATTTGTAAAGTGAGCCTGTTGCTGTATTCTGCCGGATCCGGTGTGAACAGAGTGGTGGTGGTTTTGTCTGCGTTGAGTGTGAGTTGGTTCTGTTTTGTCCAGTTGTATATGTCGTGGAGATATTTTTGTACTTGTTGTTGTGCCTGTTGTGGTTTGACATGTGTGGATAGAATGGTGATGTCGTCTGCATATGTAACTGTGTGTACATTTGGAGGTGGTTGTGGTAAGTCTGCCATGTATATGTTGAATAGTGTTGGTGAAAGTACTCCCCCCTGTGGTACCCCCGTTTTCGTGTTTCTATGTTCTGATGTTTCCCCCCGGTATTGAGTGTATTGTCTGCGTCCCCTTATGTAGTTGAAGATGTATTTGATGATGATGTTTAGGGTGTTAGTGTTGTTGAGTTTGTTTGTGAGTGTGTGTAGGTTTACCGTGTCAAAGGCTTTGGACATGTCTAGGGCTATGGCAACTGTTCGTTGTGGTGGTTTTTGTTGATTGAAACCTGTGGCTATGATGTTGTGTATGTGGTGTAGTGCTGTGGTTGTGGAGTGTTGTTTTCGGAAGCCGTGTTGGTGAGAGGGTAGTTGAGTGTTGTTGGTAATGAAGGGTAGTATTACCTTTTCCATTGTTTTGGCTATTGGGCTGAGTAGTGCTATTGGTCTGTAAGATGGGCCGAGTGCGTGGTTTTTGTTGGGTTTTGGTATTGGGATTATTTTAGCAGTCTTCCATATTGTGGGGATGGTGTTGGTGTTGAGTGATGTGTTGTAAGTGTGTGTGAGTAGTGTTATTGCTTTGGGGCCTAGGTGTTTCAGATGTCTGATGTTTATGTTGTCTGGGCCTGTGGAGTTGTTGCTTTTGGAGCGTTGTAGTGCTTGTTTGACTTGTTGTTCTGTGATGGTTATGGGCGTGGTGTTGAGTTTTCGTATTTTGCGTTGTAGTTGTCTGTATGTTCTGTTGGTTTTGTGTTGTATTATGTTGGTGAATTGTTTGTTGAATGCTCGTGCTTTCTCTTTGTTGGATATTGCCGTGTGTTGTCCGAACTGTATTGTGGTGTTTTCTGGTGCTTTTTGTTCTTTGTTTGATAGTCTTGTTACTGTGTTCCAGAGTATGTGTTGTTTGTGTCTGTGGTTCCATGCATCCGTTAAGTGTTCTTTCCATAGCTCTTGTTTGTGTTTTTGGATTTGTGTGTCTATTTCTTTGTTTAGGTCTGTGATGCGTGGGTCTTGGTGGTTTTGTTGTCTGATGTCGTTTCTTTGGCTGATGAGTGTTCTGATGTGTTGTGGTAGGAGAAGTGATTTGCTTTTTATTTTTCCGTGGGGTATGTGGTGTTTGTCTGCTGTAAGTATGAGGTTTGTGAGCATGGTGTTGGCTGTGTGGATGTTGTCAGGTATGGTTATGTTCTCCAGTGCTGATTCTATTTCAGAGGTGTATCCTTCCCAGTCTGCTTTCCTGTAATTTGTGTAAGTTTGAAGGTGTTGTTGTAGGCGGAAAGGAGCACGCGTGTTGTGTGTGATTTTGATAGGAAGGTGGTCTGAACTGAGTGCGTGTATTGTGGTCCATGTTGTTCTGTTTGTGATGCTGTTGCTGGCTGTTGTGATGTCCGGTGATGTTGGTTGATGTTTGTAGGTTTTCTGGTGGGTGTGTTTGCGTTTAGAGTGATTTGTTGGGAGTTTTGTAGTATGTCTGCAATGTGGGTGCCTCTGTGGTCGTCGTAGGGAGAGTGCCATTGTGTTGAGTGAGCGTTGATGTCTGCGGTTAGAATGGTGTTGTTCAGCCAGTTTATGTATTGGAAGGTGTTGGTGATGTCTGTGTCTTCTGTGGCGTGGTCTGGTCGGGTGGTATCTCTGGGGGGTATATACATGTTGCATATGTGTAGTCTTTTGTGGTTGGTTATGTGAATCTTTACGGTTTGAATTTCTGTAGTGTTGGTGTTGATGTTGTTGGAGATGTTCATGGGAGTGAATGTGACTGATTTGTGAATGTATGTGAGCAGTCCTCCTCCTCCCTTGTGTTCTCTGTCTTTCCTAATGCTGGTGTAGTTGGTGAGACGAGGTGTGTTGTGTTGTTTTTCTAGTTTGGTTTCTTGTATGGTGATGATGTCTGCGTGCTGTTGTAAGGCGAGTTCTTCTAGTTCTGTTTTCTTGTTTTGGATGCCGTTGATGTTTATTTGTAGTATGGTCAGTGTGTGTTTGTTGTTTTTGTTGGTGGGTGTTGTTCTTTGTGGGTTGTTCGGGGGTTGTGGTGTTGGGGTGTTTGTTGTTTGCGTGTGTGTTCTGCATGTCCACGTGTTCGTGTATTGGCGGGTGGTGATGCCGGAGCAATGTCTGTGTATCCAGTGTGGGTGTGTTGAGTTGCATCTGAGTGAGGTTTGTCTGCGTGTGATGATTCTATTGCAGCTATTGCAGGTCCAGGTTTGGGGGGGTGGTCTTGTGTTTGTTGTGTCTCTGTTGGAGTTGTCTGTCCGTGTTGCGTTTGAGGGTAGTGTTGGTGAGGCGAGTGTGTTGTTTTGGTCTGTTTGTGCTCTGCTGCCTGTTGGTGTCCTACGAGGTGTTGTTGTTCGTGGTGGTGTTTTGGGATGTAGTCTGCATTTCCATGTTATGTTGTATTGTCTAGTGTTTATGTTTGTGCAATGTTTGTGTACCCAGTGTGGTGTGTGGTGGTTGCATCTGAAGGATGTCTGTCTTCTTGTAATCTGTTGTGTGCAAATGTCGCATGTCCAGGTAGTTTGTTGTGTGTGTGTTTGTTGCGCGCGTGACGACAGAGGCTACTGCGACATTGCCATGGACGAGGTCATTCCCGCCGTCAAGACGCTCATACGAGCCGTCAGGATTTTGAAGTTCCTGGTGGCCAAGAGGAAGTTCAAGGAGACGCTGCGTCCGTACGACGTGAAGGACGTCATCGAGCAGTACTCGGCGGGACACCTGGACATGCTGGGCCGTATCAAGAGCCTGCAGATGCGGGTGGACCAGATCATCGGGCGAGGCGCCGTCCAGGCCGATAAGAAGGCACGACCAGAAAAGGGCGAGAAGACGCCGCCGGAACTGGAGTCTCTGGATGAGCTGAGCATGATGGGACGTGTGGTCAAAGTGGAGAAACAGATTCAGTCCATCGAGAAGTCTTTTTTTATTTTCAATGCCTTTACAATCATACATTCTATGCACATACACTGGTCTAAACATGGTATTCAGATGAATTTTACCTTTGTGGAATATGAATTATGCAGAAAATCTCACTTGTTTTTATCCAAATCAGGGGGCTAACATTTTGTACTTGCTATTGACCGAACAGTACATCATAGTTTCTGTGAGGACAAAATTTCTGGTTCTGTCACAGTCCACCGGAAGCAGAAATTGCTTTCACATCGCGCAGCTGTAACTTGGGCCGATCACAAGTGCTGCTTAACTTGTTAAACTAAATGAAGAGATGCCTCCGTGCAATACTCAGAGTAAGATGACGTTGTGTAAAGGAAGTGGCATGATTTATAGAAGCTAATGGAGTGCTGTGTCTGTCTCCTAAATACAATAAGATCTTTTTAAATGGCTTTTCAATTTTTCTTGCAGGGAAAAATGTACATCTATATATCTACTGTATATCTATAAAAAAAAAATCCTCGTCTCACCCCTCAGGTGGTGTCCATCCCTCATTCAGCTGGGGTCCTCTACCAGAGGCCAGGAAGCTTGAGGGTTCTGCGCAGTATCCTTGCTGTTCCCAGCACTGCACATTTCTGGACTGAGATGTCCGATGTTGTTCCCGGGATCTGTTGCAACCACTCATCATCTAGTTTGGGGGTCACTGCCCCGAGTGCTCCGACCACCACAGGCACGACTGTCCCCTTTACCTTCCAGGCTCTCTCCAGCTCCTCTCTGAGCCCTAGGGATTTCTCGAGTTTCTCGTGTTCCTTCTTTCTGATGTTTCCAGCACTTGGGACCGCTACATCCACTACAACGGCTTTCCTCTGCCCTTTATCTATCATCAGGATATCTGGTTGGTTCGCCATTACCATCTTGTCAGTCTGGATCTGGAAGTCCCATAGGATCTTCGCTCTGTCATTCTCCACCACCTTCGGAGGTGTTTCCCATTTTGACCTTGGGGTGTCCAGTCCATACTCCGCACAGATGTTTCGGTAGACTATGCCAGCCACCTGGTTATGGCGTTCCATATAGGCTTTCCCTGCCAGCACCTTACACCCTGCAGTTATGTGTTAGATCGTCTCAGGTGCCTCTTTGCACAACCTACACCTTGGGTCTTGGCTGGTGTGGTATATCTAGGCCTCGATGGCTCTGGCGCTCAGGGCCTGCTCCTGAGCAGCCAGGATGAGTGCCTCTGTGCTGTCCTTCAGGCCAGCCCTCTCTAGAACTCTGATAGGACTTCTTGAGATTGGCCACGGCAGTTATTGTCCGGTGGTACATCCCGTGTAGGGGGCTTGTCCTCCCATGATGGTCCCTCTTCCAGCACCTCATCTTCTGTTCCCCATTGTCTGAGACATTCTCTGAGTACATCATCCGTTGGTGCCTTCTCCTTGATGTATTTGTGGAGCTTGGATGTTTCATCCTGGACAGTGGCTCTCACACTCACTAGTCCCCGGCCTCCTTCCTTTCGGCTTGTGTACAGTCTCAGGGTGCTGGATTTGGTATGGAACCCTCCATGCATGGTAACGAGCTTTCGGGTCTTAACATCCGTGGTCTGAATCTCTTCCTTTGGCCACCTTATTTTTCCTGCAGGGTATCTGATCACTGGAAAGGGCATAGCTGTTTATTGCCCGGGTCTTATTCTTGCCATTGAGCTGGCTTCTTAGGACTTGCCTCACTCGCTGGAGGTATTTGGCCGTAGCCGCTTTCCTTGTTGCCAGTTTGAGGTTGCCATTGGCTTGTGGTATACCGAGGTACTTGTAGCTGTCCTCAATGTCTGCTATTGTTCCTTCAGGGAGTGAGACCCCTTCAGTGCGGACTACCCTTCCTCTCTTAGTCACCATCCGACTACATTTCTCCAGCACGAATGACATCCCAATGTCGCTGCTGTAGATCTTGCTCCTCTCTTTGGGTGACCAGCCATTGTGCACTGCTGTTATGTGCAACCTCCTTCTCCCATCTGCCTCTCCAGTACCTTTCAGTTTCCAGTCTTGGTGGATCAGCTCTGTTGTTAGGACCCTGCCACTGAGCGTACACTTTCGCAGGTTGTGTTGCAAACAGCCTGTTTATTCGTCTGGCCTCATTCTCTTTCGTGTACCGCTTTAGGCGGCTGGACAAGGCTTGGAGCCTTTGTTTCGAGTGCTTCATATATGGTCATCTGGATGTACCTCTCAGGATCGGCCTTTTCACACCTCTCTGGACCTCAGTCAATTGACTCACATCTTTCCGAGCCGCCTTGATCTTAGCCTCCAACCGTCTTTTCCATGGTCGGTAATGTATCTCATGGCTTCCATGGTTGCTCTTATAGCCAAGCATCTCAAGGATCACTGATGCTGAAGCGTATATCAGTTCATTTCCGTGATCGTTACGGTAAGGATCGCCCTCAGTGCTGCATTCACACTTTCCAAGAGACTTTCAGGTGGTACTTCACATAGCCGTTGTAATCGGATTCTAGGTTTCCCAGCTTTCATTCTTGCCATGATCTTAGCTTTCAGGTCAGTTGCTGCCTCGCTCAGCATTTCATTCATTGGGGCTGGCCTCCCAATCTCATCATCTGCATTCACTCTGGTATGAACTCCTCCTCTGATCTGGCAGCCTGGGGCCCCTCACCATGGAACCTGCGTTGTACCTCATCAATCTCAAGTTGTGACAGCAGTTGCCGTTTGTGGATGTTGGAACACTGAGTTACGAGTTGTTTCGTGGCCACCCGTGACTGTGGGTTTCGAAGTAACCATTTAGCCCACATTCTCTCCATGTAACCTCTCTGACTAGGCTTGCTTGAGTAGTAGCATTCCAACAGTGAGAGTGTCTGTGTGGGCCCCGGATTTGTCTCTATGTCCCCCGCCTGGAGCAAAAGGTCCGCCCGCCACCCTGCCAGGTTCAGGGGGCGGTTAGCCGAAAAAAAAAAAAACGGCCGTAAGGGCACCCCGTTCGGGGTGCAGGGATTGGTTCCTTGATTTTTCCCCCCGTTCGGGGGGAACCCTCCAACTGCGAGTAAGCCAAGGAGTTTGGAGTTACAGCAGGTTGACAGCAGTGTGATCGAGCAGATTAGATAGAGTAGAATTTGAATGGGGCTTCACTGATTTATTTCATACAATTCATATCTAAAACACAGTTGAAAAATATTTGATTGTTAAAATATTTAAATACAAGAACTATATCAAGAAATTAACAAAACATAGTTTTTTTTAGTTAGGAGAAAAGTCTAAAAACATATCACAAATGACAAACGTTGTGCCTCTCCTCCTCCTGTTCTTCAATGAAGCTGATCACCCTCCAGCTCCCGTTAGAAACATCGTGCTGCTGAAGGTGTGCCGGCAGAATGGTTGTGATACAGGAGGTGCTGTGGACTCTCCCAGAAACGAGGACCTAGTTTAGTTGTAGATCCAGTAAAACATAGTGCAAATGTGACATTATTTATAATGCACAGTTACAGTCTAGTGAATATTAAAAAATGTACTTCATGTAATGCAGGAAGCGAATATTTCAAACGAACTAAGGCAGCAAACAGTAAGAGCAAAATCGTGTTCCAAACATTAACTCTTTTTTTAAATGTCAATTAGCTTGTGAGTAATAAGACAAAATGTGACTGTCAGACAGAGAACTGTCAGAGCAAACGGCAGATTTTAGAAAGTCCTGCCGAAATAAATCTGCACCCGACTGCGACTGTCAGCGTTGAACTGCCGCCATTGCTGTCAAAGTCAGACACATCTCCAAAATTGTTGGAGCAAATTTTTAAGCAGGCTTCATCTTGATAAATTGACCACGTATTTGACATTTACACCATAACGTTACCGCCTAAAATAATCGTAAATCAAAATTTTGTGTAACAACAAGAGTAATATGTACCCCAAAAGCTTTCAAAGCGTCTGAAAGTTTTCTCCTCCGTTTTTGTTGGGGCTTGGCTCGAAATGCATCATGATTGGCCGCCCGAAGTCCACGTGTCTGTCGGACGTGCTCTCATTGGTCTACAATACCATCACGGATGAATAAATACTCAAAGGGCTTGCCAGGCAAGCCCTTTGAACCCTTTAAATACTCAATGGGCTTGCCTGGCAAGCCCTTTGAGTATTTATTCCATATTGCCCACTAGTTCACTAGTAAGGTCATTTTGACGCTTACTAGTGAACATGTAAGGCCATAAATGTGCCCACTAGTTCACTAGTAAGATCATTTTGAGGCTTACTAGTTGACATGTAAGCCACAAAACGCCCGCTAGTTCACTAGTAAGATAATTTTGAGGCTTCTAGTGAACATGTAAGCCACAGAACGCCCACTAGTTCACTAGTAAGATCATTTTGACGCTTACTAGTGAACATGTAAGCCACAAAACGCTCACTAGTTCACTAGTAAGGTCATTTTGACGCTTACTAGTGAACATGTAAGCCACAAAACGCTCACTGGTTCACTAGTAAGGTAATTTTGACGCTTACTAGTGAACATGTAAGCCACAAAACGCCCACTAGTTCCCTAGTAAGATCATTTTGACGCTTATTTATGAACATGTCAGCCACAAAACGCTCACTCGTTCACTAGTAAGATCATTTTGACGCTTACTAGTGAACATGTAAGCCACAAAACGCCCACTAGTTCACTAGTAAGGTCATTTTGACGCTTACTAGTGAACATGTAAGCCACAAAACGCCCACTAGTTCACTAGTAAGATCATTTTGACGCTTACTAGTGAACATGTAAGGCCATAAATGTGCCCACTAGTTCACTAGTAAGTTCATTTTGAGGCTTACTAGTTGACATGTAAGCCACACATCGCCTACTAGTTCACTAGTAAGATCATTTTGAGGCTTACTAGTGAACATGTAAGCCACAAAACGCCCAATAGTTCACTAGTAAGATCATTTTGACGCTTACTAGTGAACATGTAAGCCACAAAACGCTCACTAGTTTACTAGTAAGGTCATTTTGACGCTTACTAGTGAACATGTAAGCCACAAAACGCTCACTAGTTCACTAGTAAGGTCATTTTGACGCTTACTAGTGAACATGTAAGCCGCAAAACACCCACTAGTTCATTAATAAGATTATTTTGACGCTTACTACTGAACATTTAAGGCCATAAATGTGCCCACTAGTTCACTGGTAAGATGATTTTGACGCTTACTAGTGAACATGTAAGGCCATAAATGTGCCCACTTGTAGTGCTAGTGACATTACACTGTACTTGCATTAAATGCAAATAAGGATGATTACGAAAACATGTAACGGTATCCTATTGGCTGTACGTTTCAAAATAGTGTCATCCCACCAGTCAGGGCTCATGATTTTGGAAATTCTGTGCCCACTTAGTTTTTTAAAACAACAATGGCGGACAGTGTCCTGAGACGTATTCGGCGAAGGTGCAGGGCAATAGAGAGTGCCTGTCATCAAGGGTCTGCCGGTGAAAGTGAAGCACGCGCGATAAACATTTCAATTGCTAATTTAAGAAGAGTTAGTGACCAGTTTAGCGCTGATACTATTCAAAGTTTGATTCAAAGTCCAATAGATCTCCGATCTGTCATCATTGCGGGACCCACTCCTAATGGTGGACGTGTTTGTTCCCATGTGGCACATCGTTTGCACACAGGTAAAATGGCTACCATTTTTTGTCATTGGTTTTTCGTATGTATTTTTATTCGAACTACACACGGGTTTTACTGACGACTTGCTGTGACTTACCTTCTATCACCCTGTCAAACGTCGTTTTATACCAGTGGTTTTCCTGCAAATCAGTAGACTATTAAGTAACGCGATGGCTGTACACTTTTAAGCAATAACTAGTGATCTTTTAGTTATTCAATTATAAGTTTGAATTATTTTTTTCTTGAGTAAAATGGTTAGAGAAAATAGCTGCTCGTGGTTTTGAAGCTGCATATACTTTTATGTACATCTGTGTCTATATGCCTGTACTGTATACAGTATATAAAAAACACGTAGTGATTCGTTTGCTTGAATTCCTTAATCCTTTTATTTCCATACTTTAGGTAGACGAGGAAGACCAGCACTTGACATTACAAGTGATCAAATTGAACTGCTCCCCACTCAGGGCTTTACAGTGAGAGCCATCACTGAGATGTTGTGTTGTTCCTCTTCATACCTGCATAAAAAAATGAAGTTTTTTTCAGATTTCAGCCAGAAATAGATTTACTCCCATTCATGATGTTGACCTGGAAGAGCATGTCAGAAGATTGCACAGCCAATTTCCCAGATCAGGCTCGGAAGCAAGTGTTCTGCTACATACTCTTGTCCCTTCATGTATATATCATTATATTCATTGTGAAAGTGTACTTTCTTTATTGTGTTGTTTTATGAACCTGTTGCAGATGATGAGGGCATACCTGCGTGCTGATGGTATTGTAGTACAAAGAAAAAGAGTTCGAGAAATCCTCAACCGTATTGAGCCAGCTGCTGCAGCCCAGAGATGGAGCCAGACTGTGGCTAGAAGAACATACTATGTGCCATTCCCCAATAGTTTATGGCACATAGATGGGCATATGCGTCTCATTCGGTAATAAGGGATCATCTTATATTTGTACTCGTGGGAGCATTAGAAAGCCATATTGTATGGACAGCACAGATTAAATTGAATTTTATCATTTGTATATCCAAGTTACACAAACTCCAAATTGCCTCCATGTAGTCTTAAGTGCACAGCAATACCTTCTCTACCGAGATGATATTTCAAACAAGATATGAAACTTGATTGTTTTCTTGTATTTAATCATTATTCTTTTCATGTTTGTTTTACAGGTGGGTGTTTGTGACACATGCCGGCATTGATGGGAATTCCAGGCTAATAACGTACCTTCAACTGGAGCACAGACAACACAGCTTTGACAGTGTTGAAATATTTTGTCCAAGCCACCTGCCTGTATGGGTTACCCTCCAGAGTAAGATCCGACCATGGTGGTGAAAACACTGGTTGCTCTTTTAATGAACCTACTGCAGGGACAAGACACCAAAATTATTTCTAGCTCCAGCCAACACCCCCTCACAATTTACTCACACCTCCCATGGCCTGATTATCCACCAACAGGGGCCCTTTTTGGATTATCATTTTGGCATAGGAACTTTCCTTTCCTATCCTAACCGAGTGAGATGAGCCGGTAGCACCTGGAGCAAAGATCGTCTAAATTTTAATAATGCTTAGGAAAGGTTCTGACCATCCTTTACGAAAGGAAAGGAGATATATTATGCAGCAGGAATATTTAAAGGGGAAGTCTTTTTTTATGTTGTTGTTGTTGTCGACCCCACCCGTGCCCCGACATTGGGGGACCGGGCCCTCACTCCGTCTCCCGGATCCCCAGACCCCCCTCCGCCGCCCAGCGGGCGAGCAGGGCCGCCACTCCGCTTGGGTTTCGCCAGAGGTCCTCCGGAGTCAGTGTGGTGGGTATGTTTGTGCAGGTGAACAGGTGTTGTGTGTCGTGCACTTGCGTGCCGCATAGCGCACAGAGTGGTGTTGGGTGTGTGTCCGGTGTAATGTTGTGTAGGTAGGAGTGGAGGGCTGGTGATTTGTTGGTTCGGAGTTGTGCTAGGAGTTGTCTGGTTCTGTGTGGTAGGTCTTGCTCTGATGGGTCTATTTCTGGTGCTGGTGCATGTATTACTTTGTTGTGTTGTCTGGTGTCCAAGTGTGTTTGTACAAAGTGGGTGTGTATGTCTTTCATGTTCTGTTTTATGGTGTCGTTGTTGGTGTCCTGTGGTGCTGTGTCTTTGTTGTGTGTGTAGTTGTTGTTGTGGAAGATTGTTTGTTTCTTTTGTCTGGGTGGTGGTGGTTGTTGAGTGAGTGGGTGTAGTGGGTGGGTTGGGTGTTGGGCTTTTTGTCTGATTTGCGATGCGTGTAGTTTTAGATGGGTGTTCAGTGGGAGAGTTTTTGTTTCCTCATGCAAGTGTTGTATGTTTGTGTCTTGTGTGCATCCTGTTGCTATTCTGAGTGCTGTGTTCTGTGTGGTCTGGAGTTTTGTCTTGTTTGTGTCCGATAGTGTTGGTGACCATATAGTGTTTGCGTATTCGAGGCGTGTGAGTGTGGTTGCTTTGTATGTGGTGAGTATAGTTTCTTTGGATTTTCCCCAGTGAGTGGTTGTTAAGGCTTTAAGTAATTTGTTTGATTGCTTGGCGCGGGTTAGAGTGTGTTGTGTGTGTTTTGAGAAGGTGAGTTTGGGGTCCCATGTTAATCCCAGTATTTTGGGTTCGCGGACTGTGGGTAGGGTGGTGTTATCTATTTGTAAAGTGAGCCTGTTGCTGTATTCTGCCGGATCCGGTGTGAACAGAGTGGTGGTGGTTTTGTCTGCGTTGAGTGTGAGTTGGTTCTGTTTTGTCCAGTTGTATATGTCGTGGAGATATTTTTGTACTTGTTGTTGTGCCTGTTGTGGTTTGACATGTGTGGATAGAATGGTGATGTCGTCTGCATATGTAACTGTGTGTACATTTGGAGGTGGTTGTGGTAAGTCTGCCATGTATATGTTGAATAGTGTTGGTGAAAGTACTCCCCCCTGTGGTACCCCCGTTTTCGTGTTTCTGTGTTCTGATGTTTCCCCCCGGTATTGAGTGTATTGTCTGCGTCCCCTTATGTAGTTGAAGATGTATTTGATGATGATGTTTGGGGTGTTAGTGTTGTTGAGTTTGTTTGTGAGTGTGTGTAGGTTTACCGTGTCAAAGGCTTTGGACATGTCTAGGGCTATGGCAACTGTTCGTTGTGGTGGTTTTTGTTGATTGAAACCTGTGGCTATGATGTTGTGTATGTGGTGTAGTGCTGTGGTTGTGGAGTGTTGTTTTCGGAAGCCGTGTTGGTGAGAGGGTAGTTGAGTGTTGTTGGTAATGAAGGGTAGTATTACCTTTTCCATTGTTTTGGCTATTGGGCTGAGTAGTGCTATTGGTCTGTAGGATGGGCCGAGTGCGTGGTTTTTGTTGGGTTTTGGTATTGGGATTATTTTTGCAGTCTTCCATATTGCGGGGATGGTGTTGGTGTTGAGTGATGTGTTGTAAGTGTGTGTGAGTAGTGTTATTGCTTTGGGGCCTAGGTGTTTCAGATGTCTGATGTTTATGTTGTCTGGGCCTGTGGAGTTGTTGCTTTTGGAGCGTTGTAGTGCTTGTTTGACTTGTTGTTCTGTGATGGTTATGGGCGTGGTGTTGAGTTTTCGTATTTTGCGTTGTAGTTGTCTGTACGTTCTGTTGGTTTTGTGTTGTATTATGTTGGTGAATTGTTTGTTGAATGCTCGTGCTTTCTGTTTGTTGGATATTGCCGTGTGTTGTCCGAACTGTATTGTGGTGTTTTCTGGTGCTTTTTGTTCTTTGTTAGATAGTCTTGTTACTGTGTTCCAGAGTATGTATTGTTTGTGTCTGTGGTTCCATGCACCCGTTAAGTGTTCTTTCCATAGCTCTTGTTTGTGTTTTTGGATTTGTTTGTCTATTTCTTTGTTTAGGTCTGTGATGCGTGGGTCTTGGTGGTTTTGTTGTCTGATGTCGTTTCTTTGGCTGATGAGTGTTCTGATGTGTTGTGGTAGGAGAAGTGATTTGCTTTTTATTTTTCCGTGGGGTATGTGGTGTTTGTCTGCTGTAAGTATGAGGTTTGTGAGCATGGTGTTGGCTGTGTGGATGTTGTCAGGTATGGTTAAGTTCTCCAGTGCTGATTCTATTTCAGAGGTGTATCCTTCCCAGTCTGCTTTCCTGTAATTTGTGTAAGTTTGAAGGTGTTGTTGTAGGCGGAAAGGAGCACGCGTGTTGTGTGTGATTTTGATAGGAAGGTGGTCTGAACTGAGTGCGTGTATTGTGGTCCATGTTGTTCTGTTTGTGATGCTGTTGCTGGCTGTTGTGATGTCCGGTGATGTTGGTTGTTGGTTGATGTTTGTAGGTTTTCTGGTAGGTGTGTTTGCGTTTAGAGTGATTTGTTGGGAGTTCTGTAGTATGTCTGCAATGAGGGTGCCTCTGTGGTCGTCGTAGGGAGAGTGCCATTGTGTTGAGTGAGTGTTGATGTCTGCGGTTAGAATGGTGTTGTTCAGCGAGTTTATGTATTGGAAGGTGTTGGTGATGTCTGTGTCTTCTGTGGCGTGGTCTGGTCGGGTGGTATCTCTGGGGGGTATATACATGTTGCATATGTGTAGTCTTTTGTGGTTGGTTATGTGAATCTTTACGGTTTGAATTTCTGTAGTGTTGGTGTTAATGTTGTTGGGGATGTTCATGGGAGTGAATGTGACTGATTTGTGAATGTATGTGAGCAGTCCTCCTCCTCCCTTGTGTTCTCTGTCTTTCCTAATGCTGGTGTAGTTGGTGAGACGAGGTGTGTTGTGTTGTTTTTCTAGTTTGGTTTCTTGTATGGTGATGATGTCTGCGTGCTGTTGTGAGGCGAGTTCTTCTAGTTCTGTGTTCTTGTTTTGGATGCCGTTGATGTTTATTTGTAGTATGGTCAGTGTGTGTTTGTTGTTTTTGTTGGTGGGTGTTGTTCTTTGTGGGTTGTTCGGGGGTTGTGGTGTTGGGGTGTTTGTTGTTTGCGTGTGTGTTCTGCATGTCCACGTGTTTGTGTATTGGCGGGTGGTGATGCCGGAGCAATGTCTGTGTATCCAGTGTGGGTGTGTTGAGTTGCATCTGAGTGAGGTTTGTCTGCGTGTGATGATTCTATTGCAGCTATTGCAGGTCCAGGTTTGGGGGGGTGGTCTTGTGTTTGTTGTATCTCTGTTGGAGTTGTCTGTCCGTGTTGCGTTTGAGGGTAGTGTTGGTGAGGCGAGTGTGTTGTTTTGGTCTGTTTGTGCTCTGCTGCCTGTTGGTGTCCTACGAGGTGTTGTTGTTCGTGGTGGTGTTTTGGGATGTAGTCTGCATTTCCATGTTATGTTGTATTGTCTAGTGTTTATGTTTGTGCAATGTTTGTGTACCCAGTGTGGTGTGTGGTGGTTGCATCTGAAGGATGTCTGTCTTCTTGTAATCTGTTGTGTGCAAATGTCGCATGTCCAGGTAGTTTGTTGTGTGTGTGTTTGTTGCGTGCGTGAGAGTGTCTGTGTGGGCCCCGGATTTGTCTCTATGTCCCCCGCCTGGAGCAAAAGGTCCGCCCGCCACCCTGCCAGGTTCAGGGGGCGGTTAGCCGAAAAAAAAAAAAACGGCCGTAAGGGCACCCCGTTCGGGGTGCAGGGATTGGTTCCTTGATTTGTCCCCCCGTTCGGGGGGAACCCTCCAACTGCGAGTAAGCCAAGGAGTTTGGAGGTACAGCAGGTTGACAGCAGTGTGATCGAGCAGATTTTATAGAGTAGAATTTGAATGGGGCTTCACTGATTTATTTCATACAATTCATATCTAAAACACAGTTGAAAAATATTTGATTGTTAAAATATTTAAATACAAGAACTATATCAAGAAATTAACAAAACATAGTTTTTTTAGTTAGGAGAAAAGTCTAAAAACATATCACAAATGACAAACGTTGTGCCTCTCCTCCTCCTGTTCTTCAATGAAGCTGATCACCCTCCAGCTCCCGTTAGAAACATCGTGCTGCTGAAGGTGTGCCGGCAGAATGGTTGTGATACAGGAGGTGCTGTGGACTCTCCCAGAAACGAGGACCTAGTTTAGTTGTAGATCCAGTAAAACATAGTGCAAATGTGACATTATTTATAATGCACAGTTACAGTCTAGTGAATATTAAAAAATGTACTTCATGTAATGCAGGAAGCGAATATTTCAAACGAACTAAGGCAGCAAACAGTAAGAGCAAAATCGTGTTCCAAACATTAACTCTTTTTTTAAATGTCAATTAGCTTGTGAGTAATAAGACAAAATGTGACTGTCAGACAGAGAACTGTCAGAGCAAACGGCAGATTTTAGAAAGTCCTGCCGAAATAAATCTGCACCCGACTGCGACTGTCAGGGTTGAACTGCCGCCATTGCTGTCAAAGTCAGACACATCTCCAAAATTGTTGGAGCAAATTTTTAAGCAGGCTTCATCTTGATAAATTGACCACGTATTTGACATTTACACCATAACGTTACCGCCTAAAATAATCGTAAAACAAAATTTTGTGTAACAACAAGAGTAATATGTACCCCAAAAGCTTTCAAAGCGTCTGAAAGTTTTCTCCTCCGTTTTTGTTGGGGCTTGGCTCGAAATGCATCATGATTGGCCGCCCGAAGTCCACGTGTCTGTCGGACGTGCTCTCATTGGTCTACAATACCATCACGGATGAATAAATACTCAAAGGGCTTGCCAGGCAAGCCCTTTGAACCCTTTAAATACTCAATGGGCTTGCCTGGCAAGCCCTTTGAGTATTTATTCCATATTGCCCACTAGTTCACTAGTAAGGTCATTTTGACGCTTACTAGTGAACATGTAAGGCCATAAATGTGCCCACTAGTTCACTAGTAAGATCATTTTGAGGCTTACTAGTTGACATGTAAGCCACAAAACGCCCGCTAGTTCACTAGTAAGATAATTTTGAGGCTTCTAGTGAACATGTAAGCCACAGAACGCCCACTAGTTCACTAGTAAGATCATTTTGACGCTTACTAGTGAACATGTAAGCCACAAAACGCTCACTAGTTCACTAGTAAGGTCATTTTGACGCTTACTAGTGAACATGTAAGCCACAAAACGCTCACTGGTTCACTAGTAAGGTAATTTTGACGCTTACTAGTGAACATGTAAGCCACAAAACGCTCACTGGTTCACTAGTAAGGTAATTTTGACGCTTACTAGTGAACATGTAAGCCACAAAACACCCACTAGTTCCCTAGTAAGATCATTTTGACACTTATTTATGAACATGTCAGCCACAAAACGCTCACTCGTTCACTAGTAAGATCATTTTGACGCTTACTAGTGAACATGTAAGCCACAAAACGCCCACTAGTTCACTAGTAAGGTCATTTTGACGCTTACTAGTGAACATGTAAGCCACAAAACGCCCACTAGTTCACTAGTAAGATCATTTTGACGCTTACTAGTGAACATGTAAGGCCATAAATGTGCCCACTAGTTCACTAGTAAGTTCATTTTGAGGCTTACTAGTTGACATGTAAGCCACACATCGCCTACTAGTTCACTAGTAAGATCATTTTGAGGCTTACTAGTGAACATGTAAGCCACAAAACGCCCAATAGTTCACTAGTAAGATCATTTTGACGCTTACTAGTGAACATGTAAGCCACAAAACGCTCACTAGTTTACTAGTAAGGTCATTTTGACGCTTACTAGTGAACATGTAAGCCACAAAACGCTCACTAGTTCACTAGTAAGGTCATTTTGACGCTTACTAGTGAACATGTAAGCCGCAAAACGCCCACTAGTTCACTAATAAGATTATTTTGACGCTTACTACTGAACATTTAAGGCCATAAATGTGCCCACTAGTTCACTGGTAAGATGATTTTGACGCTTACTAGTGAACATGTAAGGCCATAAATGTGCCCACTTGTAGTGCTAGTGACATTACACTGTACTTGCATTAAATGCAAATAAGGATGATTACGAAAACATGTAACGGTATCCTATTGGCTGTACGTTTCAAAATAGTGTCATCCCACCAGTCAGGGCTCATGATTTTGGAAATTCTGTGCCCACTTAGTTTTTTAAAACAACAATGGCGGACAGTGTCCTGAGACGTATTCGGCGAAGGTGCAGGGCAATAGAGAGTGCCTGTCATCAAGGGTCTGCCGGTGAAAGTGAAGCACGCGCGATAAACATTTCAATTGCTAATTTAAGAAGAGTTAGTGACCAGTTTAGCGCTGATACTATTCAAAGTTTGATTCAAAGTCCAATAGATCTCCGATCTGTCATCATTGCGGGACCCACTCCTAATGGTGGACGTGTTTGTTCCCATGTGGAACATCGTTTGCACACAGGTAAAATGGCTATCATTTTTTGTCATTGGTTTTTCGTATGTATTTTTATTCAAACTACACACGGGTTTTACTGACGACTTGCTGTGACTTACCTTCTATCACCCTGTCAAACGTCGTTTTATACCAGTGGTTTTCCTGCAAATCAGTAGACTATTAAGTAACGCGATGGCTGTACACTTTTAAGCAATAACTAGTGATCTTTTAGTTATTCAATTATAAGTTTGAATTATTTTTTTCTTGAGTAAAATGGTTAGAGAAAATAGCTGCTCGTGGTTTTGAAGCTGCATATACTTTTATGTACATCTGTGTCTATATGCCTGTACTGTATACAGTATATAAAAAACACGTAGTGATTCGTTTGCTTGAATTCCTTAATCCTTTTATTTCCATACTTTAGGTAGACGAGGAAGACCAGCACTTGACATTACAAGTGATCAAATTGAACTGCTCCCCACTCAGGGCTTTACAGTGAGAGCCATCACTGAGATGTTGTGTTGTTCCTCTTCATACCTGCATAAAAAAAATGAAGTTTTTTCAGATTTCAGCCAGAAATAGATTTACTCCCATTCATGATGTTGACCTGGAAGAGCATGTCAGAAGATTGCACAGCCAATTTCCCAGATCAGGCTCGGAAGCAAGTGTTCTGCTACATACTCTTGTCCCTTCATGTATATATCATTATATTCATTGTGAAAGTGTACTTTCTTTATTGTGTTGTTTTATGAACCTGTTGCAGATGATGAGGGCATACCTGCGTGCTGATGGTATTGTAGTACAAAGAAAAAGAGTTCGAGAAATCCTCAACCGTATTGAGCCAGCTGCTGCAGCCCAGAGATGGAGCCAGACTGTGGCTAGAAGAACATACTATGTGCCATTCCCCAATAGTTTATGGCACATAGATGGGCATATGCGTCTCATTCGGTAATAAGGGATCATCTTATATTTGTACTCGTGGGAGCATTAGAAAGCCATATTGTATGGACAGCACAGATTAAATTGAATTTTATCATTTGTATATCCAAGTTACACAAACTCCAAATTGCCTCCATGTAGTCTTAAGTGCACAGCAATACCTTCTCTACCGAGATGATATTTCAAACAAGATATGAAACTTGATTGTTTTCTTGTATTTAATCATTATTCTTTTCATGTTTGTTTTACAGGTGGGTGTTTGTGACACATGCCGGCATTGATGGGAATTCCAGGCTAATAACGTACCTTCAACTGGAGCACAGACAACACAGCTTTGACAGTGTTGAAATATTTTGTCCAAGCCACCTGCCTGTATGGGTTACCCTCCAGAGTAAGATCCGACCATGGTGGTGAAAACACTGGTTGCTCTTTTAATGAACCTACTGCAGGGACAAGACACCAAAATTATTTCTAGCTCCAGCCAACACCCCCTCACAATTTACTCACACCTCCCATGGCCTGATTATCCACCAACAGGGGCCCTTTTTGGATTATCATTTTGGCATAGGAACTTTCCTTTCCTATCCTAACCGAGTGAGATGAGCCGGTAGCACCTGGAGCAAAGATCGTCTAAATTTTAATAATGCTTAGGAAAGGTTCTGACCATCCTTTACGAAAGGAAAGGAGATATATTATGCAGCAGGAATATTTAAAGGGGGAGTCTTTTTTTATGTTGTTGTTGTTGTTGTTGTCGACCCCACCCGTGCCCCGACATTGGGGGACCGGGCCCTCACTCCGTCTCCCGGATCCCCAGACCCCCCTCCTCCGCCCAGCGGGCGAGCAGGGCCGCCACTCCGCTTGGGTTTCGCCAGAGGTCCTCCGGAGTCAGTGTGGTGGGTATGTTTGTGCAGGTGAACAGGTGTTGTGTGTCGTGCACTTGCGTGCCGCATAGCGCACAGAGTGGTGTTGGGTGTGTGTCCGGTGTAATGTTGTGTAGGTAGGAGTGGAGGGCTGGTGATTTGTTGGTTCGGAGTTGTGCTAGGAGTTGTCTGGTTCTGTGTGGTAGGTCTTGCTCTGATGGGTCTTTTTCTGGTGCTGGTGCATGTATTACTTTGTTGTGTTGTCTGGTGTCCAAGTGTGTTTGTACAAAGTGGGTGTGTATGTCTTTCATGTTCTGTTTTATGGTGTCGTTGTTGGTGTCCTGTGGTGCTGTGTCTTTGTTGTGTGTGTAGTTGTTGTTGTGGAAGATTGTTTGTTTCTTTTGTCTGGGTGGTGGTGGTTGTTGAGTGAGTGGGTGTAGTGGGTGGGTTGGGTGTTGGGCTTTTTGTCTGATTTGCGATGCGTGTAGTTTTAGATGGGTGTTCAGTGGGAGAGTTTTTGTTTCCTCATGCAAGTGTTGTATGTTTGTGTCTTGTGTGCATCCTGTTGCTATTCTGAGTACTGTGTTCTGTGTGGTCTGGAGTTTTGTCTTGTTTGTGTCCGATAGTGTTGGTGACCATATAGTGTTTGCGTATTCGAGGCGTGTGAGTGTGGTTGCTTTGTATGTGGTGAGTATAGTTTCTTTGGATTTTCCCCAGTGAGTGGTTGTTAAGGCTTTAAGTATTTTGTTTGATTGCTTGGCGCGGGTTAGAGTGTGTTGTGTGTGTTTTGAGAAGGTGAGTTTGGGGTCCCATGTTAATCCCAGTATTTTGGGTTCGCGGACTGTGGGTAGGGTGGTGTTATCTATTTGTAAAGTGAGCCTGTTGCTGTATTCTGCCGGATCCGGTGTGAACAGAGTGGTGGTGGTTTTGTCTGCGTTGAGTATGAGTTGGTTCTGTTTTGTCCAGTTGTATATGTCGTGGAGATATTTTTGTACTTGTTGTTGTGCCTGTTGTGGTTTGACATGTGTGGATAGAATGGTGATGTCGTCTGCATATGTAACTGTGTGTACATTTGGAGGTGGTTGTGGTAAGTCTGCCATGTATATGTTGAATAGTGTTGGTGAAAGTACTCCCCCCTGTGGTACCCCCGTTTTCGTGTTTCTGTGTTCTGATGTTTCCCCCCGGTATTGAGTGTATTGTCTGCGTCCCCTTATGTAGTTGAAGATGTATTTGATGATGATGTTTGGGGTGTTAGTGTTGTTGAGTTTGTTTGTGAGTGTGTGTAGGTTTACCGTGTCAAAGGCTTTGGACATGTCTAGGGCTATGGCAACTGTTCGTTGTGGTGGTTTTTGTTGATTGAAACCTGTGGCTATGATGTTGTGTATGTGGTGTAGTGCTGTGGTTGTGGAGTGTTGTTTTCGGAAGCCGTGTTGGTGAGAGGGTAGTTGAGTGTTGTTGGTAATGAAGGGTAGTATTACCTTTTCCATTGTTTTGGCTATTGGGCTGAGTAGTGCTATTGGTCTGTAAGATGGGCCGAGTGCGTGGTTTTTGTTGGGTTTTGGTATTGGGATTATTTTTGCAGTCTTCCATATTGCGGGGATGGTGTTGGTGTTGAGTGATGTGTTGTAAGTGTGTGTGAGTAGTGTTATTGCTTTGGGGCCTAGGTGTTTCAGATGTCTGATGTTTATGTTGTCTGGGCCTGTGGAGTTGTTGCTTTTGGAGCGTTGTAGTGCTTGTTTGACTTGTTGTTCTGTGATGGTTATGGGCGTGGTGTTGAGTTTTCGTATTTTGCGTTGTAGTTGTCTGTATGTTCTGTTGGTTTTGTGTTGTATTATGTTGGTGAATTGTTTGTTGAATGCTCGTGCTTTCTGTTTGTTGGATATTGCCGTGTGTTGTCCGAACTGTATTGTGGTGTTTTCTGGTGCTTTTTGTTCTTTGTTTGATAGTCTTGTTACTGTGTTCCAGAGTATGTGTTGTTTGTGTCTGTGGTTCCATGCATCCGTTAAGTGTTCTTTCCATAGCTCTTGTTTGTGTTTTTGGATTTGTGTGTTTATTTCTTTGTTTAGGTCTGTGATGCGTGGGTCTTGGTGGTTTTGTTGTCTGATGTCGTTTCTTTGGCTGATGAGTGTTCTGATGTGTTGTGGTAGGAGAAGTGATTTGCTTTTTATTTTTCCGTGGGGTATGTGGTGTTTGTCTGCTGTAAGTATGAGGTTTGTGAGCATGGTGTTGGCTGTGTGGATGTTGTCAGGTATGGTTATGTTCTCCAGTGCTGATTCTATTTCAGAGGTGTATCCTTCCCAGTCTGCTTTCCTGTAATTTGTGTAAGTTTGAAGGTGTTGTTGTAGGCGGAAAGGAGCACGCGTGTTGTGTGTGATTTTGATAGGAAGGTGGTCTGAACTGAGTGCGTGTATTGTGGTCCATGTTGTTCTGTTTGTGATGCTGTTGCTGGCTGTTGTGATGTCCGGTGATGTTGGTTGTTGGTTGATGTTTGTAGGTTTTCTGGTGGGTGTGTTTGCGTTTAGAGTGATTTGTTGGGAGTTTTGTAGTATGTCTGCAATGTGGGTGCCTCTGTGGTCGTCGTAGGGAGAGTGCCATTGTGTTGAGTGAGCGTTGATGTCTGCGGTTAGAATGGTGTTGTTCAGCGAGTTTATGTATTGGAAGGTGTTGGTGATGTCTGTGTCTTCTGTGGCGTGGTCTGGTCGGGTGGTATCTCTGGGGGGGTATATACATGTTGCATATGTGTAGTCTTTTGTGGTTGGTTATGTGAATCTTTACGGTTTGAATTTCTGTAGTGTTGGTGTTAATGTTGTTGGGGATGTTCATGGGAGTGAATGTGTATCTACTGTATATCTATAAAAAAAATCCTCGTCTCACCCCTCAGGTGGTGTCCATCCCTCATTCAGCTGGGGTCCTCTACCAGAGGCCAGGAAGCTTGAGGGTTCTGCGCAGTATCCTTGCCGTTCCCAGCACTGCACATTTCTGGACTGAGATGTCCGATGTTGTTCCCGGGATCTGTTGCAACCTCTCATCATCTAGTTTGGGGGTCACTGCCCCGAGTGCTCCGACCACCACAGGCACGATTGTCCCCTTTACCTTCCAGGCTCTCTCCAGCTCCTCTCTGAGCCCTTGGGATTTCTCGAGTTTCTCGTGTTCCTTCTTTCTGATGTTTCCAGCACTTGGGACCGCTACATCCACTACAACGGCTTTCCTCTGCCCTTTATCTATCATCAGGATATCTGGTTGGTTCGCCATTACCATCTTGTCAGTCTGGATCTGGAAGTCCCATAGGATCTTCGCTCTGTCATTCTCCACCACCTTCGGAGGTGTTTCCCATTTTGACCTTGGGGTTTCCAGTCCGTACTCCGCACAGATGTTTCGGTAGACTATGCCAGCCACCTGGTTATGGCGTTCCATATAGGCTTTCCCTGCCAGCACCTTACACCCTGCAGTTATGTGTTAGATCGTCTCAGGTGCCTCTTTGCACAACCTACACCTTGGGTCTTGTCTGGTGTGGTATATCTGGGCCTCAATGGCTCTAGTGCTCAGGGCCTGCTCCTGAGCAGCCAGGATGAGTGCCTCTGTACTGTCCTTCAGGCCAGCCCTCTCTAGCCACTGATGGGAATTCTTGAGATCGGCCACTTCAGTTATGGTCCGGTGGTACATCCCGTGTAGGGGCTTGTCCTCCGATGATGGTCCCTCTTCCAGCGCCTCATCCTCTGTTGCCCATTGTCTGAGACATTCTCTGAGTACGTCATCCGTTGGAGCCTTCTCCTTGATGTATTCATGGAGCTTGGATGTTTCATCCTGGACAGTGACTCTCACACTCACTAGTCCCCAGCCGCTTTCCTTGTTGCCAGTTCAAGGTTGCCATTGGCTTGTGGTACACCGACGTACTTGTAGCTGTCCTCAATGTCTGCTATTGTTCCTTCGGGGAGTGAGACCCCTTCAGTCCGGACTACCGTTCCTCTCTTAGTCACCATCCGACTATCACATCCCGATGTCGCTGCTGTAGATCCTGGTTGTGTGGATCAGGGAGTCTATGTCCCTTTCACTCTTAGCATACAGCTTTATGTCATCCATGTAGAGGAGGTGACTGATCGTAGCTTCATTTCTGAGGCTGTATCCATAGCCTGTCTTGGTGATTACTTGGCTTAGGGAGTTCAGTCCTATGCAGAACAGCAATGGGGAGAGTGCATCACCTTGGTATATGCCACATTTGATGGACACTTGGGTAAGTGGCTTGCCATTGGCTTCAAGTGTGGTTTTCCACATCCTCATCAAGTTCGCAACGAAGGCTCTTAGGGTCCTGTTCACCTTATACACATCCAAGCATTCAGTGATCCATGTATGTGGCATCGAGTCATAGGCTTTCTTTTAATCAATCCAGGCTGTGCACAGGTTGGTACATCGGGACCTGCAGTCTTGTGCGACTGTTCTGTCAACCAGGAGCTGATGTTTGGCTCCCCTGGTATCTCTACCAATGCCCTTCCGTGCTTCGCTCATGTATTGATCCATGTGTGCACTTATCTTAGCCGCAACATGAGCTTCCAAAATTGTGGAGGGACAGGTTATTGGCCGATAGTTGGATGCGACTGCACCCTTTGAGGGATCTTTCATGATAAGGATCGTTCGCCCTTCGGTTAGCCATCCTGGGTGAGTCCCATCCCTAGGCAGCTGGTTCATTTGTGCTGCTGGGCGCTCATGGAGTGCTGTGAGTCTCTTTAGCCAGTAAGTGTGGACCATGTCCGGACCTGGTGCTGTCCAGTTCTTCATATTTGAGACTATTTCCTTTATGTCTGCCACTGTTATGGTAATTGGGTTCTGTTCAGGGAGGTGTCTGTGCTCCTCTCTTTGGGTGACCAGCCATTGTGCACTGCTGTTATGTGCAACCTCCTTCTCCCATCTGCCTCCCCAGTACCTTTCAGTTTCCAGTCTTGGTGGATCAGCTCTGTTGTTAGGACCCTGCCACTGAGCGTACACTTTCGCAGGTTGTGTTGCTAACAGCCTGTTTATTCGTCTGGCCTCATTCTCTTTCGTGTACCGCTTTAGGCGGCTGGACAAGGCTTGGAGCCTTTGTTTCGAGTGCTTCATATATGGTCATCTGGATGTACCTCTCAGGATCGGCCTTTTCATCACACCTCTCTGGACCTCAGTCAATTGACTCACATCTTTCCGAGCCGCCTTGATCTTAGCCTCCAACCGTCTTTTCCATGGTCGGTAATGTATCTCATGGCTTCCATGGTTGCTCTTATAGCCAAGCATCTCAAGGATCACTGATGCTGAAGCGTATATCAGTTCATTTCCGTGATCGTTACGGTAAGGATCGCCCTCAGTGCTGAATTCACACTTTCCAAGAGACTTTCAGGTGGTACTTCACATAGCCGTTGTAATCGGATTCTAGGTTTCCCAGCTTTCATTCTTGCCATGATCTTAGCTTTCAGGTCAGTTGCTGCCTCGCTCAGCATTTCATTCATTGGGGCTGGCCTCCCAATCTCATCATCTGCATTCACTCTGGTATGAACTCCTCCTCTGATCTGGCAGCCTGGGGCCCCTCACCATGGAACCTGCGTTGTACCTCATCAATCTCAAGTTGTGACAGCAGTTGCCGTTTGTGGATGTTGGAACACTGAGTTACGAGTTGTTTCGTGGCCACCCGTGACTGTGGGTTTTGAAGTAACCATTTAGCCCACATTCTCTCCATGTAACCTCTCTGACTAGGCTTGCTTGAGTAGTAGCATTCCAACAGAGCCATGTTATTGCATCTTGCCCATCTCTGCTCCATTTTTCATCAAGGTGCTCTGGTTCCCCAGCACCTGACGCAGACCTTGTTTGGCCGGGCGACGTCTGAGCTGGCATGTCATTCATTTTATTGTCTCTCATCATTGTATGAGGTACGCATTAGCGTGAAGGCTCTTGCCCAAGGACCCACACTGGATGGTGTTATGTGCTCATTTTTTGCCCCAAGTGGGGAGCGGAGGGACGGGCGCTGGGGGGGGGACCATCGTGGTGGGGCGGGCCCCTACGCGGGATGTGCCACCGGACCGTGGCTGAGGTGGCTGATCTCAAGAAGTCCTATCGGTGGCTGGAGGGGACTGGCCTGGGGGACAGCGCAGGGGCGCTCATCCTGGCTGCTCAGGAGCGGGCCTTGGGCGCCGGAGCCGTCGAGGCCCGGATGTGCCGCGCCGGACAGGACCCGGGGTGTGGGTTGTGCGGGGAGGCGCCTGGGACGATCCGGCACGTGGCTGCGGGGTGTGGGATGCTGGCAGGGGGGGCCTGCGTGGAGCGCCATGGCCAGGTGGCTGGCGTGGTCTGCCGAGGCATCTGTGCGGAGTGTGGACAGGGGCCCCGGGGTCGGAGTGGGGGGCACCTCCGAGGGTGGTGGAGGGTGGCGGAGCGGGGATCCTGTGGGACTTCCGGATCCAGACTGGCGGGATGGTGGTGGCGAGCCAGCCAGATGTCGTGGTCGTGGATGGGGGGCGGAGGAGGGCCGTTGTGGTGGATGTGGCGGTCCCAGGTGGTGGAGGCATCGGGAGGGGGGAGCATGGGGGGCTCGGGGGGTACCAGGGGCTCGGGGAGGGGCTGGGGAGGGCCTGGGGGGTGGGGGTGGCGGTCGTGCCTGTGGTGGTCGGGGCGCTCGGGGCAGTGACCCCCGGACTGGATGGGTGGTTGCGACAGATCCCGGGACCAGCGTCGGACATCTCGGTCCGGAGGTGTGCGGTGCTGGGAGCGGCGGGGGTACTGCGCGGGGCCCTCGGGCTTCCTGGCCTCTGGTGGAGGACCCGAGCTGAATGAGGGACGGACACCACCCGAGGACACCTCCTATTGGCTCCATGATAAGAGCTCCACCCAGCAAAGAATTAACCCTTTAAAACCTGATTCTGAGCTTTCACAATTATTTACCGCCATTTGCGTAATATCTACAGTATACAGAAGGAATCAAGCAATTTTTACCAATGTATCTGTAGGTGATGTTTATTTATTATGTACACAGAGATAAAGAGTAATGGCACAGCTCTGCAGTATCTTTCCACTTTTATATATGTATGCTATACTAAATAAAATGAATAGGGCACCATATAATGCAACAGTTATGCAACTCCCTAAATAATGATGTGAATTTTCAGTTGTTGCTAAATCAGTTAGGATGTTATAATTTGTGGTGTAGATGCGAATTTAGGAGAGCAGGACAATATATCGCATTGCAATTGGAGCAGCAGCTTGGTTGATGATGTCCCCAAACCGGCTCATCTATTATATTTGTCGTGCAATACAATGAAAATGAGCACAATTGCAAAACATAGGCTTCTTATATTTTAAAATAAAATAATCACATGTTTACCGTTCTGGGGTTTCTACAATCATGAATGGAGGCATTATTTACAGCAGGTTGACAGCAGTGTGATCGAGCAGATTAGATGGAGTAGAATTTGAATGGGGCTTCACAAATTTATTTCATACAATTCATATCTAAAACACAGTTGAAAAATATTTGATTGTTAAAATATTTAAATACAAGAACTATATCAAGAAATTAACAAAACATACAGTTTTTTTAATTAGGAGAAAAGTCTAAAAACATATCACAAATGACAAACGTTGTGCCTCTCCTCCTCCTGTTCTTCAATGAAGCTGATCACCCTCCAGCTCCCGTTAGAAACATCGTGCTGCTGAAGGTGTGCCGGCAGAATGGTTGTGATACAGGAGGTGCTGTGGACTCTCCCAGAAACGAGGACCTAGTTTAGTTGTAGATCCAGTAAAACATAGTGCAAATGTGACATTATTTATAATGCACAGTTACAGTCTTGTGAATATTAAAAAATGTACTTCATGTAATGCAGGAAGCGAATAATTCAAACGAACTAAGGCAGCAAACAGTAAGAGCAAAATCGTGTTCCAAACATTAACTTTAACTCTTTTTAAATTTCAATTAGCTTGTGAGTAATAAGACAAAATGTGACTGTCAGACAGAGAACTGTCAGAGCAAATGGCAGATTTTAGAAAGTCGTGCCGAAATAAATCTGCACCCGACTGCGACTGTCAGCGTTGAACTGCCGCCATTGCTGTCAAAGTCAGACACATCTCCAAAATTGTTGGAGCAAATTTTTAAGCAGGCTTCATCTTGATAAATTGACAACGTATTTGACACTTACACCATAACGTTACCGCCTAAAATAATCGTAAAACAAAATTTTGTGTAACAACAAGAGTAATATGTACCCCAAAAGCTTTCAAAGCGTCTGAAAGTTTTCTCCTCCGTTTTTGTTGGGGCTTGGCTCGAAATGCATCATGATTGGCCGCCCGAAGTCCACGTGTCTGTCGGACGTGCTCTCATTGGTCTACAATACCATCACGGATGAATAAATACTCAAAGGGCTTGCCAGGCAAGCCCTTTGAACCCTTTAAATACTCAATGGGCTTGCCTGGCAAGCCCTTTGAGTATTTATTCCATATTGCCCACTAGTTCACTAGTAAGGTCATTTTGACGCTTACTAGTGAACATGTAAGCCACAAAACGCTCACTGGTTCACTAGTAAGGTCATTTTGAGGCTTACTAGTTGACATGTAAGCCAATAAACGCCCACTAGTTCACTCGTAAGATCATTTTGAGGCTTACTAGTTGACATGTAAGCCGCAAAACGCCCACTAGTTCACTAGTAAGATCATTTTGACGCTTACTAGTGAACATGTAAGGCCATAAATGTGCCCGCTAGTTCACTAGTAAGTTTATTTTGAGGCTTACCAGTTGACATGTAAGCCACAAATCGCCTACTAGTTCACTAGTAAGATCATTTTGAGGCTTACTAGTGAACATGTAAGCCACAAAACGCCCACTAGTTCACTAGTAAGATCATTTTGACGCTTACTAGTGAACATGTAAGCCACAAAACGCTCACTAGTTCACTAGTAAGGTCATGTTGACGCTTAATAGTGAACATGTAAGCCACAAAACGCTCACTAGTTCACTAGTAAGGTCATGTTGACGCTTACTAGTGAACATGTAAGCCGCAAAACGCCCACTAGTTCACTAGTAAGATCATTTTGAGGCTTACTAGTTGACATGTAAGCCGCAAAACGCCCACTAGTTCACTAGTAAGATCATTTTGACGCTTACTAGTGAACATGTAAGCCACAAAACGCTCACTAGTTCACTAGTAAGGTCATTTTGACGCTTAAAAAAAAGCCGGGCCGTCTTTTTTTTTAATCTCTCAATCTGCTGCTCGGCCGCCGAGCCGGCCCGCTCTCCGCCGCCCGTTAAAATTAATGGCCTTTTGCCTACGACACCGCCCTCTGGCGGACACAAGCGCTATTGCCGAGAATGAATGACGGTATTTTTCAATTTCATCTGCAAACTAAATACATGTTGAAATGTGTGCATAAGTCCTTTGGTTTAGGCGTGACACTCAATTTGAGTTTTATTGCTTTAAATGCATTTTCAGGCCGAGTTGTGCACGTTTTCTGAGCTTGAATGTATCTTTATGGGAATGAGTTGTATAGTCAAATTAGTCATCCTGAACTAAATAAATGTTGAAATGTGTGCATAAGTCCTTTGGTTTAGGCGTGACACTCATTTTGAGTATTTATTGCTTTAAATGCATTTTCAGGCCGAGCTGAGAAGGTTTTCAAAAGATGTCCTGATTCGTGTTATGGTCTGTGTCGCCCTCTATTGACCAATATCCGATATTGTCTCCGAGGCCTGAAACTATTTTCATTTATATGACTGTATAACTGTACTCTTCAGCCAATTATTCCATGACTCTTTGTTCTTGAACTAATTATAACTCAACGCGGGTACCATGACTATACTCAATTTCAGTTTTTATTGCTTTAAGTGCAGTTTGAGTCGGAGCTGAGCTCGTTTTCTGAGTTTGAATGTTTTTTAATAGGAATGAGTTGTGTGATCAAATTAATGCTCATTTAGGCTTCAGGAGGTCATCCTGAACTAAATTCATGTTGATGTGTGCGCATAAGTCCTTTGGTTGAGGCGTGACACTCAATTTGAGTTTTTATTGCTTTAAATGCATTTTCAGGCCGAGTTGAGCACGTTTTCTGACTTTTAATGTATCTTCATAGGAATGAGTTGTGTGGTCAAATTAATGCTGATTTAGCCTTCAGGAGGTCATCCTGAACTAAATTCATGTTGAAATGTGTGCATAAGTCCTTTGGTTTAGGCGTGACACTCAATTTGAGATTTTATTGCTTTAAATGCATTTTCAGGCCGAGTTGAGCACGTTTTCTGCGTTTGAATGTATCTTCATAGAAATGAGTTGTGTGGTCAAATTAATGCTCATTTAGGCTTCAGGACGTCAACCTGAACTAAATACATGTTGAAATGTGGCCATAAGTCCTTTTGTTTAGGCGTGACACTCAATTTGAGTTTTTATTGCTTTAAATGCATTTTCAGGCCGAGCTGAGCGTGTTTTCTGAGTTTGTATTTATCTGCAGAGGAATGAGTTGTGTAGTCAAATTAATGCTCATTTAGGCTTCAGGAGATCATCCTGAACTAAATTCATGTTGAAATGTGTGCACAAGTCCTTTGGTTTAGGTGTGACACTCAATTTTAGTTTTTATTGTTTTAAATGCATTTTCAGGCCGAGTTGAGCACGTTTTCTGACTTTGAATGTGTCTTCATAGGAATGAGTTGTGTGTTCAAATTAATGCTCATTTAGGCTTCAGGAGGTCATCCTGAACTAAATAAATGTTGAAATGTGTGCATATGTCCTTTGGTTTAGGCGTGACACTCAATTTCAGGCCGAGCTGAGAAGGTTTTCAAAAGATGTCTTGAATCATGTTATGGTCTGTGTCGCCCTCTACTGACCAAATTCCGATATTGTCTCTGAGGCCTGAAACCATTTTCATTTATATGACTGTATAACTGTACTCTTCAGCCAATTATTCCATGACTCTTTGTTCTTGAACTAATTATAACTCAACGCGGGTACCATGACTATACTCAATTTCAGTTTTTATTGCTTTAAGTGCAGTTTGAGTCGGAGCTGAGCTCGTTTTCTGAGTTTGAATGTTTTTTAATAGGAATGAGTTGTGTGATCAAATTAATGCTCATTTAGGCTAAAGGAAGTCTCCTGAACTAAATACATGTTGAAATGTGTGCATAAGTCCTATGGTTGAGGCGTGACACTCAATTTGAGTTTTTATTGTTTTAAATGCATTTTCAGGCCGAGTTGAGCACGTTTTCTGACTTTTAATGTATCTTCATAGGAATGAGTTGTGTGGTCAAATTAATGCTCATTTAGCCTTCAGGAGGTCATCCTGAACTAAATTCATGTTGAAATGTGTGCATAAGTCCTTTGGTTTAGGCGTGACACTCAATTTGAGATTTTATTGCTTTAAATGCATTTTGAGGCCGAGTTGAGCACGTTTTCTGCGTTTGAATGTATCTTCATAGAAATGAGTTGTGTGGTCAAATTAATGCTCATTTAGGCTTCAGGACGTCAACCTGAACTTAATACATGTTGAAGTGTGTGCATGAGTTGTCTGATCAAATTAATGGTCATTTAGGCTTCAGGTGGTCATCCTGAACAAAATACATGTTGAAATGTTTACATAATGTTTTGGTTTAGCCGTGACACTCAATTTGAGTTTTTATTGCTTTAAATGCATTTTCAGGCCGAGCTGAGCACGTTTTCTGAGTTCGAATGTATCTTCATGGGACTGAGTTGTGTGATCAAATTAAAGGTGAGTTAGGCTTCAGGGAGACATCCTGAACTAAATTCATGTTGAAATGTGTGCATAAGTCCTTTGGTTTAGGCGTGACACTCAATTTGAATTTTTATTGCTTTAAATGCATTTTCAGGCCGAGCTGAGCACGTTTTTTCACTTGGAATGTTTGGTTTGGTTTGGTTTAGGTTGTTTATTGAACATAAAACATATACAGTAATAATTTGACAGAAAATAAGGTAGATAAAAAAGTAAAAGAAAGAAATCAGTCTTCATTCAACAGTTATTATGTTCAAAGGAGTAGGATGAAGTAAAAAAACTTATCTAGTCCTACCCCTTTATGTGTTTATATCTACTAAATCATTTTTATATCAATCAGAAAAGAAAAAGTAAGAAGTTGTATCTTCATAGGAATGAGTTGTGTGATCAAATTAATGGTCATTTAGGCTTCCGGTGGTCATCCTGAACAAAATACATGTTGAAGTGTGTTCATAAGTCCTTTGGCTTAGGCGTGACACTCAATTTGAGTTTTTATTGCTTTAAATGCATTTTCAGGCCGAGCTGAGCACGTTTTCAGAGTTTGAATGTAAGGAATGAGTTCTGTGGTCAAATTAATGCTCATTTAGGCTTCAGGGGGTCATCCTGAACAAAATACATGTTGAAGTGTGTGCATAAGTCCTTTGGTTTACACGTGACACTCAATTTGAGTTTTATTTGTTTTAAATGCATTTTCAGGCCGAGCAGAGCACGTTTTCTGACTGTGAATGTATCATCATGTGAATGAGTTGTGTGATCAAATTAATGGTCATTTAGGCTTCAGGAGGTCAACCTGAACTAAATACATGTTGAAATGTGTGCATAAGTCCTTTGGTTTAGGCGTGACACTCAATTTGAGTTTTTATTGCTTTAAATGCATGTTCAGGCCGAGCTGAGCACGTTTTCAGAGGTTGAATGTATCTTCATAGAAATGAGTTCTGTGGTCAAATTAATGCTCATTTAGGCTTCAGGATGTCAACCTGAACTAAATACATGTTGAAATGTTTACATAGTGTTTTGGTTTAGGCGTGACACTCAATTTGAGTTTTTATTGCTTTAAATGCATTTTCAGGCCGAGCTGAGCACATTTTCTGAGTTTGAATGTATCTTCATAGGAATGAGTTGTGTTGTCAAATTAATGCTCATTTAGGCTTCAGGAGGTCAACCTAAACTAAATACATGTTGAGTGTGTGCATAAGTCGTTTGGTTTAGGCGTGACACTCAATTTGAATTTTATTCCTTAAAATGTATTTTCAGGCCAAGCTATGCACAATTTCTGAGTTTGAATGTATCTTCATAGGAATGAGTTGTGTGGTTAAATTAATGCTCATTTAGGCTTCAGGGGATCATCCTGAACAAAATACATGTTGAAGTGTGCGCATAAGTCCTTTGCTTTAGGCGTGACACTCAATTTGAGTTTTTATTGCTTAAAATGCATTTTCAGACCAAGCTATGCACAATTTCTGAGTTTGAATGTATCTTCATAGGAATGAGTTGTTTGGTCAAATTAATGCTCATTTAGGCTTCAGGAGGTTAACCTGAACTAAATATGTGTTGAAATGTGTACATAAAACCTTTGGTTTACGCGTGACACTCAATTTGAGTTTTATTTATTTTAAATGCATATTCAGGCCGAGCTGAGCACATTTTCTGACTTTGAATGTATATTCATAGGAATGAGTTGTGTGGTCAAATAAAGGCTCATTTAGGCTTCAGGAGGTCAACCTGAACTAAATACATGTTGAAATGTGTGCATAAGTCCTTTGGTTTAGGCGTGACACTCAATTTGAATTTTATTGCTTAAAATGTATTTTCAGACCAAGTTGAGCACATTTTCTGAGTTTGAATGCATCTTCATAGGAATGAGTTGTTTGGTCAAATTAATGCTCATTTAGGCTTCAGGAGGTTAACCTGAACTAAATATGTGTTGAAATGTGTACATAAAACCTTTGGTTTAGGCGTGACACTCAATTTGAGTCTTATTTATTTTAAATGCATATTCAGGCCGAGCTGAGCACATTTTCTGACTTTGAATGTATTTTCATGGGAATGAGTTGTGTGATTAAATTAATGGTCATTTAATTCAGGTGGTCATCCTGAACAAAATACATGTTGAAGTGTGTGCATAAGTCCTTTGGTTTAGGCGTGACACTCAATATGAATTTTATTGCTTAAAATGTATTTTCAGGCGGAGCTGAGCACAATTTCTGAGTTTGAATGTATCTTCATAGGAATGAGTTGTGTGGTCAAATTAATGCCCATTTAGGCTTTAGGAGGTCAACCTGAACTAAATACATGTTGAAATGTGTGCATAAGTCGTTTGGTTTAGGCGTGACACTCAATTATAGTTTTATTTATTTTAAATCCATTTTCAGGCCGAGCTGAGCACATTTTCTGAGTTCGAATGTATCTTCATAGGAATGAGTTGTGTGGTCAAATTAATGCTCATTTAGGCTACAGGAGGTCATTTGCAAACTAAATACATTTTGAAATGTCCGCATAAGTCCTTTGGGTTAGGCGTGACACTCAATTTGACTTTTATTGCTTTAAATGCATTTTCAGGCCGAGCTGAGCACGTTTTCTGACTTTGAATGTATCTTCAAAGGAATGAGTCGTGTAGTCAAATTAATAGTCATTTAGGCGTCAGGTCAACCTGAACTAAATACATGTTGAAATGCATAAGTGCATAAGTCCTTTGGTTTAGGCGTGACACTCAATTTGAGTTTTATTTATTTTAAATGCATTTTCCGGCCGAGCTGAGCACATTTTCTGAGTTCGAATGTATATTCATAGGAATGAGTTGTGTGGTCAAATTAATGCTCATTTAGGCTTCAAGAGGTCATCCTGAACTAAATTCATGTTGAAATGTGTGTATAAGTCCTTTGGTTTAGGCGTGACACTCAATTTTAATTTTTATTGCTTTAAATGCATTTTCAGGCCGAGCTGAGCATGTTTTTTGACTTGGAATGTATCTTCATAGGAATGAGTTTTGTGGTCAAATTAATGCTCATTTAGGCTTCGGGGGATCATCCTGAACAAAATACATGTTGAAATTTGTGCATAAAACCTTTGGTTTACACGTGACACTCAATTTGAGTTTTATTTGTTTTAAATGCATTTTCAGGCCGAGCTGAGCACGTTTTTTGACTCTGAATGTATCTTCATGGGAATGAGTTGTGTGATCAAATTAATGGTCATTTAGGCTTCCGGTGGTCATCCTGAACAAAATACATGTTGAAGTGTGTTCATAAGTCCTTTGGTTTAGGCGTGACACTCAATTTGAGTTTTATTGCTTTAAATGCATTTTCAGGCCGAGCTGAGCACATTTTTTGACTTTGAATGTATCTTCATAGGAATGAGTTGTGCGGTCAAATTAATGCTCATTTAGGCTTCAGTAGGTCAACCTGAACTAAATACATGTTGAGTGTGTGCATAAGTCCTTTGGTTTAGGCGTGACACTCAATTTGAGTTTTATTGCTTAAAATGTATTTTCAGGCCGAGCTGAGCACATTTTCTGAGTTTGAATGTATCTTCATAGGAATGAGTTGTGTGGTCTAATTAATGCTGAGCTGAGCACGTTTTCTGACTTTGAATGGATCTTTGTAGGAATGAGTTGTGTGGTCAAATTAATGCTCATTTAGGCTTCAGGAGGTCAACCTGAACTAAATACATGTTGAAGTGTGTGCATAAGTCATTTGGTTTAGGCGTTAAACTAAATTAGAATTTTTATTGCTTTAAATGCATTTTCAGGCCGAGCTGAGCACGTTTTTTGATTTTGAATGTATTTTCATAGGAATGAGTTGTGTAGTCAAATTAATTGTCATTTCGGCTTCAGGAGGTCAACCTGAACTAAATACATGTTGAAATGTCTGCACAAGTCCTTTGGTTTAGGCGTGACACTCAATTTGAGTTTTATTTATTTTGAATGCATTTTCAGGCCAAGCTGAGCACGTTTTATGACTTTGAATGTATCTTCATAAAAATGAGTTGTGTGATCAAATTAATTGTCATTTAGGCTTCAGGAGGTCAACCTGAACTAAATACATGTTGAAATGTCTGCATAAGTCCTTTGGTTTTGGCGTGACACTCATTTTGAGTTTTTATTGCTTAAAATGCATTTTCAGACCGAGCTGAGCACATTTTCTGAGTTTGAATGCATCTTCATAGGAATGAGTTGTGTAGTCAAATTAATTGTCATTTAGGCTTCAGGAGGTCAACCTGAACTAAATACGTGTTGAAATGTGTGCGTAAGTCCTTTGGTTTAGGCGTGACACTCAATTTGAGTTTGTATTGCTTTAAATGCATTTTCAGACCGAGCTGAGCACATTTTTTGACTTTGAATGTATCTTCATAGGAATGAGTTGTGCGGTCAAATTAATGCTCATTTAGGTTTCAGGAGGTCAACCTGAACTAAATACACGTTGAGTGTGTGCATAAGTCCTTTGGTTTAGGTGTGACACTCAATTTGAGGTTTATTGCTTTAAATGTATTTTCAGGCCGAGCTGAGCACATTTTCTGAGTTTGAATGTATCTTCATAGGAATGAGTTGTGTGGTCAAATTAATGCTCATTTAGGCTTCAGGAGGTCAACCTGAACTAAATACATGTTGAAATGTGTGCGTAAGTCCTTTGGTTTAGGCGTGACACTCAATTTGAGTTTTTATTGCTTTAAATGCATTTTCAGGCCGAGCTGAGCACATTTTCTGAGTTTGAATGTATCTTCATAGGAATGAGTTGTGTGGTCAAATTAATGCTGAGCTGAGCACGTTTTCTGACTTTGAATGTATCTTCATAGGAATGAGTTGTGTGGTCAAATTAATGATCATTTAGTCATCAGGAGGTCAACCTGAACAAAATGCATGTTCAAATGTGTGCATAAAACCTTTGGTTTATGCGTGACACTCAATTTGAGTTGTATTTGTTTTAAATGCATTTTCAGGCCGAGCTGAGCACGTTTTTTGATATTGAATGTATCTTCATAGGAATGAGTTGTGTAGTCAAATTAATTGTCATTTAGGCTTTCGGAGGTCAACCTGAACTAAATACGTGTTGAAATGTGTGCATAAAACCTTTGGTTTACGCGTGACACTCAATTTGAGTTTTATTTATTTTAAATGCATTTTCAGGCCGAGCTGAGCACATTTTCTGACTTTGAATGTATATTCATAGGAATGAGTTGTGTGGTCAAATTAATGCTCATTTAGGCTTCAGGAGGTCAACCCGAACTAAATACATGTTGAAGTGTGTGCATGAGTCATTTGGTTTAGGCGTTACACTCAATTAGAATTTTTATTGCTTTAAATGCGTTTTCAGGCCGAGCTGACCACATTTTTTGATTTTGAATGATATCTTCATAGGAATGAGTTGTGTAGTCAAATTAATTGTCATTTAGGCTTCAGGAGGTCAACCTGAACAAAATACATGTTGAAGTGTGTGCATAAGTCCTTTGCTTTAGGCGTGACACTCAATTTGAGTTTTTATTGCTTTAAATGCATTTTCAGACCGAGCTGAGCACATTTTTTGACTTTGAATGTATCTTCATAGCTCATGAAGATACGAAGTTGTGCGGTCGAATTAATGCTCATTTAGGCTTCAGGAGGTCAACCTGAACAAAATACATGTTGAAGTGTGTGCATAAGTCCTTTGCTTTAGGCGTGACACTCAGTTTGAGTTTTTATTGCTTTAAATGCATTTTCAGACCGAGCTGAGCACATTTTTTGACTTTGAATGTATCTTCATAGGAATGAGTTGTGCGGTCAAATTAATGCTCATTTAGGCTTCAGGAGGTCAACCTGAACTAAATACATGTTGAGTGTGTGCATAAGTCCTTTGGTTTTGGCGTGACACTCAATTTGAGTTTTATTGCTTAAAATGTATTTTCAGGCCGAGCTGAGCACATTTTCTGAGTTTGAATGTATCTTCATAGGAATGAGTTGTGTAGTCAAATTAATGCTGAGCTGAGCACGTTTTCTGACTTTGAATGTATCTTTATAGGAATGAGTTGTGTGGTCAAATTAATGCTAATTTAGTCATCAGGAGGTCAACCTGAACAAAATGCATGTTCAAATGTGTGCATAAAACCTTTGGTTCATGCGTGACACTCATTTTGAGTTTTTATTGCTTTAAATGCATTTTCAGGCCGAGCTGAGCACATTTTCTGAGTTTGAATGTATCTTATAGGAATGAGTTGTGTGGTTAAATCAATGCTCATTTAGGCTTCAGGGGATCATCCTGAACAAAATACATGTTGAAGTGTGCGCATAAGTCCTTTGCTTTAGGCGTGACACTCAATTTGAGTTTTTATTGCTTAAAATGCATTTTCAGACCGAGTTGAGCACATTTTCTGAGTTTGAATGCATCTTCATAGGAATGAGTTGTGTGGTCAAATTAATGCTCATTTAGGCTTCAGGAGGTCAACCTGAACTAAATACGTGTTGAAATGTGTGCATAAAATCTTTGGTTTACGTGTGACACTCAATTTGAGTTTTATTTATTTTAAATGCATTTTCAGGCCGAGCTGAGCACATTTTCTTACTTTGAATGTATACTCATAGGAATGAGTTGTGTGGTCAAATTAATGCTCATTTAGGCTTCAGGAGGTCAACCTGAACTAAATACGTGTTGAAATGTGTGCATAAAATCTTTGCTTTACGTGTGACACTCAATTTGAGTTTTATTTATTTTAAATGCATTTTCAGGCCGAGGTGAGCACATTTTCTGACTTTGAATGTATCTTCATAGAAATGAGTTGTGTGGTCAAATTAATGCTCATTTAGGCTTCAGGAGGTCAACCTGAACTAAATACGTGTTGAAATGTGTGCATAAAATCTTTGGTTTACGTGTGACACTCAATTTGAGTTTTATTTATTTTAAATGCATTTTCAGGCCGAGCTGAGCACATTTTCTTACTTTGAATGTATACTCATAGGAATGAGTTGTGTGGTCAAATTAATGCTCATTTAGGCTGCAGGAGGTCAACCTGAACTAATTACATGTTGAAGTGTGTGCATAAGTCATTTGGTTTAGGCGTTACACTCAATTAGAATTTTTATTGCTTTAAATGCATTTTCAGTCCGAGCTGAGCACGTTTTTTGATTTTGAATGTATCTTCATAGGAATGAGTTGTGTAGTCAAATTAATTGTCATTTAGGCTTCAGGAGGTCAACCTGAACTAAATACGTGTTGAAATGTGTGCATAAAACCTTTGGTTTACACGTGACACTCAATTTGAGTTTTATTTATTTTAAATGCATTTTCAGGCCGAGTTGAGCACATTTTCTGAGTTTGAATGTATCTTCATAGGAATGAGTTGTGTGGTCAAATTAATGCTCATTTAGTCTTCAGGAGGTCAACCTGAACTAAATACATGTTGAAATGTGTGCATAAGTCCTTTGGTTTAGGCGTGACACTCATTTTGAGTTTTTATTGCTTTAAATGCATTTTCAGCCCGAGCTGAGCACATTTTCTGAGTTTGAATGTATCTTATAGGAATGAGTTGTGTGGTTAAATCAATGCTCATTTAGGCTTCAGGGGATCATCCTGAACAAAATACATGTTGAAGTGTGCGCATAAGTCCTTTGCTTTAGGCGTGACACTCAATTTGAGTTTTTATTGCTTAAAATGCATTTTCAGACCGAGTTGAGCACATTTTCTGAGTTTGAATGCATCTTCATAGGAATGAGTTGTGTGGTCAAATTAATGCTTATTTAGGCTTCAGGAGGTCAACCTGAACTAAATACGTGTTGAAATGTGTGCATAAAATCTTTGGTTTACGTGTGACACTCAATTTGAGTTTTATTTATTTTAAATGCATTTTCAGGCCGAGCTGAGCACATTTTCTTACTTTGAATGTATACTCATAGGAATGAGTTGTGTGGTCAAATTAATGCTCATTTAGGCTTCAGGAGGTCAACCTGAACTAAATACATGTTGAAGTGTGTGCATAAGTCATTTGGTTTAGGCGTTACACTCAATTAGAATTTTTATTGCTTTAAATGCATTTTCAGTCCGAGCTGAGCACGTTTTTTGATTTTGAATGTATCTTCATAGGAATGAGTTGTGTAGTCAAATTAATTGTCATTTAGGCTTCAGGAGGTCAACCTGAACTAAATACGTGTTGAAATGTGTGCATAAAACCTTTGGTTTACGCGTGACACTCAATTTGTGTTTTATTTATTTTAAATGCATTTTCAGGCCGAGTTGAACACATTTTCTGAGTTTGAATGTATCTTCATAGGAATGAGTTGTGTGGTCAAATTAATGCTCATTTAGGCTTCAGGAGGTCAACCTGAACTAAATACGTGTTGAAATGTGTGCATAAAATCTTTGGTTTACGTGTGACACTCAATTTGAATTTTATTTATTTTAAATGCATTTTCAGGCCGAGGTGAGCACATTTTCTGACTTTGAATGTATCTTCATAGAAATGAGTTGTGTGGTCAAATTAATGCTCATTTAGGCTTCAGGAGGTCAACCTGAACTAAATACGTGTTGAAATGTGTGCATAAAATCTTTGGTTTACGTGTGACACTCAATTTGAGTTTTATTTATTTTAAATGCATTTTCAGGCCCAGCTGAGCACATTTTCTTACTTTGAATGTATACTCATAGGAATGAGTTGTGTGGTCAAATTAATGCTCATTTAGGCTGCAGGAGGTCAACCTGAACTAAATACATGTTGAAGTGTGTGCATAAGTCATTTGGTTTAGGCGTTACACTCAATTAGAATTTTTATTGCTTTAAATGCATTTTCAGTCCGAGCTGAGCACGTTTTTTGATTTTGAATGTATCTTCATAGGAATGAGTTGTGTAGTCAAATTAATTGTCATTTAGGCTTCAGGAGGTCAACCTGAACTAAATACATGTTGAAATGTGTGCATAAGTCCTTTGATTTAGGTGTGACACTCAATTTGAGTTTTTATTGCTTTAAATGCATTTTCAGGCTGAGTTGAGCACGTTTTTTTGACTTTGAATGTATCTTCATAGGAATAAGTTGTGAGGTCAAATTAATGCTCATTTAGGCTTCAAGAGGTCAACCTGAACTAAATACACGTTGAAGTGTGTGCATAAGTCATTTGGTTTAGGCGTTAAACTCAATTAGAATTTTTATTGCTTTAAATGCATTATCAGGCCGAGCTGAGCACATTTTTTGATTTTGAATGTATCTTCATAGGAATGAGTTGTGTAGTCAAATTAATTGTCATTTAGGCTTCAGGAGGTCAACCTGAACTAAATACGTGTTGAAATGTGTGCATAAAACCTTTGGTTTACGCGTGACACTCAATTTGAGTTTTATTTATTTTAAATGCATTTTCAGGCCGAGCTGAGCACGTTTTCTGAGTTTGAATGTATCTTCATAGGAATGAGTTGTGTGGTCAAATTAATGCTCATTTAGGCTTCAGGAGGTCAACCTGAACTAAATACATGTTGAAATGTGTGCACAAGTCCTTTGGTTTAGGCGTGACACTCAGTTTGAGTTTTTATTGCTTTAAATGCATTTTCAGGCCGAGCTAAGCACGTTTTATGACTTTGAATGTATCTTCATAAAAATGAGTTGTGTGATCAAATTAATTGTCATTTAGGCTTCAGGAGGTCAACCTGAACAAAATACATGTTGAAGTGTGTGCATAAGTCCTTTGCTTTAGGCGTGACACTCAATTTGAGTTTTTATTGCTTTAAATGCATTTTCAGACCGAGCTGAGCACATTTTTTTACTTTGAATGTATCTTCATAGGAATGAGTTGTGCGGTCAAATTAATGCTCATTTAGGCTTCAGGAGGTCAACCTGAACTAAATACATGTTGAGTGTGTGCATAAGTCCTTTGGTTTTGGCGTGACACTCAATTTGAGTTTTATTGCTTAAAATGTATTTTCAGGCCGAGCTGAGCACATTTTCTGAGTTTGAATGTATCTTCATAGGAATGAGTTGTGTAGTCAAATTAATGCTGAGCTGAGCACGTTTTCTGACTTTGAATGTATCTTTATAGGAATGAGTTGTGTGGTCAAATTAATGCTAATTTAGTCATCAGGAGGTCAACCTGAACTAAATACATGTTGAAATGTGTGCATAAGTCCTTTGGTTTAGGCGTGACACTCATTTTGAGTTTTTATTGCTTTAAATGCATTTTCAGGCCGAGCTGAGCACATTTTCTGAGTTTGAATGTATCTTATAGGAATGAGTTGTTTGGTTAAATCAATGCTCATTTAGGCTTCAGGGGATCATCCTGAACAAAATACATGTTGAAGTGTGCGCATAAGTCCTTTGCTTTAGGCGTGACACTCAATTTGAGTTTTTATTGCTTTAAATGCACTTTCAGGCCGAATTGAGCACGTTTTCTGAGTTTGAATGTATCTTCATAGGAATGAGTTGTGTGGTCAAATTAATGCTCATTTAGGCTTCAGGAGGTCAACCTGAACTAAATACATGTTGAAATGTGTGCACAAGTCCTTTGGTTTAGGCGTGACACTCAATTTGAGTTTTTGTTGCTTTAAATGCATTTTCAGACCGAGCTGAGCACATTTTTTGACTTTGAATGTATCTTCATAGGAATGAGTTGTGCGGTCGAATTAATGCTCATTTAGGCTTCAGGAGGTCAACCTGAATTAAATACATGTTGAGTGTGTATAAGTCCTTTGGTTTAGGTGTGACACTCAATTTGAGGTTTATTGCTTTAAATGCATTTTCAGGCCGAGCTGAGCACATTTTCTGAGTTTGAATGTATCTTCATAGGAATGAGTTGTGTGGTCAAATTAATGCTGAGCTGAGCACGTTTTCTGACTTTGAATGTATCTTTATAGGAATGAGTTGTGTGGTCAAATTAATGATCATTTAGTCATCAGGAGGTCAACGTGAACAAAATGCATGTTCAAATGTGTGCATAAAACCTTTGGTTTATGCGTGACACTCAATTTGAGTTGTATTTGTTTTAAATGCATTTTCAGGCCGAGCTGAGCACGTTTTTTTATTTTGAATGTATCTTCATAGGAATGAGTTGTGTAGTCAAATTAATTGTCATTTAGGCTTCAGGAGGTCAACCTGAACTAAATGCGTGTTGAAATGTGTGCATAAAACCTTTGGTTTACGTGTGACACTCAATTTGAGTTTTATTTATTTTAAATGCATTTTCAGGCCGAGCTGAGCACATTTTCTGAGTTTGAATGTATCTTCATAGGAATGAGTTGTGTGGTCAAATTAATGCTCATTTAGGCTTCAGGAGGTCAACCTGAACTAAATACATGTGGAAATGTGTGCATAAGTCCTTTGGTTTAGGCGTGACACTCCATTTTAGTTTTTATTGCTTTAAATGCATTTTCAGGCTGAGCTGAGCACATTTTCTGAGTTTGAATGTATCTTCATAGGAATGAGTTGTGTGGTCAAATTAATGCTGAGCTGAGCACGTTTTCTGACTTTGAATGTATCTTTATAGGAATGAGTTGTGTGGTCAAATTAATGCTCATTTAGTCATCAGGAGGTCAACCTGAACAAAATGCATGTTCAAATGTGTGCATAAAACCTTTGGTTTATGCGTGACACTCAATTTGAGTTGTATTTGTTTTAAATGCATTTTCAGGCTGAGCTGAGCACGTTTTTTGATTTTGAATGTATCTTGATAGGAATGAGTTGTGTAGTCAAATTAATTGTCATTTAGGCTTCAGGAGGTCAACCTGAACTAAATGCGTGTTGAAATGTGTGCATAAAACCTTTCGTTTACGCGTGACACTCAATTTGAGTTTTATTTATTTTAAATGCATTTTCAGGCCGAGCTGAGCACATTTTCTGAGTTTGAATGTATCTTCATAGGAATGAGTTGTGTGGTCAAATTAATGCTCATTTAGGCGTCAGGAGGTCAACCTGAACTAAATACATGTTGAAATGTGTGCACAAGTCCTTTGGTTTAGGCGTGACACTCAATTTGAGTTTTTATTGCTTTAAATGCATTTTCAGGCCGAGCTGAGCACGTTTTCAGAGTTTGAATGTATCTTCATAGGAATGAGTTCTGTGGTCAAATTAATGCTGAGTTGAGCACGTTTTTTTGACTTTGAATGTATCTTCATAGGAGTAAGTTGTGAGGTCAAATTAATGCTCATTTAGGCTTCAAGAGGTCAACCTGAACTAAATACACGTTGAAGTGTGTGCATAAGTCATTTGGTTTAGGCGTTAAACTCAATTAGAATTTTTATTGCTTTAAATGCATTTTCAGGCCGAGCTGAGCACGTTTTCTGAGTTTGAATGTATCTTCATAGGAATGAGTTGTGTGGTCAAATTAATGCTGAGCTGAGCACGTTTTATGACTTTGAATGTATCTTCATAGGAATGAGTTGTGTGGTCAAATTAATGCTCATTTAGGCTTCAGGAGGTCAACCTGAACTAAATACATGTTGAAATGTGTGGACAAGTCCTTTGGTTTAGGCGTGACACTCAATTTGAGTTTTTATTGCTTTAAATGCATTTTCAGGCCGAGCTGAGCACATTTTTTGACTTTGAATGTATCTTCATAGGAATGAGTTGTGCGGTCAAATTAATGCTCATTTAGGATTCAGGAGGTCAACCTGAACTAAATACATGTTGAGTGTGTGCATAAGTCCTTTGGTTTTGGCGTGACACTCAATTTGAGTTTTATTGCTTAAAATGTATTTTCAGGCCGAGCTGAGCACATTTTCTGAGTTTGAATGTATCTTCATAGGAATGAGTTGTGTGGTCAAATTAATGCTGAGCTGAGCACGTTTTCTGACTTTGAATGTATCTTTATAGGAATGAGTTGTATGGTCAAATTAATGCTAATTTAGTCATCAGGAGGTCAACCTGAACAAAATGCATGTTCAAATGTGTGCATAAAACCTTTGGTTCATGCGTGACACTCAATTTGAGTTGTATTTGTTTTAAATGCATTTTCAGGCCGAGCTGAGCACGTTTTCTGACTGTGAATGTATCATCATGGGAATGAGTTGTGTGATCAAATTAATGGTCATTTCGGCTTCAGGAGGTCAACCTGAAGTAAATACATGTTGAAATGTGTGCATAAGTCCTTTGGTTTAGGCGTGACACTCATTTTGAGTTTTTATTGCTTTAAATGCATTTTCAGGCCGAGCTGAGCACATTTTCTGAGTTTGAATGTATCTTATAGGAATGAGTTGTGTGGTTAAATCAATGCTCATTTAGGATTCAGGGGATCATCCTGAACAAAATACATGTTGAAGTGTGCGCATAAGTCCTTTGCTTTAGGCGTGACACTCAATTTGAGTTTTTATTGCTTAAAATGCATTTTCAGACCGAGTTGAGCACATTTTCTGAGTTTGAATGCGTCTTCATAGGAATGAGTTGTGTGGTCAAATTAATGCTCATTTAGGCTTCAGGAGGTCAACCTGAACTAAATACATGTTGAAATGTGTGCACAAGTCCTTTGGTTTAGGCGTGACACTCAATTTGAGTTTTTATTGCTTTAAATTCATTTTCAGACCGAGCTGAGCACATTTTTTGACTTTGAATGTATCTTCATAGGAATGAGTTGTGCGGTCAAATTAATGCTCATTTAGGCTTCAGGAGGTCAAACTTAACTAAATACATGTTGAGTGTGTGCATAAGTCCTTTGGTTTTGGCGTGACACTCAATTTGAGTTGTATTTGTTTTAAATGCATTTTCAGGCCGAGGTGAGCACGTTTTCTGACTGTGAATGTATCATCATAGGAATGAGTTGTGTGGTCAAATTAATGCTGAGCTGAGCACGTTTTCTGACTTTGAATGTATCTTTATAGGAATGAGTTGTGTGGTCAAATTAATGCTCATTTAGTCATCAGGAGGTCATCTTGAACAAAATGCATGTTCAAATGTGTGCATAAAACCTTTGGTTTATGCGTGACACTTAATTTGAGTTGTATTTGTTTTAAATGCATTTTCAGGCCGAGGTGAGCACGTTTTCTGACTGTGAATGTATCATCATGTGAATGAGTTGAGTGATCAAATTAATGGTCATTTAGGCTTCAGGAGGTCAACCTGAACTAAATACATGTTGAAATGTGTGCATAAGTCCTTTGGTTTAGGCGTGACACTCAATTTGAATTTTTATTGCTTTAAATGCATTTTCAGGCCGAGCTTAGCACGTTTTTTTGACTTTGAATGTATCTTCATAGGAATAAGTTGTGAGGTCAAATTAATGCTCATTTAGGCTTCAGGGGGTCATCCTGAACAAAATACATGTTGAAATGTGTGCATAAGTCCTTTGGTTTAGGCGTGACACTCATTTTGAGTTTTTATTGCTTTAAATGCATTTTCAGGCCGAGCTGAGCACATTTTCTGAGTTTGAATGTATCTTATAGGAATGACTTGTGTGGTCAAATTAATGCTCATTTAGGCTTCAGGAGGTTATCCTGAACTAAATACATGTTGAAGTGTGTGCATAAGTCCTTATGTTTAGGCGTGACACTCAATTTGAGTTTTTATTGCTTTAAATGCACTTTCAGGCCGAATTGAGCACGTTTTCTGAGTTTGAATGTATCTTCATAGGAATGAGTTGTGTGGTCAAATTAATGCTCATTTAGGCTTCAGGAGGTCAACCTGAACTAAATACATGTTGAAATGTGTGCACAAGTCCTTTGGTTTAGGCGTGACACTCAATTTGAGTTTCTATTGCTTTAAATGCATTTTCAGGCCGAGCTGAGCACGTTTTATGACTTTGAATGTATCTTCATAAAAATGAGTTGTGTGATCAAATTAATTGTCATTTAGGCTTCAGGAGGTCAACCTGAACAAAATACATGTTGAAGTGTGTGCATAAGTCCTTTGCTTTAGGCGTGACACTCAATTTGAGTTTTTATTGCTTTAAATGCATTTTCAGACCAAGCTGAACACATTTTTTGACTTTGAATGTATCTTCATAGGAATGAGTTGTGTGGTCAAATTAATGCTCATTTAGGCTTCAGGAGGTCAACTTGAACTAAATACGTGTTGAAATGTGTGCATAAACCCTTTGGTTTATGCGTGACACTCAACGTGCCCGAAGACAGCTGAGATAGGCTCCAGCACCCCCCGCGACCCTAGTGAGGATCAAGCGGCTCGGAAGATGAATGAATGAATGAATGTATTTCAGTGATCGTCAAAGGGTTAATATTCCAAAAGTAGCAACATAATCCTTTATTAATCGGACACAGTTTTTTTTTCTCAACAGAATATGGTCAAATGTCATTAATACACTCATGGAATTACCGTATATACTTCAGCTCATGTGTCATGGAAATGTGTAAAATTGCTTAAGAGGCCACAGCCCATTAAAGTTCACAAAGAGACAGCTAAATGTGTCAAGTCATTTAACACCAAATTATGAAACTGTCACAGCACCATCCATTATTTATACTAATTTTGGAAAGCTTTCACTAAAGGCATTATTTCTTGCGTCAACGTATAACAGGTCAAGTACACACAACATTGACCTATTCCAAAGTCATGCAGTTTTCCATTGACTTGAAGGTTCCATGCCACAATTAATTTTATTTTTAATATCTTTGATTTAATCTTTGGAAAATTCCAGGGTGCCTCTTTTCAAGCTATTCTGGTTGGTCAAAAGCACCTGCCAGACGGTTGGATTTATCATTAATATTGGCTATGTCAATAAGCTTTGTTCTGATTGGCTCACTGTTCCCCTGAAAATAAACAGTGGGTAGAGTTTAGCTCCAATAGGTAGCATGCAATATGTTGGAATTTTGTGGCACACAAGCATTCATTAGGACATCAAGTCAATCCTTCAATGTCTTCTCTTACTATTATTGTGAAACAAAAAGTGTTGGATTGTTAACCCGCTAATCAGGACTGTGAACTAACTGTGTCTTATGAAAGTTGCTGAGATAGACCGTATACATCTAAATACAGATACCATAGTTACTTGGTAAAATTGCTATATTGACTAGTCATGCTCGTGTTTCCAAATGTGCTCGTGATGTGAAGGAGTAAAATATTACTTTCAGAATATGAGGTCTGTTGAGGGAACCTGCGTGATGATTACAAAGTGCTCCTCTTTGCAATGTGCCAAAAACACAGCACGATGGCTCCGAAAAATAATTTCTTCAAGACAATCCCACCATTCTTCAGCTCCTCTGAGTTTTGCAAGTGATGCAAAGTTTTAGCTTTGCACAAGTCACGTTGTTGTTCAGCCATTTTTGCTGAGTTGAACAAAAGGGCTTGGATCGCATGCGACGTTGAGGAACACAGTTACAAATTTACTGAAGCTGTTAAAAGCGTTGATAACAAAGAAGCACGGTCCTGTATGAAGTTTTTATTTGGCTGATCATCACCAACAATCACTAAATTATGAAATACTATCTACTACTTGATCCCAAAAAAATAACATGATCTCTGGCCAACGTACCTCAGGTATTGTGCTAGTTCAAAAGCATCAAGTTTTAGCTTTGACATCAACATTAAGAATTGTTGTACATGGTGGTTGGTGATTTTAATCACCGAGTTGGTTTTGTTTTTCCTTTTATGATTATTTGATTTTTTTTTCCACAAAAAAAATTAGCTTTGGGTTCCATCCATCAGAGTGGTACCATCCTCACTAATAATAATATTGTTGTAATGTTGAATATCGAACCATTATCTGAAATGTGGCGGCACGGTGACCAACTGATTAGAATGTCCGCCTCACAGTACAGAGGTGCATGGTTCAATTACAGCTCCGGCCTTCCTGTATGAAGTTTGCATGTTCTTCCCGTGCCTGTGCGGGTTTTCTTCGGGTACCCCGGTTATATCCCACATTCAAAAAACATGCATAGCATGTCAGTGGAACACTCAAAATTGTCCCCCAAATTGTCCCTCGTCTATGTGTGTCCTGTGATTGGCTGGCAACCAGTTCAGCAGGTACCACACCTACTCTCCGAAGACAGCTGGGATAGGTTCCAGCACGCCTCGTGAGGATTAACAGATTAGAAAATGGATTGATGGATGGATATCCAAAGGGCCCACCTTCACAAGGGTTGCAGGCATGATGGAACCTATCCCAGCTGTCCTTGGGCGTTAGGCGGGTTAAACTCTGAACTGGTTGTCAGCCAATTTCATATATTGAATAGAAATACAAAAACTAAAGAATTCAATATCTAATGCTTGTCATTTTCACATTACATTACCAAGAAAGAAAGAGAGAGAGAGAGAGACAGACAGACAGACAGACAGACAGACAGACAGACAGACAGACAGACAGACAGACATTAATTTCTGGTAGTGCAATCTCATATTTTGTTACTTTTGTATTAGTTGTGAACAGAAAACGAATGTCATCAAACATTTCTATGTTGCAGAATGTGACACCTCCCTGCTTCCAGTCCGAGTCCAACTCCGAACAATGAAGCCCCTCTGCAATACATGAGCACTTTAATACTATACTGCACAACAACAACAAAATACATTTATACAAGCCCACCAAGGACATCGTTTTAAAACAGGACTGCCCAGCTATCAAAGAATATGATTGCATTTCCCCAGCTGTGGAGGATGTGATATTGCATCCTGCAGATGCACTGCGGCAGGGTTGAGCATTTGCGAAATGTTATTCCATGGCGTCATCTTGTGGTCGAATAGCGATTCACATAAACGTCTGCGTGGTGGCTGGCGTCCGACGTGCCTGCCTCGCTGCCACATGATACATTTTCCCCCTCTGTGGGTGTTAAGAGGTAGGTGGGTTGTCGCTATCTGCTGATTTTCATGACCTAAGCGGTTCTCTCTTTTTTTCCTCCAATAAAAGCGGGTAAGCACATCAAGTATGTTCAGTGTAAAATAGTTTTAACTCAATTTGAACAAAGAATATTCAACAAAAGAGTTCAGCCTAATGCAAGGCAAAGGCAAAACTTTTTCACGTGGATAGAGGACAGGCAGTACAATCTATCCACAATGGGAGAAGTGTTTTTATACCATCCATCCATCCTCCGATCCACTTATCCTCACTCAGCTATTACAAGCCACTGAGGAGCAGCATGCAGAGATTTGAAACTACTGGTTTCTCTCGAGTCCCAAGAAATTCTCCATGCAGGATCCTCGTGCATAAATCTGTCTTACGGCAAACCCTAACACATCTCACAAAGAAAAGGTTTTGGCTCATAATACCAAAGACGATTTTTCAAGACTTTTTCTCATTGATGAACACCTACTTGGGATGGTTGGATGGTCCATTTTCGTGTCAAACGGAAAAAAGACACATCTGCTATCATCAATGACCTCAATGGCATTTGAGAAGCTGCATCACATCCTGAAATGGAAGAACTATGAAAGTACAAGTACTGTAAATCAAAACTAGTGGCTTATACAGACATAGCCCTCCTATTATCCTCAAATATTACAAACAAATTTAACCCTTGGGGTCAAATTGACCCCAGGGATATTTGGTACCAGAAAATTATGTACATTTTTCTGCCCAGGTTTTTGTGTCAGGCACTTGGATAATATGTCTGCTGCACAAACAAATATCCCCTTGGTCATAAGTTTTTTTGTTGACCTGTCCTCTAGTGCTACCATCAGGTCAAACTTTTAAATTAAAATGACTGTCAATTCAAAATAATCTTCTGAAATTTACTGACAACATCAATATGTGTTCAAGACATGGAGAAAATTAGCTTCATGATAATTGTATCCGTAATCGGTTGCCCCCATCAAAAAAAGGAAAAGCCATGAAATATGGAACAACAAAAGTAATCTATTATTTTTCGATTGATAATCATTGAATGGAGTCAAACTGGCCCCAAGGATAAAATGATTGAATTATTTAATTACTTAATTGTATCTTGAGTTGCATTTGACATGAGCAATGACTCATCAATAGAGGGCGCTATGGCGCCAATCTCCTGCTCAGATGAGTCACCATGAAAGGTACAAAAATTAAGTCATGAAAATTAAATTATATAATTAAAAATATACTTGTTTCATTTGTTTCCCTCTGACATCTGAAACGATGGCACCAAAATTGTTTTGTGGAGTTGTCAGTAGTTGTGTTTTTTTTTTCCGTGAAGGTGGCCGTTTTTCAGGTGTCACTTCGATCCCTAGCTCCAGTAAATTTGCGTTTACTTACTTAAAAAATAAGAAAAAAATAAACACTGAACATTATTTATACAGCACTGCGCAACAACCACAGCTGTAAAACATACACGACGAAATACATAAATACCAAAAGAAATAGTTATACTGTGATTAAAATATCCAACAACTTTATAAAGCAACCCGTCGGTGCAGTTTTAGTTCTTCCTCCCTTGACACGTTGTACTCACAGATGATGACCACCCACACACACACACACAAAATTAGTTTCATGACTTGTGTCCAGCATCTTTTTTCAGAGCACTTTACCACTGTTCAGTAACTCGTTGATGTTGACTCAAAGTATAACTGTTGGCTAAGTGTCATTTTAAAGTCCAAAGTAAAGACCAAATCCTTTAAAAAAAGCATTCCTTCGAATAACTGCATTTCTATCATACACACATACAGGTACCATTTTATTGCTCTCATCTATTTCTTTACAGTGAACATGCACATTGGTGGAATTTATTAACAAATGGTTAAGCAGAACAATATCTAGATCTTTATAGTGCGACAGTAGAAATATAGTTGACATGAAAACGTCCCAGGTTGGTCATCAACATAACCATGAGGTATTATTTGACAAGTTCTATAACATGAAAGGAAAAAGGGTTCATCCATCTCTGGGAAATGTGTCCATTTGGATCTGTGCTCCACAGCCATCTCCTGGCATTTTTGTCCTTGTCACCAAGTGGTGTCCATGATTGAGTGGCAGCTTTTGATGCCTGCCTAAAAAAAGCACTTATCTTAAATCATATGACCATCTTTACTATGACAAAGAGTTAAGAATCTTCCGTAGTTTCTCTTCTGTCACTGTGGCTCAATACATAAGCATCAATTTCCAATCCTTTTCACGCGATAACTGTCCATTTTAAGAGAGAGGTGCTCTATATATAAAACCTGACCGAGTTAAATCATTTCTGTGATCTGTGATCCGTTTCAATCTCTCACTGTTTGCCTGCTTCCACGGGACACAGTTCCGTCCAATACTGTTGCAATTCTGAGGCTGAAGATGAGAACGGATCCCGAAAGAACCCTACCTTTTGGAATGAGATACAGCGACAATCAAAGCATCGGGTTTTTGTTTTTCTCCCCCCCATATTTAACCCAAGCAAACCAAGCAAAGCATGCACGCAGGGAGAACAAAGGTTATAAATGAAATTATTTGTTAGCGTTATCATCAGAAAAGGAGGGCTGAGTCAGTCTATTTAAAACTCATTCAGTACGAGCCAATTCAGGACCAAGTCTGAAAAGACGTTTAAAAACGTCTTTGGGAGTGAATGAGTTAAAACAGAGAAACAATGCAGCCGAAATAGTTTCTGAAGGCAATGAAGTTATATACCCACTTCATTCATCTCAATGCACATCATGGAAGAAACTTGCCATCTGAATAAATCAACTCATTTCCAGTCTATGTGAGAGCATATTATAGCGGTATAGAACACAACAACAAAATTAACAGGCAGATTTGCCCCATTGTCTGACATAGGAGCTGTCACGTTAATCTGCAGACCGACAGCATGCCGCCATGGTACTTGAGAATGCACTTTTAAATCTGATTATAATCTTTGGTCGACATATTCAGCCCATGGCCATCATAAATGTTGCTTCCTCGGACAAAGGTAGCAAACAGACTGTACAACAAACCGTACCGTCTAGGTTGTGGTCTACGTATGTGTCATTCAAACACATCACCTTGTCAAATGCATTGACAGTAAGTTTGAACTGAATAGTACCGGTAGTTTGCTTAAATGAAAACATTTCCATCTTGCATCTGTTCTTTTTCTACTCCTTCTTTCTGCTTTTCTCTAACTCTAGTGTGCTTTTTCCAGACTTGTTGGCGTAAGCAGTTATTAAATGTCATGTAGTATTTCTATATTTCAGTGTAAACTTATTTTACAGCGACGAAAAGGCCGATTCCCGAGAAGTACATCCAGATGACCATACCTGAAGCACTCGAAACTGCCAAACAAAGGCTCCAAGCCTTGTCCAGTCGCCTAAAGCGGTACACAAAAGAGAATGAAGCCAGACGAATAAACAGGCTGTTCGCAACACAACCTGCGAAAGTGTACGCTCAGTGGCAGGGTCCTAACAACAGAGCTGACCCACCAAGACTAGAAACTGAAAGGTACTGGAAAGGCATATGGGAGAAGGAGGTTGCACATAACAGCAGTGCACAATGGCTGGTGACCCTGAGAGAGGAGCACAGCAACCTGCCTGAACAGAACCCAGTTACCATAACAGTGGCAGACATACAGGAACGAGTCTCAGATATGAAGAACTGGACAGCACCAGGCCCGGACATGGTCCACACCTACTGGCTAAAGAAACTCACAGCACTCCATGAGCGCCTAGCAGTACAAATGAACCAGCTGCTGAGTGATGGGACTCACCCAGAATGGCTAACCGAAGGGCGAAAAATCCTGATCATGAAGGATCCCTCGAAGGGTGCAGCCCCATCCAACTATCGGCCAATAACCTGTCTCTCCACAACATGGAAGCTCATGTCAGGAATCATCGCGGCTAAGATAAGTGGACACGTGGATCAATACATGAGCGAAGCGCAGAAGGGCATTGGTAGAGATACCAGAGGAGCCAAACATCAGCTCCTGGTTGACAGAACAGTCGCACAAGACTGCAGGTCCCGACGTACCAACCTGTGCACAGCCTGGATTGATTACAAGAAAGCCTATGACTCGATGCCACATACATGGATCACTGAATGCTTGGAGTTGTATAAGGTGAACAGGACCCTAAGAGCCTTCGTTGCGAACTCGATGAGAATGTGGAAAACCACACTTGAAGCCAATGGCAAGCCACTTACCCAAGTGTCCATCAAATGTGGCATATACCAAGGTGATGCACTCTCCCCACTGCTGTTCTGCATAGGACTGAACCCCCTAAGCCAAGTAATCACCAAGACAGGCTATGGATACCGCCTCAGAAATGGAGCTACAATCAGTCACCTCCTCTACATGGATGACATAAAGCTGTATGCTAAGAGCGAAAGGGACATAGATTCACTGATCCACACAACCAGGATCTACAGCAGCGACATCGGGATGTCATTCGGGCTTGAGAAATGTAGTCGGATGGTGACTAAGAGAGGAAAGGTAGTCTGCACTGATGGGGTCTCACTCCCTAAAGGAACAATAGCAGACATTGAGGACAGCTACAAGTACCTTGGTATACCACAAGCCAATGGCAACCTCGAACTGGCAACAAGGAAAGCGGCTACGGCCAAATACTTCCAGCGAGTGAGGCAAGTCCTAAGAAGCCAGCTCAATGGCAAGAATAAGACCCGGGCAATAAACAGCTATGCCCTGCCAGTGATCAGATACCATGCAGGAATAATAAGGTGGCCAAAGGAAGAGATTCAGACCACGGACGTTAAGACCCGAAAGCTCCTAACCATGCATGGAGGGTTCCATCCCAAATCCAGCACCCTGAGACTGTACGCAAGCCGAAAGGAAGGAGGCCGGGGACTAGTGAGTGTGAGAGCCACTGTCCAGGATGAAACATCCAAGCTCCATGAATACATCAAGGAGAAGGCTCCAACGGATGACGTACTCAGAGAATGTTTCAGACAATGGGGAACAGAAGATGAGGCGCTGGAAGAGGGACCATCATGGGAGGACAAGCCCCTACACGGGATGTACCACCGGACCATAACTGAAGTGGCTGATCTCAAGAAGTCCTATCAGTGGCTAGAGAGGGCTGGCCTGAAGGACAGCACAGAGGCGCTCATCCTGGCTGCTCAGGAACAGGCCTTGAGCACCAGAGCCATCGAGGCCCAGATATACCACACCAGACAAGACCCAAGGTGTAGGTTGTGCAAAGAGGCACCTGAGACGATCCAACACATAACTGCAGGGTGTAAGATGCTGGCAGGGAAAGCCTACATGGAACGCCATAACCAGGTGGCTGGCATAGTCTACCGAAACATCTGTGCGGAGTATGGACTGGAAACCCCAAGGTCAAAATGGGAAACACCTCCGAAGGTGGTGGAGAATGACAGAGCGAAGATCCTGTGGGACTTCCAGATCCAGACTGACAAGATGGTAATGGCGAACCAACCAGATATCGTGATCATAGATAAAGGGCAGAGGAAAGCCGTTGTAGTGGATGTAGCTGTCCCTAGTGATGGAAACATCAGGAAGAAGGAACATGAGAAACTCGAGAAATACCAAGGGCTCAGAGAAGAGCTGGAGAGAGCCTGGAAGGTAAAGGTGACAGTCGTGCCTGTGGTGGTCGGAGCACTCGGGGCAGTGACCCCCAAACTAGATGAGTGGTTGCAACAGATCCCAGGAACAACATCGGACATCTCAGTCCAGAAATGTGCAGTGCTGGGAACAGCAACGATACTGCGCAGAACCCTCAAGCTTCCTGGCCTCTGGTAGAGGACCCGAGCTGAATGAGGGACGGACACCACCCGAGGGGTGAGATGAGGATTTTTATATATATATATATATATATATATATTTATATATATATATATATAAAAATGGATTTCTCGAAATATGTGGTGCATTTGGGCAATCATGAACATCACGGTCCGAATCTTGTTGCACTTCAAACAAACAGACTGAGAGCTCTTGGCAAGGATGTGGTCTAAAAGATGTGCATGAGAACGACCAGAGTGGTGTCACGATGTCCGGAAGGTTCCAGATAGAATTGGACTCTACAAATATAAACTCAGATGAAGATTGCAACAAAAAAATATTTATTTACAGAAAAATGGGGCGATGCAGAAAGGTCAAAATCATGACGTTGGTCGACAAAACAGGATAAAACACACACACACACGCACGCACACACACACACACACACACACACACACACACACACACACTTCTAATTCAGGTTTCATTTTCTGCTTTCCATGGCATATTTTATGCATGTCATGTGATGTTGAGCAGTAAACCAGTCTGTGTAGGCTATGCAATAACAATTTTCACAGAGGGATCTCGCAATTATTTTGCTAGTCAATTAGTCACTGATAATATCTGTAATAAGTTGACAAATCAGATGAGATGTAAACTGCAGCATATCGCACCAGCTGCCGTTACATAACCATCATTTGCTGAGAGCCCGAATTCTTTTCGGTATCCATCCCTCCATTATCTGAAATACTTATCCTCACGAGGTAGCTATCTTCGGGCAGTTGGTGGTGTACACCCTGAACTTGTTGACAGACAATCGCAAGGCTCACAGAAACAACCACCGATTTATACTCATAAACAGACACAGTGTTCCATTAACCTACCACACATGTCTTCGGGATGTCAGGGAAAACAAGAGCAACCAGAGAAAATCCACGCTGGCACAGGAAGAACATGCAAACTCCACACTGGAAGGCCAGAGCTTGGAATCAAACCCTGGACCTCTGTGCTGGGAGGTGGACATGCTAACCGGTTGAGCACCTTAATGCCATTCTTTAAGGTACCGGTATGTACAAACTAAAAATTAAGATGATACGACATTCAACTTAAATAAAACTTTGGATCATGGACCAGGATTCCTGAAATGTTGGTGCTATTTAAAATCCAAGGTGATACTGTGGCCTGAAAACATTTTTAGGGATAACGGTTTAGTGAATTATAACATGGAGCCAAAACTACTGTATACACTATGCACATTTGTCCTTTGAATATTATGAAATTAATGATAAATACATCAATAAAATCTTGCAAACATAGTTCACTCTTCTCAGGTATCAAGCATTTTTTTTACATGTGTAAGACAGTGAAATCATGAGTAAAACGTGCAATAAGCATGTGCTAAGGAAAATTAAAATAATCATATGTACTGGTTTTTATTTTGTGTTTTACGTGACCTTAATTCATTCAAAACATTTTGCTTTGCTTCATAGGATGTATAATTTAAAGGCATCGCTAGACTCGCAAAGCATCACGGGGCCTTCTTTCCTCACCCCCAGCGCATCTGCAAATGTGTTTACCAAAAGCAGACGAGATTTTAGCTGAGCTAAACGGAGGTTTATTGTGCAGGACAGGTCATGCGATGTGATTTTATTGATTTGATTGAGGCGCAGGCAGACAAATGCGTCTGCGACGGATTTCATTCATAAATATGAGACCAGCGTGGGACAATCTCTCTGAATCTTATAGAAATCAATTCATTGAATGAATTACAAATATTAGCATCTTCAAAATATTTCCACACTGTCAAGCACGGCGTACTCGGGTGTATGCTGACTGCCTTGATTTTAAGGAAAATGAGGAATGCCTTCACGATTGGCCGAGAACAGGCTCATTTCACAACGACATGCTACAGCACAAAAGCACTATGTTGCTCCCAATTCGAGCAAGATGCCAAAAGAAAGAAAAGTCCACCCATGTGCAGTTTGAATCTGCTTTGTGCTAGACTTGCACTGTGAATGAAAATAGGACCCTTGGTTTTATGTAATTGTTCTAAATTGTTTGCATTGTGTAAAATGAAATGTGTTGTTGTGATGCTGTACATAATTCTAAGACATGGTTACATGCTTCTCTGCTTATAATTGAAAAATGGTGTACTTTCCTCATGTGTTGTATTGTTATGCATAATATATAATATGCTTGGCATATTGTGTTTTTACACATTCATTACTTCTGACTGGTACATACCTATACAAATTCGTGCTGGAACAGAGGACAGCGAAATCCAGAAGGAGACCCAAGAAAGAACCACCAATAGGCTTGATGGGACATATGTCTCCAGGATGAAGTACAGAATGCTCCTCTTCAGCTCAAAGTGGAAGACCAGCTTGGGGTAGTGACCTTTTTGTCACATCCCGGCTCGATTACTGCAACGCCCTGTACTTTGGAGTCAGCCAGTCCTCCATCAAGCGCCTTCAGCTGGTACAGAATGCCGCTGCTCGCCTCTTGACTGGTACTCGTAAGAGGGAGCATATAACTCCTACTTTGGCATCCCTTCACTGGCTCCCCATTCATTTTAGAATTATTTTTAAGATCCTCCTCTTTGTTTTCAAATCTCTGAATAATCTCGCGCCACCTTACCTCTCTGAGCTCATCCGCCCCTACACCCCTGCCCGGCGCCTCAGGTCTGTGGACCAGTCTTTGCTAGACGTGCCAAGAACTAAACTGAGGCTCAGAGGGGATCGAGCCTTTTCTGTTGCTGGTCCATCTCTCTGGAATGACCTCCCACTGAACATTCGGCAAGCCTCCTCGCTGCCCATCTTTAAATCCCTCCTCAAAACTCACTTGTATTCTTTGGCGTTTGACTCAGCATGACTTAGATTGCTATTGGTTTTACTGCTTGGTGCTTTCTACCGCCTTATTACTTATTACTTATTACTGATTCGTCTTACTGTTTATTGTATATGTTAAATCGCTCCATGTACAGCACTTTGTATGCAGTGATGGCTGTTTGAAAGTGCTCTATAAATACTGTTGACTTGACTTGACTTGACTTTTAGACAAAAGGCAGCAAGCATGCCAATCTCCTTAGCAAATACATTGAATATAACAATTGAGTACCTCTGGGCGAGCAGCAGCTTCATCTTTATGAAGGGCTTATATGTTTGTTATTTATTAGGGTGTTTACATGGAAAACACATCTCTACTTACAACATTTTCTAGTTAAAACATTTCTTCCAGAACCAATTTTGTAAGAGGTACCATATATATACATATATACTAGCTGGTTCGCCACCCTCCGGGCGGCTCATCAGCTAGTTCCTTCGGAGGGCTGGTAAGGTGGGCCTTCGGCCCACAAAAGTGTTGTTGCTTGGTTCAACTTTTTGTTCATCTCGCGCAGCGGTGCGGTGAAGTAGGTACGTTTTGAAAAGGGACAGACGGAAGGACAGACCGCGTGCGGGACGACGCGCAATATATATATATATATATATATATATATATATATATAATGATAATTAAGTAGTCCCAGGGACTTGCTGATCAGAAAAGTATGAGTCCCGTTATGCATTTAGAGAGTCCCAAATTTCGAATTCTGAAATGGTCTACTTATTCAATTGCATATGATAATAACACAAGCAACAACAATATACATCGATAATAGGTTTATTCCTTATAAACAAACAAGCTGGTGTGCCGCCCATCTTCACTAGTAAGCCTCAAAATGATCTTACCAGTGAACTAGTGGGCATTTTGCGGCTTACATGTCAACTAGTAAGCCTCAAAATGATCTTACTAGTGAACTAGTGGGCGTCACAATGACCTTACTTGTGAACTAGTGAGCGTTTTGTGGCTTACATGTTCACTAGTAAGCATCAAAATGATCTTACTAGTGAACTAGTGGGCGTTTTGTGGCTTACATGTTCACGAGTAAGCGTCAAAATGATCTTACTAGTGAACTAGTGGGCGTTTTGCGGCTTGCATGTCAACTAGTAAGCGTCAAAATGATCTTACTAGTGAACTAGTGGGCGTTTTGTGGCTTACATCTTCACTAGTAAGCCTCAAAATGATCTTACTAGAGAACTAGTGGGCATTTTGTGGCTTACATGTCAACTAGTAAACCTCAAAATGATCTTACTAGTGAACTCGTGGGCACATTTATGGCCTTACATGTTCACTAGTAAGCCTCAAAATGATCTTACCAGTGAACTAGTGGGCATTTTGCGGCTTACATGTCAACTAGTAAGCCTCAAAATGATCTTACTAGTGAACTAGTGGGCGTTTTCCGGCTTACATGTCAACTAGTAAGCCTCAGAATGATCTTACGAGTGAGCAAGTGGGCGTTTTGCGGCTTACATGTTCACTAGTAAGCGTCACAATGACCTTACTTGTGAACTAGTGAGCGTTTTGTGGCTTACATGTTCACTAGTAAGCGTCAAAATGATCTTACTAGTGAACTAATGGGCACATTTATTGCCTTACGTGTTCACTAGTAAGCGTCAAAATGATCTTACTAGTAAACTAGTGGGCGTTTTGTGGCTTACATCTTCACTCGTAAGCCTCAAAATGATCTTACTAGTGAACTAGTGGGCGTTTTGTGGCTTACATGTCAACTAGTAAGCCTCAAAATGATCTTACTAGTGAACTAGTGGGCACATTTATGGCCTTACATGTTCACTAGTAAGCCTCAAAATGATCTTACCAGTGAACTAGTGGGCATTTTGCGGCTTACATGTCAACTAGTAAGCCTCAAAATGATCTTACTAGTGAACTAGTGGGCGTTTTGTGTCTTACATGTCAAATAGCAAGCCTCAAAATGATCTTACTAGTGAACTAGTGGGCGTTTTGCGGCTTGCATGTCAACTAGTAAGCGTCAAAATGATCTTAATAGTGAACTAGTGGGCGTTTTGTGGCTTACATCTTCACTAGTAAGCCTCAAAATGATCTTACTAGAGAACTAGTGGCCATTTTGTGGCTTACATGTCAACTAGTAAGCCTCAAAATGATCTTACTAGTCAACTAGTGGGCACATTTATGGCCTTACATGTTCACTAGTAAGCGTCAAAATGATCTTACTAGTGAACTAGTGGGCACGTTTATGGCCTTAGATGTTCACTAGTAAGCGTGAAAAATCTTACTAGTGAACTAGTGGGCGTTTTGCGGCTTACATGTCAACTAGTAAGCCTCAAAATGATCTTACGAGTGAGCTAGTGGGCGTTTTGCGGCTTACATGTTCACTAGTAAGCGTCACAATGACCTTACTTGTGAACTAGTGAGCGTTTTGTGGCTTACATGTTCACTAGTAAGCATCAAAATGATCTTACTAGTGAACTAGTGGGCGTTTTGTGGCTTACATGTTCAATAGTAAGCCTCAAAATGATCTTACTAGTGAACTAGTGGGCGTTTTGTGGCTTACATGTCAAATAGCAAGCCTCAAAATGATCTTACTAGTGAACTAATGGGCACATTTATGGCCTTACATGTTCACTAGTAAGCCTCAAAATGATCTTACCAGTGAACTAGTGGGCATTTTGCGGCTTACGTGTCAACTAGTAAGCCTGAAAACGATCTTACTAGTGAACTAGTGGCTTCTTTTGTGGCTTACATGTTCACTAGTAAGCGTCACAATGACCTTACTTGTGAACTAGTGAGTGTTTTGTGGCTTACATGTTCACTAGTAGGCGTCAAAATGATCTTACCAGTGAACTAGTGGGCGTTTTGTGGCTTACATCTTCACTAGTAAGCCTCAAAATGATCTTACTAGAGAACTAGTGGGCATTTTGTGGCTTACATGTCAACTAGTAAGCCTCAAAATGATCTTACTATTGAATTAGTGGGCACATTTATGGCCTTACATGTTCACTAGTAAGCGTCAAAATGATCTTACTAGTGAACTAGTGGGCACATTTATGGCCTTACATGTTCACTAGTAAGCCTCAAAATGATCTTACTAGTGAACTAGTGGGCGTTTTGTGGCTTACATGTTCACGAGTAAGCGTCAAAATGATCTTACTAGTGAACTAGTGGGCGTTTTGCGGCTTGCATGTCAACTAGTAACCGTCAAAATGATCTTACTCGTGAACTAGTGGGCGTTTTGTGGCTTACATCTTCACTAGTAAGCCTCAAAATGATCTTACTAGAGAACTCGTGGGCATTTTGTGGCTTACATGTCAACTAGTAAACCTCAAAATGATCTTACTAGTGAACTCGTGGGCACATTTATGGCCTTACATGTTCACTAGTAAGCGTCAAAATGATCTTACTAGTGAACTACTGGGCACGTTTATGGCCTTAGATGTTCACTAGTAAGCGTGAAAATGATCTTACTAGTGAACTAGTGGGCGTTTTGCGGCTTACATGTCAACTAGTAAGCCTCAGAATGATCTTACGAGTGAGCTAGTGGGCGTTTTGCGGCTTACATGTTCACTAGTAAGCGTCACAATGACCTTACTTGTGAACTAGTGAGCGTTTTGTGGCTTACATGTTCACTAGTAAGCATTAAAATGATATTACTAGTGAACTAGTGGGCGTTTTGTGGCTTACATGTTCACTAGTAAGCCTCAAAATGATCTTACTAGTGAACTAGTGGGCGTTTTGTGGCTTACATGTCAAATAGCAAGCCTCAAAATGATCTTACTAGTGAACTAATGGGCACATTTATTGCCTTACGTGTTCACTAGTAAGCGTCAAAATGATCTTACTAGTAAACTAGTGGGCGTTTTGTGGCTTACATCTTCACTCGTAAGCCTCAAAATGATCTTACTAGTGAACTAGTGGGCGTTTTGTGGCTTACATGTCAACTAGTAAGCCTCAAAATGATCTTACTAGTGAACTAGTGGGCACATTTATGGCCTTACATGTTCACTAGTAAGCCTCAAAATGATCTTACCAGTGAACTAGTGGGCATTTTGCGGCTTACATGTCAACTAGTAAGCCTCAAAATGATCTTACTAGTGAACTAGTGGGCACATTTATGGCCTTACATGTTCACTAGTAAGCGTCAAAATGATCTTACTAGTGAACTAGTGGGCACGTTTATGGCCTTAGATGTTCACTAGTAAGCGTGAAAATGATCTTACTAGTGAACTAGTGGGCGTTTTGCGGCTTACATGTCAACTAGTAAGCCTAAAATGATCTTACGAGTGAGCTAGTGGGCGTTTTGCGGCTTACATGTCAACTAGTAAGCCTAAAATGATCTTACTAGTGAACTAGTGGCTTCTTTTGTGGCTTACATGTTCACTAGTAAGCGTCACAATGACCTTACTTGTGAACTAGTGAGCGTTTTGTGGCTTACATGTTCACTAGTAAGCCTCAAAATGATCTTACGAGTGAGCTAGTGGGCGTTTTGCGGCTTACATGTTCACTACTAAGCGTCACAATGACCCTACTTGTGAACTACTGTGCGTTTTGTGGCTTACATGTTCACTAGTAAGCGTCAAAATAATCTTACTAGTGAACTAGTGGGCGTTTTGTGGCTTACATGTTCACTAGTAAGCCTCAAAACGATCTTACTAGTGAACTAGTGGGCGTTTTGTGGCTTACATGTTCACGAGTAAGCGTCAAGATGATCTTACTAGTGAACTAGTGGGCGTTTTGCGGCTTGCATGTCAACTAGTAAGCCTCAAAATGATCTAACGAGTGAACTAGTGGGCGTTTTGCGGCTTACATGTCAACAAGTAAGCCTCAAAATGATCTTACTAATGAACTAGTGGGCGTTTTGTGGCTTACATGTTCACTAGTAAGCCTCAAAATGATCTTACCAGTGAACTAGTGGGCATTATGCGGCTTACATGTAAACTAGTAAGCCTAAAATGATCTTACGAGTGAGCTAGTGGGCGTTTTGCGGCTTACATGTCAACTAGTAAGCCTAAAATGATCTTACTAGTGAACTAGTGGCTTCTTTTGTGGCTTACATGTTCACTAGTAAGCGTCACAATGACCTTACTTGTGAACTAGTGAGCGTTTTGTGGCTTACATGTTCACTAGTAAGCCTCAAAATGATCTTACGAGTGAGCTAGTGGGCGTTTTGCGGCTTACATGTTCACTACTAAGCGTCACAATGACCTTACTTGTGAACTACTGTGCGTTTTGTGGCTTAAATGTTCACTAGTAAGCGTCAAAATAATCTTACTAGTGAACTAGTGGGCGTTTTGTGGCTTACATGTTCACTAGTAAGCCTCAAAACGATCTTACTAGTGAACTAGTGGGCGTTTTGTGGCTTACATGTTCACGAGTAAGCGTCAAGATGATCTTACTAGTGAACTAGTGGGCGTTTTGCGGCTTGCATGTCAACTAGTAAGCCTCAAAATGATCTAACGAGTGAACTAGTGGGCGTTTTGCGGCTTACATGTCAACAAGTAAGCCTCAAAATGATCTTACTAATGAACTAGTGGGCGTTTTGTGGCTTACATGTTCACTAGTAAGCCTCAAAATGATCTTACCAGTGAACTAGTGGGCATTATGCGGCTTACATGTCAACTAGTAAGCCTCAAAATGATCTTACTAGTGAACTAGTGGGCACATTTATGGCCTTACATGTTCACTAGTAAGCCTCAAAATGATCTTACCAGTGAACTAGTGGGCGTTTTGCGGCTTACATGTCAACTAGTAAGCCTAAAATGATCTTACGAGTGAGCTAGTGGGCGTTTTGCGGCTTACATGTCAACTAGTAAGCCTAAAATGATCTTACTAGTGAACTAGTGGCTTCTTTTGTGGCTTACATGTTCACTAGTAAGCGTCACAATGACCTTACTTGTGAACTAGTGAGCGTTTTGTGGCTTACATGTTCACTAGTAAGCCTCAAAATGATCTTACGAGTGAGCTAGTGGGCGTTTTGCGGCTTACATGTTCACTACTAAGCGTCACAATGACCTTACTTGTGAACTACTGTGCGTTTTGTGGCTTACATGTTCACTAGTAAGCGTCAAAATAATCTTACTAGTGAACTAGTGGGCGTTTTGTGGCTTACATGTTCACTAGTAAGCCTCAAAACGATCTTACTAGTGAACTAGTGGGCGTTTTGTGGCTTACATGTTCAGGAGTAAGCGTCAAGATGATCTTACTAGTGAACTAGTGGGCGTTTTGCGGCTTGCATGTCAACTAGTAAGCCTCAAAATGATCTAACGAGTGAACTAGTGGGCGTTTTGCGGCTTACATGTCAACAAGTAAGCCTCAAAATGATCTTACTAATGAACTAGTGGGCGTTTTGTGGCTTACATGTTCACTAGTAAGCCTCAAAATGATCTTACCAGTGAACTAGTGGGCATTATGCGGCTTACATGTAAACTAGTAAGCCTAAAATGATCTTACGAGTGAGCTAGTGGGCGTTTTGCGGCTTACATGTCAACTAGTAAGCCTAAAATGATCTTACTAGTGAACTAGTGGCTTCTTTTGTGGCTTACATGTTCACTAGTAAGCGTCACAATGACCTTACTTGTGAACTAGTGAGCGTTTTGTGGCTTACATGTTCACTAGTAAGCCTCAAAATGATCTTACGAGTGAGCTAGTGGGCGTTTTGCGGCTTACATGTTCACTACTAAGCGTCACAATGACCTTACTTGTGAACTACTGTGCGTTTTGTGGCTTAAATGTTCACTAGTAAGCGTCAAAATAATCTTACTAGTGAACTAGTGGGCGTTTTGTGGCTTACATGTTCACTAGTAAGCCTCAAAACGATCTTACTAGTGAACTAGTGGGCGTTTTGTGGCTTACATGTTCACGAGTAAGCGTCAAGATGATCTTACTAGTGAACTAGTGGGCGTTTTGCGGCTTGCATGTCAACTAGTAAGCCTCAAAATGATCTAACGAGTGAACTAGTGGGCGTTTTGCGGCTTACATGTCAACAAGTAAGCCTCAAAATGATCTTACTAATGAACTAGTGGGCGTTTTGTGGCTTACATGTTCACTAGTAAGCCTCAAAATGATCTTACCAGTGAACTAGTGGGCATTATGCGGCTTACATGTCAACTAGTAAGCCTCAAAATGATCTTACTAGTGAACTAGTGGGCACATTTATGGCCTTACATGTTCACTAGTAAGCCTCAAAATGATCTTACCAGTGAACTAGTGGGCATTTTGCGGCTTACATGTCAACTAGTAAGCCTCAAAATGATCTTACTAGTGAACTAGTGGGCACATTTATGGCCTTACATGTTCACTAGTAAGCCTCAAAATGATCTTACTAGTGAACTAGTGGCTTCTTTTGTGGCTTACATGTTCACTAGTAAGCGTCACAATGACCTTACTTGTGAACTAGTGAGTGTTTTGTGGCTTACATGTTCACTAGTAGGCGTCAAAATGATCTTACTAGTGAACTAGTGGGCGTTTTGTGGCTTACATCTTCACTAGTAAGCCTCAAAATGATCTTACTAGAGAACTAGTGGGCATTTTGTGGCTTACATGTCAACTAGTAAGCCTCAAAATGATCTTACTAGTGAATTAGTGGGCACATTTATGGCCTTACATGTTCACTAGTAAGCGTCAAAATGATCTTACTAGTGAACTAGTGGGCACATTTATGGCCTTACATGTTCACTAGTAAGCCTCAAAATGATCTTACTAGTGAACTAGTGGGCGTTTTGTGGCTTACATGTTCACGAGTAAGCGTCAAAATGATCTTACTCGTGAACTAGTGGGCGTTTTGCGGCTTGCATGTCAACTACTAACCGTCAAAATGATCTTACTAGTGAACTAGTGGGCGTTTTGTGGCTTACATCTTCACTAGTAAGCCTCAAAATGATCTTACTAGAGAACTAGTGGGCATTTTGTGGCTTACATGTCAACTAGTAAACCTCAAAATGATCTTACTAGTGAACTCGTGGGCACATTTATGGCCTTACATGTTCACTAGTAAGCGTCAAAATGATCTTACTAGTGAACTACTGGGCACGTTTATGGCCTTAGATGTTCACTAGTAAGCGTGAAAATGATCTTACTAGTCAACTAGTGGGCACATTTATGGCCTTACATGTTCACTAGTAAGCGTCAAAATGATCTTACTAGTGAACTAGTGGGCACGTTTATGGCCTTAGATGTTCACTAGTAAGCGTGAAAAATCTTACTAGTGAACTAGTGGGCGTTTTGCGGCTTACATGTCAACTAGTAAGCCTCAAAATGATCTTACGAGTGAGCTAGTGGGCGTTTTGCGGCTTACATGTTCACTAGTAAGCGTCACAATGACCTTACTTGTGAACTAGTGAGCGTTTTGTGGCTTACATGTTCACTAGTAAGCATCAAAATGATCTTACTAGTGAACTAGTGGGCGTTTTGTGGCTTACATGTTCAATAGTAAGCCTCAAAATGATCTTACTAGTGAACTAGTGGGCGTTTTGTGGCTTACATGTCAAATAGCAAGCCTCAAAATGATCTTACTAGTGAACTAATGGGCACATTTATGGCCTTACATGTTCACTAGTAAGCCTCAAAATGATCTTACCAGTGAACTAGTGGGCATTTTGCGGCTTACGTGTCAACTAGTAAGCCTGAAAACGATCTTACTAGTGAACTAGTGGCTTCTTTTGTGGCTTACATGTTCACTAGTAAGCGTCACAATGACCTTACTTGTGAACTAGTGAGTGTTTTGTGGCTTACATGTTCACTAGTAGGCGTCAAAATGATCTTACCAGTGAACTAGTGGGCGTTTTGTGGCTTACATCTTCACTAGTAAGCCTCAAAATGATCTTACTAGAGAACTAGTGGGCATTTTGTGGCTTACATGTCAACTAGTAAGCCTCAAAATGATCTTACTATTGAATTAGTGGGCACATTTATGGCCTTACATGTTCACTAGTAAGCGTCAAAATGATCTTACTAGTGAACTAGTGGGCACATTTATGGCCTTACATGTTCACTAGTAAGCCTCAAAATGATCTTACTAGTGAACTAGTGGGCGTTTTGTGGCTTACATGTTCACGAGTAAGCGTCTAAATGATCTTACTAGTGAACTAGTGGGCGTTTTGCGGCTTGCATGTCAACTAGTAACCGTCAAAATGATCTTACTCGTGAACTAGTGGGCGTTTTGTGGCTTACATCTTCACTAGTAAGCCTCAAAATGATCTTACTAGTGAACTCGTGGGCACATTTATGGCCTTACATGTTCACTAGTAAGCGTCAAAATGATCTTACTAGTGAACTACTGGGCACGTTTATGGCCTTAGATGTTCACTAGTAAGCGTGAAAATGATCTTACTAGTGAACTAGTGGGCGTTTTGCGGCTTACATGTCAACTAGTAAGCCTCAGAATGATCTTACGAGTGAGCTAGTGGGCGTTTTGCGGCTTACATGTTCACTAGTAAGCGTCACAATGACCTTACTTGTGAACTAGTGAGCGTTTTGTGGCTTACATGTTCACTAGTAAGCCTCAAAATGATATTACTAGTGAACTAGTGGGCGTTTTGTGGCTTACATGTTCACTAGTAAGCCTCAAAATGATCTTACTAGTGAACTAGTGGGCGTTTTGTGGCTTACATGTCAAATAGCAAGCCTCAAAATGATCTTACTAGTGAACTAATGGGCACATTTATTGCCTTACATGTTCACTAGTAAGCGTCAAAATGATCTTACTAGTAAACTAGTGGGCGTTTTGTGGCTTACATCTTCACTCGTAAGCCTCAAAATGATCTTACTAGTGAACTAGTGGGCGTTTTGTGGCTTACATGTCAACTAGTAAGCCTCAAAATGATCTTACTAGTGAACTAGTGGGCACATTTATGGCCTTACATGTTCACTAGTAAGCCTCAAAATGATCTTACCAGTGAACTAGTGGGCATTTTGCGGCTTACATGTCAACTAGTAAGCCTCAAAATGATCTTACTAGTGAACTAGTGGGCACATTTATGGCCTTACATGTTCACTAGTAAGCGTCAAAATGATCTTACTAGTGAACTACTGGGCACGTTTATGGCCTTAGATGTTCACTAGTAAACGTGAAAATGATCTTACTAGTCAACTAGTGGGCACATTTATGGCCTTACATGTTCACTAGTAAGCGTCAAAATGATCTTACTAGTGAACTAGTGGGCACGTTTATGGCCTTAGATGTTCACTAGTAAGCGTGAAAAATCTTACTAGTGAACTAGTGGGCGTTTTGCGGCTTACATGTCAACTAGTAAGCCTCAAAATGATCTTACGAGTGAGCTAGTGGGCGTTTTGCGGCTTACATGTTCACTAGTAAGCGTCACAATGACCTTACTTGTGAACTAGTGAGCGTTTTGTGGCTTACATGTTCACTAGTAAGCATCAAAATGATCTTACTAGTGAACTAGTGGGCGTTTTGTGGCTTACATGTTCAATAGTAAGCCTCAAAATGATCTTACTAGTGAACTAGTGGGCGTTTTGTGGCTTACATGTCAAATAGCAAGCCTCAAAATGATCTTACTAGTGAACTAATGGGCACATTTATGGCCTTACATGTTCACTAGTAAGCCTCAAAATGATCTTACCAGTGAACTAGTGGGCATTTTGCGGCTTACGTGTCAACTAGTAAGCCTGAAAACGATCTTACTAGTGAACTAGTGGCTTCTTTTGTGGCTTACATGTTCACTAGTAAGCGTCACAATGACCTTACTTGTGAACTAGTGAGTGTTTTGTGGCTTACATGTTCACTAGTAGGCGTCAAAATGATCTTACCAGTGAACTAGTGGGCGTTTTGTGGCTTACATCTTCACTAGTAAGCCTCAAAATGATCTTACTAGAGAACTAGTGGGCATTTTGTGGCTTACATGTCAACTAGTAAGCCTCAAAATGATCTTACTATTGAATTAGTGGGCACATTTATGGCCTTACATGTTCACTAGTAAGCGTCAAAATGATCTTACTAGTGAACTAGTGGGCACATTTATGGCCTTACATGTTCACTAGTAAGCCTCAAAATGATCTTACTAGTGAACTAGTGGGCGTTTTGTGGCTTACATGTTCACGAGTAAGCGTCTAAATGATCTTACTAGTGAACTAGTGGGCGTTTTGCGGCTTGCATGTCAACTAGTAACCGTCAAAATGATCTTACTCGTGAACTAGTGGGCGTTTTGTGGCTTACATCTTCACTAGTAAGCCTCAAAATGATCTTACTAGTGAACTCGTGGGCACATTTATGGCCTTACATGTTCACTAGTAAGCGTCAAAATGATCTTACTAGTGAACTACTGGGCACGTTTATGGCCTTAGATGTTCACTAGTAAGCGTGAAAATGATCTTACTAGTGAACTAGTGGGCGTTTTGCGGCTTACATGTCAACTAGTAAGCCTCAGAATGATCTTACGAGTGAGCTAGTGGGCGTTTTGCGGCTTACATGTTCACTAGTAAGCGTCACAATGACCTTACTTGTGAACTAGTGAGCGTTTTGTGGCTTACATGTTCACTAGTAAGCATCAAAATGATATTACTAGTGAACTAGTGGGCGTTTTGTGGCTTACATGTTCACTAGTAAGCCTCAAAATGATCTTACTAGTGAACTAGTGGGCGTTTTGTGGCTTACATGTCAAATAGCAAGCCTCAAAATGATCTTACTAGTGAACTAATGGGCACATTTATTGCCTTACGTGTTCACTAGTAAGCGTCAAAATGATCTTACTAGTAAACTAGTGGGCGTTTTGTGGCTTACATCTTCACTCGTAAGCCTCAAAATGATCTTACTAGTGAACTAGTGGGCGTTTTGTGGCTTACATGTCAACTAGTAAGCCTCAAAATGATCTTACTAGTGAACTAGTGGGCACATTTATGGCCTTACATGTTCACTAGTAAGCCTCAAAATGATCTTACCAGTGAACTAGTGGGCATTTTGCGGCTTACATGTCAACTAGTAAGCCTCAAAATGATCTTACTAGTGAACTAGTGGGCACATTTATGGCCTTACATGTTCACTAGTAAGCGTCAAAATGATCTTACTAGTGAACTAGTGGGCACGTTTATGGCCTTAGATGTTCACTAGTAAGCGTGAAAATGATCTTACTAGTGAACTAGTGGGCGTTTTGCGGCTTACATGTCAACTAGTAAGCCTAAAATGATCTTACGAGTGAGCTAGTGGGCGTTTTGCGGCTTACATGTCAACTAGTAAGCCTAAAATGATCTTACTAGTGAACTAGTGGCTTCTTTTGTGGCTTACATGTTCACTAGTAAGCGTCACAATGACCTTACTTGTGAACTAGTGAGCGTTTTGTGGCTTACATGTTCACTAGTAAGCCTCAAAATGATCTTACGAGTGAGCTAGTGGGCGTTTTGCGGCTTACATGTTCACTACTAAGCGTCACAATGACCTTACTTGTGAACTACTGTGCGTTTTGTGGCTTACATGTTCACTAGTAAGCGTCAAAATAATCTTACTAGTGAACTAGTGGGCGTTTTGTGGCTTACATGTTCACTAGTAAGCCTCAAAACGATCTTACTAGTGAACTAGTGGGCGTTTTGTGGCTTACATGTTCACGAGTAAGCGTCAAGATGATCTTACTAGTGAACTAGTGGGCGTTTTGCGGCTTGCATGTCAACTAGTAAGCCTCAAAATGATCTAACGAGTGAACTAGTGGGCGTTTTGCGGCTTACATGTCAACAAGTAAGCCTCAAAATGATCTTACTAATGAACTAGTGGGCGTTTTGTGGCTTACATGTTCACTAGTAAGCCTCAAAATGATCTTACCAGTGAACTAGTGGGCATTATGCGGCTTACATGTAAACTAGTAAGCCTAAAATGATCTTACGAGTGAGCTAGTGGGCGTTTTGCGGCTTACATGTCAACTAGTAAGCCTAAAATGATCTTACTAGTGAACTAGTGGCTTCTTTTGTGGCTTACATGTTCACTAGTAAGCGTCACAATGACCTTACTTGTGAACTAGTGAGCGTTTTGTGGCTTACATGTTCACTAGTAAGCCTCAAAATGATCTTACGAGTGAGCTAGTGGGCGTTTTGCGGCTTACATGTTCACTACTAAGCGTCACAATGACCTTACTTGTGAACTACTGTGCGTTTTGTGGCTTAAATGTTCACTAGTAAGCGTCAAAATAATCTTACTAGTGAACTAGTGGGCGTTTTGTGGCTTACATGTTCACTAGTAAGCCTCAAAACGATCTTACTAGTGAACTAGTGGGCGTTTTGTGGCTTACATGTTCACGAGTAAGCGTCAAGATGATCTTACTAGTGAACTAGTGGGCGTTTTGCGGCTTGCATGTCAACTAGTAAGCCTCAAAATGATCTAACGAGTGAACTAGTGGGCGTTTTGCGGCTTACATGTCAACAAGTAAGCCTCAAAATGATCTTACTAATGAACTAGTGGGCGTTTTGTGGCTTACATGTTCACTAGTAAGCCTCAAAATGATCTTACCAGTGAACTAGTGGGCATTATGCGGCTTACATGTCAACTAGTAAGCCTCAAAATGATCTTACTAGTGAACTAGTGGGCACATTTATGGCCTTACATGTTCACTAGTAAGCCTCAAAATGATCTTACCAGTGAACTAGTGGGCGTTTTGCGGCTTACATGTCAACTAGTAAGCCTAAAATGATCTTACGAGTGAGCTAGTGGGCGTTTTGCGGCTTACATGTCAACTAGTAAGCCTAAAATGATCTTACTAGTGAACTAGTGGCTTCTTTTGTGGCTTACATGTTCACTAGTAAGCGTCACAATGACCTTACTTGTGAACTAGTGAGCGTTTTGTGGCTTACATGTTCACTAGTAAGCCTCAAAATGATCTTACGAGTGAGCTAGTGGGCGTTTTGCGGCTTACATGTTCACTACTAAGCGTCACAATGACCTTACTTGTGAACTACTGTGCGTTTTGTGGCTTACATGTTCACTAGTAAGCGTCAAAATAATCTTACTAGTGAACTAGTGGGCGTTTTGTGGCTTACATGTTCACTAGTAAGCCTCAAAACGATCTTACTAGTGAACTAGTGGGCGTTTTGTGGCTTACATGTTCACGAGTAAGCGTCAAGATGATCTTACTAGTGAACTAGTGGGCGTTTTGCGGCTTGCATGTCAACTAGTAAGCCTCAAAATGATCTAACGAGTGAACTAGTGGGCGTTTTGCGGCTTACATGTCAACAAGTAAGCCTCAAAATGATCTTACTAATGAACTAGTGGGCGTTTTGTGGCTTACATGTTCACTAGTAAGCCTCAAAATGATCTTACCAGTGAACTAGTGGGCATTATGCGGCTTACATGTAAACTAGTAAGCCTAAAATGATCTTACGAGTGAGCTAGTGGGCGTTTTGCGGCTTACATGTCAACTAGTAAGCCTAAAATGATCTTACTAGTGAACTAGTGGCTTCTTTTGTGGCTTACATGTTCACTAGTAAGCGTCACAATGACCTTACTTGTGAACTAGTGAGCGTTTTGTGGCTTACATGTTCACTAGTAAGCCTCAAAATGATCTTACGAGTGAGCTAGTGGGCGTTTTGCGGCTTACATGTTCACTACTAAGCGTCACAATGACCTTACTTGTGAACTACTGTGCGTTTTGTGGCTTAAATGTTCACTAGTAAGCGTCAAAATAATCTTACTAGTGAACTAGTGGGCGTTTTGTGGCTTACATGTTCACTAGTAAGCCTCAAAACGATCTTACTAGTGAACTAGTGGGCGTTTTGTGGCTTACATGTTCACGAGTAAGCGTCAAGATGATCTTACTAGTGAACTAGTGGGCGTTTTGCGGCTTGCATGTCAACTAGTAAGCCTCAAAATGATCTAACGAGTGAACTAGTGGGCGTTTTGCGGCTTACATGTCAACAAGTAAGCCTCAAAATGATCTTATTAATGAACTAGTGGGCGTTTTGTGGCTTACATGTTCACTAGTAAGCCTCAAAATGATCTTACCAGTGAACTAGTGGGCATTATGCGGCTTACATGTCAACTAGTAAGCCTCAAAATGATCTTACTAGTGAACTAGTGGGCACATTTATGGCCTTACATGTTCACTAGTAAGCCTCAAAATGATCTTACCAGTGAACTAGTGGGCATTTTGCGGCTTACATGTCAACTAGTAAGCCTCAAAATGATCTTACTAGTGAACTAGTGGGCACATTTATGGCCTTACATGTTCACTAGTAAGCCTCAAAATGATCTTACTAGTGAACTAGTGGCTTCTTTTGTGGCTTACATGTTCACTAGTAGGCGTCAAAATGATCTTACTAGTGAACTAGTGGGCGTTTTGTGGCTTACATCTTCACTAGTAAGCCTCAAAATGATCTTACTAGAGAACTAGTGGGCATTTTGTGGCTTACATGTCAACTAGTAAGCCTCAAAATGATCTTACTAGTGAATTAGTGGGCACATTTATGGCCTTACATGTTCACTAGTAAGCGTCAAAATGATCTTACTAGTGAACTAGTGGGCACATTTATGGCCTTACATGTTCACTAGTAAGCCTCAAAATGATCTTACTAGTGAACTAGTGGGCGTTTTGTGGCTTACATGTTCACGAGTAAGCGTCAAAATGATCTTACTCGTGAACTAGTGGGCGTTTTGCGGCTTGCATGTCAACTACTAACCGTCAAAATGATCTTACTAGTGAACTAGTGGGCGTTTTGTGGCTTACATCTTCACTAGTAAGCCTCAAAATGATCTTACTAGAGAACTAGTGGGCATTTTGTGGCTTACATGTCAACTAGTAAACCTCAAAATGATCTTACTAGTGAACTCGTGGGCACATTTATGGCCTTACATGTTCACTAGTAAGCGTCAAAATGATCTTACTAGTGAACTACTGGGCACGTTTATGGCCTTAGATGTTCACTAGTAAGCGTGAAAATGATCTTACTAGTGAACTAGTGGGCGTTTTGCGGCTTACATGTGAACTAGTAAGCCTCAGAATGATCTTACGAGTGAGCTCGTGGGCGTTTTGCGGCTTACATGTTCACTAGTAAGCGTCACAATGACCTTACTTGTGAACTAGTGAGCGTTTTGTGGCTTACATGTTCACTAGTAAGCATCAAAATGATATTACTAGTGAACTAATGGGCGTTTTGTGGCTTACATGTTCACTAGTAAGCCTCAAAATGATCTTACTAGTGAACTAGTGGGCGTTTTGTGGCTTACATGTCAAATAGCAAGCCTCAAAATGATCTTACTAGTGAACTAATGGGCACATTTATTGCCTTACGTGTTCACTAGTAAGCGTCAAAATGATCTTACTAGTAAACTAGTGGGCGATTTGTGGCGTACATCTTCACTCGTAAGCCTCAAAATGATCTTACTAGTGAACTAGTGGGCGTTTTGTGGCTTACATGTCAACTAGTAAGCCTCAAAATGATCTTACTAGTGAACTAGTGGGCACATTTATGGCCTTACATGTTCACTAGTAAGCCTCAAAATGATCTTACCAGTGAACTAGTGGGCATTTTGCGGCTTACATGTCAACTAGTAAGCCTCAAAATGATCTTACTAGTGAACTAGTGGGCGTTTTGTGGCTTACATGTTCACTAGTAAGCCTCAAAATGATCTTACTAGTGAACTAGTGGGCGTTTTGTGTCTTACATGTCAAATAGCAAGCCTCAAAATGATCTTACTAGTGAACTAGTGGGCGTTTTGCGGCTTGCATGTCAACTAGTAAGCGTCAAAATGATCTTAATAGTGAACTAGTGGGCGTTTTGTGGCTTACATGTTCACGAGTAAGCCTCAAAATGATCTTACTAGAGAACTAGTGGGCGTTTTGTGTCTTACATGTCAAATAGCAAGCCTCAAAATGATCTTACTAGTGAACTAGTGGGCGTTTTGCGGCTTGCATGTCAACTAGTAAGCGTCAAAATGATCTTAATAGTGAACTAGTGGGCGTTTTGTGGCTTACATCTTCACTAGTAAGCCTCAAAATGATCTTACTAGAGAACTAGTGGGCATTTTGTGGCTTACATGTCAACTAGTAAGCCTCAAAATGATCTTACTAGTGAACTAGTGGGCACATTTATGGCCTTACATGTTCACTAGTAAGCGTCAAAATGATCTTACTAGTGAACTAGTGGGCACGTTTATGGCCTTAGATGTTCACTAGTAAGCGTGAAAATGATCTTACTAGTGAACTAGTGGGCGTTTTGCGGCTTACATGTCAACTAGTAAGCCTCAAAATGATCTTACGAGTGAGCTAGTGGGCGTTTTGCGGCTTACATGTTCACTAGTAAGCGTCACAATGACCTTACTTGTGAACTAGTGAGCGTTTTGTGGCTTACATGTTCACTAGTAAGCATCAAAATGATCTTACTAGTGGGCGTTTTGTGGCTTACATATTCACTAGTAAGCCTCAAAATGATCTTACTAGTGAACTATTGGGCGTTTTGTGGCTTACATGTCAAATAGCAAGCCTCAAAATGATCTTACTAGTGAACTAATGGGCACATTTATGGCCTTACATGTTCACTAGTAAGCCTCAAAATGATCTTACCAGTGAACTAGTGGGCATTTTGCGGCTTACGTGTCAACTAGTAAGCCTGAAAACGATCTTACGAGTGAGCTAGTGGGCGTTTTGCGGCTTACATGTTCACTACTAAGCGTCACAATGACCTTACTTGTGAACTACTGTGCGTTTTGTGGCTTACATCTTCACTCGTAAGCCTCAAAATGATCTTACTAGTGAACTAGTGGGCGTTTTGTGGCTTACATGTTCACTAGTAAACCTCAAAATGATCTTACTAGTGAACTCGTGGGCACATTTATGGCCTTACATGTTCACTAGTAAGCCTCAAAATGATCTTACCAGTGAACTAGTGGGCATTTTGCGGCTTACATGTCAACTAGTAAGCCTCAAAATGATCTTACTAGTGAACTAGTGGGCGTTTTCCGGCTTACATGTCAACTAGTAAGCCTCAGAATGATCTTACGAGTGAGCTAGTGGGCGTTTTGCGGCTTACATGTTCACTAGTAAGCGTCACAATGACCTTACTTGTGAACTAGTGAGCGTTTTGTGGCTTACATGTTCACTAGTAAGCGTCAAAATGATGTTACTAGTGAACTAATGGGCACATTTATTGCCTTACGTGTTCACTAGTAAGCATCAAAATGATCTTACTAGTAAACTAGTGGGCGTTTTGTGGCTTACATCTTCACTCGTAAGCCTCAAAATGATCTTACTAGTGAACTAGTGGGCGTTTTGTGGCTTACATGTCAACTAGTAAGCCTCAAAATGATCTTACTAGTGAACTAGTGGGCACATTTATGGCCTTACATGTTCACTAGTAAGCCTCAAAATGATCTTACCAGTGAACTAGTGGGCATTTTGCGGCTTACATGTCAACTAGTAAGCCTCAAAATGATCTTACTAGTGAACTAGTGGGCACATTTATGGCCTTACATGTTCACTAGTAAGCGTCAAAATGATCTTACTAGTGAACTAGTGGGCACGTTTATGGCCTTAGATGTTCACTAGTAAGCGTGAAAATGATCTTACTAGTGAACTAGTGGGCGTTTTGCGGCTTACATGTCAACTAGTAAGCCTAAAATGATCTTACGAGTGAGCTAGTGGGCGTTTTGCGGCTTACATGTCAACTAGTAAGCCTAAAATGATCTTACTAGTGAACTAGTGGCTTCTTTTGTGGCTTACATGTTCACTAGTAAGCGTCACAATGACCTTACTTGTGAACTAGTGAGCGTTTTGTGGCTTACATGTTCACTAGTAAGCCTCAAAATGATCTTACGAGTGAGCTAGTGGGCGTTTTGCGGCTTACATGTTCACTACTAAGCGTCACAATGACCTTACTTGTGAACTACTGTGCGTTTTGTGGCTTACATGTTCACTAGTAAGCGTCAAAATAATCTTACTAGTGAACTAGTGGGCGTTTTGTGGCTTACATGTTCACTAGTAAGCCTCAAAACGATCTTACTAGTGAACTAGTGGGCGTTTTGTGGCTTACATGTTCACGAGTAAGCGTCAAGATGATCTTACTAGTGAACTAGTGGGCGTTTTGCGGCTTGCATGTCAACTAGTAAGCCTCAAAATGATCTAACGAGTGAACTAGTGGGCGTTTTGCGGCTTACATGTCAACAAGTAAGCCTCAAAATGATCTTACTAATGAACTAGTGGGCGTTTTGTGGCTTACATGTTCACTAGTAAGCCTCAAAATGATCTTACCAGTGAACTAGTGGGCATTATGCGGCTTACATGTAAACTAGTAAGCCTAAAATGATCTTACGAGTGAGCTAGTGGGCGTTTTGCGGCTTACATGTCAACTAGTAAGCCTAAAATGATCTTACTAGTGAACTAGTGGCTTCTTTTGTGGCTTACATGTTCACTAGTAAGCGTCACAATGACCTTACTTGTGAACTAGTGAGCGTTTTGTGGCTTACATGTTCACTAGTAAGCCTCAAAATGATCTTACGAGTGAGCTAGTGGGCGTTTTGCGGCTTACATGTTCACTACTCAGCGTCACAATGACCTTACTTGTGAACTACTGTGCGTTTTGTGGCTTAAATGTTCACTAGTAAGCGTCAAAATAATCTTACTAGTGAACTAGTGGGCGTTTTGTTGCTTACATGTTCACTAGTAAGCCTCAAAACGATCTTACTAGTGAACTAGTGGGCGTTTTGTGGCTTACATGTTCACGAGTAAGCGTCAAGATGATCTTACTAGTGAACTAGTGGGCGTTTTGCGGCTTGCATGTCAACTAGTAAGCCTCAAAATGATCTAACGAGTGAACTAGTGGGCGTTTTGCGGCTTACATGTCAACAAGTAAGCCTCAAAATGATCTTACTAATGAACTAGTGGGCGTTTTGTGGCTTACATGTTCACTAGTAAGCCTCAAAATGATCTTAACAGTGAACTAGTGGGCATTATGCGGCTTACATGTCAACTAGTAAGCCTCAAAATGATCTTACTAGTGAACTAGTGGGCACATTTATGGCCTTACATGTTCACTAGTAAGCCTCAAAATGATCTTACCAGTGAACTAGTGGGCATTTTGCGGCTTACATGTCAACTAGTAAGCCTCAAAATGATCTTACTAGTGAACTAGTGGGCACATTTATGGCCTTACATGTTCACTAGTAAGCCTCAAAATGATCTTACTAGTGAACTAGTGGCTTCTTTTGTGGCTTACATGTTCACTAGTAAGCGTCACAATGACCTTACTTGTGAACTAGTGAGTGTTTTGTGGCTTACATGTTCACTAGTAGGCGTCAAAATGATCTTACTAGTGAACTAGTGGGCGTTTTGTGGCTTACATCTTCACTAGTAAGCCTCAAAATGATCTTACTAGAGAACTAGTGGGCATTTTGTGGCTTACATGTCAACTAGTAAGCCTCAAAATGATCTTACTAGTGAATTAGTGGGCACATTTATGGCCTTACATGTTCACTAGTAAGCGTCAAAATGATCTTACTAGTGAACTAGTGGGCACATTTATGGCCTTACATGTTCACTAGTAAGCCTCAAAATGATCTTACTAGTGAACTAGTGGGCGTTTTGTGGCTTACATGTTCACGAGTAAGCGTCAAAATGATCTTACTCGTGAACTAGTGGGCGTTTTGCGGCTTGCATGTCAACTACTAACCGTCAAAATGATCTTACTAGTGAACTAGTGGGCGTTTTGTGGCTTACATCTTCACTAGTAAGCCTCAAAATGATCTTACTAGAGAACTAGTGGGCATTTTGTGGCTTACATGTCAACTAGTAAACCTCAAAATGATCTTACTAGTGAACTCGTGGGCACATTTATGGCCTTACATGTTCACTAGTAAGCGTCAAAATGATCTTACTAGTGAACTACTGGGCAAGTTTATGGCCTTAGATGTTCACTAGTAAGCGTGAAAATGATCTTACTAGTGAACTAGTGGGCGTTTTGCGGCTTACATGTCAACTAGTAAGCCTCAGAATGATCTTACGAGTGAGCTTGTGGGCGTTTTGCGGCTTACATGTTCACTAGTAAGCGTCACAATGACCTTACTTGTGAACTAGTGAGCGTTTTGTGGCTTACATGTTCACTAGTAAGCATCAAAATGATATTACTAGTGAACTAGTGGGCGTTTTGTGGCTTACATGTTCACTAGTAAGCCTCAAAATGATCTTACTAGTGAACTAGTGGGCGTTTTGTGGCTTACATGTCAAATAGCAAGCCTCAAAATGATCATACTAGTGAACTAATGGGCACATTTATTGCCTTACGTGTTCACTAGTAAGCGTCAAAATGATCTTACTAGTAAACTAGTGGGCGATTTGTGGCTTACATCTTCACTCGTAAGCCTCAAAATGATCTTACTAGTGAACTAGTGGGCGTTTTGTGGCTTACATGTCAACTAGTAAGCCTCAAAATGATCTTACTAGTGAACTAGTGGGCACATTTATGGCCATACATGTTCACTAGTAAGCCTCAAAATGATCTTACCAGTGAACTAGTGGGCATTTTGCGGCTTACATGTCAACTAGTAAGCCTCAAAATGATCTTACTAGTGAACTAGTGGGCGTTTTGTGGCTTACATGTTCACTAGTAAGCCTCAAAATGATCTTACTAGTGAACTAGTGGGCGTTTTGTGTCTTACATGTCAAATAGCAAGCCTCAAAATGATCTTACTAGTGAACTAGTGGGCGTTTTGCGGCTTGCATGTCAACTAGTGAGCGTCAAAATGATCTTAATAGTGAACTAGTGGGCGTTTTGTGGCTTACATGTTCACTAGTAAGCCTCAAAATGATCTTACTAGAGAACTAGTGGGCGTTTTGTGTCTTACATGTCAAATAGCAAGCCTCAAAATGATCTTACTAGTGAACTAGTGGGCGTTTTGCGGCTTGCATGTCAACTAGTAAGCGTCAAAATGATCTTAATAGTGAACTAGTGGGCGTTTTGTGGCTTACATCTTCACTAGTAAGCCTCAAAATGATCTTACTAGAGAACTAGTGGGCATTTTGTGGCTTACATGTCAACTAGTAAGCCTCAAAATGATCTTACTAGTGAACTAGTGGGCACATTTATGGCCTTACATGTTCACTAGTAAGCGTCAAAATGATCTTACTAGTGAACTAGTGGGCACGTTTATGGCCTTAGATGTTCACTAGTAAGCGTGAAAATGATCTTACTAGTGAACTAGTGGGCGTTTTGCGGCTTACATGTCAACTAGTAAGCCTCAAAATGATCTTACGAGTGAGCTAGTGGGCGTTTTGCGGCTTACATGTTCACTAGTAAGCGTCACAATGACCTTACTTGTGAACTAGTGAGCGTTTTGTGGCTTACATGTTCACTAGTAAGCATCAAAATGATCTTACTAGTGAACTAGTGGGCGTTTTGTGGCTTACATGTTCACTAGTAAGCCTCAAAATGATCTTACTAGTGAACTATTGGGCGTTTTGTGGCTTACATGTCAAATAGCAAGCCTCAAAATGATCTTACTAGTGAACTAATGGGCACATTTATGGCCTTACATGTTCACTAGTAAGCCTCAAAATGATCTTACCAGTGAACTAGTGGGCATTTTGCGGCTTACGTGTCAACTAGTAAGCCTGAAAACGATCTTACGAGTGAGCTAGTGGGCGTTTTGCGGCTTACATGTTCACTACTAAGCGTCACAATGACCTTACTTGTGAACTACTGTGCGTTTTGTGGCTTACATGTTCACTAGTAAGCGTCAAAATAATCTTACTAGTGAACTAGTGGGCGTTTTGTGGCTTACATGTCAAATAGCAAGCCTCAAAATGATCTTACTAGTGAACTAATGGGCACATTTATTGCCTTACGTGTTCACTAGTAAGCGTCAAAATGATCTTACTAGTAAACTAGTGGGCGTTTTGTGGCTTACATCTTCACTCGTAAGCCTCAAAATGATCTTACTAGTGAACTAGTGGGCGTTTTGTGGCTTACATGTCAACTAGTAAGCCTCAAAATGATCTTACCAGTGAACTAGTGGGATTTTGCGGCTTACATGTCAACTAGTAAGCCTCAAAATGATCTTACTAGTGAACTAGTGGGCGTTTTGTGGCTTACATGTTCACTAGTAAGCCTCAAAATGATCTTACTAGTGAACTAGTGGGCGTTTTGTGTCTTACATGTCAAATAGCAAGCCTCAAAATGATCTTACTAGTGAACTAATGGGCACATTTATGGCCTTACGTGTTCACTAGTAAGCGTCAAAATGATCTTACTAGTAAACTAGTGGGCACATTTAGGGCCTTACATGTTCACTAGTAAGCCTCAAAATGATCTTACTAGTGAACTAGTGGGCGTTTTGTGGCTTACATGTTCACGGGTAAGCGTCAAAATGATCTTACTAGTGAACTAGTGGGCGTTTTGTGGCTTACATGTCAAATAGCAAGCCTCAAAATGATCTTACTAGTGAACTAGTGGGCGTTTTGTGTCTTACATGTCAAATAGCAAGCCTCAAAATGATCTTACTAGTGAACTAATGGGCACATTTATTGCCTTACGTGTTCACTAGTAAGCGTCAAAATGATCTTACTAGTAAACCAGTGGGCGTTTTGTGGCTTACATCTTCACTCGTAAGCCTCAAAATGATCTTACTAGTGAACTAGTGGGCGTTTTGTGGCTTACATGTCAACTAGTAAGCCTCAAAATGATCTTACTAGTGAACTAGTGGGCACATTTATGGCCTTACATGTTCACTAGTAAGCCTCAAAATGATCTTACCAGTGAACTAGTGGGCATTTTGCGGCTTACATGTCAACTAGTAAGCCTCAAAATGATCTTACTAGTGAACTAGTGGGCGTTTTGTGGCTTACATGTTCACTAGTAAGCCTCAAAATGATCTTACTAGTGAACTAGTGGGCGTTTTGTGGCTTACATGTTCACGAGTAAGCATCAAAATGATCTTACTAGTGAACTAGTGGGCGTTTTGCGGCTTGCATGTCAACTAGTAAGCGTCAAAATGATCTTAATAGTGAACTAGTGGGCGTTTTGTGGCTTACATCTTCACTAGTAAGCCTCAAAATGATCTTACTAGAGAACTAGTGGCCATTTTGTGGCTTACATGTCAACTAGTAAGCCTCAAAATGATCTTACTAGTGAACTAGTGGGCACATTTATGGCCTTACATGTTCACTAGTAAGCGTCAAAATGATCTTACTAGTGAACTAGTGGGCACGTTTATGGCCTTAGATGTTCACTAGTGAGCGTGAAAATGATCTTACTAGTGAACTAGTGGGCGTTTTGCGGCTTACATGTCAACTAGTAAGCCTCAAAATGATCTTACGAGTGAGCTAGTGGGCGTTTTGCGGCTTACATGTTCACTAGTAAGCGTCACAATGACCTTACTTGTGAACTAGTGAGCGTTTTGTGGCTTACATGTTCACTAGTAGGCGTCAAAATGATCTTACCAGTGAACTAGTGGGCGTTTTGTGGCTTACATCTTCACTAGTAAGCCTCAAAATGATCTTACTAGAGAACTAGTGGGCATTTTGTGGCTTACATGTCAACTAGTAAGCCTCAAAATGATCTTACTAGTGAATTAGTGGGCACATTTATGGCCTTACATGTTCACTAGTAAGCGTCAAAATGATCTTACTAGTGAACTAGTGGGCACATTTATGGCCTTACATGTTCACTAGTAAGCCTCAAAATGATCTTACTAGTGAACTAGTGGGCGTTTTGTGGCTTACATGTTCACGAGTAAGCGTCAAAATGATCTTACTAGTGAACTAGTGGGCGTTTTGCGGCTTGCATGTCAACTAGTAACCGTCAAAATGATCTTACTAGTGAACTAGTGGGCGTTTTGTGGCTTACATCTTCACTAGTAAGCCTCAAAATGATCTTACTAGAGAACTAGTGGGCATTTTGTGGCTTACATGTCAACTAGTAAACCTCAAAATGATCTTACTAGTGAACTCGTGGGCACATTTATGGCCTTACATGTTCACTAGTAAGCGTCAAAATGATCTTACTAGTGAACTAGTGGGCGTTTTGCGGCTTACATGTCAACTAGTAAGCCTCAGAATGATCTTACGAGTGAGCTAGTGGGCGTTTTGCGGCTTACATGTTCACTAGTAAGCGTCACAATGACCTTACTTGTGAACTAGTGAGCGTTTTGTGGCTTACATGTTCACTAGTAAGCATCAAAATGATATTACTAGTGAACTAGTGGGCGTTTTGTGGCTTACATGTTCACTAGTAAGCCTCAAAATGATCTTACTAGTGAACTAGTGGGCGTTTTGTGGCTTACATGTCAAATAGCAAGCCTCAAAATGATCTTACTAGTGAACTAATGGGCACATTTATTGCCTTACGTGTTCACTAGTAAGCGTCAAAATGATCTTACTAGTAAACCAGTGGGCGTTTTGTGGCTTACATCTTCACTCGTAAGCCTCAAAATGATCTTACTAGTGAACTAGTGGGCGTTTTGTGGCTTACATGTCAACTAGTAAGCCTCAAAATGATCTTACTAGTGAACTAGTGGGCACATTTATGGCCTTACATGTTCACTAGTAAGCCTCAAAATGATCTTACCAGTGAACTAGTGGGCATTTTGCGGCTTACATGTCAACTAGTAAGCCTCAAAATGATCTTACTAGTGAACTAGTGGGCGTTTTGTGGCTTACATGTCAAATACCAAGCCTCAAAATGATCTTACTAGTGAACTAATGGGCACATTTATGGCCTTACGTGTTCACTAGTAAGCGTCAAAATGATCTTACTAGTAAACTAGTGGGCGTTTTGTGGCTTACATGTTCACTAGTAAGCCTCAAAATGATCTTACTAGTGAACTAGTGGGCGTTTTGTGGCTTACATGTCAAATAGCAAGCCTCAAAATGATCTTACTAGTGAACTAATGGGCACATTTATGGCCTTACGTGTTCACTAGTAAGCGTCAAAATGATCTTACTAGTGAACTAGTGGGCGTTTTGTGGCTTACATGTTCACTAGTCAGCCTCAAAATGATCTTACTAGTGAACTAGTGGGCGTTTTGTGGCTTACATGTCAAATAGCAAGCCTCAAAATGATCTTACTAGTGAACTAGTGGGCACATTTATGGCCTTACATGTTCACTAGTAAGCCTCAAAATGATCTTACCAGTGAACTAGTGGGCATTTTGCGGCTTACATGTCAACTAGTAAGCCTCAAAATGATCTTACTAGTGAACTAGTGGGCATTTTGTGGCTTACATGTCAACTAGTAAGCCTCAAAATGATCTTACTAGTGAACTGGTGGGCACATTTATGGCCTTACGTGTTCACTAGTAAGCGTCAAAATGATCTTACTAGTAAACTAGTGGGCGTTTTGTGGCTTACATCTTCACTCGTAAGCCTCAAAATGATCTTACTAGTGAACTAGTGGGCGTTTTGTGGCTTACGTGTCAACTAGTAAGCCTCAAAATGATCTTACTAGTGAACTAGTGGGCACATTTATGGCCTTACATGTTCACTAGTAAGCCTCAAAATGATCTTACCAGTGAACTAGTGGGCATTTTGCGGCTTACATGTCAACTAGTAAGCCTCAAAATGATCTTACTAGTGAACTAGTGGGCATTTTGTGGCTTACATGTTCACTAGTAAGCGTCACAATGACCTTACTTGTGAACTAGTGAGCGATTTGTGGCTTACATGTTCACTAGTAAGCATCAAAATGATCTTACTAGTGAACTAGTGGGCGTTTTGTGGCTTACATGTTCACTAGTAAGCCTCAAAATGATCTTACTAGTGAACTAGTGGGCGTTTTGTGGCTTACATGTCAAATAGCAAGCCTCAAAATGATCTTACTAGTGAACTAATGGGCACATTTATGGGCTTACGTGTTCACTAGTAAGTGTCAAAATGATCTTACTAGTAAACTAGTGGGCGTTTTGTGGCTTACATCTTCACTCGTAAGCCTATAAATGATCTTACTAGTGAACTAGTGGGCGTTTTGTGGATTACATGTCAACTAGTAAGCCTCAAAATGATCTTACTAGTGAGCTAGTGGGCACATTTATGGCCTTACATGTTCACTAGTAAGCCTCAAAATGATCTTACCAGTGAACTAGTGGGCATTTTGCGGCTTACATGTCAACTAGTAAGCCTCAAAATGATCTTACTAGTGAACTAGTGGGCACATTTATGGCCTTACATGTTCACTAGTAAGCCTCAAAATGATCTTACCAGTGAACTAGTGGGCATTTTGCGGCTTACATGTCAACTAGTAAGCCTCAAAACGATCTTACTTGTGAACTAGTGGCTTCTTTTGTGGCTTACATGTTCACTAGTAAGCGTCACAATGACCTTACTTGTGAACTAGTGAGTGTTTTGTGGCTTACATGTTCACTAGTAGGCGTCAAAATGATCTTACTAGTGAACTAGTGGGCGTTTTGTGGCTTACATCTTCACTAGTAAGCCTCAAAATGATCTTACTAGAGAACTAGTGGGCATTTTGTGGCTTACATGTCAACTAGTAAGCCTCAAAATGATCTTACTAGTGAATTAGTGGGCACATTTATGGCCTTACATGTTCACTAGTAAACGTCAAAATGATCTTACTAGTGAACTAGTGGGCACATTTATGGCCTTACGTGTTCACTAGTAAGCCTCAAAATGATCTTACTAGTGAACTAGTGGGCGTTTTGTGGCTTACATGTTCACGAGTAAGCGTCAAAATGATCTTACTAGTGAACTAGTGGGCGTTTTGCGGCTTGCATGTCAACTAGTAAGCGTCAAAATGATCTTACTAGTGAACTAGTGGGCGTTTTGTGGCTTACATCTTCACTAGTAAGCCTCAAAATGATCTTACTAGAGAACTAGTGGGCATTTTGTGGCTTACATGTCAACTAGTAAGCCTCAAAATGATCTTACTAGTGAACTAGTGGGCACATTTATGGCCTTACATGTTCACTAGTAAGCGTCAAAATGATCTTACTAGTGAACTAGTGGGCACGTTTATGGCCTTAGATGTTCACTAGTAAGCGTGAAAATGATCTTACTAGTGAACTAGTGGGCGTTTTGCGGCTTACATGTCAACTAGTAAGCCTAAAATGATCTTACGAGTGAGCTAGTGGGCGTTTTGCGGCTTACATGTTCACTAGTAAGCGTCACAATGACCTTACTTGTGAACTAGTGAGCGTTTTGTGGCTTACATGTTCACGAGTAAGCCTCAAAATGATCTTACTAGTGAACTAGTGGGCACATTTATGGCCTTACATGTTTACTAGTAAGCCTCAAAATGATCTTACTAGAGAACTAGTGGGCATTTTGCGGCTTACATGTCAACTAGTAAGCCTCAAAATGATCTTACTAGTGAACTAGTGGGCACATTTATGGCCTTACATGTTCACGAGTAAGCGTCAAAATGATCTTACTAGTGAACTAGTGGGCGTTTTGCGGCTTGCATGTCAACTAGTAAGCGTCAAAATGATCTTACTAGTGAACTAGTGGGCGTTTTGCGGCTTACATGTCAACTAGTAAGCCTCAGAATGATCTTACTAGAGAACTAGTGGGCATTTTGTGTCTTACATGTCAACTAGTAAGCCTCAAAATGATCTTACTAGTGAACTAGTGGGCACATTTATGGCCTTACATGTTCACTAGTAAGCGTCAAAATGATCTTACTAGAGAACTAGTGGGCACGTTTATGGCCTTAGATGTTCACTAGTAAGCCTGAAAATGATCTTACTAGTGACCTAGTGGGCGTTTTGCGGCTTAAATGTCAACTAGTAAGCCTCAAAATGATCTTACGAGTGAGCTAGTGGGCGTTTTGCGGCTTACATGTTCACTACTCAGCGTCACAATGACCTTACTTGTGAACTACTGTGCGTTTTGTGGCTTACATGTTCACTAGTAAGCGTCAAAATAATCTTACTAGTGAACTAGTGGGCGTTTTGTGGCTTACATGTCAAATAGCAAGCCTCAAAATGATCTTACTAGTGAACTAATGGGCACATTTATGGCCTTACGTGTTCACTAGTAAGCGTCAAAATGATCTTACTAGTAAACTAGTGGGCGTTTTGTGGCTTACATCTTCACTCGTAAGCCTCAAAATGATCTTACTAGTGAACTAGTGGGCGTTTTGTGGCTTACATGTCAACTAGTAAGCCTCAAAATGATCTTACTAGTGAACTAGTGGGCACATTTATGGCCTTACATGTTCACTAGTAAGCCTCAAAATGATCTTACCAGTGAACTAGTGGGCATTTTGCGGCTTACATGTCAACTAGTAAGCCTCTAAATGATCTTACTAGTGAACTAGTGGGCATTTTGTGGCTTACATGTCAACTAGTAAGCCTCAAAATGATCTTACTAGTGAACTAGTGGGCACATTTATGGCCTTACATGTTCACTAGTAAGCCTCAAAACGATCTTACTAGTGAACTAGTGGGCGTTTTGTGGCTTACATGTTCACGAGTAAGCGTCAAGATGATCTTACTAGTGAACTAGTGGGCGTTTTGCGGCTTGCATGTCAACTAGTAAGCCTCAAAATGATCTAACGAGTGAACTAGTGGGCGTTTTGCGGCTTACATGTCAACAAGTAAGCCTCAAAATGATCTTACTAATGAACTAGTGGGCGTTTTGTGGCTTACATGTTCACTAGTAAGCGTCAAAATGTTCTTACTAATGAACTAGTGGGCGTTTTGTGGCTTACATGTTCACTAGTAAGCCTCAAAATGATCTTACCAGTGAACTAGTGGGCATTTTGCGGCTTAAATGTCAACTAGTAAGCCTCAAAATGATCTTACTAGTGAACTAGTGGGCATTTTGTGGCTTACATGTTCACTAGTAAGCGTCACAATGACCTTACTTGTGAACTAGTGAGCGATTTGTGGCTTACATGTTCACTAGTAAGCATCAAAATGATCTTACTAGTGAACTAGTGGGCGTTTTGTGGCTTACATGTTCACTAGTAAGCCTCAAAATGATCTTACTAGTGAACTAGTGGGCGTTTTGTGGCTTACATGTCAAATAGCAAGCCTCAAAATGATCTTACTAGTGAACTAATGGGCACATTTATGGACTTACGTGTTCACTAGTAAGTGTCAAAATGATCTTACTAGTAAACTAGTGGGCGTTTTGTGGCTTACATCTTCACTCGTAAGCCTATAAATGATCTTACTAGTGAACTAGTGGGCGTTTTGTGGATTACATGTCAACTAGTAAGCCTCAAAATGATCTTACTAGTGAGCTAGTGGGCACATTTATGGCCTTACATGTTCACTAGTAAGCCTCAAAATGATCTTACCAGTGAACTAGTGGGCATTTTGCGGCTTACATGTCAACTAGTAAGCCTCAAAATGATCTTACTAGTGAACTAGTGGGCACATTTATGGCCTTACATGTTCACTAGTAAGCCTCAAAATGATCTTACCAGTGAACTAGTGGGCATTTTGCGGCTTACATGTCAACTAGTAAGCCTCAAAACGATCTTACTAGTGAACTAGTGGCTTCTTTTGTGGCTTACATGTTCACTAGTAAGCGTCACAATGACCTTACTTGTGAACTAGTGAGTGTTTTGTGGCTTACATGTTCACTAGTAGGCGTCAAAATGATCTTACTAGTGAACTAGTGGGCGTTTTGTGGCTTACATCTTCACTAGTAAGCCTCAAAATGATCTTACTAGAGAACTAGTGGGCATTTTGTGGCTTACATGTCAACTAGTAAGCCTCAAAATGATCTTACTAGTGAATTAGTGGGCACATTTATGGCCTTACATGTTCACTAGTAAACGTCAAAATGATCTTACTAGTGAACTAGTGGGCACATTTATGGCCTTACGTGTTCACTAGTAAGCCTCAAAATGATCTTACTAGTGAACTAGTGGGCGTTTTGTGGCTTACATGTTCACGAGTAAGCGTCAAAATGATCTTACTAGTGAACTAGTGGGCGTTTTGCGGCTTGCATGTCAACTAGTAAGCGTCAAAATGATCTTACTAGTGAACTAGTGGGCGTTTTGTGGCTTACATCTTCACTAGTAAGCCTCAAAATGATCTTACTAGAGAACTAGTGGGCATTTTGTGGCTTACATGTCAACTAGTAAGCCTCAAAATGATCTTACTAGTGAACTAGTGGGCACATTTATGGCCTTACATGTTCACTAGTAAGCGTCAAAATGATCTTACTAGTGAACTAGTGGGCACGTTTATGGCCTTAGATGTTCACTAGTAAGCGTGAAAATGATCTTACTAGTGAACTAGTGGGCGTTTTGCGGCTTACATGTCAACTAGTAAGCCTAAAATGATCTTACGAGTGAGCTAGTGGGCGTTTTGCGGCTTACATGTTCACTAGTAAGCGTCACAACGACCTTACTTGTGAACTAGTGAGCGTTTTGTGGCTTACATGTTCACGAGTAAGCCTCAAAATGATCTTACTAGTGAACTAGTGGGCACATTTATGGCCTTACATGTTTACTAGTAAGCCTCAAAATGATCTTACTAGAGAACTAGTGGGCATTTTGCGGCTTACATGTCAACTAGTAAGCCTCAAAATGATCTTACTAGTGAACTAGTGGGCACATTTATGGCCTTACATGTTCACGAGTAAGCGTCAAAATGATCTTACTAGTGAACTAGTGGGCGTTTTGCGGCTTGCATGTCAACTAGTAAGCGTCAAAATGATCTTACTAGTGAACTAGTGGGCGTTTTGCGGCTTACATGTCAACTAGTAAGCCTCAGAATGATCTTACTAGAGAACTAGTGGGCATTTTGTGTCTTACATGTCAACTAGTAAGCCTCAAAATGATCTTACTAGTGAACTAGTGGGCACATTTATGGCCTTACATGTTCACTAGTAAGCGTCAAAATGATCTTACTAGAGAACTAGTGGGCACGTTTATGGCCTTAGATGTTCACTAGTAAGCGTGAAAATGATCTTACTAGTGACCTAGTGGGCGTTTTGCGGCTTAAATGTCAACTAGTAAGCCTCAAAATGATCTTACGAGTGAGCTAGTGGGCGTTTTGCGGCTTACATGTTCACTACTCAGCGTCACAATGACCTTACTTGTGAACTACTGTGCGTTTTGTGGCTTACATGTTCACTAGTAAGCGTCAAAATAATCTTACTAGTGAAATAGTGGGCGTTTTGTGGCTTACATGTCAAATAGCAAGCCTCAAAATGATCTTACTAGTGAACTAATGGGCACATTTATGGCCTTACGTGTTCACTAGTAAGCGTCAAAATGATCTTACTAGTAAACTAGTGGGCGTTTTGTGGCTTAAATCTTCACTCGTAAGCCTCAAAATGATCTTACTAGTGAACTAGTGGGCGTTTTGTGGCTTACATGTCAACTAGTAAGCCTCAAAATGATCTTACTAGTGAACTAGTGGGCACATTTATGGCCTTACATGTTCACTAGTAAGCCTCAAAATGATCTTACCAGTGAACTAGTTGGCATTTTGCGGCTTACATGTCAACTAGTAAGCCTCTAAATGATCTTACTAGTGAACTAGTGGGCATTTTGTGGCTTACATGTCAACTAGTAAGCCTCAAAATGATCTTACTAGTGAACTAGTGGGCACATTTATGGCCTTACATGTTCACTAGTAAGCCTCAAAACGATCTTACTAGTGAACTAGTGGGCGTTTTGTGGCTTACATGTTCACGAGTAAGCGTCAAGATGATCTTACTAGTGAACTAGTGGGCGTTTTGCGGCTTGCATGTCAACTAGTAAGCCTCAAAATGATCTAACGAGTGAACTAGTGGGCGTTTTGCGGCTTACATGTCAACAAGTAAGCCTCAAAATGATCTTACTAATGAACTAGTGGGCGTTTTGTGGCTTACATGTTCACTAGTAAGCGTCAAAATGACCTTACTAGTGAATTGGTGAGCGTTTTGTGGCTTAAATGTCAACTACTAAGCCTCAAAATGATCTTACTAGTGAACTAGTGGGCGTTTTGTGGCTTACATGTTCACTAGTAAGCCTAAAAATGATCTTACCAGTGAACTAGTGGGCATTTTGCGGCTTACATGTCAACTAGTAAGCCTCAAAATGATCTTACTAGTGAACTAGTGGGCATTTTGTGGCTTACATGTTCACTAGTAAGCGTCACAATGACCTTACTTGTGAACTAGTGAGCGATTTGTGGCTTACATGTTCACTAGTAAGCATCAAAATGATCTTACTAGTGAACTAGTGGGCGTTTTGTGGCTTACATGTCAAATAGCAAGCCTCAAAATGATCTTACTAGTGAACTAATGGGCACATTTATGGGCTTACGTGTTCACTAGTAAGTGTCAAAATGATCTTACTAGTAAACTAGTGGGCGTTTTGTGGCTTACATCTTCACTCGTAAGCCTATAAATGATCTTACTAGTGAACTAGTGGGCGTTTTGTGGATTACATGTCAACTAGTAAGCCTCAAAATGATCTTACTAGTGAGCTAGTGGGCACATTTATGGCCTTACATGTTCACTAGTAAGCCTCAAAATGATCTTACCAGTGAACTAGTGGGCATTTTGCGGCTTACATGTCAACTAGTAAGCCTCAAAATGATCTTACTAGTGAACTAGTGGGCACATTTATGGCCTTACATGTTCACTAGTAAGCCTCAAAATGATCTTACCAGTGAACTAGTGGGCATTTTGCGGCTTACATGTCAACTAGTAAGCCTCAAAACGATCTTACTAGTGAACTAGTGGCTTCTTTTGTGGCTTACATGTTCACTAGTAAGCGTCACAATGACCTTACTTGTGAACTAGTGAGTGTTTTGTGGCTTACATGTTCACTAGTAGGCGTCAAAATGATCTTACTAGTGAACTAGTGGGCGTTTTGTGGCTTACATCTTCACTAGTAAGCCTCAAAATGATCTTACTAGAGAACTAGTGGGCATTTTGTGGCTTACATGTCAACTAGTAAGCCTCAAAATGATCTTACTAGTGAATTAGTGGGCACATTTATGGCCTTACATGTTCACTAGTAAACGTCAAAATGATCTTACTAGTGAACTAGTGGGCACATTTATGGCCTTACATGTTCACTAGTAAGCCTCAAAATGATCTTACTAGTGAACTAGTGGGCGTTTTGTGGCTTACATGTTCACGAGTAAGCGTCAAAATGATCTTACTAGTGAACTAGTGGGCGTTTTGCGGCTTGCATGTCAACTAGTAAGCGTCAAAATGATCTTACTAGTGAACTAATGGGCGTTTTGTGGCTTACATCTTCACTAGTAAGCCTCAAAATGATCTTACTAGAGAACTAGTGGGCATTTTGTGGCTTACATGTCAACTAGTAAGCCTCAAAATCATCTTACTAGTGAACTAGTGGGCACATTTATGGCCTTACATGTTCACTAGTAAGCGTCAAAATGATCTTACTAGTGAACTAGTGGGCACGTTTATGGCCTTAGATGTTCACTAGTAAGCGTGAAAATGATCTTACTAGTGAACTAGTGGGCGTTTTGCGGCTTACATGTCAACTAGTAAGCCTAAAATGATCTTACGAGTGAGCTAGTGGGCGTTTTGCGGCTTACATGTTCACTAGTAAGCGTCACAATGACCTTACTTGTGAACTAGTGAGCGTTTTGTGGCTTACATGTTCACGAGTAAGCCTCAAAATGATCTTACTAGTGAACTAGTGGGCACATTTATGGCCTTACATGTTCACTAGTAAGCCTCAAAATGATCTTACTAGTGAACTAGTGGGCATTTTGCGGCTTACATGTCAACTAGTAAGCCTCAAAATGATCTTACTAGTGAACTAGTGGGCACATTTATGGCCTTACATGTTCACGAGTAAGCGTCAAAATGATCTTACTAGTGAACTAGTGGGCGTTTTGCGGCTTGCATGTCAACTAGTAAGCGTCAAAATGATCTTACTAGTGAACTAGTGGGCGTTTTGTGGCTTACATCTTCACTAGTAAGCCTCAGAATGATCTTACTAGAGAACTAGTGGGCATTTTGTGTCTTACATGTCAACTAGTAAGCCTCAAAATGATCTTACTAGTGAACTAGTGGGCACATTTATGGCCTTACATGTTCACTAGTAAGCGTCAAAATGATCTTACTAGTGAACTAGTGGGCACGTTTATGGCCTTAGATGTTCACTAGTAAGCGTGAAAATGATCTTACTAGTGACCTAGTGGGCGTTTTGCGGCTTACATGTCAACTAGTAAGCCTCAAAATGATCTTACGAGTGAGCTAGTGGGCGTTTTGCGGCTTACATGTTCACTACTCAGCGTCACAATGACCTTACTTGTGAACTACTGTGCGTTTTGTGGCTTACATGTTCACTAGTAAGCGTCAAAATAATCTTACTAGTGAACTAGTGGGCGTTTTGTGGCTTACATGTCAAATAGCAAGCCTCAAAATGATCTTACTAGTGAACTAATGGGCACATTTATGGCCTTACGTGTTCACTAGTAAGCGTCAAAATGATCTTACTAGTAAACTAGTGGGCGTTTTGTGGCTTACATCTTCACTCGTAAGCCTCAAAATGATCTTACTAGTGAACTAGTGGGCGTTTTGTGGCTTACATGTCAACTAGTAAGCCTCAAAATGATCTTACTAGTGAACTAGTGGGCACATTTATGGCCTTACATGTTCACTAGTAAGCCTCAAAATGATCTTACCAGTGAACTAGTGGGCATTTTGCGGCTTACATGTCAACTAGTAAGCCTCAAAATGATCTTACTAGTGAACTAGTGGGCATTTTGTGGCTTACATGTCAACTAGTAAGCATCAAAATGATCTTACTAGTGAACTAGTGGGCACATTTATGGCCTTACGTGTTCACTAGTACGCGTCAAAATGATCTTACTTGTGAACTAGTGGGCGTTTTGCGGCTTGCATGTCAACTAGTAAGCCTCAAAATGATCTTACGAGTGAACTAGTGGGCGTTTTGCGGCTTACATGTCAAGTAAGCCTCAAAATGATCTTAGTAGTGAACTAGTGGGCGTTTTGTGGCTTACATGTTCACTAGTAAGTGTCAAAATGACCTTACTAGTTAACTAGTGAGTGTTTTGTGGCTTACATGTTCACTAGTAGGCGTCAAAATGATCTTACTAGTGAACTAGTGAGCGCTTTGTGGCTTACATGTTCACTAGTAAGCCTCAAAATGATCTTACTAGAGAACTAGTGGGCGTTTTGTGGCTTACATGTCAAATAGCAAGCCTCAAAATGATCTTACTAGTGAATTAGTGGGCACATTTATGGCCTTACGTGTTTACTAGTAAGCGTCAAAATGATCTTACTAGTAAACTAGTGGGCACATTTATGGCCTTACATGTTCACTAGTAAGCCTCAAAATGATGTTACCAGTGAACTAGTGGGCATTTTGCGGCTTACATGTCAACTAGTAAGCCTCAAAATGATCTTACTAGTGAACTAGTGGGCGTTTTGTGGCTTACATGTCAAATAGCAAGCCTCAAAATGATCTTACCAGTGAACTAGTGGGCACATTTATGGCCTTACATGTTCACCAGTAAGCCTCAAAATGATCTTACCAGTGAACTAGTGGGCGTTTTGTGGCTTACATGTTCACGAGTAAGCGTCAAAATGATCTTACTAGTGAACTAGTGGCCGTTTTGCGGCTTACAAGTCAACAAGTAAGCCTCAAAATGATCTTACTAATAAACTAGTGGGCGTTTTGTGGCTTACATGTTCACTAGTAAGCGTCAAAATGACCTTACTAGTGAATTAGTGAGCGTTTTGTGGCCTACATGTCAACGAGTAAGCCTCAAAATGATCTTACTAGTGAATTAGTGGGTACATTTATGGCCTTACATGTTCACTAGTAAGCGTCAAAATGATCTTACCAGCGAACTAGTGGGCGTTTTGCGGCTTGCATGTCAACTAGTAAGCCTCAAAATGATCTTACGAGTGAACTAGTGGGTGTTTTGCGGCTTACATGTCAACAAGTAAGCCTCAACATGATCTTACTAGTGAACTAGTGGGCGTTTTGTGGCTTACATGTTAACTAGTAAGCGTCAAAATGACCTTAGTAGTGAACTAGTGGGCACATTTATGGCCTTACATGTTCATTAGTAAGCATCAAAATGATCTTGCCAGTGAACTAGGGGGCGTTTTGCGGCTTACATGTAAACTAGTAAGCCTCAAAATGATCTTACTAGTGAACTAGTGGGCATTTTGTGGCTTACATGTCAACTAGTAAACCTCAAAATGATCTTACTAGTGAACTAGTGGGCACATTTATGGCCTTAAATGTTCACTAGTAAGCCTCAAAATGATCTTACTAGTGAACTAGTGGGCGTTTTGTGGCTTACATGTTCACGAGTAAGGGTCAAAATGATCTTACTAGTGAACTAGTGGGCGTTTTGCGGCTTGCGTGTCAACTAGCAAGCCTCAAAATGATCTTACGAGTGAACTAGTGGGCGTTTTGCGGCTTACATGTCAACAAGTAAGCCTCAAAATTATCTTACTAATGAACTAGTGGGCGTTTTGCGGTTTACATGTCAACTAGTAAGCCTCACAATGATCTTACTAGTGAACTAGTGGGCATTTTGTGGCTTACATGTCAACTACTAAGCCTCAAAATGACCTTACTAGTGAACTAGTGGGCACATTTATGGCCTTACATGTTCACTAGTAAGCCTCAAAATGATCTTACTAGTGAACTGGTGAGCGTTTTGTGGCTTACATGTTCACTAGTAAGTGTCAAAATGACCTTACTAGTGAACTAGTGAGTGTTTTGTGGCTTACATGTTCACTAGTAGGCCTCAAAATGATCTTACTAGTGAACTAGTGGGCACATTTATGGCCTTACATGTTCACTAGTAAGCCTCATAATGATCTTACCAGTGAACTAGTGGGGGTTTTGCGGCTTACATGTAAACTAGTAAGCCTCAAAATGATCTTAGTAGTGAACTAGTGGGCACATTTATGGCCTTACATGTTCACTAGTAAGCCTCAAAATGATCTTACCAGTGAACTAGTGGGCGTTTTGCGGCTTACATGTAAACTAGTAAGCCTCAAAATGATCTTACTAGTGACCTAGTGGGCATTTTGTGGCTTACATGTCAACTAGTAAGCCTCAAAATGATCTTACTAGTGAACTAGTGGGCACATTTATGGCCTTAAATGTTCACTAGTAAGCCTCAAAATGATCTTACTAGTGAACTAGTGGGCGTTTTGTGGCTTACATGTTCACGAGTAAGGGTCAAAATGATCTTACTAGTGAACTAGTGGGCGTTTTGCGGCTTGCATGTCACTAGTAAGCCTCAAAATGATCTTACGAGTGAACTAGTGGGCGTTTTGCGGCTTACATGTCAACAAGTAAGCCTCAAAATGATCTTACTAATGAACTAGTGGGCGTTTTGCGGTTTACATGCCAACTAGTAAGCCTCACAATGATCTTACTAGTGAACTAGTGGGCATTTTGTGGCTTACATGTCAACTACTAAGCCTCAAAATGATCTTACTAGTGAACTAGTGGGCGTTTTGCGGCTTACATGTCAACTAGTAAGCCTCAAAATGATCTTACCAGTGAACTAGTGGGCACATTTATGGCCTTACATGTTCACCAGTAAGCCTCAAAATGATCTTACCAGTGAACTAGTGGGCGTTTTGTGGCTTACATGTTCACGAGTAAGCGTCAAAATGATCTTACTAGTGAACTAGTGGCCGTTTTGCGGCTTACATGTCAACAAGTAAGCCTCAAAATGATCTTACTAATAAACTAGTGGGCGTTTTGTGGCTTACATGTTCACTAGTAAGCGTCAAAATGACCTTACTAGTGAATTAGTGAGCGTTTTGTGGCTTACATGTCAACGAGTAAGCCTCAAAATGATCTTACTAGTGAACTAGTGGGTACATTTATGGCCTTACATGTTCACTAGTAAGCGTCAAAATGATCTTACCAGTGAACTAGTGGGCGTTTTGCGGCTTGCATGTCAACTAGTAAGCCTCAAAATGATCTTACGAGTGAACTAGTGGGTGTTTTGCGGCTTACATGTCAACAAGTAAGCCTCAAAATGATCTTACTAGTGAACTAGTGGGCGTTTTGTGGCTTACATGTTAACTAGTAAGCGTCAAAATGACCTTAGTAGTGAACTAGTGGGCACATTTATGGCCTTACATGTTCACTAGTAAGCCTCAAAATGATCTTACCAGTGAACTAGTGGGCGTTTTGCGGCTTACATGTAAACTAGTAAGCCTCAAAATGATCTTACTAGTGAACTAGTGGGCATTTTGTGGCTTACATGTCAACTAGTAAGCCTCAAAATGATCTTACTAGTGAACTAGTGGGCACATTTATGGCCTTAAATGTTCACTAGTAAGCCTCAAAATGATCTTACTAGTGAACTAGTGGGCGTTTTGTAGCTTACATGTTCACGAGTAAGGGTCAAAATGATCTTACTAGTGAACTAGTGGGCGTTTTGAGGCTTGCATGTCAACTATTAAGCCTCAAAATGATCTTACGAGTGAACTAGTGGGCGTTTTGCGGCTTACATGTCAACAAGTAAGCCTCAAAATGATCTTACTAATGAACTAGTGGGCGTTTTGCGGTTTACATGTCAACTAGTAAGCCTCACAATGATCTTACTAGTGAACTAGTGGGCATTTTGTGGCTTACATGTCAACTACTAAACCTCAAAATGACCTTACTATTGAACTAGTGGGCACATTTATGGCCTTACATGTTCACTAGTAAGCCTCAAAATGATCTTACTAGTGAACTAGTGAGCGTTTTGTGGCTTACATGTTCACTAGTAAGTGTCAAAATGACCTTACTAGTGAACTAGTGAGTGTTTTGTGGCTTACATGTTCACTAGTAGGCCTCAAAATGATCTTACTAGTGAACTAGTGGGCGTTTTGCGGCTTGCATGTCAACTAGTAAGCGTCAAAATGATCTTACTAGTGAACTAGTGGGCGTTTTGTGGCTTACATCTTCACTAGTAAGCCTCAAAATGATCTTACTAGAGAACTAGTGGGCATTTTGTGGCTTACATGTCAACTAGTAAGCCTCAAAATGATCTTACTAGTGAACTAGTGGGCACATTTATGGCCTTACATGTTCACTAGTAAGCGTCAAAATGATCTTACTAGTGAACTAGTGGGCACGTTTATGGCCTTAGATGTTCACTAGTAAGCGTGAAAATGATCTTACTAGTGAACTAGTGGGCGTTTTGCGGCTTACATGTCAACTAGTAAGCCTAAAATGATCTTACGAGTGAGCTAGTGGGCGTTTTGCGGCTTACATGTTCACTAGTAAGCGTCACAATGACCTTACTTGTGAACTAGTGAGCGTTTTGTGGCTTACATGTTCACGAGTAAGCCTCAAAATGATCTTACTAGTGAACTAGTGGGCACATTTATGGCCTTACATGTTTACTAGTAAGCCTCAAAATGATCTTACTAGAGAACTAGTGGGCATTTTGCGGCTTACATGTCAACTAGTAAGCCTCAAAATGATCTTACTAGTGAACTAGTGGGCACATTTATGGCCTTACATGTTCTCGAGTAAGCGTCAAAATGATCTTACTAGTGAACTAGTGGGCGTTTTGCGGCTTGCATGTCAACTAGTAAGCGTCAAAATGATCTTACTAGTGAACTAGTGGGCGTTTTGCGGCTTACATGTCAACTAGTAAGCCTCAGAATGATCTTACTAGCGAACTAGTGGGCATTTTGTGTCTTACATGTCAACTAGTAAGCCTCAAAATGATCTTACTAGTGAACTAGTGGGCACATTTATGGCCTTACATGTTCACTAGTAAGCGTCAAAATGATCTTACTAGTGAACTAGTGGGCACGTTTATGGCCTTAGATGTTCACTAGTAAGCGTGAAAATGATCTTACTAGTGACCTAGTGGGCGTTTTGCGGCTTACATGTCAACTAGTAAGCCTCAAAATGATCTTACGAGTGAGCTAGTGGGCGTTTTGCGGCTTACATGTTCACTACTCAGCGTCACAATGACCTTACTTGTGAACTACTGTGCGTTTTGTGGCTTACATGTTCACTAGTAAGCGTCAAAATAATCTTACTAGTGAACTAGTGGGCGTTTTGTGGCTTACATGTCAAATAGCAAGCCTCAAAATGATCTTACTAGTGAACTAATGGGCACATTTATGGCCTTACGTGTTCACTAGTAAGCGTCAAAATGATCTTACTAGTAAACTAGTGGGCGTTTTGTGGCTTACATCTTCACTCGTAAGCCTCAAAATGATCTTACTAGTGAACTAGTGGGCGTTTTGTGGCTTACATGTCAACTAGTAAGCCTCAAAATGATCTTACTAGTGAACTAGTGGGCACATTTATGGCCTTACATGTTCACTAGTAAGCCTCAAAATGATCTTACCAGTGAACTAGTGGGCATTTTGCGGCTTACATGTCAACTAGTAAGCCTCAAAATGATCTTACTAGTGAACTAGTGGGCATTTTGTGGCTTACATGTCAACTAGTAAGCCTCAAAATGATCTTACTAGTGAACTAGTGGGCACATTTATGGCCTTACATGTTCACTAGTAAGCCTCAAAACGATCTTACTAGTGAACTAGTGGGCGTTTTGTGGCTTACATGTTCACGAGTAAGCGTCAAGATGATCTTACCAGTGAACTAGTGGGCGTTTTGCGGCTTGCATGTCAACTAGTAAGCCTCAAAATGATCTAACGAGTGAACTAGTGGGCATTTTGCGGCTTACATGTCAACTAGTAAGCCTCAAAATGATCTTACTATAGAACTAGTGGGCATTTTGTGGCTTACATGTCAACTAGTTAGCCTCAAAATGATCTTACTAGTGAACTAGTGGGCGTTTTGTGGCTTACATGTTCACGAGTAAGGGTCAAAATGATCTAACTAGTGAACTCGTGGGCGTTTTGCGGCTTGCATGTCAACTAGTAAGCCTCTAAATTATCTTACGAGTGAACTAGTGGGCGTTTTGCGGCTTACATGTCAACAAGTAAGCCTCAAAAAGATCTTACTAATGAACTAGTGGGCGTTTTGTGGCTTACATGTTCACTAGTAAGCGTCAAAATGACCTTACTAGTGAACTAGTGGGCGTTTTGTGGCTTACATGTCAACTAGGAAGCCTCAAAATGATCTTACTAGTGAACTAGTGGGCGTTTTGTGGCTTACATGTCAACTAGTACGCGTCAAAATGATCTTACTAGTGAACTAGTGGGCGTTTTGTGGCTTACATCTTCACTAGTAAGCCTCAAAATGATCTTACTAGAGAACTCGTGGGCATTTTGTGGCTTACATGTCAACTAGTAAGCCTCAAAATGATCTTACTAGTGAACTAGTGGGCACATTTATGGCCTTACATGTTCACTAGTAAGCGTCAAAAAGATCTTACTAGTGAACTAGTGGGCACGTTTATGGCCTTAGATGTTCACTAGTAAGCCTCAAAATGATCTTACTAGTGAACTAGTGGGCATTTTGCGGCTTACATGTCAACTAGTAAGCCTCAAAATGATCTTACTAGTTAACTAGTGGGCACATTTATGGCCTTACATGTTCACTAGTAAGCCTCAAAACGATCTTACTAGTGAACTAGTGGGCATTTTGCGGCTTACATGTCAACTAGTAAGCCTCAAAATGATCTTACTAGTGAACTAGTGGGCACATTTATGGCCTTACATGTTCACGAGTAAGCGTCAAAATGATCTTACTAGTGAACTAGTGGGCGTTTTGCGGCTTGCATGTCAACTAGTAAGCGTCAAAATGATCTTACTAGTGAACTAGTGGGCGTTTTGTGGCTTACATCTTCACTAGTAAGCCTCAGAATGATCTTACTAGAGAACTAGTGGGCATTTTGTGTCTTACATGTCAACTAGTAAGCCTCAAAATGATCTTACTAGTGAACTAGTGGGCACATTTATGGCCTTACATGTTCACTAGTAAGCGTCAAAATGATCTTACTAGTGAACTAGTGGGCACGTTTATGGCCTTAGATGTTCACTAGTAAGCGTGAAAATGATCTTACTAGTGACCTAGTGGGCGTTTTGCGGCTTACATGTCAACTAGTAAGCCTCAAAATGATCTTACGAGTGAGCTAGTGGGCGTTTTGCGGCTTACATGTTCACTACTAAGCGTCACAATGACCTTACTTGTGAACTACTGTGCGTTTTGTGGCTTACATGTTCACTAGTAAGCGTCAAAATAATCTTACTAGTGAACTAGTGGGCGTTTTTTGGCTTACATGTCAAATAGCAAGCCTCAAAATGATCTTACTAGTGAACTAATGGGCACATTTATGGCCTTACGTGTTCACTAGTAAGCGTCAAAATGATCTTACTAGTAAACTAGTGGGCGTTTTGTGGCTTACATCTTCACTCGTAAGCCTCAAAATAATCTTACTAGTGAACTAGTGGGCGTTTTGTGGCTTACATGTCAAATAGCAAGCCTCAAAATGATCTTACTAGTGAACTAATGGGCACATTTATGGCCTTACGTGTTCACTAGTAAGCGTCAAAATGATCTTACTAGTAAACTAGTGGGCGTTTTGTGGCTTACATGTTCACTAGTAAGCGTCAAAATAATCTTACTAGTGAACTAGTGGGCGTTTTGTGGCTTACATGTCAACTAGTAAGCCTCAAAATGATCTTACTAGTGAACTAGTGGGCACATTTATGGCCTTACATGTTCACTAGTAAGCCTCAAAATGATCTTACCAGTGAACTAGTGGGCATTTTGCGGCTTACATGTCAACTAGTAAGCCTCAAAATGATCTTACTAGTGAACTAGTGGGCATTTTGTGGCTTACATGTCAACTAGTAAGCCTCAAAATGATCTTACTAGTGAACTAGTGGGCACATTTATGGCCTTACATGTTCACTAGTAAGCCTCAAAACGATCTTACTAGTGAACTAGTGGGCGTTTTGTGGCTTACATGTTCACGAGTAAGCGTCAAGATGATCTTACTAGTGAACTAGTGGGCGTTTTGCGGCTTGCATGTCAACTAGTAAGGCTCAAAATGATCTAACGAGTGAACTAGTGGGCGTTTTGCGGCTTACATGTCAACAAGTAAGCCTCAAAATGATCTTACTAATGAACTAGTGGGCGTTTTGTGGCTTACATGTTCACTAGTAAGCGTCAAAATGACCTTACTAGTGAATTGGTGAGCGTTTTGTGGCTTAAATGTCAACTACTAAGCCTCAAAATGATCTTACTAGTGAACTAGTGGGCGTTTTGTGGCTTACATGTTCACTAGTAAGCCTAAAAATGATCTTACTAGTGAACTAGTGGGCACATTTATGGCCTTACGTGTTCACTAGTACGCGTCAAAATGATCTTACTTGTGAACTAGTGGGCGTTTTGCGGCTTGCATGTCAACTAGTAAGCCTCAAAATGATCTTACGAGTGAACTAGTGGGCGTTTTGCGGCTTACATGTCAACAAGTAAGCCTCAAAATGATCTTAGTAGTGAACTAGTGGGCGTTTTGTGGCTTACATGTTCACTAGTAAGTGTCAAAATGACCTTACTAGTTAACTAGTGAGTGTTTTGTGGCTTACATGTTCACTAGTAGGCGTCAAAATGATCTTACTAGTGAACTAGTGAGCGTTTTGTGGCTTACATGTTCACTAGTAAGCCTCAAAATGATCTTACTAGAGAACTAGTGGGCGTTTTGTGGCTTACATGTCAAATAGCAAGCCTCAAAATGATCTTACTTGTGAATTAGTGGGCACATTTATGGCCTTACGTGTTCACTAGTAAGCGTCAAAATGATCTTACTAGTAAACTAGTGGGCACATTTATGGCCTTACATGTTCACTAGTAAGCCTCAAAATGATGTTACCAGTGAACTAGTGGGCATTTTGCGGCTTACATGTCAACTAGTAAGCCTCAAAATGATCTTACTATAGAACTAGTGGGCATTTTGTGGCTTACATGTCAACTAGTTAGCCTCAAAATGATCTTACTAGTGAACTAGTGGGCACATTTATGGCCTTACATGTTCACTTGTAAGCCTCAAAATGATCTTACTAGTGAACTAGTGGGCGTTTTGTGGCTTACATGTTCACGAGTAAGGGTCAGAATGATCTAACTAGTGAACTCGTGGGCGTTTTGCGGCTTGCATGTCAACTAGTAAGCCTCAAAATTATCTTACGAGTGAACTAGTGGGCGTTTTGCGGCTTACATGTCAACAAGTAAGCCTCAAAATGATCTTACTAATGAACTAGTGGGCGTTTTGTGGCTTACATGTTCACTAGTAAGTGTCAAAATGATCTTACTAGTGAACTAGTGGGCACGTTTATGGCCTTAGATGTTCACTAGTAAGCGTGAAAATGATCTTACTAGTGAACTAGTGGGCGTTTTGCGGCTTACATCTTCACTAGTAAGCCTCAAAATGATCTTACTAGAGAACTAGTGGGCATTTTGTGGCTTACATGTCAACTAGTTAGCCTCAAAATGATCTTACTAGTGAACTAGTGGGCACATTTATGGCCTTACATGTTCACTAGTAAGCGTCAAAATGATCTTACTAGTGAAGTAGTGGGCACGTTTATGGCCTTAGATGTTCACTAGTAAGCGTGAAAATGATCTTACTAGTGAACTAGTGGGCGTTTTGCGGCTTACATGTCAACTAGTAAGCCTCAAAATGATCTTACGAGTGAGCTAGTGGGCGTTTTGCGGCTTACATGTTCACTACTAAGCGTCACAATGACCTTACTTGTGAACTACTGTGCGTTTTGTGGCTTACATGTTCACTAGTAAGCGTCAAAATAATCTTACTAGTGAACTAGTGGGCGTTTTGTGGCTTACATGTCAAATATCAAGCCTCAAAATGATCTTACTAGTGAACTAATGGGCACATTTATGGCCTTACGTGTTCACTAGTAAGCGTCAAAATGATCTTACTAGTAAACTAGTGGGCGTTTTGTGGCTTACATCTTCACTCGTAAGCCTCAAAATGATCTTACTAGTGAACTAGTGGGCGTTTTGTGGCTTACATGTCAACTAGTAAGCCTCAAAATGATCTTACTAGTGAACTAGTGGGCACATTTATGGCCTTACATGTTCACTAGTAAGCCTCAAAATGATCTTACCAGTGAACTAGTGGGCATTTTGCGGCTTACATGTCAACTAGTAAGCCTCAAAATGTTCTTATTAGTGAACTAGTGGGCATTTTGTGGCTTACATGTCAACTAGTAAGCCTCAAAATGATCTTACTAGTGAACTAGTGGGCACATTTATGGCCTTACATGTTCACTAGTAAGCCTCAAAACGATCTTACTAGTGAACTAGTGGGCATTTTGTGGCTTACATGTTCACGAGTAAGCGTCAAGATGATCTTACTAGTGAACTAGTGGGCGTTTTGCGGCTTGCATGTCAACTAGTAAGCCTCAAAATGATCTAACGAGTGAACTAGTGGGCGTTTTGCGGCTTACATGTCAACAAGTAAGCCTCAAAATGATCTTACTAATGAACTAGTGGGCGTTTTGTGGCTTACATGATCACTAGTAAGCGTCAAAATGACCTTACTAGTGAATTGGTGACCGTTTTGTGGCTTAAATGTCAACTACTAAGCCTCAAAATGATCTTACTAGTGAACTAGTGGGCGTTTTGTGGCTTACATGTTCACTAGTAAGCCTCAAAATGATCTTACTAGTGAACTAGTGGGCACATTTATGGCCTTACGTGTTCACTAGTACGCGTCAAAATGATCTTACTTGTGAACTAATGGGCACATTTATGGCCTTACGTGTTCACTAGTAAGCGTCAAAATGATCTTACTAGTAAACTAGTGGGCGTTTTGTGGCTTACATCTTCACTCGTAAGCCTCAAAATGATCTTACTAGTGAACTAGTGGGCGTTTTGTGGCTTACATGTCAACTAGTAAGCCTCAAAATGATCTTACTAGTGAACTAGTGGGCACATTTATGGCCTTACATGTTCACTAGTAAGCCTCAAAATGATCTTACCAGTGAACTAGTGGGCATTTTGCGGCTTACATGTCAACTAGTAAGCCTCAAAATGTTCTTATTAGTGAACTAGTGGGCATTTTGTGGCTTACATGTCAACTAGTAAGCCTCAAAATGATCTTACTAGTGAACTAGTGGGCACATTTATGGCCTTACATGTTCACTAGTAAGCCTCAAAACGATCTTACTAGTGAACTAGTGGGCGTTTTGTGGCTTACATGTTCACGAGTAAGCGTCAAGATGATCTTACTAGTGAACTAGTGGGCGTTTTGCGGCTTGCATGTCAACTAGTAAGCCTCAAAATGATCTAACGAGTGAACTAGTGGGCGTTTTGCGGCTTACATGTCAACAAGTAAGCCTCAAAATGATCTTACTAATGAACTAGTGGGCGTTTTGTGGCTTACATGTTCACTAGTAAGCGTCAAAATGACCTTACTAGTGAATTGGTGACCGTTTTGTGGCTTAAATGTCAACTACTAAGCCTCAAAATGATCTTACTAGTGAACGTTTTGTGGCTTACATGTTCACTAGTAAGCCTCAAAATGATCTTACTAGTGAACTAGTGGGCACATTTATGGCCTTACGTGTTCACTAGTACGCGTCAAAATGATCTTACTTGTGAACTAGTGGGCGTTTTGCGGCTTGCATGTCAACTAGTAAGCCTCAAAATGATCTTAGTAGTGAACTAGTGGGCGTTTTGTGGCTTACATGTTCACTAGTAAGTGTCAAAATGACCTTACTAGTTAACTAGTGAGTGTTTTGTGGCTTACATGTTCACTAGTAGGCGTCAAAATGATCTTACTAGTGAACTAGTGAGCGTTTTGTGGCTTACATGTTCACTAGTAAGCCTCAAAATGATCTTACTAGAGAACTAGTGGGCGTTTTGTGGCTTACATGTCAAATAGCAAGCCTCAAAATGATCTTACTAGTGAATTAGTGGGCACATTTATGGCCTTACGTGTTCACTAGTAAGCGTCAAAATGATCTTACTAGTAAACTAGTGGGCACATTTATGGCCTTACATGTTCACTAGTAAGCCTCAAAATGATGTTACCAGTGAACTAGTGGGCATTTTGCGGCTTACATGTCAACTAGTAAGCCTCAAAATGATCTTACTATAGAACTAGTGGGCATTTTGTGGCTTACATGTCAACTAGTTAGCCTCAAAATGATCTTACTAGTGAACTAGTGCGCACATTTATGGCCTTACATGTTCACTTGTAAGCCTCAAAATGATCTTACTAGTGATCTAGTGGGCGTTTTGTGGCTTACATGTTCACGAGTAAGGGTCAAAATGATCTAACTAGTGAACTCGTGGGCGTTTTGCGGCTTGCATGTCAACTAGTAAGCCTCAAAATTATCTTACGAGTGAACTAGTGGGCGTTTTGCGGCTTACATGTCAACAAGTAAGCCTCAAAATGATCTTACTAATGAACTAGTGGGCGTTTTGTGGCTTACATGTTCATTAGTAAGCGTCAAAATGACCTTACTAGTGAACTAGTGGGCGTTTTGTGGCTTACATGTCAACTAGGAAGCCTCAAAATGATCTTACTAATGAACTAGTGGGCGTTTTGTGGCTTACATGTTCACTAGTAAGTGTCAAAATGACCTTACTAGTTAACTAGTGAGTGTTTTGTGGCTTACATGTTCACTAGTAGGCGTCAAAATGATCTTACTAGTGAACTAGTGGGCGTTTTGTGGCTTACATCTTCACTAGTAAGCCTCAAAATGATCTTACTAGAGAACTAGTGGGCATTTTGTGGCTTACATGTCAACTAGTAAGCCTCAAAATGATCTTACTAGTGAACTAGTGGGCACATTTATGGCCTTACATGTTCACTAGTAAGCGTCAAAATGATCTTACTAGTGAACTAGTGGGCACGTTTATGGCCTTAGATGTTCACTAGTAAGCGTGAAAATGATCTTACTAGTGAACTAGTGGGCGTTTTGCGGCTTACATGTCAACTAGTAAGCCTCAAAATGATCTTACGAGTGAGCTAGTGGGCGTTTTGCGGCTTACATGTTCACTAGTAAGCGTCACAATGACCTTACTTGTGAACTACTGGGCGTTTTGTGGCTTACATGTTCACTAGTAAGCCTCAAAATGATCTTACTAGTGAACTAGTGGGCGTTTTGTGGCTTACATGTCAAATAGCAAGCCTCAAAATGATCTTACTAGTGAACTAATGGGCACATTTATGGCCTTACGTGTTCACTAGTAAGCGTCAAAATGATCTTACTAGTAAACTAGTGGGCGTTTTGTGGCTTACATCTTCACTCGTAAGCCTCAAAATGATCTTACTAGTGAACTAGTGGGCGTTTTGTGGCTTACATGTTCACTAGTAAGTGTCAAAATGACCTTACTAGTTAACTAGTGAGTGTTTTGTGGCTTACATGTTCACTAGTAGGCGTCAAAATGATCTTACTAGTGAACTAGTGGGCGTTTTGTGGCTTACATCTTCACTAGTAAGCCTCAAAATGATCTTACTAGAGAACTAGTGGGCATTTTGTGGCTTACATGTCAACTAGTAAGCCTCAAAATGATCTTACTAGTGAACTAGTGGGCACATTTATGGCCTTACATGTTCACTAGTAAGCGTCAAAATGATCTTACTAGTGAACTAGTGGGCACGTTTATGGCCTTAGATGTTCACTAGTAAGCGTGAAAATGATCTTACTAGTGAACTAGTGGGCGTTTTGCGGCTTACATGTCAACTAGTAAGCCTCAAAATGATCTTACGAGTGAGCTAGTGGGCGTTTTGCGGCTTACATGTTCACTAGTAAGCGTCACAATGACCTTACTTGTGAACTAGTGAGCGTTTTGTGGCTTACATGTTCACTAGTAAGCATCAAAATGATCTTACTAGTGAACTACTGGGCGTTTTGTGGCTTACATGTTCACTAGTAAGCCTCAAAATGATCTTACTAGTGAACTAGTGGGCGTTTTGTGGCTTACATGTCAAATAGCAAGCCTCAAAATGATCTTACTAGTGAACTAATGGGCACATTTATGGCCTTACGTGTTCACTAGTAAGCGTCAAAATGATCTTACTAGTAAACTAGTGGGCGTTTTGTGGCTTACATCTTCACTCGTAAGCCTCAAAATGATCTTACTAGTGAACTAGTGGGTTTTTTGTGGCTTACATGTCAACTAGTAAGCCTCAAAATGATCTTACTAGTGAACTAGTGGGCACATTTATGGCCTTACATGTTCACTAGTAAGCCTCAAAATGATCTTACCAGTGAACTAGTGGGCATTTTGCGGCTTACGTTTCAACTAGTAAGCCTGAAAACGATCTTACTAGTGAACTAGTGGCTTCTTTTGTGGCTTACATGTTCACTAGTAAGCGTCACAATGACCTTACTTGTGAACTAGTGAGTGTTTTGTGGCTTACATGTTCACTAGTAGGCGTCAAAATGATCTTACTAGTGAACTAGTGGGCGTTTTGTGGCTTACATCTCCACTAGTAAGCCTCAAAATGATCTTACTAGAGAACTAGTGGGCACATTTATGGCCTTACATGTTCACTAGTAAGCGTCAAAATGATCTTACTAGTGAACTAGTGGGCACATTTATGGCCTTACATGTTCACTAGTAAGCCTCAAAATGATCTTACTAGTGAACTAGTGGGCGTTTTGTGGCTTACATGTTCACGAGTAAGCGTCAAAATGATCTTACTAGTGAACTAGTGGGCGTTTTGCGGCTTGCATGTCAACTAGTAAGCGTCAAAATGATCTTACTAGTGAACTAGTGGGCGTTTTGTGGCTTACATCTTCACTAGTAAGCCTCAAAATGATCTTACTAGAGAACTAGTGGGCATTTTGTGGCTTACATGTCAACTAGTAAACCTCAAAATGATCTTACTAGTGAACTCGTGGGCACATTTATGGCCTTACATGTTCACTAGTAAGCGTCAAAATGATCTTACTAGTGAACTACTGGGCACGTTTATGGCCTTAGATGTTCACTAGTAAGCGTGAAAATGATCTTACTAGTGAACTAGTGGGCGTTTTGCGGCTTACATGTCAACTAGTAAGCCTCAGAATGATCTTACGAGTGAGCTAGTGGGCGTTTTGCGGCTTACATGTTCACTAGTAAGCGTCACAATGACCTTACTTGTGAACTAGTGAGCGTTTTGTGGCTTACATGTTCACTAGTAAGCATCAAAATGATCTTAGTAGTGAACTAGTGGGCGTTTTGTGGCTTACATGTTCACTAGTAAGCCTCAAAATGATCTTACTAGTGAACTAGTGGGCGTTTTGTGGCTTACATGTCAAATAGCAAGCCTCAAAATGATCTTACTCGTGAACTAATGGGCACATTTATTGCCTTACGTGTTCACTAGTAAGCGTCAAAATGATCTTACTAGTAAACTAGTGGGCGTTTTGTGGCTTACATCTTCACTCGTAAGCCTCAAAATGATCTTACTAGTGAACTAGTGGGCGTTTTGTGGCTTACATGTCAACTAGTAAGCCTCAAAATGATCTTACTAGTGAACTAGTGGGCACATTTATGGCCTTACATGTTCACTAGTAAGCCTCAAAATGATCTTACCAGTGAACTAGTCGGCATTTTGCGGCTTACATGTCAACTAGTAAGCCTCAAAATGATCTTACTAGTGAACTAGTGGGCACATTTATGGCCTTACATGTTCACTAGTAAGCCTCAAAATGATCTTACCAGTGAACTAGTGGGCATTTTGCGGCTTACATGTCAACTAGTAAGCCTCAAAACGATCTTACTAGTGAACTAGTGGCTTCTTTTGTGGCTTACATGTTCACTAGTAAGCGTCACAATGACCTTACTTGTGAACTAGTGAGCGTTTTGTGGCTTACATGTTCACTAGTAAGCGTCAAAATGATCTTACTAGTGAACTAGTGGGCGTTTTGTGGCTTACATGTCAACTAGTAAGCCTCAAAATGATCTTACGAGTGAGCTAGTGGGCGTTTTGCGGCTTACATGTTCACTAGTAAGCGTCACAATGACCTTACTTGTGAACTACTGGGCGTTTTGTGGCTTACATGTTCACTAGTAAGCCTCAAAATGATCTTACTAGTGAACTAGTGGGCGTTTTGTGGCTTACATGTCAAATAGCAAGCCTCAAAATGATCTTACTAGTGAACTAATGGGCACATTTATGGCCTTACGTGTTCACTAGTAAGCGTCAAAATGATCTTACTAGTAAACTAGTGGGCGTTTTGTGGCTTACATCTTCACTCGTAAGCCTCAAAATGATCTTACTAGTGAACTAGTGGGCGTTTTGTGGCTTACATGTTCACTAGTAAGTGTCAAAATGACCTTACTAGTTAACTAGTGAGTGTTTTGTGGCTTACATGTTCACTAGTAGGCGTCAAAATGATCTTACTAGTGAACTAGTGGGCGTTTTGTGGCTTACATCTTCACTAGTAAGCCTCAAAATGATCTTACTAGAGAACTAGTGGGCATTTTGTGGCTTACATGTCAACTAGTAAGCCTCAAAATGATCTTACTAGTGAACTAGTGGGCACATTTATGGCCTTACATGTTCACTAGTAAGCGTCAAAATGATCTTACTAGTGAACTAGTGGGCACGTTTATGGCCTTAGATGTTCACTAGTAAGCGTGAAAATGATCTTACTAGTGAACTAGTGGGCGTTTTGCGGCTTACATGTCAACTAGTAAGCCTCAAAATGATCTTACGAGTGAGCTAGTGGGCGTTTTGCGGCTTACATGTTCACTAGTAAGCGTCACAATGACCTTACTTGTGAACTAGTGAGCGTTTTGTGGCTTACATGTTCACTAGTAAGCATCAAAATGATCTTACTAGTGAACTACTGGGCGTTTTGTGGCTTACATGTTCACTAGTAAGCCTCAAAATGATCTTACTAGTGAACTAGTGGGCGTTTTGTGGCTTACATGTCAAATAGCAAGCCTCAAAATGATCTTACTAGTGAACTAATGGGCACATTTATGGCCTTACGTGTTCACTAGTAAGCGTCAAAATGATCTTACTAGTAAACTAGTGGGCGTTTTGTGGCTTACATCTTCACTCGTAAGCCTCAAAATGATCTTACTAGTGAACTAGTGGGTTTTTTGTGGCTTACATGTCAACTAGTAAGCCTCAAAATGATCTTACTAGTGAACTAGTGGGCACATTTATGGCCTTACATGTTCACTAGTAAGCCTCAAAATGATCTTACCAGTGAACTAGTGGGCATTTTGCGGCTTACGTTTCAACTAGTAAGCCTGAAAACGATCTTACTAGTGAACTAGTGGCTTCTTTTGTGGCTTACATGTTCACTAGTAAGCGTCACAATGACCTTACTTGTGAACTAGTGAGTGTTTTGTGGCTTACATGTTCACTAGTAGGCGTCAAAATGATCTTACTAGTGAACTAGTGGGCGTTTTGTGGCTTACATCTCCACTAGTAAGCCTCAAAATGATCTTACTAGAGAACTAGTGGGCACATTTATGGCCTTACATGTTCACTAGTAAGCGTCAAAATGATCTTACTAGTGAACTAGTGGGCGCATTTATGGCCTTACATGTTCACTAGTAAGCCTCAAAATGATCTTACTAGTGAACTAGTGGGCGTTTTGTGGCTTACATGTTCACGAGTAAGCGTCAAAATGATCTTACTAGTGAACTAGTGGGCGTTTTGCGGCTTGCATGTCAACTAGTAAGCGTCAAAATGATCTTACTAGTGAACTAGTGGGCGTTTTGTGGCTTACATCTTCACTAGTAAGCCTCAAAATGATCTTACTAGAGAACTAGTGGGCATTTTGTGGCTTACATGTCAACTAGTAAACCTCAAAATGATCTTACTAGTGAACTCGTGGGCACATTTATGGCCTTACATGTTCACTAGTAAGCGTCAAAATGATCTTACTAGTGAACTACTGGGCACGTTTATGGCCTTAGATGTTCACTAGTAAGCGTGAAAATGATCTTACTAGTGAACTAGTGGGCGTTTTGCGGCTTACATGTCAACTAGTAAGCCTCAGAATGATCTTACGAGTGAGCTAGTGGGCGTTTTGCGGCTTACATGTTCACTAGTAAGCGTCACAATGACCTTACTTGTGAACTAGTGAGCGTTTTGTGGCTTACATGTTCACTAGTAAGCATCAAAATGATCTTAGTAGTGAACTAGTGGGCGTTTTGTGGCTTACATCTTCACTCGTAAGCCTCAAAATGATCTTACTAGTGAACTAGTGGGCGTTTTGTGGCTTACATGTCAACTAGTAAGCCTCAAAATGATCTTACTAGTGAACTAGTGGGCACATTTATGGCCTTACATGTTCACTAGTAAGCCTCAAAATGATCTTACCAGTGAACTAGTCGGCATTTTGCGGCTTACATGTCAACTAGTAAGCCTCAAAATGATCTTACTAGTGAACTAGTGGGCACATTTATGGCCTTACATGTTCACTAGTAAGCCTCAAAATGATCTTACCAGTGAACTAGTGGGCATTTTGCGGCTTACATGTCAACTAGTAAGCCTCAAAACGATCTTACTAGTGAACTAGTGGCTTCTTTTGTGGCTTACATGTTCACTAGTAAGCGTCACAATGACCTTACTTGTGAACTAGTGAGCGTTTTGTGGCTTACATGTTCACTAGTAAGCGTCAAAATGATCTTACTAGTGAACTAGTGGGCGTTTTGTGGCTTACATGTTCACTAGTAAGCCTCAAAATGATCTTACTAGTGAACTAGTGGGCGTTTTGTGTCTTACATGTCAAATAGCAAGCCTCAAAATGATCTTACTAGTGAACTAATGGGCACATTTATGGCCTTACGTGTTCACTAGTAAGCGTCAAAATGATCTTACTAGTAAACTAGTGGGCACATTTAGGGCCTTACATGTTCACTAGTAAGCCTCAAAATGATCTTACTAGTGAACTAGTGGGCTTTTTGTGGCTTACATGTTCACGGGTAAGCGTCAAAATGATCTTACTAGTGAACTAGTGGGCGTTTTGTGGCTTACATGTCAACAAGTAAGCCTCAAAATGATCTTACGAGTGAGCTAAGGGGCGTTTTCTGGCTTACATGTCAACTAGTAAGCCTCAAAATGATCTTACTAGTGAACTAGTGGGCACATTTATGGCCTTACATGTTCACGAGTAAGCGTCAAAATGATCTTACTAGTGAACTAGTGGGCGTTTTGCGGCTTGCATGTCAACTAGTAAGCGTCAAAATGATCTTACTAGTGAACTAGTGGGCGTTTTGTGGCTTACATCTTCACTAGTAAGCCTCAGAATGATCTTACTAGAGAACTAGTGGGCATTTTGTGGCTTACATGTCAACTAGTAAGCCTCAAAATGATCTTACTAGTGAACTAGTGGGCACGATAATGGCCTTAGATGTTCACTAGTAAGCGTGAAAATGATCTTACTAGTGAACTAGTGGGCGTTTTGCGGCTTACATGTCAACTAGTAAGCCTCAAAATGATCTTACGAGTGAGCTAGTGGGCGTTTTGTGGCTTACATGTTTACTAGTAAGCGTCACAATGACCTTACTTGTGAACTACTGAGCGTTTTGTGGCTTACATGTTCACTAGTAAGCGTCAAAATAATCTTACTAGTGAACTAGTGGGCGTTTTGTGGCTTACATGTCAAATAGCAAGCCTCAAAATGATCTTACTAGTGAACTAATGGGCACATTTATGGCCTTACGTGTTCACTAGTAAGCTTCAAAATGATCTTACTAGTAAACTAGTGGGCGTTTTGTGGCTTACATCTTCACTCGTAAGCCTCAAAATGATCTTACTAGTGAACTAGTGGGCGTTTTGTGGCTTACATGTCAACTAGTAAGCCTCAAAATGATCTTACTAGTAAACTAGTGGGGACATTTATGGCCTTACATGTTCACTAGTAAGCCTCAAAATGATGTTACTAGTAAACTAGTGGGCGTTTTGTGGCTTACATCTTCACTCGTAAGCCTCAAAATGATCTTACTAGTGAACTAGTGGGCGTTTTGTGGCTTACATGTCAACTAGTAAGCCTCAAAATGATCTTACTAGTGAACTAGTGGGCACATTTATGGCCTTACATGTTCACTAGTAAGCCTCAAAATGATCTTACCAGTGAACTAGTGGGCATTTTGCGGCTTATATGTCAACTAGTAAGCCTCAAAACGATCTTACTAGTGAACTAGTGGCTTCTTTTGTGGCTTACATGTTCACTAGTAAGCGTCACAATGACCTTACTTGTGAACTAGTGAGTGTTTTGTGGCTTACATGTTCACTAGTAAGCGTCAAAATGATCTTACTAGTGAACTAGTGGGCGTTTTGTGGCTTACATGTTCACTAGTAAGCCTCAAAATGATCTTACTAGTGAACTAGTGGGCGTTTTGTGGCTTACATGTCAAATAGCAAGCCTCAAAATGATCTTACTAGTGAAATAATGGGCACATTTATGGCCTTACGTGTTCACTAGTAAGCTTCAAAATGATCTTACTAGTAAACTAGTGGGCGTTTTGTGGCTTACATCTTCACTCGTAAGCCTCAAAATGATCTTACTAGTGAACTAGTGGGCGTTTTGTGGCTTACATGTCAACTAGTAAGCCTCAAAATGATCTTACTAGTAAACTAGTGGGCACATTTATGGCCTTACATGTTCACTAGTAAGCCTCAAAATGATGTTACTAGTAAACTAGTGGGCGTTTTGTGGCTTACATCTTCACTCGTAAGCCTCAAAATGATCTTACTAGTGAACTAGTGGGCGTTTTGTGGCTTACATGTCAACTAGTAAGCCTCAAAATGATCTTACTAGTGAATTAGTGGGCACATTTATGGCCTTACATGTTCACTATTAAGCGTCAAAATGATCTTACTAGTGAACTAGTGGGCACATTTATGGCCTTACATGTTCACTAGTAAGCCTCAAAATGATCTTACTAGTGAACTAGTGGGCGTTTTGTGGCTTACATGTTCACGAGTAAGCGTCAAAATGATCTTACTAGTGAACTAGTGGGCGTTTTGCGGCTTGCATGTCAACTAGTAAGCGTCAAAATGATCTTACTAGTGAACTAGTGGGCGTTTTGTGGCTTACATCTTCACTAGTAAGCCTCAAAATGATCTTACTAGAGAACTAGTGGGCATTTTGTGGCTTACATGTCAACTAGTAAACCTCAAAATGATCTTACTAGTGAACTCGTGGGCACATTTATGGCCTTACATGTTCACTAGTAAGCGTCAAAATGATCTTACTAGTGAACTACTGGGCACGTTTATGGCCTCAGATGTTCACTAGTAAGCGTGAAAATGATCTTACTAGTGAACTAGTGGGCGTTTTGCGGCTTACATGTCAACTAGTAAGCCTCAGAATGATCTTACGAGTGAGCTAGTGGGCGTTTTGCGGCTTACATGTTCACTAGTAAGCGTCACAATGACCTTACTTGTGAACTAGTGAGCGTTTTGTGGCTTACATGTTCACTAGTAAGCATCAAAATGATCTTAGTAGTGAACTAGTGGGCGTTTTGTGGCTTACATGTTCACTAGTAAGCCTCAAAATGATCTTACTAGTGAACTAGTGGGCGTTTTGTGGCTTACATGTCAAATAGCAAGCCTCAAAATGATCTTACTCGTGAACTAATGGGCACATTTATTGCCTTACGTGTTCACTAGTAAGCGTCAAAATGATCTTACTAGTAAACTAGTGGGCGTTTTGTGGCTTACATCTTCACTCGTAAGCCTCAAAATGATCTTACTAGTGAACTAGTGGGCGTTTTGTGGCTTACATGTCAACTAGTAAGCCTCAAAATGATCTTACTAGTGAACTAGTGGGCACATTTATGGCCTTACATGTTCACTAGTAAGCCTCAAAATGATCTTACCAGTGAACTAGTGGGCATTTTGCGGCTTACATGTCAACTAGTAAGCCTCAAAATGATCTTACTAGTGAACTAGTGGGCACATTTATGGCCTTACATGTTCACTAGTAAGCCTCAAAATGATCTTACCAGTGAACTAGTGGGCATTTTGCGGCTTACATGTCAACTAGTAAGCCTCAAAACGATCTTACTAGTGAACTAGTGGCTTCTTTTGTGGCTTACATGTTCACTAGTAAGCGTCACAATGACCTTACTTGTGAACTAGTGAGCGTTTTGTGGCTTACATGTTCACTAGTAAGCGTCAAAATGATCTTACTAGTGAACTAGTGGGCGTTTTGTGGCTTACATGTTCACTAGTAAGCCTCAAAATGATCTAACGAGTGAACTAGTGGGCGTTTTGCGGCTTACATGTCAACAAGTAAGCCTCAAAATGATCTTAGTAGTGAACTAGTGGGCGTTTTGTGGCTTACATGTTCACGAGTAAGCGTCAAGATGATCTTACTAGTGAACTAGTGGGCGTTTTGCGGCTTGCATGTCAACTAGTAAGCCTCAAAATGATCTAACGAGTGAACTAGTGGGCGTTTTGCGGCTTACATGTCAACAAGTAAGCCTCAAAATGATCTTACTAATGAACTAGTGGGCGTTTTGTGGCTTACATGTTCACTAGTAAGCATCAAAATGACCTTACTAGTGAATTGGTGAGCGTTTTGTGGCTTAAATGTCAACTACTAAGCCTCAAAATGATCTTACTAGTGAACTAGTGGGCGTTTTGTGGCTTACATGTTCACTAGTAAGCCTCAAAATGATCTTACTAGTGAACTAGTGGGCACATTTATGGCCTTACGTGTTCACTAGTACGCGTCAAAATGATCTTACTTGTGAACTAGTGGGCGTTTTGCGGCTTGCATGTCAACTAGTAAGCCTCAAAATGATCTTAGTAGTGAACTAGTGGGCGTTTTGTGGCTTACATGTTCACTAGTAAGTGTCAAAATGACCTTACTAGTTAACTAGTGAGTGTTTTGTGGCTTACATGTTCACTAGTAGGCGTCAAAATGATCTTACTAGTGAACTAGTGAGCGTTTTGTGGCTTACATGTTCACTAGTAAGCCTCAAAATGATCTTACTAGAGAACTAGTGGGCGTTTTGTGGCTTACATGTCAAATAGCAAGCCTCAAAATGATCTTACTAGTGAATTAGTGGGCACATTTATGGCCTTACGTGTTCACTAGTAAGCGTTAAAATGATCTTACTAGTAAACTAGTGGGCACATTTATGGCCTTACATGTTCACTAGTAAGCCTCAAAATGATGTTACCAGTGAACTAGTGGGCATTTTGCGGCTTACATGTCAACTAGTAAGCCTCAAAATGATCTTACTATAGAACTAGTGGGCATTTTGTGGCTTACATGTCAACTAGTTAGCCTCAAAATGATCTTACTAGTGAACTAGTGGGCACATTTATGGCCTTACATGTTCACTTGTAAGCCTCAAAATGATCTTACTAGTGATCTAGTGGGCGTTTTGTGGCTTACATGTTCACGAGTAAGGGTCAAAATGATCTAACTAGTGAACTCGTGGGCGTTTTGCGGCTTGCATGTCAACTAGTAAGCCTCAAAATTATCTTACGAGTGAACTAGTGGGCGTTTTGCGGCTTACATGTCAACAAGTAAGCCTCAAAATGATCTTACTAATGAACTAGTGGGCGTTTTGTGGCTTACATGTTCATTAGTAAGCGTCAAAATGACCTTACTAGTGAACTAGTGGGCGTTTTGTGGCTTACATGTCAACTAGGAAGCCTCAAAATGATCTTACTAGTGAACTAGTGGGCGTTTTGTGGCTTACATGTTCACTAGTAAGTGTCAAAATGACCTTACTAGTTAACTAGTGAGTGTTTTGTGGCTTACATGTTCACTAGTAGGCGTCAAAATGATCTTACTAGTGAACTAGTGGGCGTTTTGTGGCTTACATCTTCACTAGTAAGCCTCAAAATGATCTTACTAGAGAACTAGTGGGCATTTTGTGGCTTACATGTCAACTAGTAAGCCTCAAAATGATCTTACTAGTGAACTAGTGGGCACATTTATGGCCTTACATGTTCACTAGTAAGCCTCAAAATGATCTTACCAGTGAACTAGTGGGCATTTTGCGGCTTACATGTCAACTAGTAAGCCTCAAAATGATCTTACTAGTGAACTAGTGGGCACATTTTTGGCCTTACATGTTCACTAGTAAGCCTCAAAATGATCTTACTAGAGAACTAGTGGGCATTTTGTGGCTTACATGTCAACTAGTAAGCGTCAAAATGATCTTACTAGTGAACTAGTGGGCACGTTTATGGCCTTAGATGTTCACTAGTAAGCGTGAAAATGATCTTACTAGTGAACTAGTGGGCGTTTTGCGGCTTACATGTCAACTAGTAAGCCTCAAAATGATCTTACGAGTGAGCTAGTGGGCGTTTTGCGGCTTACATGTTCACTAGTAAGCGTCACAATGACCTTACTTGTGAACTAGTGAGCGTTTTGTGGCTTACATGTCAAATAGCAAGCCTCAAAATGATCTTACTAGTGAACTAATGGGCACATTTATGGCCTTACGTGTTCACTAGTAAGCGTCAAAATGATCTTACTAGTAAACTAGTGGGCGTTTTGTGGCTTACATCTTCACTCGTAAGCCTCAAAATGATCTTACTAGTGAACTAGTGGGTTTTTTGTGGCTTACATGTCAACTAGTAAGCCTCAAAATGATCTTACTAGTGAACTAGTGGGCACGTTTATGGCCTTAGATGTTCATTAGTAAGCGTGAAAATGATCTTACTAGTGAACTAGTGGGCGTTTTGCGGCTTACATGTCAACTAGTAAGCCTCAGAATGATCTTACGAGTGAGCTAGTGGGCGTTTTGCGGCTTACATGTTCACTAGTAAGCGTCACAATGACCTTACTTGTGAACTAGTGAGCGTTTTGTGGCTTACATGTTCACTAGTAAGCATCAAAATGATCTTAGTAGTGAACTAGTGGGCGTTTTGTGGCTTACATGTTCACTAGTAAGCCTCAAAATGATCTTACTAGTGAACTAGTGGGCGTTTTGTGGCTTACATGTCAAATAGCAAGCCTCAAAATGATCTTACTCGTGAACTAATGGGCACATTTATTGCCTTACGTGTTCACTAGTAAGCGTCAAAATGATCTTACTAGTAAACTAGTGGGCGTTTTGTGGCTTACATCTTCATTCGTAAGCCTCAAAATGATCTTACTAGTGAACTAGTGGGCGTTTTGTGGCTTACATGTCAACTAGTAAGCCTCAAAATGATCTTACTAGTGAACTAGTGGGCACATTTATGGCCTTACATGTTCACTAGTAAGCCTCAAAATGATCTTACCAGTGAACTAGTGGGCATTTTGCGGCTTACATGTCAACTAGTAAGCCTCAAAATGATCTTACTAGTGAACTAGTGGGCACATTTATGGCCTTACATGTTCACTAGTAAGCCTCAAAATGATCTTACCAGTGAACTAGTGGGCATTTTGCGGCTTACATGTCAACTAGTAAGCCTCAAAACGATCTTACTAGTGAACTAGTGGCTTCTTTTGTGGCTTACATGTTCACTAGTAAGCGTCACAATGACCTTACTTGTGAACTAGTGAGTGTTTTGTGGCTTACATGTTCACTAGTAGGCGTCAAAATGATCTTACTAGTGAACTAGTGGGCGTTTTGTGGCTTACATCTTCACTAGTAAGCCTCAAAATGATCTTACTAGAGAACTAGTGGGCAGTTTGTGGCTTACATGTCAACTAGTAAGCCTCAAAATGATCTTACTAGTGAATTAGTGGGCACATTTATGGCCTTACATGTTCACTAGTAAGCGTCAAAATGATCTTACTAGTGAACTAGTGGGCACATTTATGGCCTTACATGTTCACTAGTAAGCCTCAAAATGATCTTACTAGTGAACTAGTGGGCGTTTTGTGGCTTACATGTTCACGAGTAAGCGTCAAAATGATCTTACTAGTGAACTAGTGGGCGTTTTGCGGCTTGCATGTCAACTAGTAAGCGTCAAAATGATCTTACTAGTGAACTAGTGGGCGTTTTGTGGCTTACATCTTCACTAGTAAGCCTCAAAATGATCTTACTAGAGAACTAGTGGGCATTTTGTGGCTTACATGTTCACTAGTAAGCGTCAAAATGATCTTACTAGTGAACTACTGGGCACGTTTATGGCCTTAGATGTTCACTAGTAAGCGTGAAAATGATCTTACTAGTGAACTAGTGGGCGTTTTGCGGCTTACATGTCAACTAGTAAGCCTCAGAATGATCTTACGAGTGAGCTAGTGGGCGTTTTGCGGCTTACATGTTCACTAGTAAGCGTCACAATGACCTTACTTGTGAACTAGTGAGCGTTTTGTGGCTTACATGTTCACTAGTAAGCATCAAAATGATCTTAGTAGTGAACTAGTGGGCGTTTTGTGGCTTACATGTTCACTAGTAAGCCTCAAAATGATCTTACTAGTGAACTAGTGGGCGTTTTGTGGCTTACATGTCAAATAGCAAGCCTCAAAATGATCTTACTCGTGAACTAATGGGCACATTTATTGCCTTACGTGTTCACTAGTAAGCGTCAAAATGATCTTACTAGTAAACTAGTGGGCGTTTTGTGGCTTACATCTTCATTCGTAAGCCTCAAAATGATCTTACTAGTGAACTAGTGGGCGTTTTGTGGCTTACATGTCAACTAGTAAGCCTCAAAATGATCTTACTAGTGAACTAGTGGGCACATTTATGGCCTTACATGTTCACTAGTAAGCCTCAAAATGATCTTACCAGTGAACTAGTGGGCATTTTGCGGCTTACATGTCAACTAGTAAGCCTCAAAATGATCTTACTAGTGAACTAGTGGGCACATTTATGGCCTTACATGTTCACTAGTAAGCCTCAAAATGATCTTACCAGTGAACTAGTGGGCATTTTGCGGCTTACATGTCAACTAGTAAGCCTCAAAACGATCTTACTAGTGAACTAGTGGCTTCTTTTGTGGCTTACATGTTCACTAGTAAGCGTCACAATGACCTTACTTGTGAACTAGTGAGCGTTTTGTGGCTTACATGTTCACTAGTAAGCGTCAAAATGATCTTACTAGTGAACTAGTGGGCGTTTTGTGGCTTACATGTTCACTAGTAAGCCTCAAAATGATCTTACTAGTGAACTAGTGGGCGTTTTGTGTCTTACATGTCAAATAGCAAGCCTCAAAATGATCTTACTAGTGAACTAATGGGCACATTTATGGCCTTACGTGTTCACTAGTAAGCGTCAAAATGATCTTACTAGTAAACTAGTGGGCACATTTAGGGCCTTACATGTTCACTAGTAAGCCTCAAAATGATCTTACTAGTGAACTAGTGGGCTTTTTGTGGCTTACATGTTCACGGGTAAGCGTCAAAATGATCTTACTAGTGAACTAGTGGGCGTTTTGTGGCTTACATGTCAACAAGTAAGCCCCAAAATGATCTTACGAGTGAGCTAAGGGGCGTTTTCTGGCTTACATGTCAACTAGTAAGCCTCAAAATGATCTTACTAGTGAACTAGTGGGCACATTTATGGCCTTACATGTTCACGAGTAAGCGTCAAAATGATCTTACTAGTGAACTAGTGGGCGTTTTGTGGCTTACATCTTCACTAGTAAGCCTCAGAATGATCTTACTAGAGAACTAGTGGGCATTTTGTGGCTTACATGTCAACTAGTAAGCCTCAAAATGATCTTACTAGTGAACTAGTGGGCACATTTATGGCCTTACATGTTCACTAGTAAGCGTCAAAATGATCTTACTAGTGAACTAGTGGGCACGTTTATGGCCTTAGATGTTCACTAGTAAGCGTGAAAATGATCTTACTAGTGAACTAGTGGGCGTTTTGCGGCTTACATGTCAACTAGTAAGCCTCAAAATGATCTTACGAGTGAACTACTGAGCGTAATGTAATGAAATGTCTTCAGTAGGGAAGAAGAGTCCAAGATGGCGCCCGAGTAGGCAGCCTTCGGCAGGTGCTCTTCAAGAGCCTTGCTTTTTTGTTCTTTTTTGCTGTTTTTGTCTTTTGTTTTGTCACATGTTGTTTGTTGTTTCGTTGTGTGGACCAGATGTGGACTGTTTTCAGCGCTTTTTGGCCACGACATTCGTCAAAGGAGCAGTATCTGTGCTTGGTGGTTGCGCCTTCTCGGCAGCACGCCTGGACCAGCACAGATTTTGATTGGGAGGAATGTCGGCGCCATTGACTGTCGGTGCTGGACAGACCTGGGGCGCTTGTGTTTTTTGCGCCAGTAATGGGCAGCATTTTTCACAACCCCGATTTGTTCAGTGGCTATGTCAGCGCTGTTGGACAGTTGGCGATGAGGAGAGAGGAGCGTTTGCGAAGAGCGCCGATGCGTATTTGGGACCGTGAGTCACCGCTTGGAATTGAAATGGATTTCCATGGGACAGGAGAAGTGAACCAATCTCTTTATCGACAATGGATGCTACAGCTTCCTGACCTGTTGACTTTGAAACTTAGCTTGTAGCCGACGTGTGCACATTTTGAGCATGACGTCTCTGATCCACTGGTTAAAGGACACTTTGATTCTCTCCTCTTTCATCTCAAACTGCTTCAAACAACAAAGCGTGTGACGGAAAAGTTGTTAGGACTGCACGACTGTCCGTGTTTTATGTTATGTGTTGTGTTTATTATTTTACTTTATGTTAACTGTTTTGTAAAGCGCTTTGTTACAGCTGCCGCTGTTGTGAAAGCGCTATATAAATCAGCATGTATTGTATTGTATTGTATTGTATGTTCGTTCGTGTTTTGGAATTTTTTGTATAGATTAGTACCCCCTAAATTATGACAACTTTCTCGAATTTTAAAAAGCTTCTGGATCTTTTGGCAAAGGTTATTATTGTGTGCTTTGTACATTAATTGGGCGATTTTGAAGTCATTCAGGTCATGAGATTTCATTGTTTAATTTGATAAACAGTGGATTTGTGGGTTCCGTCCATTTGGAGCCAGTGATTGTTCCGATTGCTTTGTATTGTAGTTTTAAAACTGTGTTTTACTGGCATTTCCCCATATTCCCACACAATAGGTCAAATATGGAAGTAATAAAAGTATAAGGTGTACAAGGATCTCTTATTCAGCAAATCCTTAGTTTTTGGGAGGATCCCCATGGTTTGGGATATTTTTCTTTTATTATCTATTATGTAGCTGCCAGCACAGTTTTGCATCTACAACTGTTCCAAAACATTTTCATAAGGTCATTCATCGATTTGATGATGAAGTGTATGCAGTATCATTCACATCCATGCATTCATTTTGCAACATTCAATGTGTTCAAATAATGTGAAGATCATTTGAATGAGGATGCTTGTGGGCTTTTATTTCACAAATTTTTATTGAGAAAAATAAGATGCTCCAATGTTTTAAACTTCAGCCTGTTGCGTCTTTTACAAGCGATTTCTCCTGCTGTGGAGAACACACGCTCACAAGGGACGGATGAGGCTGGCGTACAAAGGAACTCCTTTGCGAGGTGGGAGAGGTTTGGGAAAGAAGTGTGTTGGTCCTTCCAGTACAGCTGCTTCCTGGAACCTTGATTGTCAAACATGGAGGGGAGAGTCAACCAATAATAATTACTGATTGTCAATTAAATCATCAACATAGCAACCGTGAAAAGATGAGTGAACGTTTGTATACCTGGCGTAATACTGGGTGTATCGCGAACTTCATTCTCATGCTTGGCCCGATAATGCCTCAGCATAGTGGAGGTGCTTCTGTTGGTGTATGACAATTCGACTTGGCAAATTCGACATTTCACCTGTAATGAAATGTGAATAAGTAACTAAGAGTTACCTTGAAATGTATTCGGATTAGAATGGTACAGCACATGTCAATAATCTGAGAGGCACTCGGCGAGTGCCTCTCGCCGAGAGGCTCTCGGCCACAGAAGGCGATTTGAATAAATAAATAAATAATACCTTATTCTCCAGGACATCAAAATGGTCCCACACGGCGGATGATTTGCGTCTCTGCTCCATAATCGGCAAGGCACGAACACGAAGTCTGCACTGACACGAACTTCGACAAGCGAGCGTGAGTGAGGTCTGGCTTGTTTCGGCAGGTGGCTTTGTGTCGCCAAACGACTTCCTTATAAACACTGTGCGGCGGGCTTTTGCTGCGTCAACGCCCTCTGCACTGAGTCGACGCCCCCTGGACTAAGTGGCGCAGCCTCCTGTACTGTGCCAAGCAGCCGATGCAGTCTAAACTGCACCGGTGCAGTTCACGTGTCAATTAGCAGCCTGGACTGTGTCAACGCAGCCGATGTGTCAATTAGCAGCCTGGACTGTGTCAACACAGTCGATGTGTCAATTAGCAGCCTGGACTGTGTCAACGCAGCCGGTGTGTCAATTAGAAGCCTGAACTGTGTCAACGCAGTTCACGTGTCAATCACGTGACGTAATGAGCCAGCACATGCATCGACACGTGATTTGCTCTGTGAGCCCGGCGCATGTGTCAATGCATCAGTATCGCTGGACCCATCACTACTGCTCATCACCAAAAGAATGCCATACCTTCAGTTGGTGGTGGCGAGCTATTTTTCTTCAGCTGGAACTGGGGCCGTAGTCAAGTTGAAGGGAATTATGAACAGTTCAAAATATGAGTCAGTGCTAGTGCAAAACCTTCAAACCTCTGCTAGAAAGCAAAAAATAAATAAAAAATTGGAAAAGGCTGCTACAGCACCTGAACTTAATTTGGGTTTAACCTGAAACAATTAAAATGGTGCCAGGTGTGTAACTGATACCAATTTAACAAATATTGATCAAATTCATCCTTAGCTATTACATGGTGTGGAAATTTGTGCAAATATAATCTCAGTTGTTTATTTTTACCTCACCACTCAAAAATATTTTTTCTTCAACTGAGGTGTAACCCTGACTCACTTCAAATGGCCTGCTGTGAGTATACCTTTGGTCAGAAATCTGCAGTACGAACAATTGCCTCACAGCAAGAAGATTCTGAGTTCAGCTAAAACCGTTCTGTAAAGGAGTTTCCTGTGCTTGCATTTCCTTTGAGTACTCCTCCCACAGTCCCCCCAAAAAATGTACATTTGGTGTTAGAAAACACCTAAGAGGAAAACAGACAACAGGCCCGGGCTTGTTGCGGCAGTCTGCTATTATGAGACTAATAATCATGGGATTTTAAAAAAAGGATGATGTTGAAAAAGACAGGAGAGTCCCTGGATTGTTTCGCAATGCTTCTCCCTGCACCAAACTGTTAGCTAAACAGTGCTCAAACTGTTAGCTAAACAGTGATCAAATTGTTAGCTAAACAGTGCTCTGTTAGCTAAACATCATGGATCCACCAAAAAGATATTGAACCGACTACACAGCGACAGCAATGACTTTGGAAAAAGATTAGACTTCATATTCTGAAATTATCTATTGAACATCAGGGACAGGAGCTAAAAAAATAGTCTTCAGAAGGCACTGACAAAACGGCGCCTGCTCTCAATACTTTTGTTCAGGATTACAGGGAGACAGTGCCGATCCTTTACACACTTCTCAATGATGCATGATAAATAATGCACAACATTTAAAATCAGGTAGGCCAATATAATATTTTATTGTCATTGTGCAGAGTAGAGGTACAACGCCAATGAAATGCAGCTAGCACCTAATCAGAAGTGCAAAAATAAATTATATACTGCAACATAAGTGATGCGTCATCTGTTATGTACAACGATAAACAACCAAGTTACAATATACAAGTGTTATATTTTAGATAGTCTGTATACATGTGTATAGGATAGAAAACTATTTACAGATTAGTATATACAATGTCAGTTAAATGTTTATTTAGGAGGTTAGGTGTGTGCAGCATATAATAGTGCAAATACCAAGTTCGTTGAAGTACTTAGTGAGTGCGACTTTTTTTTTCTTTTACAGTTGGGAAGCTTAACGAGATTCCAGCACGGAAGCTCTCCCTAAGCTTCAAAGTTGGAAGCCGAACCTCATCCCTAAAGAGTCTTTCAGTCCCAAAAATGGCAGAGGTGTGTGCTTCTTGATCAGTTGTGAGAAGTGAAGGGTTTGAGCGAGGACTCGAGATCTGAAATGCTGAGCTGAGAGTCATTGAGCGGGTTGCTTATGTGTTGTGATTTTTCATTTGGGTGAGCATAGAATCCAGTGACATTAAGATGGTTCAAGGCTTTCAAAAGGAGGTTTGCAAATGCCAGATTCCTATACAGTGGTACCTCTACTAATGAAATTAATTGGTTCTGGAATAAATTTCTTAACGAGAAAATTTTGTAAATAGAGACACATTTTCCATGTAAATGCCCTAATCCGTACCAAGCCCACCAAAAATTTTGACATAAATATTTTCTAAAGCATAAAATTGCATATGTAACATATGTTAAAATTAGATTATTGCACAATCCATGAGAGTTGTGCATAATGTAAAAAACAGAGAACAGAGTAAATAAAAATGGTCACGATAGAGGTCCTTCGTAGCCAATGGTATGCCAGGATGCTCCAGAGTAGCCAATGGCAGAGCAGCTATAAGTATGTTGCGTTCAGGAAACTCGGAGATGAGAGGAGCAGCCCATACTGTATTTTTACCTTTGGTATCTTGAAATTTGTTTCGTAACAAGAGCCGATATTTTCCTGTTGAGGCATTTCGTAACTTGAAAATTTAGTATGAAGAGACGTTCGTAAGTTGAGGTTCCACTGTGTATATGTATCGTTACAAGAGTATGTGTAAGGCAGCAGGCAGAACCAATGTCTTGAAGCACTGACCGAGGTGATTGTCGTATGATATAATCCAACGGGTACTGGTGGGGGATAGTGGATGAAGACATTGCTATCCATAAACATCCGGGCCAGCTCTGCGCAGGCTTTGAACACAAGTCCAGATATTGCATTTGGAGCCGCTTGCTTCGTGTGCATTCCCATGCGAAACCGATGGCATCTTAGAAGAAAATAAAGTGCTGTGGCATGTCCATGATTTAAAAAACAAAACAAAACAAAAAAAAAACACTCTGTAAACTGAGGATTCATTAATGATTGTGACGAACCACAAACAGTAAAGTCTGTTGTGCAATTTGAAGATTCTCGAGTACTTCCTTTGACTTCATCGGTCGGCTCCACCATCCCACCCCTTTGCGTGACCCTCAACACCCTCCAGTTTCAGCGGCAGTGATTCCTAAACCCTCAAAGACGCAGTGGAGCTTGTCTGTGCCTAACTGTGCAGTTGAGGGCTTATTCTGAAAACGCTCCAGCAAGCTTTGGAGCTCTTCTTCCAAATTCAGCGCTGCGGCAGACTGCTCAGTCTGTGTCGTGGAGGATTCTTCCTCAAATCGCTCCAGTATTACATGCAGCTCTTCCTCTAAGCTCCGAGGCTCAGACGAATTCACAGTCAATGGTCGGGTGTGTTTTTCATGGGCCAGGGGCATGTAATTGACACCACTCAGAAGCTGTGAAAACTCCATCCCGGATGAAGTCGGAGCGGCTGGAGGCATGAAGTTATGCACAAAAGCAGGAAGGCTGGCTTTAGGCGGCTGTTGTTGTAAACATGCAATATTGCTCACAGACTGTGATTCTCCCTGCGTAGGGTATCGTTCAGGTCCCATCATGCCCGTCTGGACTGGAGCCACACACATCCTCGTGGGCTGAGGAGCTTCAGGATCTTAGTGAACAAGAAAGATTTGAATCAGTTCAAGAGAACACCGGTTTGAAAACCTTTTTTGGCAATTTGACTTTTGTATGCAATTTTTTTTTTTGTGGTCCAGGCTCCTGACCATAATCTTCACATTGTCCTTGTTTTAACCTACCATTCCAGTTGACCGTACTTTCCGCATTCTAAGGCACATCTAAAAGCATTCAATTTTCTCAAATGCCAATAGTGTACCTTATAATCCAATGCGCCTTATATATCTGGTGTTTACAGTCTCTTTATATTCCCCATTGAGCTGTTTACCCGTTCGTGTTCCTACGCCATCTAGTGGTGATTATTAGCAGGAACCAATTTTAACCTAAATGGGTTCTTGCCCGACACATGTGCATTCACCAACACACGAAAACAATAAAAAATAAAAAGATAAATCAGTTAAATTACAATGTTGCAGAATTTGATAGAGTTCAGGAAACAATTCTTCTGATAACCATGTTGCTATTCAGATGCAGTATGAATTAAGCCCGTTTGTGAGTGTTGGCAAGATAGCGAATGCGCATTTGAAGACAGGGTTCATTCAAGGTCGCAACCATTGGCCAAGCGTTTCAATGATTTTTCATTTTAACTCATTCAATCCCAGCCATTTTCACTGGAGCAACCCCGTCAATCCCATCGCTTTACTGGATTTAGACTGATCTTGCAAGGCCCACAGAATATTTGGTTCTAATGCTATCTAAACAAGCCTACCAAAATAAAGTTTGGACTCTCTTCTTTCAGCAGAAAAAAAAAACATTTGTTTCTTTCTTTTTTTGATTCTATCCTTTTCCATTACAAAATGGCTAAGTTTTATGAAAATGGCGATTCCTGGGCAAAAAAACTGAGAAAAAGAGCTTTTTGTAAAAGCATTGCAGTTCAAGCACCTGACGCACCACTGCCAACTACTGGTCGCTTTTTTACATGATTTACAATGCAAACGGCTTATTCGCATTCACAGATTGCATCAAACCCTCCTCCTCTCCATGATGCAAAAAAAAAAAAAAAGACTTAGACGGACAAGTACGTACTTGGTAGGCGGGGCCTAACTTTAAAAAGATGCACAAGTACATCTTGTGGAATGAAAGAGTTAATGACTTTTCAGAACAACATCAACTCAGGCGAACATCTGGTGAACGTATAGTGAATGTTTGCCACCTCAAACGAACCCTGGCAAAAAAATCTTTATCCGGCACCCTCGTGAAGACTCGCGCTCAGTGGCCTTACGAACGTTACTATTTAAACGGTGCAAGAGGTTGCAGTAGCTGACAATAACATTAAGTATCACTTTTACCTGTTGTTTTTTAATAGCACTTATGCCTACTTAGCTTCTGTATAATTTAATATTGAACATGATAGTGGCAATTGGAGGGATAAGCTTTTTTAAGTGGTACTCGGTGGAACATTTTTTTTGAGAACCACTGTCCTTGATTTTAACAACTATACAAGTGAAAAAAAATGTGACAAGGTGTTATGCACGCGTTGCAATATTTGGACAAGACATTTAAGATACATATTGCTGAAATATGTTTACTCCCAAAATTTCTAAATATACAAACCCAAATGTAAATGATCTTGTTGATTACCAACCTGTGTGACATTATGCAAACTAAACAAAAGATTACCTGTAAGAGTGGCATTTCCCCTCATCCTCTTCCTCTTTTTGCCCTACGTAAAAATCAGACATAAGCAAATGCAAACAAGACATCCCAATCAGCTAGACGTTATTACACATAAAAAAAAAATTCTACACACATAGTTGTCACACATTGACCAGTTGGGGTACAACTGGGCATGACGTCGTCTCTCAACATCTGCTTCCTCATAGTATTTGGCCTGGTCTTGCTGTGGTAGTGAATTCCACTGTGGACACAAATTGACAGTGTTAGAGAACTAAAATATATATGTTAACAAACAAACAAATGCTGACAAAAAGAACAGTTACTGTGGTAAACTGTTGATATATTTGGAAGTAAGATCGTTTGCTCCTGTGTTGGATGTCTTTGTCTTGTTCAGCTGCATTGTACGTAAAGCTGTGGCTCGTGTATATTCTCTGATTAGGGGCACACTTACCATTTCTCCCAGGATGACATTTACAGAGGCGCTGTCTTTCTTATCCAATTTTCCCATGAGTGCTTTGCGATGCTTCCTTGCAAACACCATGAAGGCATTTGGAGGTTTCTTTATGTACTGCTGCTCCACCTCATCGTCGGCATCTCTCCTATTAACAAAGACAAAAAAAAGGAGAGAAAAATTATTTCAAGTTCATCAAACATACTTGTGTAATTTTCAATTGTTTCTCTAAATGGTTTTGCAAGAGAATTGGGGTTTGACATGCCCAGGATTCCCATGTTCAACCTATACTCTGTGGTCAAAAACACCCGTCATCTTTAGCATGCTGATTTTTCAATATTCTATACAGAAATATACTTTGCTCAGATCAGATTCCCGTTCCCCTCAAACTGAATATGGAAAAAAGCTGTCCTCAGATTAATATTTGGCGATAGTTTGGCATTTTTGGTGGCCATGTTGGCAGTGATGTTTTAGTGAGGTTCATGACTAGCGAGGCAATACCCCTCTCCGAAACAGAAGATTAACCCACGATTAAATTTTAAATTTAATTGTAATCCAACCATTCATCCATTATCTGAATCGTTTTATCCTCGCGAGGGTCGCGGATGTGCTGGAGCATATCCCAGCTATCTCAGTAGGCGGGGGTATACCATGAACCAGTAGACAGCCAATGAGAAAGCTCATTCAAACCATCAGTATTTTTCACAATTTGTTGTCAAAGCTTTTCGTGATGTTTAACACTTTCTCACTATTGAGCAACATGATAACAAGAAAAACTCAATATTTATGGTCAAGTTCATGCTTGTTGGCGGCTAGTCTGCTCAACGGCTCTCCTCAACAGCACCCCCGAACAGACTTTACCAGTTAGGCTGAGGAGTGTGATCCCCTTTAGGTGGAACTACCACTATTGTCTGCTGATCCAGATGCACTGTCCCGGATGTCCATGTTGCATAGGCATGTCAACCGGGACACCCCCATAAGCTGTTTGGAACTCTGGGTGACCTCATTCAGCTACCAAGGAGCTTTATAACCACCTCAGTGTCTGCCACCTCCTCTGGGATGTTGGCAAAGTTCGGCCAGACGCAGAAGTTGAAAAGTGTGCCTGTGAACCGATGGCGGCACGTGCAAGACAAACTGTTTCAGCGGGTTGAAAAAGACACCCTGGTGTTGAAATTCGTGTTATACGCAAGCGGGCCTCGCACATTCATATTTCCACAGAACACACAATTACTTTGATGGTGAGAATGGCCAAACATAGCAAAGAATGTGTTTGTGCTCACAAGTGAATTAATTCACATAAAGAAGAAATGCAGCTGACTTTTATATCAAATAAAATCAAATTAATCCTTTCAGGGACGGCGGTTACAGCTAATCAAGTAATCAAGTTACATGGAGCATGAAAGGCTTCATCTTTACTTTTTTAAAGAAATAAAACTAAAAAGCAGAAGTCATTTGGTCACTGAGCGTAAGTGTCGCAAGAGGTGACAAAGATCTTACAGACGTTGAACATGATGGAGGTTGGAACGACGAGGTTTTGTGAGAAATATTTTTTTTTCTGTTTGACATCAGAACAGGAGTGTTGACGTTCGAAGGTTTCACTGTAAATCAATATCGCTGTTCAAAATGTTTGGCACTTACATAAACACACCAGGCGTAAGATTTGGGTTCCCTTGCATCATCATTGTTGTGCCCCCCATCTGACAAACAGGAAAAAAGAGCAACAAAAAACTGTGACAGTTGAAAATAAATGTACATATGTTTTAATTTTCCTCCAGACTGAGCGGCCACGTCAAGTCTTACCATTTGTGGAGGAGCAGCAGCAAAATTTACTGATGTTGGGGGAACGAAGTTTTGCACAGGCCACCAATACGGCACCTGCTGTGGAAAAAAAAAAACATGAGGGGTTAGCTTGCCACACGACGCGATTGTCACAACATGACATGAAACAGTGACGTGCTTGAACACATGACAATACATGAGCTACTTAGCTATGTATTCACCCATCCCAGTTTGAACATATCTCATGTATCACAATCAGAATTGAATTGCAGTGTTAGGCCAGCAACATCACATGGGCAATGCTTAGAAAGCAAACTGACTTTTTTTCTGCCGCAACAAGTCTTGACGACTACTCTAGACATTTTGTAGAATGAAAGGAAAAAAACAAGTCAGACAAGTAACATTTAACCCTTTCAGGGACAGTGGTCACTACAGTGGACAGATTCTCATGTTATCAGGGTGCATTAAAGGGTTAAACTAACTTGCTGTTTAAAAAAAAAAATCAATTGCCATTTTTACCATTTTTCTTTTGGCTTATCATCACTGTTAACCCTTCCGGATGACTATTTTTTGAGGGAATTGGAGGTTTGAATACTTAAGGGGTGAAATGTCTCAGTCGTAGAGTGGTCATTTCCCAACCCAGAGGTTGGTTGGTTCAATCCCTGGCCATTGCGACCATGTCGAAGTGTCCTTGAGCGACATACTGAAACCCCGGGTTGCCCCTGATGCTCCGTCATCAGTAGGTGAATGAGGTAACAGTGTCAATTGCTTTGAGTGCCCGAGGTTGAAAAGCGCGATACAAGTGACAGCCTATTTATTTACCATTCACCTGTTACACTTGTGGATCATAATTTCCTAAAAACTATACAGTAGGTATATATTAAGTTGTTTGTGTTGGAGTAGCTGGCCAGTCTATTATTTTTGGTTCAGTGGGGTATGTATAGCTTCCAATGATACTTTGTCGGGGGGAAAAAAAGCATTTGGTATAAATAATGCATCAAAAAACAACATCAATGTGGAAATGATATCACCACATGGGCTCAGGAAGCCTTCAGAAAACCAATGTCGGTAAATACAGTGTGAAACTACATCTGTTAAGTGCAACTGAAATCTCTAATATGCAACGCAAACGCCATTTATCAACAACATCCAGAAATGCAGTCCGTTTCTCTGGAGTTCATTTCGAAATGGACTGATGCAAAGTGGAAAAGTGTTCTGTGGTCTGACGAGTACATATTTCAAATTGTTTTTAGAAATTGTGAGACGTGGTGTCCTTTGAACCAAAGAGGAAGTGAACCATGCAGACTGTTATGGATGCAAAGTTCCATCTTATTGCAGCGGGACAATGCCAAACCACATTCTGCACACATACAACAGTGTGGCCTCATCATATAAGAGTGCGGGTACGAGACATGCCTGCTTGCAGTCCAGACGCTTCTCCCATTGAAAATGTGAGGTACATTATGAAGGGTCAAATACGACAATGGAGACCCCGGACTGTTGAATAGCTGAAGCTGTACATCAAGCAAGAATGGGAATGAATTCCACCTATAAAGCTCCAACAATTCGTGTTCTCAGTTCACAAATGTTTATTGAATATTTCTTTTAAAAAAAAGGGATGTTGTGGTAAACATGACATTGTCACGGCTTTTTTTGGGGTGGGGGGGTGTTAAAGCCATAAAATATTAAATTAATGATTCTATATAGCAATAAAGTTTGTCAGTTTATCTTGTTTTTGTCATGTATCCAATATAGGATGAGTTGCAAATCATTGTATGCTGTTTTTCATTTCATTTCATTTTGTGTCCCAACTTGGTTGGATTTGGTTTTGTACATGAATATACATAATATAGCAATATATTTGGGAGTACTTTAAGAATTACGGGTTAAGTTCCACAACAGATGGATTTTTTTTCTGAAACATAATTGCTATAAATTACACCGCATGGTAAACTCTGTGCTGCACTAGTTTTTACCGGTAAAACCTAAAACCAAAAATGAAAACGCCTCAAAAACCTGATGTGGTCGGACACAAAAACCAAAGACAATTTTATAATTGTTTAAATTTTTAAATTTAGGGTGACGTAAAGACATGTCTGATTGCCATTTGTTGTTGACCAATGTTAGGTCTTATTTTTTTTAGGTATGCAGTAGTTTGTAGTAGAGTATCCTAAAACTTTTGTATTGTGTATCATAACATTGCCCAGTTTGGTGTAAAATGCGAGTGTACAATGTGCTAATGTGAAAACAAATCAATGTCAAATGAAAAGCATGCACACCTTCAAAAAAGGGGGAAATGATGCCATAATGTGGCACTCTACCTTTCCAATATTAAAAATAAAACCCTGTAAGCATATACTGCACATGTTTTTACTTTGTTAAAACACATTCACAAACTCTCAATGCGTGTCACATGTTTACCCAACAGTTCATGTTCCTCGGTATGCTTCAAGTAAAACGGAAGCATCGAAGCATGCTTACCTGGCCATGACTGTAAAAGCCTGCAGCACTATTCATGTAGACCGGCGGCATGACCGCCTGAGGTCCGTTGAACATGTCCGCTCCAGCGAGGGTCGGACCTTGCTCCGCGAAGCGAGGTAAGGCCTGGTAATTGAACCGCACGTCTCTCGGATCACAACTTGGCCACATCTGATCCATGTTGTCACATACTTTGCAATGAACAATGCGCAAAGAGCACAAAAATATAATTATTGCACATCTCAAATTCAGGTGACTTCGAGTCACGTAACACGCACAGATGGGATGACGGATTTGACACAGTTTTGTAGGCGATAACATCAACTTTCACATAAATAAAACGTCTTCCGTGACACGTCCATCTACACACACGTTTAAACTGTACAACATCACGTAATGCAATTATGACGTCCCACGTGTCAGGCGTCAGGATTTTAGATACGCGGGGGGGGTACTTGAATGATCCGTTCCAAAGTGCTGTACATCTGACAGAGCTTTCTTGGGGGGAAGGAGTGGAAATTAGGGGGCGGGGGGAGTCGCAAAATAACATACCGGTAACTATATTCTAGCTAGGAAAAATCAAATATAATGACAGAATACACCACAAATGCATGCGCTATCCAAATAAATCTATTCGAGGCATCAGCAGCTAGCTATCTTTATAAAATAACCCATACATGTCTCATTTGCAGTCATTTATAACATTTATAGCGTGCCATTCAACCAAAAAGCAGAGGAGGTAATTCGAACAAATGGGCGACATGTCCAAATGTGTAATGCGTAACGTTACATCAGAAACCGAAGCGGTCGAGTGGCATATAAAACTTGCTCAATTTGCCGTTTGGGATTCCCAGAATGAGTCAGCAGACGTCAAAGATGTTAAAGATGGTATTGTCTGATTTTTCAGGCCTGAAATGTCCATGCCTCCCAAAAAAATCACTGACGTGTTTCAACGCTTGCGTCAGTCATGTGGATAGAATAAATACGTCAACGGTGTGAGTGAGTCAAGATTGACACCAAACTCCATGTTTTCACACTACCTTGTGAGATCATTCTATGCACCCCTGGCCTGCCGGCTGTTGTCATGTGTCATGATTCCAGCAAAACAGTTCACGCACGCATATGTGCCCTGTTTGTTCACACATGATAATGATACGATTGTATTTAAAAAATACAGTATACCGTATCTAGTTCAATGTTGTGAGGTCGAAATAATGTCAGAAAATTATACTGTCTACACACACCTTTTCATATTATTATAGTTTATAAATGTATCTGAGGCGGCCCGGTAGTCCAGTGGTTAGCACGTCGGCTTCACAGTGCAGAGGTACCTGGTTCGATTCCAGCTCCGGCCTCCCTGTGTGGAGTTTGCATGTTCTCCCCGGGCCTGCGTGGGTTTTCTCCGGGTGCTCCGGTTTCCTCCCACATTCCAAAAATATGCATGGCAGGCTGATTGAACACTCTAAATTGTCCCTGGGTGTGAGTGTGAGCGTGGATGGTTGTTTGTCTATGTGTGCCCTGTGATTGGCTGGCAACCGATTCAGGGTGTCCCCCGCCTACTGCCCGGAGACGGCTGGGATGGGCTGCAGCGACCCTAGTGAGGATCAAGCGGTACGGAAGATGAATGAATGAATGAAATGTATCTGTACATTTACACCTATATAAATTATTTAAAATATTTATTTATTTATTTTACAGGGCAATTCTTTACTGAAGCACGTTTGTAAATTCACTCTGAAGCCCGTGCATTCCTCTAGTCTACAGAGTAGGTGTGTTCTGAGAAGTCGACTGTGCTCCGGATTCATTAATTTCTGAACGCAGCCAGCACTGGCGCACAGTGTCCTCATATGTGGAGCGTTTAGTACCTATCGACAGTTTTGGTGCACTATGAATAGCCGAATGACAAATTTAAGCAATGCTCTCAGTTTCCGAACGGTCGAAATGAAACAATGTGCGCTCAGACCGCTTTTAATAGCACATAATGTCCATTCAGTTATTTTGGAATGATCCAGCCAAAAATTGACATTGCAGATGAGTTGCGCTGGATCATTCTGCACAGAAGTGAATAACCTGAACAGAAAACTGGCTTGCTGTGGTGGATGCTCTTCAAAGCCTTTGATATAGCATGGCAATATAGGCTGCAAAACCTGACAAACTTTGCGCCATGTCTTATTCCTACCTGGCACAGGCGCTAAATTTTCTCCAGCCGCTCTCTGGCAGCACACATCCTGCTACCATGGTGCCCTGTTCCAGCACCGCACATCCTGCCTTATTGACCCTGTTCCGGCAGTCGCTGAAGTCTTGCTGTTGTCTTCCTTCCTTCTGGTAGCAGCTGAAGTCCCGCGGCCGCCTTGTGATCCTTTTCCTGTGGCACAATTCACATGGTAGCCTTCTGATTTGCTTCAGGTGGTACAAGTGATGCGGTCATCCTTGGATCATGTTAGTTTAAGTGCTGCTGCCGCCTGCTGTGCCTGTTCCAGTGCCACAGATGCCTGCCTTTTGACCCTATTCTGAATGGTGCAATGGCTTACGGTCAAAGAGACACTTGTTTGGCATGCTGGACGCCCACAATACTGGTCCACATGGATACTTTTCGGTGGTTCTGATCGGCCTTTGGGGACTGTTGCTTAAATCTAGTATTCAAGATGCTTACCCTCGCGTGGGTTGCGGGTGTGCTGGAGCTTTTCCCATGTGCCTTCGGGCAGTAGGCGGGGCATACCCTGAAGTGGTTGCCAGACAAATGCAGGGCACACAAACAACCATGCACACTCTCAATCATACCTAATAAAAATTCTGTCATCAATTAACCTACCATGCATGTTTTTGGAATGTGGGAGGAATCAGATTACCGGAGAAAACCCATACACGCAAACTCCACTCAGGAAGGCCGGAGCCTGGAATTGAACCATAGACCTCTTCACTGTGAGGCGGATGTGTTAGCCAGTCGAGACCGTGCCGTCCAAACACACATAACAATAATCAGTGACATAAATGCTCTTTTTTTATTTGTCAACATTAAATACTGGCACAAAATGTGAGAAAGCAAAGATTGTTTTTCTGGTCACATACTATCAACATCAGCAGTAGAACACATCACACTCCGTGACGTACAAACTCAAAATGTTCTTTTAATGACCAGGGAAATGTGAACACAAAATATTCGAATGAACAAACAAGGCAGTGTGGGTTAACCTGCACACCCACGTAATAAGGCACCCAATATAACAACCATATACAGTACAACTTGCTATAATTTTCCTTTGCTCGAAGTGAACGGCGATGACACGTTGATGCCTCCCAGTGAGGAATATAGGCACAAACTGAATCTGTGTCTTACATTGTGCTCAGCTTTGCAAGTGTGCTCATCATACGAGTCAGTGAACACGAATCAGTGGCACGCTGCTTCACACTAGTGCCGCCTCTAGAAACCTAACACATCATCCCCTTAATAAATGTTGTGTATTGTAGTATTACCAATTTACTTCAAGGCCCAGGTTAGAATTTCCTTTATATGCTCACTTTCACAGTAGCAACACAGACAATAAAATCAAAATGAATCGTCCACTTCCTATAGTCGAAATGGAAAATATGGTTAATACTTGACTGTAGGTAGTTTTCCTAATTCACGATGGCACTTTCCCAAACTTAGGTAGCAGGATACATTTGCTGGGTCAAAAAAAAAGCCTTTTGATTCAGCATATGTCAATGGGATGATTCAGGATGTATGGTATGTTAAAGTTTAGGTTCTGGGAAATCATTGATGTCTTGGCTGAAAATGCTTGGAAACCCCTGCAACTACGGTAAAACTAATAATTTTGAAATGTTCCATTTATTCCATTGGTCCTTAAATAGATATTTAATCATATCTTCTTAAACATGTTTGCTAGCACTCTAGTCTCGAAACTTTTGCGGGACTGATGTATTCGTGATACGGTCAAGCTAGACCAAGATGAACTCTTAATTCCCTTTTGACTGAAAAAACAACTATCGCAATTAAAATGAAATTCTTATGATTTTTTTTTCTGAAAGCACCAGTCTTTCATGTTTCAAGAAAGTCAAAATCTGTCACACTACTATATTACCCTTTTCAGGGACAGAGGTCACTACAGTGGACATTTTATCATGTTATCAGGCTACAGGGTGAACGGAAGGAGTCAATGAGATGATTCTGTAATCCAGACCTACAGTCGATGATCATCACATTGGTCCACATTAAAGATGACGTGACAACAGTTAATTAACACTCTCCCATGTAAAACAATAAATAATCATGATTATCCTTATTCTTTTATGAGTCATTTGAGTGTTTTATGTTTGCATTTACTGTATCATGAATTAAAAAAAACATGATCATAAATATTTCAGCAAAGCTAATCTAATAAATTAGATTTTTAAAACAAAAAACAATTAATTTCCAGTAAAACTCAGTGCTAAACTGTACTTAATTCTCTACAGTGTAGAGCAGAGGACTTCCTGGGTGTCGTTCCCCAGGGGTGCAAACTCCCAGCAGTAGAAGGGAGCACTTCCTGGTCCTTCAGTTCACGGTCACCATCTATTCAGTACTGGTCCGTTCATTTCAGCTTGTCCTTTGTGGTTCAACATGCAGGGTGGGCCAAACTCCACACAAAAACTAAATTAAGGTGAAATACAGAAATTAATCATGGCTCAATCTTTTTTCCCTTGCTGTCAAAACTAGAAATGCAGTATAATATAAATGGAGTAGTCAAGGTAATAATAGTCAACATACCTTTATTTTTGGTCTGTACTTGAGGTAGGTTGTTCTGATTTGCAAACTGCAAAAGAAATAAATAAGCGGAAAAACATGTGAATGTGCTTGAACATGTTTCATCACAGTGATAAAGTGATTGAGGTGTTTACCTGAGAAGTATGTGCAGGTACGAGCCCAAGCCTGTGAAGATGTGCCACCAGGCATGGAACTGTGTTACCACTCCAACACCAGGGGGCAGTTTTTTTCTACTGGCTCTACAATACAGTAAGCAACAACACCATCATCATCCCTGAACACGATAAATGTGACACACATGGCTGTTATAGTCAAAAATTGTTGCAGTCGACCGCAATTCCGTCATCTGGTTTGTACAAACACCATGCATTTAAAATTAAACTAGAAATGCAGAGTTGTCGCAATGTATGCCACTGGGCATCGTCTGGTAGTTTATGATACTGTGTGGGGCTGAACGATATGTCATTTTGGGATCGAAATTGTCATCTCGGACAATGTGATTTTGTCACCGTCAGCTGACAGTGCAGAGGTACCGGGTTCGATTCCAGCTCCGGCCTCCCTGTGTGGAGTTTCCATGTTCTCCCCGGGCCTGCGTGGGTTTTCTCCGGGTGCTCCGGTTTCCTCCCACATTCCAAGAACATGCGTGGCAGGCTGATTGAACACTCTAAATTGTCCCTAGGTGTGAGTGTGAGTGCGAATGGTTGTTCGTTTCTATGTGCCCTGCGATTGGCTGGCAACCAATTCAGGGCCTACTGCCCGAAGACAGCTGGGATAGGCTCCAGCACCCACCGCGACCCTAGTGAGGATCAAGTGGCTCGGAAGATGAATGAATGAGAAAAGACAGTACGTCTGTGTTCATGTGAAGCTCTCTCCAGAATGCTAAGTGCCAGTGATATTTGGGGCTTGCAACCACAGCAACAGCTGAGCTCCCCCGGTGAAAAGGAGGGGTGCACAGTCAAAGTCTCACTGTTCATTTTTCTCCAGGGTGAGCGTCAAATTCCTGGTTTGTAATGATTTTCAGGAGTCGAAAGAAACATTTGCCACCTGACTGTTAAAACCACCAATGATGTATGTACAAGCCACGACGAATGGCAAATGACACTTTTGATAGTGGTAAATGCAGTAAAGTGCAAACTTTTTTATTGGGTGGAAATGCGCAATACGTCTGTTATCTGAACCGCTTATCCTCACGAGGGTCATGAGCGTGCTGGAGCCTATCCCAACTGTCTTCGGGTAGTAGGCGGGGGACACCCTGAAGTGGTTGCCAGCCAAATGCAGGGCAAACACAGACGAACAACCATCCGTGCTCACGCTTACCTAGAGACAATTTAGTGTGTTCCATTAACCCGCAATGCATGTTTTTGGAATGTGCGAGGAAACCCGAGTACCTGCATGGGAAGAACATGCAAACTCCACACAGGAAGGCCCGAGTCCAGATTCATTCATTCATTCCTGAATGCAAAACATTTTTAGTTAAAAATGTATTTTTACTTTCAGTGTTACGATATTTTCCGGACTGTAAGTCACAGTTTTTTCCATAGTCTGGCCTGGGACTTATTCTCTGGAGGGACATATGTGTGAAATTATTAACACATTATTATAGAATTTCATGTTAGTTTCACCTTAAACTGCAAGAGGGCGCTCTTGGCCTGTATTGATAAATCGACGACGAGTCTGATGCAAGAAGAGGGAACGCCACATCTTCTACTTCCTGGAGTTGATGGAGTTGTTTTAAAGTGAAACGGAGGATGAAGATTTCATTGGATGGAGTGACCATGGAGTGATCATTTTTCATTGGATGGAGTGACACTAATGATTTGGTAAGAATGTTCTTTAATCTCTAGTTTTCTGAATAAGTCTTTATATGTTACGTGAACATAGCCCATGAGAGGGGGCCAAAGGGGTCGGGTGCAATGTGAGCTGGGCGGCAGCCAAAGGCGGGGGACCCTGGCAGTCCGATCCTTGGCTGCAGAAGCTGGCTCTTGGGACTCTCTGGCAGGGAAGGAGCCCGAGCTGGTGTGTGAGGCAGAGAATTTCCGACTGGATATAGTCGGACTTGCCTCCACACACAGCCTGGGTTCTGGTACCAGTTCTCTCGAGAGGGGTTGGACTCTCTTTCACTCTGGAGTTGCTCACGGTGAGAGGCGCAGAACAGGTGTGGGCATACTCATTGCCCCCCGGCTCAGTGCCTGTACTTTGGGGTTCACACCGGTAGACGAGAGGGTTTCCTCCCTCCGCCTTCGGGTGGGTGGACGGGTCCTGACTGTTGTTTGTGCATATGCACCAAACAGCAGCTCAGCATACCCACCCTTTTTGGAGTCCTTGGAGGGTGTGCTGGAGAGTACTCCTGCTGGGGACTCCCTTGTTTTGCTGGGGGACTTCAATGCTCACGTGGGCAATGACAGTGATACCTGGAGGGGCGTGATTGGGAGGAACGGCCCCCCCCACCCCCGATCAGAACCCGAGTGGTGTTTTGTTATTGGACTTCTGTGCTCGTCACGGATTGTCCATAGCGAACACCTTGTTCAAACATAAGGGTGTCCATATGTGCACTTGGCACCAGGACACCCTAGGGCGCAGTTCGATGATCGACTTTGTAGTTGTATCATCGGATTTGCGGCCGCATGTTCTGGACACTCGGGTGAAGAGAGGGGCGGAGCTGTCAACTGATCACCACCTGGTGGTGAGTAGGCTCCGATGGTGGGGGAAGATGCCGGTCCGTCCTGGCAGACCCAAACGTATCGTGAGGGTTTGTTGGGAGCGTCTGGCGGAATCCCCTGTCAGAAGGAGTTTCAACTCCCACCTCCGACAGAGCTTTTCCCATGTTCCGGGGGAGGCGGGGGACATTGAGCCCGAGTGGACCATGTTCCGTGCCTCTATTGTTGAGGCGGCCAATCTGAGTTGTGGCCGTAACGTGGTTGGAGCCTGTCGTGGCGGCAATCCCCGTACTCGCTGGTGGACACCAGCAGTAAGGGATGCCGTCAAGCTGAAGAAGGAGTCCTATCGAGCCTTTATGGCCTGTGGGACCCCAGAGGCAGCCGACGGGTATCGACTGGCCAAGCGGACCGCGGCTTCGGTGGTCGCCGAGGCAAAAACCAGAGCGTGGGAAGAGTTCGGTGAGGCCATGGAAGCCGACTTCCGGACTGCTTCGAGGAAATTCTGGTCCACCATCCGACGTCTCAGGAGGGGGAAGCAGTGCACCACTAACACTGTGTACAGTGGGGATGGGGCGCTGCTGACTTCGACTCGGGACGTTGTGAACTAGTGGGCAGAGTACTTCGAAGACCTCCTCAACTCCACCAACACGTCTTCCTTGGAGGAAGCAGAGCCCGGGGACTCTGAAGTGGGCTCTCCTATCTCTGTGGTTGAAGTCACCGATGTGGTTAAAAAGCTCCTCGGTGGCAAGGCCCCAGGGGTGGATGAGATCCGCCCGGAGTTCCCCAAGGCTCTGGATGTTGTGGGGCTGTCCTGGTTGACACGCCTCTGCAATATCGCGTGGTCAACAGGGAGAGTGCCTCTGGATTGGCAGACCGGGGTGGTAGTCCCTCTTTTTAAAAGGGGGGACCGGAGGGTGTGTTCCAACTACAGAGGGATCACACTCCTCAGCCTCCCTGGTAAGGTCTATTCAGGGGCGCTGGAGAGGAGGGTCCGTCAGGAAGTCGAGCCTCAGATTGAGGAGGAGCAGTGTGGTTTTCGTCCCGGCCGTGGAACAGTGGACCAGCTCTACACCCTTAGCAGGGTCCTTGAGGGTATGTGGGAATTCGCCCAACCAGTCTACATGTGTTTTGTGGACTTGGAGAAGGCGTTTGACCGTGTCCCTCGGGGAGTTCTGTGGGGGGTGCTTCGTGGGTATGGGGTACCGAACCCCCTGATACGGGCTGTTCGGTCACTATACCACCGATGTCAGAGTTTGGTTCGCATTGCCGGCAGTAAGTCGGAATCGTTTCCAGTGGGGGTAGGACTCCGCCAAGGCTGCCCTTTGTCGCCGATTCTGTTCATAACCTTTATGGACAGAATTTCTAGGCGCAGCCGAAGCGTTGAGGGGGTCCATTTTGGGGGCCTCAGTATTGCATCCCTGCTTTTTGCAGATGATGTGGTGCTGTTGGCTCCTTCAAACGGGGCTCTCCAACTCTCACTGGAGCGTTTCGCAGCCAAGTGTGAAGCGGTTGGGATGAAAATCAGCACCTCCAAATCTGAAACCATGGTCCTCAGTCGGAAAAGGGTGGAGTGCCCCCTCCGTGTCGGGGAGGAGATCTTACCCCAAGTGGAGGAGTTCAAGTATCTTGGGGTCTTGTTCACGAGTGGGGGTAGGAGGGAGCGGGAGATCGACAGGCGGATCGGTGCAGCGTCTGCTGTGATGCGGACGTTGTATCGGTCTGTCGTGGTGAAGAAGGAGCTGAGCCAAAGGGCGAAGCTCTCAATTTACCGGTCGATCTACGTCCCAACCCTCACCTATGGTCACGAGCTATGGGTCGTGACCGAAAGAACGAGATCCCGGATACAAGCGGCTGAAATGAGTTTTCTCCGCAGGGTGTCAGGGCTCTCCCTTAGAGATAAGGTGAGAAGCTCAGTCATCCGGGAGGAGCTCAGAGTAGAGCCGCTTCTCCTCCACATCGAGAGGAGCCAGATGAGGTGGCTTGGGCATCTGATTCGGATGCCTCCTGAGCGCCTCCATGGTGAGGTGTTCCGGTCATGTCCCACCGGGTGGAGACCCCAAGGTAGACCCAGGACACGCTGGAGAGACTATGTCACCCAGCTTGCCTGGGAACGACTCGGGATCCCCTGGGGAGAGCTAGGGAGAGGGAAGTCTGGGCTTCCCTGCTAAAGCTGTTGCCCCCGCGACCCGGCCCCGGATAAGCGGTAGATGATGTATGTATGTATGGATGGATGTTACGTGAACATTCCAGGCACGTTCTCAGTTCATTGTTTATGCGTCATGTGACGTTAGCATTTTGTCCACTTATTCAACCTGTTCTCTATTTTTATTTTAAATTGCCTTTCAAGATGACATCTATGTTAGCAAATAAATTTCCCCCAAAAATGCGACTTACACTCCAGTGCGACTTATGGGTTTTTTTTTCTCCCCCTATTATATTCTGCACTTTATGGCTGGTGCGACTTATACTCCCGGAGCGATTTGTAATCCGGGAAAATGTTGAAAAAGGATCACCTCTCTCACACAACCTTCTAGTGTCCTTGCATTATTAGCGTAACGTTCTTTGTTTCGATTAGATGATGAAATTTTCTTTCACGTTTGTAACGTTAATGTGCAGAGTAAATATTAAGTGAGGAAAAATGTCCGAACTTTACAGCACCTAGAGTGACAATGCATTGCTCATCTCTTTTCGAAAACTCACCTTAATGAGTCACAGAAGATATTGTCAATGTTCCACAGGAGAAAGCCTAAGAGAAATACACCTAAAGAGGTGTAACACAAAGGCCGTAACCATGGATAAACCCTACAAATCAGAAAAAGGCACACAAAGTAAGTCAAGTTGTTATTTTTGATGAACGCTGATTTCCAATGTGAATGGTTCTCTTGGCGAACTTACCATGTAACAATGAAGACAGATCGTATCACGAGACAAGCAACTAAAGCACCATACATGACCTGAAAAAGACAACCCATTCTGAAAAGTATCTGATGGTTAAATGTTTGGTCATTTGTATTCATTTTAAACGACTTGACTGTCCATATTACACTATACTGCAAAGTAATGCCTTCAAGAATTTCAATGAAAACATTAATCACAGCAAAGTTAGCATTTTTCAAATGCTGTACTTTAGGCCTGCTGTGGAGCACACAAACAAACTCAACTGGAATGTTTAGAATGGACCATTGTGAGAAAAAAAGAGATTTTTTTGATAGTGAACCACAAAAACATGGTGTCAAAAATGTCAAACATAATTCTGTCACACTGACTGCTGTTTCTGGCTCTCCGGTTCTATTTTCAGTACGTACAATTCATTTGAAAAGTTCTTGTACAATCAGGACGCTGGCCCAGGTCCTGCATGTGACATGCAGCACACCTAATGTTTACTCAAGCAAACTAAAAGGCCCACTGAGCCCCAAAAGCAAACAACAAGCAAGATCACAGAGCGGAACGCAAGCTTACCTGGTGAAACACCGGTTCCTTCCACTGTAAGTAGACCTGCGACACAAAATCTTCTCAGAATATCAAAAACATCACGTGGAATGCGCAACAAGTGGCATGTACATGATGACCAACAAAGTCAGAAAGAATACTCACCACAGTGACTGTAATGCTGAAGAGTAACAATAACGTGACGGGAAACCAGCTTATGCTCTTCCTTTGTTTGAAGCACTCATATCTGAAAAAAAAAATGTTTTTAATGTTCACCTTGACACGGTACAGAACATGGTGAATCAATAAATCCATGTTCATGTTTATATTTATGCTGAGAGTGCATTAAAATTATTGTGTTTATTTACGAACGCAATTTGGGTCGAACACAGACTTTCCATTACGGTATTTCATGCATAGGCGAAAAACATTTCCCTGCTTTCATCAACTGAAAAAAATAGAATGTTGATATTATTCAGTCCAACAAAGGTTGATTATTTTTCCTGTCGAATGCAGTACAGGCAAGCTAGCGCTTTCACTTACTAATAGTATTGTATAGGGCACTATATACTAAGCGAGGTAATTTCACATTTCATCCACAAAGCAACTGTGCAAATGTAGAAAACATGAAAGCATTTCCAAACAGAACAGCTCAATGAAACACAGGCACCTGTTGCCTTTTTTGTACCTGTATGCAGGTGTGTTTAGTAAAATGAGATGTATATTTCCGCTTTATGGTCGTATTTTTATTCCGAACCTCCATTCAACACACAATTTGTTCCGCTCATCAAGTGAAAACGACAATGGCAATAATCCTTTGCTGTATCGCAAAGTATGTCAAGGTCTTGAGCGCAAATTTTAAAGGCGTATTCTCTTGAGAATCAGGACGCCGGTTAAACTAAAGGCCTTTGACGTAAGTGTTTAGTATCGACTGTCTTCTGAATCTTTGAAGGCTTGAAATCCAAATGCCATAGCCACTTACAGACAGTAGACAAAGACACACGTGCTGTAAATCATTGGCAACTCGTCCAGCAGCTGCAAATGACAACAAAGCATGTATTGTTTCATCAATGTTGATTTTTTTTCCAAACATGAATGCATTCGGCTACAATGTGTCCTCATTCACTGGCATTTCTTAAATCCTACTTGGGCACTACTCGGAATGAACGCTGACGAATACATACAGCGGCTCCTCGCTTTGTGACATATTGCAAGATTATGAATGACGTACAACGAACTAGTTTGTGTAGTTCAGGGCGGTACAAGAAGTTATGTTCAGTTACTCTAATACTTGTTTTGCAGTCAAGGCACCACTACCTGAAATATATAACGCACAAATTATGTTTTCGCTGTGTCAGACATAGCTCAACTGAGCAGCATTCTGCATGGAGGTCAGGAAACATAAACCAAGTAATATTTGTCTGTACAAATAATTTGTCAACAAATTTGTTAGTGAACCAAGGTTTCACTTTTTTCCCGTCCCCCCCCTTTTTTTTCCACTTTACTGGTGCAGTGTAGGGTCTTGCAACTCGAGTTAAAGCAAAAATAACAGTGCAGTGAAGACTATGATCTCGAAAAACTCTGAAGTTGGGGACTTTGAAAGTCGAGGCGAGACTGTGTATGTCTATATACTTGGGGTGAAACGGTTAAAAAAATACACGGTTATCGATAGGCTTCATCTGGTCAGGTGACTTGGCCCACTTTGAGAGCAACGTGTGTTTTTTTTTAATACTCTTATACTCGTGTGCAACTTTATTTTCACTGGGTTTTCAAAATTAAAGCTCTCTCGGGTAACCTAGACTCCTTTGAAACTCAAGAACGTGTCAATTCAAGTTCATTGCTTTGTAATTAATTCTGGTCAAAATGGCAGAATCCATCGTAAAGTCCATAAAAAACTAAAAAGAACAAACATAAGCAGACACGTTCATTCAAAAATAAACAGCTTCTTGATTGAAACCGGGGGTGTCCGACCTTTTTTCTTTTTGGAACCAGTATCGCTCAAATTCAAGATACGTCATCTGTCGACCGTTTTTCTTCACATTCATGTCAAAACAAATTACGAACATACCGGTGAATGAGGACGAATAAAGAATTGCCACATATTTTTTAAATAGTCAGCATTATCACCCGACCATCATTTCTACATCACTAAAGTGAACTGTTTCATTTTTTTTCACTGTGATTCAGCATACCTGCATCTCATAGAGCAGTGTCATGTGGAAGCACCAGGAACCAACACCGACAGCTGAGTAACACACACATGCACAAAAATGTCACTCAAGTCTTTATGAAAATGTTAGAATAACTTCAGCATGTTTTTACTGCTGTGACACTGACGGCTGTTGTAATACAGAATCAGTGATTTAGGAAAAAGGAACTCGATGTAATGAATATGTTTGGTGTGACCTGTAAAAAGGCTGACCTGCGAGCCCGAGGAAAGAGAGGATGTAGCAGAACTCTAGGCCGTCACGAAATGTCTGGATGACCCCACAAATGGGGGGAAGAATCATAATCAGGTTGCTGACGGTGTTCCCTGCGTAGACAAAGCATCGCAGTGAGAAGAGACTAGCGCTACGCCTGTTATTGCTCAGCCTGAAGATTGTGAGAGGTCAAGGATGTGGCAATGGCAAGCCGACTCTTCCGAGTTATGACACCGCCAGAGAAAACCTTGGAATCTTATTGCTGAAAACCAATCGCTGCACAAGGAAACATTGATTGTTTTAGATTTTCTCTCTTTGCCAACTCATGGACGTGTTTTACAATAATTACATAATGATCAGTTAAGTTATTGTCATTTTTATGATTAACCCTTTCATGCACCATGCAACCTGATAACATAATAAGCTGTCCACTGTCGTAACCGCTGTAATTGAAAAGGTTAACAACAATGCTAATTTATTAGACCCTTGCCCAAAGTACGGTTTATGCCACATTACTGATTATCAAATATGTTTCTGTAATAGCTACACTATATTAAGTGAAATTATAATTTTAATGTTGAAATAATTATTATTGCTATGAGTGATTTTGAAATGAACGTTTTACAAGACCAATTGAGCTGTCAAGCTTACAATTGATATTCCTGAACAGCAAGTTGAAGTAAATTGTAGTCATCCTGGATTTATTACGGACCTCTTGGAAAATCATTGAGATCAAATGTGGGTATAAACAGGTGAATTAAGGTTGAAATCCCTCATTCCTCCCCAAAATTGCGAGAGCTCATAGACATTGAACGAGTGCACTCTGCACTATCTCACCTCATTTTTATGACAGGCGGTATCATAAATTTGTTGTGCACTGTCTATGGAAGACCTTTTTGAAACGCCTTGACTTGCATGCTTAGCGCTGATATTTTCATCCAATAAATATAAAGGCAAATCTTCACCTCTTCGATCAGCATAATAATAATAATAATTATATATATATGTGTGTGTGCGTGTATATAGTCAGTATATGGCCCAATGTGAAGATCTAATTTTTAACAATGACCCTCTAAAGGCGCTAAAGATTGGGTGGATTTTTCAATGATAATGTATATAATTTGTGAAGTACCGTAAGAAGGATTTTGAATTGCAATCACATGTCCTGCTAACAAGCAACACTGTTGTTTGTTTTTTTTGTCCACTAAAAATGAAAGAAAAATGTTTGATCGTCTTAAGATCCAACAACACTGTTCCAACAAAGTTAAAAGCGTACTGTAGCAAATGTCTTTGTGTGCTAAATAAAATAATATTCAAGGGGAAACTAAGAGGTGTAACACTATTTTTAGCTATATTAATTAATTGGTTTATTACTACATGACTCCATGCAGTGGAGCTCTCAGGAGTAATCAGCAGTGTTCTGCCTGGGTGCGGTTATGTGTAAACACGTGCAAGACCTTATCAGTTTGAAAACCAGAACAGTTTACCCGGTATTTTTTTCAACCAACGCGCTTTCTATTCAACTGCAGGCGCCTGATGGGAGTAGCTGATCATGATTAGACTTTGATCGCCGACTATAAATGGATTTATAATCTGTGTAAAATCATTGTACTTTACAATGAACAATGCGGCAAGAGCACAAACATAATAGATCAAGACCGTGATTTCAACAATAGTCTTTACCCCCACAAACCCTTGAAATAATGTTGCATAACAGGCAGTCATTGTTACCTGAGTGACCGTTACAATGCCAAAACGCCCTGTGTCATCGGTACAAACAAAAGCTCCGACTGTCAGTCTGGTTTAAATGAGCTAGTCAGACCGTTGTTTTTTTAAATCCATTCTTTTCGGGTACTACTATTTGTATGACTAAACGTACCTGATCACCAGCACAGTTGAATAAAGATGGGGGTGGTGATGTATTAATGTATTATTGTAGTTGTAAGGTGAGACAGTTTTACAGCTCTGCACTTAGGAGCTAACAATGATAAACAAGTCTATCAAATAAAGTGACCAGTGGTTGTAAACAAAGAGTATACATAATAAGAATGGGTTGTTATCAATGAGAACATCAAGCGCAGTGTAAATCTTGCGCGTCTACGTGTTCAAGCTATTTTTTCTTGACAAACCTGTTTTTTATTTTTATTTTTTTGTTTTTTTTGCGGGAGGGTTTTGTTACTTTTCAGTGTCACGGTCGTAGAATGTGTGCACGTTTCCGAGCTGAAATGAGAAGTCTGTTGGAATAAGACATAAGACATAAGATATCCTTTAATGACACACAGCATGAATGCACCTCATTCCATTGTGCATTGGAGCTATTATGGGGAACAAATAGAAGCAGAACATGTTTCCGCGTGGGACGGACTCATGTTCCGACGCCGACTCTGCTATTATATCGAGTGAATATCAAGCTTAAGTCGCGTTTCTTAAAAACGAATCAATGACCAACAAAACACAACTCCGCGTAATGTTGACGTCGTAGTTTCATGTGGGGGAGTGCCATTCCAGCCCCCCTCGCTTCAACCATTTTCTTTTACGTCGTTCGTTTAACTGTTACTGTACTCACAGAATTCCGCGATGTAGTAGGAGACGACATAATTCTCTTCACACCAGTCGAGCGTGGAGGTGGGCCGCCCCCAGTATCCCTGCCTGTCCAACGAGGGAGCCATGATGGAAGCGGAGGAGGTTGTGTGGCCACTAACGGATTTGTAGTCCCATCCCCGGTGCCCGTACGCGGCCTATAGCAGCTAGAGGCGCCCTACTCGCGAGTGATGAGGGGCACATGCAAACGTGCGCCGTTTGTTGTCTGTGACGATATCCTATCACTGTTTGATGTCTTGGATACCCTCTGGTGTCATTTTAAGTGTATTACGTCGACGTCACAATTATTCACACAAATACATCCACGAGTTTCACGTGTTTTTTTTCAGATCCTTAAATATGTTTGTGATTTTCCATTACCCCCCCCCCCCAGATCAACACATATATCAGATACTTTCAAGATAATCAGTCATAAAACAGTCACGTCTCGAAACGTCATTCCTCTTCCGTCCGCGAGGAGGCAGTATTGCAACATCCACTGAACTATAGCGCGCTATCGCCCGTTTTTCATTAAAATTGCTTATTAAAAACGGAAAACGAGCCTTTAGCTAATGTCTTGGCATATGTTTATTTATCACAAGTCAGGAAACAAAATACAACTGTATTTTATTTCTCTTGCCGAGCTTGTTTTGCCTTCTTCTGGTACTGATCCCTGTTCTACGCCACTGCAGCAGTGTTGAAAGGGCAGAAAAATATTATTCTTATTCCTGAAGCTAATCAGTCATCTGTAATATTCCTTTGTTCTTCCATCTCAAAGGCATAACATACCCACCTTTAACAAAGTAAACAAAGAGCAGCTTTAATTCAACATAAAAGTATTTTCAAGGATACTGGGAAGTGCGTGGCTTCACCATTGCAACATTGTCTTATATTATGTTGTATTATATTATCCATCCAGCGATCCATTTTCTACTCCGCTTATCCTCACAAGGGTCACAGACATGTATGATATGATACATATATGATGTAAATTTCCCCAGTGTGGGACAAATAAAGGATATCTTAATATTAGCCGCTAATGGTACACTTGCCTGACTTGTGTGCGGACAGGGTGGGATCGGTTCCTACTCAGTGGCAGTGTGGGTGTGGGTGTGGGTGTGGATGCTTGTTTGTCTCTGCGTATGCCCTGCTATGACCTCAAGTGAGTGACATCAGGAGTTCTAACTCCAGCACTCAGGGGCAGAGCTACATGGTGGCCAGGGGTGGCCCTTCGCCACCCCTTGTCAATTTCTGGCCACCTCAGCGCTCAGCAAAATACTGCCTTTAACTTCGATATGTTCCTGTTTAATTGTGATGAGTATGATGAAGATTGTTCTGGTTATGTGTGAATCTTATTGCATGAGAACAAATGATCCATGCACAGCTACCCACCCCTGGTTACCCCTCACAAAGGTGTTGTGTTCATGAAGTTACAGAACTCTACTCTTTTTATGTTAAGCATATTCTGTATGGAAAAATGTCTTAATTAGAAAGTAGAAACACCTCTCTGGTTTTCCATGGTCTTATTCAAATTCCCGTGAAAACCTGCATTCCACAAACGTGCCCAAGGCTAAACTGCCACTACAAACACAGCAACCTTGGATACATTAGCACCGAGGACAAACTGAACCAAATATCTACGATACCTTTTGGTTATTTTTTTTCTTCCCATTCCTGTTCATTGAAGTCCGTGTTTTATGTGTTGTGTTGTAGTATTTTGTCATTTTATGTTATTTTAATGGCGGCGCGGGCACCTGCAGTGGCTCCTCTCCCTCCTGCGGTTAAAAGGAAAGTAATTTCACCTGTGCTGTATGTTGCACATGCAGCACATTTGACAATAAAATTGACTTGAACTTGAACTTGGAAAGTCACGAAAAAACGACGGAACACTTCATTATCTTTTTTTAAAATTCAAATTGTATTTGGCAGGGATATCTCTTATCAAACCAATGTTTACCAAATCAAATTGAATAGGAGGGGCAGAAGTAAGAGCAGTCATCCTGCACACGATACCCTTTTCATAAGTGGTTAAAACCAACAACATTGACAACCACATCAAGAACCATATCAGGCTGGCACAGTGACACAGCCTTTCCCTGTGCTTATTCGATTCAAGTAGTTTGTCATTTTACAGCATTAAACCAAATGCTACAGCCTGAATGAATGCTGTGAACTAAGACACATTAACTATTCAGATGCTTGTGGAATGGTATCAGTGTGTGACAGGAATGCACTTATATAACTAACGAACATATTCTCTCTCACACACACTCTCTCCCTCAGTCATGCACACACACACCCACACACACACACACACACACAAAAGGTGAGGATGTGGTTATAATTCATCTCTCATCTTTTCACCCTTTGGCCTGACCATCCTGCCAATAAATAGGATGGAGTTTGTCTTCTGGTCCTTCACCAAGAAGATGAAAGGATGGTCGACGTAGAACAGTTTGGGCGACTTGAGCTCGTCACTGCTAAATATGGTCGTGTTCATCTCATTTCCTTCTGTGGACAGCTCAATCGTCGCCGCATGGAAGACATTGGCCAAGTAGAGGTCTTTTTTCCCAGACATGTTGGACAGGTCCGCTTTGGATTTGTTCCCCGCCTCTGTCAGGCCTAACTTCTCAAGATGTTTCTAAGGACGAATGGACAGATCGTGAAAGGTGAAATATTTCCATTGTAGTTTTGAAGTTGACTCTTACCTGCAAGTTGTGGCTGACTTCCATGCTGACTTTGGGCAGAGACAAAGCCACCGCTGTCTGCTGTAGCTTACTTAGCCAAATATCCAGCTGTTTCTTGTTCAACACCTTCTCAACTCTGTCCAAATTTTCCACCTGATGGGGCATGATGAAGACCAAACTAGACTTCTTATGAGCCAATGGCATGCCCAGAATTGACAGCTTATTGGTTGCGTCGTCATAGAAGTCATATAAACCTAAGAAAGCAAATTGGTCAAGTATAAATATCCTCCATTCGGCACACAATTTGGTTATACGACACTTTTAAATATGACGTTAATTCAATGTGATCTGGTGCAGGAACAGTTTCTAGTATTTCAGACGTGCAACGCTTACTCGATTAATCAACAGCCAATCGATCATTGCTCTTGGGAATCGTTTGGAGACTGTTGAATTTGAATTCTTCTAATTTTGGCCTCTCAACAGTAAATATTTCCTGTCGTCCTCCAATCATCATCTTTGTGTGGAATCAAGACAAAACATTTTCAAACATCTGCTTTTATTTTGGAAAACATCGTTCAAAGTGTTTGCATAGTTTCTGACATGTTACAGACCACACCGGTAACTGAATCATAATCATTCATTTATGTTTATGCGTTATGCATTTTTTTGCAATTCTACACCACTTGCAAATGCCAACCTACCTGTGCGGTGCATCATCTCTATCGAGACAGTGTAGCTGTGGGAGGCCATGAATCCACGGTTGTCAACCATCTTGTGATGGAACTCCTCATCCCAGTGTGCTGTGAAAAAAAAGAAAAAAAATATATATATATGAGGGTCAGTCAATAAATAAGGTGAATTTTCTTGGTATTAGGACTTCTAATGCAAAGAGAAACTTTGTTTTATTTTTTTTCTCCCAGCACTGACACATTTCTTTCCCACATCTGTGCACAAGCTTCCATATTCCCTCAGCGTAAAAATCTTTGGACTGATGTCTCAGCCAGTCACTTTCAAACTTTGTGCCAACGACTGTGAACTGCTGAGGCAGGTCAAGAAAGACATAATAAAGACCCTCTTGCAGCCTAGACCTTAGCCCTTTCAGACTCTTTGGTGCCTTCAAAGCGTTCACGGGAGGCACGAAGTTTGAAAGTGGTATGGAAGATAGATGGCTGATACTTTATAGGCAATATTCATACTTACGTTTGAAAAACATAGCGTTGATTATCATGGCTCCATCAGTCTTTTCGATATCCTTTACGACCTCAGGGACTTTACCATCAGTGGATTTCGCAGCCCATTCATTGATGGCATTGAGAGAACTTTTCTTATCTTTGAAATTCATTTTGGATTGGTCGAAATTGTAAAGCTTTTTGCTGCTCTTCACAAAGGCGTCCACAAAGTTGACAGTGCTGGGTCCATACAGGCGGTTGCTTATCTTCCAGGTGACGTTACGCGTCTTGGGGTCGCTCACCTCAGTCAGGAGTTCAGCCAAGCCAGAATGCAGCTGCTCGTCTGGCACTTTGGCCGCATTCAGAACAGTTTTGACCTGAGATGCCGTCGTGGCTTTTCCCCCAAGAGCCACGAGACCCAGTGAGGAAGCCACCACCACAGGAGAAATAAGGATATTTTCTATATTCTTCTCCTTCACCATGTCTTGGTAAAGACTGAGAGCCAAGTTGGCACTGTTGTCAGCCAGCGTGGTGGCGTGTTGACTCAGCACTTTGTCAGCAGAAGCAGCCGTGGCAGCTGATGCTGCCGTAGCCAGGAGGGCCAGAGCGACCACGTTTTGCCACATGGTGAAGAATATATTTAGTGATAACCTAAAAGATGACATGACGAAGACAAAAATCACGCATTGTTATCACAGTAAATTGTTCATTAAAGGTGAAATGGTTTGCCTGGATTTTTTTTCTGCTTACTTTGGAATATTCTTTGATCTAAGTTACAGCTGCCAAGTGAATGACAGTCAAGGTTATTAAAAAAAAAAGACGCAATGGGTCTTTTTTTATTCCCCCCACCACAGTCTTGTCATAGTTGGCCTGTTAATCCACCCACGCGCATTCTCTTGAATGTAAGAATCATAAAAAAAAAAAGAAAGAAAAAAGTTACAATCACAAAAAAATAAGACTAACAACAATAAAAATTCTATTGTAATCCATTGTATGTAAAAAAAATCATATTTTAGTGAATGCACTATATTGAATTAATGATAACTTAATGATAACTCGAGAACATGCAGGAAATGGATACATTTTAAATGGCACAATTCGGAGCTGCTCCAAATCCTGTGCTCTAGAGAATGCAAGTTTTCCTTCTGTTATACAATATATATTCCCAAAAATAATATCTAGGATACTGGGTTACGCATGCCATTCAAAGATCTCTCAAGGCAAGTATTACATAACAGCCACGTAGACAGCAGATGGGAGTATTTTCGCCAAAACTCTGTCAGATTTTATAAGAAAATCTGATTGGCTGAGAACGTGAATGATTATTTCTGTAAGGTTCAGATATACATGATATAAGAGAAAGGAAGTTATGAGTCATATTTTTTCATGTTCTGTTTGATTACAAGGCAGTGGTGATGACTGTTAACTAGCTGCCACACCGCAATACTTTTCGATTTACAATAATGATGATGGCATTTTAGTGAAAAAAAAACTTTTTAAAAGTATGCCAAATTCTTTTATTACAATGGCACCACCAGTGCATATCCCAAATCTAAATTTGAGATCTCTTTTCACATGCCTGGGCAATAATCAGGAGTGAGACACTCCTCACAGTACTCCCCTCTATTTATAATTCTGTCTTACCTTATTAGGCCTTTTGAAGAATTCCACTGCTTGTTCCAAATCTGTTTCCAAATGCAACTTGGACTGTTTTAAATGGTGTATGGGTTTTTGTTCTGATGCCGGAAGGGCAGACTTTTGTGAAAGAGTTGGAGGGATTCTAGCTCAGTTTTCAGTGAACAAAAATCTCTGCACTGGAGTCTGGTTTCCAAAATGTCCCGCCCATATCCCCAAGCGCAATGGGAGAAGAATCCTCCCCCCTGCCGGGTCCTTAAAGCCCTAAACTGCAGAAGTGCAAGAATATTCAGACAGCCTGTGACCTATAATGAAACTAATCTCCTGAAATTGACTGATGAGTCTACTTAAAATTTCACTCCAGATTTTAACTGTTTGTCTGTTTTTGTTGTTGTTGTTGTTTTCTGTTGGGTTTTCTTGCTGCAGTGATAGAGGAGAATGTTTTTTTTTTGGCATCATATGAGACCAGCCCTGAAGTTCATGAATTCATTTTCTGATGGGAAGCAACTTTCATGGCTTCACAATACACAACATCAGAGTTATGGCTGTCTTGGACAAAATTCCAACAGTGTATGGGAACAAAATAGATAAAATATCAAACATTATGTTATTATATTCCATCCATCCATTTTCGGAGCCGCTTAATCCTCACTAGGGTCGCGGGGGGGCTGGAGCCTATCCCAGCCGTCTTCGGGCAGTAGGCGGGGGACACCCTGGATCAGTTGCCAGCCAATCGCAGGGCACACAGAGACGAACAACCATTCGCACTCACACCCACACCTAGGGACAATTTAGAGTGTTCAATCAGCCTGCCACGCATGTTTTTGGAATGTGGGAGGAAACCGGAGCACCCGGAGAAAACCCACGCAGGCCCGGGGAGAACATGCAAACTCCACACATGGAGGCCGGAGCTGGAATCGAACCCGGTACCTCTGCACTGTGAAGCCGACGTGCTAACCACTGGACTACCGGGCCGCCCATGTTATTATATTATGGTGCAAAAAGAAGTGTATGTGTATGTGTTTGTGGTATGCTGATGTGCTTATAACAAATAGCACGAGCAGTTTTACTTTTAAAAACTATGCTATTAGCAGTCACATCATTAGGTCCAACAATATCCATTTGTATGTATTCATTCATCTCTGCAAAGTACACAAAGTTGCTCATTCTGCGCCGTATCCTCCCAGCTGGTTCATCTGGGGATAGGAAATATGGGAAGTGAACATTCTTGTTGCATATTTCCCACGTATATGACTCCCTCTCTGTCCTGATGTAATCTGTACCCATCCCCCATCAACGGGACTTGCTCTGGGTTTTTCAAGCAGGATATGCAGGAAGTTAGAGAAGAAGCGGATGTGTGTCTGGTAGACCGCTACTGTTCTGTAGAGCTTATTCATTCGTGTGGAGTTGCACAGTAGGTAAAGAGGACTAAATGTGTTCTTAAATAGTTTAATGATATTCTTACCATGATATAAGTAATTATGCTGCCAGATCACCTCTCGCTGGAAATACTTTGCCAGGCCTTCAGTGCAGCCACCTTTTTTGACACTGCTTCTTTGTTTGGCCCTCGTAAGGTTCTACTGGGGAGAAAACAAGCTTGACCATTGAACAAAATATTCATGTTTACTTCAACTAGTATGAGGTTGGCATACACATCATGTTTCAGTGCCGCAGTTATAGCTCGCTTTTTTTTTTAAATCACACAAGTGGTCAGAGGGCAAAGGACAAGATCCGTAACTGAAAGCGACTTTTATTCATGACAGAGCAACAGACAAAAAAGGCAATTGTTCGAAGTCTCTTTATTTTCAATTGATGGTTTTATATTCCTGGATTGATTAAGATGGAAGCACACGATGAATTTCATTTAATTACTTGGATAGTTGTACTTTTTAAAATGTGTTTTAGTTTAATGGTGCCGGTAATATTTTCAAGTACACAAGGCTCAAGCGCCCTCTGTTGGCTAAATTAATATTACTTGGACTATCTCAGCATGTCGAACTGCCACTAGAGACCCACTAAAAGCAACGTTTGAATTGAGTAAAGTTTGCAGGATTAACAAATTTTAATTCATTTAAATTTCTTTACAAATATAAGTACAGTTCATCTTAATCACCAAAATCATTTGTGCTGCAGGTAGTACGCAATCATTAAGTAGTATTATGATGAGAATGATTATTATTCATGATTATTATTATCATCATCATCCAAAACATGCACGATAGGTTAATTGTCTCTAAACCAGTGGTCTCAAACTCAGTTCCCGAAGGCCCGCTGTCCTGGATGTTTTCCAAGTCTCCCTGTTGCAACACAGCTGATTCAAATGATCAGATCATCAGCAAGCTCTGCAAAAGCCTGACATTGAACCTGTTCATTTGAATCAGGTGTGTTGCAACAAGGAGACTTGGAAAACATGCAGGACAGCGGCCCTCAAGGAACTGAGTTTGAGACCCCTGCTCTTAACTGTCCATTGGTGTCAATGTGACCCTGAATGGTCCCTCACAATAGGTTGGCAACCACAGCTCTGCTGTGACACACTGTAGTTTTCCTAGGACCTTAAAAAGGGACAAGTGGTATGGTATTATATGACTTTAATTGTCTACTACAGCTTTATCGCGAAAATACTGGATTCCCGCAGACAACTCCGCTAGTGAAGTGGCCGTAACTGGTGCCTGTACAATGTTTGGGATTAGAGGGATCTGACGTAATTATCCAGTGCTACGGGTTAATCTCTGACTGCTTGGAATAGATCTCTGGCAAGACCTGACTCATCTCTACCTGTTCGGCATGAGCTGTTTCCATATACAGTAGGAGGTGTTGCCAAACTGAAAGAAAAAGCTCTGCAAGCCTTCATGGCTATGCCTACTCAGCTGGTTCCCCATTAATCTCACCCCAGAATCCACAACATGTCTGCTTGGTGAATTACAGGCAACACAAACATTTTTAATAGGTGGGCCCCACACTCCTTGGGAACAGCCCCACAAACCCCACGGTGAAGTTTAATTAAATGATTTTGTTGTTATTCCCCTTTGAACATTCCATTCTCCACACTTAAATTGGGACATCGTCAAAACGCCATTGCACTTGAAAGAAATTCATAAATTACCCAACCGTGGAGTTGCCAATGTGGACTCAGCATTTTTGACTAGCAAATACATTCAAAAGTATTTAAAAATGCTCAAGGGTACTTGTTGGCTAAATGCTACTACAAACATAGCATTTTTTTTCTCCATAATGCCACGGGTAAGCTATTTAAAAAAAAATATTTGGTCAATGTTATGCAAATACATTCAAAAATCGCGTACACATTATACATTATACCAGTGGGTTTGAAAACATTAAACATTGTGGATTCCTTATTTTTATTGGCTTAGTTTTTCAAATGTTTATTTTTCTGTTCTGCATTAATTTCCAAAACGCCACACGGTATTGACTTTGGCATTCACATACCTTGTGGCATTATGGAAAACATCCCCCAAATTCTTATTTCTTTGCTAAAAATAACAATGTGCCTCTGGTTATCTCTCGATGGCTGTGTCCAAATTCATTGGCTGCGTCCTACGAAGGTCAAATTTTTGGCTGCACAACGTCACTTCGGAATGCTCAACCCATGAATTTGAACACATAGACAGACGATCAACCATGTGCGCTCACAATCACCCCTAGGCACAATTTAGAGTGTTCAATTAACCTACAGTGCATGTTTTTGGAATGTGGGAGGAAACCAGAGTACCTGGAGAAAACCCACGCAGGCACAGGGAGAACATGCAAACTCCACACAGAAAGGCCGCAGCTGGAGTTGAACCGAGCACTGCTGCACAGTGACGTGCTAACCAGTCGACCACCATGACATCCTGAATCCATCCTTTGCGATTAAAGAGTGTAAAATTGGACTACTAATTTCACGTCAATGTTATCTTACTTGAACTATTTTGGAGACCAAACAGTGTTGCAATTCACTGCTAACGTTATGCAAATTTTTGGCTCAAGCGTACAAGATAGCCGTTAGCTGCTAAACTAACTGGTTCAAAACATTCATTCATTCATCTTCCGAGCCGTTTGATCCTCACTAGGGTTGCGGGGGATGCTGGAGCCTATCCCAGCTGTCTTCGGGCAGTAGACGGGGGACACCCTGAATCGGTTGCCAGCCAATCGCAGGGCACACAGAAACAAACAACTATTCACACTCACACTCACACCTAGGGACAATTTAGAGTGTTCAATCAACCTGCAATGCATGTTTTTGGAATGTGGGAGGAAACCGGAGCACCCGGAGAAAACCCACGCAGGCCCGGGGAGAACATGCAAACCCCACAAAGGGAGGACGGAGCTGGAATCGAACCCGGTACCTCTGCACTGTGAAGCCGACGTGCTAACCACTGGACTACTGGGCCGCCTGGTTCAAAACAGACATAGCTATATAATAATTTTTAAAAAAAATAGTTATTGGGTAGAGTTGTTTTTAATGACAATAAAAACATTGTGAAAAAAAAAGAAAAATAGAAGGGAGGATTTATCTGAGGTCAAGTCAATTTTTCTAAGTGATGGAGTTCCTTTTCCCTAAATTGTATGTTGAGGGACACCCCCACAACGTAATTACATGCTCCAATTTAAAGTGTGTTTGTGATGAAAAAAAATGCTTTTACAAGTGTGAGGAAGACACCCCCAAAAAACTTACCGCGCCATAAAAGATGATTTGAAACTCCTTTTATCTGCTCTATTTAATATGTCAGCGTTCAGCAAGAGGGGCAAGATTAAAAAAACAAAAAACAAAATTTTGGGTTGGTCTCAAACTAATTTGTATGATAAAAATTGGATATTTAGGAATCGCTTTTGTCTCGGGACAACTATTATTTAATGTGCAATAATTTAAAACTCAATAAAGAATGAATAACTAAACACCAGGAGATACGCCATAGCCCCGCCCACACACGGGGGAACGGATTACACCAGAATCAGTGCTTGCAGTCGCGTCTGTCTCCAGAGCAACAACTATTTAACACAAGATTATCACACTTAATGCTTCCTTTGCAGGATACCAACTCTTTTGTGTTTTGGGTAAACTTTAAACTGATGTGTGACAGTTGTCAGGTCCAGACGGGAGCAACTTCAAACGTACCGTACTTTGAAATAACGACGACGTCATGTCAACACCTGAGGGGGGAAACGGTTTAATCAAGTCGTCCTGCATAGAGGTAAGGAAACTGTAGTTTCACTTCAGATTTTCTGCTATAAAATCAGTGACAGTCACTTGGTTTTTCATTTATTGAGCTGCTTGGTATAAAATTATAAGAAGACTTAAGTGGTGTTTATTTCCTTGGATTAGTAACTTGTTCTTCTTCTGGTATGCGGTTTTACTGCATCAGGCTACTACAACATTAGCAGTAAGACACAAACATTAGCTGCAGTGAGGTGTTTCATGACCATGACTGAATTAATCGTTGAATTAAACGGAGCTCTCGAAACGAGAAAAAAAATGCATACATGCATGGCATGCACATAGATTCCTGGAAAGTTCTAAATTGGCAACCAGCAAGAGAACACTGAGAGCATCAGTCCACATATTGCTGAATCGGACCAGATGGATGCAGAGGAAAAATGGAATTACCAAAATTAACCAAAACATTTAACCTCTTTTTCCCTCATAGCCCAAATTTAAAGACTGTTGAGGCGAAATCCATCAAGGGTATTATAATAAGGCCACTATTAATGAATGCATGCGTATAGAATTTTCATGAAGGTGGTGAATGATGACGGAATTAAAAAAAAGTGACAAGGGCAGAGATAAATACGAGCCAGATATAGCAGTCTTTTTTGGTATCGGCAAAATTGATGAGACCAAATTACATGAAGTCATGCAGTGTTCCTCTCGTGGAGAATCAAATCAGCCACAAAACAGTAAACTGCACATATTCATAAAACACACATAAAAATAAAGAAATCTGGCCATGCTTCTGATTTTTGTGATGTGCATAATCATTGATTCAGTGATTAAGAATTTGGTTGGTTGGATTTAACCCTTTCATGCACCGATAAAGATAACCTGATAACATGATAAACCGTCCACCGTAATCGCTGTCTCTAAAAGGGTTCATTGATTGTCTCAGTTAAATGCTCTCATCCATGCAAACCTTGACTATGGCCTGCTGGCAACATTGTTTTGCTCTATATGTCTCCGGCATGGAAACAGGAATACAGACATTGTAAGTGAACATCTTCCATTTCATTGCAAAAGCTAGTTAATTCATATATAAATAAAATAAATAAAAAATAGAAATGGTAGTCATGTCATTTTTATTTTGTCTGTCATTCTTTGTTGGCACATTTACTACTAAGCCCTGGCAAGGTAAAAACCAAATCAAACCAATTGGCACAATAAATCAAAAGTTTCCCTTGGTGTGTCCCTAGTACTCAAAATGTCATCATATTTTATTCTTGTAAGAACAGTTGACCAAGAGGCATTTGTCTTGAGTTGAGTCATGCTTTTTAGTTCAAGGGTAGCTGTTCGTGTTACCGTAAGACTCTTTTTTTTTCACCCTCCACCCACCTCCCATGTGCAGCGAATCAAAATTTTGCATTTTGCATAGCCTGTCTGAGTCCCGACCAATGGTTTTGTGTGCATCAGATACAACAAAAATAAAGTGACAATTAAATTTCCCCTCGTGAATGAATGCTCATGCTCAGTTATCGGTTCACATCCAGTTCATCATTTGATTTTAGCTGCATTGCCATTGTAGGAACTCAAACTTAGGCCCCCTTGCATTGCATTGATAAAATTCTTTCACCTGAAGACAGTCGAAATGTGGGACTCAAAACATCACTTTCAAATTAGGCAAACATAGACAAACATTATTATGGGCCTTTTTGCATTATTGACATAAACAATACAAGTAGCTTTGGTTTCATTTCTTTGGCTTAAAGTAATTCGGTTTAAGTCTACCAAAAACAAAAGGGTGACATTTAACACCAGACAAAAGTGTTAAAATAAATACATCCTCCAGAAAAACATGAAATACTTGCACTCTGTGCTCAGACATTCCTACCTGCCACCAAGGCAATGGACTTTTCTCTGCAGCAAGAATGAAGTTGGAGGGGCAGGGCTCATGTCACATGATGTTTTAAGACTGCGCCTCTTTTTTATTGATGGCCTTTTTATTAGCTAATTCCACAAACCTCAGTAGTTGTCTTCTCACTCTCCCTCAGCATCAAATTAAATGCCATACAATAGCCCAATATTACGCCGTCCTTTTTTTTTTGCTTTGCGTGCAATTTTATCTCGTAATTTGGTGCCAAAAAAGTGGATTAAATTTTAAACTGGCTGCAAGTTGGTCCATAATATTTATTTTGTGACCCACCTTTAAATTGCACTGTATATGTTGATTTCCCCACACAGAAGTTTTTACCCCAAACAAAAGGTTAGTGTTGTCATCATAATCACCTTGTTTTGTGTCAACAAACCTTTTTTTTTAAATGATGTAACAAGGTCATTTAATTGATACTGCAGCTACACTCCAATCGAATGCATGTATGTCAAGAAATAAAACATCCATCACTCATTATGAACCTGCAAAATATTTTGAGCAAGAAAAAGTATTTGGGAAAAGTTCCGGGAAATACCTATTTGTATTCTGCAATATTGCCCACCTGTACTTTTGCAAGAACGGGTACGGCCTACCTGTGAATCTGAAAGTGTGGTACTAGTGCCACAGATGGTACATTGGCTCCCTCTAGTGGTATGTGAAAGTCACTGCGAGGTACAGTGAATTTGAATTAAATACCTTTGGATTTAATCTTGAAGTGTTTTTGAAATTTTGAGATCGTTTGTCCCAATTTTTGGATGATACATCTGAATCCAAGCACTAATTAAGTGAAATCTTTTTCGATACTTATTCACAATGTTAATGTTCACACTCTGCGTAATGTTACAGGGGCTTCCAATCATATGAAATGCCCTTCTATGAATTAAGACGCTGTCTTGTTTTTTGAAGTACACAGCCAACACATTTCCACCAACAGACAGTTCAGTTCACCACAGTGTTCTTTCAAACCTGAAACCTTTCATGGACAGCGGTAACAAGAGGGGACAGCCATTCATATGTTGTTTTCTCTTATATGAGTTAATCTTCATGTCACAGTTGTGCATCAACCATGACAATGCCATCCACTGCCATTATTTTTTTCATGCCTAAAGACAAATAAAAAAAAAAGAACAAAATCCTGATGTAGGTTATCATTATTTGTCTGAAAACCATCTCGCGGTTTGACAGCAGAGTGTAAACGTAGGATGGCAATCAGCTAAATAAAGGAGATAGATACTACCTTACCGCCAGAGAGGAAGCTACGAATAGTTTCCAAAGAGGAATGTTATGTGGCACAGTGTTGACAGCTGTGAGCAAGTGCCACAAGCTGATTTGAAACTTTTTAAATGTTTCTTTACTCTTTTGTGTGTTCATTTTTAAAGATGAATTGTGTTGTCTTTTGTTATTTCATCCACTTACTGACTAACTTCATTGTATCAATCCTGTTGTAATCCGCCATCTCGACAAAGTCATTCGGCATCAGCTCTAAAAAGATGAAAATCCAGTTTCAAAATAGCACATCTCAAACTTAACAATATTTGTCACATCACTGCAAAGGGAACAAATGAATTGTTCGGTCTTATCTTGTTCTTCTTCAGGGTTGCCCGGCCAGTGTGGGATGCTAAGAAACTGGTGGTGGGTTGAGGCTAAAGGAGCATGGTGAAACACCAACCCTTACAGGTCTATGAGAAGCAAGTGCTGATTTCCTTTGTCACTGGCATTTATGGTTGTCGTTGGAAACGCTACCAGCGCTCCCAAGACGACAGCTCGAGGGTAAGACAAAACATTTGGGTTATTTGTTATTTGTTTTGCACTGTACTGTTATTGCGCAATCATGCTACATCTTACCAAGCAAACACTACAGTTCCATTTATCAGGGAACGGCTCGGCGTTAAAACGGGTGCATGTGTGAATTAGTTTGATGCCCTTTGCCTCACTGGACGTTCCTGCCTAACGGCACATCTTGTAATTTGTAATTTTGTAAGAAAAAGTTGACTACATTTGAGATTGGCTTAAAGGATGTCGATTTTGCAGTGTAGGTGGTCTCACGTGATTTTGGTGGGGTTGGTTGAGGTGCAGGCAGACAGATTTGGATGTTCACTGTTTTGTAAAGTGCTTTGTGACAGCTGCAGCTGTTGTGAAAGCGCTATATAAAGTAGGATGTCTTGGATTATATTGTCCATGGACGGGTGTGGGACATTCATTCATCTTCCGAACCGCTTGATCCTCACTTGGGTGGCGGGGGGGGGGGGGGGGGGTTGCTGTAGCCTATCCCAGCTGTCTCCGGTCAGTAGGTGGGGGACACCCTGAATCGGTTGCCAGCCAATCACAGGGCACACAGAGACGAACAACCGTCCATGCTCACACTCACACCTAGGGACAATTTAGAGTGTTCAATCAGCCTGCCAAGCATGTTTTTGGAATATGGGAGGAAACTGCAGCACCCGGAGAAAACCCACGCAGGCCCGGGGAGAACATGCAAACTCCTATCTATCTAAAATTGTGAAAACTTTTCAGTGTAGTTGAGAGTGAGAAACATGACTGAAGTCTCAACTGACCAGTATGAGGGCACCGAGTTGCTGAAATTATAATCTCACCACTGTATCTAAAAACAAATCAAATTAAAAATAAATACATTCATTATATTTCAATATTATCATTTTTTTAAAATTATGCATTAAAGGTACACCATATGTTGAAGCTGCAAGATTTAAATGTTAGCCTCACTTCACTCACAAGAACCCACCACCCAACTAATAGTTAAGACACAATACAATTTTTGTTTCTCAAACATTTTTTTTCACATAGTTTTATTTTCTTTGATGTTGTTCGAGGAACATTGTCATTGATTGCTTTGCTGGACTCACTTCTAATGACCTTACATAAGGTGCTGGAAATGGTGAGCCGAACCGTGTTGAGGTGCCAAAGCTGATAACTGGTCAACAGGATGTGTTGAGTGGCCTATCATCGCATTGGTCTCCTCTCACATGGAATTACCTCCTGATCCTGTTAACTACTGAGGGAGCGAGTCCTTGAGTGTTTGCACAAGTTCTCCTTCTTACCTTTTCCCCGCATGCCGATTGAGAAGAAGTGCTCGAAGCAACACACACGATGTTTAAAAGCAAAACTCTCAGTTTTATTCGTCACTGATTTGAACCCTTTCATGCACAAATAATGATAACCTCCATAAGGACTTTTTTAAAGTGTTTTTATTAGTCTTTAGGCATGACAAAAAAGAAAATAATAATAATGGCAGTGGATGGCAACACACATGTGGGTCCATTCTAGTGGTTGATGCACAACTGTGACATTAAGATGAGTTCATACAAGAGAAAATAACATTTGAAAACCCGTCCACTCTAGCAACCGCTGTCCCTGAAAGGGTTAAATCAATGGAAGAAGACCACATGGGACTTGGAACAAAATCTTCAAGATCATAATAAATTGTTCATGTCTGTAACAAGGAAAATTAATTGTGTCCGTCAGCCAAAACTGACCCCTGACACTGAATATATGTTTGATTCACTGTTACTCTCAAGGTATTAAGAAATTGGTACTCTTCTTTTTTTTCATCCTTTTATAGAGTTTCTTTTTAATTGGTGTGCATAAAGTTCTTCATGTGCAGAGGTGCCCATTACGTCGATCACGATCGACTGGTAGCTCGCGGACTGTTCCCAAGTCGATTGCGAGGGGTGTAGGGGGAGAAAAACAAACAAACAACCATTTGTATGTCTTTGTGCATGTTAGTCATCTATATTTTTCTGTTAATGTACACTGCAGTCTCATCATCCTATCACCCATTTTCACAAAAAAATTATTTGAAAAATAACATAAAATAAAGCAGGTAAATCTTTAACCTACGGTGGCGCGTGACTGACGTCACCGAAGTTGTTAGCTCTCAGCAGTCTGCAATGGCAGCTTGTGATCAGTGCTGTTGCGCTATATCTTTTATCTTTTTTATTATAATTCAGTTTGTTTCGTATACAATTCATATATATAATATGTTTTTTGTTCTTCTGATGGTTTTTTTTTTTGCAGTGGGAGTGTTCCTGGTTTCTCATCTTGTGTAGCTCCTTTCTCCTGCTTCTTTTTTGGGTTTACTTCTGGTTGGTGGCTCGAAATGATTTTGACGAGTTCAACTGGTGAGTCATCTTTTGAACATCTGTATAAGGATGTGAACAGAAAGAGTAACTTTTATGTTGTTGAGACTTGATAGAAAGGCACTGGCTCTGGAAAAAATAGAGACTAGCCTGGAGTTAGTCCAGAAAGTACGATAAAAGGGGAATAAAGTCTCTAGTCACCACCTGTAAAATAATTTCTTTAAAGGTACAGTGTTGCCTTTCCACCTGGAGCCAGGCACATTTCAAGAGCAACATGCAGAAACAGATTGACAACCGTTTTTGCACTTTTCAGTTTGGGATCAAATAGGAGTGACACTATATCACAATTGTTTCCTTTATTCTTCTGAGAAGCATCAAGATGCATCAATCTTTAACCTGTCGAAATTGCAGGTCAGTGTACAACCGCACGGGTGAATGGAGGGATGAGACCATTCCCATTCTGACAATCACCACTGTGGGATTCAGCTATGTTTTTGTCTTGATGGTAAGCGTGCCTTTTAAGATTGAAAAAAATGTTATCTATCTATATATAGTATATAGTATATATATATATATGTACATATATATATATATATTAGAGCTGTCAGTTTAGCGCGTTTTTGTTGGCATTAATTTAAATGAATTTTAACAGGATTAAATTTTTTCTCACGAGATTAACGCGGCACACGTCACAGCGGATGTTACGTTGCTCTATAAATATACCAGAAACAAAACAACGAGCGCGCTGCATAGGTCCACGCACGTTTGTTTTGGCAGCCACGGCAGCGTGAGACACCGAAAACTGATACTTAAAGAGTTTGTGAATGGAAAGTTTACTTTCCAAAATATGCCAAATTGTTCCACTGACAAGACCAAAGTTACCTGATATGATACAGGTAGACGATGTATGCCACTGACACGATTGTTACTTGTTTGGAACTATTTTGTGTGGAAGGTTACAGTGTTCCGTGTCCATACAAATAGATCAGGTGGAGCGTCTCTGTGTTCGTCTGACGGTGACGGTGAAGTTCAGCGGTGCAGTGGTAGCGACCTAGCGAAAATAAAACGTCTCCAGTGTTCTCATCGAACCAAGTGTGAAATGATGGCTACACAAAACCGTAGAGAGACTTCCGCGCAAGAAGGACCAACAGCATCAACATAGCCTGACTGCTGTGTTCAAAGCAAATTTGAGAAAAACGAAGTATGCAACCATGGCTTAAATCCACTGCAGGCTGAGTACTAGTTTACCTTAGATGTGCACTTTATAATGTTATATTGCTCTGTTTTCATTCATTCATTCATTCATCTTCCGTACCGCTTGATCCTCACTAGGGTCGCGGGGGGTGCTGGAGCCTATCCCAGCTGCCTCTGGGTAGTAGGCGGGGGACACCCTGAATCGGTTGCCAGCCAATCGCAGGGCACACATAGACGAACAACCATCCACGCTCACACTCACACCTAGGGAAAATTTAGAGTGTTCAATCAGCCTGCCACGCATATTTTTGGAATGTGGGAGGAAACCGGAGCACCCGGAGAAAACCCACGCAGGCCCGAGGAGAACATGCAAACTCCACACAGGGAGGCCAGAGCTGGAATCGAACCCGGTACCTCTGCACTGTGAAGCCGACGTGCTAACCACTTGACTACCGGGCCGCCCTGCTCTGTTTTGATTCCATAAAAAGAGCTGTTAAAGCAGCAGTTGTGTGACAAAATATTTTTTTCACTGTTGTTGATGGACAGTCATATTGTCTGAGAGATTATGTGTGAATAACTCCTCCAAGTGAAAAATGTTCATGTAAAATTGAAAATCGATATTGTCATTTCAGTAAATATTTGTATTTTACACATAGAAAACTGATTCATGATTCCATGTTGATGAGAGCATTAAAATGGGGAAAAATATCACAAAAAAATAGAAAAGGAAATTCAGAAACGATAAAAATGCATGAGTAATCATGATTAATTTTTTGTGAATTTGAGTTAATTATGACAGTTGTGTTTTTAATTAGATTAAATATGTTAATCGTTTGACAGCTCTAATATATATATATATATATAAGTCCTTTTTCTTCATCAGATCTTGGCATTCTTCCACATATCCTTGGGACAACAGCTTAATCTCTACTGGCTCCACAAGGTGCAGTGAGTTTGACTTTTGCTGTCATTTTGCTTCCTTGCAGGTTTTTCCAGTGACCTCATCATTGTGTGTCTCGTTTTCACAGATCGGTGTGCTGGCTGCGCTCCTTACTACTATCTCTGGTGTTGTGTGTGTTGATGACATCTGGGTAGATGAATGGGATGTCCTTCTTGTGTCGCTGCAGGTTTGTTTAGAGTTTAAACAATGTCACGGTAAAACCTTTGAAGTCAAATTGCATCTTCTTAACACATCACATTGCCGGATAGGGGAGGTTGTCGGTGCAATACATCCCGATTTTAAACTTGCCTTTTGTTAGGGTTTTAGGGTAGTTTTAGTTTCCTGTTCACTTTTAGTTCTCCTTTTTTAAAGGCTCCTTTATCATACTCAAAATAATTTTGATACAAATTATCAATACAATGATTACACAAAAAAAGACTGTCACTCATTTTATAATTGTGTTCTTATGTTAGTCCACAGCGCCATTCCTTCACATTGGTGCTCTCACAACAGTCACAGCTCTTAGCTGGCTGGTCGCTGGTTATGTGGTCCGCAGAGAAAGATCCAGTAAGTCTTCTCTTCATTTTGACCCTGTTGACAATTCCTCACTCGAACAACATGACATCCTACCATTAGTTTTAGATGGACTTGTAAGGCTCGACACAGTTCCTTCCTAATGAGAGATAGATTACTGTCATATTATTAGCCAACTGGGAAAATAATATGATCCCTCAGTCTTATACCAGATATCCAGATCTGCATTAAATCTGATGCGCTTTTCCTCTTCAATGTTGTAGAAATCAGAAATTCTATACTATTGTGAATAATCTTGCCCCGCGATTGGATGGTAACCAGTCTGTGCCGAAGGTCAGGTAGGAAATATGCTCTAGCTCGTCCTCCGCTGTAAGGAGGACAATATTTATGTGAGTGTTGAATGATAAATCCCGGTCAGAAGTGATACAAGAGTTTGTCATTGTGCTGCTCAAGGTGAATGTGAAAGAGTACAAGTAGATTAGAAAGTGGCTCTGAATGATGACTCGATTATGAACGTAGTTGTCGATTAATTTTCTGATAGATTAGTTATCGATTTAGAAAAGGCTACTCATGTGTTCCTTGGGGGTTACTTGGTGCCCACATGCACCACGTTGATGACCCCTGACTAAAGAGGACTGGTCCAAGTACGTAACCTTGTGGGACACCATGAAATTTAATGCGCATCGTGTGTTTGTTACCGATATCTACAAACTCTAGGTGATTTGACAAATATTGCATGATGCCAAACACATCTGGGTCAAGGGTGTTTTTATTAAGATGGTCTTTTTTCCTTTTTACATCAGAAATTCTGGTATTCCAACAAGTGGAGATTGGGTTTTCATGTTCACTGTTAACACCACAATTGTACTCATGTAGGATTGAAACGGTTCAACAATCCCTCTTGCTAACACACGCCAAGCCTCTCGAGTGAGTCAATTTGTTTTGTTGATGAAGCGTCGTAGAAAGCTTGCGCCCTCTGTCTTAGATTTCCAGATGATGGTGTTAGTCACCTACATCATCATCCTCATGGCCCTTTATTCGGCGCCGCTGTCATTCTCCTGTCCCTGTGTCATGGACAGTCACAGCCTCAGACTTCGCCCAGACGTCATTGGTCGACGGGGCGCTCCGATGGTGAGTTAGTTGGTCTATTGCCAGCCCTCTCCGTGTAATCCAGTTAGCTGTCCAGGTGACTCGATGAGTCCGGCACATTTGCATGAGCGTCTACTTTGTACTGTTGTCTCACAGCTGAGCAAATATTCTTCCAACCCACTAGGGTACAAAAAGCACCTATCAGGCTACCACCCTGTCAACCAAAATAACAGTCTCGAACAAGAAATTCACGAGCCACCTGATTTTGAGTTAGCTTGGTGGATGTTCTGAGAATACACAATTTGGTTGAAGCCTCAGATTTTGAATGTAACTAAAAAATCATGATGTTGGTTTATTCAAATGTCGCCGGTGAATGACACTGATCTTTCTCTGTGTACCAGCTGGCCCCAGAAAACACCCTGGTCTCCTTCAACAGAGCCTTACAACACGGCGCCAGCTCCCTGGAGGCTGACGTCACTCTTAGGTCATTCATCGACCGATTCTGACATTTTCAGATGGACTTGTTCATAATTAATGAATCTGACGCACTCCAGTTCCATATGAAAAGTAGCTCAGATGTGACGGGTTCTATGGTTCCGTTTCTTTTCAAATACTTGTGTCTTAACTCTTTCATGCACCAATAATGATAACCTGTAACCTGATAGCCTGATATGCTGTCCACTGTAGTAACCACTGTCTCTGAAAGGGTTACTCTCAGGTCTGCACAGGACTAGTGCCTGGCACACACAAAAGACAAAAAAAAACCATGAAAAATATTGATTATATATACACAGTTGCTTCCTAGTGTAGTCACTACCCTATAGTAAAATTACAGCACCTCTGGTGTCTGGCACTTACCTCGAAGACGGCTAGGTTGTATCCAATTTTTAGCCATTTCTTTCGGAGATAAAATAAGACATTTGTGGCAAGACTGAAGAATACTTGCCACATTCCCGAGATCCATCTCGAGTCAATCTGTATGTACTTGTTGTAAGCCATTTGTCTTATAAAAAAGAGTGAACGACCCTGAAAGCATTCCATCTTTGAATAACACTGTATTCTGTCTATTTTTGGATCTCTAGTGTGGACGGGGTTCCATTCCTCATGCGAGATCGCACCTTGAGACGAACCACAGATGTGAGCACAGTCTTTCCTGGCAGACAGCATGACGATGCCGCTTTCTTGAACTGGACCGAGCTACGTTCGCTCAACGCAGGTCGCTGGTTTCTGGAGGTAAAGGAACGCACATCACACTAATGCATTTTAATCATCAATAACTATGTATTTGTATACGAAACGTCTTGTAGCTGAATTGCACAATATATTTGCAAAATAATGATTATTGTATAGCTATACAGTGGATTCACAGGTTTTCGCTATTTGCGGGCTGGCACCGTCATTATTTCCTGCAATTAAAGAAAAAATGTGAATAATGCCCCACCCCCCGCCCCCCAAAAAAGAAAGAAGAAAAAATATATGACTGTGGGTGCTGAATCACAAGTCGGAGGTGGTCCACTGTATTATCTCTATCTCTATCTCGCTCTCTCTCTCTCTCCCTGTGTGTGTGTGTGTGTGTGCGCGCGTGTGCGTGCGTGCGTGTGTGTGTAAAATACAATATTACAATGCAGTTTAGCATAGATTAGGGGTGTAGCAGAAAAATGATTACATTTGTATATATATGTATATATATAAATATAACAGCAAGGATACTGCGCAGAACCCTCAAGCTTCCTGGCCTCTGGTAGAGGACCCGAGCTGAATGAGGGACTGACACCACCCGAGGGGTGAGACGAGGATTTTTATTTTTTTTAATATATATAAATTCAGTAAGCAGCCCGGTGTCGAGTGGTTAGCATGTCGACCTCACGGTGCAGAGGTTGTGGGTTTGATCCCCACTCCGGCTTTCCTGTGTGGAGTTTGCTTGTTCTCTCCGGGCCAGCGTGGGTTTTCTCTGGGTACTCCGGTTTCCTTCCACATTCCAAAAACATGCATGGCAGGCTGATTGAACACTCAAAATTGTCCCTTGGTGTGAATGTGATAGCACGGATAGTTGTTTGTCACCGTGTGCCCTGCGATTGGCTGGCATTTAGGTTCAGGGAGTCCCCCGCCTAATGCCCGAAGACAGCTGGGATAGGCTCCAGCCTTCCCCGCAACCGTTGTGAGGATAAAGCAGATATTCAGTTTGAAATTTGTCTTTTCTGCTCGACAGTTCACGGAAACTGAAAGATTTCACATTGAAGCACGTAGTGCCTCATGGTCTCTCAGACCTGATGTGGCCTTCTGAATTTGTTGAGCACTCTACTGTAAAAAATAAAAATGTGCAAAGTGGAACCTTTAACACCATGTACAAATCACTTGCATATATATTTTTTTCTACTTCGTGTTCATGTCAAATGCCTTTTTTTTAGCATCCAGGGATGGATTAATGCACAGGCTTGGGTTTTGACCTTCACATTCACGAGGTCGCAAGGACTTGAACTCAAGGCACACTCAGACATAGTCATGTGCTACAGGCTTAGGCACATTTCTCACCTGAGGCCTGTTTGTCTGACTATAGTGTGAACCAGAACTGAAATAATGGTCCATAAAAATCTTAGTGTAATGGCATGACATCATTGGGGTGGAGATAAGAGGCTGAATAAACTATCTCGGTAACTATTGCTTTCATTTGTTCCCAGCGTGATCCCTACTGGACTGTAGAGACGTTGACCGGGAGGGATAGGAGCAGGATCGGAAACCAGACGGTTTGCAGTCTGTTGGAAATGCTTCGTCTGGCAGTCAGAACCAACAGCTCTGTGCTTCTCAACGTCCGCAGGCCCCCTGCGGGCCACCCTCGCTCCCAGAGTTGGTTCATGGACACAATGTGGGCCGTGCAGAAAGCGGGGATTTCCCGGAAGAGGGTGAGGACTGTATGTCCCTCTTATATTAATTTATCTCATTTATTTTATCGCTGGTGTTGTGCCGGAACCTTGTAAATGTGGTCAAATTGATATTTTTTTTCACAACTCAGTTCAGTCCCCGCGTGGGTGTTTTTTTTTTTTCCTCAATTACTGACCAGTGTTTAAAAAAACAGTTTGCCGTCATTGAAAATGCAATGTCAATTCTTCAAACGACTTGCTGTTTATTTAGGTTTTCTGAAAAGTGACAATTGTGGAGGTACGCCGAGGCTGCCCAATCCCAACGATGATTGTTCATCGCTCGGATCAACACCATACCGAACATTGAGTTGTATCGTTGTCCTATATTTTCCATTTTATGGGGTCGCATAAAAATGTAATAAATCATTTACGAACAAAATTTGCACGAAATTAACTCTCAATGGCTGGCAAGGTGGACGATTGGTTTGCACGTCTGCCAAAACAAAGGTGCAGGCTTCAATTCTGGGCAGCGGCATTCCTGTGCGGAGTTTGCATCTCCTCCGTGCCTTCGGGTACTCCGGTTTTCCTCCCACGTTCGCAAAACATGCATGACGGCTTAATGGCACCCTCTCAATTGTCCATAGGAGTGATTGTGAGTGTGGATGGTTGTTCGTCTATGTGTGCCCTACGGTTGGCCAGCAACTAGTTCAGGTGTACACCACCTACTGACAGCCGGCATCGGGTCCAGCACACCCGAGGATAAGTGGTACGGATAATGGATGGATGGATGGATGGATGGATGGATAAAAACTCAATTACGTTCTATGTTTTGCACTCCGTTTCATATCTTTCACTCCGAAGAACAATGTCTTCCATCTGATCCGTCTGTTTCTGTCTCACATTTGTTGGTGCCAGGTGACATTGACCCCAGACACAGACAGGGGCAGGGTTCGGGGGTTTCAGCAGGCCACAAATGAGAAGCTGTCACTCGCACAGATAAGGCAGAGGGGCATTACAAGCTTGACCCTTCACTACAGCAAGGCCAACCACAAAGATATACAGTAAGAGATGTTTCTACGTTAAGCCTGAGGGTAAAAAGTAGGATGATAAAATGTTTCATGAAATACTATCTCTTTCCTTTCACTGCAAAGTGTAGCTCTTTTAGGGAGTTTTGGGTCATCACTGTCAAGTGTCCGGATTGCCCCGGACATTGGATTCCAGAAATGTAGGCACAGACAAGAGTTTTGACAAAACAATATTTATTTATAATTGAACGCAAAACCGATAAACTACAACAAAGGACGCTAGTAACAAAGAACCAGGAAAAAGCGAAAACATACTAAAAACACTTGCAAAAGGCAAGTGATGAGAAAAATGTAAATTGCTCGTCCCGGAAATCGGATACAGTGAAACTCCTCTACAACGAAACCTACATGGGCGAAAATACCCCCCAGTGTGAAAAAAAATCCTCATGCATTAACACCATTCCCACTTTACTGCCCCCCATACAATGAGAAAAACCCCGGTTGCGTTGTATTAAATATTTTTCTCTGCTCTTGCCTCGCAACAAGATTCACTAAAACGAAGTGTAATCCAACAGCGACCACTACTGCTTCATTTGAACAGCAACCACCACACTGGTTTACACATTCGCAGTAGTCCAGGAAGTATTAATTGTTAGTTTCAGCAAGAACATTGCATTACTAAAATGGCTACAAACGGACAAGAAAGACAAGAAGAGCTCTGACACTGGAAGAGAGGGTAAAAGTGATCAAAATGAAAGACGGAGGAAGCAAAGTAAAAGACATTATCCAAGAAATTGATAGAAGTGAAAGTGAATGCTGATCGTAAATTCCGCAATTTCTTTCCCTTTTTTTCTTTCTACACAGACTATATGAAGTGTAAAATAAGTGTCTGCTCATACTTATGCACTATTAGAATAAAAAAGAGTACACATATGTTTGTGTGTGTGTGTTTACATCTGAGATCAAATTTGCTACAGTGAAAAAACCCCAGTTGTGAAAAATTTCTTACTGCAAACATGATTTCGTTGTAGAGGAGTTTCACTGTATGTGGCAATCCAAACCAAAATACAACAACGAGAACTATTAACGTGAAAAGACTTCTTTATAGGGTTAACTGTTGAAGCCCTGCAATGTTCATCACAATAGATGGAAGAGTTGCAATTTGGGACTGATAATCATGTGGTGCACCCCGCCCAACACATCATCAGTCGTGTGCCTCGATGTCATTTGGGTGTTTTGGCCCACCGCAGGCCAATCAGACCAGATTACCCTCTGCCTGCTCTTCCTTGCCCTTCCCTGCCAACTTTCTTCAGTCAGCAGTTTTTACCGAGATTGATCAAATCATATGACAAAACATTTTTTTCTGCCATGTTTGCAGACGACGTATTTTCCTTCCCCTTAGGGAGTATCTAGCCAACAATGTGAGCGTGACAGTCTACCCAGTGAACGAGCCATGGCTCTACTCGGTTTTGTGGTGCAGTGGGGTGCCTTCTGTGTCCTCTGATGCCCCCCAAGTCCTCCGAAAGGTGCCTTACCCCATCTGGCTCATGGTAAACAACCTCTCATCGCCACCTTTCTCTCATCTGACACCGCACGCGAAAAAAACTCACCCGAAAGCAAGGTCGCACACTGAGACGAAAAGAGAAGCAGGACAGGACAGAGAGTGATGAGGGCGCCGCTACGTGTTCGAACAAGGACGAGGAGAAAACAATGCGGTCGCGCAGCAGCAGACTTGATCCCAGCTTGGTGCCGAGGAACAGCAAGGAGTGCGGCAGCCTGACAACAGGGCACTTGTTGCCGTCTTGACGGCTCGTCCAGGAGACACACTTGTTGACGGGTCCCACCAGTGGTATTGTCTGTTCACCACTTTATTTGTGTTTCTCATTTAGAGTCAGAATGCATATCGCTTCATCTGGATCGCCTCGGATCTCGTCTCACTCGCTGTGGTCGTCGGGATCTTCAGTTTTCAGAAGTGAGTACAGATTGTGCCAAAATGAGCATACCGTATTTTCCGCACGAAAAGGCGCACCGAAAAACCTTCCATTTTCTTAAAAGCTCACAGCACGCCTTAAAATCCGATGCACCTTGTGTATGGTCATTACGGTAATATGTCAACCCCAAAATGGCTCCTTGATAGACACATGCTTACAACGCAGAGTTCAAAGTGAAGACGATCGGTTTCGCAGTTGAACACGGAAATAGAGCAGCGGCAAGGGAGTTCAACGTTAACGAGTCAATGTTACAACTTGCTGTTGGTTAAGTGAACTGTGTCGCTGCTTTATTAAATAAGTTTGACTGACTTCTGATTGTCGCTATATAAATCAGAGTGTAGTGTAGTGTTCTGTTGGCATTTCCTTGAGCGCTCCATCTCGCGGATGCATTGTAGATTGTGTCTTATAATGTGGAGCGTCCAATATATGAAAAAAATTACAAAGTAGGCCATTCATTGAAAGTGCGCACCATAATCCAGTGCGCCTTTTAGTATGGAAAATATGGTATACTGTCATCTGAAAAAAAAATTCCTCTGTGTACTTTGTAAAATTCCACCAGCAAACACATCAAAACCATTTCGATGTAGTTCAAGTGTCCCTTGAAACATTATACTTTTGAGTTTCAGAATTCTTGATTATGAAAATCAGTCAAAAAAGCAAAATGGGTTGCCAAGATGAACGTTTACGGAACTCCAAATTAGTTACCGTGGTTTCCCATTGGGTAATCCGACGGAACCGAAAAACAGTTACCGTGAATTTCCGAAATCCTCAGGCCTGCTACGGAATTATTTAAATTCTTGCAGCATTTGTTTATAATTGGATGTATATGTTGTTGTTTGTGTTATCATATACAATTGAATAAGTACACCATTTCATTATGTAATATAAGTCCCATTATGCATTTATATTCTAAATGCATAATGAGACTCATACATTTCTGATCAGCGAGTCCCAGGGATGATCACTGTTGAAGTGACTATTTTATTCTGGAAAGATATATTGTGGAAAAGCATTATTAATACAAACGGCCTTGACTTTGAAAAGGAATGCCTGACTTCACCTTCATTTTTTTTTCAGTCTAGTGCAGTGGTTCTTAACCTGGGTTCGATCGAACCCGAAGGGTTCGGGGAATTGGTCTCAGGGGTTCGTCGGAGCCTCTGCCATGGACGATAAGACATATCAACTCAACGACTCAACATGTTAATTAGTTATGACATGCCCGCTTAGCCATCACTGGCTGCAGATGATTGCTTGTCCAATCAGTGCTGCGGGAAATTTAGTTCGCTCTCAACGTGTGACTGTCGTGATAATACGTCCTAAAATTTTAAAAACGAATGTGTTGAAATTTTATTTCCTTTTTTTCAGTTTTTAATAAATGTGTTTTTTATGTCTTGAATTTGTTAAAAGTCATATTTTTGTTTTTCACTAATGGAGGGTTCAGTGAATGTGTGTATGAACTGGTTGGGTTTGGTACCTCGAACAAGTTTAAGAACCACTGGTCGAGTGTAACTTCCTACATTGTTTCTTACTCCACTGACCTTTATTTCACTTGAGGAGACACAAATTCGAGACGACTCCACTGCTTCAAAACTGAGTGTTCGTTCCCACTGCTGTTTTTCTTTCTTTTATCCGGATGCTCCATGTTTTCATGTTTCACCTCTACGCTCTAACGTCTCCTCCCCCCCTGTCTTCTTTCTGTCTGTCTTTCTCCTCTGATGTCCTTATTTTGTCTGGTGCTGTGTCTGATCTGCATGCAACCTTCCTCTGCTGCCCCCTGGCATCTGTCAGCTATCATATGATCAGGTAACCACTGCGTCTGCCTTGGCCTTTGTTTCTTTTCTCCTTGTTTGTCCTTCCGTGTGCTTTTTCTGCCCGACAGCCCAGGGCCCCATTTCTTTTTCTGTCTTTCGCTAAACAGTTTGACCTCCTGTTTATGCGTATACTCTCCCTTACTTCACAACAAATATTGTGCGCGCATCAGCACGTTTATAGGCGGGTTTACACAATGGCACGTGACTCGGTGGAATGTCACAGCTCGGCGAACGGCCGCGACGCGCTTGTAATATGTGTTATTTCAACACGGAACAGGTGGAGGATGAGCGGAATACAGAGTTGTAACCCCGAGCAGATCATGCTGAGCGCTGTGCCGCATCGCTCTAATCGGGATGTCAACGTCATGAAGGAGAAGCTCATTGTTTCAGGTGACACTTTCAATCACATTTGCAACTGGAAATAACGTTTTGAAGTGCTACAACAATTTTCTCGGAATAGTGGGATAGGACCGTTTACTGACTCAGCCTCAGAGAATCCATTTATTTCTGAGAATGCTTGTATTAGAGTAGAGCTTAACACACCCCAACAACCCTCTCCAACCTTTCGAACTGTCTTTCTGAGATCAAATCCTGGATGCAAACAAACTTTCTCATTCTCAACTGCTAATAATCGGTCCTAGGTGCCCCACCCAAACAGCCAACAACTTTAACCTCACTATCTAGAACTCCACCTTGTTCCCCTCCTCTCACTGTCGCAACTTTGGTGTCCTTTTTGATCATCATCACTCTTTCGACCAACACATCACCCAAATCACCAAAACTGCTTTCTTTCACCTCAAAAGCATTTCTGCCCTCCGCCCTTCACTTTCTTTCAACGCCGCTCAAACCCTCATCCACGCCTTCATCACCTCCCACCTTGACTACTGCAATAGCATATTCTATGGTACAACCTCCTAACTCCTCAGTTAACTACAGCACATCCAAAATGCCGCCGCCCGCCATCTCACGCACACCCGCACCTGTGGTTACATCACCCCCGTCTTTATAAACGTCCACTGGCTCCCCGTTCCCCAGCGTATCCCTTTAAATTCTTATTCTCTGTCGCCGCCCACTCTCTGGAATTCTCGAACACAACTGTACTGACCTCCAATCCTTCAAATCATTTCTTAAAACTCACCTTTCCCGCAATGCTTTTTAACACCTTTTAATCTCTTTTACCCATTTTTTTTCCTTATTCAAAATGTGTTTGTTTTAGATCATGTATGCTTTGCTTTAAAATGTACATTTTTAATCCAGTGTTTGAAACTCTTGTCAAATATCTTTCAGTACGATGAAAAGCGCTTTCAAAATAATAATTATTATTATCATTAATGGGTCGAGCAAGTTCATCTGGGGAATATTGAAAAATATTCGCAATCAAAAACGTTTTACTGGAACTGAGAATAATTTAACGGAAAGTGTTCCTTGTCATGAGCAGACATTCATATCAATTACTGTATACGTATTGACATCACACAGGGATTTCCAGTCTTAAATATTGACCTTGATGTTTACATTCACGATTATGGCCTGACTGGTAGAAATGCGTCTTGTATATATATGTATATCTATATTTATAGCTATCCAGTAACTATTTTTATTGGCATCATGGTTTCTACCAGCCGAAGCTCTTTAACCAAAATAGGCGGCCCGGTAGTCCAGTGGTTGGCACGTCAGCTTCACAGTGCAGAGGTACCGGGTTCGATTCCAGCTCCGGCCTCCCTGTGTGGAGTTTGTATGTTCTCCCCGGACCTGCGTGGGTTTTCTCCGGGTGCTCCGGTTTCCTCCCACATTCCAAAAACATGCATGATAGGCTGATTGGACGCTCTAAATTGTCCCTAGGTGTGAGTGTGGGCGTGGATGGTTGTTCGTCTCTGTGTGCCCTGCGATTGGCTGGTAATTGATTCAGTTGTGTCCCCCGCCCACTGCCCGAAGACGGCTGGGATAGGCTCCAGCAGCCCCCGCGACCCTAGTGAGGATCAAGCGGTTCGGAAAATGGAGGGATGGATTCCTCATATAGTCTTGTAGTCAATAAATGTTCACCTGTAAAATTTAAAAACAGAAAAGGGTTTCGTGAGGAACCCTTTCAGGGACAGCTTATCATGTCATAAGGTTACAAGGTGATTCAAAGGATTCATGTCTGAAATTGTAACACTCTACCTGCATTCCTGACCACAAAAAAAGTTCTAGTTGTTTCATGTTATGCTTTCATACTTGTCTTTCAGAACTCCACAATGGGCTAAGAGGTACTGAGGAGTTGTCGCTGAATCCCAAAAATGGCAATGCAAGATACTCTCACAGAGATCCGAGAACATCATTTCCCATGGAACAAATGGAATGTTAGATGATTATTGGAGATACAGTCCTTTTTTTTCTACAAGTGGTTTCTAATACCCTACATGGCCCATAGTGCATGAAGGTCCTAATACGCATCCAGTAGATTGCACGCAACGTCTTGGAATGATTTTTTTCCAAATTGACAGTGTACGTTCACGCGAGCAAAACTATTGTGTTTAATGGCTTTAAAAAAAAAGAAGTATCTTTAAGGCTGAATGGATTGTCATTTTCATTATCTTCTGTATTTTAGAAAGTTGACTTTGTCCTTGTGTATGATATGTTGATGTAAATAGGACTCATTTTGAAATTGTTTCCATTGTGAAAGGAATTTTTTTAGTGGGTGGATTTTGTTGTCATCCATTGTGCTTGTGATCGAGCTATTAGGAAATGTATGAAATATTGAAGGGAAACAATGCAGGGCTTTGAGAGTCTCTAAAGTGTCAGTATTGATGCTGCTGCCTCTTTTTTGTCATATCGCGATGTTTTGGAGACATTGAGGAGTGACACCTTTCACGTGGATGCCTTGAAATGAATGAATGAATGAAATAAATGAATCAAATATGAAGGAATTTTTGTCATTCTTGTCATCATAAGAATGAAATATTTTATTTTCACCTCTTATGCCACTTTAGTCTGCAGACACGTTAATAAAAATGATTATATGGAAGGTGTGCAGACTTTACTTTTTAAGCCATTCTATTAACACTGCACTTTCCTAAACCATCAGACCAAAAAACGACTTCATTCATTGAGATGCAAGTGGATTCAATATATTTGACTGTACTTTGAATTCATGTATATATAAACACACACGTGCCCCATTTCCACATACTACAGGACATACATATTTTATTTCTGTAAATATAAATCTTACAATTGTTGGGGCTAAAAGTCAAAGCTCAACGTGAGCATGCCCGTGTTAAAATGAGGTTCATCCAAGTCAATATCGACATTTGATTTGGGCCACGTTGCCAAAAAAAGCAACATATCATTTCATGAAGATGTTATCCGAGCAGGTTAAGTCAACAACAGTATTTATAGAGCACTTTCAAACAGCCATCGCTGCATACAAAGTGCTGTACATGGAGCGATTTAACATATACAATAAACAGTAAGACGAATCAGTAATAAGTAATAAGTAATAAGGCGGTAGAAAGCACCAAGCAGTAAAACCAATAGCAAATCTAAGTCATGCTGAGTCAAACGCCAAAGAATACAAGTGAGTTTTGAGGAGGGATTTAAAGATGGGCAGCGAGGAGGCTTGCCGAATGTTCAGTGGGAGGTCATTCCAGAGAGATGGACCAGCAACAGAAAAGGCTCGATCCCCTCTGAGCCTCAGTTTAGTTCTTGGTACGTCTAGCAAAGACTGGTCCACAGGCCTGAGGCGCCGGGCAGGGGTGTAGGGGCGTATGAGCTCAGAGAGGTAAGGTGGCGCGAGATTATTCAGAGATTTGAAAACAAAGAGGAGGATCTTAAAAATAATTCTAAAATGAATGGGGAGCCAGTGAAGGGATGCCAAAGTAGGAGTTATATGCTCCCTCTGACGAGTACCAGTCAAGAGGCGAGCAGCGGCATTCTGTACCAGCTGAAGGCGCTTGATGGAGGACTGGCTGACTCCAAAGTACAGGGCGTTGCAGTAATCGAGCCGGGATGTGACAAAGGCATGAATTACTGTCTCAAAGTGTTCATGTGAGAGGAAAGGTTTTATTTTGGCCAGCTGTCTAAGGTGAAAGAAGCTGGATTTAACAACGGCACCAATTTGCCGATCGAGTTTGAAATCACTGTCCAGTTTAAGTCCCAAGTTTGAGACCGTTGATTTCAGATAAGGAGATAGGGGGCCCAAGTCTACAGGATGGAATGTACAAGGTCCACTGGGGCCAAACAATATCACCTCTGTCTTCTTTTCGTTGAACTTCAAGAAATTTTGTGCCATCCAAGTTTTGATTTCTTCCAGACAGGATAGGAGTGGCCTTAATGAGAAGGTGTCTTTCTTGCTCAGTGGGACATAGATCTGGCAGTCATCTGCATAGCAGTGGAAAGGAATACCATGTTTCCTTAAGATGGAACCCAATGGGAGCAGATACAGCGAGGTTAAGATGGCTCGCAAGGAAAACGAATGTCTGCGTCCTCTCCACTGATGTCGGTGCTATCAGATGTCATGTGGCAGCCTGAGTCTCTCATGTCTCTTTTCATGTTTTCAGTAGGGGTCCCGACCTCTTGCTTGGGCTCCTTCTCCAAGTCACAATTAGCTGTGATGAAGAGAATGGCACACGTTGCATATTATCACAAAGATGCATGGATGAGAAAGTCTTCTTTTTCAGCTACTGTTCGCCTGTCTGTCTTTCTGTCTTTCATTTTTAGACACTCTGTCCTCATTAACACAGATGGGCGAGTACCGAGACCATGGAGGCTGCCAATAGCCGCCATTTGATTCATTTGTCATTCGGTTTTATATATGTTCAATTGGTGCTAACAGCGCATAACCGGTTAGCACATCTGACGAAGAGATCGAGGGTTGAAAACCAAACTCGTGGTGATCCGCTTTGGTGTGAATGTGAGTGCAAAGATACGGGGCATGATGAGTCAGTGGTCGTTATATTAGTGACAACCCTTTCACCATTCACGCAGGATCATATTCCTTTTTGTCCTTTTCATATTTGGATCCATCTTTCTATATCAAATCACGAAGACAATAAATGTCTGCAGCTCCACGCCTGACCTTAAACGAGTTTACCCAAAACTCACAGCTCAGTTGTTGCAAGGACTCGACCGCAGCAAGCAGACGATGCCTGTGCTCTGGATCCGTCACTTGTAGTTTTGTCAGGTGATGCTCCCTCAGCCTCATCAAGTCATCTACTGTTTGGTAACCGTTCTGCTGGAGAGAGCTTGAATATTCCTGGTAATGCATGTGCAGAAGTTCTGGTCATCAAAAAAACACAGTGACAAAAAAATGCTGATGTTTTGTGCATTGTAAAGAATACCTCTAAACTGAGACGCCTCAACACTTCATGGATAGTCGAGGTGCATTTTGGGGGCGGTCTGTGGTTTTGCACTTCCTCGTGTGTCTCAGGAGCCGCCTCTGATAACTCATCCACATAGATGAATTTAAAGTTGCCGATTTTGTTGTTCAACATCCCAGTCCATATTCCCATGGGGCGCTTGTGGATGATGTCAATTACATCGCCAACCTGAATAAGAAATTTTGTTGTGTGATCACAAGTGACATCATAACCTCACCTCATGATGAGGGGTGTCAAACTCATTTCACATTGTGGGCCGCATACGGACTTGTTAAATGTCAAGTGGGCCGGACGATTAAAATGATACCTTACTCTGCTATAAATAACCAAAATATCATGTCTTTCCTCTGTTTTGGTACAGGGAAGTAATCCCAATTGTACAAAGGCACAAAATTTTAGGAAGTAATTGGTATTGAAAAATATAGTAAATCATATGCCCGGAGACAGCTGGGATAGCCTCCAGCACCCCCCGCGACCATAGTGAGGATCCAGCGGCTCGGAAGATGAATGAATGAATGAATGAATATTCAGATTAAATGAGATTTATAAAGAAAGGAACTTTTAAACCATTTACACATGTACAGTACATATACAATCTCAATGTAATCCCTGCCTACACTTTACAGACTAAAAAGTAAACAGTGTACCACTAGCGGATAATCTATTAATTGCATTTTACTAAAAAATATTACTTCCGTGTCTTTTATCCATTTTTTTCACATTTATATTATCCTGCAGGCCTGATCAAACCTCCTCGCGGGCCGTATGTTTGACACCACGATTTTAGAATATGTTGAGGTTTAATAGGACATTCAACATTCATTTAGGAATATATATAATTCCATTTTAATTACGTCATTGAATTATTAGACACATTTCACAACGTTTGTCATGTTCTGTCTTGATTGTGTTCAACCTGCAGCTGGAGTGAAGGGCATTTCCCTTCAGCACGCGCACCTGTGCCGCGTTTCCCCATCAAACCTGCCTCCGTATTTAAGGACTGACAAGCAGCCTAGTCCTTGTCGGATTATTGACCTTGCTTGCTGTTATGCTTCAAGTGTGATTTTTTTATACCTCAATACAATTAATATCAATGAATCGTTCTGACCAGCGATTTCAGTTCATACTTTGTCAGTGTGATTTTCTTGAATAAATATCATTTGCAATCAGCCAGAATTTTTGGAATCCTAAAACATTGTTCGGTTTGGTCAGAATCTGACAATGTTATTACACACTACCTCTGCTGGTTTCATTAAACCGCAATTGTCGGATATTTCTTTATATCGTTAAATGTATCGCGACTTTCCAGAATTGAATACCTTAAGCTTGAGGGATTCTGTGTCATATGGACTTGGCATGAACTCTGTATGTACTCGCGCTCGACCACAGTAAAGTCTTGGGCAAAAGGATTCATCCTCCAGCCTCAGACTGTCTCTGTTACTGGAACAGTCACTGGTAACTCCACCTGGCAAAACCCAAGAAAAAACATTGGAATTATTAGAGCGTTTTTTTTTTTTTTTTTTTTTTTTTTACTGCACTCCAAATTGGACATTATGAATAGTTCTAACAAGTGTTTGAAGTATTTTTAATGGGGTTTGAAAAAAAAACAACATAACTAGTCTGAGAATAAAGTCGATGGAAATAAAATCAAATTAAGGTCGGAATTAGACCAGCATGTTAACCCTTTCAGGGACAGCTGTTACTACAGTGGACAATTTATCAGGTTACAGGTTATCATTATTTGTGCATGAAAGGTTTAAAGTTACGAATTAGGACCCCAATTTTATTCTATATGTCACGAATAATGTTTATGTCTGTCACTATATGTCTATGTGTCACGGTTATGATTAGGGTTCTTACTTGAGGAACTTTGTCTACTATAGAGGCTTTCCATTGAATTACTGGAGAGCTTGCGTCCCTCGGTCAGTATCCTCATGACACCAGACTCCCTCTTCTTAGCATCTGGTTTTTGGGTGTCAACACACTGCAATGAAAGGAAACACAATTCTTATTATGTCTTCTCAAGTATTTGTTTTGTGTTTCTCCACTGGTGGTGTCAAGATAAAATGAGCCTGTGATAAAGCCATTACACGAAGCTGCTGTATTAGAATTCTCATGGGGAGCACTTAATCCCTGCAAGAGTTGATTTGTTTTATATAAGTGAGACCTCAGAGGTGTACACTCGAGAGCTATTTTTTTCCTGTATTTTCCGCACTACAAGGTGCACCTAAAAGCATTCAATTTTCTCAAAAGCCGACAGTGCGCTTTATAATTCGATGCGCCTTATACATGGTGTTACTGTCTCTTTATATTCCCCATTGAGTTATTTCCCTGTTAGTGTTACTATGCCATCTAATGGTGATTATTAGCAGGAACTGATTGTAATGTCAAAGGGTTTTGCCCGACACGAATTGACATGTGCGTTCGCCAACACACACTCAGTCAGAAAACTACTTTCTGACCTTTGCACAGCCATTATGAAACGAAGCATGTTGATTTATACCAAAGAATAAATCCTGTATTTTTATGGACTTCATGTCATGCTTCATACTACATCCTGAGGGAGCTACTTAAAGATCAATTTTCTGATGTATTGGACGTAGTATTTTAAATGTTCTAAAGCGCTTTGTTCCAGCTGCAGCGGTTGTGAAGGCCCGATATTAATCAAGCTGAATTGTATTGTATTCCCTTTGGCATAGCTCCATCTAGTGGATGCATAGCGCAATCACAGCCACTATTGCAGGTTCTATTCTATGCGCCTTATCATGTAGTGTGTCCTATATTTAGTTTGATATAGTTTTAAAATAGGCTATTCATTGAAGGTGCTCCTTATACTCCGGAGCGCCTTATAGTGCAGAAAATACGGTACTTAGGAAATGTATGTCACCTGCATTATTTTAGGTAAAATGTCAACCTATTTTTTTCCAAATTTTGACTTTGTTATTCGAATTCTATCCATTTATTGTTGTTATATTAATTTTAATCAGAGTGGCACTTATACGCTGTCATATTAAGTGTGGACCAAAAACATTTATGAAAAATGACAGCATATCGATGATGACATAAACTCTACAATGTCCTCCACCTCAGCAAGGTTTGTGGACTTACAACAGCAGTTGTACTTTTTTTCTTTGCTGTGGTTTCAATGGGCTGCTTGTCAGGCCGTGGTGAGTCTGCAGTCTGCCTCTTGCTTAGTTTGGACCCGCTCTGTTGCAGCATTAAACACAAAGCACATGGTAAGGGAGAGCTCGTCACAATGCACAGTGTCAAGATTGGTAAACTTTTACCAAAGGACTTGCGTTGTGTTGTGGTTTCATAAAGGGCGGCGGCTCCGTGGGCGTGACCAATTTTCCAAATACGGTCAGCTGTAGGGTAAATGAGAGATTAAATGGTATGTGATATGATGACAGATGGCCAACAGCTGCCTAAAAGATGTATTCCCCTCGTGCTAAACTACATCATAAACAGTTGGTGTTAGTTTTTTTTCTGTTCCAAAACTAGGTCAGTCTATAAAAGCCATACAGTTCTTAGATTAAGAGTATTACTTTAGCTCAAACTGTACTAGTATTGATGATAGCGCCGATGATTACTAATGTGTTTCTCTTTTCGCAAATCATACCGCATTCGGACTTTAAATTAATCAAGTACAATTTATACAAGCATTTCAAAAAGCTCTGGTCTATGCCTTCTGATAGATCATTCATTTCAGTTCAATGGTCTTTTACTACAGTTTAGTGATCATCTGTTTCTCTTGGCCTTTGGCTCATTTGCTAATGCTGACTGTGAGTGACCTAACACCTCATTGTCTCATATAAACATCATAGTACACGTCATAGTACTCTTCAAGCAAACAGTTTCTGGGCTGCACCCCCAGGCTTCAAATAAGCTCGTGCCATACCAAATGAACCACATAATCGAACCCTTCAGGGCCAAACTATGGAGGTTAGTATCACCAACAAATGGGTACCAAACTAGCTTCCTGAAGTGATTAGTTAATTTATTGTGCCTTGCGATTTTTGACCCCCCCCCCAGTCCCGCAAAAAATATGCAAAAATTTATGCACCATACAACATTGATGAAATGTAATTTGTTACAAATTGTGGAATATAGCCCTATGTGATTTATTGTGCCTTGCGATTTTTGACCCCCCCCCCCTAGTCCCGCAAAAAATATGCAAAAATTTATGCACCATACAATATTGATGAAATGTAATTTGTTACAAATTGTGGAATATAGCCCTATGTGGGTGTATGATCAGAGGCTGATTCCAAGCTGAGAGTTGTGTCAGGCAGGACATCTGGCGTAAAATTTAGCCTAACAATTACGAGTGCTCATCATTTCATTTCATACATCAGTTGCGCTTTGGTAAACAGCAATTATGGCCATTGCTGCAGATAAACGACAAGGCGCCTGTGAAAATTCTGCGGATAAGAGGTCAAAAATGAATGAGAAGAAAGGAGCATAGTCTTTGGTAGAATGAGAAGGGGAAAGACAGAGCCTAAAACTAAAAGCAAGGACTCGAATGATATGTTGGGATGATGACAGGAGAAGCTCGACAATTGCTTGAATTGATCATTTGGAAAAATGTGTAATTTATACACCAATGGACAGGGTGTCCAAGCGAGCAGGTGGAAAAGCAGTAAAGCTAAAAGATTTGGAGCTCAGTTCAAATTATTTTACCCTAGTGTACATACGAAGACAAAAGAGTCTCAGATCAACTGATGAGGCTAAAGCTTGATCTTGAAGGTGTTATGTTTATTCATTATTTCACGCCACAGGTTGCATGTGACCTAAAAGAAGGGGTAGCCAAAGTAGTTCAGAGCATCCATGGCAGAGAGGCTGGCAATGGCAACGGGGCCTGACGAAGAATTGATGGGCAGGTTTTGTATTCAAGACAGAGGGACAGATGTTGCTAGACTTTGCCAAAAGGATCGAAAGGGCTGTCGGACACTCAACTTCCAGAAGTTGCCTTCCAAGAGCAAAGGTAGAAACACATCTGTAGACTCCATCTTTTACAGATGATTTGACTGAGATGACTGACTATAAGGTTGTGGTAGGTGAGAATTTAGCCAGCCAGCATAGGCTGGTGGTGTGTAAGATTACATTGGAGTTGGTGAGGTGTGCTGCAGATGTGACAGAGGGGCTTTTAGGTGGATATACGGATCTAGCAGCTCTGAACACCTGTTGGCAACAGCCATGGATAGGCTGATGGGGATAGGTTGGATGATAAACCGGAATCCCCATGGACCTTGAAGTTCGCAGATGACATTGTGTTCTGAATTGAGAGCAGAGAGCAGGTGGAGGAACAGTTCGAAGGTTGGAGACATGCACTGTGGAGGAGAGTAATGAAGATAAGCAGAAGTAAGGAAGAATGTATGTGCTTGAATGAGAGGGGCGGATGGGGAAGTGCAGGCTACAGGGAGAAAAGATAGCAGGGGTGGAGGACCTTTAAGAGTAATGATCAACAGTACAGATCATTCAGGGTTGTGCCAAGGAGGAAGAAATAGATTCAAGCAGAGGGGAGGTGGAAGATGAAAGCAAACATTTATAAGACAGTGATGGGGTCAGCCGTGATCTACGACGGCTGCGCTGAAGAGACGACAGTAGGCATAGCTGGAGAGGCTGGAGATGAACATGTTGAGGTTCTCTTTTGGAGTGACCAAGTCGGATAAGATTAGAAATTGGCTCGTCAGAGGCACAGCCCAAGATTAGATTTCATTTTGGAGACATCGCTAGACAGACCAAACTGAGATTGTTCAGACACTTTTAGTGGAAAGATTCATGAGGATGTCGCGAAGGAAAACCTAAAAGAAGCTTGATGGAATGGAGTAAGGGAAGAAATGAGGGTATTTGGTCCCAGGTGACTTGGACCGGTCACCAGTCAACTGCAGTGTATATAGTTATCATCCGGTATTGTTATCCTAATATATTATTGATAAACATCCTCACAGCTTGTTTATAGCCTGTACTAGTCAAATTGGAGGAGAGTTTGTTTTGTCTGCAGCATATACCGTATGTGCATTTTAACTACCGGTATTGCTTATATTTCTGGTTATATTCCAGGGGTGTAATGCCAGTCAAGCAGAATCCAATATAATCGACATAGAATAGCCTGAAATCTTACTTTGTCTCCTGTGGATTGGATATCTTTGGTGGCTGCTGCAAACGTGGTTGGAGGAAGATCAGATTCTTTTCTGTCCAGTTCCTGAATGAGACTCTCAAAGCGATCCCATTCGCTTGCCTGAGGAAGCACCAAGTTGCCTTCGCAGACCCCCATCTTATGTCCAGGTTGGTGGCAAGTGTGATAAAAGGGCAAACGTGGCTGAGAACAGTCAATGGTGTTCTGAACAACTTTTGTCTTCAAATCCACATTGAGGTTTTTTACTTCCTCTTGCTGCTGCTGCTGCTGCTGATCACTTTGGGAAGACTTTTCCGTTCTTTTGCCCAGACTGATGCAGGTGAACACTGAGTTGGTGTTACTTAACATGTCGGATGAATTATCTGGCAATGAGTACAGATTTTGTTTGTATAACAACAATGATTATAAACATACTGTGCTGTGCAAAAGTTACAGACCTGTGATTTTTGTTCTTTTACTAAATGACTATATCAAAATACATCACTCAATAAAGCGTCCCTCAATGAAAATTGAAGAGATCAAGGGCCTCCTTTATTTCCTTTGATTTCTTGATATACAGGTAAGTGGCAGCAAAATGATGACAACACAGTATAATACTGCACCAGCAAACACATTTTACCATGATACTCACTCCTATTATTAGGCTCGTTTGTTCCTTTCCCAGAAGCACTCTGGTGTCCTTTTTTGGCTTGAACCAAATCATGTAACATCTTTAGTCTTCTTGAAGTTGAAGTCATTGGTCCATCTTTGTCTTCTGCACTTTCGCCACTCTGAAATATGGCAATGCTCATACTTGAGAAATAGACCACACAATCACACCATAATAACAACAACAAATATGCATACTGTCACGTCGCGCGTCCGCCAGCAGGTGGCGGGTCTTCTCCTCCGCCATTCGGCACACCTGCCCGTAATTTCGGGCTGATTACCCCCCTTTATTTTTGAGACTCCGGCAGTCATCTCACTGCCGGAGAATTCCACGCCGCGCCATTGTTCCTTCGCGAAAGTAAAACCTAAATTAACATTACTCATTGCTTCCTAGCCTTTTGGCAATTGTATCGTCGTACCAATTATTGATTGTATTTAAATTATTCCTATAGTCTATTCAGATATTCCTCGCTTTTGTTTTCCGCGAGCGTTTTCTGTTGTCACCTTATTTGTACCCTGGTCCTTATTTGACCAGCGCTTTTTGTTATTCTTCTTGTCGGGTATTTTGTGTTCCGTATTAAAGACTTTTTTTGTTCTTTGACAAGATCTCGTTTTCTGTCTGCTATCTCGGGGATCCACTTCCTTATTTTTTTGTTGTGCACGAAGCGATCTGTCAATCGCTTCGGGCACAACGGGACAGAATTCTCCGGCCACCATGGATCCCGCAGACATGGAAAAGATCTTGTCCGCTCTGTACCGACAAGAGCAACAGATGAGTCCGCAGGGCCAAGCCCTTTCGGAACTCCGCAGCGCGGTTTCCATGCTGGCTCATCGGTTCGATAATTTCGAACCCCGTTTGGTACAGGTAGAGACACGGGGAGCACCCCCCCCCGTGGTTCGCCCTACCACCACTGAGGCTCTCGCATCATTCCCCACAATGATGAGGGAGTCCTCGCTTCCACACCCCCCACGTTACGGGGGTGAGCACGGGCAGTGTGGACAGTTTCTCCACCAATGCTCGCTCGTGTTCGACCAACAGCCTTCCGTCTATGCTAATGACGCCGCTAAAGTGGCATATATCATGAGCTTATTGACAGGTCCGGCGGCGTCATGGGCGATGGTGACGAGCGACGCGAAGCCGAGCCTCCGGTCTTCGCTCCACGAATTCGTTACGGCGTTCCGCCGGGTGTTCCACCATCCCGTGCGGGGCAGAGAGGCGGAGGGCCGGCTGCTCGAACTCCACCAGGGAAGGCGATCGGTGGCGGATTACTCGATCGAGTTCCAGATATTGGCCGCCCAGAGTGGCTACGGAGACCGAGCACTGTGTGGGCTGTTTCGCCATGGATTAAATCCCCGGCTCAAGGATGAACTGGCGACCCGTGACCACAGTTCCGACCTGGCGGAGTTGATCGATCTCTCCCTACGATTAGACAACCGCCTGAGGGAGAGAGACCGGGAACGTGGAGGTGATCGGTTCCCGTCCCGGCATACCGCGGAGGAGCCGATGCAGCTAGGTGGCGAAGACGCTGTCTTGGAGGAGAGAAGGCGTCGACCCAGCGATCGGGCCATGTCTGACAGCGCCCAACAAGGTCCGCACGCTGTTCTCGGCCATCCGGAGTCGCCGCCCTCCCCTTACACCAAGTACTGTGAGTCGCGACCCCGCGTAGTACCTCCCGAGCCAAGGCGTATCGACCCCCGGCCGGGAAATCCCAACAGACTGGAACTCGAGGGGGAGATATTTGGGGAATCCCGGTCGCTGCGGGTTAGAGCCCTGGTAGACTCGGGGGCGGATGAATGTTTTATGGACACAGCTCTCGCGTCCGAGTTGGGTTGTGGTATTGAGGAGTTGGCTAATAAGAAGCGGGTTTGTGATCTCGATGGGCGCCCCCTGGCGGTAGTTACGTGTAGAACAGAACCACTGAAACTCCGCCTCTCCGGTAACCATGTCGAGCATCGCCGTTTTTATTTAATGCGGTCCCGTAATGCTCCGGTCATTCTTGGGTTGCCCTGGCTCAAGACCCACAACCCCGTAATTTCCTGGGAGCGCCCAGCAGTAGGCAGTTGGAGCGAATATTGTTATAAACACTGTCTACGATCGGCCATCGGGGAACATGAACGAACCAGTGTCGAAACCCCCGAAGCTATCTGCCTTGACGGAGTGCCAGATTGCTATCGGGACCTTCGTGAGGTTTTCAGCGAGGATCGCGCACGCGCTTTGCCCCCGCACCGTCCCTACGATTGCGCCATAGACCTGCAGCCGGGCGCTCCGTTGCCGACCTCACGGCTGTATCAGGTGTCCCAACCCGAGCGCGAGGCGCTAACGGAGTATATAAACAGCTCGCTCGCTGCAGGTCTCATTAGACCCTCGCGATCACCATTAGGTGCGGGGTTTTTCTTTGTGGGGAAAAAGGACAAGACCCTGCGACCGTGCGTGGATTATCGTGGGCTTAATGAGATCACGATTAAAAACAAGTACCCACTACCATTACTGGACTCCGCCTTCGCCCCTTTACAAACGGCCACTATTTTTTCCAAACTTGATTTACGCAGTGCATATCATTTGGTCCGCATCCGGGAGGGTGATGAATGGAAGACGGCTTTTAAGACCCCGTTAGGTCACTTCGAATATTTAGTCATGCCTTTCGGGCTGACAAACGCCCCCGCCGTCTTCCAAAATCTTATCAACGACGTGTTAAGAGACATGTTGAACATTTTTTGTTTTGTTTATCTCGATGACATTTTAATTTTCTCCCGGTCGTTGCAGGAACACCAGCGACATGTCAGGCTGGTGTTACAACGGTTACTAGAAAATCGGCTCTTCGTCAAGGCAGAGAAATGCGAATTCCATGTACCCGTCATCTCTTTCCTGGGCTTCATTGTCGAACAGGGCAAGTTACGGGCAGACCCCAGCAAGACGCAGGCAGTCACTAACTGGCCGGTTCCAACGAGCCGTAAGGAATTACAACGCTTTTTGGGGTTCGCAAACTTCTACCGGCGTTTTATCCGCGGTTACAGCCAGAAAGCGCTCCCCTTGACCCGGCTTACATCTATTAAGGCCCCCTTTAGGTGGGACCCGGCCGCGGACGCGGCATTCAAAGACCTAAAGGCGGCGTTTACCAGTCCCCCGGTATTACAACATCCTGTCCCTGATCTCCCGTTTGTCGTAGAGGTGGACGCCTCGGATTCGGGGGTGGGGGCGGTGCTGTCCCAGCGTTCTCCGGTCGACCAGAAGCTGCACCCCTGCGCCTTTTTCTCCCGTCGACTCAGCGCTGCCGAGTCGAATTACGACGTAGGTAATCGAGAACTGCTGGCCGTGGTAGCCGCCCTACAGGAATGGCGGCACTGGCTCGAGGGGGCGAAGGAGCCCTTCACAGTTTATACGGACCACAAGAATCTCGAGTACCTCCGCTCCGCAAAACGACTGAACGCCCGTCAGGCCCGGTGGGCCCCATTCTTCACCCGTTTCCATTTTATCCTTACCTACTCCCCAGGGTCCAAAAATACCAAACCTGACGCCCTTTCCCGTCTCCACGACCCCGCTGAGAAGGACCGGTCTCCGGAGGCCATTCTCCCGGCCCAGTGCATTTTGGGGTCTTTGCAGTGGGAGATTGAGCAGCGGATCCAAGCTGCTCTGGAGGGGGTTCAGGCTCCGGCAGAATGCCCCACGGGGAGGCTGTTTGTGCCTCCGTCGCTGCGGTCGGAGGTCTTACAGTGGGGACACGGGTCTAAGGTCGCATGTCATCCTGGGGTGAACCGGACTATACAACTCGTCGCCCAGCGGTTCTGGTGGCCGGAGCTTCGGAGGGACGTGACGGACTTCGTCAGTGCCTGCACCTCCTGCGCCTGCGGCAAGTCCTCACGCCGGCCCCCGGCGGGGTTGCTCCAGCCGTTGCCCGTTCCGCCTCGTCCTTGGTCCCACATCGCCCTGGACTTCGTGACGGGCCTACCGCCATCCCGTGGGAGGACCGTCGTCCTCACGATCGTGGACCGGTTCTCCAAGGCTGCCCATTTTGTGCCTCTGTCCAGGTTGCCCTCGGCGCTGGAGACCGCCGACCTCCTTATCCAGCACGTCTTTCGCCTCCACGGTATTCCACTGGACATTGTCTCGGACCGTGGGCCCCAGTTCGTATCCCGCGTCTGGAAGCGGTTCTGCCGGTCCCTCGGGGCCACGGCCAGTCTGACCTCGGGGTACCACCCCCAGTCCAATGGACAAGCCGAGCGTGCCAACCAGGATCTGGGGGCAGCCCTCCGCTGTGTGTGCCTTCACCGTCCCTCATCCTGGGTCGACCACTTACCCTGGGTGGAGTACGCGCACAACACCCTCGTCTCTTCTGCCACGGGTAGGTCCCCCTTCATGGCCGCCTACGGGTACCAGCCGCCGCTGTTCCCGTCCCAGGAGGGGCAGGTGGAGGTCCCCTCTGTGCAGCACCACCTTAAGCGGGCCCATCGCGTGTGGAAGGAGGCCCGGGCTGCGTTGTCCCGCACGGCGACCAGGAACCAGCGGATCGCGGATCGTCGCCGGCGCCCTGCTCCTTCGTACGTGGTGGGACAGAAGGTGTGGCTGGCAACGAGGGATCTTCGCCTGGCCGGCACGTCTGCGAAACTGGGACCCCGGTTTACTGGACCATTCGAGGTCGAGGCCGTCATCAGCCCAGCTGCAGTCAAGCTCCGGCTACCGCCCACCATGAAGGTTCACCCCGTCTTCCACGTCTCCCTACTCAAACCCGTGTCTTCCAGTGACTTGGCTCCTCCTCCCACGCCGCCGCCCCCTCCGCGGGTCGTCGACGGTGACCCGGTGTACACGGTTCGTGCCATCCTGGACTCTCGGCGCAGGGGAAAGGGGTTCCAGTATCTGGTCGACTGGGAGGGCTACGGGCCTGAGGAGCGGCAGTGGGTGCCTCGCTCCTGGATCCTTGATCCGTCCCTTTTGCGCGACTTCCACACTGCACACCCTTCCAAACCGGGTAGGCCGCCGGGAGGCGTCCATTGAGGGGGGGGTACTGTCACGTCGCGCGTCCGCCAGCAGGTGGCGGGTCTTCTCCTCCGCCATTCGGCACACCTGCCCGTAATTTCGGGCTGATTACCCCCCTTTATTTTTGAGACTCCGGCAGTCATCTCACTGCCGGAGAATTCCACGCCGCGCCATTGTTCCTTCGCGAAAGTAAAACCTAAATTAACATTACTCATTGCTTCCTAGCCTTTTGGCAATTGTATCGTCGTACCAATTATTGATTGTATTTAAATTATTCCTATAGTCTATTCAGATATTCCTCGCTTTTGTTTTCCGCGAGCGTTTTCTGTTGTCACCTTATTTGTACCCTGGTCCTTATTTGACCAGCGCTTTTTGTTATTCTTCTTGTCGGGTATTTTGTGTTCCGTATTAAAGACTTTTTTTGTTCTTTGACAAGATCTCGTTTTCTGTCTGCTATCTCGGGGATCCACTTCCTTATTTTTTTGTTGTGCACGAAGCGATCTGTCAATCGCTTCGGGCACAACGTGACACATACAGCACTGTCATATCTTGTTATTTTCATGTACTGTGTACAAAAGAGCCACAAGTTCCTGTAAAGAATTTATGGTAATTAATTTTGCAAATACATTATTTTTTCATGTTTTTAGAAAAAAAGTGTACTGTTTTGTTTCGATAGATTGCTATAAATGTAGACATGGCTACCTTCCTTGTACTAGCATCAACATTTTTTTTAAAGTGTGCAAATGCACACTTTTAAAAATAAAACCACATATTTTACATTTTACTTTGACTTCATAGTCATTGTGTAGGCCGGTCAGGCACTGTGGGCGGGCCTGATGTGGCCCCCGAGCCTTTCATTGATTACCATTTTGGGACGTGGGAGGTGCTGGTTCACAAATGAATCCAAACATGTACCATCCATTTTCTATGTCTGAACATTAAAAAATAATAATAATAAATCAAGCAGTATTATTTTCACAGAGTTGCATAAAGTTGTTTTGAAAAGATAAACTGGTCTAACGAGTCATTGTAAAACATTCATCACAAAATGTTTTAGAATTCAGTTACATTTACATTTGACCACTAAGACTTGCGCTCACACAACATGATAGATGTCCAGGCTGCTTCCAAGTCCAAGTCAACTATATTGTCAAATGTGCTACATGTGCAACATACAGCACAGATGAAATGTAATTCCTCTCAACCACAGGAGGGAGAGGAGCCACTGCGGGTGCCCGCGTGGCCATCAAAAGAACAGTTCACATAAAATGACAAAATAATAAAACACAATTTTTTTTAACCCTTTCATGCACCACTAATGATAACCTGTAACCCAATAACATGATAGGCGGTCCACTGTAGCAACCACTGACCCTAAGAGGGTTAAATAGAAATACAGATGCATGGGATGAGGCAACTACTGCCTTCTTCCTCAAGACTGGCGGCCATGTGATAATGGAGATTAAACTGAACAGTGGATGTGGTTTGTCTCGCGTACAGTGCACTCGATCTCACCCACGTTCATTCACATGCTGCCTCGACCTCGTGTAGCCACAGTTGTGTTCAAACATGAGGAGATTAAAGATCTCAAAATAAAATTTGGGGGTTCTCCATTCTCCAATCTGACGCATAGATGATGGGCAAAGACTAAGCACCGGTGTCATGGCCACTCACGTGCAACTACACGTGCACCGACATCCACGCACGTGTTTTACCTGCATGCCCGGCACACGGTGTCATGTGGGCACAGGATTACACAAGGCTAAACTCTGCTCAGCCATCCGTGCTGAGTAACATGAGAAAATCTGAGAGTGAAAAATCTGAAAATACAGCATATTGTACCTAATATGGGGGTACAATGTGGAATCAAATTCAAATACTGTAATAAGACAAAGTGGGAAAATTAAATGAATTTTGAAGTGACACAGCATGATTGTTTCACATTTCATAATCATTTGACAAAAGTGGTTTTTTTTGTGCTGGTTGCAAGTCTAGCGTAAAGCGCAGTCTAACTGTGTGCATGAGTGGAGTTTTCTCTCTTTTGGTATTTTGTTCGACTTTGTGCAAGAAGAATTGGGCGCAATGGGGCACTTGCGGGAAGGAAGTCTACCTTTCACGGCCAATCCTTGCGGCATCCCTCATTTACATAAAATTCAGTGTGGTCCTACAGCGCACCTGAGAACACCATGTCTGTCATTGCAGAGATATAAAATCACCCAACTCATCAAATCGCCTTATCATCGCAGTGGAAGGTACAACTGGTATTCGTGACACATAACATACAACAGCATAACCCAAAATATTTTCAGATTCAGGATGTCATCAGACATTCCTCAAAGTATACGCCAACTCCAGCCCAGCCTGATTCCCTTTGAACATGCACATTATTCTATTATTGATCAACCGATCAACATGCACCTCATACCTCGACTGGGGAAATGCGATGCTAGAAGCTAAAATTGAAAAATGCCGGTACTCCGCTGTGCGCCTGCTCACTAACAACATTGATTACGCTCGATCGCCGTGCCCCCCATTTCTCCTCTTTTAAGTTACCAAACATGGTTCGTAGCACCATAAATTTCTAAAACTGTATAAACAATCTATGCAGTATGAGATATTGTATGTCATGAATATTCACAAATGTATATATTCATAAAGTATCAAATTAGGGGAAAAGAAAGGTGACTCCATCAAAAAATACTGTTGTCACAGTGGAACCAGATAAAAGCGTCAAGGCAATGTGATTTACCTGAACTGGATGACCTTTTTTCATCTTTTCTGAGGTCATCTCCTTCACCGGGTCTTCAGTGTTGCTTTGACAGGCCGCTGTAGATGTCCATGTAAGATCAGGTAAGAATGTTACTGATTCACATATTGTCAAAAAAGAACATGCAATTGATCGTCAACGTTTGCTACCGTATTTTCTGTGTTTGTTTAGCTCTTTTAGGATGTCATCGGGGTTGGCATAATCTAAAAAAAAAAAAAAAGGAAATTATACAGACCTATCTTGTCTTCTGTCTCTTGATGATGGATATCAATCCTGAGACCCGATGCTGTCCAACATGAATAGTCTGTTTCTTTGAGGGAAGACACAACCATCATAAAACCATTTATCAAAAAAAAAAAAGTTTTTGATCAAGTAACTGAGACGATAAACATGATTAAGATTCATTTTACACAACAAACCTGATGTTTCATTTTCTATTGCCGAAGTTGTGATGCAAGACCTGAAAGTATGAAGAAAATAAATAAATAACAGTTGTGTCGTAGCTCGGCTGATTAGCCCTGTTGTGAATATATTCTCTGAGTGGCTAATTATAAATAGGAGTCTAATGAGATGAAAACCAATTTGAATCAGAAAATTAATTTTGAGTAAAATACTTGAGCGAATTGAATCGAACTGAATGGAATCATTCTACTTAAAAATGTATCATCAGTGAGTCACATCGCATTAAAGTGCTCTCAACAAAAGACGATTCAATACGTTTCTTGATACATCCCATTCAATGGCAGTACATTTAGGGTGGAATTATTATTATATTATTCATTCCGGTTCAAATATGCTAAATAATTACTCCAGAAGGCAAACACAAAGATATATTGTATTACCTGTTTGCATTGACCCAAATAAGAAGATGCACATACCTTCTATTGTTTCTTTTTAATCTTACATTGTTTGGCGTTTGGACCTTAGGGAAATAAAAAAAACAAATAAAGCTGAACTTTAAACATAGAAAGAAAAGAAACAGACGATATGATGAAACAATGAAATATTCCAAAAAGAAGATTGGTACTAGCTGGATGCAACTAGCAATAATGCAGATTTTGAACTAATTTTGACTATTGTGAACATCCTGATGAGTACCATAAACTTACATAACTAATGTTTGGATCTGAGCCAGTCCATTGAGGTCTACGCCTTAGAAGAGGGCTGCAGTGGGAATTTGGGAACACGTCATTCAGTGATGAGTTGTGGGATGGTTCATATATGCTCTCGGAGGAGCCATCCTAAATCCAAACACAAGAACATTAGAAAAAATAAATAAATGAATAAATACAAAAGTTCTAATCTGACACATTAAAATGAGCAACTCAACTCCAAATTAAAAAAAGAATCATAATATACAGCTGTCAGTGGCCATCAAAGAGGAATCGATCTTCTGTGTACAATTTTAAAAATAAATATACTTCAATCATTTGGTTTTACATTTATGCTGCTTAAGCCAGATGCCACATCAATTTTTAATCGGTATATTAAGCATACTTGGATATGCAGTACTGCTGTTTAATGATGACATTTAATGCTGTTTATGTTATAGGGAAGCGGTGAAAAATATACACAGTTGAAAACTTGGGAGGAGGGAACCTTTTGAACACACACGAGACCTCAGCTACGGCTCAACAAAATCATCGGTTCGCGATATTCTGTTTACAGACGACTTTCTGGTTCATAGAAAGTGACAGGGGAAAAAAAGGATGGGGAATTCAAAACATTTAAATTCACTTGAATCCCTACTTCCCATTGGGAAATAAAGCTCACCAGCACCAGCAAGTCCGACAGCTGCCCACTACGGCGCCATCTCGGATGTTCTCATCTCTCTCATGTTTTATAGATAGAAAAATAATTTCGGAAATATTAGACATGTTATAGGGTCGGTATAATGTATTTTACCTAATATTTTAACGTCATCATTCATGCATTTTAACAACTCCTGCATCCTGCCTTTACAGCAAACTTGCAAAATCGATATAAGACAACCAACTATCCATCCATCCATCCATTTTCTAAACCGCTTATACTCACGAGGGTCGCGGGCGTGCTGTCTCCAGTGCAGTAGGCCGGGGACACTCTGAACTAGTTGCCAGCCAAACGCAGGCCATACATCCGCGCTCACAATCTCACCTAGGGACAATTTAGAGCAGAGGTCCCTAAACTTTTTCCTATGAGGGCCACGTAACTTTTCACTGCTCCACACAGGAAGGCTGGAGGGGATCGAACCCACAACCTCTGCACTGTGAGGTTGACGCGCTAACCATTGGACCAACGGGCCGCCTAATAATAACACTACTAATGAAATACTCAGGGGGGACGGGCCAAATGGAGGCGGGCCGTAATTTGGGGACCACTAATTTATAGCGTCCAATCAACCTACCATGCATGTTTTTGGAATGTGGGAGGAAACCACTATTATTATTATTATTATTATTACTATTTTATAGATAGAAAATGTGCTACATCCTCTGGTATTGGATCCCAAGTATGCAAGTGGTCATAATGTTGTGGCTCGTCTTTGTATTTGAATCAATACACATATAACAACAATATTGGAAGCAACAGCAGGTCCATGTCAACAACAACATCTCCATTCCTCTCGATTTGTTGCAGCATTACAGTCATAGGTACCAAGAAGTGCAGAAGACAATTCTTACCAGAGTGAAGCAAAACAGGTTCATGGCTGAAGCGCTGTGCCGACGGCAATAAAGCCAAAAGGACAGTAAATAAATACACTGTTGTGTCTGCTGAGTGCTTTCACACACAGGAACACACCCTCATCTACCCCAGTGATGGAAAGGCTCACACATACCCCATGCTGACTGCAGCCCAATGGCATAATCCCAGTTTAAAATCCTTGCCTAATCCAATAGATGCAGTGAGCCGTCACTGTCCAACACGGGCCGGGCCACCCATTGCAACAAGACAATAAACAACCATCCATCCGGGCTTTTGTTTGCCGTGTGTCTGAAATGATGACGCTGAATTTTGGGAAACCATATAAATGTTTAATCACCTCCACATATTACATACACAGCACGCAATAAATTGATGAATAACTATTTTTAAAATCAGAAATCCAGAATATTGACTGTCATTGTAGATTACATATGACAATTTGAAATTTTGGTTCAGACTTAAGCAAGTAACATTGAACTTGACATGCTTGATTTGCTTTCGCGGGCCACATAAAATGATGTGGCAGGCCAGATCTGGCCCCCGGTCCTTGACTTTGATGCCTGTGCTCTAAACCAAGGGTGTCAAACTCATTTTTGTCACGGGCCACATTACAGTTACGGGTTCCCTTGGAGGGCCGTTATGAGTGAAATCACGTAAGGAAGTCAAGAATAATGGTTTATTCAACGATAGTTTAAATTCCTGTCCTGAGGGCTTTGGTAACAAGAAAACTTACAATCGCTCTCATATATTTCATACGAGAATTTGAAATGTTGATAAAAATGTTTGTCTTCTTCTTTTCCTTTCAGTTTTTCCCTTCAAGTATCACCACAGCTAATCAGTTGCCTCTCTCTCACCCTGTTTTTGATTGAAAAAACGTTTTTAGGTAACATCATAAAAGTCAACATGTTTGATGTGCTTTCGTGGTCCATATCAAATGATGTGGCGGGACAGAACTGGCCCCTGGGCCTTGAGTTTGACACTTGTGCTCTAAACTAACCCCTCAACAGGGCAAGTGAAATTAAAAAAAAAGAGAGAGAGAAACTTGAAAAACAATGCAAAACTATTTTAATGATTCAACTCCTCTTTTCAAAAACTGCAGGCTTCCGTTTGGAGGTCATTACACCACACGGAGTACAGAAATGTATTTATAACCGCTTTCGCTGTTCTATGTTACCCCTACAGATGGCAGTGTCTCCCTTTTGAATTTCCACGGATCCATTGCCCACGCGATTGACTCCATTTTATTCAATTGAGACAAATTCTGGCTTTCGTGTCTCTTTTTAAGTAAAGCGAGTAACAAAGCACAATCTATAGGGTTAATCTCCTGAGGCTCTGAATGGGTTTATTTTACATTATTTAAACATCGGCACTTTATGGGTTTTTTTTCTCAACACCGTTCTTTCTTTCCGCTATTCTTTCAGCGTTGGTAAAAATGACTGCCATGGGATCTCGCTTCATATTACTTGCATAAATTTCATTCGGTGCAGCAACAGTCCTCCTTGAGAAGCTTAATTAAACACCGTAATTCCTTTCTTGACAGTCTGAATGAAATATGATCTATCATATCTATCATGTTTTATTATACAGCCTTCACTCCATAAAATTATAATATGAAAACTCGGTTACACCTTTGGCCTGTACCGGCTGTGGTTATAGTTTGACCTCGAGATTGAGTCCATATTCCGACGTGTTCGTTCATAGAGGTTGATGGAGACGACACGTCTAATTTACCCTGGCATTCTTCTGTTGACCTCTGACCCCAGGATGGACAGAATCTCAGCCCAAAGGTGGTGACCTGGTGACCTTTCTTGTAACCTTTGGAACTTTTGACAACCCCCCCTCACCCCCCCACCATCCGCCACCTCAGTCAAAAAGTGAAACAGTCTGTCCCCTTGGAATACAGTAAATGACCTCTTGTCCCCTCGTCCACCAAAAGTATGCGAGTTTGGTGACCCCGCTAGCCTTTCATTAGCGCTTCCTTTTTATTACGCCCGTTCCTCTCTGCCTTGTCAGCACAGCCCAGGGCGGGGAATGGTGAACGGAGGAAGCGGTTACGTTGGAGGGGAATCGGAATGAGAAAAAGGAGGAAAGCAAAGGCACAAGAAAGAGCGATGGGAAGGCAGAGAGAGAGAGAGAGAAAGTGATAGGAGCGCAGAAGACGGAGCCAAGGGAAGACAGATTGGCAGCATCTGCTGTGTTGACTAAAATGTCACCTTTAAATGGCTTCCCTCTCCTTGATGCCGGACCTCCCTATCTGATCTCCATTCTCCTTGGGAGTTGAAGTTGCGATGAGCGATGAAGGACACAACAGAGAGCTTATATAAATAGGGCTCCAGTTCAAGATAAGCTTATAGTCAAAAGAAATACTATTTTTCATACCTCCCCCACGGCTCGACGGGTGCCACCGAAATGAACCATTTGAATGTTAAGTCAAAGGTCAGCATGTCACGTATGAGTAAGATAATTGGATTTTGTGGCATGCCGCCACCGAGAGCTGTTATGACCTATATCATACAAACCCATTTCATCAAGCAGAACTGAAAAGATACAAACGTATCGTACTGTACATATGTACAATATCTCTTCTCGGCACATTTCATGCGCTCAAGAGCTGCGGGTGATACATTTGCCTCTCCTTCGTTCACTACTAAACCGCTTTTTTGTCATTGAAACAGTTGAAAATTCTTAAATGTTAACCGTGGAATGTGATGATCATTTTGTAATGATGACAAAGGTTGAAGTCATTTTATACCCTGGCCATTTATTTTTTGTGGTTGTGTTTATCTTGGTCTTGTGGCTGGAAATGAAAAGAGAGAGATGAAATACAAAGGTCAGCAACGTTGGGCCCGCGGGCACAAGATAGCACTCATGGGTCCGTTTGAAAAAAGTGATCATTTGCAAATGTGAAGGATTTTAAAAAATAAAGTGTCGCACAATGATATTTATTTTTGTTATTGTTATTGTCATAAATAATTAACAAGATCAGTGTCTTCAATGTTATTTGAGCAAGTGTTATTTCAGCATTTTGGGCGGGCTAAGTGAGCTCCCGCTGACATCGCCACCATGTGGTGGCTTTCCACAGGGCAAAGCGGTGTCACTCTTCAACTCTTTCTATTTTAAAATGTCAGTCAGATGCCAGTCACCATCCACTCTATTGCGTTCCAGGGGCCATATTCACCCTTCAACCACAAGGTTGGACTACCGTAATGTCACAAAGAGGAGAGATGGCCGTCAGCACGAGAGATGCCACAACAGGCAGGGCAACTCAGGCAATTGCCCAAGGTGCTCAGCTGAAGAGGGCCCCGAGAGACGTGTGACACCGGTCCATATCAACAGCAAAACAATGACGCTTGCTTTAGCTGTTGCACTAACAACATCTCGGCAATTAAGCACATGTGACGCTTTGCTAACTACTGCTGGTGGCTATTTAGGGAGCTTTGGAACATGACTGTTATCAGTTTGTATCAACCATACAAATGGAAACTCCAATGGACAAGATCATTGTAATTACTCACAAAATATGCCAATACAACTAACTATAAAATGTCAAACATATTTTCATAAACGAAGAATAATCAAAAATAAGAGTGTTTAAAACAAACAACTCAGTGACAGTGTGGATGTGGGTGCCAATGGTAGTTTATCTCAACATGTGCTCTACAACTGAGTCGCGACCAGTTGGGGTGTAGTCTGCCTTTCGCCCAAAGTTAGCTGGGATAGGCTCAACCATCACCCGGCGACCCTGTTCAGGATACGCAGCATTGACAATGAATGGATGGATGTTTAATAATAATAATAATAATAATAATAATAATAAGTGGCGGCCCGGTAGTCCAGTGGTTAGCACGTCGGCTTCACAGTGCAGAGGTACCGGGTTCGATTCCGGCTCCGGCCTCCCTGTGTGGAGTTTGCATGTTCTCCCCGGGCCTGCGTGGGTTTTCTCCGGGTGCTCCGGTTTCCTCCCACATTCCAAAAACATGCGTGGCAGGCTGATTGAACACTCTAAATTGTCCCTAGGTGTGAGTGTGAGTGCGAATGGTTGTTCGTCTCTGTGTGCCCTGCGATTGGCTGGCAACCAATTCAGGGTGTCCCCCGCCTACTGCCCGGAGACAGCTGGGATAGGCTCCAGCACCCCCCGCAACCCTAGTGAGGATCAAGCGGTTCGGAAGATGAATGAATAATAATAAGTAGAAGAAGAAGAATAGGCGGTCGGGTGGTTCAGTGCTTAGCGAGTCGACCTCACAGTGCAGAGGTCGTGAGTTCGATCCGGGGTCCGGCCTTCCTGTGTGGAGTTTGCATGTTCTCCCCGGGCTTGCGTGGGTTTTCTCCGGGTACTCCGGTTTCCTCCCACATTCTCCAAAACATGTACGGCAGGCTGATTGAACACTCTAAATTGTCCCTGTTTGTGAGAGTGAGCGCGGATGGTTGTTCGTCTCTGTGTGCCCTGCGATTGCAACCGGTTCAGGGTGCCCCCGCCTGCTGCCCAAAGACGGCTGGGATAGGCTCCACCACCACCCGCGGCCCTTGTGTGGATAAAGTGGAACAGAAAATGGATGGATGTATAATAATAATAATAAAAACCAACTGCACTACAAACTAATTAAAATGAACGGAATTTTTAAAAAAATTAACTAACTTTAATGGCAATACAAAACTATCATCACAATGGTTTGGTTTCAAGAATCTGCCTACTTTTAAACAGTATTGTTCTTCTAAATTCAGAGAGTATAGTATGCCTTTGCTAATGCATCATCCTGTTATTTGTCTTTGGTGGGTCTAAAAACCTTTCCCCTGGTTCTTTGTTTAGTTCCCCTTAAACTAAGCTATTGTGTCACTGTAGGTTGTTAAACTTTGAGACACACTGAGAAATGTAACAAGGCTCAGCCGACGTGTGATCACGGCTGGGCTGTGAGAGCCTCAATGCTCAGTTGGTGGTTTTGTGATCACCGCTCCTCCTGTTGGCCCCTAAATGTCCTTTAGGCCCAGCGTGACCTAGAGTTCACAAGTTATGCTTTCATTACCATTGGCGTGGTGTCAACATGGCTAATTACACAGAGTGTGTGTCTAAAGGAAGTTATGGCAGTAGGATGACGAAGCACAATGTTTGTGTTGGTCATTCTGGAAAGTGTTGTCTTATGGGTTTGTCAATGGGACAGCACAAAAATGGACCTGTTGTGTAAAATCGAAGAGGACAACACTAATCCCCGCAATGGGGAATTTACAATCGGAATTCAGAAAGGAAGTTGTGTACAAATCATTTTTCCCATTGAAAAGAATGAAAATGCCAATAATCGGTTCCAGAAAACGTTAATACTCAACTCAACTAAACTGTATTTATAGACCACTTTCAAACAGCCATCGCTGCATACAAAGTGCTGAACATGGCGAAACTAACATATACAACAGTAAAGCAACAAATTGGTAACAAAGACGATTGAAAGCACCGAACAGCAAAACCAAGAACAAATTTGAGTCATGCTGAGTCAAATGCCAAAGAATACAAGGGAGAGGAGATACTGTACTATCCATCTTGGGCGGTATGGTCATACCTGTCAACTTTTCGGAGCGCCAACTTGTATAAACTACCAAAAAAATCCTTATAACATACCAAAGCATTTTATATGTCAAAATAACGGCAGAAAAAAACCCCATGTAATTTTCAGTGATATTTATTGCAGATCTCCATAATACAATGTCTGGTTAATGTGCAATGAATATTCTGCTGTTTTCAACAAGGAACCACGTGATTTACTGGAAAGTTACCGGAAATGAAAGCATTCGAGTTGACTAGCACCATTCTGGGCAAAAGCAAATGGAACTACCTTTTGCTTTTCAGAATCCATATGATTTGTGCGATACGGCCATATACGTATGATTCACCACAAAATCCATATGAACTATGACTAAACCGTATGAGTTGACAGGTATGCATGGTGCAGAGTGCAGGGTTTGATTCCGGCTTTGGCCTTCCTGTCTGGAGTTTGCACGTTCTCCCCTTGCCTGCATGGGTTTTCTGCATGTCCTGATTAAAAAAAACAATACCTGTAGTAATTAAAAAACAAACACTTAGGCAATATCACAGACACAGGCAATATCAAGAGGGACAGATGTTATACTCAAACGTTTTGAAACTGGTTTACTTAATAGTTCAGTCATTATATAAGTTTAAGCAAATGTTTACTTTATGTCTTATTTTGGAGAAGAACAAAATATAGCCAGTCTGTTTTTATGAAGGACTACAGAAATGAGAGATTGCTGTTGGGACTGAAACCAGATATACCGTATTTGATCATTTTAAGTTAAACAATGGCTCTGGAACGGCACGATGGTTGACTGGTGACCACGTCGGCCTCAGTGCAGAGATGTGGGGTTCGATTCTGGCTCCGGCCTCCCTGTGTGGAGTTTGCATGTTCTTCCCCCGTGGCTGCCTGGGTAGGGTACAGCATTGTTTGTGCTACATACATTATCAGGGTTAAAATTAATGGTACATGGCAATTTTAACAGTTTTTAAGGAAAGTGTCATTGTCTTGCCTTTTTGCTATAAACAGGTGTATGAATATTTGAAGCAGAACAAAAGAAATTGTAAGACTTCTTTTTCAGCTCGCATCAATAATTCAGATCAATCGTGAATAATTACATTTACCGGTAAATGAATCATAACTGTAGTAACAGTTTGCATGTGATGATGAATTGAGTGTCTCAATGAAGAGCGGCGCACTATTTTCCATTAATTAATTTATTTTTAAAGGGTTGCAGCTGCCTCTATGTCGTTTGGCCCCCATCTGATGCTAAACGATCTTTGTGTTTGCAAAATTAACCCTTTCATGCACCCAAAACCTGATAACATGATAAGCTGTCCACTCTAGTAACCTCTGTCCCTCAAAGGGTTAGAAAAACATAGTCCCAGGACAAACTAATGCAACAGCTTAAAACGAACATTGTCTCCAGGCATAAAATTGTTCAAATAAGTTTAATTCTGCGTCTATCGGCAATACAGTTACTGTCTTATAAGATGTGACCCGTTTTTCTTATCACTGTACTTCACTTGCACAAATGATTTTATGTTGTGATATAAAGCTGTCCTACATCCAGCTGCCGCATAAGCAGCCACCATTTTTATCAAAGGCACAAATAATGAAATGCTTCCTTTTCTTCTAAAGATAGAACAGGATAAAAAGTGTTGTCAAAAACATAAAATAGATAATACGTTTGTGACCTACTTCTGTCCCTGAGCATGCTTCATTGTTCTGGATAATGTCAATTAAAAAAATCCCTTCATAGGCATGTAAATCTCTACAAAGCCCCTGTCACTGACAAAGGGGTTGTCATTGTGAGGCCGCGTGGAAAGTAGGACTCATCTCGCTTGTACAACAACCTACACATTCCAAATAAGAAATAAATAAAATGAAAGAAAGGAACTGTCACTTGTCACCAGCATGTTCCCGCTTTTAGTTCTGAGAGTCGAACCTTACATGCTCATTCAAGCCTGAAACATCTGTGCTGTTATTGGGTGGCTGCGGCAGGCAGAAGACACAGACTACGAGAGGGTGTACAATCGGAAAATAATAATATAAACCAAATATAGAAAATATAAAAGAATCATGTTGAGAATGTCATTCTTGGGATCAGCCATGAAATTAGGGCAAGTAAAAACTTAATTTTCCTTAGAATCAATTCACACATCCTTCACCGCCATGTGGTTGCACATAGCTAACTTAGCACCCACTACAGTGCCCCCACCCAACCATTATTTTTTATTTAGTCTTTGACATGGACTGACTGTCTGATGTATAATTTCTCCCACAAATTGCTAAACATGATTTCTAAACTGAAATGCTCTTCTGGGTCTGAATTTTAAAATGTACTGGTACTTATGGCGATGCAGGCTAAAGTGTTTACACAAACAGTGAAGCCTCCAAATAGTTCTGCGATGCTGGTTCAGCCTGACTGAATTCCATTTGAAATAATGTGTTCCGGTGGCAAACAGTCACCATCCGAAAAGCTTAGTTAATTTAAATAAAATCTACATTTAAATACCCCGTAATATTACTCATCCTTTAATGATGCCTTGTAGGTACTTGACAGGGTGATGAATGTGCAAACAGAAAATGACTGTCTGTCCACAAAGATACCACAAGCAAGTTTACATTTTTTTCTTCTATTATTTATAATGTTTAGTTACATTCCAGAAATATTTGGTTGTACTCAAACCACATCTTCATTACGTCATCAGACTTCAGATTTTTGAGTCTTTTAGGCCATAGTAACCTAGTGCAGTATTGCCTTGACGTACGAGTTTTTGAGATGCGAGTTGTCATTTTTTGCAGATTTTTTGCTTTGGCTTGATGTGCGAGTGCTGTGATGGTAGTAAACTCAACTCAACGTACTTTACAATAAGCCTTCAGGTTGTTTAATGTTACTCCCACTTCACGTTTACTGATGTTAGCACTAGATTCCATCCACAAGGTTTTACAACAGATATGGCAACAACAAAAAGATGTGGAAACAAGTTAAAAAAAAACACCCAGAGATATGAATGGGTAGTTTGGACACGTTCCATTTTTGAGCTGTGAGCTTAGGCCGATGCTAAGATAATGTCCATGCTTTTCTATTAACTTTGATGAGACAGTCGATGCTAACATGGCCGCCACAAACCTAAAGTCCTCCCTGCCAATATGACCACCGCATTGTCATGCTTTTTAGCCTGCTCTAGTCTGTTAGTCTACGACAAGAGAGCAGCGGAAGATGGGAAACGCATGATGAGTTTATCGCCAGAAAACGGGGCTGTGTCGAATTATGGCCAATTCTGTAACCGACAGACTTAGAAAGGTAATGTACAAAAGTATATTTGAAGTGGACATCAATTCCTGTTCTTTGAATCTCAGGTTCGTTGTTACCGGATTCGTTAAATCGAGGTTGCACCGTATATAAATATCCGTCTGTCTGTCTTTTACTGCCCCCAGGTAGCCAAGGTGAGCACGCTGTAATTAGATTTTCTCGACAAACAAAATGTCATATAAACGAACAGAATGCATGAAAACAGTCAAATTGAAAATCATGTCACAGTTGGGCATTCTGGGAAGGAGTTTGCAGACTCTGTAACGGCAATGTCATCTCCAACCAATAAGTGCACTGCTCTTAGGCTACTTGATAAAAAGGGATGTGATATATATATAATTTGTACAGTGTTTGGATGTAGGCTGTTCATAAAAGGGAAGGTGAAGTGCATCGAGAGGTCTCGGGGGCAGGCGATATGCCACAGAGATGCCCCCTGACATCTTCCTCAAAGGTGTTTCAGACAACAAATAGCAGTTCTGTCTCCTGTCAGCCTGTGGGCCACCTGGGGGTCAGGCATGACACTCTGCGCCTTGACAGCACAAGCCCCCTCCCCACCCCCCCAACTCTTTCTTCCCCATCAAGGCCGAGGCTGAAGCCCCGGAATGCGCCGGGAGCCATCACAGCCGATGAGGAGTTAGGCTGTTGAGAAGGACGAAACCAAAAAAAAATAAAATCATTTTTTCCTTAAGGTGCAGTGAAAGGTCAGGAGTCTGTGTCACCGGGAGAATTACTCACCATGCAGCCTACCTTGACATCATCGGGGAGCCGAGCTGCATGGAAGGAGTGAGGACATGGGATGAGGGGAAAGAACAGGTGGAGGGAAGGTGAGCAGTGGCAGATAGGTGGTGGGAGTAATGAGTCGGTAAAAGGGGGACAGGATGACAGGGTCACATGGGGAGGCGGAGGCAGAGAGGCATGCAGGTTGAGGTAATGGACTATATAGGGACCACGTTTGTCCTGATGCACAAAATCCTTCTGTTGTGTGGATTGGGGGTGGGGTGGGAGGCTGTTGTGTGGCGGATGTCTTATACCCAAGCCAGATTTCATCACATTTTATGCGTTTCAAGCATACTTCCTGAACATGCCCTGTTTTTTCCACAACAGTTGGCTCTCAGTGGACAATGTGATCACATTGTCCCTGTGGTGTGCTCTCATGTTTCTCTTCCGTTTCTTACAAATGCTTTGTAGTGGATCTCCCAACACCGCTCCCGACCACATCCCAAGGTCAACACCGGATGAGAAACATTTGCTCACAACTCTGGCAATTTAAAAAAAAAAACACACTGCCTCATAGTTGTTAAACTGTATTTGCTCTCAATAAAAAACAAACATGATATGCAGTTTAAAATCCCATTGATAATGCTGATGCATAACATAATGCAAACTAGTATGAACACTAAGGGTTTAAGATGTCTGTCAGAGCCAGCCAGACATTTAATTATTATTTGAGAATCTCTCTGCGGTGTTTTTGCCACCTGACAAGACAAAAATATATAAAAAGGGAGATATCAGATACTTATCAGACATTTCCCCTGCATTTGAATTCCAGAGGTGTCTGCTACTTCATACCTCTCTAATAGCTTTCTTTCTCCATCAGGGCTGTCTCGCTATCTGACTCTAATGTAGTTATGCCCTCGACATTCTCTCAATATTCAACGAATTGCACTCTGACTGCAGAGTTGCGTGGCATTCATTCTACCTGCCCGCACGTACCAAGAATTGAAACCCAAGAGCCCTTGGTCTTTGACAGCTTCCTGAGTCTGAATAGCATTGAGGGAGGTTGAGTGCAAGATTGAGATTGATCAGCCGCGAGACAGTGGCTGTGCCGCTTGCTGAGTGTTTTTGATTTTTTTTTTTTTTAAGGTCACCCTTACCAGAGCCAAAAGGGCACATCAATTTTGGAGCCTTCAGGTTGGAGGCGCCGCATATTCTCGTCGATCACTCAGCCCCCCTGTGGAGAAACCACATCTGAAGGTGCGCTTGATTTGTGTGAAACCTAGTACTCGGCATGATCAGAATAGAAAATAAACTTACTCAAGGGGGCGAGGGAAGGGGCGGGTGAGGACAGATGAATACGAACGTGTAGAAATGGGAAGTTACAGTTGAAAGCAAGGCCATTGTCACCAAACAAGGTCAAACTTTCTGTTCCTTATAAAAATAACAGTCTATCAGTATTGAAAGCTATATGGTGAACATACTGTATGTAATATATGAAAAGAGCATGATATAAACTAGAACAAGTAAATCCGACTTTGGATGTGTAATTGCATTAGGTGTAACTGGCCCAGACATAACCACCGGTCCTTTCAACAAAGGTCAACTAGAGTGTGAAGCCTCTGCATCCCCAGCCACTCATACAGATTTAGAAAGCACTGCTAGGACAAAAACAATGAGGCGTTCATCCCCGACACAGCTTCGGGGAACAGCAGCGAGTGGGAGGAGAGTTTAAGATAAGATCACAAAACACACGCACACATACAGACGAGGAAAAGGAGGGCAGGAGGGACAGGAGTCATCGGAGATCAGGGTGACCCTGTGCCATTCAGGAACATGTTCTGCCTATGAGAGAAAGGAAAACTCAACGGCTCGCGACAGAGTTATCTGTCCCTCTGTTAACGTCACTCAACCTTGACGACGGCCATGTTCTTATGGAGCAGGGCCGCACTACTTGCAAAAAGACAAAAACCGGCACTGTTCAAGCATTTGGGGGCAAAATGGTGTCAAGTTTGAGTGAGCTAAAATGACATTTTACATACACATTCTTTCATTTATGTGTGCATGCAGACTATATGTAGAAATTGCAATCACTGGGAGGCTCCCACCCCTTTTATACTGAAAGTCTTTTTCTCACGTTGCCGTTGTGTGTGAAAGGAATGGGTGTTAAAGTCAAGGTAGTCTCAGCGGTATGAAAGGAGATGGCAGTTTCACTTTTGCCTCCCCCTTTGTGTTGAAAGCAATTGTGCTCCACATCACACCAGACTCCGGCCCGGACATTGTCATGCATGAAATTATGTTTTAGGCGAGATGCATCAGCTGCATGGGAGAACAGACAGAGACAGCAATGTCGCGCTTGGGTGAGTTCTATCTGAAAGGCACAGCGCAAAAATACGCATAAGTGAAGTTAAAATAAACAACACAATTAAATTGTGGCCCAGAGAACAAATTTAATTTACAGTTTGCTTGTTTTGTTGTTGTTTTTTTTGTTTTGTTTAGTGTGCTACATACACTTAGATTGAAATATGCACACACAAGATCAATTCTATGACCAGAGAAATATCAGAGTAAAGGTGAAGGAAAGTAGCTTAGAGATACCTCTTCACAAGATGCAGTACAGTTCAGGGTTATAATAGTTTTTGAATTATAATTTTTTAATTATTAGCAATATTGTTTTTTCATTTTGCCTTTTGTTTCGAAATTCCGGTTTGTTTTAATTCAATTTTAGTTTTGAGAACATTTATTGGTTCTAATTCCTTTTTTCTTTGAAAAATAATTAGTTTTAGAGTTTAATTTGTGCTAGTTTTAGTAATCCTTTTATTTTTTTAAACCTTTCATGCACCCCGTAACCTGATAACATGATACGCTGTCCACTGTAGTAACTGCTGTCCCCGGAAAGGGTTAATGTATGGTGAAAGATGAAAAAAGGTAATCTTGTACTTCACGTTATTTAAATTCAAGTGATTCATTTTATTTCCAAAAGTACATGTTCAACGTTACTTACTTGAATTTTATGGAGTCTGATAAGAAGTGAGTCTGTCTTCGCACAAAGAAAAACAAATTTTTACAGTTCACGCAATGGAATGCAGTCGCTATCTCCTCTTTTCTGCCCGTGTGTAAACTTGTAAAGTAGAGCAAGTGCGGCATTAAATTGATAACCTCGACACAAATGACTCCCTCATATTGACCCCATATGGCTGCTGAGGCCTAAGGACACGCTGAAATATGTCTGGATAGGATTTAATGCAGCGGCCATCCCCTTCTTAACCTGACCTCCGTGAAACATTGTTGACCTCTCCCTCCGGTCCTTTGTTGGAACAGCAGTTCTTCAGTTGATACAGTCATTTGCATTTTAGAATCGTTAAACAAATACCCACCGACGGCTTTTCTTCCTGTTACCCACTGTGATCCTCCACCCTCTCTTCTCTGAAGCCATCCGGAGGTAACATTTACTGTAACACTGCAAAGAGGAGGGGTTTGTTTGTGCTGCTCCAAATGTTAGGATCAAAGTTTTAAAACATTGTAGATGTTAAAAGTGAATCGAGCAAATCATTTTCCACTGTTTTTTTTACATCGTGAAAACTTGAACATCATCAAATTAGTTAAAATATCAAATTATGTTTTCCCCAGGACAAATGGGAGTAGAAATAATCCATTGCATTGGATCCATTTGTTTCCATCATACAATCAAAGTTTTAAGCTTCAGTTTTAATTCTTGCCTGCCATGCAAATGCAAATACGTATGCAAAATATATTACAAAGATTTAACGTCCCTTCGAACAAAAAGTAATCGAACAATCAAACATGGGCCCAACCTCAACCTTTGATGACAAGCGATGTAAGTGTTTCAGTTCTACGGTCAACATAAATGGTGACATTTGGAATATAAGTATCCACATATCGACGCATGAATGTTGAATCTGCTTATTTTCACACATGATGTCAGTTTGGGATTTAATAATTAATGATAAAAAAGTGTATTGTGCTTTACCATTGAGATTTTACTTTTTTCATCATTTTCTTCTCAGCTATTAGATATCAATCCATATACATGCACTCTGGGAGTACTTTAAGAAAACTTGGAAGGAGTCAATCATTTAAAATAATTTGAACACTGGTCAACAGCAAATTTTAATCCGAGATGGCTTTATGTGACCCGAGTCGTATTTTTGACCCTGGTTTCAAAAGTACCTACTTTTTTTCGAACATGAGGTTTTGGGGTTTTTTGAGAGATTTTCATTTTTTGGCTTTTAAGTTTGACCTATAAAATCAAGAGCTATGATGTTTTTGAAAAGAATTCCACTTGTTGCTGAACTTAACCCTTAATTCATAAATACTACTAAATATATGACTACATTTCAGTATATGATGATGATGATGATGTTATAATACAAGACAATACATTTTTATTTATATAGCGCTTTCACACCAACTCAGCTGCAACAAAGCGCTTTTCTGAGCAGTTAACATAAAATAACAAAATAATAGAACACATAAGACATGGACAGTCACGCAACAGTAATCACTATTTCTGCACACGCTTCGTTGTTTGAAGCAGTAATAGATGAAAGAGGAGAGAACCAAAGTGTTCTTTCATCAATGCATCAGAGACACCGTGCTCAAAATATGCACACATCTGCAACAAGTTAAGTTTGAAAGTACCGGTAAACAAGAAGCTGCGGCGTCCATCGACGGGAAAAAAGAAAAGATTGGTCCACTTCTCCCGTCCCACGTAAATCTGCTTCAATTCCAAGTGGCAACTCTCAGATGATGATCAATGTTCAGACTGTGTCACAGACCATCAAGTGACAAAGAGTTACAAGCGGTCCAAGGTTGCCATGGCAATGTTTGAGACACTATTTGTCAATAAACCAATGTGGTCGTGTAGTTGCTCACATAGCTGACTTTCATGAAGCTAGCCAACCGGTGCCCTGTTCATGAGTACCTTGCTGTTGACTAGCGACCAGTGCAAAACGTCTAACCTTTGAACACATGATTTATTTGGTTTAATTCTTAAAATTGTTTATTACACAGAATAATCAGTCATTTGGAGCCAGAGAGACATGATGGAAGCGGCAGTTGACATTTTGGAAATGTGCTGTGGCCAATCGTGCCAAGCCTGAGACTGCAGATCAATAGTCAGTAGACAGTGTAGCGCGCCGCAGCGCAATCTGGGAGCTCCCCCTGGGTAGGAATAGGTCACAAAGGGGTGTGGAGTGCAGGGGCTGCTCATGTTGTTTAAGATGGGAGTCCAAGCAAGCGCTGTGTGTTTGTGTTGCAGCTACTGATGCGTGAAATGGAACTCAGGTAGCTGGGCGGGCCTCGGGCCTTCGTTGTATCTTCCGCCAAGTGATTACTTTACTTCATTGATTTTTCTCCCTCCTCCACTGATCTGAGAAGATCACTGGGAAGAGAGAGAACAAGAGAGGGGAGAGCACGGAGAGGAACCATTGATTGACCTCGTACCAAGATTCAACGATTGACAGCAGAACCTTGTGTGGTAATGCTCCCTTTTAGCCTGTTAATCTATGACCAAGATCCCCGCTACATTCAAGGAGTATTGTTTTCGAAATCCTGACAGAGAGACGCATAATCTTTTCCAAGCCCAACACGAAGGGGCATTCAAAAATGGATTGTGCTTGTGGCCGCCGTCACACTGAATTTACTTTGAAGAACAAATTTGATGTCTGCTTTGGTCTTGCAAGTTTGTTTTTGAACGATATAGTTTTAATAAGGAAGACATCTTCATTCATTTTATAAACAAGAAAACGTTCCTTCAACTCCAAGATAGCACAAAAAAGGTCCACAAGTTTACTTCATCTACGTTGTGTTTGTATGTGAAATTCTTGGTTGACTAAGCTCACATGGCTGTTCTGACACCTCTATCCACAACAACCATGTAGTGGTGTCCAATGGTACTTTGTATAATCTACGCTACTGTACTTGATCGATAGTATGACAGCCCTTTTTTTGACGGGCGGCCCGGTGGTCCAGTGGTTAGCGCGACAGCCTCACAGTGGGTGCAGTCCCGGCTCTGGCCTTCCTGTGTAGAGTTTGCATCTTCTCCCTGTGCCTGTGTGGGATTTATTCGGGTACTCCGGCTTCCTCCCACATTCCAAAAAGATGCATGTCAGACTGATTGAACACACAAAATTGTCCCGAGGTGCGAGTGTGGTCGCGGATGTTTGCTCGTCTCTGGGTGCCCTGCGATTGGCTGGCAACTGGTTCAGGGTGTCCCCCGACTACTGTCCGAAGACAGATGGGAAAGGCTCCAGCATCCGTCGTGACCCTTGTGAGGATAGAGCGGTTCGGAAAATGGATAGATGGATGTCTACTTGACAGCCGAGAGGTTCCGTTTTCACATTTCTTCTCAGGCCTTCCAATGTAGGTTTTGGTTTAGGATAATCGAAAATAAACTGGCCATAGGGGATTAAAGTGAGTGTGACTGGTGGTTTGGCTACACTAAACGTGCGCTCTAATTTTACTGCTGACCAGTCCAAAGTGCAGCCCGCCTCACCAAAAATCAGTTGAAATAGGTTTCAGCTCATGCTCTTCAAGAGCCTTGCTTTTTTGTTCTTTTTTGCTGTTTTTGTCTTTTGTTTTGTCACATGTTGTTTGTTGTTTCATTGTGTGGACCTGATATGGACTGTTTTCAGCGCTTTTTGGCCACGACATTCGTCAAAGGAGCAGTATCTGTGCTTGGTGGTTGCGCCTTCTCGGCAGCACGCCTGTACCAGCACAGATTTTGATTGGGAGGAATGTCGGCGCCATTGACTGTCGGTGCTGGACAGACCAGGGGCGCTTGTGTTTTTTGCGCCAGCATTTTTCACAACCCCGATTTGTTCAGTGGCTATGTCAGCGCTGTTGGACAGTCGGCGTTGGTGCGGCTGGATGGATGGCCGCAGAAGTTGAGGATGAGAAGAGAGGCGCGTTGGCGAAGAGCGCCCATGCGTATTTGGAACCGTGAGTCGCCGCTTGGAATTGACATGGATTTCCATGTGACAGGAGAAGTGAACCAATCTCTTTTTTCGTCAATGGATGCTACAGCTTCTTGTTGACTTTGAAACTTAGCTTGTAGCCGACGTGTGCACATTTTGAGCATGACGTCTCTGATCCACTGGTTAAAGGACACTTTGATTCTCTTCTCTTTCATCTCAAACCGCTTCAAACAACAAAGCGTGTGATGGAAAAGTGGTTAGAACTGCATGACTGTCGTGTTTTATGTTATGTGTTGTGTTTATTAAACTGTTTTGTAAAGCGCTTTGTTACAGCTGCCGCTGTTGTGAAAGCGCTATATAAATCAGCATGTATTGTATTGTATTGTATTGCATTGAAGAGATTTGATATTGAGCAGAAGTGATAGATGGCAGGATAATTTATCCTTTTCAGCTCCCTTCTTTTATAAATTCTGGTTATTCTACTTGAATTGTATTGCTGTCTATATAAATAAAATACTATGCCAAGTCAAGTCAAGTCAAGTAAACTGTATTTATAGAGCACTTTCAAACAGCCATCGCTGCATACAAAGTGCTGTACATAGAGCAATTTAACATATACAATAAACAGTAAAACAAATCCATAATAAAGACGTAGAAACCACCTATGCATCTAATTTTGTTTGCTTCCAATTGAAAAAGGAAAAAAAATTAATTGGGAGGTACATCATTTTCATTGGACAGTGTATCAAGATACGATAAAACCCAAAATATTTTCATTTTTAAATTTTTTTGTTTTTTCTCCAACGATATACATTATTTCGTCCTCAAATACTTGTTTTGTAACATTCCATGCAACACTTGCCGAAAAATCATGGCCGGCAGACACGTGAAAGATTTCACACTAACTGGAGGTTTTTATTAAGATTAACATCGCAGTGGCTGAAGGTCACCTTTCTTGCTCATACAGTATATCAGTGGATCTGTACCAACAAGCGGCATCAGGCCTAACATTGCAAATAAAAGAAGATGATTTCATAAAATGAGAGCATAACATGGAAGTCAATCATAGATAAGTCCTTGCTTAAAAAAAAAAAAAATCAAGAATAGAATATTATCCTCTCCTGGAGGGTCAACATCCTTTCCCAGCCAGTCAACAGTGAAGGTCAAACGCAGGTATATGGCTCGCGCATCATTAGACACGGAACCATGTAGAGGCCACAGTCATAATTAAGACCTGAGACCTGTGCTTAACATTGGCAAACTCCAGGTCTGGAGAGTGATAAGTGCTTGATCCTAATCAATAAGATGCACAGACCCATTACCACTTAGAGAAAAAAAAATCAATATTGTTTTATTTGCTGTTACAATAGGGCTTGTCCTGTTGCAAATCAGCTCTGTGGTTACGTTACCGTCGACTTCGGCCTTGCTGTGTTTTAATGAGTAGAGCAGTAAATGTCTGCGCCATAGAGGAGACATCCCCGAATGTGTGTGTCTTTGCGTGTATTGTCCAAACAGCAAGATATTCAAATTTACTATATTTTATATTGGTGTCGTAGGGTTGTGTTTAGTGATGCAATTTGGTGTTGGAGGCAACGCAAGGGTATCACCTTCAAGCACAAATGGAGAGAGTAAGGCCTCGCTATTGTTAATTCTGCCAGACACAAATCTGTCACGGTTATAATGAACGACATTGTAGTCATTAATCCTCCTCATATGTTCTATAGATACAGTGACGGGACAACTTAATCTGGATTTAGCAAACAAGATTCGTAGGACTGAGCCTATTGCCGTTTTGGAGAAAAGATGTGGATGAGAACAATGATTTACAGTGAAAGATTGGAATCGGCCAGGTAATGGATGGTGTCAGGCATTTCCGATAATGGAGGAAAAGGTCTAGAATAGAAAGTCATTAATAGACTCAACAAATCTATTCGTTCACGGAAAATGTACCTTGTCCCTCCTCCAGTTGAATCATAGATCATACTACCGGTAATGTTCTGGAAGATTTAACCTGCCTTTTTGACTGTTTTAATTTTGGATAATAGCAGTCTCAGACTGATATGTGTTCTTTTCAAATAATTATTTTCGTCTGTGTGATATCTGACTTTCTTGGTAGTACAAAATATATGATGTTAATTCCCATGCACAGTTAAGAGATACACAGCGAATACGCTGACATAATTTTCAGTTAACCTTGGGGAACCCAAGAACCCTTTTTTCCTTTGGAAAATGATGAATTATACATTAAATGGCAGCTATATGTTCACTGAACACCAAAATATATGTTTTTTCCCAAATATTTAATGCTTTAATCCTAATTTAGGATTAGGGCCAAATTTGACCCTTTGGGATTTAAGGGTAGCATTTGACTAGCAAAGTTTATAGGGGCCAAATTTGACCCCGTGAGTTCTCCAGGGTTTTAATGTGATTTGTTTTGGGGACATTGATGACATATACGTCCACCACCTTGCTACGTGACAGTTGCGAACCAATACTGACGTGTGAGAGGCAGTATGGGGTCACAGGACAAATCAGACTATAGAAGAACACTAAAAAAGTGGTAGTCTTGGAAATAGCCATTGTAGTAATCAAACAAAGAGGAGACTTTTTTCATGTAACAAGTGCACATGATGGTAGGAAATCACTTCTCCTTATCATTTTTTTATTGTGGTCAATGAAAATACAAAGTCACGACCATTTGCTCCTCAATTTGCGTCGAGCAACACTGCGAGCTTCTGGTTGTTCCCTTGGTGTGCCACAATCACAGAATTTGTGGCTTAACTTGTTGTTGACCACACACACACACACACACATATATAAAGTTCCATGATTACAACTAGTGAGCTGGTTTAACATTTACGACAATGTATTCTTAATTTGCCCTATGCCCCAGGATAAGCGCTCAGGCATAATCTTTTAGAGACTGACAATTAGACCTTGTTAACTTTGATCAGAAGTGGGGAGAAAATCCTCAAATTAGTCCTTATTATTGTGTTTTTATCTGCGATTGGCTGGCAAGCAGTTCAGGGTGTACCTCGCTTACTGCCCGAAGACAGCTGGGATTGGCTCCAGCATGCCCGTGACCCTCGTAAGGATAAACGGATTAGAAAATGGATGAATTGGATATTGTCTTTTCACCTTGCTTTTTTTTCTTTAAACAAATCTCTCCTAACTACAAAAAAACAAGACAAAGTCCATATTTATGAAATAATATAGCAAAAACAGTTTTCCAGAAGCTATCTTACCACAATTGGAAACTAGTCCGAACAGATGTTAAGTGCTGACAACTTCTGTTTGTCGTCAGCCACAAAGTCACAAAGTCATTGTTGACTTGAGTGTATATATATATATTTAAACTTTGAAGTGGAAGCAAATACTTCAGATAGCAAAACTGTAAAATGTGCAGAAAAAAAATGTATACTCACCAAGATGCAATAATAATAAACTCATACTTTTTTTTTAATGGTCTTGTCTAAAAATCTGTGTACACGTCCACAAACCAACTAAGACAAAACAACCCCTCTGGGTCAAGGTCAAATATGAGGCAAAGCGCATCTCAGCTTTGACTGTGACACCTTTTTTTCTCCCACTTTTCATCTTCCTGTGATTGCAAGGCCTCCTGAATTCACCATCCTTACCGGCGCTCATACAAACAAATCAATAACGCTGCACTTAAGGCTACTTCACCCACTTAAAGATTTAAACCCCCACTCTCTGTCATCGCCCCCCGCCGCAAACTTCATTCGTGCACTGTGCCAGAAAATAGTTGCCACCTCTACTGTATCGCTCCCTTTCCCCTTGCCATAACTCTCCCGCAGTTTCACCTATGGGCACCATTTTGTTGTGGGCACTAATAAGACTCCATAGATTTCTGTGTTATCAGTGACAGGCATGGTCAGGGAACAGAAGCTCTCCACTGCCAACCTTGTTCATCAGACACGAGAACCCACTTGCCCCCGTGGCTTTGGCCAACTGGACCTTATGCCCCTCTGACACATCACGGCTATAGTTTGTGTCTGTGTAGTAGTGGTAGTGAGGAAGGGAGGGTATGTTTTTTTTTGTTGTTTTTAAGCTGCTGCTAGGTACCCACAGCACTGCCTTGCTGCAGCCAGGCCCTCAATGGCCCTCAGGCTGTTCTGTCTGTTCAGCATCTCCCTTTAACCTTCATCTTGGAAACAATAAAACAAGAGAACAGACGGGAGGAGGCGGAGGGAGAGGGTGTGAATTTGTGTGTGGGTGTGTGTGTAAGTATTTGCGCGGGGGAGAGATGGAGAAAGACGCAGTAGACGTTTGACACAGCTCCTTAAGCCAATGTCTACTTTATTATCTTTGGCAGCCCTTATTGGTTGCACTAATCAAGCGGAAGGGGATGGGGGGGGGGGGGGGGCACTGTGTCGGAGGCTAACACTGCATGTGACAAATATATTATTAACTGGAGGGAGACGGGTGACCTTGGCCATGTCACCTGAGGACCCCACCGGCGCTTGCTCTGCTAGCAGGAAACGACCTTCATATTAAATCCCCACAGAGGTCAATAAACTAAATAATTCACAAAGGTTATCATGCTTTGCACTGAAATTGGCTAAAAGAGAGTCAGAGAGAGAGAGAGAGAGAGAGAGAGATGGGGGAGATGACAAATCTTTTTACTTGCGAGCAGCTAAATGACAAATGGTGTCCTTGTCATCGTGCGGTCTCTTTATCATTGCGGGCGTTTATATGAGCGTGTCAGGGGACGATGTAAATCTTGAATCACTCTATTTCGTCAATGCCGTCACTCTTCCATCGATCCGTCATTTGGTGGATAAGGTGCTGGGGGTTGACAAGGGGGGCAGGGGCTGAGGGATCTGGTAACACAAAAACATATTTCAACATAACGACTATCTAAACATATTGACAGCCTGGATGGAGATGATCATTCTATCACTTAGGAAATTTACTTTATGATTACAAATAATTTGTGTTTCTATATCAACAACCAAAATCTCTTCGACACCACAGCCCGGCTTTCGTTCACTTCAGTGTATTTATTTTGATGCCTGGTGTTGATGAAAATCAAGGCAAGGCTATTCTCGCGGGCAGCAGACAGACACGACACAGCTAAAGGTCACAGTTCAAAAAAGCCACTGTGTCATTGCCAGATGGCAACAACAGGGAGGGGTCAGTCATTTAATCTGTGATATAGTAAATGGCTTCAGTTTACAATTCTGAGGAATGTATTTTGAAAACCGACACAGTTTCTGGTAATCTGTGATTTAACTGTATGATGATATGATACAGCAGGGGTGGCCAACCAGTCAGAGACGAAGGGCCAATTTTTTTACTGAGTTACTGCAAAGAGCCACATTTTCGTCTTTTCGTTTTGTTTGTTTATTGAACATAAAACGAGAGATAGACAGTAATAATTTGACAGAAAGTAAGATAAGTAAAATAGTAGAAAGGAAAGAGAATCAGACACCATTCAACACAATTATTATGATCAAAAGAGTAGGAAGAATTAAAATAACGTATCTAGTTCTACCCCGTGTTATGTGTTTGTTTATACATAAATAGATCATTTTTATAACAATCTGAAAAGTCTCCATTAAGGCTCATGCTTCACACTTCACCGTGATATCTTTACAACTTTTGGTTTGTATCAGGATTTTATACTTAAACACCCTGGCACTCTTGTGGCATCATACCGTTCCTCGTGCACGCGCGTGTACGCACGCACATACACACGCACATACACACACTTTTTTGGCCAAAGATCAACTTTTGAAGCGACCAACTTCTCACGAACGACCCGATCGCGCACGTGCAAGCACACACACACACACACACACACACACACACACACACACACACACACACACCAGTGTTGTGTCCAAGGACCGGCAACCCGAGGCCAAGGGCAAGGCCAAGGACCGACCTTCGGTCCTCGAGCCGGTACTCGAGGCCAAGGACCGGCCACAACACTGACACACACACACACACACACACACACACACACACGCACACACACACACACCCACACACACACGCACTCACGCGGGTGCCCACCAATGCACTCGCACACATGTGCACGCACAACACGATGAGCAACAGTCGGAACAGGCCGAAAATGAATGAAAGCTCAAAATACAAACCTTTTTTCCCCACGCATTTCCTCCTCCCACCCCTTGCGATCGACTTGGTACCAGTTCGCTGGCTCCCGGTCGATTCTGATCAACGTGTTGGGCACCACTGCATTAAAATCAGAGCTAATTCGCTGACTAGCTTAGGGCCATTGTTTGCGCATGAGCGGTGATGCAGTCATCTGATTATTTGCCCTCTATGTCAATCAAATAACAGGATTGATGATAGGCTGACGCAGTACATTTTGTGAAGTCGGCGCCTTGTTTGAATGGCATCGCCGCTGCCGAGGTGTTTTCGACACTGTCGCGTGAGAGCCCGGGAGCCGCATTGAACGAGCCAAAGAGCCGCATGCTGCTCACGAGCCGCGGGTTGGCCACCCCTGAACTACAGCAATATTAATGACTAAATATGGGCACCATTTGAAAATGCTTTGAATTGAAACTGAAATGTAACATTTTTAAAAATTATTTCACTAATTACAAGCAACATTCATTTCAAGTTACTTCTATTCAGCCATACAAGTATGGGTTCCATAAAGTGTAGACGCAAAGACAAAATGTAGTTAAGACTGAATGAAAAAAAAAATGCCATGTTAAATTTACTCAATTTTATTTCATGAAGAGGTTGCACAAAATAAAAGCATCTGGATCCAAATACTGGACTTGTTTTGAGTTGTACGCTATGTATAAAATGTGTCTGGCTCCAGATGATCTTACTTCATTGAACCGCTTGATGAAATGAAATTTTGCAAATTCAAGACATCATTTTTTTCAATGTAGATGAAGTCATCATCATCAAAATGTTACGGATGTAACCAAGCAGTGGTGTTTTTGTGAGCAAGGTCGATTGACTTGCAGTTAAGACATGTAAGGGTGAATGCATTTCCTATGTGGGGGAGGGGGGGAGAGGAAGTAAAGTCAGGAAAGTTACAAACATAAATTTAAAGAGAAAGTAGTTAAGTTGGCAAAACTGTCCACCTTCATCGAGTAACATCTTCCCTGTTGAGAAATCCAAACAATTTGTCAGTCAGAAGCATACAGTATTTGTCCAAAGATCAAGTCTAACCAAGCGCATGTAAACCTGAGACATCACAGACGTGTGAAAATAGTCTTTGTGACGTATACTTAAGTAAACAACCTTCATAGACAAACTCACGTGCACTTGAATCGTCTAACCCCCCCCCCCCTGCTCCCCCCCCAAAAATTTTCACCCTGGACCGATTTATACAAGTACATACTATTTATTCATGTACCTCTGTCGGGCCATGGGGGATAAAATAATAACACAGTGAAACAGTGAAATACTACAAAGTGCCCCCTCGGGATTAATAAACAGTATCATTTTTAAGTTATGATCCTACATACGGTAACATCTGTGCTACTTGCAAATGTGCAGGATCAGAAGATTAGATGTTTGCTCTTGTATTCAAGTGGCTCCTTGGTGAGCTAATAGTGGCTAAACATGGTACGTTATGGGGGTGGGATATATATGTGTGTGTGTGTGTGTGTGTGTGTGTGTGTGTGTGTGTGTGTGTGTGTGTGTGTGTGTGTGTGTGTGTGTGTGTGTGTGTGTGTGTGTGTGTGTGTGTGTGTGTGTGTGTGTGTGTGTGTGTGAAAAATGATGGGCTCACGATAACGGACAGGTACCCAGGCCAGACCGGCAAAATGTTGTAAAATATCCACCTCTGTTTGTTTCTCCACATTAATAGGTCCCAAGGATAAATGTTACATAAATTTCTAGGTACATGTGGTATAAAATGAATGTAAGTGCTTGAGCAAGATGGCAAAGAGAGTGAGGGATAGAGAAAGAAATAAGAGAGACAGGTGGGGGGGGGTGCAGGGAGGGGATGAGAAGGATAGACTTTAACTGTCTGAAGGACGAAGCTACTGACCCGTGGATCATTCCGAGGATTGCCTTTCAGTCTCGGTGCAAGGTCAGGCTGCTTATTTTACCTCAGTGTTTTCGCTAATCTGTTTTTTGTGTGACACAAACAAACACCAACCGCATGCACATACACATGAGTGACACACGGGCGCACACACGTATGCAGATGCCAAAACTAAGCCTTCCCATACAGCCTTGAAAGAAGCACAGCCAATGTAGGATTTGCTATCAATAAACATTAGATGTGCAGGCTTTGTGCCTACATGAGTATGGCACTTGTCATGAATATCAATTGCTGGAAGGTGGTCACACACTGCTAATATCTGGGAGACAAGAATTAAAAAAAAAAGAAGAAGAATATTCAGCTCTATTTTCATCCATTGCCGTACATCTTAGCGTCAACGCATAATGAGCTCAAAAATCTACCTTTGTATTATATTGACAACGCTTAAGGAGCTGACAGTTGTCGTTGCTTGGCAGCTCATTAGTAGCCACACTACATTCATGTCAACACATTTACTGACAGTCAGGAGGGGATGATGAAGCCAAGGCCATCCCAAGGGACGAGGCAGCATCTGTGGAGGAGACGCACCGATGGGCGCCGAGCTCCTGCTGAATGGCTCAGTGGAAACGCAACAACACGGAGGCAAGCTTACTGTCCTAATGCGGTCCGCCGGTGTGGTTTGCACTTTGCAGCTAAGGGGCAGGCCAAAATGCTTATTTGTGTGTGTGTTGATATCAGTATGTGTGTGTGTGTGTGTGTGTTTATGCGTGTGTGCGGGTGGGTTAAAGTGCCCCAGCATGTTCCATGCTGATCTGATAATGAGCGAGCAGGGTCAATAGGATGTTAACGGCCCCGTGGGAACGGCAAGTGGTGGAAGGGTGGAAGAAGGATGAGGGCCTCGGGACAGCGAGCTCTGTTGTGTCTGATCTAACTGATCACCATACGTGTATGAGTGACAGTCTGAGTGCATCGGGGACAGTAAAGTATCTCTGTCCCTGATATTTGACTCTTTGGCTCTTCCCCTGGTATGTCCTCTTTGTCAAGCATTAGTCAAAGAAAGGGGCAAGTTTAGTGTGAAATTGTCATCAACTGAGCAACTTTAATCAAGAGTTAGTCTTTAAAGTTGAATCTAAATATGTGTAGGTTGACTATAATAAGCAGAGTTGGCAGTCGCGGTACTAGTCTAGCGACATTTCTCGGTAGCATGGTTGTAGGTGTTCTGTTTATTTTTTTTAATCATCAAATAGCTTTTCAGTAGCAAAGATACATTTGTGATCAACTCTAAACAGTTGGAGTTAAGAATAACCCAATGTGGGTTAATTGGTTAACCCAAACTCAACCTGAAAGTGGACCAACCCATTGGTTATTTTGTGGACCAGCTCAGCTGGGTTGGATTATGGGTATAACTCCGGATGATGGATTGGGATTGTATAAATGGGTTAAATGTGACTTGTTGGGTTAATCGAGTGTGACACATAAGTGAATATATAAAATATAATCAATTCTAAACATTGACCTAATTATTTTTCTCACTATTTTCCGGCCCTCCTGTGATGTCAAGTGGTTCTGAAACATTATCAGACAAGGCCACAATGTTACTTCTGGAAAACTATTGATAATATTAAATAGAAATATGTTTTTTTAATGATGAAACCAAACAAGCAAATATTATCCATCCATCCATTCATCCATCCGTTTTCTAATCCGTTTATCCGCACGATGGTTCTGGGTGTGCTGGAGTCGACCCCAGCTGTCTTCGGGCAGTAGGTGGGGGACACCCTGAACTGGTTGCCAGCCAATCGCAGGGCACACATAGATGAACAACTATTCGGGCTCAGGGTCAATTTAGAGTGTTCCATTAATCTGCCATGCATGTTTTTGGAATGTGGGAGGAAACTGGAGCACCAGCAGAATACTCACATAGGCACCGGGAGAACACAATTCTACACAGGAAGGCCGGAGCCAAGATCAAACCCAAGAACTTTGCACTGTGAGCTCGACGTGCTAACCGGTCGACCACCGTGGTGCCCAATATGTGAACTTTTAAATATATATCTTAGAGTGTATTGTAGAGAATTAAAATAGGGCAAAGGCAGGTGGGGAGCTAGTGGCATGAGTCATCATGCTTGCAAATAGCTCATACTGAGTAAGTAAACAAGTTACAAGAGCCATCAACCACCAGAATAAATTGGACCATCTCACAGATAAGTAATAGAATAAGAATAGAACTTCATACAAGCATGCCAGATGCGTCAGTGGGAAAACTCCAGTTTACATTCGCGACCTGAAAGACCAGCTGAACTGAACTACTTGATTAAGTGGTTTGAATATACACACGCATAAACCCACAAATAATAAGGAAAATAACAGTGTCACTTTGATCCAGTGGGTCAATATGAGCAAAAATAAATACATTCTTGCATGTTTGTGTGCCAAGGGGATGACGGAGGGCTCACGAAGAAAGAAGTGGGTCTTGAGCACAAAAAAAATGTGTGTTGTGTTGGCAGGCATATCAGTCAAATCCCTTGTCAGTTCCGTGGCCCCGCCTTTACCATCTGATATTCAAATGCATCAGGAACCAGAGGAGAGCTCCTCCCAGACCACCCGCAGAATCACCAGGGATTAGTCAAAGAGAACCAACTGGGTCAACAAGATGCCGGGCTGGTGCATGTGCAAGGGGACAACTCACCCACACAGGAGTCGGCCTAGTCCTGTCTGCTTTTCTATTCACATGTGTGAATGAACTCTCTCAAATGCTGAAACACAGAGAGACAGCTACATTTACGCAGTGACCTGCTTTCCCCCCTACTTTGACAGTTATCCAAAAACAACTCCAAAATTCCTCTTGATTTTTCTGTTTCAGAACAGGCGGGTACGGTTTAAAGCATTAGCTATGAGGACAGGCGCAGGGAGATGTCAACATTCCCATTGCTGTCATCCGCCTTAAATTGGTTTGCTTTGCTTTTTTTAGTAGGTTAACGGAAGATTATGAAATGGATCATTTTGGTAAATGTCGCGAGCTTCAGAGATAAGAACTTGTTTTACCCCCGCCTTGCTGATTATTTGAATAACAACCGGGTTATGTCATCGTCGTGCTTTAACAAAACACCTCCAACAAAATGGTTAGTTTGTGAAGCTGTTGTTGTTTCAGTGGCCTGTTGTTCCAAAGTAAAAAAAAAAGGTCTTGCAGCCTCACTAATGTGCCAGCAGCGGAGTAAACGACTGTTGAATGGGAAAGAAGACACCATACTCACCGTGAGGGAATGCTATCCTTTTGCAAAGCGGCTCGTCAAGACCATTCGATGCACAAGCACAAGCAGAGAAACCCAACACGAAGCTGTTGAACTGAATAACACCGACATACCTGAATGGGGACTAGTAGTATCAACTATCTGTGTGTCACTACCCCCCGTGATGACCTCAGTCAAATATAATTTTGCTTTTCCCGGAGCACTTGTCCTGGGAGTGAAATTTCAAATAACTCATCTCGTGCTGATTAATTCTCAGACTACCAAATAATGTAAATCGAGACAGACGGCAAAGCGCTGTACCAGAATTGTCTATCAGGCCACTGTTTTAATCTCTCTGACACACTTCAAGGACAAAAGCAGAATATTTACTGAGATGACTGAGATGGCTGTTTAGCATGTCCGCCATAATCCAGTCATAATCACTCTTGTCTGTTTATTTTGTGCAGAGGTCAAGCGCTTTTTTTTACCCCTCCATCTACGGTTTGTTGCACCAATAAAGACAGCTTCACTCAAGAATCAACAATCTACTCATTAACAATCCATTGCTGAATCTGGACAGGAAAAAAAGCAATGTCATTGTGTTTTATGTTTGTCAAGATCTTATTCTAACCTTTTCTAAGTTCATTTGTTGAGATAAAATTAGTGTGTTTGAATTGCTTTCACTCAATACGCTATATGGTTCAGTAAATGTTCATTTTGAAGCAAAGATTGTCAAAACCGTTTAGGTTTCAGCTGTCACTTGTGTTTTGCAGTGTCTTATGGCTTAAGCTGAACCTTCCCTGCGGTGTGTGGGGAATGTCACAACTGTCCCACACTGATTTCAGTTCAAAGGTTACAGTATGGTGTGACTTCCAAAGGGCCCTCCTTCTGCAACTTGCACCTGCCTCCTCCCAAAAAGAGCCCCCTTGCTCGACTCGAAAACCTTGGGAGTCACCGTGCCTGAAACTGTGGGTAGAAACAGGTCAGAGGTGGAAGGTTAATGTCTGCTGACACTTGGGCTCCTTTCGTCTGAGACAATCAGGCGTCCAAAGCTAAACTCTCTTCTTGTTTTCACTGCTGGGCCAGGAGAACACGAGTGCCGAGCACACCTTTGACCCCCACATTCATATGTTTTCCAATTCTGGTTTTTGTTGACCTTTAAATGTGGAGTAGAATACAGTTTGAGTGTATTACAAACATAATTCACATAACTGCACTGTCCATCCAAATGTTTGAATGCCCCAGTGAACTGGAAGCAAAGCGGAAATTTAGATAGCGGTAACGAGCTACGTATGTTAGCTTTGCACATGTTATGTATGCTAGCTAAGTACACGTTATGTATGCTAGCTATGTACACATTTATACAGAACACATTGTGCTGAAAACATTTATTAGTCCTTCTTCTTCCATCGCGCTGTGCCATTTTTGTTCATCTGTGCCTATCGTCTGCATCCTCTTGTTAAAAAGCGACTGCCCTCACCTCTTTCCTCGCCACATCTATCAACGTTCTCTCAGGTTTCTTTCTCGAGGTTTCATTTCTACTCCCAACATCTGTGTTGTGTCTTATAATGACGAGGCACACACACGCGTTTTCTATAATGTATTCGGCCGTCGAGTTCCACCATTAACCTCCTGGGGGAAAGGGGCCTAGACATTCAGGTAACATTTCACACATGTGCAGTAGATGGCAATACAAAGTACGGGAAGTCAATGCGTCCAAACAACATACAAATCTATGATGGTTAATACACCACAATCTGCATTTCCGCCAACTCCTATCATCGCTTCAATGCCATTTACTCGAAACCGTACATCACGGTCACAACATGATGCAAAACTCCAAAGGCACCTTTCAGAGTTGCTTGCCTTCACAGGTATACCATCAGATCGCCTTTCCATATTTCTTCTTAACATCCCCATTACGAATTATTGCTACTTCTTGTTCCATAAAAGTCACCTCTTCAACTCTTTCTTCATGCTTTTTTTCCTCATTCATCAACCCCCTGAAAGTATTTTTCCATCTATCCAACACACTACTGGCACCACCTGTATCCTTAACTCATTCAGTACCAGCTAATTCTACACCAAGTCTGAAAAGACGTTTAAAAACGTCTTTGGGAGTGAATGAGTTAATCACCCTAACCTGCTGCACATCTTCCGCATCTCGAGCACTCTTCCTCTTCCAGGCCAACCAGTATAGATTTCGCTCCTTCTTTAATATCCAATCTGGCGTAAGTCATTTACCTCTAGTTTGATCTTTTCCATCTCTACCCTGGCCTGGTGTGTTTTAGGATTTCACATGTGAATTTTGACATAAATGTCTTTGCTTTTCCTTCGTAGAAAAATCCCAATCAGCACTACTGCACACACTGTTCATCAGATCTATCATGCCAGATTAAAGAAGGGTGATCTGAGTTTCTGTTTAGCTCATGCCTTTTGTTGCCAACAGCCGCAGTTGTTACCAACAAAACAAACATTGCAACCAAGCCTGTTAACATCGGGGCACAATCCTTTTTTCCTCCGTCCCTGACAGAGAGAGAGCGTTTAAATTACATACATAAATAAAATCGCAGTGAAATGTTTTGTGTTAGTTAAAATCTTTTTCTCCACCTCAGGTCAAAGGACAGAGTTCTCCGAGCCACATTTCTGTGAAAAGATTCAAGGGCAAAGTTCAGCATGTTGGGGGGAGGAATGAAAGGGAGGATATTGTATCTCCATTTATGTGGCATTCAGGGTTGGAGTTCAAAGATGAAAGGTCACTCCAGTGCAAAGGTTACTAGGCGAGATACCATCCAAAACGCTGAACCAGTCAAGTTCCTCTAACTTGAGGCTTATCGTAATGGCTGAAGCACACCGCAATAGGACTTGTGGCGCAATAAGATTCAGGGGGGAGGGTTCGGGCGCTGGGGGGGGGGGGGGTGTGTTCAAAAAAGAAAAAAAATGGCACAACGGCAACTTTTTATGTATCCGACTTTGGTCAGGGCTTGAAGCAGACTTTTTACTGTTTTGTAGTCAATCATGCAAATTGCTGGAAACACCCGGTGTGAATTCTAAAAAAAAAAAAAAAAACATAATAAACTGTGGCAATGTGGCCCGCTAATGCAGTTGCTGTTTATGATACTGGCTTTGACCTGAATTCATCCTGTTTAAACACTAGTAGGAGGTTACACTAGGTTAGAAGGGGCAGGCTAAATATAAGTGTGCACGATGACAGAGCTGTTGGGAGGCGTGTGCGCAAACTACTACTTGTACTACTACTATTACCAATACTACTGTTACTGGTGATAGTACGGTACTCCCATTTTAAAATGAGACAAAAAAAATAAAAAGATAATGTTTTCTTTTTCTTATGAAAACACTTGATGTTCCCCTGGTCCTTAGAGACATTTTGTTCAAGGCCGTGTTGACATGACAAGACTACAGGCCAACAGACTCGCTATCACAGATTCGCACAAGATGTTTAAGGGGAAGGGGGAAAAAAGTGCATTTAAAGCATAATTTCGAGATATTCATCATAATGATCACTTTTTAAACCTATACGAGGTCAATGAAAAAGGTTCTGTTGGCACATCTGTTGTTTTTGAATGACTTCACACTTTAGTGACATGCTTTCACACCTGGGAGCAGCCTCTGTTCCCCAATCAAGGGCACCCTGCGGGATTTGTGAAGTTCGTCTTTTATTGGTTACTTTGGGCTGAAACATGCAGCATATGTTCGGGACGATGGCAGATACGTACTTTCATATGTTGGAACACAATCCAATGACTGATTTTAGATACAGTGCACTGACAGAAAGCTTTATTGATCATCATCCAACTGTTCTAATTTAACCCATTCATGCACAAATAATAATAACCTACATCAGGATTTTTTTTCTCAAGTGTTTTTATTAGTCTTTAGGCATGAAAAAAAATAATGGCAGTGGATGGCTACACACATAAGGGTCCATTGTCGTGGTTGATGCACATCTGTGACATTATGATGAATTAATTAAGAGAAAACAAGTGAATAGCTGTCCATTCTAGTAACCGCTGTCCCTGAAAGGGTTAATGGGAATATTGTAATTCTATCATCTAAATTAGGATGTTGACCTTAATGCCAATTGGTCTTGTACTGTTTGCGAGTTTGTTTATTGAACATAAAACATACAGTATACGGTAATAATTTGACAGAAAATAAGGTAGATAAAAAAGTAAAAAGAAAGAAATCAGTCTTCATTCAACACAGTTATTATGTTCAAGGGAGTAGGAAGAAGTAAAAAACTTATCTAGTCCTACCCTGTTATGTGTTTATATCTAATAAATCATTTTTATATCAATCAGAAAAGAAAAAAGGAAGAAAAAAGAAGTCTCCATTAAGGCTCATACTTTACCCTTAACCGTGATATTTTTACAACTTTTGGTTTGTATCAGGATTATATACATCCACTCCCTGGCACTCTTGTGTCAATTTTCTCTTGTATTCATAGTGGATATTTCAATAACTTTCTCTATTTATCAACTTAGTTCTGATTTATCAGTATATTTAATGTTTAAAATTTATCATTTTAACTCTGATTGATGTAGGTTGTTTGTACTATTTTTTTGAATTTGTTTTTGAACTCAGCAAGCGATTTACTCATCTTCAGGTCCGTTTCGAGATTATTCCACAGATTAACACCTTTGATAGATACACTTCTTTGCTTGATGTTTCTTCTTGTTTTGAGTTTTTTGAATAAGTTGATACCTCTTAAATCAGAGCTGTTTTCTCGAATTTCGAAAAACTTCAGAATGTTTTTGGCAGAGCAGGTTATTATGAGACCTTGCAGATATCATTTATAGATAAGATGAATAGTTTTGGACCAAACACTGACCCCTGAGGAACTCCGTGAGTGATTTTCAGTTGATTCGTTTTTTTATTGTTGAGTTGCACGTACTGATATCTGTTTTCTAAATAACTTTTTATCCATTTATAAGCTACACCTTTAATGCCATATCTTTCAAGTTTTTTCAATAATATACTGTGATCTATTGTGTCAAAAGCTTTTTTTAGATATAGGAAAACCCCAACAGTAAATTCTTTGTTGTCTATATTAGTGGCTATTGCTTCCACAAACTCCATAACTGCCATTGAGGTGGTCCGTTTTTCCCTGAAGCCATATTGATTCTCACTTAACAGCGCATGCTTTTGTGTAAAGCTATCAAGTCTGCGAGAAAATAGTTTTTCTAATATTTTTGAAAATTGTGGTAGTAGTGATATTGGTCTATAATTTGTGAACAGATGTCTTTCTCCACTTTTATAGATTGGAATAACTTTAGCAATTTTCATTTTTGATGGAAAGATACCAGCTTTGAATGACAGGTTGCATATGTGTGTGAAAGGTCACACTACATATTCTGTAATCTGATTTATTATTGTCATATCAATATTAAAGCAATCAGTTGACTTTTTATTTTTAAAAGTTTTTATAATATTTGATACTTCTTGTTTTACAGTAGTAAGGAACATTGTGGAGGAGTTTTTTTTCTACGTATCTATCTATTTCAAACAAGCTTGTTGGATCAGGAATTTGTTTTGCTAGGTTAGTGCCGATGTTGACAAAATACTCATTAAATTCAGTTGATATTTCCGCAGTTTTTTCCAAGATAGTATTTTTGCCTTTGATAAAATACTCTGGATAATCCATTTTTTAGGACTATTTCTGATTACTTGGTTAACTGTTCATTATAAATGCTTAGGTGATGACATACAAAGGAGTTTATTAACAAAGGCATTAGGTTTATAGGTGAAGAGAATACAATGTGTTGCCCGAACAACAAAATGTTAAAATATATTAGAAAGGAATAATAAGAATGGGGATTGTTACATATAAAACAGAATTCAGATGGTACATATGTACCTGCATCGAGGAGCCTTTGGACCCTACACTTGTGCAACAGTTATTTTTTTTAGTTAATTTTTATTTCCGATTTTCACTCCAAATATAAAATCATCCCAATATAAAAATCAAGAGCTGACTGTGATTTATATATATATATATATATATATATATATATATATATATATATATATATATATATATATATATATATATATATATATATATATATATATATATATATATGCGGCCCGGTGGTTAGCACATCGGCTTCACAGTGCAGAGGTACTGGGTTCGATTCCAGCTCCGGCCTCCCTGTGTGGAGTTTGCATGTTCTCCCCGGGCCTGCGTGGGTTTTCTCCGGGTGCTCCGGTTTCCTCCCACATTCCAAAAACATGCATGGCAGGCTGATTGAACACTCTAAAAATTGTCCCTAGGTGTGAGTGTGAGCGTGGATGGTTGTTCGTCTCTGTGTGCCCTGTGATTGGCTGGCAACCAATTCAGGGGTTGTACGTTTCACTTTATTCCAATACTATGAATGATCTCTTTTGCACAAGAGATTAAAAATGCCATGAACTGTTTAAACTCCAAAATTTCACACTAAAGTCTAATATATTTTAGTACAGTGGTTCTCAAATGGGGTTACGCGTACCACTGGGGGTATGTAGGGGAATTTCAGCGGGTATATGAGATTTTGAAATCTAGTTGAAAACTAGCATCCATGCAAAAAAATAAAAATAAAATAATCTCCCTGCCATCAGGAACAACAAAGATCCTCAGTGAAGCAAAAAACCAAGTATCTCATTAAATGTCTCTCTGAATGCAAAAACAAGTTTAATGCAACAATGCAATACTCAGTGTTAAAAAATGGTCATGTTGTCAGTCTTTCTAATAATTATTGATTTTAAGATGATTTGGAGTGGGGGCGGTTTCTGCTTTTATTCAAAATGAAGTAACACAAATTCCATAATTACCATGACAAGTGTAGTTCCAAAATTTAATATATCAGACACTGATGACACAGCGATGTTGTAAGTCTTTTTTTTCCATCCAAACATGTTTTGCGCTGGTTAGGGTGTACCTTCTCCAAAAATATTTCCCAGCGAGTACATCATTGAACAAATGTCAAATATATATAGCAAACCAAGGAAGAGAATAATTCTTCATCTCGAACCGACTTTTTAAAATAATAATAGTTATGATTATTACTGTTATTATTGTTGCGAGTATTGTTATTGTGGAGGTTTACCCTGTATTTTTTTCTTTACATTTATCCAGATTTTTAAATCATCGCCCCCTATTTCTTTGATTTAGAAAAACACGTTTTTCCATGCATAGTTCTTTGTCTTACGACATATGATGATTAACTTTGTCACATCAGTTGACACAAACCTAATGACGTCACTGTTGCTTCATGTTCTATTCAGTCATGTCAGAGGCAATCTACCTTCAAACAAAAATACGTTATATGTAACGTTAAACTGCCTGTGCGTGTTGTATTTAGGATAGATAATAGATCAATGGGGGACAAAATGAACGAATAATCACCCCTGCGTCGTCCATCAAGCGTCTTTACTTTTTTTTTATTCTTACGTGTGGGTGCTGGAAGTGCGTGTTCCTTTAAGGGTGGTGTCAAAGCAGCGAGCGGGGAGGAGTGCGATTGTCGCCGCTCTGTGCTGCACGGAGAGGGGACACCGCGAATAAACAATTTACACAGACTCGCCACACGCAGCACACCTCCGTTCGGACTGTTGTGGCACGAAAAAAAGAGTCACTGAGGCATTTCTGGACTATGTTTTGATTTCGAAACCCCGACTCGCCATTTTTTGGTCTCGTGGCCGGAGTGACAAGACAGATGTATGCCGTTTTCAATGGATTTGCTGCCCGTGCCGAATATTAATGCGCCTCTTCGACTGACTGTGGGCTGGACACCGCAGGTAGGAAATGTACCACGAGAGAAACACAGTCACATACACCGGGATTAAAGAAAAATACATAGTTACTCACAACAGACGCGGCTAGGGACTGTTCTACTTATTATAACGTATTTTATTGAGATTAGTCGAGGTTTGTTGTTTTGAGTGTCGTACGGCGAGCGGAGCGTACTGATGTATCACCGAAAATGCTGCATGTGATGAAGTATAAAGCCGCCGAAAGACGCTATCTGCATCGCCGAACAATAAACTAGTCCCGGTCCAGGGTATTTTGTGTGTAAAATGTTAATACAAAGAAATTACAAATGAATAATGGATTGTTAACTAGAAAACCACAGGAAAAATGAACGCCACGGCTGCTATTGGAACGTTGCTGTCACAAATTGATCATAGGGGCTCTGAGCATCACCGTTGTTTGAACGTCAATGCCATCCCACCGAAAGGTTGTTATTAGTCCTTTTGAGTGTTCATGAATTTTTTCTAGTTACCGCAGTTCATCCTTATCGGTTCAAACATCACAGGCAGCCTCAAATATTTGAGTTTTTGCACCATCGGTGGGGTGTGGGGGTGGGGGTGGGGGGGCGACAAAAATGAGATGTTTGTGTTAAAAGATACAATGACATTAGATTTGTAATGTACTAAATAGCAAGACTCATATTTCACTCAATATTTTTGTCCAGATTTTTGCTTGGTATTGGTCCCAATCAATATTTTTTGTCTTGCAATTTCAAAAGTTTTTGCATTACAGGTTACCTACCCAGTGACAAGTGAAGAAGTACGTTAACAAAAGAAAAAAAAATAAATGTGATCCACAAAACCCAATAATTCATGGATTAGGTCATGATCCGTGAATGGAATTTTTGTCCTGCCTTCTAACTATCAAATAGATTTAAAAAATATGTTATTCTTTCTTGTATTGGTGAAGTGCATCCTGTAATGTTTGTGTCATCATGACGTGTTGCCAGAGTTCAAAGTTTTGCGTTGTGTAAGTCACAGTCTATGACTGGCCTTTGCGTGGGGTGGTGTGTTTTCTTCAATGGCCTGTTGCTCCATTTGACTTCGGCAGAGAACAGCGAAAAGGTCATGCGCTGAGGTTTGCGACAAGTTACATTAAAGAAGGCAAAGTGGTCTTGGGTTTGAAAAGGGCACATTTGAAAGCCTCCCAGCAGTGGCCTGCTGTTGCAATAAAAGAACAAAGGAATGGTGTATTCAGTTCATGTGCGAATCTTCCACAAACCTAATTCAGCATTAGTCAAGTTTAGAATAATGCAGAGAGGAGTCTTAACTTCTTTAAAAGCTGTGTCTGGGGCTCTATACCATTTAGCCTTCCTTTTGTTGAGCATTTAAGCCGCTTAATTATTTGACCTGAACTTAGACAAGATTTTCAAGGTTGTTCATTTTGCCCTTTGTACTCACAAGAACCAAAAATCTCTCCATTCAGAGCCAAGCTTGCGAGTTGTACTTGTGATGGAGTGGTCTGTAACTAGAGTCTGTGTAGTGTGGGTAGGTTGAGTTGAGTTATCGGCTATTAAAATGAAAGTTGCTCATGAGTGATGTGCAGTAGCCTACAAGAGAATCAGAGGGCATTTCATTTGTTGACTGCAAATTCTTGGCTTTCTTTTTGCAAGTGTGTTGTCATCGGAAATCACATTAATTTTAGCAGATCAGTCCACACAACAAATTTGAACTTTTTTTTAAAAAACAAATGTCAGCCACAAGTGCAAAGATACACACCCAAGAAAACATTGACGGGATGATTACCAAGTCACTCTTGGGGTGGCTGGGAATCTAATGTACAATCTACTACAACAAGTGTCAAAGCATTTACTGCATTTTTTGATTTATTACAGACCTGGGAGCTGCCCAGCATTGTGTTTTGGCCACTAAATATTGTTCAAGGGCACCTTGACAGTCGATGTTAAGGAACAGAAGTGCATTCTCATCTTCTCAGAGCACACCAGGGAATCACACTATTGACCTTTTCACCTCAAATGCATTTCTCTTAATTCTTTGAGTTAGTTAGTTAGTACTTATTTGTAAGCAGTGTGCATGGAATCAGATTAAATAATGTTCTATTGAAGGATTGATAACTGAATTTCGTTCCACGATTATTATTGTACTGAGATTCATAATCATAGAAGAATAACAGTGCTGTGGTTGTCAATTTTTAGTCTGGTGCATAACTTTATACCTCATCAGTGTTTGAAAGGAAAACTTGTGACACACACTTGGATCCTGGGGTTTTGTCCTAAAAATGTTTCAGAAAATGAGTTGCCTCAAATGTATCGCGAAGTAATTGTACTGCTAATTTTAGCTGCTAGCTGCTTTTATGCCCACATGACATCTAATGTTGTATTGTATTCTCATTAAAGCGGTGATTAACCATTGTTGCTAATAATGTTAATGTTTCTTAAAACATTGCTTGTATAGTTGTATTATGGTGACAATTTGACACTGGAACAGACTAATTTAAAATCCAATATATTCTATATACAGGCGGCCCGGTAGTCCAGTGGTTAGCACGTCGGCTTCACAGTGCAGAGGTACCGGGTTCGATTCCAGCTCCGGCCTCCCTGTGTGGAGTTTGCATGTTCTCCCCGGGCCTGCGTGGGTTTTCTCCGGGTGCTCCGGTTTCCTCCCACACTCCAAAAATATGCATGGCAGGCTGATTGAACACTCTAAATTGTCCCTAGGTGTGAGTGTGAGTTTGAATGGTTGTTCGTCTCTGTGTGCCCTGCGATTGGCTGGCAACCGATTCAGGGTGTCCCCCGCCTACTGCCCGGAGACGGCTGGGATAGGCTCCAGCACCCCCGCGACCCTAGTGAGGATCAAGCGGTTAGGAAGTATATTTTGTGTCAAATTGGAGCATCCTGGAATGGTATCGATTTTGGCCTACACGGTGCTACTGACTGCTGGTGTGTCCAAACACGGTTCTCGAGGGCCACTGACCTGCATGTTGTTAAATGTCTCCCTACGCCCACACACGTGATTCAAATGATCAGGATTGCCAGGCTTCTTCAAAGCTTGCTGATAAACTCATCATTTGAATAACATGTTGGATTTGAGATACGTATAAATGACTATTAGATTTACTCACATGCCGCTTTACAATAATATTAGGCTTTCAGAATACACAAGGATTAAAATACCCCACAGATAAAAATTTGCTTAATTTCCGAGGTGAAATTCTAGCTGGAATAAAACTTCTTGTGTACTGTTGCTTGGAAGAATGTTATAGTCAAGAACGTAATTATGGCAGGCTTATCTCACTCGCATACGGTGGTTCTGGCTTCTGTTGGTGCTTCTGTCATGAACAGAAGGCGACCAAAGTCAATGGGACTCATTTTGATGACGAGGCAGGAACAGCTAAATGCGTTTTTACAGCTATCACTCTTGGATGCTCTGATGATGGAATGTGTGAATTAAAGATGGACAGGACACATCCACTGCAACACTTGAGAGCTACACACGCCAGGGGTCATCTGTTGAATGGCCTTTCCACACTTGCAACAATCGATTGTGGCGGATTGAAATTAGTCTTGAATCATTCAGACATCACAGGACAATAACACACAGATGCACACACACGCACACACACACACACACACACACATGACCCCCCATTTTTTTTAGTCTCAAGACATTTTTTACCTGTTACAGAAAAAATCAGGTATTTAACAAGTTTGATGCTCCTATGTGTAGTGTGTTCCAATAGTATCAATACACTACGCCATGGTGTCAAAGTCAAGGCCCGTGGGCCAAATCTGGCCCGCCACATCATTTTTTGTGTTCCGCGAAAGCAATTCAATGGCAAATTCCATGAAGCTTGCTAAAATATGTGCCAACATTTCAAATTCACATATGTAATAAATGAGACGTTGTAAGCACTTTTTTGTTGCCAAACACCCCATTACCTAAACTATTATTCTTGACTTCTTTATATGATTTCAATCATAATGGCCCTCCGAGGAAAATGGTACCTAAAATGTGGCCCGCGACAAAAATGACTTTGACACCCCTGCACTATACCTTACCACACCATCTCAAGCTTGATGTAGCAAACACAAAGAAGAAACATAACAACAACAAACATGAGAGATGGGACACGAGAGGATGGAATTCAACTCAACTCAACTGTACTCATAGAGCACTTTAAAACAGCCACCGCTGTCTACAAAGTGCTATACATGGAGCAGGTATCATATTGTCACCTTTGCAAGGTGGTGGTGGACCCCAAAAAGCAAGCAGGCAGGAGGAAGGAGCAGGGTGTACTTGACGAATTGTATTAAACAGAGAGAAAACTAAATCCAAAACCAACAAAGTCCAAAGTTTCAAACAAAAATCATGACTGAAGATAAAATATAACAGCAACCAAAACATGACTGAAACAAACCTAATTGCAGCAAACAAACATGACAGAAGCCAAGAGCAAACAGCAAACAAACGAACATGACAGTAGCCAAGAGCAAACGGCAACAATGACCCGACAATGAGTGGTCGGGCTGGGAGTCCTTTTAAAGCACTAATGACCAACAGGTGTGCAGCTGCAGGGGGAGCCCTACAGTGCCACCTGTTGGTCCCAAACCGAATCATGACAGTTCCCCACCCTCAAGGGACGGATCCCAGACGTCCAAAAGTTGTCCAGAAGGCTTGCCTCGCCGGGGAACGGGAACTAAAACTGACGGCGACCTTCGCCTCGCCGGAGAACAGGAACAAAAGCGACGGCGACCTTCACCTCGCCAGAGAACAGGAACAAAAGCGACGGTGACCTTCATTACCTCGCCAGGGAACAGGAACAAAAGCGACGGCGACCTTCGGACGGGGCTCGGCCCACCGTAGACACGGCTTGGCGAGACGAAAACAGGTCAGCCGCATCACCAGCGCTGCCTCAAAGGGAAAAGGGTGTCGGCCGCAGACGCGCTCCGCCAGGCACATGGTGGAATAGGGACAAGTCCTTAGTCCCTGCGGGGTCCAGTTGGTCAGGTGATTCTCCTGCCTGCTCTTTAGGGTCCACCACCACCCTGGTACACGTGACACATGTATACAAAAAATAATAAATTAATAACAAAAACAGAAAGCACAAAAACAGTAAAATTAAGATCAAGTCTTGATGGAATGACGGTGGATTTGGGAGACAAATCTGAAAATAATAAAACGGTGTGGAAAAAAATTCCAGAGACCGAGTAAAAGCTGACTTTATAATCATCTGCGAATCTTGTAGTTGAGTTCTCAAAATAGGTGAGTGATTAGTATTATTATCCTTTGTATTTTGGGTAGTTCATATTAATTTTTTTCTGCTTCCTTGTTCCTCATCCAGGTCACTTCCTTAGATGCATTCTGTTTTTAAATCACAATTCACTGAGTCATGAATCACATGAAGATTCTAGGTTGTATTGAGCACATTTAATACACTACTACTCACAAAAAGTTACGGATATTTGGCTTTCAAGTGCAAATGGTGGAAAATGTAAAAAGTTGACACAACAGTGATATCATATCAAGAAGGTAGGACAGTGCTAGTGATTTCCTCATCTCAAACAATTAGTTGAAAAAAAAAAAGTTAACAACAATGGAGGGTACACCACAGTAAAAAATTTCAACATCTCAATAATGACAATATTAATAATAATTGACAATGCATGACAATTGCATGAAATTAGGCCCATGTTGTTCATGTAGGGGCATAATCACTATATTAATAATGTTACTCAAGTAGGATGGAATGTGTGGTCAGGTACCCTTGCAGGTCATCGAGTACGCAGACCACGCTGATGTAAACAGCTTTGAATGGTCTAACGTGACACTTGGGTGCCTCTCACCTCCCTTGAAGGACGTCCACTTGTACATCTTTCTGTGACTCTTCCAGTATCTCGGTATGCCTGTTGCTACCTAACAGCCAGAATGGCCTGAACATGAACGAAAGCTAAAGACACAAAAGGGAACAAATCCTCCCCCCCTCCCCATTTCCACTTCCCACCCTCCCCATTTCCTCCTCCCACCCCTTGTGGTCGACTTGGGACCAATCCGCTGGCTCCCGGTCGATTGCGATTGACGTATTGGGCACCCCTGCCTTGACATCAGAGGTAATTCACTGACTAGCTTAGCACCTAGCATCATTGTTTGCGCATGAGTGGTGACTCGGTCAATCTGATTGCCCTCAATCAGGTAACGGGATTGATGATAGGCTGACGTCGTACGTTCTGTGTATTTAGCGCCGTTATTTGAATGGCATTGCCACCGCCGAGGCATTTTCAGCACTTGTCGTGTGAAAGGGAGCCGCATTCAACCAGCCAAAGAGCCGCGAGGATGTGGCTCGTGAGCCGCCGGTTGGCCACGCCTGCTCTAAGGTAACTTTTTGTGAGAGGTGTCTGCTGTACATCTGAAATGCATCAGGGGAAATTCACTCTCAACACACCTCAGACCACAGGATAATCGAATAGGATAATCTTGTAAAACGCAAAATAGTCTGGCATTTGTCCTTGGCCAGGAGGGGTCCAGATTTGGATAATAACTGACCAATTATCTTTATTTTTCTACCAGGCCTAAATTGAAGAAAAAGAGCATGCAGGTCAGTTAAAAGGTACATTACTGAGGCGTCAGCCCTGGTTTTCAACACAACAGGCCAACTCGACCTGTGCAAACCTTATATGGGTTGCTCAACTCGGAATCTCTGCTGTCCCTTTTTGAAACATTAACGACTGCAGAAATGTAGAATGGAGCAGTGATGTGAGAGGAGCTGACTCCCTTCCTGGCTGGCCTGGTGTGTGGTCACATTAGAGGAGTGGAGTCAAAGTGACTACCTCCCCTGCTTCTCCTTCCTGTAGCGGAGCTCCTGGCCTCCGGCTGTAGAGGTGCAGTAGGAAGGTTTCTCTACCAGTGTGACGAGTGCTGCTGCTGCTGCTGCTGCAGTCAGACAAGGGAAAGGTCTCTGTTGCCACAAGCAGGCTAATGTCACCGCCGTGACAGAGTGGGCGGGTTGCAAGGGGAATGAGGACACTCAGAAATAAGGGATGGGGGGGGGGGGAGTTGCACCGCCTCTGCAAATGGAGTACAGTTTAAGTATCAAATCTGGAATAATGCAGTAATAGCTCCAGATATTCTTCAAATATGTGCCAAAAAGCCTTGTGATTGTTGATGCGTCACTTATACTGAATCATGTTTATGTTGTCCCCAGTTACATAAATGGCATGGCACAAGAAGCGTTTGGTCGAAAGCTAGAACAATGGGGTCCCACGGTCTAGAGCGAGAGAGAGACAGAGGTCGGCTGTTATTCAACTGTGTCTTATTTTAACCAGTTTATGTGCCAGGAGTGAAGGGGAGAAGCTGGAGGCTAAGTGAAAATGCCACTCATTCCTGAAGAGTCCCTGGCCTCTTCAAGGTTAGTGGCTTGTCTTTGTAAGTTGAGGTATTGATGCATGAGGCTGTCTGGCGCTAAATTCAAAGTCCAAGGCTGTCACTTGGAAGCTGTCCCCTCCCTCACTACACCGCCTATCACCGGGCCCTGTCCTTCCCGATTTCTTTGCAGCCTGTCCTTTTGAGAACCTTGAGCAGCCCAGGCAAGGGCATGGTGACTGGTGCAGTAAGCCGGTGCAGGGGCGGGAGGCTTTACGTAACATTCTGCGTGAAACGTGGGTGCATGACTCCATTGACACCTTGACATAGAAGCGGTGCAGTTTACAGCAGCAAATCCTTCAGCTAATGTCCCCCCCCCCCCCAACGTAACTTCAGGCGGGGGTATGCGGAAGGAGGGGTGCGGGGGAGTACCAGAGAGATCCCTGCAACTTAATTATAGCTTTCTCTTTTAAAAGCTTTCGTTTGAAATTAAATTTTCCCGAGCAATCAACTAAAGAGGAGTTTTCAGAATTTATGAATGAATGATGGATATGTTGCACAGGCAGCAGGGATAGGAGGGGCTGCGGGGGCAGCGGGGATGCATATGCATTAAAGGTGGCAAGGTTGCGCCTCCAGGCTTTATTTCCATCCTGTAAGTGAAATTGGGTAAAATTCAGGCATCAAAGCTTTTTGAACCTAAGAGGTAATTTGTAGTTTTACAGATTAGACTACAGAACAGTTTCTAGGTTAAAAGTAATTTTAATGCAGTGTGCATGTGTGTGGGGGCGATTGTGTGCGTGTGTGTACACATACACACACACACACACACACACACACACACACACACAGTACTTTTACAAGTACTGTGGTGAAACTCTATCATGCACTGATACCACAAATCCTAGTTGACGTCGTGTGATGAGCTGAGTTGTTGCCAGGCAACAAGAAATAGTTGGATTTGCAACGCACCATATACAGTACAATTATACAGTGCATTGTTTCAGAATCAGAATCAGATTATTGCTATTAAGAGCTTTTCTCTAAATACAACAAACATGGCTGACACAAACAATGAAATTAAAAATTATACAGGAAGATACAACGTTCTTAACAAATGTTTTGGTCCAGGCCCAGATTAAAAATAAGACACCGTTAATGTTGATTTATTTTATTCTTTTTTTTATGTGTTTGGAGTTATTTGTAGTTGTTTTTTGGGGGTTTTGCGCTGATATTCAATGTATTTTTTTTGGGGGGGGGGGTGTGTATAGTATTTGTAATGTTGATTGATTGTTTTGTGTATAGTGTTGTGTTTTGGGTTACAGTATTTGTATTTTGACTGTGGGGATGTTGTTCATGATGCATTAATGCATTAAAATGTCAAGACAAAAAAAAAACACAATGTTCCAATCTGCACATACCTGTCATTTACTCAGTCACATTTGTTTTCATTTAATTTATATTTGTTTTCTTTTACTTTGTATTTAAAATGCTTCGGACTAGAGATGAAATAGTGAAGTGTGTACCAAAAAAACGTTTTAAATGTTTGAGGATAAAGAGGTTCAGATCATGGATGGATGGATAATATTACCATTTCCCATTTTAAGTGACATTTGCTACCTTCTTGAACAGAATGTGTTTTTGGTAATATGTGTAAAGCATAAGAATGTGCACAGAAAAAAAAACAAACCATCGTGCATGTTCACTCATTCCCGAGTGGTGTGAAAATGTCTCTGTTTATCGTAGTTGCTCGTGATTGTAATACTGGTGTAGCCTGTACTACCGGAGACACATTCCTTGTGTGTTCTACATACTTGGCCAATAAAAATTATTCTGATTCTGATTCTCATTGAAAGATATAATCAAGTACAGGTCCTTGAATCGGTGAATACTCAAATGTAAAAACTTGTCCGCTGTACACTGAAGAGAAACTGCGGAATTGTACTCAATTTTATTTCTTGAAACGGTTGCACGGAATAAAATAATCTGGAGCCACATAAGTGTTTTTAAGTAGACGAAACACATACTTATTTGACTATTCATCAAGTCAGTGTCCTTGTTCCAAAAAAAAAAAAGTAGAAATGAATCCCTATTTTAAATAATTGCTCTTGCACCGTTAATTAAAATGGTATTGATCTGCGTGCGTGAACGTCATAGCAGTTGGAAGAAAATGAAGCGTTTTAATTTTGTTTTGTTTCTATCGACATTTCTACTTTTTACTTGATGAAAATATAATTGAAAAACATTCTTTGTCATATCAGTATGTGATTTGCATTTTTCATATCGCTTCATCTCCACTCCAAACACTTCAGAGCTGCCAGTCACCAGCAGCAATGCATTGCTACATTTCTTTGACTGCTGTGTTTTTCGTTTTTATTTTTTTGTCATAAGGTTTGCTGGCTTCAGCAATAACAAATTACACTTATTTTGGGGTTTCTTTTTAAATTAGTAGGTTCGTTTCCACTTTGTCGCTGGCCCATGCAGTTGAAACATTTTTCATGATTCAAAGAGCTTACAGGTACCCAGAGGAATTAAAAGACAAGCTACTTTGTGTTTTGTCATTTCCAATATTTTTGCACTGGATAATATGTTGGATCTTCAGTAATATTTTAATGGCCAACCATATTTGATAATGGTTGAGCAAAACAAAAATCCTGGACTATAATGGTCATACCTGGACACAAATTCTTGACGGATTTCTGCATATCGTCTTTCGTCTTTTCAATAATTTGAATTATTGAACTGAGAGGACGATTGAGTTTTCAAAGCACTTTTAGGATTTTAATAGTTTTTATTTGATACCAAATTGAGTTTTAAGGCATTTACTGTTGAAAATGTTAGTAGTGAAGAGAACGTTTGAATTCGGGCCGATGGTTTGTGTACATGTTGTGGTGTAATATCCAATAAATAATCGTCACATAAATTGGAAGGATTTTCCCAAAAAGTTGCGCTATAATTACTTTCCCTGGTAACTAAATTGCAATGATCGAGTAATTCAGGTACAAATTCAGTTACTTTTTGGAGAAGTTGGTAACTTTTACTGTTGTCAAAATGAATTTGCACAACACTACTTATTATGTTCCCATACCTTCAAATGCTTGTGACATTTTGTCGTAACCCCAGTTTATCACTCACCAAGTGACCCTTGAATTAGCTCCGCATTCATTTCCGAAAAGTACAGCTTTCTCCTAAACTGCATTCGAAAGGAGGCCATTTGAGGAGGAGATGACGAGCACAGCGCCGATGACTTGAGGCAAGCCATATGACCTATTACTTAGGCAAAATGGACTGGTGACCAGAAGATTGCTGGCTCATACTCCACTCACACTCTGCCCTTGAGCAAAGGCAATTAACCTGGATTCCTCCAGTAAATATCCAGCTGTAGAAAGGAGGGGGGAATAAAAGATGTGCAAGAGTGATCATCGTGTAAGTGACTTTGAATGAAAGTGTCCACTAAGCAAGAAGATTAAAACAGATAATCAAATTAGAGCTTATGATTTCAAGCGATGAAAGCGGGACTATGAACATGTAGACCACAGTCACACGTTCCCCCCTTTTCCGCTGTCTTAATTGCGGTCTTTCACACTTGCAATCTACTGACCTTTTCCTTTGGCAAGTGTGTGCCCTTGACCTAGATTCTTGAAGAGGCTTTCGAAGTAACTGTCCAGAAGGAGATCCAATCATGTGGCACCCTTCACACCTCTTAAGCTTTCCTTGACCTTGTATGCATATAAGGATGAAGGGGGAGGAGACCCTTGTGATGGGCAGGTTCACAGCTGTCAGTCAATTGAGTAATCAGTCCCAAGGTCACAAAAGGGTGGGTGGAGGTCATGCCAGCCTTTTAACAATGTGTCTCCAACAAACCCAGCCCTCGTGTCCTATTGGGGAATTCCAGGCTACAAACATTGACTGATTTTACTGATGGGATTAACTGAGGAGTTTCAATCATGTTTTCAGGAAAAGTTTGTTTGATGTCCTCGGCGATGCATTGGGTGAGCTGTCTTTTTTCAGCTGACTTGCGTTATTCGTTGACTGCCTACAGCTGCTGGGCAGTTTAAAGCCGGCTGGCTCACTGTCTCATTGTGGAGCGTGCTCCTGTCTCAGATTGAGAGTATTTTTAAGCTTGCCACGTTAACATGTCTGCCCCTTTTTATTTATATTTACCATATGGCTGGCTGAATCGGGATCTAGCCTAACAGGACTGCATAAATGCCCTTCACCTTCAGAATACAGTTAACCTCTAAAGTTCAATGCTCTGCCAGTCATACAGTTTAGGGTGTGACTTCCGGGAGATATGCCTCTGTAGCCGCACACAAACCCGAAGGTCAAACCACTGTTGGACATAATGTCAAGCGGTGCCTTGGAAGATCTGATGAGACTTCAGTATAACTCTTGGAGACGTCAGCTATGTAAATGAGCATATAATGGAATGCTTTATAAGAGTGTTTGTTTGTTTGGGTGCTAAGAAACGGGGAAATGCACAGTACAAGCAGTAAACTCCATGTTCAATCTTGCGGCAGTTGCTAGTCCTCGGTTCATTTGACTAATTTTTACCGTATTTTCCAGACTATTTTTCATAGTTTTTCATAGTTTCGTCCAGGTTGCGACATAGACTCTGCGGTGACTTACATATGAAATTATTGACATATTATATCATCTCACATGTTATTTTCACATTAAATCGCAACGGGGTGCTCAAGGCCTGTATTGGGGAGTCGACGATGAGTCTGACGTAAGCGGCATAGTAGATGAAGCGGTGCATCTGCGTCTTCCGGAGTTGGCGGAGTTGTTTAAAAGTGACACAGAGGATGAAGATTTCATTGGATTTAGCAATTTGGAGTGGTTTGGTAAACTGGTTAGCATGTTCTTCATGCGATGGTTATCTGAATAACTCTTAATGTTACGTGAGCTTACCAGGCACATTCTCAGTTCATTTGTGCGTCATGGAACTTAAGCATGTTATTCAGCCTGTTGTTCTCTAATTTATTTTTATTTTAAATCGCTTTTCAAGATGACATGTCAGTTCTTGGTGTTGGATTTTATCAAATACATTTCCCCCAAAAATATGACTTATACTCCAGTGCGAATTGTTTTTTTTTTTCCCCCCTTCTTTATTATGCATTTCATTTATGGTACGATTTATATGCCGAAGCGATTTATAATCCAGGAAATACGTTACACTCATTTGGCAGTTTACAACTTTTTACTTTTTATCGCCAAACTGCTTTCATATTATAGCCTGAGGCCACTCCAATTTTCTATGGTTTAAGGATTATGACCATTTATACTTATACTAATAGATAATTATTAATATACACACATATATATATAATTTGTCTTACACAGTATATGAATGGAGCTCTTAGTAAGTAATCTCATTTAACACATGCAAAAAAAAAAGATGCCGCAATCATCGAATCTAATCAAAGACCTCAGAGTCATAATCCAATTGAATCTTGAATTTGTGTAGTACCTAGTAGACAACATTGAAAACTGTATTTATTAACATAATGAACTTGTTAATTGCCAATCTTCTCCTGCACTAAGACCGAAGAGTCATACAAGTGCCGCTCAATTGGGTTTATAAAAGGAAATGCAATAGAGTATAACTTGTTCAATGGGTTCATGATCTCCGAGTTGCACACATGTGGACACATGCGCAGGCAAAGAGGAACGGTCACACTTTTATAACAGTGTTTACACGTCTGGGGCCAGGACTGGCGTAGGAGCCAGACGAATGTGGTTTATTCAGGGCCTTTCATTCTAATCCCACTTTTTCTCCCTTTCAGCGGTGACCTTGGTGCTTATGAGGAGGCGGGGCTTGACCTACATCTACCCCTTTAACTGGAACTAGAAACCCCAACCAGCCTCGGGTGAATAAATAGACCAGATACCTTTAATAATTTTTTGGTAATTTTGTATGCGTCTGGTGTTTTTTTATTTTGTTCCACAAAGTATAATACAGAAAAGCTTTTCAACATCTCTGGCACAAGTGAAAAGTGGATCACCAGGCTCCATCACTCGTCTCAGAGGCAACAAACATGTCTGTGTGCACCAGGTCACCATTAGCACGCATGGGCTTAACGCTGCGATGGTGAGGATTTTAGCGGCAGGTCGACCTTCCTCTGGGTTGTAAAGCAGCATGTCGAGCTGTTGCTAATGCGTAAGGAAATGTGTGTCCTCACGAGCTTCTGGTGCAATGACAGTACTCACACAGGCAACCTATAAGACATTACAATGCTCACATAATGCAGGGTAATATTCAAAATACTGTTCCGCAGTAATTGGGTGCGGATGTAAACAGTGATGAGCCACATATAATTCAAAGGTGAAGTCAAGGCACAAATGTTCTTTACAATATGCTCTATGCACCCTTTGTGGTGTAAACACGGCATTCAGATTGATATTCTGTTTGTGGAATATTAAATAAGACGGAGAATTGTCAGAAAAAAATCATGATTTTCACGCGTTTTTCAGATCCACAGATATGTGCACAACTTTTACAGACTATTTAATGTTGTGTGTCTTAACATTTGTGAATATTCACCGCTACTTGTGAAGTGTTGAATGTACATTAGTGGATCAGCGGGCACACACCTTTATTTATTTTCAAGATATTCACACACATGGCAGTTTGAAAACATTCATTTGCTTAAAGGCTATTCCTCCTCTTTCCAGTCTCTCCATGGAACGGTAACGAACGATGTCCTGGAGAATAAAGGAAAACTGAGTCTTGATCTTATCTTCTATTATATGCTTATTTCACACAAGTCGGGAAACAAAATACGACCGTAATTTGTTTCCCTCGCATTTTTCCCCCCTTCACACAGAAGACGTTACTCTTCTTTGTCCACTGCTGCGGTGACACAGAAGAGATAGCAGCAGAAGGTCTTCCATGTGAAGGTAAAACAAGCGTGAGAGAAAAAAATTACAGTTGTATTTTGTTTCCCGAATCGTAGTCACTAAACATGTAATAAAAGAACAGATAAGGGCTGGTTGCCGATTTTTCAATTTCCAATGTTCTGAAAACAAGACAATGTTCAATGGAGACGGCAACACTGCCACCTAGTGGACGGAGGGAGGATGACCTTTGCACACGTGATTATCTACGACCTGTCTTGAAATGGCATGTGATGTTTGACAAAATTTAGAATTGAACATGTTCAAGTGATAAATAATGATCAATGCACAGAAGAACATTGAAAGAACACCTGAAAAGTATGTTCAATTTTGGGGATCTGGAAAAACGTGAAAATCGCAGCTGCATTTGTGTGACAAATCTCTCCCCGTAGAAAAATCCACCTGTTTTCATCCATCTCAGGGCACTGCCATTTGACAGTGCCCTGCCAAAGTCCCTTGACTTGCTGTCAACCGACAGCAAGTGACAAAACAGCACCCCCAGAGGTGGATGCTTTCTGCTTAAACCATATTCTCCAAACACAATCATAATTAGAATGCTGTTTCACTAATAGGGGCGCATAGACTATATTGGTGTAAAGAAAATATTTGACTTGACTTCACAAACGCAGTTGCATACTTTACACAGCCGACCTTCAGTACAATGATCACTGCATGTTTTTAAAAGGCAAAGGCTACTTAATAAGGGATAATTAAATGTCAAATATAGCCCCCTAACAAAAACTAAGCAGTGGTTTCTAGGCAACACTAAGGCCCCCCACTGAGTGATGATTTTTGTCTGGAACATTAATACTTTCAGTAAGCAGGTTTGGGCTGATCAGTAATTATACCTTACTGAAGTGAGAGCGCACAGTTAAAGATACATTTTGCAGATTGTAGTATTGCAATATTCCCATTTTATGTTTGAAAGCAGTTGCCATTGGAAGAGATCCGTGTTAATGTTTGGCGGGATTATAAAAGCAATGCAGGAGCAAGTGCACATTTAATGAGAGCTGTGCGTGATCAGAGCTATACCATGAGCTGACAAAGCCTCACACAGGGGTAGTCAGAGGCATTCAAAGGGGGCCAGTGTCATGCTACCAGGCATCAGGACAGCTCGGGCGTAACATGTCCCATAATAATCCCTTCTAGACAAGACACTCGTAATTTGTGCCTCTGGGATGAAATGTCATACTTGGAAAACATAGATTTCTGCAAAAAAATGTAGTACATAGAGTATGCGTTTAACCCTTTCAGGGACAGCGGTTACTCCAGTGGACAGTTTATCAGCTTACAGGGTGCATGAAAGTGTTAAATAAGACAGAGAATCCCTTTCTCCACTCTGAGCAGCCAAGGCGAGCTAAAAGAGATGTAGAAAGAAATTAGAAGTTGGTTAGATGGATGTTTAACCTCAGCAGCAGTTGTATTAAGGCGTAGGAGGGATTTCTCCAAACATGCAGCAGGCCAGCTGATAAGGGTCAGAGCTATTCCAAAAGGCCACAAAGACACATCACCAAAAGATCTTGGAGCCTGCCTTTTAAACTCCAGTTTTTTCTGTCTTCCTTTCTCTTTCTCTCACTTGTACTGTCCCCCTCCATCATGCTCAGTAGAACTCCTAGCATGATGTTAGGGAGGGGAGGGGGAAAAAAAAGTGGGTCAGGGTGACCTATTTTTTTTCTCTCTCACAGTTCACGGAGGCAGAGGGTGGTGGTGTTATCGTCAGTTAGACGAGGAGCAGGGCCTGATGGGGAGGCAGGGCCTCGTCGCTAGACACAGCCACTCAGAACTGGGTCAGCGGGAGAGGCTACGTCTTGTAAACGGCTTGTCATAGTGGGGAGAAAAGCTGCAAATGAACCATAGATTATCTGCCCCAAGCTGAGCACTGAGGTCTCATTGCACACACTTGAAAAACACACGCACATATAAAGCTTTGGTACAGTACCGCGCAGGAGCCTCTGAAGTACTTGCTCTGCCTTTGAGTTCCTCTCTGGCTCCCTCAGTCTCCAGTAATAGCGTTTGATTACTGCAGTCAGATCTGACAAGCTCAAAGCCCCCAGCTGCAAACGCTTTTAAGTAAAGGATCTTTTCACATTTCAATTTTTCTGACACACGGTTCGCTGTTTGCTAAATTTAGCCTACTTCATCACAGATTTGCCCGACTTTATTCAGGTCAGGTTATTTACTGTACCAAGTTCAACTGTGGTTTAGAAGAATGTTACAGATTTGTATTCGTCTGCAATGACCTCTTTGCCTATCAGCTGCGCCAAAGCCAAATATGTGAATAGATAATTTTCTTACGTTGGATCACCTGAGTTTTTTTTCTTTTTAATCTTTGATTCTTCTCCAATCCAAATGAGAACCGCCTTGAAAAAGTGTTCCTTTCAAAACAAACGTCATTATTGATAAAGCTGACTACATACAGTGTGTCATGTTCGAACAAGATTTTGACATTTTAAGGTTGCAGTGGTTAAAGGAGCGAATTACATAATTTAAGAATGATTTTATAATGTTTGAGGTGTTTTGTTTTTTTAACTGGGAAAATTTAACTTGAAGATTTAGGGTCACATTGTGTAAATTGACTTGCAGAGTATATTCGTCCCACTTATTTTCACTACATTACTGATAAATGGGCTGAAGTGTTGAGCAGAAGTTAGTCAGCAATGACAAAAAATAAAACTAAGTGAAATATCAATAATAGCAATTTTTCTAATCAGCAAATGTACTGGATGCACGGTTGCGAGAAGATAAAAACTATTTGGGCTTTACGGCCAAAATGGACCATTTTGCGGGCTGTCTGGAGGCCCCGGCCGATTCCTACTCACATTATGTGTCTTTTTTTTTTGGTTCCTTCAAATCTCTCACCTGCATGCATCAGATAAACACTGGGTTAGATCTCCTCCCTAGCAAAAGTTGGTGCCGTCGTCGTGCCGTACCGAGATCCCCGAGCTGAGTCTTGTTCTTTGGAGCAATGCAATTTTCTGGCAGTAGTGCTTACTCGTGTTTCACTATGTGGAACAAATGTGCCTGTAATGAATCTCCCAGGACACTGGTGCCTCCACAAACAAGTCTGCTTTTTTTGGTCTCTTCAACAATGAAGGATCTATTGTAGGCCACTTCAACCTTTTCAGCCTATCCATTCACACGACATTAAACCACAGTTACGATTTGTATTCGCTATACATCGTAGCGTTTATTTCATGCGTGAGTTCTGTTTTTCCTCTCTATAATCGCCGACCCATTAGCAAAGGTGTTATACTAACAAACAACCTAATATCCCGGGGAAGGGCTAAACATGTTTGGAGGATCGGATTAGCAGCAAGACTCCGGCTAGCGCGCATGGTAAAGTCACAGTGCCACTGCTGTAAGCACAAACACTCAATGTTATTCTTAGCCCCAGAACTTCATGTCTCTGTGTGAAAGCCCCTTAACGCAGCTAATTGAGGAGACTGCTCATGGCTCATGTCACTCATCAACAGCTTCTTAGCAGCATATGTGTGGTCTTTCTCTGCACTTGTGCGGTGTTTAGCCAATATGCAAGAAACTGGCTGGGACCACTGCTATGAAAATGCTCACAAAAGTGGAATGGTTTCTTTTTTATCACGACACAGCGCCACTTTTACCAGAGGCTTTCCAGGATGTCTGAGTTTGACATTACTGTTTGGAAAAGGTCAGGTATAGAGAGAGACAGTAGCTAGTCTCTTCGAGTTTCCAACCCTCCAATATACATGATTGTATTGATTTTAGAACATATTAAGGAATGCGTCTCTCCTTCCCTTATTGCCACACAAGGCAATCATTACGATCTCTTGAACTTTGCTGGCCTGACTTACAGTTGTAGAAAGGGCGCCACAATATTTTCATGCTGATAACAAGCCTGCTGTATGTTTTTACAACAGTCTACACTTAACTGTTGTTTAAGAGGCCCAGTATGACAGTCGAGCAGCTGAACCAGACCTTGGACTGAGTGTTTACTTTGGAAAAACCAAAGGTCCTTATTGGGACACACACAGCAGGTCAGCCATCAGCTTGTCAAAACACTGGACCTAAGGTGCTTCAACACCCCATCTCATTCGTAATCAGGAGAATTGTGATTGGCTGCTAAGCAAGGCGCTTATCCCCAGAGAGAGGTTGGCATATTTGTTGTCAAGTAACAGGTCACTGTGTGCCGGTGACTCTGAACACAACAGGGAGGAAAGAGTGCCTTGAATTTCCTCGCAGATAAACAATGGTTCTTGCAGTCATCCTGCCAGGTGTATTCAATGAAGCCACTCGCTTCTTGAATGACTCACGGTTGGTGCTTGAAGGTCAAAAGGTGGATGGGGTTGCAGATTTGTATTTTTGTTCCTGGTGGGAAAAGTTGAAATTCTCTCTCTGTCCAATAGAGAGGTTAAAGATAGAGCATCATCATTCAACCCTTCCCAGGAAAACAGATAAGAACTTTCTTTGATTGACGAAAAGTTGTGGAGAATAGGTTGGAGCAAGTAAGAGGAAGACTGCGATGTCTATCAGACTTTATTTTTATTTTTTTGCCGATCCAGTTCAAGGCGCCCGTAGGCGAGGCAGCTCTCGCTCTTTCCGTGCCAATGCTGCTGTTCAAGGTCATGTGAGCTAGCCCTGTGACATTAAAGAGGAACAGGAAAGGGGAACAGGGAGGAGGGGGCGCGTAAAACCATCAACCACAGACCTGCACGCACACACACTCACACTCACCACATCGAATTGAGCTTTTTTGGTGCGTCAGGGTCTACTATGGATTTGAGAGCAGTGTCTTTTATGCTCGAGTCGACTTGTACATACATACCAGTTACTGTTTAGATAGATTGAGCAAATAGAAAGACAAATGGGAGTGGAATTAAGTTATTTCAAGCAACTGGGAAGGCAATGGTACTGGATCACCTTTTCAGAATGGAGGATCACCTCGCTACATTTTATTGCTATTTGACCAATGTTAAAAAAAAAAAACAACTCCTCCAGTGCCAAGGTGATTGCATAAGCAGATGGTTTCCCTCAAGCCAAAGGCAGTCACAGGTGCCAGCTTTAATTTTGTATTAGTTCAGTCGTGATGTGAATCATCATATCATCGTTCAAAGTTTATATCTAGCACAAGCAAATATATTTCTGTTTGTTTGTGTATCCACCCATAGTGAGCTAGATAGCTCAATTGCAGTTTTTCTATAATTTTCTACAGTAAATCACAATAGATCGAATCTGTTATGTCTTTAGTTTGTTTCTTTTTTTTATTTTAAGAAATACCTTGTGAGTACGCCCTCAAATAACGACGACTTGAGATGGGCTCGTTAGTCTTATCACTCAAAGAAAACATCCTGCAGTGCATAAGAAAAAACAGTGCATACAATTTGTGACACGATATGCAGAGAGATTGCAACCCATTTGATTTCACTGCGAGGCTCCTGTAAAATAAATTCGGGGTGATAAAACACTGGACGACTAGATTCTTCCGACACCCACCAGAAATTCATCATCAATGAATTAAGCAGATTGCCTTTTTTTCCGGCTCCTGAGTCACACCAGGCAAAAATGCATGATGAAGAATAAAATGACATAAATTTGTTGCTCTCAGGTGTAAATGAAATATTTTAGGGGAAATTTATTGTATGACAACTAGGAACATTAGCGGTCTAGCTCTGCCTTTGTTCAGAGTGTTCACTGCTTTGCTCCAATCACTCGGAAACTTTATATTCACACACAAGGGCAAAATGCCCGATTCAGAATTTTTGTTAAATCTGATCCTTTTCTGTACGTATTTACATTACAAAAACAAATGTGACCGCTAATGTGAAAGGTACACGTTCATGCTGTAAAATGCATGTGCACAAAGCACGACGTCGAGTGACATGAACAAACTGCGTGTAGTGGCTCATTTCAGAATGACAAACCAAGGAGCAAGGCGCGAGGATGTGGAAATATTTTGGGGAAATAAGATGATTTTTCTCAAGCTCATTTCATGGAGACATCTACTAAAGCACATAACAAATGAACCGTCTGCGTGGATGAATTACTACCATCGCCACAAACATCCACTTTATGCTTCATGTTTCAGATGAAATTAAAGTAAAATATTTTGCAGATTCACAGATGATTATCAGAAATTTCCCAGGCAATCTTAAATGCCCGTGCAGAGAGCAGGTTTAGCTTTTGATTACATATAGGTAACATGTGATCATGGATGAATGCTCGTACTGCGGATACATCAAAAACGTATCTGATTTATATCCACATTACGAAAGAGGCCCGGGTGGGATTTGAAAAATTCGGAATTGTACCCTTCACATTCCATGGTAAAATCTGAATTGCCCTGCAGTGTGAACACAGCCTCAGAGGATTGTTCAGATCTGCTGTTTGGTTATTCATAACCAGAGTGCCTTAAAAAACGAGGGCCGGGTTGCAGCGAATAACAGTTCAAGCATGACCTGCTGCTTACTTTATAACAGGGTGTGTTCGCAAATTAATGGGAGGGCATCTTGCGCCTTGGCTCTGTAAACACACACAGACAAAAAGCACATAGAAAGAATAGAAACAACAATAGTGGGAGAAGATTGTATATAGATTATTACGGCTGCAATCATACTTGAGGTGGATTTCCACACTTTAAGTGGATTTGTATCAGTATGTGGGTAAATGCTTTTGCGACATACAAACAAGCAACTTTGACAGTCTTCAGCACTATCAACTCAGTGATTGCCTTTCACTGAGTCTTCTTGTCACTCCTAAGAAAATGTGAGAATAATTCTGCTCATGTTTTATTTGTTAAATGGAAGTTTTCCCTTCCGTGTTGCAGACAGAGTAACATTTGCTGCTGCGTGTTTCGGTTGCAAATGATTAAATAATTCGATTCTGCTGTTGCTCACTTTGGGTTCAGCATTTCTTTTAACCATATTTTGCAGTGGACCAATTCCAAATGACTACCGAAACTGTGGCTCTTCAGTAAACTAGCTCAGCTGTATTTGCCGCCATGTCGTCAGTGTGAACGGTTGTATGGAAGCAGGTTTATGGTAGCCGCTAAGGGGAAAAAATGTGTCCCCCAAAAAAAGATGGATTTATTGCTCTAGACCAGGGGTGGGCAACTATTTTCCCGGGGGGGGCCAAATGAGAGGCAGAAAATATTTTGGAGGGCCGGGCCAAAAGTTAGAAATAGAAATAGAAAATAAAGAAGATAGCACAATGTCTTCGTATGCCAGTAATAATGTAACTTTCTCCTCCACCATCACACTCAGCACCGGTTCTCCTCAAGGATGTGTACTGAGCCCCCTGTTGTTCATGCTCTACACATTTGACTGCTCTCCGACTCTTATTCGCAGTCCAGTTTGTGGAAATTTTTTAACATGATAACAATCAAACCATTCTATGTAATGTTCATTTACTCGAGCCACAAGCAATTCACTCAGCATGGAAATTGCCAGAATCGGACTGAGTAAGAATTGCTTCCTTGTTTTTCAAAGTCTCGTAGATTTGAGTCTTTCCAACTCCAGGCGTCTCGTGAACATTTCGTACTTTGTTACCCGCTTTGTTTAATCAGATACATATCACTTTCCCTTCCATGGTCATTACTCTGTCCCTCTTTCTTCGTTTTCCCCTCCCTGCCTGTGCTCTGCAACTTGAAGTAACTGTGCCACCTGGTTTTGAAATACCTGTCATTACAAGTCCAAACGAAATGAATGCAAACAAACCTCAATTGTGCACCAATCTTCGGCGGGCCGGATTAAAAAGACCAACGGGCCGGATCTGGCCCGCGGGCCGTATTTAGCCCACCCTCGCTCTAGACAAAATATGAAAAAAAATAACTGAAATTATCCTTAGAATGTTCTGACAAGTTTCTCTGTTAACCCTTATATTGAGACCTACATTTTACTTTCCAGTGAAACAATTCATATGAATTCAGCCCAAACCACTTAAGTAGTCTGGTTGCCCTGTTGCTCTTTGTAACAATTAAAAACAGAAAGTAAGCAGTCATCTTAAATATTAATTATCCGTATTGTAGTTGAGAATAATCTGCAATCTTTTAGTCCTATTAGTTTTATGTGAATACACATATAGTCACTGCCGAAATGCTAATTTATTGTGTCTTGTGACATTGACATTCCTCTGTGATGATCGCCATGTCAGCTGCAGCTTGATATCTCAGGAATGCCTTGATGGGATTTTTCTATTTGGCACTAGATAATCAGGTCATCGTTTTGACTGAATGTTGAACGGAATTTATCTTAGTGGTCAAAGGTCAAGGTCACTGTGATTGCTGCAGAAAAGAAGTTCAGCTCTACTTACGGGTACATCATTCAGTTATGTCTTAAGTTAATACGCTTCTACTACCTTTATTACCTAATCAGTGTTTAGAAATGTTGCCACCTTTGAATATTCAGTCAGAAACAACAACCATGAAGGTAATTAATTACATGAATATATTGTCAGTCGATGCAAATATTGATGAAAGCTGCAACTGGATAGTTTGGTGGATGGCGGTAAGTCTTGTTTACAGTGTTTGTGTGTCCGTTGATCAATGAGGTTGCAGCTTACGCTGTCCGTTCGAGAGCTACCCTCATGACCCTTTTGTCCTACGAGAGCAAAAAGTTGGACTCAAATATACAAGAGCAACTTTGTAGGTCACAGCATCAGCTTTCTACTTTGTCGAATTTGGAGCATGTGGTGTTGTCAAAAGGCTTGCTATAAAAAAACGTAGTCGTCAAAGTTCCCTCAAAGAAGATAAAGCTCCCTTTTTAATATTTGAAGTTTTTTTTTTTAAAGTAATCTTTTATTTTCCCTTTATACGATTTGCAAAATGATTAGGGTTGAAAATGGATACCTTTTTCCAAGCTATTTTTGTTGGTCAGTAATAACAGATTTTGAGCGGTTTGATTTCACGTTTCTATTGAAAAATATTTAATATGTAAATAAGCATTGCTCCGATTAGGTTTCTGTTCTCCTTAATGCGATATGGGAAACAAGAAGGGTGTAACTATACATTGATTGAATCGATGTGTCTGCTGTGCGATCAGCTATATTGGTATTTTCATGTTATTTTTTACTACCGGTATTCATGTTTCGCTCATGTACGTCATCCCGGTTGGAGATCGTGTCGACAAAATGTTGCAATGGATCGCCTTTGCAAGTCCTGAGTGAAATGTAAAGGGAAGATGACAATTTCTTGACGCATCTCAACCGGCATTCCAAACGGCAACAAAATGGAATGAATGAATCAACAGTGCCGGCTTCCATGCAAAGTAGTGGGACAGACCAAAAAGGTGTTGTTTCCTGCCTTATATATTCAAAAACTCAATCATAACTGTGCCTGTGCTCAGAGAATGATTTATTATTGCGTATGCACGTTTTGTGCACGAATTTGTGCGCGTGCACGGTGAGTAAATGAGGTCCATTGAGAACACTCTGTGAAGTGTCTTGCTGCCAGACTCCTACACCATCTGATATTTTAAATTCTTTAGTGTTACATGTGCCTGTGCCTATGTTTCTATGAAACATTTTTACATTTAATTTACAGAAATGCTTTTGCAGTTGCAAGCCAAGTTTTTTTATTTTTTATTTTTAATGCAGAGTACATTTTTTCTACTGCTCAGACTCATCTGCCTTGTCAGCCAAAATCCGATGTTTAATCCATCCAAATTGGAACTGGATGGGCTGTCTCTTTTATAGTTTTTTCTAACTTGGATCCTCAAAGCATTTCCTGTTTTCACTGTTTCTTTATTTCCCGACTGATGACTCGGCATCAGCCACAAGTTGGGGTTCACTATATTGCTCAAGGACAATTCGACATTGTCACAAGGGCCAGGCATCGAACCCCCAACTTCTGGCTTGGTAGACGACCACTGTACGTACCGCTGAGCCATGCCACCCCCCCTGGATGGCCGTTTTGTAGTCTGAACAAAGCACATGAAATCTGATTTTTGCAAGGAATGGAAAGCACATTCGAGCAGTCGTTTCGTTAGCCGATTTTGGACCGGATCCATCTCCGTTTGAACAGCTCCAAACACACAAATCCGATTTAACGTTCATGACATCACTCTATGCGACGTGTGACCCAATGCGCCAGAGCAGAGCGCCCCAGTCGAAGTGAGCAGCGGTAAAGAATAGAGCACATTGAAGAAATAGAAACAACAGTCCGTGGACAGAGGAGGAAACGTAATTCCTTATCGGTCGGTGGGTAGATAGCGCCTGTTGCAACTATACGATGTCGAACACTCCACGTGCTGGAGGACGGCTCCATTCTGACATCGTTGCGACAGCAACCTCTCAGATGGGTCAGCGACATAGCCCAGTCTGAACACGGCCACTTTTGAACACTTGCTCAAAATTATGGATAGTCAGCCTTAAAAATCGGATATAATAAGGAAAGAATTTTGATGCAAGGTTACCTGTAAAAGTAAAATCATGACGTGTCAGCTTTCAAATTCAATCTCCCACCCCCACTAAGGCCCGCCGTGCCCCGACTCAACCGAATGAGACTGAACTGCAAACCAAGTCCAGTCGCCGACTTCCTGCCACATACATACCAATGCGCTGCAATGGAAAAACTGTGACCCCTGATGTTATCGAGGGTACTCATTAGGCAGCCCCAGGGCTTCATCCGGCCGCCTATTTTTTGCCCCCGTCCTGTTATAACGCTTTACAAGATCAGACAAGATTGGGCGTTCACAGTGTAGTATAGACAGACACAAGCCGCTCTTCACACAGCTCACTGCACAGACAACCATCAATGTGTTAGGCTGAGGCGCACGATGTTGGAACCTGCCACGTGGTAGGCGTGCCCGAAGTGATTTACAGTATTCCCCAACACCCCCCTTTCACTGTGTTCTGGTTGGGTCAGCACATGTTGAACAGGACTTGTCTTCATCCCAACGATACACAGGCAGCCTGCAGAAAAGGCTCCAAAGTCAGTTATTGTGAAGGAAAATACGTTCATCTCCACAAATGTGGGTTGTTTGCAAATGTAATCACTTTATTTTTGTGACTATTTATCCTATCTTTGGGTTCACTTGCATAAGTTTATTTGGATTTTCTTTTCCTCACTCCCAAGTGTGAAGCCCCAATAGTTTCTTCTTTTTTGTCGTTCTCTGTGCTTATATTCAAAAAGAATAGCGTTCTTATCCCCCTCCTGATATATTTGAGACATGGGTCATGATTTGTTTTTGGGTACAGAGAATGAAGAGATTTTATTTGATATATTTCAGTATTAAAGCATGGGCTCACTGACCTCAATAAATGGACTTTTAACTCATTGAAAACATGTATTAGTGGACCTTTAGGATTTGCTTTTGAGTATCACCGACATAAATGGTACTGAACTTCACTGTCTTATTCTTGATTGATTCACAAACGACACGGATTGATTGCCAAGGAAGAAGTGGAATGCCCCGGATGCTTTAGCTGAATTGTATTGATACAAATACAGTAAACGGGTGAGAAATAAAGGAGAGGCCGTATAATTGTGAGGCTTTGTCTCTCTCGCTCTCTCTCTGTCTCTCTCTCTCTCTCATATATATATATATACAGTATACCAGTATGTGTGTGTAGTAAAAAATAATTCCATGTTAACTAATATGAAGTATTTATATTGTGAAACATTTTTTCGCCATATCACCCTGCCAATTGAGCACATTATTGTAAAACATTCATTCATTCATTCATCTTCCGAGCCGCTTGAACCTCATGTTGTCCGGGGGACACCCTGAATCGGTTGCCAACCAATCGCAGGGCACACAGAGACGAACAACCATTCGCACTCACACACACACCTAGGGACAATTCAGAGTGTTCAATCAGCCAGCCATGCATATTTTTGGAATGTGGGAGGAAACTGGAGTACCCGGAGAAAACCCACGCAGGCCCGGGGAGAACATGCAAACTCCACACAGGGAGGCCGGAGCTGGAATCGAACCCGGTACCTCTGCACTGTGAAGCAGCGGTAATGTAATCTATATATTTACCAGTTTATTTGACTTTTTCAGAGGTGCTTTGACTTCTTATTTAAGCTTAAATATTATGTGTTAAAATAAAATTATCTAAACCTTTTTACTCCGGGTCTTTTTTATGAATAGTAAAAAAGGAAAACAAATCAATAATTATCGATTGATCAATATGGAATACTTTTCAGTCTTTTTAAAAAAACAGTTCATGTTTATTGGTCTCGTGGTTTGGCTAATTTTCGTGGTCAGTGTTAGCACAGTTGTGACTCTTCTTTTTTTTAATACCACATAACAATATTTTTTGTATTCAATGTGGTATGTGTTTAATGTATTTGTATTGTTGAAAGAAAAGGGACATTCCCGTCAACTGTGTTGATACAGCTTGGTGGCGGACTTTTGGCTCTTGTTTGGATCTCACTTCAGACCTGGAAAATCGCATTTGTTCACGTGTTGCAGCGTGGCTTATTTGATTGACTGTTTAAACTGCAACATTGCGACATAGTTCACTTGTGAATCAAATTTCGAAAAAATAATTGTTGGGAGTCGTCCAACCATGAAAACTGCCAATAGTTGCAGAACCCGGCGAAATGCAAACCGGCTGCTTTCCTAATGTTGTGAGTTACATGAATATAATGTGTCATATTTGACGGTAGAAATTAAGAAGCGGAAATGACGTCTATTTGCGTTGTGACGTTATCTGTACGTCACGCTTTTGATCGGGATATCACCATTTATCACAACATGCATACATGATTAACTCTGTCCACTCATGTTTTCGAGTGGGTTGTTCTGAATTTTTCAGAAACAGGAATATTTACCCTAACCCTTTTGTGGAAAATAATCACACCATGACACATTGGCTGTGAGAGTGGAAGTCCATTTGTTTGCCGAACAGCACAGTTTATATATCTTCACAAGGGCCAACATAAGTATCAGATATAATGTACGGGGATAGCATTTTCGCTTACGGGGATAGCATTTACGCTAGAACAGACATTGGTCACCATTGAGCCAACAGCAACCACCCTTGAGCTGAACGTGTCTCGTACCAATCGTACCGTTGCTAAATGTCCTTGTCTAACTGGGCCCGTGTTGAACATAACTATAATTGTTTCTCCAATAACTGGAATATTGACTGCACGTAAACATAGTCAATGAGTCATTAAAATAATAATCACAGAGATGGGTACTGCAGCCATGCAGACTTTTAAAAGATTCTTTGCATATTCCGGAGATGCCGGAGATGTTCTTGAGGATTCCAAAGAACTTGATTCGAATCTAATTGAGAACCTTGTCATTGACAAACCTTGTAATTGACAAAAAATGTGCACATGAATCTCCAAAATGTTCATTAATAATGTCTGATTATTCCACAAACATGCTTCTAAAGGCTTAATCTACCCACCTTATCCCTGAGACCTGAGAAGAAAAAAAAAAGATGATTTCGCCAAACCAGAAGTTGCGCACCTATTTCACATGAAGGCTTATGGGGCATAGGAATAAGATGGATATGCTGATAGAAAAATGATGACCATTAAATGTGGAATTCGTCTTTTCGTCTCACAGTACATTCACATCGACTGTGTTACGTCTCGTTATAGGCGCGATTCACTGTCCACCTCTCAGACAGGATTTACTGGATAAGTGTCCCCCACACTTGTGCCACAATCCTTTTGGCCATCAAGCACTCAAAGACACATTTGAAGTGCTTCTGAACCCTCATGAACTTTGGGAATAGAAGGAGGAAAAACGTCTGCTGTACTCTGCACCCCACAGTACCCGCCTGCCCCAAGGTCTTTAATCAGACCCCCTATATCAACCCAGCTGGCATTGAACCATGATAATGCTTTTCTTTGATTAAAGTAAATAAGAACATTTGACTGTGCAATCAATAAGTACAGGCTTGAGCAATGAATTTCTGTAACATAAATCTTCCTGCTGCGTCCATGTGATGGAATCGTATCAGTTTCGGTTTTTTTGCTTATTAGTTTCGCCGTTACTCAAAACAGATGTCTGTTTACAGGTGATAGATGATCCAATTATAGGATATTTGTCAGTCATTTGGTATCTGCTCCGAGTTAAGGATTGAAGAGAATCTTAAGAGGCCACTGTAGTTCGGTACATGTTGACCTGACCTTTGTTTTCATGGCCAACCGGAGCAAAAAAAAAACAACAGCTCCGGTTGCTCCAACCGGCTGGATGCTACTGAGTGTCTTGCATCTAAGTAGCATCCAGCCACAGTTGCAGGATTATATGTTTCGGCTTGTCGTTACAGGTAATGCTCAACACTCATTTCATTTTGTCAAAACTAATCTGCTTGACTTCAAATGTCATCGCGCTACTGTCTCCCCAGGGTACCTTGCTGCCCATTTTGTTGACAGGCCTCAGATAATAGTCATACATGTCTAAACTGTAGCTGACCCCCACAACTCTTTCACAGCAAACCAATACACTTGCAGCTGAAAGTGTTCAGCCCTATCTTTCCCTTCTGTGGACAGTAGGTTCTTGCAGTCTCCCTCCTTCACTCCCTCTGTAATGTTCTGTTGTGCGAGCGTGTGTGTGTGTGTGTGTGTGTGTGTGTGTGTGTCTGTGTGTGTGTGTGTGTGACAGCTGCCTAATTGGGCATTCTCCCCTCGTTGTAGCGCCTACCCTCCTCTCTCTCCTCCTGGGCTGGGGCTGCTGACGAATGGCAGCGGATTACAGATGAGGACACTGTGACCTGCCTGACCTTGCTGCACAGCCGCGGGGGAGAAAGAGGCGGATGGGGAGGGGAGGGGGGAGCAGCAGAGCACAAGGGGGTGGGAAGACGGGGTGCGAGGACTGCAGAGGGGGCGGAGCCAGCGGGGGCGGGCTCTGTGCTCACAGGTGGGGGAGGAGGGTGGATCAGGTCAGCGGAGGACGAGGTCGCACAAAGGTGGGGGTGAGGATGGGAGGGGGTCTGCCAGGTGGCTGGGCTTGGTGGCTAGGTGGGTGGGTGATCAGACAAATGACAAGTGTGACATGACAGGATCGGCCCAGCCTCCTCTTCCCTTTCCCTCCCTCTGCCCATGTCAGGATGTCAAGGCCATGCGCCCCCAGCACTGCGGCATTTATGTGTGAATGTATTTGCAACTCCTCTGATCTTCTTCTTAAATGGAAAAAAAAAAATCAGAATGATGTGTTTTAAGCAGCTTCTGCACGACTTTTGGCTTGCCCATACTTTCACCCCGATCTCCGACACGGACAGTGATAGAGCGAACCGTTCATGTGATGAATTTCAATTTCAGTGTAGATATTTCCATGCCCTCACCCCGTTCTGCGAGACAGTCAAGGTTAGGTTGTGTCCCCTTGTTAAGAGCGATTAATGGCATTTGTTTTATACATAATGAACCATCCCCACGGATGCGTCGGGTGCTGTTGACTCACTCTCTCAATCAAACTGGACGCCATCGGTTTACCTCATATGCGCAAGTACGTGGTCGTCAATCCACAGTTGTCGATTTCAAATTTTGACTCGCGACATACTGCGGTTCACTGTGCGACATGTCTGATAACCGATGGGCTGCTCACGCTGAGTTCCATTTTGACCGGCTGAGTAAATTTAGATTTAATCTTCCTGTGTGTGTTCTTTTATAACCAGTGAATGCTCGCCTAATATTAGCTTACAAAGTTGACCTTGTGTGTTGCATTTTGCATGTGGGTGTTTCTAGGACCCTGGTGGCGCTCTTGTAGTTTTGTATTTTGACCCGTTCCAGGTGTATGTGTATGTAAAACCATTCACTGCCTAAATCAAGCTGCGCACACTCTTTTAATCCCATGCCCCAGTGCACGTAGGCTTGATTAGTGGCAGCAGTTATCTGTGCAGAAGACAGCTCGCCCTGCTTTAGCGTTTGGTCAGGTCTGGGGCACGTGGGTGCGGTGGGGGGCAAGTCATGAGAAAGGTGAAAGAGGGGGGGGAGCACATCGGATGAATAGTGAGAACAAGAGGGGAGGGTGCAAGCCTGATTAGTATTCCAAAGGGGCACTTTTGCCAGTAGAGCAAATTGATTACTGCACTTTACCTGTATCACCCTCCACTGCTAAGGATGACAAGGTACGGGAGCATGATGTGTGTCTTTACCTGCCAAGCAGAGTAGAATAGGAAATGTTAGCATTTGGCTCATGAAGCATTATTTTTACCTGTCCTCTAAGCACCTTTTGTTGTGATCATCATTGCGTGGTTTTCGGTCTCAGCTTAATCTCCTTTTCATTTCAACAAAAAAAAAAAAAAATTGTCTGACTGCAGTTGGGCGCTGGCCTTGTCTGCCACACTGTATGATTTAACACTCAATGACTGTTAAAGGGGAAAACACTCAATACCCGAAGTCCTTGGTGTTTATGTGGATATCCAGTTGAAGGTGTTCCTTGCTGTAAACCTCTGCTTATCCAGCTGTATTGTTGTGTTATGAAAAAGGAAACCGTGACCGACATGGTGATGAGCCCAGAATTTTCTTCCTAACGAATTGATAGTTATATTATTAAAATAAAAAAGATATATCATAAAAGACATTTTGTCAAACACAAATGACCGAGAACCCTCCAGTAGATAATGTGGATTATTATTTGGTGTAGTGTTCCACTGGTATTTTTTCTTTTTTTTTAACTCATAATTTTCTCCAACAACGATAACAATGGAGCTGTGGTTGACTAGCTGCTTTGATTCTTTCTCAGCACTGTCAGGTCTAATTCCTGGTGAATGTGATTCTATAGTTATTGGTCAAAGGCACCAGAAATCCAGAGTCTTCCATCATTCCATATTTAAATAAAAGGAGCAATACAAATATGAAATATAAATTATCATCTGCTCTCCTTTCAGTAGCTATTCTTAAGTGTGTTTGCTAAATTGGTCTCCATCCAGCACTGAAGGTTACAAAGAGGATATCCTGTATTTGACTTTCTGGCAGATTGTAGTCAAACCTGTTCATGTCTCCTTGCTGCAAACTGTACCACATTCTAAACTATATCAATCATTCGCTGGCCTGGAATGTAGATCACGGATTCTGAATTCCACGTTGTCCGTAATTTTATTATTTAATCTGTTGTCCTTTCTCGTAAATTACATTGTCTAATATTCCATATAGGGCTAAGAGGAACAGCCGATCAGGGGTTACACCTTTATTGCTGTAACAAAGTAAAGGACGAACTCAGTTTCTGCATCGGATGAATCTACTTATTTTGCCCCAAATAGGAAATATTGGACATTGACTTGTGTTTAGTCTGAAGGGCGTCTCCATGATAAACTCTCACGTAATCAAGTTGCCTTGTCCAAGGTTAATGATTGGCAAACACATTTTGTGTCACTATACTCAAAATCACTGTTTACTCATGAAAATGGCTAGTTTAGATTGCTTAAAGGTAAACTGTGAGGTCACAAGTAATGAAACAAAATACATTAACTGAAGGATGAAAAATGTGTTTTATAAAATTTCCCGAAATGAGATCCTGACGAGTGTCAAACCCAGAAGTGTGACATCACTTTAATAGCAAGGCTCACTATGGAAAGTGTACAAAGACAGTCGGGAATTTAGAAAGTGACGTTACAAATTTACCTAAGGGGATCCATGTGCTTGAAGAGTTCGAGGCGGTTGTTGGCAAGATGTACTTAGGACCACACATGTACGAGCCCTGATGCTCAGGATGCGGATATTGTTGTTCCTGAACGGCCGAACATGGAGTTGAGACGAAAGAAATTGGAAGAATGGTCAACTATATAGGCTGAATTGCAAAAACTAGCGTTATTGTTTGCAATTCGATGTTGTGCCGTGCTATAAATTGGGATAACCTACTTGATCCATGTATTCCCACAAGCACTGACAGCACAAATCATCTTTGGTTGGTGTCCTCCATTGTCATTGCTAAGGTGGTTATGTTGCGTTGTTGGCCACGCCACACATTATATCGGCAGCATTGTTAGTTGTTAACCATTCCAGAGGATGCCAACCATGCATTCATATAGTTGGAATGTTTTTGTACCGGATTACATCCATGTACAATTATAATACTTTGAATTGAATCTTTTCAGAAACATTATTCATTGATTAGCTTAATGGGGCAATCAACAATGGCTGACTGGTGATTCTGTAAGTGACGTCACTTGCCGGAGATTGCTGAACAAAAGCATTTTCTTTGTTAAGTGCGTTGCTATGGGTCCTAACTACGAACCTCGGTGGGTTGTGTTAAAAAAAAAGTCTTCTACATGTCTTTAACTCATTCACTCCCAAAGGTGTTTTTAAACATCTTTTCAGAGTAGGTCCAGAATTGGCTGGTACTGAATGAGTTAAAAGAACAACATTGTAAATTATACCCAGAATCCGAGACCTGTACAGTATGTAACACTCGTATTTCATCACCAAGCTGCAAACTTGCATTTAAATGTAGTTATTCCATTCGTTAATAATTTAGATTATGTTCCAGTGTCCGAAGAAATAGGGTATTCTTTCCTTGCTTTCAAAAGCTACTCGTGTGTGAGTAGTGGGTCGGGCATCGGGATCAGACGCAGCACTAATCTGATTGAAGTCTCCTGTTCATTGGCTTGGGTTCAGCTCCGCTTGGCCAGCTGGACCGTCACCGCTTGATACTTTATTGTTAAAGGTTACCAGTAATTGTTACATACCTGATTGGGTTAAATGTATCTATTTGAATTAATTTTCTTTAACTGGGATCGACGGTGTAGGACTTGTCTCTGTTGTGAAACTTGAACACATTTTTGGGGGGAATCATTTTACCAAACCTGTTTAGGCAACAGATACATACTCTATCATCACACAGAACAAAATCACTTAGTTGTTTTTTTTTTAAAGGTGAATATGTCAAAATATGTCCTCTGTCTTTTTTCCCCTGTCTTTTAGACCTCTTTGGCGCATCCCAAATTACTCAAGGAAAAAGGGGGAGGAAAAGAAGCAATACTCATAAAGACAGACATCTTGCTGACTCATGGCAAAAGGCCTCTTAAGGGCTGATGCCAAGGATATTATGAAAATGATTCATTAAAGGCCAAGGATTTTAGCTGGTTTTACCTTGCTCTCGGGGCAGCCTGGCAGTGGGACATTTGATCTCAATTGCAAAGTGGCCCATTTCCCTCCGACATCACTGCTGCATTCTGCATCAAAATGCCTCGCTCTGTCTTTAGGCGTGCTGGCTTTGGGGAAAGCGGCTCTTCTTATTTCTAGCTACGGTGTTTCCAAATGGAAAATTTGGGTTGGATCAGAAGGGAAATGAGCACCATTTTGGAAAGACGATGTAAGTAAAAGATAACCTCGGAGTCCAATTGGAATAAATCGCGTCGCGATTGATGGCAGCCACGGCTCATTAAGAAAGAATGTGTGCGTGTGTTTAATTGATGCACTAATTTGCAGCCACTCAGGAAATGGCCCTTGGGTGGGTCTTGCAAATGGCACACAAATATTTACTATAGATGCAAATGTTTTTGTAAGCATATCGTTCCAAACCGGTCAAGAGAAGCGGAGGGGTGTAATATATCACTACTTATGTGGGTCCCATTCAGATGACTCATCTGAATGCATCAATTGCCAAATCCTTACGCTCAAACTTAGTACGTTTCATACCGAGCAGTTCAGAGGAAGTTAAAAAAATAATAATTTACAAACTTACCTTAAGGGCGGCCTGGTGGTACAGTGGTTCGCGCATCGACCTCACAGTGCAGAGGACGTGGGTTCGATCCCGCCTCTGGCCTCCCTGGGGGTATTTTGCTCGTTCGTCCCGGGCCTGCGTGGGTTTTCTCCGGGTACTCCGGTTTCCTCCCACATTCCAAAAACAGGCATAGCAGGCTGATTCAACACTCTAAATTGTCCCTAGGTGTGATTGTGAGTGCGAATGGTTGTTCGTCTGTGTTTGCCCTGCCATTGGCTAGCAACCGATTCAGGGTGTCCCCCGCCTACTGCCCGAAGACGGCTGGGATAGGCTCCAGCACGCCCCGCGAACCTTGTGAGGATGAAGCGGTTCAGAAAATGGATGGATGGATGAAATCTACCTACTTGTATACACACAATCAACAATTTTTGTTGAGTTTGTATTAATTTATGTGGGGTTCAATCATTGGTTTCTGTGTCCACAGAATGTATATGCATTCGGTCATCTAATTTATCATTTGATGTCATGCTGCATGTGTTTGCTGTGCGCTGAGAGGGTGGGAGCAGTGCGCAATCGCTCATGCGCGCAGAGAAGAGCGAACATCGCTCAGAAGCAGGGATACACAATATTGGAAAAATATGGCGATGCGAAATGGGTGTTAATATCAAATCGATGTTATTACGATATTTACTATATCTGTAATAAATTTGTAATCATCCAATGATTTTTTTTTTCATGTGGCGAATTAAGCAGGCTCAATTTATTCATAATATATGGTAATCTATCCGTTCTCAGAAACCACTTAATTCTCACAAAGCACGCTGGAACTCCTTCCCTAGATACTGTTCTCCTCTTGAATGGTGACATGCTTGTAAGGTTTCATCTGATTGGTCAAAGCAAATAAATAGAACACACAATTTGATATGACAGCATTCATTTAGCTCACGGCCCGATCAAAAGTGCGCTCTAGTTTTCATTGCATTGCCATGCATTTACCTGTGGTTGAATTGCTGTGCTGTTTTGTCCTGATTGACCTTTGTTACATAAACATTTACCTCTCCAAGCTCTCCTGCTGTTTGATGCCAAGGTATTCTCTTGTTTACCCCATACCCCCCTCTCAAGGTGAACAAGAGCTTTTCATTCCATTTCTCTGAGGTGCGCTCCACTCTTTGAAGAACTGCATTTGGTCAAGCAGCTTCTGTTTTGCCTTATTTAATCATGCCATGCCATATTGAATTTGCAAACAGCGGTCACACTGCATGTGTAAGTTGGCTACGTTGTTGTGTGAGCAGCAGGGATGGGCGGCAGATTACATGATATATTGGTGTTCAGGCATCGCCTCTCCTTTTAAAATTCCTTTAACCTTGACTTCCCTGAACAACAGGGAGAACACATCTGCCAGGCTGGTGTCAGACATTAGTACACACTGCTCGGGCAGCATTGTCACTTTTTATTAACGCCGAGAGCTTTTTGTATGGACACCAGCTGTTGTATGAAGTGTAAAAGCCTTCGTCACATAAATGACCTTGACTTTAAAGACTTTACTTCAGCTTCCCCCGTTATAAATTCCTATGTTTGGTCTCATACATTTTCAACGGATTATTGTTCATGACAAGGAAGGTCATTGAGGAACTTGTATTTTGAGATAAAAGGGCAGACTGCATAGGCAAGTATGTTCATGTGGAGGTCATGCGAAGGGGGGGAGTGAAGGTCACATTCTTAGATCTGTAATCTGTGCCTCCGTGTCAAATTTTCATGAGGGTGTCTCGTGTTTGGAAGCAGCCAAAGGCTCTCTGACCTTTACTGTTCAACAGCTCTTGTATCAGAAGAAAGAAAAGAATATAGTTGAGTTGGTGAATCTTTTAGCCCTGCCCATCACCGTGCTTGTCCTGTCACATTTATGTGGCAGAGAGTAGGCATTAAAAAAAAAAAATCGAAGTGTGCCTTTTCTATCATTGGTTGACACTTTCAAGGATAATGTATAATCACCCTTGAACTGTAGAGCATTTGTTGGCGCTAAGGTGTCCCATGGTCGGGGGAAAAGATGGAAGTCAGGTGCCATGACCAAAGGGGTGACATGTTAACAGATGTGGAAGGTCATTTTCAATGCATACACCAGGGGAGATCATATAATTCTAACACACGCATCACACAGAATGAGAGAGTAAATGGAGAGGCAATATGCTTTAGAAGCCGAGTCCAGTGTATGTATGACAACTGAGCGTTGTCACTGAAGAACTTTTATTTATACATTATGAGCAACACTGGATGCAGTAGCTAGCTCCGTGTTCCTGTTCTACTGTATCTTATTGCATTTAAAGTCGCCTAGGAACAAATCCAGACAAGGGGAACTGCAGTTGGCAAGGTCATAGTATTTCTCCCCTGTTGAAATAAGACAATGAGTCATGATATTCAAACTCCCTTCCATCTAAGTTGAAAAGACATGAGCGTACAGGTTTGTTGAGGAGCTCAAAGGGTTGGTTTCGGAGGCATTCTATTGAAATTGTGTTAAACTCGCTGGCAGGAAAATAGCCTTAATCCTGTGTATCTAAGCAGCATGACAGCAGACGTCAGATGGCCCAGTATGACCAGGTTGGCGTTTGTTGTTGTCAGATTTAGGTCGACAGCTTAAAGATGGCCTTTATCAGTAATTGATGCCAGCGCTCAGTCTTATTTATTTACCTTTTGTTCTTTATATATTACACATTGCACCATTGATTATGGGTATGTGTTTCAAAGAGGTCTAAAAATGGCTAACCAGACTGTTTTGTTAGTGCTACTCAGACTCATTTGCTCCCAACTGCAATCCAAGTTCTAAACTAAGCAAATTTTTAAGGGAGAGTTAAAAGGACAACTTTGTTAACCTTTACTGTCATGACAACCCGTGTTTGCTGGGGTGGATTTCAACCTGATGAAAAAGTCACCACGTTATTGTTTTGACCCTTGCACGAATTCTCTGTTAAGTATTTAGACTGGCAACTGCATAACCTTTGGTCATGAACACGGACCGCTGTCCGGTCATGTGACCAACTATGTTGGTCCACTCAGCAGGCACCTAAGGTGAGGACAGCTGAAGCGAGGTGGATATTCTGTATTAATTAACCTTTATGGGAAAGTGGCCACGACTGTTGGAGGTGTTCTGTATCCATGGAAACCATGCCGAGGGAGGTTCAGTGATGAGTTCACCCAGGGCTGTGCAACTGACACCGTCGTAGTAACTGGCACATTGCACATCCAGTGTCACCGCCGCTGTTCAACTAACAGTGGTGTGGTGTCACGGACACAAATAATCCACCTTGAACCTTCGGTGTCCACAAGTATCACATCATGTCAGTTTGTTTCGCTATTGTTTACTGATATAAACCCCAATATGTGATTACAGATAAATACAGGTTCTTGCCCGCAACATTCTGTGGTGCTGGAGTATCTATGTGCATTTCATCGTTTTCACCAAAATTCTAACTTTTAATTGTAGAGTCATAGGAAGTACCCTAATACAGGTACTAAAATGATACCACAGCAACATCAAATTTAATCCCGTTAAAATTAATTTAAATTAATGCCAATAAAAACACGCTAAACTGACAGCTCTAATATATATATATATATATATATATATATATATATATATATATATGAACATAATGCAAGTGGGTGAGTGAGCGGATGGATCGAGGGTTGCATCTTGTGAGATGCTGCTCATGTACCGAAGGAGCAGGATGTGGTGTGGGGGAGTAATCCACTGAAATGACAAGCTGCATGAAAAAAATATTCACAGCTCTTACAGGGCACTTCTATTTTTTCTTGGGAAAAAAAATCGCTCAGAGGGGCTTATGTGTCAAGACCTGTTTTCAGGGTAGCAGACTTGAATTTTCAATTTGGATCCAATCAGAACTAATCTACATTTATCATCCACTGGGTAACTGTGGCATTGGGGCACTCTTTTAAATAGGAATGGAATGTTTCCTCCACCTTCACAGAACTAATCTACATTTATCATCCATTGGGTAACTGGTGTCGGCGATGGTGGCGGTGGGGCAGTGAGTCGGAAATGTTGCTAAGTAACAACGGTGGCAGACAAGGTGGTGAAATGAATGTGATGTAGCGGAGTGCCAATTCCAGCCTTTAACCGCTTCCTCCTTTTCTTTGTCTCTCTCCATCTCTTTTAGGTCCCCCACGTGAGATGTGCAAAGATTTACCACTGACAACCAGGGCCATGGAATGCGAAGACATCTTTTCAGCAATATTCCTCTCACTGCTCATGTTCTTCATCGAAACATAGAAGAAGACATTCTGACAACCTACGGTGTTAAAGGCCCACAGTATTGCCTGGATTTTCTTGAAACATGGTTGGTGTTTCTCCGCAGTGTTGACTTGTGGCCACATTTTTTTGGTACTTGAGAAGTACATGGCACTGTCGACCTGATGATTTAGTTGACATTTGTTTCCTTGTAGCGCTGCTGAACCATACAAGGGGATCCTAGAATTGAACATGACTCATGGGGAGGAGCCTGGCCCTGAGACACACAAGGATTCAGCTGTTTTAACTTATCTGGAAGGTTTACTGATGCATCCAGTGGTGACCGGGCCTGGGGCCACAGCAAGCAGGAGGTCTGAGGCTGCCCACAGCAACCAAGATCAGGGAGACAAGGTGGGCGGTCCATTTCAGCTACCTACTCATGGCCCCACAGTTCCAAAGGCTGGAAACAGTGGACCGACCATGGGTGCTTCACAGCACTTGAAGAAGGCCCGCCTCTTGCGCTCCGGGGCCTGGAATGATCCAGGGAACCAGTGTTTGAGTTCGCCACCAGTCCATCTTAATGGACAAGCGGGAGGCCTGCAAAATGGGTCACAGGAGGATTCTCCTCATGGCGGGGAGAGTACTCTTTTGGCTTCCCTGCTTCAGTCCTTCAGCTCACGACTTCAGAATGTGGCAATGTCTCAGCACTCAAGCAAGCCGCCGAGTGAGTGTTCCTCTCCTTCCACTGCGCCACCTGCAGATAAAGAGCCACTGCCTGTGTATGGGACAGCCTCAAGCCGCTTGAAGGGCTTAATGAGAAAGAGCAAACTTCAAAACCACAGTAACACCCCTTACAGTCGTCGGGGACACAGTCATGACAGACCACCAGAATCACCCCGGGCAGCACACAGCGCCACACCCCCTTCGGCCACTACGGCTTCTGAATCAGTATCATGTGCAGACCGATTGAAAGCTGTCGCCAACATGGTGAAAATACGTTCCAGTCCAGCACCTTCACCCAAGCCCAGTGTTGCATGTAGTCAGTTAGCCCTACTGTTGTCCAGTGAAGCTCATCTCCAGCAATACTCCAGAGAGCATGCTCTCAAAGCCCAGCTCTCGGGAAGGTCTGCCAGTGAAAGACTTGCCGCCATGGCAAACCAGCAACATGGCCTTGAGAAAAGGCCTCAGAGTGTGGGCAGGACTTTGCCAGAGACTCCAGACACATTAAGTTGTTTAACAACCCAAAATGGAGTGACAACGACAAACACGCGAACAGCAACACTCCCTCGGCTGGCCTTGTCCAGTCCACAGAGCCCCCCTTTGCTGTGTGGGCACACCCATAGTTCCTCACCCACTCCTCCGCATACTCCGAGCCACTTTCACAGCCAATCCTCTCGGGAAAAGCGAGGCTTTGACTCACGACCAACTCGCCCCCCTCAAACATGCAGCAGTTTGCTGTTGCTGCTGCTCAACAACCACAACAACCAGAAGAAACTGACAAAAAACGGACACCTGGAGGATAGCTGTAGTGTTCTACCACCAAGCGCCTCATCTTCAGTCACATCGGATAGTGAATGTTCCACCCATGAGAAAAGCCTGACCAAGGACAGCAGTGATGCAGAGACTTCCTACTCGAGCTGCTCGCCAATGGATCTTTCGATGAGAAACTGGGCCAAAAAACAAGATACGGGGCCAAAACCTTCCACCCCGTGTTCCTCTTCTGCCCCATTCTCCCCCTTTACACACATTGTATCCAATTTCACCACGACTGTTTCCTCCAGTGCAACAATATTAACTTGTCATTCTTCTGCTCCACCCACTAATGCAGTCTATTCACCGCTGCCCGCTGTTGTCTCTTCTGCCTCCACATCTATTTCTTCATATTCCTCCTCCTCTGCCTCAACCTCCTCCTTGGACAAACTCACAGAATCTATATTAAAAAAGTGGAAGCCTGAGCCATCAGGTTCAAACATGGCGAAGAGCAGAGAGCATGAAAGTAGCCCAGACCTAAAGTCCCAATCTAATGTAACACTAATGCAACTTCTGCTCGAGCGCAGAAACAACAATATAGTAACTAAGCACACAGATGAGGATTTGCCACTTGATATAACTATGGCTACCATGTCTCAAAGTCAACCTAACCTTGTGTCCTGGGATGAGCCCAGGACGAAAAGCCCAATCGATAAGCCTGGAGCCCCAAATCAGCCTACGTGCTCCCTTAGTAGAAACCCATGCGCTACATTGTCCCCACACCCTCCCTCTCCCCAGGTCCAGTCAAGCCCATTGGATTTGTGCAAGTCGAAAGCCTTCCCTGCTGGGAAGGATTCAGAGCCCGCCTTCAGTGCCAGTAAACTGTTACAAAATCTGGCTCAATCTGGAATAGCTTCATCCTCCCCACCAATCCTATCTGGCAAAGGATTGAGTCAGGAGCTTGATAACAGCAGGCCCTTATCCTTATTGGAAAGACTCAATGCTCCAATCAACAGGAGTACCACCTCCACCCCGCTCTCTGACATACCTGTGGGAGGTGGCACTGCTTTAAATACAAAAGAAACATTTCCTCCACCTTCACAGATCGAGAATCTTTTGGAGAGGCGCACAGTGTTGCAGCTTCTTCTAGGGGCAGGCTCAACTGCGGCTTCTGTCAGCCGCAAAGAAAGGCCTGAAGGGAGCGGCAGGAGGAGTGCAGAGTTGGAAGGGGGGAGTTATGAGAGGAGCCCCAGTGTTTCAAACATCTTTGAATGCGCTGACGTGCCCGCTGAAGATGTTAGAGTCAAAACGGAGGAAGGAGTGGGGCCATCCGCCGCCATTTCTGAAGACATAATCAACAGAAATAGGTGGACCAACTTTGAAAAACATTGCCCCCTGTCAGATATGGACTTAAAAACAGAACATCGACCGGCTGAGGTTATCGCAAAATATGGTCTGCTTAGTCAGCTGCTTAAACATCAGACAGCGACATACTATACGAGTGCTGTTTCACAGACTGAGTCGCAAACCAGACAGGTGAAAGGGGAAAAGAGAGAGTATCCCAGCCCCAGTCTGAAGAAGAGACGTTTGTGTTCTGATCAAACTTTGGACAATACCAAGTCGCCAAGAGCATTTCAGAGGGGTGACACAAACATTTTTACCACTCTGGGTGCTCAGGTGACGCCCGACAAGCAGAAGCATCTGAAAGACGAGGAGTTTTTAGCCAGGACACCACCGAGAGAAACTTGTACCAGAGAGAGTCGTGGATTTAATGTGCTCAAACAGCTGCTGCTCTCTGACAACTGCCTGAAAGAGTTGCCTCAGCAGCACCGTGGCTCATCCAGCCCTTCCATCCTGCAGGCCAACGGCAAGGCTAACGGTAACATCCTCAGTCAACCTGCCCCTCACCACAGCTTCCTGCACCTGCCCAGCTGGCACCCTCACGGTCCGCTCAACTCGGGGGTTTCGAGTCACGTCAGAACACTGCCCACCCCTCCTGCAAGCGATAGCCTTATTCGCAACACCCGCGGTCATCATCCGGCGCCATGGCAAGGTACACACAAAAGAGACCCGCCGAATCTTGTCAAACAGGAGCCAGAGAGCCCCGTTCAATGGAATAGTCAGGAGAGCGATGCGGGCTGTGACTCAAACCCGGAATCTCCTCGGCTGTCACGTTCCAACCCTATCTTGTATTACATGTTGCAAAAGGGCAGCGTTCAACTAAGAAAGGAGGTAAAGAATCAGGCTGAAGCGCCGCAGTCCGTTGTGAAAATTAAAGAAGAGCCAATCAGTGACATGCATGCCTATGAACAAAGCTCCAGCCCACAATCAGCAACCAACCACAATGACAAGCACAGCCAGGACAACCAGAGGCTGACTCAGTCATCTGAATAGAAGTTGGATTATCAAATATAACATGAGTCTTTTTGTGTGTGTGTGTGTGTTTTTTCTTTTCAACTGCTTGCCAAATTAGTTGTGAGAGAGACACAAATGTGAAGGGGAAAAAAACGCGCTCGTTCAAATTCATTCATTCATTTTCCGTACTGCTTGATCCTCACGAGGGTTGCGGGGGGTGCTGGAGCCTATCCCAGCTGTCTCCGGGCAGTAGGCGGGGGACACCCTGAATCGGTTGCCAGCCAATCGCAGGGCACACAGAAACAACTATTCGCACTCACACTCACACCTAGGGACAATTTAGAGTGTTCAATCAGCCTGCCACGCATGTTTTTGGAATGTGGGAGGAAACCGGAGCACCCGGAGAAAACCCACGCAGGCCCGGGGAGAACATGCAAACTCCACACAGGGAGGCCGGAGCTGGAATCGAACCCGGTACCTCTGCACTGTGAAGCCGACGTGCTAATCACTGGGCTACCGGGCCGCCCTCTCGTTCAAATTGCACACTTCAAATCGTTCAGTATGACAAACAAGATCTATATTTGGCTAAATATACAACTGAAGCAACCAAAATTAATAACTCACCACTGATGCTCAGGCCCTTTCTATTTTTATTTTTTTCTATTTTCTCCGCCCCCTTCCATTACCTTGGAGTTCGCTACAATTTTTAAGTTATGCTTCGTATTTTATAGTAAAACAAAATACTGAATTCATTTGATTCTTTAACATATCGCCTTGCAATGTCTTAATTGTTTCCTTCCATTTAAATAAAAAATGATGGTTCCAAAAAATGGTAGCACTCAGTTCAGTTGTATTTATTTTCTCCTCCCCAGCAGTTTGAGCTAAACCAATATTCACACTGTAGCTGATCCAGCCTTGTTGAACGTTAACTCAAGGCTCAACGTGTATTATAATTGACTGTGGGATTTTGCCGACAGAAATTTTTGTGCTTTTTTAAATTTTTTTTAACTTTTTCGACAGTGCAAATTCAGGGACGTGTGTTAGCGGATTGTGTAATTTTTAGTAAACTGGCACCACGGCGCATGTGTGGGTTTTCTGCAATATCTGAAAAGCGAAGCTTGCCACTGCATTTGAAACACGCACCATTTCTATTTGTGCACAAAGTTTGAATATGAAGCACATTGGCTTTTCCTCCTAATTTCTTCTCAAGGAGCACCCAGAGTTTGCACTATTGAAGCCAAATCCTCCTTGTCCTTTACAAAATAGTTAAATGGCATGTGATTTAAAAAAAATGTCAGTATTGTTACCTGTCGAGAATTTGACAGTTTGTGATTTCCCCCCTCCATTTCTTGACTGTTGTGTGTTTCCGTGGTCATCTCTTGATTCATAAAAATGTCCAAAAGAATTGCATGATAATGAAGAGAAGACCACAGGTTGTTTTCAAATGACCTATCCCCTTGATTCCTTTCATTTGTCATTTGACACGCCAGCTTTCTCCACGTTGTCGCGTGATTTTTTTTTTTTTTTTTGTGGAAACATTCATACTGTTATGTCTCTTCCGTTCTTGATACGATTTCACAACGGTTCAATGTATTTGTGTAAATAGTACTTTCGGGATGAAAGATGACTATTTTGTAATGTTTAAGCAAAGATATTACCCTAGTTTTTATTGCTCTGATATGTAAATACGAATTATATGCGTACCGGTGTACATACAAAGGAAGAGGATGTTAAGCCCTTTTTTTTCCCTTTTGATTTTTTTTGGGGGGTGGGGGATGGGGGGTGGGGGGCTGTATGGATTGTTCTTTGCATGTGTCTATGTGGTAAATGATAATCTATTCTGCGCTGTGTTGTGTAATGTATGACTCTCCTCACTGCTGCCTGTTGCATGCAGACGCATGGGAACTACCTGTGTATCCCCATTGGTGATGGGGGGGAAATGTTAAGTCTTAAAAATAGGTTTCTTCTTATTATTTTTTTTAATCACCGAGAGTTTCTTTGAGAAGATGCGGTCTTTAAATAACCACAGACTGTTCAACAAAGTCAAAGAAAAAAAATATGTGAAGAATATAAACGTGCATTGAATATTTTTGTGGTTTTTCTTTTCTTTTTTTTCTGTTACTGGTTAACAAAGCTCTGTGGAAGGACTTTTGTGAAGAATTGACGTACAATCATCGATTTGCATTGTGCATCTCAGAATTTGTAGCTGCAAATACAAAAAAAAAGGTTGGTTCATTTTTTTTCATGTGAAGACCTGAAACCTTTTTTTTGTTTTCATTTTTGGGTGTTCATTTGCACTGATATCTCTGAAAATAAAGTTCTAAAATGCATGACCTTAGTTGAATGTCTTCCACTTTTTCTACTTTGCCTTTTAGAAACTGCCTTGTTTCAAGTTCAAGGGGTGTCTTGTTTAGGGAGAGGCATAAGTGATTAACTGAACATTAAAAATAGCAAGACTTGGCTGCAAATGTGGCATGCTGTTCATTCACGGTCAGCTAGCTCGCATCAACTAAGCCCCAAACCCGGGCTCGATGCAATGCTGGTATTGAAACAGGAATTAATATTCTATTTGGAATGTATATTTGAAAGCATTGATAAAATGTGGGGTAACCTTGCAATTGAAGACTAAACGAGCCATTACCATGTGTGAATGTTTGTCTACTCCGTGTGCTTATGATTGGATGGCGATCAGTCCAGGGTGTAAATCTTCCCCTGTCTGAGATGGAAAATGTACATGAGTGTGGAAAAAGCCCATCATAGCTCTCAAATGGTCGTACGTCCCAATGAGAAAGGAGGAAAGATAATACGTAGATGGTGCGAACACAAACGAGCTGTGATAAATGGAGGAGTTCGGAATGCGCCTTGTTCACTTTAGCTGACAAAAGCTAACACCCGTGGAGGCAAACTTTACATTTTGTAAAAAATTCACTTCCGGCATTTCCACGTTGGCACAGTTTTCACCACCCACGGACATGCTCAGTCTCTTCCAATTACCCGTAGTTGTTTTCTATCCACTGTTCATAAACACGATTTATAGTAACTATGTCCTTATTTGGTGAGCTGCAGCTGAGCTCAGCTGACTCTGATTCACACATTCACAATGTTAAGTCTTTAAAGAACCTAAAATGGCTGTGTTTGAAATGTGGGAGTTATCCAGAGATAACCCCATGCAAGTCTGGGTGAATCTTGAATAATTAGTAAACGATGCACAAAACTGTACAGTGTAAAGCCTAAAAAAAATTCAGTCTTCATAATTGACAACTTTTTGCTTTACTTTTTGTGTTGTTTTAGAAATAGTCAAGATTTGCAGATGCTGTCTGAAAGGTTTTTTGTCACTGTAGCACAGGGATGTCCATAAACGTTACTGAGTGCCACAATCAGAAAAATGGAGGGAAGAGGCGATGTCACCTTGTTGGTGAAACGTGCAGTAAAACATTTAAAGAAAAGTTTGGTGGAACCATGATTAGAATTTGGCATGATATATCGTACCAATTAAGCTGTGTATTTTTACATGTTAACTTTTTAGAACTGATTATTAAGGGGTAATTTGAATCACGATCTTGTAGCAGGGGCGATTGCAGGGTCAGAGGTGATGCTAAGCTCCCGGCCAGGCAAGGTAGATGCTATAATTTGGTACATTTTAACACAGTTTTCTTCCCATACTTAGGAAAAACCCTTCTTGATCAAGTGTATTCAATCAGTTGGCTTGTCAATTGCACCTTGGCTTCAATATTAACTTACGCACAAGACGTAACGGCGAGCCTCTCCCATTCCAATTCAAACAACACAAAGTGGTACCAACATGTCCTAGCTCGGGAAAAAAATGTCAGCGACTTAACAAGAAACACTTGAGCTACAATTAAATTCAGTGTTGATAAAAAACCTTGTCCTTTTTTTGTGGCAGGCCGAAACCAAACTGATGTAAGAACATAGGACCGAGTTATGTTAATATGCTTCTCTAGCTTGTTTTAAAATAACACATTAAAAACATTTAAGTCAATTACATTTTAGAGGGGCTGGGATTCATTTTCGTGGTGCTTGAGCAGCCCCCCATAATGAGCTCCAAACGCCCACACCTTGTAACATAAAATTGGAAAACAAAGTTTAAGCTTTTATTTTTATTTTTATGTGGCCTTACATTTATAAAAAAAGAAATCTACAAATAGTTTGTTGCATACACATGTTGTAAAGTCATTATTTGAATGTGCGGCGGGCCACAAACGGACCCCGGCTCGTACTTTGGATATGATGCACATTGCATGTCAATGTGACTCTGGCGTCCACAATTAAGATTATTATCTCAAAGGATATCTTAAGTCAAGCAGCAACTGTGACACCAAAAGCCGTGTGTCTTCATTCAAGTAAAGTGAGAGGATGTCCTGTATTCGCTCCCAAAACAACCGACTCCTGAATTGGCTGCTGCCCGCTAGCACTGAATGTTAACAAAGGCAGGAAAGACAACTGGAGGGAGGGAGGGAGGACACGTGGAGGTCACCACGTCTACGATGAAAGCCCAAGGATCTCCAGCACATAACCGCTTTTACTTCTTGCCCAAAATAAACATAATTGTGAAGTAAATGTGTGATTAATTGTTTTGGGTTGTGGAGATTGTCATACATGCTGTGCTAGGATACTTGACAAAGCGTGTTTCACACGAGACCTTTTCACGGTGGTGTTCGAGCTATTTGGTTTGAATATATGCAATGAGCAAAAAAAAAAAAGAAAAAAAACCGGCTTGTCTGCAGTGCACTTCTGGGACAAAAAAAAAATCCCAGCACCCTTCAGCCTTGACTTCTTTTTTTTCTTTTTCTTAAAATGTAATCCTCCCCATGACTGACTGCACTCTTTAAACTCCCAGTCACCCTTCTCCTCTGTGAACTTCTCCATTTCAAGATTCTTATCAAGCCTGAACCACTAGTAACCTCTTGATTTCCTCTAATTGCTGAAGCGGCGGCAAACATAAAGGAGGGAGTCACAAGTTTAACCCGAGGTCAATGTGTAAAACTTGACAATTGACTGTTTGTCTGTGTGCACTGTTGCCTCGGTTCCCTGACCTCAGTTTGTGGCCAAAAGACCAGCACGCAGCATGTGCATATGTAGATTCCACCTCTCTCTCTCACACACACACACACACACACACACACAAATGTGTACCAGAACAACAACAGACAGTTTATTCAGATTAATTTAGTGCATGTATCAAACAACATTGTCTTCCTTTGTTCAGTCTCTTAAGAAGACATTTAGCTTGGCGGACCTGTGCTAGCCAAAATTGCTACAGTGGCGAGTGAGGTCGCGAGCTCACAGGTGTCCTGATCTCACTCCCTGTGTCAATATGAACTTTGAACCTCACATGTTATATAAAATGCTTTTGAAGGTTTGTTTACTTCATTTTACATATAAAAGGTGTCTTAACATCATTTATGCACACACACACACATAAACAGTCAAGATTGTTGGGGTCTAAAGGTTGCCTGAACATATTCTGTAAATGAAAACACAATATACATGCACACCTGCGTATTGAAATGCCTGCAAACCTCTCACATGAACACTTTGAGACAGTAATTCATGCCCTTTACTTTGGAGTCAGCCAGTCCTCCATTAAGCGCCTTCAGCTGGTCCAGAATGCCGCTGCTCGCCTCTTGACTGGTACTCGTAAGAGAGAGCACATAAGTCATACTCTGGCATCCCTTCACTGGCTCCCCATTCATTTTAGTGTTATTTTCAAGATCCTCCTCTTTGTTTTCAAATCTCTGAATAATGTTGCGCGCCACCTTACCTCTCTGAGCTCATCCGCCCCTACACACCGGCGCCTCAGGTCTGTGGATCAGACTTTGTTAGAAGTACCAAGAACTAAACTGAGGCTCAGGGGGGATTGAGCCTTTTCTGTTGCTGGTCACTCTCTCTGGAATGACATCCCACTGAACATTCGGCAAGCCTCCTCGTTGCCCATCTTCAAAACATTCCTCAAACTCACTTGTATTCTTTGGCATTCGACTCAGCATGACTTAGATTTGTTCTTGGTTTTACTGTTTGGTGCTTTCTACCGCCTTTATTACCGATTTCTTTTACTGTTTATTGTATATGTTAAATTGCTCCATGTACAGGACTTTGTATGCAGTGATGGCTGTTTAAAAGTGCTCTATAAATACAGTTGACTTGACTTGACAAACTACGATCATAAAATGTACATATAGTATTTTTAGCCCCTTGACTGGCTACCTGTTTTGAAACATACAACAATTCAACTTTTGATTGGATATATACCGTTTTCTCACCATGCTGGAAATGAAATGTTTAGATCAGTGGTCACCAACATGGTGCCCGCAGGCACCAGGTAGCCCGTGAAGACCACTTGAGTAGCCCGCCAGTGCCTGGACATTGTGATTTGCTAGTAGAAATTATGATTTAAAAATGCAAACATTGGCAGTACTGTGAGACATTTCGAAACACGATCAAAGTCTGACAATTTAAATCATCAAGTATTAAAAATAACACATCCTCATATTATTGAAGGTATTTTGGACAAATATGTTATTTCAGACGTGTATCAATTTGGTAGCCCTTCACACAATCGGTACACATGAAGTTGCTCTCACCCTCAAAAATGTTGGTGACACCTGGTTTAGATGAATGAACAATTATTTTAAAAATCGATTAGTAGTAGATTTTGATCCCTTTATCCCAAAAGAAGGACATTAATTCAAAATGACAGGACAGAAAATGCACCAACAAAAATTGATTATGATTCAGTAACGGGTTTGATTTGTATCGTTGATTTGTTGTTTAGTTTTCCAAAGAGAAAGCAGATGTTTGAAGTTGTCTTCTTTTGAAAAAAATAAATGAATCAACAAATACGTACGGTAATCACTCTACTTTCATGGAGGGATTACAGAAATTCGAGAAAATTTACCGCTGATCGACTGAAATTCTGAGATTTGGGTAGTTTTAAATGAAGGTATGTAAACGTTTAATTGCTTCTCAAAATAATGATAGATTCACTTGATAGTCAATTAGATGTCAAATTATCATTGCAACTGGAAATTATATACAGTAGCTGTGTTGCGATCGATTCAATGCGCTGAGAAAGAAATGATCCAGATGAATGACGATAGTGACAAGCACATAATATTACAACTTTAAGACAAACTATATATACAATGTTAAGTGCTTAATAATATATAGTAACATGTGCAATGCTCTCAATTTTGTTTTCATTACAATACTTCAATAAAATAATGCATTTTAATTTTTATGTGGCATTGAACATGGCATTTCAATTGTCTCATCTTTGCTGAATGGCAGGTGCGAATCATGCTCTTTGACTTATCATAGCAGCGCTTTGAGCTTTAAGTATTTTATATCCTATTTTATACACGCTTTCACATTAAGTCATGTTGTTGGAATCATTTTGAAATAACTTGAAACACACTTGATATAACTTTTAAAACTTGTTCAAATTGTTTGAAATGGAACCGTTGTCCTGCTGTGCCTGGATGAGTATTCAAACACGAGCTGTACTTAAAAGTCAGACAACAGTGAAAGAGGTTAAACCACACCTGGGGAAACCCTGACTCTGAAAAAAGAGGTCAAACGGGTTTATTTTTCCAACTTTTTTTTTGTCAGTTCCCATGATGGGGGGGGCTTAGCTTTTGAAGATGTACCTCTTTGTGAAGTCTGTTCCTTCTCTCCAGGGTCAGAACCTTTTTTTTTTTTTTGCCACAGCTCCTTGACCTGACCGGGGCGGTCCTGTTTCCGGGGACAGGATCAACTGTTGGCTTGCAGCTGTGTGACCTCCCCGCGCTCACTTGCTCCCTTCACTTCTTTCAACATTGTCTATGGGGAAAAAAATGACGAGGAAGAGCACAGATGAAATCTTTAGTGAATGCTATCGCTTTTTGCTTGCTGCTTCTTTGGAGTTAAAACACATAACATGGTCATTAGCAATAAATGTGCAGTATTTAGTAATGGGCAGGGGTGGAGTCTCACACACAAAAAAATCAGTCAAGGAAAACCAACACTATAATATTTCACTTCCATATATTTATAACTTATAATTACTTAGACTTGAAAGCACAGTGTCAAATTCAAGGCCCGGGTGCCAGGGCTGGCCTGCTGCATATTTTTATGTGGCCCACGAAAGCAAATCAAACATGTAAACTATTATGATGCGTGCTAAAATCTGGACCAAATTTTCAAATTCTCATATGGAATAAATAAGGCGGGAGTGGTTAGCACATCGACCTCAGAGTGCAGAGGTCATGGGTTCGATCCCGGCTCCTGCCTTCCTGTGTGGAGTTTGCATGTTCTTCCCGTGCCTGCGTGGGGTTTCTCCAGGTATTGTTCTTAGGTGTGAGTGTGGGCCCGGATGGTTGTTCATCTCTGTGTGCCCTGTAATTGACTGGCAACCGGTTCAGGGTGTGCCCAGTCTACTGCCCGTAGACAGCTAGGATCGGCTCCAGCATGCCCCGCGACCCTAATGAGGTTAAAGCAGATCAGAAATTAGATGGATGGATGGATGGATGGAATGAATAAGACAGATATTGTAAGCATTTTCTTGTTTTCAAACCCCTCGTTACAGTAATGTAAACTATATTTGAATGAACAATTATTCTTGACGTCATATGGTTTCACAGTCATAATGGCCCTCCAAGGGAGATGATAACTACAATGTGGTTACAATCTGTAACAAAGATGAGTTTGACATCCCTGCTTTAAAGAATTATATAATGTTGGGGCGGTGGTTCGTCAATCGGCCTCACAGTGCAGAGGTGCAGGGTTCAATTCCGGCTTCGTCCTTCCAGTGTGGAGTCTGCATGTTCTCTCCATGCCTGCGTGGGTTTTCTCAGGGTATTCTGGTTTCTTCCCACATTCCAAAAAACATACACGGCAGGTTAACTGAACACTCTAAATTCTCCCTTGATGTGATTGTCAGTGCAAAGCGCTCGGAAGTAAAACCAAAATATCGACTGAATGACGACTCATATTTTAAAAAATATATAAATCAGGTCACTGGTATCTCAAGGCACTCATTGAACAATAAAGGTCAGGCTGTGACTGCTTTCTTTTCAGCTCAACACACCAATGGCTTTGCCGAGTCTCCATGATGGCCGCATCCAATCGTGTAAACTGAACCGATGCAATATTCATGCGAGAGTCCCTGAGGTTCACTGTGCAGTCTGTCACTTTGATAGCTCTTGGCTGACACTGACAGAACATGGATGATATTTGCCATGTCAGATAAGCATGTTTTACAAAGTGGCTGGGGAGAGCAAGAAGCAATGTCAGTACTCTGACGATCTCATGTCCGCTCCCACAGTGAACCTCCTTTCAAGTCTTTTTACAAGCACCCGTTTGACATTCATTTGGGTGTTTATATTGGAAAGGCTAGCAGGCGATATCTCTTGTGCGGTAAACTGAAGAGTCACCATATGTTATTCGCACTTTAGTCTGACAGAGAAGAACCTTACCCAGAAACATCAAGAAATCATTCTCATCTTCAGAAAGCGTCCCTAATTTCCTGTAAAAGCGGTAAGTGATGACTGGGTGGATTATCTGCGAGGTCATGAACTCTCCCAAGTAAACATTTCTCAAAAGTAGAATTAGAAAGTTGAGTCCAACTTGCCCTGTGGACTTTGTACCGTGGAGACTAAAGGACAATTGGAATTTATGTAAGGGCTTTCATAAATATGTTGTCAAGTAAATTCTCGATAGTTATGCAACCATTGTGCTTGAGATCACAAATGCATTCGCTTACTAAGGTCTCACAACGAATGAGTTTGAGCAGTGGCCTAAAAATAGCTGATATTACCGAATGGCAAAATGTCAACTTAGTTCTCACTGGATTTACTGTTTTTCATTTGATTGTTTTGCACATATGGCCTGGAAGTCTTTTTCATAAAACTACAGTAATTATGATTTTGAAATTATCAACAGGGCAGAATCATGAACGTAAACCCGAGGATCCCTTGCAATCGAATTCATGAGCACCACCAAACTGAAATGTCTCAAAGCTTTTGAAGTTCGACACACAAATATTTGAGATTTCTCATTAGAGTTAGTTGTTATTTGGTTTTGGCTTTGTTTTCAAATACGATTGGTTGAATTATTTTTTTGAGAGCAAGTTTGTTCATTTTTATTTTTTTTTATTTTTTGAAAATGATTCAATTTATTTTAGGTTGTATTGTTTTATCCAAGGGCGGCCCGGTAGTCCAGTGGTTAGCACGTCGGCTTCACAGTGCAGAGGTACCGGGTTCGATTCCAGCTCCGGCCTCCCTGTGTGGAGTTTGCATGTTCTCCCCGGGCCTGTGTGGGTTTTCTCCGGGTGCTCCGGTTTCCTCCCACATTCCAAAAACATGTGTGGCAGGCTGATTGAACACTCTAAATTGTCCCTAGGTGTGAGTGCGAATGGTTGTTCGTTTCTGTGTGCCCTGCGATTGGCTGGCAACCGATTCAGGGTGTCCCCGCCTGCTGCCCGAAGACTGCTGGGATAGGCTCCAGCACCCTCCGCGACCCTAGTGAGGATCAAGCGGCTCGGAAGATGAATGAATGAATGAATGTTTTATCCAAGATTAAATCAAGGTCACTCCGTATTGTGTAATAAAGTAAAATAAATTTTTCTCAATTCTCAAACAAATGATGTTCCTTTATCTGTCATGATGGATTAATAGCAATACCAAAATAAAAACATTTCAAATGAACCATGATAGCTACATTTAGGATATGAACTCACAAAGACGAAAACAAAAGGCATTCCGCTATAATTTCAGCAAGTTTTAAAAACGTACGATGCACTTTCAGTTAGTTTGTTTTTAAAGCATTTTTTCATTCATATTTTATTTCATTAAAGAAATGTTTTAGATTGAGTTATTTCCTTGAATAAACCGAGAAATAAATGCTTCGAAAGTAAAATGAAAAATTTGAAGTTCATAACAATTATGCAGCTTTCTAGTCTGCATAACACTGCCCGTATTTGACTGATTTTAGAATTTTTATTTAAACATGATATGGACTGTGAGAGGAAACTGCGATACCATGAGAAAAACCAAACATGCAAACTCCGTATCGAGATATGCTTCCCGATATTCCGGTCTTCTGATTGTGAAGCAATACGTATTACACTTTTTATTATATTGTGCGGATTTCAATAAATTTGAGATTTGCTTTTCTTCAAACGAACTCTTTGTGTCATCTTTTCAGTCAAATATAAAATCAGATCATGGCAACAACTTTCTTGACTTTGCCGATTCATCCGTTTAATTTTTGATCGTCTTCCTGACAGCGCTCCAGATTTTCATGACTAATAGCTCAACCCGCTTCCTTGAGCTCAAACTGGGATGTATCTGCTCAGGGAAGACGACTGTTTCAGGGGCTGTATAAATAAAGCACACTGACTTCTTGTTTTGGTAATATATATGCAAAGTCAATAGGTCTGCATACCACACACACACACAAAATATTGATGAAGACGCAATGGCATTGCGGCAATGCTAAAAACATACCTTGTGATTTATAATGCAACTCGATTTACCCAGTGAGATCATTTTCATGAATCATTTATCTCTTAGTCCACATTTCAGCTGCTTATGTGCACCAAGGTGGCGCTTGAAAGTAAAATGGTGCCATCTGGTGGGTAAACCCTTAACCTGATCTTGTTTCTATCTCTATCTATCTATCTATCTATCTATCTATCTATCTATCTATCTATCTATCTATCTATCTATCTATCTATCTATCTATCTATCTATCTATCTATCTATCTATCTATCTATCTATCTATCTATCTATCTATCTATCTATCTATCTATCTATCTATCTATCTATCTATCTATCTATCTATCTATCTATCTATCTATCTATCTATTCATCCATCCATCCATCCATCGATGCAGTCAGCCAGACAGCCAGCCGTTTGGCATATACATGGATAAAAAGCTACTCGGATGATAGCAATCAGTATGTGCATTTTAAACAATATGTCATCAAACTAATCAAACCAACTGAAGAAAACTCATGTGGTTCCCCAGGGGTCTGTACTTGGTCCTAAATTATTATTACTATTTGTTAATGATATCTGATGTGCATGTGATATTTTATTTTAAAAGTTCTGTTGGCTGATGATGTGAATCTATATTTTTCCAGAGAAAATCTCGAGCTTCTAAATACTGTGGAAAAATAATGAATTGTACAGAATTCAGGAACTGGTTTGCCACAAATAAATCGTTTTTTAATTTTAAAAAAGCGAAGTTTAGAATCTTCCGCACCACACAAATTAAACAACAAGTCAAAGTCATTGTCGACTCCAGTGAAGTCAAAAGAGTAAATTAAATTAAATGTCTTGGTATTTTAATTGATCCAAAACTACCGGTATGCTGGACATTTCACATAGAAAATATTAAAAGTAAAACATCCACAAGGATCTCCTAAAAAGGAAACATTATATACATTGCACTGTTCATTATTACTGCCATTATGATGTGCGGATAATACATAAAAAACAAATACACAGTCTATCTTTAAGCTAAAAAAAAGCGCTATATGAATTATCGACCATTCAAATTTTGTAGAACAAACTAATCCATTATTTATCAAATTAATCCATTCATCCAACCACTGGAGCCTACCCCAGCTGTCTTAGGGCAGTAGTCAGGGGACACCCTGAACTGGTTGCCAGCCAATCGCAGGTCACACATAAGTTACTTTCTACTGCTTTGTCAAAATAGGGTTGATACTTTTTCAACCACTCACAGATGGGGTACATGAAGTTTAAAAAAAAGACATAAATTGAAGAAAGTCAGCCACAGTTAAGATTGTGGGTCTGGTTCAACCTGCTTCTTTAATTAATCAAGACATGTGACGCTCAAACACTTTCATCAACATAGCCTAGTTATATGCTTCTGTGTGTGAATACGTTCTCATCATTTACATATTCAGAGTAATCCCATCAATATGCATTTGTGCTAGTTGAATGACACAATTCATGTTAACGCAACATCCTGACTGCTTCATTTCTAACAACTACAATTCTATTTCTGATGCTGACCCAGTTGTGTGGCCATTTGCTTCCTACTTAATTGAATAAATATAACTGAAATTGGATTAATGTTTAAAATACTTTATGTTAACTGTTTTGTAAAGCGCTTTGTTACAGCTGCCGCTGTTGTGAAAGCCCTATATAAATCAGCATGTATTGTATTGTGTATTGTATTGTAAAATGTTTTTCTCTCCAACTTGATGACCTGCACTCCATCACAGTATTAAATGAGGATGAGGATTTGAAACCGGATGGATGGAATACCCTAAAAAGGAATTAAAAAACTTGAATTGACAGTCCGACATAGAGCAAGATTGCATCCTGAGTAAAAAACAAGAAAAAAAATACATTGGCCCAGAATTTGAAGAAGTATCGTGGGGTCCTAAGATAAGACTTTACTGACATTTGAGGTTCCAGGTTACAAACAGCGCATAATAAACTAGTTGGCGTAGCGGCATAACAACACTGTCACATACAGCACAGTAAGTCAAAATAAATTAATAAATACCATACAAGAGAGGCATTGAAGAGGACTTAAAAAAAGTTTTTTAAAAAACTGGAAATGTTTCATGTTGGGGTGTGGTAAGTAATACAGAGTAATTATGATACAGTATGTATGTACCAGTATGTCCAAACAGCAAAGTATAATGGAGTAATATTAACAGTGAAACTAAATGATAAATCATAGTCAAACAGTGTACAGCGTATGAAACTTGTGATCTCCATCATGCAGGCCTAATAGATCCTGTACGAGATGTTGTGGTTTTTAAAATGATATATAATGTGTGACCTACGGGAATGATGCAGTCGTCAGTGATTACCACGTCTGCCTCACAGTTCACAGGTCGTGGGTTCAAGTTCTCTGAGGGCTTGACGTGCAAAGAATAATCTACATCTTTCACAAGGAGTAAAGGTCACTTCTTGACGAATTTGTCAGTTTTTTCTATCACACTTGCTGGCATATGCCCGCTCGCAATGCACACTAATCTCAAAGGTTCAATTTGGGGTTGAATTTTGCTCAGCAAGCAGCTGAGTGTGTGGGGGAAAATAGCAGGTTTATGTATCTAGTAGAACTATATCAAAATTGAAAACATAAACATAATTGACATACAAAAAACAATTGTTGCTGAAATTCAACCTTATTAATAAGAATGTGCCTTACGTTAATATGGTTCGTGACGTAGATTCGCGCACACAGACATGTGTAATCGATACCAGAACATTGGGAGGCGGCAATGTTTTCATGCCTGCTGACAATCTGGCCAACTCACTCTGCCATGTCGCAGACTAAGGATTCCCAACGCATTGAAGTATTTTGAACATAATTAAACTCGTGCGTTTTGCTGATCTTGGTTTTATTTGCTCAACATTTATTTCCGAATCGGCCATGACTGTAGAGCAGAATGTCCTCCAGCAGCATTCTCAAAAGGTAAGCTTAAAGCTAACCGTGGCTAGCTAGCTTTATCGTAAGTGCAATGCACTGTCGTTTTGCGGTTCAACTTTGTTCGTAAAATATGCGTTTGTGGGCGTATCGCGTCACTCTGCAGCGGTATTATCAATGCGCATTACGATTTGCAATTTAATCGAATGCCATTTGTTTAGAGGAGGCCTTGCGTTTCGTAACCTAAACAGACTAGCCAATGTTTTGCTAATTATTAGGCAGTGTTAGCAGCCGAGCCCATGTTTTGCAGTTTGTGAACATTGCGTAACTATTCCAAGCTTGCTGACCCTTGCGAACGAGTTTTTACTCAGTTAACCGGTTTAGTAATGTTAGCCAACCGGGGCGTCAGTACAAATCAGCAACGCCAAGTGTCACTGTCATATCAGTTCACTGTCATTAACTTATGAATTAAAATTGCTGAGCGAATAATTTATTTTGTGTTAAGTGTATTTTGCTCTAGTAATAGGGTATAACAAGTCGCAGGGTGTTGTTTGAAAATAACATCCTCCGGTTTGGGCGTGCTAATGTTGTCGAGGTTACTCATGTCCAAAGTATGTGATAGCTTTGTTTACATAGCATGGCTAGTAGGGACAGCGGAGTCTTCATACATCGCTGAGATTCAGCAGCCTGTATTTGTCACTTGATTTAATGAGCAGGCATGCACAGACGTTTGCTGATACGGGAAAGGAACCGAAAAAATGTCTATACTTTGAAATTACTCTGAGCGAGAAACAGCGTAACATACACAGTCCCAGAGTCCATATTTCCAAGTTTGCATCTTTGAGAGTTTCTGTCATATATCCTTTCTTCCGCTTGTCCTTGCCTCGTACTTTACCTCATGACTGAAGCTTATACTGTACATTGTATTCTGCCGCCACCCAAGACAGTTTGGAAGCTTTTTAAGTACCGTACATGACAAATCTTTCAAAAGTATGAAGTGCGTAGCTGCAGATCATCTTTCGTAGTTGGCTATACACCATATCCGAGAGTTTGCTTAACATGAAATTCCCACTTATGCGGATGCGATGTCTTGGATCACAGGTCAGGGGTGGGGGTTACTTTTCATGTTCAACATTGTTTTGCTGGATGAGTGATGTAACCAAGGGATTTATAATGTGATTGATGAAGTGATTGTATTGGTGTATGCAGTAAACTACATTATTTTTTGTGTGTGGAAATATTCTGTGATCACTGAGTATTTCAATGGCCATATTGCATCATTCATGCTATGTTCGTACAAGTCAAGTACTGTATATCCATTTGAAGGCTAGAGATACACGCCCTCTCTTTCCCTCGTGACTACGAAACAAGATCAATGCATCCAACACTGTAACTCAATATAATGTATTTTCACTAAACCCTCTCAAAATTGAAAATAACCCATCTGCCTACTGCTAAGTGTTAAAATTCCCACAAAGCAAAAACAAATGTCTATTAATTTGATACATCACAGAGAAATAGTATGGAAATGCCGAATATATAAAATGAGGCTTCCAAAAATGTTTTGTCACAGCTCTCAAATGTGGGCGTATCCGCTGAATGCACTTCAACCATAGCAATCAAATATCACTGAAAAATGGTTGCTACTTCTTTTCGCAACTCTTTTATACCTTCACATCCGTGCACATGAGAATTATCACAGCAAGTATCCAATTATGAGTCAGACTTACATGAGAAGAAGTTTCATGCTGGTCTCCCAGCAATATCACTAGGCGGCTGATTTTAGCAATGCCCCCCCCCCCAAAAGAAAGAACACAGAAATTGTGAAAAAAACCAGATCAATTCCTAACTACTTGGCTTGCAGTCTTTTCGTGTTTTCAGCAGTTATCCTCACACATGCACAATGTATTTAGAAATAAATCTATGAGACATTTCTTATACAGACTTTTAATACATCCTTGTATCCTTCTGCTGGATGTGTTCAGTAAAAGGTGCAGTGTTATTTGTGCTTGGAAGTTATTTTTATGGCTCACTTTCTCCGGCATTTTTTATTATCTTCTGTATCATTACTGCATCTCAGTTTTAAAAAAGTTATAAATACAAGACAGATGACTAAGGAACATGAGTTTGGTGAATGCAAAGAGGACCTTTCTGAACTAACTGACACCCTTGAGTGCTGCCTCCTGCACCTGTGAAAACCTCAGGACATACTCCGTCAGGACCTGTGGGCCTGCCTGCCTTGTGTACCAAGTGCACTCATTATTTGAAGTGCATTTATTGAAGACTTGCATTCCTGATGGAGTGTGTGCTAAGGGTATGCAGTCCTGCTAGGTTGAACATCATTAAGCTCTCAGACATACGATATATGTAAAAAGTCTGCACATGCCAGTTCAAACATCAGGTTTGAACATATAAACTCATTACAAAGACAAAAACAAAAATCCAAAGAAAAACAGAAGTATTAAAGTTAATTATAGTTCAAATTTTATTTTATTATTATTTTTTTTAGGGTAACCCATAGCAAATTACATGCTCCCACGTTTCTGTGTCCTTTTCGCAAGTGTTGCTCTTTTCCCCTCAACAGCACCAGCAGACACTACTAAACCAGTTGCGAGAGGTCACCGGCACCACAGATGTTCAGCTCCTTCAACAGGCCCTGCAGGTAATTCATGGAATGCATGTGCCATAACTCTTGCACAGTTAACAAAATGTAGCCATGTTGTCTGCGGCTTCCAATTAGAGATGTCTTTATCTGATCGACATGATCGGAAATTGGGGCTAATCACATGATATTCAGCTGATTGATATCGGCAGAAAAAGAGGTCTCTACTTGCTTTGTACCACAGCTGATTTATAGTCTTATATGAAGTAATTGTTTTGGGGTACATTTTATTAAAAAACATTTTTTTGGACAATTTTGATGTGGCCTTCCTTTTCTTTATTGCATTGTATATGGAGTTGGTATCAGCAAGCTCAAAATCAAATGACTTGTGATCGGGACATCCCTACTACAAATTGTTATAATTCATTTCAGATTTCATTAATGGATATTGCCTGGGTACTTCACATTTTAGGACTCATTATCCTGATGGCCAAGTCATAACTCACTCTCGTTAATCAATGTAATAAAGGGATCTGAAATTATTATGATTATTTCACTGCACAATGTCATTTTATGAGCCATTTCCTTTTTTTTTAAAATTATTTTTATTATAATTTTTTTTAGTGGTAGGGTTTGTAGTACGCTATGGTATTTCTCTTTTAAAGTCACATAATTAGTCATTTCACTTAACATCAGCTGGAGAGGAACATGTCGACTGCATTGATAAAGTACTGTAATGTAGAATCAATATCACACAGTGTTCTCCAGTTTGCCTTGAAACAGCTGAACAAAACTGTAGTAATGGAAGCTAATGTTCACTGCTGGAGTGTTTCATGTTTTCCACATACCTGTATATCTTTCAAAATAAAATGGGCGAACCACAAGTGGGCTGTATATCGGTGTTATAATGTTGTCAGCCCACCAGTCTTTTTTAAAACAAACTATGCATTTTAACCTGATTACTAGCAATTGCATTAGGTCGTCTCTTCTAAACTTAAAAAGAACAAGGGAATCCATTAAGAATGTTCACATTGAGCGGTTCCTTGCATTTTTGAAAAATACAGTATTTTCCACACTATTGGGTGATTCAGTATAAGGCGCACCTTTAATGAATGGCCTATTTTAAAACTGTTTTCATATTTTGGGCACTTGGCGGATAGAATAGAAGCTACAATAATGGCTGCGGTTGTGTTATGCATCCACTAGATGACGCTACGCTAAAGGGAATACAATACAATACAATACAATACAACTTTAGTGATATAGAGCTTGCACAACCACTGCAACTGTAAGAAAGCGCTTTACAGAACATTTAAAATGCTATGTCCAAGATATCAGAATATTGATCCAGATAGAAGGTGCATCGGTTTATAAGGCGCAGTCGGCTTTTGAGAAAATTGTATGCTTTTTAGATGTGGCTTATAGTACGGAAAATACGGTACATAAAACAAAACATACATCCTTATCAAAATGAAGCTTATCACTTTTCAGTGTAGGAACATTAAATAGGAAGTAGTGCCACATAGAAAATAATTATATTTAATAATAATTAGGAAAATTCAAATAATGCCTAGCATTAATTCAAAGCGATGAAAGCGAGGCCTTTACACTTAAATGAGAAACCTGATTTCATCAGTGTCTTCAGTTTCATTCATGAAATCGGACAGTGGTATTATTGCAAATACAATTAATCGTTCCATTCTAGTGGTTACTGGCCTCAACTTGCATGGCATGTTGCAGGTGAGTAATGGAGATCTGGCTGAGGCTGTGGCATTTCTGACAGAGAAGAATGCCAAGGTTCCTCAACAGGATGAGAGTACCTACTATCAGACTTCTCAGGTGTCCAATGACCGATATATCAGCGTGGGCAGCCAAGCAGATTCAAGTAAGTATCTTCGCCTTCAAATAATTAAGTACAGACTGTATTCTGACAGAAAATGCACCAAAAAGGAAAATAGTAATCCATTATCACGAAAATAATCACTCTCCTAAGTACAGCAGTCATAGTAACTGTTTACGCCATAGTTTTGGTCATTCTGCCTTTGGTTTGGCTTAGATGTCATTGACCTGACAGGAGACGATAAAGATGACCTTCAGAGAGCAATTGCCCTCAGCCTGGCAGAGTCCAACCGGGCATTCAGGGAGACCGGCATCACTGATGAGGAGCAGGCCATTAGCAGGTGGGAGCCACAACTTTCCATCCATCCATTTTCCGATCCGCTTATTCTCACAAGGGTCGCGGGGGTGCTGGAGCCTATCCCAGCCGTCTTCAGGCAGTAGGCGGGGGACACCCTGAACTGGTTGCCAGCCACTCGCAGGGCACACACAGACGAACCACCATCCGCACTCACTCCACGACCACTCACATATGGACAATTTAGAGTGTTCAATCAGCCAGCATGCATGTTTTTGGTATGTGGGCGTACCCGGAGAAAACCCACGCAGGCCCGTGGAGAACATGCAAACTCCACACAGGGAGGCCGGAGCTAGAATTGAACCCAGTAGCTGTGTGCTGTGAGGTCGACGCGCTAACGACAGGCCCATTCACCAATATTTGAGTGATGACTTAAATGTCGTTCTGGAGAACCACGAATGATAAAAGTAGACTGCAGAGAACAAATTAATATGACCAGATTCAAGGGGCGATTATGCTATTCGGTTTTGTTGACACTATTCCTACGTCCCCAGAGTTTTGGAGGCCAGCATAGCGGAGAACAAGGCAAGTCTGAAGCGCACCCATACAGAAGTATGGAGTGACTCACCCAACCCACACGACAGGAAGAGGATAGACAACTGCCCCGTAGGCTTGAAAAATGTTGGCAATACCTGCTGGTTCAGTGCTGTCATTCAGGTGGGCGCACCCAAACATACATGCACGCACATGCTTTCTTGTCAAACACACATTTGTTTTTCCCAAAAAACCAACAAGACATTTAGATATTATACACCACTCTTAAAAAATTAGGGATGTTTGGCTTTTGGATGAAATTTCAGGAAGAGCCGAAAATGCATTCAAATCTTCACAGGTGGCAAAGCAGCTCCTCTTATTCCCTTTAAATCAAGGTGGTCGAATCGCACACAGCCCTTGGCATTGCGGAAGCAGAAATTGTCGCGGTCCATGCATGAGATTGGGCATGTGCAAAGTGCGTTTATACAGGTCAACTGCAAGCTCTTCCCTTGCAGATGATGCAGTCGGCCACACATGAGACATGGGCAATTGAAGACCACCTTGCACGTCTGCGTCCATTTAATATGCACATTTGTTGAAAAGTTTATAATTGCTCTACATCTTTAATAAATATTTATATATTTTATCATCAAAATTGGTTTCCTATAACCTCCCAACAGTGCATTGTCCTTTCATGAATTTTTTTTCAATTGTTGCTTGATTTTAATGGTCATTTTGTGCATTGCAAGCCATTCAGTGAATTTGTAACAATACAAATGTACATGTCGGACTTTTAAGACACACATTAGTTATGAAGGAAAGTTTCTCAGCTATTACCGCGATGGACTATGTGTTGTGAGTGAGTCAACGATAACATTTGACCGGAGGTGAAATATGCCAGCTCAACCAACAGACACTCGATCACATGTTGCCCAGCTCCTCTGTAATGTGATTCTCCACCCTTTTAGAAAAAGACACCGCATGAACTGGTGCTTGTCACTTTTAGAACAAGAAGTGAAGTAAACAACATTCTCCTTTCATAACGTGATCTGAAATTTCTGAAAAGGCATAGCTGAACTCTCTGGGAACAACTAGATGATTAGTTAAAGCAATAACATTCCTTTCTTCATTTTTTTTGTAGGTAATTGTCCTAATGGACTGGAATGCATTACTCATTCCTCTGCTATGTCTGCCACAGTTTTTTTTCATTTCTTTGCACACACTTGGCATTTGCAGAGATCTTAACATGGGACCAATATTCAGTGAAAAAAGTTGAATACACTCTGGACTGCTAACCAGGCAATTAGACAAATCATGGCAGTTTACTATTCCCACTCACATTCACATCTAAAGAGAAATCAGACTCTGCCTCGTAGCTTTTAATTCCTACCGGTAAAAGTAATCTGCAAGTTCATTTTTAAAATGAAATGAAAACATGGTGTTTTGGTTTGTATCAGGTTTGTTCTTGTTTGTCGACATTTCTTTTGTTAAATCATAGTGATGCCAGATTATGATAGTTATAATTTTGCTCATGATAATCACGATTGGAAATGTTCATACTTTTTCATTTCTATTCAATATGTTATTAAGAATGAATGATTTAAATACTTTTTCCTACATGGGGAAATGACTAACACATCTTCATTCAATTTTTCCTCCCGCAGTCTCTGTTTAACCTTCTCGAGTTCCAGCGGCTGGTGCTCAACTACTCTCCACCAGCCAGAGTCCATGATCTGCCTCGAAACCAGAAAGTAAGGGCTCTAGCACTTTTACTCTTGAAAACGATGATGAAGGCACGAATCGCAAAGTCAGATGCAAGTAGACCAAGCCGAGCTGAGCAATGCTGTTACCTCGTGTAAAAAAAAGCTGAGGTGATTATCAACACCAAGAACAGGCGATGTTTGCAAATGAGTTGTACGTAGACACTCATCATGTAGACAAAAATCAATGTTTTTATTTCTGAATTATAACTGCATATACAGTATAATACTGTATGAAAAGAATATAGTTTGCTGCTTTATATTACAGCAGTCACATTGAATATTTTATAATATTGTATCGATTATTACATCGATTCATTTAATAATCCTCTCCAATTTTATTTTGCATAAATTGTACGGGGGACATAAAGGAATAATTTCCATTGAAGGGCTGAAATCAGAGGTTTTGGGCAGTTTCTTGATTCTTACAATAGGTTTCTATCAATTTGATAAGCAATTGGTTATACATTAATTTTGACACTTGTGCTCAATATGAATGCATTGAATATATGTAAATATGGATCACAATTGAGGCTAGCATGTTCCCGTGGCCCTTTATAGCAGTTCTGTATCACGTGATCCTTTGGACGATTAATTGCCACGCCACGTCTAAGGTTTTTAATTCATGTTGCTCTTACTAGGAACACAGGAACCTTCCCTTCATGCAAGAGCTGAGGACACTCTTCTCCCTTATGGTTGGGTCCAAGAGGAAATATGTGGATCCGTCACGGGCAGTGGAAATCCTCAAAGACGCCTTTAAATCCAGCGAGTCACAACAGGTAAGCCATAACTTGCTCAGCTGAGCTTTACAATTAACATGAAAAAATGACTTCATCCATCTTTGTTAGTACTTTTCATACATTGTATCAGCATTATCCAGCGTGATTTCACAATAAAAGCATAGTCGTTGGCTACCAACGGCAGCATGATTGACGCCAAGAAAACTGTCATGAAATGCCGCTGACATAGAAGCACTAAGGCCTGGTAAATGTGACTTGAATAAAGAAGAGACAAGAGCAAAGTAAATCAAGGGTAAGAATAGGCGTATTTTCTGCACTGTAAGAGACTTTGGATTGTGAGGTGCACCCTCAATAAATGGTCGATTTTCAAACTATTTTCATATATCGGGCGCACTGCATTATAAGGCGCATGAGAAATGGTCACACACACGGATATGAAACATATAAATACATATAGCATTACAGAATAATAAATGAAAGACAAAAGTTATGAAGACAACTCAAAAGCTCACTGTCGGCTTTTCGAAGGCGGTCATGAACACCTCTCGAGTCGAACGGAAGAAGAGAAGGCACGGAGACGGACAAAGACGTAACTGTATTTGGAGAGATTTGTTTAAAAAACAAGACCACAGCACTCCTTTTTTCAAAGATGTAACAAAAACGTATTTAATAAAGCAGCGACACAGTTCACTGAACCAACAGCAAGTTATAACATTGTAAGCATGTCTCCAGCAAGGAGCCATTTTGGGGTCAACATATTACTGTAATGATCATACACAAGGCGCAATGAATTTTAAGGCACGCGGTGAGCTTTTAAGAAAAGGGAAGACTTTTTGGTGCACCCTATAGTGCAGAAAATACGGTCGTTTAAACAAGTAAATGTGCAGTTTCCATATAATACCAATGTTTCATATTTCTCATTACTTTGTTTTGGCTTTACTGCAAACGTTCTTGTTGCCAACTCAGCACCAGTGACTCTGGGACACTTAACCTTTCTTATCTGTAACAATTAATCCTCACACCCACATCATCCCTTGCTGAACTATGGAAAAACTCATCCTACAATGTGAGGCCCTCATGTCAGAGTATAAAACTCTTTGCTTCTTCTCCTTACGTAAGCGGTTGCACAAAGCCAGAGTCTTTGTAGCGCTTAACCGGGGTCAAGCACTTGGCCTCTCCACTCAGTCACTTCGCTTAGTATTAGTCAGGTTATGTATGCATTGACCCAAATCAGCATGCAGTCCTGAGGTCTACGATGGCCACGTTTCTTTGAATTTCAGCAATTTGTGAACTCCTCTATGAGAAGATAAGTCATCTCAAATGTAGAGCTTAGGGCCTATCAGCAGACGACTTGAATTTCTTGACCTACTTGCCTCTTATCATCTCGGCTGACAATGCAACATTGTGAAAGTAGTCATGTCATTGATTACGGCCCTACTCTGTGCCCTTCATGTTACTTTCTTTGCTCTACAGCAGGATGTGAGTGAGTTCACACACAAGCTCCTAGACTGGCTGGAGGATGCCTTCCAAATGAAGTCTGAAGAAGACGGGTAACTACTCATTTTTCATTTAGCATCTAAGTTTCAAAGAATGAAGGCAAGTGTGCTTTCTGTATGCACTTCTGGCCTACTTGTTTGTCAGCCCAGTCTCCATTTTGTTGCTTTCAGGGAAGAGGACAAGCCAAAGAACCCTATGGTGGAGCTTTTCTACGGGCGATTCCTTGCCGTCGGTGTCCTGGAAGGTGAGATGAGGTGTCAAATTGAACTAGATAAAAAGCAAAAGTGTGAAGTTGTCAGAGAAAGACTTGGTGGTTTGATTGTAGCCACCGTAAAACGCGTCTTTGCCCCCGGTAATGAAAGGTGACCTTGTGTTAATGAGATACTCTCAATGTAGAAGAGTGCTGATGCATTGATCGTGGAAGACCTTGACGGCTGATTGACATTGTGATTATTATGCATGGCAATAGTAGCCAAGAGCCATCAAAACATGGGCCAGTGGGCTCTGCTGCTCATAAATTGTACTTTATGCCACATCTGTATGTCTGCTAGCAACTCATGCTTTTTAAAAATGTTGTTGTTGTCGTGTAAACGGCTGTGCAAGTCCCGTATTTTATACACTATGAGGCGCACCTAAAAACATTACATTTTCACAAAAGCTGACAGTGTGCCTGATAATCCGATGCGTCTTAAATACGGATCAATCATCTGATTTCTTGGTTGTAGTATTTCAAATGTGCTGTAAAGCACTTTGTTACAGCTGCCGCGATTGTGAAAGCTCGATATAAATGAAGCTCTATTGTAGTGTATTTGGGCGGCCCGGTGGGCCAGTGGGGAGCATGTCCACCTCACAGTGCAGAGGTACCGGGTTCAATTCCAGCTCCGGCCTCCCTGTGTGGAGTTTACACCCTCCGCAACCCTTGTGGGGATAAGCAGATCGGAAAATGAATGAATGTATGAATGTATTGTATTCCCTTTAGCTCCATCTTGTGGATGCATAACAGAACCAAGTAGGCAGCCGTCTGGAAGTGCTCTTCAAGACCCTTGCGTTTTTTGTTGGTTTTGTCTTTTGTTTTGTCACATGGTGTTTGTTGTTTCATCGTGTGGACCATGTGGACTGCTTTCAGGGTTTTTTTTTTGGCCATTACACTCGTCAAAAGAGAAGAATCTGTGCTTGGTGGTTGCGCCTGTACAGGCACAGATTTTGATTGGGAGGAAACTATGCGCCATTTGACTGTCTGCTGAGGAGCGTCGGCGCAGAGCGCAGATGCATATTTGGAACTGAGAGTCGCTTTGACTTGAAATGCATTTACATGGGACAGGAGAACTGAACCCATCCCTTTTTTACACAAATGAATGCTACAGATTCTTGTTGACTTTGAATCTTAGCTTGTAGCTGATGTGTGCACATTTTGAGTATGACGTTTCTGATCCACTGGTGAAAGGACACTTTGATTCTCTCCTCTTTCATCTCAAACCGCTTCAAACAACAAAGATTATGAGGGAAAAGTGGTTTGGCTTGCATAACTGTCCATGTTTTATGTTATGTGTTGTGTTTATTATTTTACTTTGTTCACTGTTAGGGCCTTTGTTACAGCTGCAGCTGCTGTGAAAGCGCTATCTAAATCAGTGTGTGTTGTATATATGAAAACAGGCCATTCATTGAACGTGCGCCTTATACTCCGAAGTGCCTTATTGTGCGGAAAATACAGTAATCATGATGAATTGGTGTCTTGCTTTGCAAGAGAATATAAACTGAGGAGACACTGAGCTTGCGATCTATTACACTCTCACAGCCTGTGTGTGTGCGTGTGTGCTTGAAACTCCCCCAGGTAAAAAATTTGAGAACACAGAGATGTTTGGCCAATACCCGCTGCAGGTGAATGGCTTCAAAGATCTCCACGAGTGTCTGGAGGCAGCCATGATCGAAGGGGAGATTGAATCGCTGCACTCTGCAGAGAACTCTGCCAAGTCTGGACAGGAGGTCAGATGTCATTGATTACAATGTTGAGATGTGTCATTTCCAGTTTACCATGTTGCTATGTAATTATTGCTGAAATACGAGGGTCATTCAATAATTGAGGTGAGTTTTTCACCCCAAGCCTTCTGATACAGATAGAAGGTTACTTTTTTTTTTAAACGTATTTCCCATTTTTGTGTCCGTTAAGTTATAGCAAGTAACTGAGCTATTTTGTCAGATGCTGTTTGTTACAAACAAAGCTGTTACATTAAACTATTTTTGCAAATATATCTTCAATCACTGCCAATCTTTACATCATATGAAATTACGGTATGCCAATTGAGCGGACTATACATTAGCAAATATGGTCATGCTCTACCGTCCCCAACAAACGTGCGACCAAATTTGTGCCGGTGCGACTGACTGAAAGAAAAAAAAAACAACAACAACAATTGGTCGCACCAGTGCGACCAGTGCAAAAAGTTCATGTGGAACCCTGGAGAGCAAGAAGGTGATTGACATGCAACAAGCAGACTTGATGAAGACTTAAAACATCTCCCAAAATCTATTTTCTTCCAGCACTGGTTCACAGAACTCCCTCCTGTGTTGACCTTCGAACTTTCAAGATTTGAGTTCAATCAAGCTCTTGGACGGCCTGAAAAAATCCACAATAAGCTTGAGTTCCCCTCCATGCTCTACATGGACAGGTGATACACATTTAGTTATTTTGTAGTTATTCCTGTGGCTTTGATGGTGTGGTATGCTCCTGACGCTGCAAATGAAAATTGCAAATTGCTCTGTAATTTCTACTCATTGGTCATGGACCAAAATGCTTGAGGGTGCATACGCTCTATATTTATTACTGAAAAAGTAACAAATAGCCTTCAGGCCAAAACAAGGTATAATATCTGCAAACAACTGTGCGCTCTTTGCATGAACTGTTGCAACCACACAACGCATGCCATTTTCCTTCCATAAATTCAAGACAACTTTGCAACTGAATTAATTCTGATCAATTCATCAAACAATCGATAATTGTACTAATTGTCACAGTTACATGAATGTATTGTCTTTGTCGTCGGGTTACTTATCCACAACAGCCCATGCTGTCTCTGTCTCACTGTTTGGCATTTGCTAGTATTGTCACTGTTGTGCAAATTAGCTCCTTAAATCCACAGCGTTGAGTTGTACGTTGTTCATGTTTGTGAAATGCTTGCCGCAAACGTCTGTCTCTGATATCTTTTGTTAGATACATGGACAGAAACCGAGAAATAACCAGAATCAAGAGAGAGGAAATCAGGAGATTAAAGGAGCATTTGACACTCCTCCAGCAGAGATTGGAAAGGTATATTTGTTTTGTACATTTCTTTTAATCAGTCCAAATTCAACAGAACGTACTCAGGAGAGTGACGTCCTACACCCTCGTTATGTTTTGTTTTGTCTATCTCGCCGTTGACTAAAAAGGTATCTGAGCTATGGCTCCGGCCCCAAGAGGTTTCCTCTAGCAGATGTTCTCCAATATGCCATGGAGTTTGCCTCCAGTAAGCCTGTGTGTACTTCGCCTGTGGAAGATATCGATTCATCGGCACCTCCTGGTGGCACCACTGGACTACCGCTGCCCCCTTTAAGGCAAGTTTCATGAGTAAAAAGAGGAACGTTGAATTCAATCAAAACGTAAGGGAAATAAAAATGCCAACATTAGAGTGTTGACAAAAAAAATACATTTATATTTCTGGCTTCCTTTATCTTGACTGAAAACCAGCCAAAATAATATATCAGTGAACTCTTTCAGATAATCCCTGATGTCAGAGAATACAAAAATCTTCATCTCACCCACAAAGTCATATCTTTCACCCAGCAGCTTGGCCGAGCAGGACTCTTTAGCTTCCTCAGAGAGCTCAGGCTCCTCCTCGGGCGTTGCTTCAAACCTTGCTGCAGCCCAGCAGCAGAGAGCGCCCATTCACAAGCCTTTCACCCAGTCCAGATTACCTCCGGATCTCCCCATGCACCCTGCGCCGCGCCACATTACTGAAGAGGAGTTGAGGGTGCTTGAGGGATGCCTGCACCGATGGAGGAGTGAAGTTGAAAATGACACCCGTGGTAAAATTTGCCCTTCCTTAATTGACTGCTCATTTGTAATATTGACTTCTTAAACTGTGTCTAGAGTACCCAGGGCACTTACTTTGTATGATATTCATCTCACTAGATTTACAGGACAGTATCAAAAGAATCCACCGAACAGTTGAGCTGATGTACTCGGACAAATCGATGATGCAGGTGATAATTACTAGCAATTGTATAATTGTCTTGAAATGCATCACTTGCATTAATATTCACTGAAAATGTAATTTGCGTTCATAAAGGTTCCTTACCGGCTTCATGCAGTGTTGGTCCATGAAGGCCAGGCCAACGCAGGTCACTACTGGGCCTACATCTATGACCCACACCAGCGTTGCTGGATGAAGTACAACGACATTTCTGTCACCAAATCCTCCTGGGAGGAGCTGGTGCGTGACTCGTTTGGAGGCTACCGCAACGCCAGTGCCTACTGTCTTATGTATATCAACGACAAGAAGCCCTTTCTCATAGAAGGTATGCATGGACTTCATTCACTTTAAAATGGAATTATCTGCGTATTTCTGTGTGGTGACTACCGTATTTTCCGGACTAGAAGTTGTAGTTTTTTTTCAGTTTGGCCGGAGCGATTTATCTGTGAAATGAACACATTGTTATATAATTTCACATGGTATTTTCACATTAAACCACAAGAGGGCGCTGTAGGCATGTGTTGATCAAGTAACAATGAGTCGACATATAAGAGGAAGCAGCATAGCATCTTCTACCTCCTGAGTGGGCGGAGTTGTTTTCAAGTGACACGGAGGATGAAGATTTCATTGGATTTAGTGATTTGGAGTGACACTGATGGTTTAGTAAACTTGTTAGTTTGATCTTTATGCTCTAGTTATCTGAATAACTCTTAAGAGGTAATTGTGAACATACCAGGAATGTTCTCAGTTGATTGTTTTAGCGTCATGTAATATTAGCACATCGTACTCTTAATCAGCCTGTTGTTTTCTATTTTATTTTTATTTTAAATTGTCTTTCAAGAAGACATGTCTGTTCTTGGTGTTGGATTTTATCAAATAACCCCGACCTATACTCTGGTGCGACTTAAGTTTTTTTTTTTTTTTTTTTTTTTTAAATTCTTTATTATGCATTTCATGGCTGGTTTGACATACGTGTATACTCTGGAGCGATTTATAACCCAGAAAATACTGTGCAACGTTTTGGTCCTATTTGTGTAGCACTTGGAGTTTAGCTGGGTAAATTGGTTCAGATGTTTGTTTTTTCCGATGTCCGGATGAGTGTTGAGATGCAAATACAAATGATATGTAAATTATATCCACCAGCGAGTATTTCACCATCACAATGGATCCTGTAGTCAAGCTGCACTAAGGAACCGTATATATCTCTCACCTTGCATTCCCATCAATTTTGTTTGTTCAATACGCAGGTTTTACATTAAGTTTTAACCTAAAAAAGAATAATAATAATCAAAGTAATTGTATTTTTATTTATTTTTGAATGAATTCTTCCATCCCATAATGTGAGAAATACTTTTTTTTTCAGAGCACTATGTGTTATTTTGAGTTGACTATTCTGCTCACTGTCTCCATCTATCCACAGAGGACTTTGATAAAGAAACCGGACAGATCCTGAGTGGCATGGACAAACTTCCGCCGGACCTGAAGCAGTATGTAAAGGAGGACAATGAGCTCTTTGACAAGGAGATCGAGGAGTGGAACGCTCTGCAGGCTCGAAAAGCCCAACAGGAAAAGTTGGCTCTTGCCGCCGCAGCAGCCGCAGCGTCCGCCGCAGCATCCGCCGCATCGAGCACCTCCATTTCTTCGTCTTCACCCCAGCCCATGAGTATTGATTGCAGCCCTCCAGACAATGCAGGTCAGTGTCCTACTCGCAGGCATTCCCGCTACCCAGCCTTGTCATAGATCCAAGGTTTGAAAGATAATTTGAGATGGAAATGCCCACCCTGCTTTTTTTCCAAACTATAGCAGTTGGTTAAACGGCTGTCATGTAAAACAGTTGAATTTGTCATAAATAATTGATCGTGTAACGAATGCTTTGCTCTCAATTTGTTGTGGAAAGCAGCTTTCCTCCGATTGGTGGTTGCCATTGTGGGCGACATTATGATTTTTATTCATTGCGTCCGCTCTGTTGAAAGTCAGCAGGCTACCAGCAGAATTGTGGCCGACCACGGGGCGCTCTAAGCCAGCCACGGCAGCATTACAGCCCGTTCCCGTGGAGGGGAAAATGTTTTCTCCTTTTTGGATTTTATGCAATGGGACTTTTTTTCTATAAAGCCACGTATATTTCTGTTTGTGTTAAAAATAAAACAAATTAGTGATGGTTCTAATTGCTCTCCTATAGCACCCCAGCAGGATCCTGAGTACATGGAGCAGCCATCACCCACCAGTGACGCCAAACATCTACAGGAGGACACAGAGAGAGCCATCTCTAGGGCGACTGCTGAACAGGAGGAGAGAAGCCCCGAAGCACTGTTGAATGCTGTATGTAATCCACAGGAAAATGGATATCACACCACACTTAGCTTTCTGGACATCATTCACAGGGTAGTCAAAAAGTATCTTAATGGCCCATGTTGAGCTGTTTGCGTGCTTAGTGCAGCCGTCTTGTTCACCTTAACCTAGCGTGTACACAGGAAACTATTTTACGTTCTCTTCAACTATTTAAATTGCTTCCCTACTAGTTTCTGTGCAGTTTCGTTTCTCTAATTGTCTCTGCAGTCTCTCCACACTTCAACTTCCCCACATCCTGAACTCCAGTTGAGCAGTCCCCCAATGCCGCGTCCCGATTTTGTCACGGAGGATGAGTCCTCTGGCCACCACACAGTAGAGGTGGCCATTCCCAATGTGGGGACCTTTGTCATTGAGTCAGAAGAAGGGGGATATGATGATGAGGTAGACCAAGACCCAGCAAATCTATTTGTGTGGTAGAAGTGATAGAAGAGTGTGCGCATCATTGGCCATCCACATTTCTACTTTTTGTCACGCTTGATGCTTAATCACGATGGGTTCCAGTGTCAGGAATGGTTGGAGATTGAAAGTGCAATAATATGAAGCTCTTCCTGCATGGCCGATTAAAAATGTCGGAGCCCAGTTGCATTTTGAAACAAGATGGGGTTGAGCTTTGGCGGCAAACTGTGTGCTACATAAGAAACAGAAGCCCCTTTCGGGCTGCCAATCGTTGCTTTTATTCAAGAATTCCACATCTACATTTGTTGTCGTGGGTAGTGAAATTTGCATTCCTCACAACTAAATAACTAATGCTTAATAACGTGTTCCTACGTATTCTTAACAGCTGTCATTTCTTGGCTTGCTGTCCTGTGTGAGTTACCAACACCGATTCGGATATTATCACCCCTTCATGTGATTTCACAAGTCTATCAGAGGCAGATCGTGACCTGTGTGTATGGGAATAAGTGGAAGCTGAGAACAGAATGAGAAATTGAAGCTCTCATCTCCCACCCCTTTAAGTTAAAAAAAAACAATTGTTGCTGTAGGAAACTATTGCGCTGTACGCTAACAATGTAATTGTGTTGACTTAAACACAACAATGCCTTATCTGATTAGAATGAGTTATGTGTGAAATTTGCATGAATGTTGGATCTACCCTTGCAACTCCGGTGTGCCAATTTTACGGAATGCAGTGTGAAAGGGGCTAAATGCAACCTTAAAACATGCTTTAGCTTGTACTGTGGATTGGGGCTGGGTGTGTTTTGATTGATCAAATTGTGTGCAACTATCTCAGACACACACAGCAGCAAGCACAACACAAAATAGGCAACATGCGGTGAGTTGAAAAATAAATGTATGTAACCCTATGAGCGGCCCGGTGGTCGACTGGTTAGCGTGTTGGCCTCACAGTGCAGAGGTGCAGGGTTTGATTCCGGCTCTGGCCATCCTGTGTGGAGTTTGCATGTCCTCAATGTGGCTGCGTGGGTTTTCTCCGGGTACTCCGGTTTCCTCCTGGGATAGCCTCCAGCGCAACCGCGACCATTGTGAGGATATGCAGATTTGAAAATGGATGGATGGAACCCTGTGAAGCGAAAACAATCAAACATGTTGATATTCGCCTCAACATCTCGTCACAAACTCACCAAAAACTATGCACGCTGAGTGCAGCAAGCTTTTATTCCACTGTTGCCGTCTATGGACGCTAAGGAAACCCCTCCCCTCCACTCCCAATGGCCAATCAAATTGCAGCCTTTGTGAATGGCAATTCACAATTCATTACATGACGATTATATTCCAAATACAATTAATCTTTCAGCCCCATTTTTCATATCACTGCATCTTGTGTGCGCAATTGTGGTCAACAGTCATCCTGACCATCAAACCCAGCCGTCGTGGCCGTCTTGTTTTTTTTTTTGTTTTTTTTTTGCACATGATCCCAATGAGGAATACGATATGAACTGTGAAACGGCTCTGTTCCTCAAGGATGTTTCACTTCAATGAATGCATGAGCTGCTGAGTGACGTCCATCTGGCATGTCTGTGTTTTAGCATTTCAGATTGAATAACTCGGCGATTGCCCGCACTTGTTCTATCACAAGTGCCTATTATTTTGTTTAATGCAGTTCCTGCTTCCCGGGCAGGCAATGATGACCCCAAACATGCAAGGTGTAATTATGGCTATTGGCAAATCCAGCAGCGTTTATGAAAAGAATGGGCCCGAGGCAGCCTTTTTTAAGGTACTGTCTTTCGCTCACCTCTTGCATTCCCTCTCCACCCACTTCCACCTTTTTTCCATGTAAATCAGTGCGTTTGTACATTCCAGTGGTTACTCTTTGAAACTCAAAGTGAGTTGATCATTTATCAGGGTTTTCTTTTTAACAAGTTCTGTCTCGTGTCTGGGGCTTTATGCCCCTGGCAGGGTCACCCGTGACAAACAGGTCCTAGGTGAGGGACCAGACAAAGCACGGCTCACAAAGCCCCTTATGAAAAATAAAATCGATGGTCCTCAGTTTCCCTTGCCTGGACGCGGGTCACCGGGGCCCCCCTCTGGAGCCAGGCCTGGAGGTGGGGCTCTTTGGCGAGCGCCTGGTGGCCGGGCTTACACCCATGGGGCCCGGCCGGGCTCAGCCCGAAGAGGCAACGTGGACCCCCCTTCTCATGGTCTCACCACCCGTGGGAGGGGTCAAAGGGGTCGGGTGCAATGCGAGCTGGGCGGCAGCCAAAGGCGGGGACCCTGGCGGTCCGATCCTCGGCTGCAGAAGCTAGCTCTTGGGACATGGAATGTCACCTCTCTGGCAGGGAAGGAGCCCGAACTGGTGTGTGAGGCAGAGAAGTTCCGGCTGGATATAGTCGGACTTGCCTCCACACACAGCCTAGGTTCTGGTACCAGTCCTCTCGAGAGGGGTTGGACTCTCTTTCACTCTGGAGTTGCTCACGGTGAGAGGCGCAGAGCAGGTGTGGGCATATTTATTGCCCCCCGGCTCAGTGCCTGTACATTTTGGTTCACACCGGTGGACGAGAGGGTTGCATCCCTCCGCCTGCGGGTGGGGGGACGGATACTGACTGTTGTTTGTGCATATGCACCAAACAGCAGCTCAGCATACCCACCCTTTTTGGAGTCCTTGGAGGGTGTGCTGGAGAGTACTCCTGCTGGGGACTCCCTTGTTCTACTGGGGGACTTCAATGCTCACGTGGGCAATGACAGTGAGACCTGGAGGGGCGTGATTGGGAGGAACGGCCCCCCCGATCAGAACTCGAGTGGTGTTTTGTTATTGGACTTCTGTGCTCGTCACGGACTGTCCATAACGAACACCTTGTTCAAACATAAGGGTGTCCACATGTGCACTTGGCACCAGGACACCCTAGGCCGTAGTTCGATGATCGACCTTGTGGTCGTGTCATCGGATTTGCGGCCGCATGTTCTGGACACTCGGGTGAAGAGAGGGGCGGAGCTGTCAACTGATCACCACCTGGTGGTGAGTAGGCTCTGATGGTGGGGGAAGATGCCGGTCCGTCCTGGCAGACCCAAACGTATTGTGAGGGTTTGTTGGGAGCGTCTGGCGGAATCCCCTGTCAGAAGGAGTTTCAACTCCCACCTCCGACAGAGCTTTTCCCATGTTCCGGGGGAGACGGGGGACATTGAGTCCGAGTGGACCATGTTCCGTGCCTCTATTGTTGAGGCGGCCAATCTGAGTTGTGGCCGTAAGGTGGTTGGTGCCTGTCGTGGCGGCAACCCTCGTACTCGCTGGTGGACACCAGCAGTAAGGGATGCCGTCAAGCTGAAGAAGGAGTCTTATCGAGCCTTTATGGCCTGTGGGACCCCAGAGGCAGCTGACGGGTACCGACTGGCCAAGCGGAACGCAGCTTTGGTGGTTGCCGAGGCAAAAACCCGAGCATGGGAAGAGTTCGGTGAGGCCATGGAAGCCGACTTCCGGACGGCTTCGAGGAAATTCTGGTCCACCATCCGACGTCTAGGGAGGGGGAAGCAGTGCACCACGAACACTGTGTACAGTGGGGATGGGGTGCTGCTGACTTCGACTCGGGACGTTGTGAACCGGTGGGCAGAGTACTTCGAAGACCTCTTCAACTCCACCAACATGCCTTCCTTGGAGGAAGCAGAGCCTGGGGACTCTGAGGTGGGCTCTCCTATCTCTGTGGTTGAAGTCACCGATGTGGTTAAAAAGCTCCTCGGTGGCAAGGCCCCAGGGGTGGATGAGATCCGCCCGGAGTTCCTCAAGGTTCTGGATGTTGTGGGGCTGTCCTGGTTGACACGCCTCTGCAACATCGCGTGGTCAACGGGGAGAGTGCCTCTGGATTGGCAGACCGGGGTGGTAGTCCCTCTTTTTAAAAAGGGGGACCGTAGGGTGTGTTCCAACTACAGAGGGATCACACTCCTCAGCCTCCCTGGTAAGGTCTATTCAGGGGTGCTGGAGAGGAGGGTCCGTCAGGAAGTCGAGCCTCAGATTGAAGAGGAACAGTGTGGTTTTCGTCCCGGCCGTGGAACAGTGGACTAGCTCTACACCCTTAGCAGGGTTCTCGAAGGTATGTGGGAATTCGCCCAACCAGTCTACATGTGTTTTGTGGACTTGGAGAAGGCGTTTGACCGTGTCCCTCGGGGAGTTCTGTTGGATGCTTCGTGGGTATGGAGTACCGAACCCCCTGATACGGGCTGTTCGGTCACTATACCACCGATGTCAGAGTTTGGTTCGCATTGCCGGCAGTAAGTCGGAATCGTTTCCAGTGAGGGTAGGACTCCGCCAAGGCTGCCCTTTGTCACCGATTCTGTTCATAACCTTCATGGACAGAATCTCTAGGCGCAGCCGAAGCGTTGAGGGGGTCAGTTTTGGTGGCCTCAGTATTGCATCCCTGCTTTTTGCAGATGATGTGGTGCTGTTGGCTCCTTCAAACAGGGCTCTCCAACTCTCACTGGAGCGTTTCGCAGCCGAGTGTGAAGCAGTTGGGATGAAAATCAGCACCTCCAAATCTGAAACCATGGTCCTCAGTAGGAAAAGGGTGGAGTGCCCCCTCCGGGTCGGGGGGGAGATCTTGCCCCAAGTGGAGGAGTTTAAGTATCTTGGGGTCTTGTTCACGAGTGAGGGCAGGAGGGAGCGAGAGATCGACAGGCGGATCGGTGCAGCGTCTGCTGTGATGCGGACGTTGTATCGGTCTGTCGTGGTGAAGAAGGAGCTGAGCCAAAGGGCGAAGCTCTCAATTTACCTGTCGATCTACGTTCCAACCCTCATCTATGGTCACGAGCTATGGGTCGTGACCGAAAGAACGAGATCCCGGATACAAGCGGCCGAAATGAGTTTTCTCCGCAGGGTGTCCGGGCTCTCCCTTCGAGATAAGGTGAGAAGCTCGGTCATCCGGGAGGGGCTCCGAGTCGAGCCGCATCTCCTCCACATCGAGAGGAGCCAGATGAGGTGGCTTGGGCATCTGATTCGGATGCCTCCTGAACGCCTCCCTGGTGAGGTGTTCCGGGCATGTCCCACCGGGAGGAGACCCCGAGGAAGACCCAGGACACGCTGGAGAGACTATGTCACCCAGCTGGCCTGGGAACGCCTCGGGATCCCCCGGGGAGAGCTGGAAGAAGTAGCTAGGGAGAGGGAAGTCTGGGCTTCCCTGCTAAAGCTGTTGCCCCCGCGACCCGGCCCCGGATAAGTGGTAGAAGATGGATGGATGTATGGATGTCTCGTGATATATTAATCGGCAGCTATCTAAGCATAATTTCTTTTAAAAGTTCAAATGTCTATTGTACAACATGCCTGTTTGGCACGTTTTCAAGTACCGGGATGCTACGCTACAGCTAACTTCATGCTTTGACTCCACACTATAATATCACAGCTCTTTGAGTTCAACGTTTGTGTCTGAGGGCCAGATTTACATTGCGGGTCTATAGCACAATTGGAATTTATTTGCTCATTTGGATATGGAAACGTGATGTAGTGGTTAACTACACTCAAATTTGGCTAGGAGATTTTTTTTATACTGTTAGCCACATTCGCGAAGAGGTTTCATGACCCAGTGTCAAAACCATGATTTAGCGTGTGTGTGTGTCAGAGTAGGCACCTTTTGGCCAGCTTTGCTGGTTTTGCACATCTTGGAATTTTCAGCTTTATGATGTGGTTGATTCTTAATGACCCGGGATTGACTTTTGTGTTTAGCAAGGGTCAATAGCTTTGAATTTCCTGGCTTTTTCGTGTGTTGGAGATCATTTGATTTTGAACGCGTTTCCACACTTTTTATTGGTCCTGTATATCTATCATATACACGAACTGTATTAGGCTTTTCGTAGTCTTCACAATTACCGTATTTCAATAACTGGTTGTTACTCGGACTGCATTTAAAGATTTGATTAATTGAATCGATTTTCCTTTTCATCGATATTAATATTGCTTCATAAAACCTTAAATCCATCTTTTTACTCCATCATCCCATGTGACTTCTCTCGTCAAGTAAGATCTCATCGATACACAAGAGTAACATGGCAGATGCACTGAAATTGGTGCCAACAAGCTTGAAGGCAAATGAAAGTTTTGGGGTTTAAAAAAAAGCAAAACAAAAAAAAAACCCAATGAATTGGACCAGTTCAAAATGGTATGCAAGATTTGTGAAGAACAAGTGAGGTGTTGTGGAAATAAAATTAATCTTCAAAACTATTTAACAAGTCACCACACAGCGCAAACATTGGGTCGCATTTGGTCGCATCGGGTTCAAAGCTTCGCACATATTTTTTACTACTGCACCAACTTAGGGCAGGGTGTGACTACGATTTGCAGCATTGCTTCTTCAGAGAATTTCTTCTCATTTGAAAGTGAAATTGGTGCTGTGTGAAATCCTTCACTGAATTGAAAGTCAAACAGAGTTAATCGAATTGAATTGATATTAGACATCTGAAATGCGGTCTGTAGATTCATACTGATTGTCATGGCCAATAAGGAATGGCTGTTTTTTTTTCGCTTTTTCTGAATGGAAATGTGATAAAATTACAGACAAGTCATTGTCTTTTGCTTGCTTATTTGTCTATACTGTTCAGGCTGGGTTGATTTAACATTCAACTATTTGCCATATTGATGCTGATGAACTTGAACTCGTGTGCACTTTGGCATTGAAGGGTGAAGCCGTTCATGACTGATATTTTTGCTTGTTTTATCATTGAGTCATTTCCTGGAGAGATCTCAAAAGTGTGAATGCAGTTGATGCAAGGTAGCCAAGGATCTCGACGGGAGGTTTTTTGCCAAGAGGAACATCGTATTGACCTCTGAACATCTGAGAAAGGAATGTGCCTCATTCACGCCCACAAAATAAAAGCCATTGCTGTCGAAGGGGGTCAATGCAGAAACTATACCAAGAACTGGGGAATCTCTTGTAAACCTTTGATCTGGCTCATTTTTCCATGATGATTATAACCCTTTCATGCACTCTGTCACCTGATAACATGATAAGCTGTCCACTATAGTAACCACTGTCCCTCAAAGGGTTAAAAAAAACGGAAACGTGTCTGACCACAAATGGCTTCACACTTATCAGAAAAGTTTTTATTTGCAGTGCAGAGAGTACTATTCACATTTTTGGGGGGTAGGGGGAATCAACTAAAAAGAATTATTGAGAAAAAAAATCTGCTTGTGTACGCACAATCGTATACTGTATCGAAATAGTTTTCTTAAATCCATATTAATGAGAGATTTGATTCTAATTTGAGGTCTGTATTTCATTTATTATGACCAAGGCATTAACAATGCATCATCAAAGAGAGAAAGGCATTTCCAAAACGTTGGATCAAGTCCATTAAAAAAATAATAACAATTAATACGAGATCCGTGTGGGATTGCCTGAAGATGAAATTGACCAAAATGCGGACACAGGAGGTTTCTGATATCCAGATTGAGCCACTTGGGAGCGAAACGAAAAAAAGGAATAGTGCCACTTGAATATGGAGTCTAAATCCACCTTAAGAAACCTGTTGAATAAGATGTATTGTTATATGTATGTACTGTATATATATATATATATATATGTATGTCATTGTTTTTCTGCTCAGGCTCTCAAGCTAGAGTATGCGCGACTTGTGAGGTTTGCCCAAGAAGACACTCCCCCGGAGAAGGACTACAGACTTCAGCACGTCATTGTCTACTTCCTCCAGAACCAAGCACCCAAGAGGATCCTTGAGAGGACTCTGCTCACTCAGTTTGCTGACCGCAACCTGGCATTTGATGAGAGGTACACAACACACAATAACAACAAAAAACTTTATTCCAAATATGCTGAACCAAGTTTTGTGCTCGCCGTACTATTTTTAGTTTTCGAAAATACAGTATAGGGCATTGCATTTGGGAGCTTCCACTGTAGATTGAAGTTCAGAATATTCCTGAAACCTTTCATGCACCCCGAAAACATGATAACAGGGTTCCCACGGGTCCGTAAAGTTCATAAGAATCCATAAAAAAAGAAGTTGTAAAATAATGTTCTTAATTGTCCTTCATTTTCAGGGAAAGCTTCTAAAATCAATAAAAATCCGTAACATTTTATTTTTATTATAAAATAAATTGAAATTTGAGAATGTATTTTATTTGAAAATGAATTCATTTTTTTTTCATTTTCCTCCCTATATAGGTAGAAAAATGAAAGTTTTACGTACATTATGTCAAATAAAGTGTTAGCTGATTGCCCCTAAAAATAAAGATGTGCCCTTCCTTTGGCAGCAATGATTTGAACAACAGCTCAGTGATATGTGGCTTTCTGTTCATTAAATCCAACGTTTATCCCCTGCTCAATGGAGAAAAAGTTCTTAAAAAGGGCTAAATTAAGTTACATGTTGTGCACAAACAAACAAAAAAAACACGACTTGGGTTTACTTTTACTGAACCCGCATGCTTGGATTTTGTCACTGAATGATGCTTATGCAGTATCCTAGAAATGGGCAGCAGGGGGTAGCAGACACTTGTAGTGTCACACTCAGCCGGTCTGTTGTACAAGCAGAGAAAGATTCCACATGAACAGTGCTTAACTCTTGTCCTTCAACCTTAAGTTGATGCGTGAATCTAAAAAGACACGTTGTATTCCCCTTCCACATTTGCTGATACCAGTTCTAGGCTGTTCTTGATCCTACTTCTGTGCGTTGTTTCTCCCGATGCCGCCTTCTTAAATCTCGCTTCCAGTGCTCGTTGGCCTCTCTCCAAATTCCTGAGTGAAAAATTGATTTCTCACCTCTCTATTTTGAGCACGATAATTAGATTTATGTCCGCATGTGGCCTCGATAGGAGCCTCCAGAGGAGTGTTTCACTTTTCCTCTCCGCACTAAAGAGTGATTCATTAGGCCAAGTTATGGCCCAGGGGCCGGCTAGACCGTTTCATCTCCTGACAATGACTCACCATCAAAGCTGATGCCAGTTTGTTCTTACGGCTTTCCTTCCTCCACGCCCAACAGATGCAAAAGCATTATGAATGTGGCACGTGCAAAACTGGAGCTAATTACGCCTGAGGAGGTCAACCTGGATGAATATGAGGTCAGCTGGGGTTTCCTTTATCGAGCATTACATTCCTTTCAGACATCATATCTCAATGAGTTGCTCTTTTGTAATCAGTATTTTACCAACACAGGTATGGCATCAGGACTATAGGAACTTCCGGGAAACAACCATGTTCATGATAACTGGTTTGGAGCTCTTCCACAAGACAAAGTATGGTCACACACAAACAGATTATCATTATTATTATTGTTATTTTTATGTTGAAAAAAAATACATAATGCATTGATACCTACTTATAAATAGTACAAAAAATGCAATTTTTTTTCTTACTCCACACATGAAATAAGTTGAATGTCACCTGCAGAGGGCAGCAAATTAAAAGACAGTGCACAGGCATTCACTGTTATTTCAAATTATGTGCTTTTTTTTTGTTTGTAAATGTATTCTCGTTGCAACCATGACATTGTTCGGCAAACCTTTGACTGAATGTTGCTTCCTATTCAGCTACGTGGAGGCGTTGATCTATCTGATATACTCATACCAGTACAACAAAGAGCTTTTGTCGAAGGGGCTGTACAGAGGACATGATGAGGAGTTCCTTGGTCATTTTCGTCGCGATTGTTTGCTGGTGAGTTCAAATGTGCAATAAAATGCTCGGTTGCTCTCTGCAAGATTTTGCTTTGGAACAGGAACCTTTGTGTTCAGTTTGCAATCCTACTCCCGTCTTTGTAATTCCCATTTATGGCAGGATTCTTCTCCTCTCGGTGACTCGGCAAAACTAATATGACCAGCACACTTCCTCTGAATTGAACAGTTGTACTATAATCAGGTTGCTTCTGATAGGACACGACTTTCATTTGCCCACTCAATATTCCACTCAAAAGGGTTTTCATCGGAAAGCTGACAATGAAAAGCCCCCCTACGCCCCGCCCCGCCACTCCTTTTTAAAAATGTCATTCCCACTGAGCTTTACGGGCCGTGGGCCCAGTTAGAGCCGGTGGTATTTTAGTGTGCGATCGGCCTCGAGCTGATCTTTAGTAGCCTGCACTCAGTAACCTTACGCCAGCGTTGTGCTCGTAATGTAATCATTGGAGTGGGAATAGGAAGCAAGAGGGCCAGTGAGTGTAAACACATTAGCATGTCCTCAACTAACCTCAAATTTTGGCTGCGTGCAGCCACATCGGTCATCTCAGATCTCCGTCCAGAACCCCTGGCTCAGCTGTTTATCTCCTGCTCTTGTTTTAATTGAAAACACTGCCAACATTGAGATAGTTTAATTCACTTTGTTGTTTTGTGTGTCCAACCTTGAATCTCTGGACAGCAATCTTTTTTTTTAAAGGGAACACCCCCACCTTCTCAGAGTAGGAGGTCACAGAGTTTGTTTGAGCAAGTTTTTGTCCAAGCACAGTGTGAGAATTCTGTCTCCTCCGTAAGCTCCACTGGCTCTATACTAAGAAATTAATGATGAACGGTGGGCGTTCTGCTCACATGGCAAGAAGACCAGTTGTGTTCTGTTGACAGCTATGAAACAAATTTAGAATTATCCCACTGGCAAAGTGAGATCGTTGAATTAACACACTGGCAATGTCTCAATATGTGCGCCTTCGTTAACACGCAATGATGTATCATACATTCGCCAATCCCATTTTGCCATTGGATGATTTCTCAAAGAGCTGTGAGTCGGATGTGCTAAAGTCTTCTCCTGTGCCTCATTGAGTACAAAGTTATGATGTGTGCAACTGCACAAGCAGACACAAAAAAAATCTGAAGTAAAAATTGATTCTTATTGAAATTTCTGCTAACCCGCACCCAATCAGAATGTTTTGTATTGAGGAAAAAGTCAAACGTATACATTGCGATGTCTGATCAGCAAAAAAAAAAAAAAAAAAGACTACCTGTACAAATTCCGAGGCTCATTTATTTGACATATCCAGCAGCTTATTTCTCGTACAGTCTGTTTTTCACTGCAATGGTATGTAATGTGTTCCATAGAAATTAAATGAGCAAGCAGCTGCCATGTTTGAGTCGGGAGAAGAATCAGAGGTGATCACTGGTTTGGGAATCATGAACGAGTTGGTGGTGCCCTGCATCCCCTTGCTGCTGGTTCACGACACAGAGGGGGACCTGCTCGCAGTGGAAGACATGAGGAACCGTTGGTGCTCCTATCTGGGACAGGAAATGGAATGTGAGTTTGCGACCAAAAACAACATAACAGCTTCTTTCAGTATTTACTAAATTGGTCATTGATTAAGTGCTGGCATGCAACCATGACAGTTTACGGCGATTAGCCAAATACGCTGTTCTTGTCTTAGTTGTTATTCAATCATACTACACGGATGGACGTTTTTTTTTTTTAATTAAAGAACAAAAATCCAAAAATGGTCACTAAAATGACTCGCACCTGAAGTGAGTGGAATTTATAAAGAAACATTTTGAAAGCCGAAAACTGGAGCTTTTGTCAAGTCACATCAGCTCCGCAGGAGGTTTACGGATACAAAAATTAAAGAGCACTGTACCGACTGTGAAACATGGAAAGGAACGTTAGCTATTTTATCGGGACGCTTTTGCTATATTCCCCACAATGGTGTCTAAAGTATGTGCGGGACACAGTGACAAGCAACCATCACTAATCAAGGCTTTCAAGGGTGAATCATGCTGGCCATGCTAGAAAGCTTGACTAATCACTCAACAGTAGTCGCGATTAGTCAATTCTTCTGATCAGATGCAAATCACGACATTGTAACCACCAAACAGCTGCTCTTCCGACCATCACAGACGGGAATACAAGACAGCAGGAGAAGTAATCAATTAAGCAATATCACACGAGTGGCCGTTATGATGCGCCACATATATCAGATGGAGGGAACTCAGATTCCTCGAGATCCTTGTCCTGCCTGTTTTAGATCCCTCCCACCTCCCAACACACGTAATTCCAATGATCAATGACCATTTCAGGTTTCTTAAGAGCATGCTGATGAGTCGATCATTTGAATCATATGTGTTGAAGTAGATCAGCGGTGCCCAACCCTTTTTTGACCAAAGATCTGCTTTTCGATCAACTAACCTCCCGCGATCGACCCGTTACCGCACACGCACGCACGCACTCACACACGCATGCCCCGATGAGCAACAGCCATAATGGCTTCTAAGATGAACAAAACAGAAAAAAAGTAGACACAAGCGTTTATGGGTCTGTGAAAAGGAAATCACCTTGACGCGGAGGCATGGGACTCACTTTTGCAGCGTGTTAACATCTGGTGTTGCAGGTCGTCACTGAAGGTTAAACATGACCATGTCGTCATGGCTTTGGCTGTGGTTGTTGCCACCAGACCGCAAAGCCGAGTGCCAAAGCCAATTCTCGAAAGTGCTTTTAATTTTTTTTACACCAGGTGACTTGTAAGTTTAACTATGATTTGTTTATTTCATGTTATTTGGCTCCGTCAACACCTTGTTTTGCAAACAATGACATTAGTCACAAAGTCGGCCTTTGGTGCGACGGACCTCACCAAAGCATTTGGGTCAATATATAAGAATAATAAAAAACAAAAACAAATGAAGCTTCTTTTACTGTTTCATTTTCACTGAGCTACTTGGAGGATTAGTCCACTTCACTGTGGGGTATTAGGTTATATCCGTGGGTGACAACTAGGGTTCCATTGAATGTTTGGCCAGAGAAAATCAAAAAGTACCCAATAGTACAGTTTCAGTTTTCTCACTGAAACAATAAGGCCAAAATTGAATGTTGTGATCACGCAAGCACGTGGCAAAGGCCTGTGGAACCGAGTGAAGATGTTGCCTTGAGAAAGGGAAATACGCCCACGGGCAAAATTCCTCCGCCGCGCCTCTGGACATTGATCCGGAAGGAAAAGGCTGCCTGTGTATATGCGCATCACTTGGAAGGAACAAAAGCGCTTGCATTGAGACGACTTTCACTTTTCATGCAGGGCATGATGCCCAATTGGGATTTGATGTTCAATGCAATCTTGTTATTTACTCATCCACGTTACGTTGACAAATGTAACTTGTATTGTGAACGGAATGGGACCGGAAAATGACACGCAATGCGCACAGATAACGAAGTTCACGTGGCACAGTGTTTGCAGAAGTAACTATGGTCTCACTTTTTGGGGCTTATTTCGGTTCTTTATTTGCAACTTCCTGAGTCCTCGCTTAAGTGCTTGTGTGTAAGCGCCTCGGGATGGGAGATTATGGGGGAAAAAAAATTATCATGACAGTTTTTTTATTGATGTAGAAATTCTGATTAAGTTGGCAATAAGTCAACGAAATATTAATAGCGATACAGTGATCCTCGCTATATCACGCTTCATTTATTGCGGCTTCACTCCATTGCATTTTTTTCTCCACAGTACTATATTCAGAAAAAAATGCCAAATGACTCAGAGGTTTTGTACATGATTGATTCCCGGCGCGATGTCAATCAATGACAGCACGAGTGGCTTCATCCCGTGAGCTGATTGGCTGCGCATATTCGGCAGCACCGCCCAGTACCTCCCTTGTTTACTCTCTGATCAGTGTCTCGTCACCTGTTGACTCTCTGATCAGTGTCTCTTCACACTGTGTTGTTTGCTGTGCGTGGCAGAGTGAGAGAGACACTGTGTTGTTTGCTGTGAGAGAGAGAGAGAGAGAGAGAGAGAGAGAGAGAGAGAGAGAGAGAGAGAGAGAGAGAGAGAGAGAGAGAGAGAGAGAGAGAGAGAGAGAGAGAGAGAGAGAGAGAGAGAGAGAGAGAGAGAGAGAGAGAGAGAGAGAGAGAGAGAGAGAGAGAGAGAGAGAGAGAGAGAGAGAGAGAGAGAGAGAGAGAGAGAGAGAGAGAGAGAGAGAGAGAGAGAGAGAGAGAGAGAGAGAGAGAGAGAGAGAGAGAGAGAGAGAGAGAGAGAGAGAGAGAGAGAGAGAGAGAGAGAGAGAGAGAGAAGAGAGAGAGAGAGAGAGAGAGAGAGAGAGAGAGAGAGAGAGAGAGAGAGAGAGAGAGAGAGAGAGAGAGAGAAGAATGGGAGCTAACCCTCCTTTGTGCATTTTCACTTATCGCTGCAGGGTCCCGGGCCCCATTAGCAAGTAAAGGACAATATATAAAAATAAACACCTGCTGTTCATGCTGTGTGCTCCTTGGCCTCTTAGGGGCAGTGTGGTGCAGGCAAGTCGCTACTGTACACACATTCAGATTAAAAAAAGAACGAACGTTGCTCTATCAACAGAATTTATTTTTCATGTTTTATTTATACAACACATTTAAAATACAGCAAACACTGTCCAAAGCACTACTCATACCAAAGATAACACTGACAATAAAAAATAAATACATATTAAAAACAATCAGTAAGATGCAAATGTCCTGCTAAGCTCAAGTTTAAATTCCATCGCAAATAGTTGAAGCAGAGTGATTGTTCAGAAGAAACTCATTCCAAAATGTCGGTCCTGCGGCCACCTCTGGTTTTCAGCCTTAAGCAGGGACAGGTTTACAAAAACTGGTCACATGACCGCAGGACTCTGACTGGCGCATCCACCAACACATTTCAGTATACAGGAGATAGACCATTCAGAGATGTGACCACAAAAAAAAAAAGTCCATCCATGCCTCCCTTTTCACAATCGTCACTATGTTCTTGCGTAACGTTAATATTGTAAAATGTTTACATGAAATTAAGATATAGGACGGGTCAGTTCAGATTTTAGTGATCGATAGCCAAGTATGTCATCTTTCATTTTCTTCTATTGTCAAGAACTTGAACGACTTAAACAAAAATCACAAAGTTTTGCTACATGTTATGACTCTTTCCCTTTAAAAAGTAGGGGCGTGGATACTCCAGGCAAATAGAATTTCCGATTGTGTTAAGCAGTAATAATAAAGTCAGCCGTTGGATTGCACTTAACAGCACTGGGCAATTGTTATCAGTTTGAGCCAGCAAAAGCTTGTTCTGGCTAATGTTCAGGAAAGGCTGACTTTTATCATGCAGGCCCATACACTGGAGACTTTTACTGTCTGTTTGTGCAACGCGCTGCCACTTATGATATCATAGTCCAAATATTTGCTCATTTGATGTCTGTGTTCTGAGGTCTAAATGAGGATGCAAAGGCCATCCACTCAATCGTGTCGTTATCTTTCTCTGTCTGGCTATTTTCTTTTGATAGCCAACCTCCAAGAAAAGCTGACGGACTTCCTCCCCAAGTTACTGGACTGCTCGACGGAGATCAAAAGCTTCCACGACCCCCCGAAGGTGCCCGCCTACTCCACCTTGGAGTTGTGCGAAAGATTCGGCCGCATCATGACCACCCTCTGCAAGGTGGCCAACCATGGGAGATGAGCTCCGCGGATGAGCCCGCCACTTCTCCCCTTTTATCCCAGGCTCGACCCTGGGCTTAAATCCCATGGACCTCTCTTAACCCATGCCTTCTTTTAGAAATCCAAGGCTCACTTGCTTTCTAGCTCTTATTCCTCTGTTACTCTTTTGCTGCTACAGGTTTTATCATGACAGGATATTATGTCACTCATTTTACGCAAAAACAACAGAGGAAGTGTCGTGGGAAAAAGGACGGTAGCGGGACACAAAGGCTTCTCTGCGGCTAAAAGCCGAGCACATTCAGCATCAGCTTTGCGAGACAAAGACAAAATAAGTTTGGGGGTGTTCATAGTTTACAAGTGTTGTCTCCTGTTTCAATTTAAGCTTCCCCAAACTGAGCAACAAACCTCCTAAAGCATCTGTCGCTGCGTGAAAAGGTTTGTTTGCCCCCGCTGCTCTGCCTCCAGTTTGGTACAGTATTACTACATTTTGTTTCATTTTTCTAAGGAAGAAAACCTTCGGATTTAAAGAAAACCAGGTTTATCAGCGGATCCGTAACTCTAATGGCCCTCATGTCTTTGTGGGCTGCTCCAGGATGAGTTGGTTTAAGTGCTGTGGTTGGCAGCCATGGACTTTGTGTGGCTTGTTAATAAATCCATAGAATAAAATTTTATTTATGGCCCTTTTAGGCCAAATAAGTAGACGTGTTGTGATTTTGTGTATGGGGAGGTAGAGGTTGTTTATTAGGTTTAAAATTTTTTTTTGAATTTCAGTAATCATTGAGGACAAGTGTGTTTTTAAAATGCACTGAATTTAGGATATTTATTAACCATGAAAACGGGTGACTTGGTTAAATCAGTCCTACGAGCATCACTTTGTGAGCGCTAAGTAAAAGGTAACAGCTGACAAATGTTGGCACCCGAAAAATCAATCTGATCAATCGACTGAAACACAACAGTATATTTTTGGGATCCTTTCGGAAAAATCAGTCTTCAAGACAACTCTCAAGCTAATTAATACCTGAGACAATATGGCAGCCATGTTACACCTAATTTTCCATGCCTCTAAACATTCACACAAACTCCCTGAGCATTCCTTGGAGCACGGTCCATGTTTGCTTCGGGCATCCAAATGACTAGCTACAGCCCTGGACCGATCCAGCCAAAGTGTGCTCAATCACGGCTCGTGCATTGATGACATGAAGCCACTCGGAGCTGCGAGAGCTCCTGTGAATTGCACAACACATTGACAATCAACAATACATCTTGGCAGGCATGGCGGCAGGATTTTTTTTTTCCTCTCTTGAGGCTAAGAGGGGGCCTCACTGATATGTGGCACGTCTGAGAAAATAAATCGATGTTCACGACTTCACTTATTTGAGAGGTTCTCTTTTTTTTTTCAAATAGAAGTATAATACACAATAGTGGTGCGTGGTAGAGACGTGTATTCAGTATAAGAATTAAGTATGTGTTTGCCCTAAGATAAAGACTAGGATCCAATGTCTTTTTTCCCCCTTCCATTCGCATGCTGCTCAGTGTGACAGAAATGCCCAGATTGCATGCTCCCATCACCTCACTGTTTCACATTTTTATTATGGAATGCTTGTTTCATACTATTTTGAAGCCTGCACACGTATGAGCTGCGGCAGATGCTCCTTCAGGAGTTGGACCATGCTCTTGTTTACCCCCCTGAGAGACTAGGGAAGGCTTAGCTATCCATTGCTGAGATGGACTGCAAGTTAACTCCAACCTTAGGGCCATTCAGAAATTAACCACTGTGCGCTCAGAAATAATTTATTCTCGATCAGTATCGGGACACTTCCCCACTCTGTTTTTTGAGAATTGGTGAGATGGTGAGTCGACTGTGCAAATGGTGGACAGCGCCGTGTGTCCAATTGGCGTGTTGTCAAACACATCTACCCAACCATATTTGTTAATTTGCAAGCTCTTGGAGTAACTTCAGCCCTGATTTATTTAGTTGTTTATTTTAATATAAGGAGCAATGCATGTTTCGCGTGCGCTCAGAAATAATTTATTCTCGATCAGTATCGGGACACTTCCCCACTCTGTTTTTTGAGAATTGGTGAGATGGTGAGTCGACTGTGCAAATGGTGGACAGCGCCGTGTGTCCAATTGGCGTGTTGTCAAACACATCTACCCAACCATATTTGTTAATTTGCAAGCTCTTGGAGTAACTTCAGCCCTGATTTATTTAGTTGTTTATTTTAATATAAGGAGCAATGCATGTTTCGCGTGATGATACGCATGTATAACACTTGTCAAAATGGTGGTAAACAAGCCACGAATTGATGGAAATCATAATTAACAGAAACCAAGCCCTCAGCAGGGGCAGTGTTATAAGAAAAGAAATCCTTTATTAGTCTCGCAATGGAAAAATTACCAATTCACAGCACAAAAGTTATGAAAGGAAGAAGTAGAACAAAATATAGGAGCTGCTGGAAAGGCAGCCACTCTCGCGGTGCCATCTTGAAGTCCAAATAACAAAATAACAACACAGAAGACACAGACAGTCGTGCAATCTTAATCACTTTTCCTGCATACACTTTGTTGTTTGAAGCAGTTTGAGATGAAAGAGGAGAGAATCTAAGTGTCCTTTCACCAGTGGGTCAGAGATGTCATGCTGAAAATGTGCACACGTCTGCTACAAGCTAAGTTTTGAAAACAAACACGAAGCTGTAGCGTCGATTGACGAAAAGAGATTGGCTCACATCCTGTCCCACGTAACTCAACTCCAAGCCGCGACTCCCAATTCCACATCTGCGTCGGCGCTCTGCGCTAACGCTCCTTTCTTCCCATCATCGGCTCCTCAAGCCTTGCATCCATCCAGCCGCAGACCGTCCAACAGCACCGATCTCTTCGCTGAACAAAGCGGTGCTGTGTAAAATGCTGCCCATTACAGGTGCAAAAAAAACCCACAAGTGCCCCAGAGCTGTCCAGCAATGACAGTCAAATGGCACCGACATTCCTCCCAATCAAAAACAGTGCTGTATACCCATGCCGTCGAGAAGGCGCAACCACCAAGCACCGAGTGTCCTCCTTGATGAATGTCATGGCCAAAAAATGGTGAAAAACAATCCACATCCGGTCCACATGAAGCAACAACAAACACAAAGTGACAAAACAAACACAAAAACAACAACAACAAAAAAAGCAAGGCTCATGAGAGCACTTGCCTACTAGGGCGCCATCTTGGACTTCGAGTCAATATTTATATCAATTTTATATTCGTAAGGTACAGGTAAAATTAACCAAGTGGGTGTCTTTGACTCCGTTTGGCAATGATTCCACGAACACTGCGCATATTTCAATATGAAATGCTCCCACATTTTGACACATTTTTCTTCCCACTGCACCAACTACATGTTGCCAATTAAAGTTTTGAATGACCGGTATAGGTTATTAGGCGAATATTAGAATGCCAATATTCTCCGGTTTTATTTTTTTTTAATAAGCTGCATACATTCACTGTGTGCTGAGGGCTTGACCGTAATACGCAAATTGCGCACATGTTCGGAGGGAACATTTTACGGCAGTTGGTTACCATATTTTACCATTGCACTTCCAAAAAAGTCCACCATTTTTGAAACTGTAGAAATAAACTCTATATAACAAAATGTAAATGTACACACTGATGTGTAGTACAAACATAAAATGGTGCATAACTATTGCTGCTACTTGGCGGTATCCTACTACTGTCATATGAAAACATTTCAGGAAATCAATACCATATATTGTCAGGGGTGAAGTGGGCATGGTACGCGGGGGTACGCCGTGCACCCACCTCTCCCGACGCCACATTCCATTTTTATTGAAATGTTTGTTGATCATGTTCTAATGCGAGTTATGCTTAATAACGTTGGACTGTGATTATTTTGGAGTAGTATAACATTAAATTTAACGTTAGTTCAACTGGTGTTGTAGCTTATGATTGATGTTCTGTATGTCTATATAGAACATCCCAGAATCGCTTACACCAACTTAAAAAATCCCCACTACACCACTGTATATTGTTATTATTTTCCATTGCACATTACATCAACCCAGCACCACCAAAAATTATATTCAATTGTCAAATTACTGTGCTAAAAAGTATAATAATTTATTCCATTGTCATGGATTGAAATGGAATATGAAATTGAAATGAATGAAATGAAACACGGAGGCGGCAGCAGATATCCCATCAAGGTCCACGGTCATTTTGAGACCCCACCGTGCAAAACGTATTTTAATATGACACCCAACGCCTGTTACGTCGTCTTCACAAACACTTAAACCACGAGCGAAGCACTAAAAACGATAAACCGACTGACACTGTATGAGGATATTAATGTGCACGGAGATTTCGCTTCATGGCTCACGGGGGTTCATCTGCAACGTTGCATTACAGAGCAAATGATTTTAACAAAACATGGCATTTTAAATTGATCGAACGTTACTATTTTCACTCGTTTTTCCAAATCTGGGTTCCCCAATTAGTTCTCACTTGAAGCCAAATTATGTCAAGGTTGTCAAATTGGGCCGATTTTTGTAGTATTTGCCCCCCAATTGCATTAGTAACAAAAACACCCCCCCAAAAAATGATCCGGAGTTAATATGTTGCACCTGGTCGCGAAGGATGAGACTCCTCCCATCCCTCGCTGGCTATTATGCCCCATTATCGACAGTCGGCTGATATGGTTCTACATCAATGACACAACTCTAAAAAGTCATTACAATGACACGTTGTCCGTCTGATAGCCCCCTTCCAGCAGGCTTTGTGCTACAGCGCGACAAAGTGAAACAAACATCGAACTCGGGTTCACGAAAATAATTTTTTTTTTAAAACGAGGATGAAAAAAAAGAACAAAGTGGTGGCGGTAAGTGTTATATCTGTTGCATAAAGAAAACGAGTGCTGCTGTCCAATTCTCACCGAACATCACATTCAATGACTGATTGCACATTAGCGGCTAATATTAGCTTGTTTACAAAATATTTGCAAAATAAAACAATTTACACAAGATTTAACAGCAAACCATAATCGCTGTCCAATTCTCACCTAACATCACATTCAATGACTGATTGCACATTAGCGGCTAATATTAGCTTGTTTACAAAATATTTGCAAAATAAAACAATTTACACAAGATTTAACAGCAAACCATAATCACAAAGGTTTATAAGCAAATAAATACTTATGCATAAAATACATTCAAAGTATTATATTTATGTTGTCATGGCAACGAATCAAAGGTGACACGAGCCCCAGGGCATCTGCAGAGTTGTGAAGCATAACATAACGGTGTTGATATTTGACTTTAGTCCTACCTGAAACATAAAGCATAAAGTGGACATATGTGCTGACATTCATAATTCAAATTTCTAACATGAAGATGGTGCATTTCTGACACACGCTAATGATGTCGCGCCATCTTTAGCAGATGTCCCTATCAAATGACTAGATTGTTATATGTGTGGGTGCAAGATTGGCATGTGTGAATTTTATTTCACGTAACCATGACTGCGGATGGTATGATATACAACAACTACCTGAGAAAGTTGTTTGCTTGCTATGGTGAGTAAGTAGTGATTTTGGTAGACGTTGAATGTAAAAATGGAATATTCTTCATTTTAAACCGATTATTTTAGCATTGTAGATCAATTAGACATTTATTCCTTTAATGTGCAGTGAATGTAAAAAAAATATAGTTTAGTGTTACAGGGTCTAAAAATACTGCATCCATTTGAAAACTCACAGATTTAAAAAAAAATCCCCGAGGTATTGGGGTGGCCACAGAGTGACATGGAGTGACTTTGGCCACCTTTTAGCTCCACCCCTTCCATTACTGTGCAAACAGGTAGATGTCTCATTCTTAAATCCAATGGCTTTCAGCAAACTGCTGAGCTTGGTTACATCAACGCTTAACCATTTTTTTTGTGCTAACCGAATCATGTTGATTTTTTTTTTCTCCTGGGATCAGTTCCTCCTTACAGCTTGACCCACTTTCTGTCATTCTCCTTGAATTTCTTGCCTGAACTGTACTGCTTGTGGAAAGAGATGGTCACGTTAGCTACATATGATCTTCTCATAAATCAAATCATTGAAATAACGGATTGCCAAATCTCAAGTGTTTCACGGCATGAAATGTTATCTATCTCACACGTCCTTCTTCTTGCTCATGAGCTGTGAGGGCAGACAAATCTTCACTCAAAATAAACTGTTCAGTGAGAGATAATGTGTCACCATCCAAAGTTATTACTTACACGGAATGCTTTTCAGTTTACAAGTGTTTCCTTTTTGGGGGGATTTTCAAGGTCGGAATCACAGAATAACTAATGATTAGCTATAATCCCAATATTTTGCCCATTATGATCAAATGATCCAATTACAGACTCACCTCAACTCAGCTTAATTTACAGAGCGCTTTCACAACAGCTGAAGCTGTAACAAAACGCGTTTACGGCAGTGTTCTCCAACAATGATTGAGTCAAGGCACAGAGTATGTCACATTAGAATTTTTTTTACGGCACACCACTTAGCAAAACGATTAATGAAAAGTGGATACGCAGGTTACCGTATTTTCCGCACTATAAGGCGCTTTGGAGTATAAGTTGCACCTTCAATGAATGGCCTATTTTAAAACTTTTTTTCAGATAAAGGGCGCACTGCGTTATAAGGCGCATAGAATAGAAGCCGCACAGTCGCTGTGGTTACCTTAAGCATCCACGAGATGGAGCTACGGTAAACAAAATACAATACATATACAGCTTTATTTATATACAGCAGCTGCCACTAAGTGTATTATAAAATATTTAAGTGTAACAGAACATTTAAAATACTACATCCAAAAAAATCTGAATATTGATCCGCATCGGATTACAAGGCGCACTGTTGGCTTTTGAGGAATTTGAATGCTTTTAGGTGCGCCTTATAGTGCGGAAAATACGGTTAATTAAGTACCTTCTGTCATCTAGGGTCAGAGCATTTGATTGTTTTGACAATTTTGAGTCTTCGATGAATCGAAAATGCATGTTTTTGGAATGTGGGAGTCCACAGGGAAAACAAATGCTAGATGGTACACTGCGCTAAACGAATATCACCAACACCCTTGACTTTTCGACTTCAACTCAAGTTTTGTCATTCTAACATAAATCACAATAAATACATACATAAATAAATAAACCCTTGTTCGGGATTCCACCCCTGCATTTAACGTATGAAAAAAGAAAACATTCAGTGTCCGACTCAGGACTGAGATGTGGATACACTTTTATTTCCCTAATTTTTGTTTGTTTGTTTTTATTGGCTGAGTGGCCCCGATCACTGAGGATTTCACTCAACATCATTTCAAGTATTTCCTTTGCCAGCACACTTGGCACATAAAATGTTGTGTGAAACCCTCTGACTATTCGTCAAGAGGCCGTCTGAGGTAGTCTATGTGCTTGTCCTCAAATAACCTTTCTTTATATCAACAGTTTGACTAATACATGTCGCGGCATACTTCATGTTGGCATCAGCAATGAAGAAGCTGTCTGCGTGACTGATGTCGGTTGTGATTGCTGCCAAGGGAACCTGCCGTCCAGATTGTAGCATTTAAACAGACATTTCCTTGAAAGCCTGACTGTTGAAGAGCGTTGTTGAAAAAGTCATTGGGTTCAGCTTTTAGTTGTATTCAAATGTGCGATCATCTGCACGATGGATGGACATTAGACAAAACTGCAGCACATGCTGTGCCATTTAAAAAAAATAGTAATAATCCGTTCAAAAATGTCATCTCCCAGGAAAATAGCTGCCACACCCAAGAATGTTTGTCAGCGTACTTCCCACTGATTTTCAGGTATCATTGCTTTGGAAGCCAAAGGGTATGTCTTGTCATCCGACTGCTGGCATCTGAATTCAATATTCAGTCCTTAAAATTAACTGCTCTTCCACTTGGAGCCTTGGAGGGTTTTTGTCTGCTATTAAATGGAATAGCTTTGCAGATCACAATGTACAGTCTTAAGTCAACAGAGGCAAATGTATTCTGCTACAGGTTATGGTCATTATTTATGCCTCATACATAATTATATGGAAGCTCTTTCAGAACCAAAATAATGGGGGCGTATTCTTAACGCTAAAATGTGATTGCTTTTATTCCAGGAATTTTAAAATGACATAAACTGACTTTGTCATTTCTAACTAATTATTCTTCTTCCCCGAAGTGAGTGGTTCTCCCCACGACTTGCCAGCGACATTGGGCAAACAGCTGTTCCATGTTCACAGCATTATAAAGAGGTAAAGACGATATTTTTTTGGAATATGTAATTTTGATATTTAAATGCAGAACAAAGTTTAGAGGATTCTTCTCCCCTTCTTGGGACTTTTAGCTATTTTCACTGTTTTGTTTTTGTTTTCTGTCAGCATCAAGAATCACGAGAGATTTTGTGTTACCGGTTACGGTTGTAACAAGAAACTGAAGGTAAGAATCAATCCGTATCTCGATCGCTGACCAAAGGTTAGATGCACAATTAACATAAATAAATAAACAACTACAACGGGTATGGGTATTTAAGTTTATATTTTGGGTTGCGGCTGTGCTGGAGCCCCTGCCGGCTGTCTTCGGGCGGGATACACTCGGAACTGGTTACGAGCCAATCGCAGGGCACACATTGATAAACACCCATTCTCACTCACAATCACACCCAAGGACAATTGAGAGTGTTCAATTATCCTACCGTGGATGTTTTTGGAACGAGCGGTGTAACTCGAGTACCCGGGGAAAACCCACACAAGCATGGGGAGAACATGCAAACGCCACACAGGAAGGCCAGGCCGGGATCGAACCTTGCACCTCTGCACTTAGAGGCGGATGTTCTAATCAGTCGCCCAGCGTGCTGCTGACAAACCTATTTAACATTACCAGAGAGTTGATTTTTGTGAAAAAATGCATACAATGAGCTCTTACACTGTACAGTAGTTTTGTGAATTGTAATCGTTATGCTATTTTATGGAAAAAACAATCACAGAATGCGATTTATTTAATTATTTGTGCTTCAAATCCTTAGTTGTTGAATAGTGGAGCAGTATAGCATGTGTTTTGCTTATTATTATTAGTATTGTTATATGTATGATTCAGAGGTACATGGTTTCATGTGCCCCCCCATAATGACACTGATAAAAAAATTGGGCCCCCTCCATCATTTAAGTTGCCCATCCTTGAAATATATACTGTATTTTCCGTACTAAAAGATGCACTGGATTATGAGGCGAACTTTCAATGAATGGCTATTTTGTAAAGAATTTTCATACATTGGACGCTTCGCATTATAAGGCGCAATCTACAATGCCTCCAGATGGTGCTACGTTCCTTCCATTCAACTCGAGAGGCTTCCGTTCAACTTGAGAAGCGTTCATAACCGCCTCTGAAAAACGTTAAATAACTATTACTGTACTGAAATGAAACTACGAAAATTGAAAATAATGCATCAAAACAGGAAAATCAAGCGAGGAAATCACGTAATAAATTTTATATCTCCTTAAAGAATTTATTTTGTGATTTCCTCGCTTGATTGTATTCGTGGTTTCATTGTAGTCATAATTAATTTATTTTTTTCGGAGGTGCCGATGAACGCCTCTCAAGTCGAACAGAAGAAGGCACGGAGACAGACAAAGATGTACCTGTATTTGTTGAGACTATTTTTATAAAATTAACACCACTGCTCTCCTTTTTCGGTGCTGCAACACAAACTTATTTAATAAAGCAGTGACACAGTTCACTGAACCAACAGCAAGTTATAACATTGGAAGCATGTCTCCAGGAAGGAGCCATCTTGGAAGTCGACGTATTACCTTAATGACCATACACAAGATGCACCGGATTTTAAGGCGCTCAGTGAGCTTTTAAGGAATTGGAAGACTTTTTGGTGCGCCCTATGGTGCGGAAAATATGGTACTAATCTGAACAATGCGTGCATGTAAACATATTGGCTATTCTCATTCATATGGTACTTAAAAATAACACAAAGGGAAAAAAAATGTTTCTCATTGATTGTTGTCCTGTCGGTGTTCCCCTTTTTGCTGGAATGATGAACTGAGAGGTCCCAGAGAGGAAAAGTAAAAGGGCGCAAGATTATCACAATAGCGGGGACACTTGAGTGAACTCCAAGAACGTCTTTTTACACATTGAAACGCCTCAATACTTCAAAACCAAAGTCTTGAAGCTTGATTCCGCTGAATCAAATTTACCTGTTTGAGGGGTGTGTGTGTGGGGGGGGAGGGTGGGGGGGGTTGGATCGAAACAGTTTCGATCCACTTGTAAAAATGTTATTTTCTACTTTTATCCTTTCACCTTTAAAGTGCTTTTTTTTTAATGGGCTAAAATCAGCAGGATCATTTATGCTGTTGCTGTGGAACTAATTTCATCCATTTCCCTAACCCAAACAACTCACCACGATTAGTCTCTCGGGATGAAAGCGGCTATTGTGCTCAAAACACCGAGTGTTCTTCTGATTGTGACTCAGGGGTTGGTTCCTTCCCGGTGTCCGTTCGCGATAGTGTATCTCTGTCAAGTGGTTGTGCTGCTCTGGTTATGTGATCTCGTGAGGCTAAGTTCGCCTCTAGAAATTGAAGTACACAAAGACACATCTCCAACTCCCTTTCCACTCCCACGTTCTCTCTCACTCACACACACACACGCGCACACACACACACACGCACGCACACGCACACGCACACACACACACACACACACACACAGACACACACACACACACACACACACAGACACACACACACACACACACTGTCTGTCTGACCTGGAGGTCAAGGTGCATTGACTTTGAGGGTTGTCTAACTGGGCCTCTTGAAACTTGCATTCCAGCTCCAGGAGGAGGAGGAGGGGAGAGGGGGGGGGGGGTGTTGTTGCAAGCCAGGCTTATTACCAGAGCGAGAGAGATAGAAAAAAAGGAGGGATTTTGGGTAAGAGAAAGCAAGAGAGAGTGGTGGGGGTTGAAAGAAGCTGGAAGGTATTATCCCCCGTTTCCTTGCCTTCGAAGAAGCCGCGGGTCGTTCCCTCCCACTCTGTCGCCGCAGCTTCACGACAAAGTCGAGGGAAACGGCGAAAAACTTGAACCTGCTGTTCGACCTCGGCCTTCGAACGGGCTCACGTGTTTTCCTTTGTCGCTCACTCCCTCTCTCTATCTCTCTCTCTCTCTCTCTCTCTCTCTCTCTCTCTCTCTCTCTCTCTCTCTCTCTCTCAAGCTCCCTTCTCGCTTGTCCTCTCCTTGTTTGTCTCGCTCAGTTTTCCCTGGGCTGCGTGTAAGAGGATCACTTTGTTTCCGTTGCCTATTTTTTTTCCAACGGTGCCACAATCCCATATGAACAAGAGGATTGCATTTGAGCAGATACTGATGGGGGTGCACAGCTGCAAACGGTCCCTTTCCATCGCTCTCCGCGGCAGAACTAATGTCTACACCCCCCGCCCCCATCTCGGTCTACCTCGCTCTCTCTCGGTCTCACTCTCTTCTTTCTGCCTCTCCGAAGGGTGGGGGTGCTGTATGGAAAGAAAAAAAATGGAAGGGGCATCGGACAAAAGGGGAATCGGACATTCTCTCCAGGATATTGGGATCTCTGTGGTAAGTAATTTTATTTTTCTCAGTTGGCTCTTTGGACTTTTGAAAGTTTGTGTACCACTAAAAAAAGTTTCATTCAGCAGCATGGTTTGCGGGAAAGGTATTTTTTTACTCCATTTTTATCCTTTTCATTCTTTCAAGTCCAATGTCTCTTTTTGTTATGAATTGAAGTGGTAAGGAAAGGCTTTCGATTTGTGTTTAGGGTCAAGGTAGAGCGATAGCAGAGGTGCGCTTGGGGCTGACTGGGGGAAGGGAATAGTGGGGTCAACACAGTCAAGCTGAAACTTTTAACTTGATATTTAATCATCTTTTGGTTGGCTTGTCAATAGTCGAAAAGCTATTCATACAGAAGAAATCAATCAGCTGCATCATGTAAACTGTTGTTCATTGTTCAATAACTGATTCTGAACTTTATCGCTCAAAGTTGGATGTTTTATGTTGTACGATTCCACAAGTCATGAGTATTCAAGCCAGAGAGTAAAATTAGTGCATTTGTTATAATAGTTCTTGCTTTATGGTAGAATTTTACTCATGGAAATAAAATGATTTTTTTTGTTCTTCATAAACGTAGGCTAAGTCTGAAGTAATGTGAGGTGATATCTTGACCGCTCTGATATATTAAACCCGATACAGCCATTCAACTGTACCTATTTTCCAAATGGGCCATGTGGAAAACTGAAACGGATTTTGAGGGCCACGCTAATCTCAATTGTGTTCCTCATATACGTAATGCATTTAAATAAAATATTATATATATATATATATATATATATATATATATATCGTATTGTTTGAAAGAGCTGCTAATTGGGGAGATATGGCATATGTTCTCACAATGAGGAAAGAAAAATATTCACACAATCAGCAGTCATGAAAATCACATATGGACACTTGTTAAATATTCAACATTCAGGAAAACAAACGGTGTGCACTGCATATATTTTTAACCCTTTCATTGAGTGGACACCTATTCACATTGTTGTTTTCTCTTATATGAATCAATATATATATATATATATATATATATATATATACAGTTGTGCATCAACCACTACAATGGACGCTTATGTGTGTTACCATCCACTGGCATATATATTTTTTTTTTCACATCCCAAAAAACTGGAGAGAAGAAAAATCCTAATGTAGGTGGTTATTATTTGTGCATGAAAGGGTTAAAGTCAGCTCACATTTTGTCACCAGCTGTACAGTATTAGCCGTTCCTAGTTAAAACCCTCAGGATAAAAAACCCTGGCCCCCCATTTACCGCCTACTCGCAAGAAAAAAAGAAAAAAGATGCAGAATTGAGAACCGGTAATGAATTTTTTTTGAAAGGGCTCCAATAGTCACTAAATATCAAGATGATGCCGCAAGGTTAGCTACACAAAAGACACAAGTCGGTGATCTTGCAAACTTTTACCACCTTGAGTGCATATGAAAATAGAACACTTTCAAAACAAAAGCACCACATTTTTTGGGGGGGAATTTTATTTCTTTCTTTCTTTATTTGATTTGACTTTAAGACTGCGGAATGGCCCGGTCAGAGACTGTCTGCGCCAGATGAGGCCCACGTGTTGTACTTCGCCTAAATCTGTCATAGAGTCCTTGTAAACTACCATGATTTGAAAAAAAAAACAAGTTCATCACGCTTCATTTTGTTTTGGCAATAATGTTCTTTGTTCCTTGTGTTCTGCCGTTTTGGTTTTGTAATCCGAGCAACATATTGCTCATGTCCGTAAAACTTGCTGAGGGCCACGACCTCTTCTGAGTCAAAAATATACACAAATTAAGACAGCAGCAGAATGTAGCTCCCTATTTTGAGCAAGTGGGTCGCAATTTAATGACGCCTCTGAGCCGCGTTAATGAGGTCTCGTCAACCGTACGGTCAAAAAGTTGCGCTGTTCTGCCGCAATTAAGTTTCTTTTGATCTAGGGCTCTTTGACTATGTCTCTCACCTGTTTCAAAGTTATCACGAAAATCATCTCCGTATGTGATGTGAAGACTTGTTGGTATGGTTTGTATTGCTGGCTTGTTGTCAGATAACCTGTTTGACCCTCCCACACAGCCAATTATAGCTTCTCTTCGGCGTGCGGCGCCTGGTTATAAATTAGCCCAGTTGTTGTTTGCAAGCAGTGAAAGGAAAAGCTCACTTAGTAGCTGTGATTTATTAGTTGTGATCCTGCTGCTGCCACGTGAATGACTGAGGTGCCATTCAGGATGAAAGCAGCAAATCAGCCAGCTAGTATGTTCTCACAGCTTGAACAAACAAGAAATAGTTTCCTTTACTGACACCCTTTTCTGTCTAAAAATAAACAAACAGTTTGGCCTTTGGACACATCTTTTTAATTGTAACCTCAGCAAATATTTGGGCGAATGTGACCTGTTGCAGAGCACGGAGAACAATGACGAGCAGTCTTTGGTGCAGGGTTAGAAAGGTTTTGGGATTTTTCCTAATAGTTAGTTTTAATGTGGCTTTTGTTTGTTTTGTTTTTTTACTAAAGTGGACAGCTTATCATGTTATCAGGTTACAGCAGGGGTTTCAAACCCATTTTCCTTGCGAGTGACATTTTATTTACCATTTCCCTTGGAGGGCCGTTATGACTGATATCAGAAAAAGAAGTAAAGAACAACTATTGTTTAAGTTACTTTAATGGGGTGTTTGGCAACAACAACATGTTTACAATATCTCTCTTATTTATTACATATGAGAATTTGAAATTTTGGTCCGTATTTTAGCAAGCATCATGGGAGTTGCCATGTTTGATTTGCTTTCGCGGGCCATATAAAATGATTTGGCGGGCCAGATCTGGCCCCCAGACCTTGACTTTGACACCAGTGGGTTACAGGGTGCATGAACGGGTTAAATTGAGTTGGCTTTAAGGTTTTGCTGTTTTTAGTTTTTATTAGTTTGTCTTTAATGATTTATTTTTGAGAAAGGTCTTTTTTTAGATGAGTTTTTATAAGATTTAGTATTAGTTTTAGTTTTTCGATATATGGAGTACTTGTCGAGTGTAAGATAAAAAAAAAATCACTTAGTATTATGTAAAAAAAGTAAAGTAGACTGGAATTCTCAAACGACTGTTTGACTTTGCTTCTTCCGAACAGGCGTACAGCGATTCTGAAATGAATACAAAAGATTTATGGTTTCTTAATTTTAGATTTGGGGGTTTCCGCAGTCAAAGTAAAGAAAAAAAAATCTTGCATTTAAAATGAACACACAGCTCATTGTTCAAAAATGAAAACAAATTACATTTTTTTTCTACAAGGATAATAATAGGTTGATGAATGTGAGATTTAGCTTCATTATTCTTTTTTTTTTCTTTTCTATTGCGTTTCGGGAGCAAATATGTTTTCGTTAGTTTATTGAATTAAAACAAGATTACTTTTGGTGGACTTTTATCTTTGCATAAGTCAGCTTCATCCGGAGCCCTATGCAGGAGAAGTGCGATAGAAAATGAATGAACGAATGGAGCACAAAATAGACCTCAACTTCCTATAATTGACCCTTATTTCTTGGCAGTAAGGCATAGCTCAATTGTGCAACTCAATCTACTGCGGAGTATCAACTATCCTTGTGTTTCTCCTCAAACGCAAGGACAGCGACGTCTGTTTATACCAAAAGTTGCGTGCTCGCTTAAGTTCCACCTAGTTTCTTTTTTACTGACAAAAGTTGTGAAAGGATCATTTCAGTCTACTGGGAGCTTCAGTGACTCCAACATGGCCAACCTTCCCTGAGCGTGTTGTCTAGGTATGACTGGCGCACGCTGACTGAGAAGATACTATCATCTTTAATATCTAATAAACCAAGCTGTCTTTTTTTTTTTTGCCTTGAATATATGTAACCTATAAGAGCAAAATATTCATGTTTCATAAATCTGATATTATTTGTTGTTATACAGAATCATTTATTGCTTGTGGTTGAAAAATAATACATGGGAGGAGAACATTGAAAAAAAAATCATTGCATATTCAATCGCTATCATAAAATTTGAAATGGGTAAAAAAAAAATCCCAAATCGGTTACTCTTTATGGTCGGTCATTCTTAATGAAAGTCACAAAATTCACATCTACACATCAATTGCACATCGTTTTCAGATATGATAAACTGTTGCTTCAAACAAAATGGGTCCATTCTGGTCGAAGTGTTTATCAAGGAATATATCCATACTTATTATTGGAGGTCACATGAATCTAACTATGTATATATAATATGTGGGACTTCCATTTAAAATAACCGATACGCAAAAAATGGCAACCCCTAAATTAACCTACGGGTAGCTCAATGATTTCCGCGTTTTGTTTCATAATGTTTTACTAATTGCATATTTAATCCTTTCATGGGCCCTGGAACCTGATAACATGATAAGCCACAGGTGTCAAAGTGAAGGCCTGGAGGCCAGATCTGGCCCGTCACATGATTTTATGTGGCCCGCGAAAGCAAATCAAGCATGTCAAGTCCCATGATGCTTTTGCTAAAGTCTGAACCAAAATGTCAAATTGTCACATATAATCCACATCATCAATTTGTTGTGTGCTGTGTATGTAATATGTGGAGGGGATTAAACATTTATAAGGTTTCCCAAAATTCACAACGGACCTCCTGGGGGAAACTGTAACTACAATGTGGCCCGCGAGAAAAATGAGTTTGACACCCCTGTGATAAGCTGTCCACTTTCGTAACCACTGTCCCCGAAAGGGTTAAATTAGATTTGGAAAAAATAAAATCATAATAGTCAAGCAAGTACAACCCAAAATCATCTAACTCCTCTGAATTTCCTCTCCAAATTTTAACCCTGCACAGGTTTTATTTACATCACATGACAGCAAAAGACATTTTAGAAGCCGATATGAAATGATTACTTGCTTTGTGTTTGATGATTTCTAATTATAGTCCAGAAGTATGGTGGGGTTAGTGGTTAGCACATTTGCCTCACAGTTCTGAAGTTGGGGTTTGAATCCCATGTGACATTTTGCAACACATGATTTGTTTGTTGTCCCCCCCAGGTATTGATGAAGTCGCAAAACTCTGCATGGTAGTTTAGTCAAAGTCTCTAAATTGTCTGGATGTATTATGTAAGTGGAGATGGTTGTTTATCTATATTTGCCCTGCAATTGGCTGCCGACCAGTCCAGGCTGTGCTCGGCCACCGCCGCAAAATCAGCTGGGATAGGCTCCAGCACACCTGCGACACTAATGAGGACATGTGGATGGACAAATTGAAAGGGGTCAATCCCAGCCATTCCATTTACAATACCTAACATAATCAAATGTTCCACTTTTATTTCACTTAAAATATTGTCATAATATGTTGCGTAATAGCTCCAATTTGTACTTTGGTTTTAGTTAATAAGTACAGGCACTGATGTACACCATGATTTCACAACTTAACGCAACTGTAATTTCATTACAAATAGTGACATATCCACCAAAGAATACAGTAATTCCAAAAGATGTAATTGAAACTACACGAGGAGAGACCTCATAAGTCAGATCATGTTTGTTGAGTAAAATTGAGTCATCTTTGCAGGTTTAATAAATCACTTAAATTTTGTTCAAGGTCTTGTGCCTTTGCTTTCATACTTACCTTTCATACATTTTGAATGGAACTAACCACATGTTGATCCATGACATTTATAGCTGTAATTTTCCATGCATCCATTTTCTCTACCATCCATCCATCCATTTTCCAATCCGATTATCCTCACAAGTGTCATGGAGGGCGCTGGAGCCTATCCCAGCCATCTTCGGGCAGTAGGCGGGGAACACCCTGAATAGCTCGCCAGCTAATCGCAGGGCACACGGAGATGGACAACCATCCGCATTCACACCTAGGGACAATTTAGAGTCTTCAATCAGCCTGCCATGCACGTTTTTGGAATGTGGGAGGAAACTGGAGTACCCGGAGAAAACCCACGCAGGCCCGGGGAAAACATTCAAACTCCACAAAGGGAGGCCTAAGCTGGAATTGAACCTGGGACCTCTGGACTGTGAGGTTGACGTGCTAACCACTGGACCGCCGGGCCGCCCCATTTTCTCTTCCCTAATTGGAGTTGCGGGTGAACCGAAGCCTGTTGCAGCTAACTTTGAAGAGAAAGGCGGGATACACAGAAAACAGGTTGACAACCAATCGCAGGGCACAAATAAACTCCCAAAAATTAAGCTGGAATCCGGATTCAAACTCCCATCTTTATAACACACGGACATATGCGGAAGGCGGTCTCCAAGTGTCCACTTCACAGATTTGTGATCACCTTGGCCAATTTTACATCATCCGCTCACAGAGGTCTGCTTGCAGTTCCTTCTCAAACATCTTTTGCACTCTTCAAACTTTTTCACATGGACTCGAGAAAATTGTTTTTTTTCCTTTCTCCTTGTCAGAGACGTGCAACCTCTCGCACTCCGATTTTAATGAGCATAAGAAGCGCCACTTTTATTGGCAGCGAATTAAGTCGCCTGTGTTCAATGTCAACAGCAACACAAAACGCTAATTTTCAACTGCACCAAGCCGCTTGTGTCTGCGAAAATACCGAAACGAAGGCTAGCCCGCTCTTGCACAGATTTACGGCGTGCTTATCGCCAGCGTTGGTGTGTGCAAAAAAAATGTTTGTTTTTTTTGGGGTTTTTTTTTTTTTTGCACATTGACTTCACAGTGCAAAAGTACCAGGTTCAATTCCAGGTCCGGCCTTCCTGTGTGGAGTTTGCATGTTCTCCCCGTGCTTGTTTGGGTTTTATCCGGGTCCTCCGGTTTCCTCCCACATTCCAAAAACATGCATGGCAGGCTGATTGAACACTCTAAATTGTCCCTGGTTGTAAGTGTGAGCGCAAATGGTCGTTTGTTTCTGTGTGCCCTGCGATTGGCTGGCAACTGGTTCAGGGTGTCCCCCGCCTGCTGCCCGAAGACAGCTGGGATAGGCTCCAGCACGCCCGCGACCCTTGTGAGGATGAAGCGGTTCGGAAAATTAATGAATGAATATTTGTTTTTTGTTTTTTAAATGTTTTAAAGCAGGCTCCTATTCTGGGTCAAGAGATCAATGGCAATTTGTTTAAACTGACAGCAGCCCATCCGTTAGTCAAGGGGGTGTAGGGCCTTCTTGTGTTTATCAGTTGGATGTGTAAGTTCGGGTGCATATTGAGACGACGTGTATGTATTTCCTCTGTGTGGGCAGCAGCGGGTCGCCACGTACAAACCGTGGGGTGGGGAGGGGTTGATAGGAAATGCGGACACCATGGGCAATTCAAATTCTCAACTTCCAGACATTTATTGGAGTACATGACAACATCTTCACAATGGAAGGATCTAGCATTATAATTAGAATATGGTTATCAATATTGTCGTGATTATTAACCCTTTAAGGGACAGTGCCTACTGCAGTGGGCAGCTTATCGTGTTATCAGGTTATAGGGCGCATGAAAGGGTTAAAGTTGACTAATTGGCGGGGAAGAAGCATATGCTGTTTTGGGATGTTTCTTGGAATCAAGCGACATCGTGTCAGCAGCATTTTTTAATCATTTCGGCCTAAATAAGGTCTTATAAAGTCAGCAGTAACCACTCAAACATACACGTGCACATATAAAATAATCAAATTTTAATTGAACAGGCTAACAAACGTCAGCCTTTACCATAGGTATGGTGTAATAGATCCTGCTGTGGTGAAGGCCTGATGTATTTAGTTAGATAAACAGCCTATCAACTTGGGGTTCTGATTTATTACTCAAAAACAAGCCATCATTCATTACCTATTCATTAACCTTGTCAAAACATACTTTTTTTTTTTGTATGTCATTGTTGCTACACTGAGAAGAAAATTTGCATACATACTGCACAGAACCATAATTGTCCTTGCGTCATGTATGCTGTGTGTATGGTGATGGAGGGAAGACAAAGACATTTTTTTGCAAAATGTGTCCTGTGAACATCTTCATATTCACATGCAGTCGTCCCACAGTTTCTTGTGAGAAACCCAATGCGTGTTTGTGTGACTGAAGGGCCATTATGGGATGGGCTTTTAAGGCAGACCTGGGAAGTGGAAACTTAATACTGCCTGACTGGCTGCTCTCGTTTATATGAACCCCGCAGCTGCGAGAAGAAGAGCGAGCGACAGGGGGAGTGGGTTGGGGGGGGTGTAGGAGAGTGCGGTGTGCTCAGTAATTAGGTGTCTGGTTTTGTATTGACCAGTCTGGTGCTGAGACCTTAGGGACTGTTAAATTTGCTGTTGAAAGTGAAAGGATTATGCGCCCAAAATAAATTAAACGGGAGCAATGAATATTGAGGGGAGCAAGTCAGACCACTGGGTTTTCTCTCTCCTCTTTAACCAGGATTACATTTTAGTTTAAATTTTTTTTTTTAAAGACCACAAACTGCTCACTTTATGTTCCAAATCCATGACCGATCATTTTATGATTTAATAACTCACCTATGAAATAAAATGAGTGCAAGTGTTTCCTATTTGCGTCCACAAAAATTCAATTCAAAATGGGTTCTGTGAGGGAATGTCGTAGGTTGTGTGAAATGTGAAGGTGGAGACGAGCAGACTACAAAGGGGAACTCTGCGAAAGGATATTGCGTCTCGATTTTGTGTCGAGTGAGTTTGGTCCCATTATTTTCTGGGGCACAGTCAGGTGCGAACATCCTCCAAATGCCGACAGTATTTGGTAATATTAACATCCAAACCATTCATGGTCTAAACTGTGTGGAGCCCGGAAGCAATGCTGCTGGGAGAAAAAAAAAAGAAGAGAAATTCTGAATGCTAACATAATGATCTTGTAATAAGCTTCACCGGGTCACATTTTAAGGAATATCTGCTGTGAGGATCGTTCCCTTTTCGTCAGATCATATTACTCTCTCCCCTACGGAGCATGTGAACCTGCTGAACTCTGAGCCTCTGTTGTATGATATCACACTAAGTGATGTTATATTCTGCTTCTTTTACTCTACATGCGAATGGGTTGGCTGCGATACACGGGTTTCACCACCTCACAGTTCATTTCGAAATGCATCTCGTCGATTCAGATTGTTTTTCTTACCGTGTCTTGTACTTATCACTCTTAAAACGGTATTTTGAATAGAGCCTTCCCGATATGGGGTTTTTGGAATCTATGTCAATGTTTATTTTGGGGGTGAAAAAAAAAACATCTGACATATTCGTCAGTAACTGATATATCTATATGTAGAAGAATGGTGATATGCAAGCTATATGTAATAAACAGAAGCATCAATTCTTATAACACCCAAAATATGAAACCGGAAGAAAACAGAATAAAGACAATTAACTTCATTCGTAACACTGTCAGCATGAGGACAATATACTTTAAGCTGCATAATGGAGATGCAAATTAATAGCCACATCTATCTTTGTTCATATCACAGGAATAATTTGGACTGCTTTCAAACACTGTCATGATGGACATGGAAATTAACAGTCACATTTGACTTTGGTAATATTGTGCGAGCATGAGTTCACGCTGGGTCCTCTGGCGCCCTTTCTTGAAGAGGACGTAAATTGGCCATATGTGTGTGACTTTTTTTTGTTTGTTTCATATTTTATGTGCTGAGTTATTTTCTAGTCCAGGGTTGACCATGCCCCTGCCCAAAGTCAGCAGGGATAGGCTACAGCAAGCTTAGCTTAGAACAAGTCGTAGAAAAAATGGATGGATGATTTTTACAGGGCAATTCAACCCCAAATTTTCTTTACAGTGACATGTACTGTGCAGCCCCACTAGTCTAAACACAGGATTCTGATTAATATTGCATTTGTGGAATATGAGTGAAGCAGCAAAATCCACACATTTTTTTTCCATTTCAGTGAGCGGCCATTTTGCGACTGAAAAAAACATCATAGTTATTCAGGACTCAGGTAATGACCAATCGTGCCTCAGCTTCAGAAAACAGGTGCACTGTGATTGGTCGTTACCTCAACCCTGAGCAGCTGTGAGGTTATTTTCAGTTGACAGAAAGTGGCAAAATGGCTACCGAGATGGCTAAAAACGGGTGGATTTTACTGCTTAACTCATCTTCCACACAAACGCACAACATGAATCAGAATGCGGTGTTTAGACTCGTGAGGCTGCATTGAGAAAATTTGGAGGTTGACTTCCTCTTTCAGTGAATTATTCACTAACTTCACTTACTATTTTGGCATAGTAGTTCCCACATGTACAGTCGATAGCCACTTTTTTTCAATGATATGGGATACAATATGTATTTCTAATAATATGAAAGGTTTCTTTTTTTTTTCAAAGTTGCATGTGTATCATCTCTTTCAATGGGGAGAATCCCGCTAAGAGATTATCCAATCAAATTCCTTTGCTGTGTTTAATCATGGTGTAAATACCGAAGGACTTCATGCACAAGTGGATGACCCTTAGCTAGTGGTAATCAGACAGCAGTTAAAATAATCAAAACGATCCTTCAGTCCTTACTCCGTTTATTGAAAATGTTTTGTTTTCACGAGACATCATTCGCGGCGCTAAAGAATCCACCATGTGGCCGCGTAGTCAAGCTGGAAAGTCCTCAAGGTTCCAATGCTGCAGGGGGTCTATCAAGGTCTTGGAGTGACAAAGCGACTGTATAACCTGCAACTTAAAAAGGGACACAAATGTCTTTCCGTTCAATTCTAAACCAAAGCAAACATTCATTCTGAATGTGTCTTAGCGATAATGAATGGCTCTGCCTTTTCGTGATACGTGGATAAGGAAAATACTCAACAATTGCGAAGGAGTTTTGAGTGCAAACTTAAAAGTCGGATGTCGTTTTAATGTTGCAGTTCAATGAGTGTTATTGTCCTTCATTCATAGTTTTATGACCGTATTGCCTATGGTTTCATTTTATTTTGGATCAAATGCCAGGTTGTTATGATATTAACCTTTTCAGGAACAGCAGTACCTACAGTGGACAGCTTGTCATGTTATCAGGTTACAGGGTGCATGAAAGGGTTTAAAAAAAAAACAACAACAACAAAAAACAGTCAAAGTTAAAAATTGTCAAAGCTTTTTCTGCCACTGCGACAAGCAAGTTTCATCAGACCAGAACATATTTTCATACACACTTTTTGGAGATTTCAAGTGTTTTTCCTGCAAAACTGTAGCCAGGTTTGAATGTTTTGATTTGTAGCATATGGCTTCCATCGTGCCGCCCGCTAATCCAGGCATACTGTATCAAGATGATGGGAGATATTTGGCACATGTACTCAACAGTCATGACTTGCCAAAAATCCCTGCAGCAACCCAATTGTTGCTTTTAGCCTCTTGCCAGCCTCCCTGACCTGTCTTCTTATTTTAACCAATTTTGGAGGGATGTCCTCTTCTTGGTGATGTCACTGTTGCTTCATATTTGCGCCACTCGATGATCACTTAAATTGAATGCATCGCAAATCCATTTTTCCCCATCTATTGACTGATACCTTTTCAACAATGACCTTTGATGCCGTGAAAGCTCACTGCGGACCTTGGCTTGTGTTTCAAGATGTGACGATAAAAATGACAGTGAAGGCCTACTAAAACAGCTGAACTTTATTTAGGGCAGGGGTGCCCATTAGGTAGATCCTGATCTACTGGTAGATCTAAGACAGGTCCCAAGTAGATCTGAGGAGTGTCGAGAAGAAAAAAAAAACAACCATTTGTGTGTCTTTGTACATGTTAGTAATATATTTTTTGTGTTATTATACACTGCACACTAATCAGTCTCATTTTCACAAAAAAATTTTTTTATAAAAAATAAAATAAAGCAGGTAAATCTTAAATTTGTGTGTGTGTGTGTGTGCGTGCGCGCGCTGGTAAGGGTAGATCCCGGGAGGTTAGTTGATCAAAAACTAGATCTTCGATCCAAAAAGTTTGGGCACCCCTGATTTAGGGGGTCATGAAAGGCACTGCAGTTGATACGTGCTTGGTTAATTTTGAGAACAGCAGCATCCCCATCCCTATCAGAGGCTATGTCCACATTTTTTTACTTCCTCTCTCAAAAAGGATTTTGTGTTTTTCAGAGTTGTACAGGTTGTAGGCTAAATGACTGGTTGGAAAATATTTTTCTTGGGCAGTTGTGCGTCAACTTTTTATATCCATTTGGATGATTCAAATGTTCTGATTCATCAACTTGGCTTTAATCTTCAATTATTTGTGATTTGCATTGCTAGTACTGTATATTGTTGCTCGTATAGCTCTTGTCATTTTTATTTAAAAAACTAGCGATGCATTTGCCATTTTTGGGGGGGGTCATTCTTGGAAATAAGAAATTGCGTTATTGTTTTTAATATGCTGACACACAAATTTAGTATACCACTGAGTTGGCCAACATTTTGGCAAGGCTACACAATATTGTCAGTTGCATGGGAAAGGGATACATTGTGGTTGTGATTGACCATAAATTTCATGCAGCTGTTTGTCATTTGTATGCAAGATCTGTAATTGCGTAAGTAGTAATTATGACAAGTCCATACGGTGATCTACTTTTCCAGATGTAAGTTAACCCTTTCATGCACCAATAATAATAACCTGTAACCTGATAACATGGTAAGCTCTCCACGATAGTAGCCGCTGTCCCTGAAAGGGGTTAATATTGTTGAACACTGAATTATTTTGAAGCATTTTGTGGAACTCGAGTTTCTGCAATCAGCATTTCTTCCACTGCTGCTGAGCGAGGAAGCAGGTTGACTTTCTATTTTATTTCATGCATAACTGCAGTGAGGGGAAGAGAAAAAAAAAGCAGTGAATAAGATTTGGGGGTTTTAGTGTGTCCGCCAGCTGTTGCGAGCGCACTGCCCCTCCTAATGAGACTGCAGCAAGCTTCGGTGTCCCGGTGTTCAGTCGCTGAAATTAGCCGTGTCTTTTTATCCCATGCCCCCCGCCTTTTTTTTTGGCCTCGTTGCTCTTGGTTTTAGGTCCACATTAATACAGACTGGGCGAACAAAGGTTTGTCTCCCGCCAAGCAGTCGGGTGGAACAATAGAAGCGTAGGACATTGTCACGGTGTGTAGCAGGAGGCCGTGAGGATGTTAACGCCGACTGGCCCACTCAAAGGGCAGCCACGGCTGCAAGGCTGTGCAAATCTGTGGATATTTTATGCCTCCACTTTTTATTGCACGCTTCTTCCTCCGATACGATTTCATGACTCTGAGGTCATTTATTTTATCGTCTTTGAGATTTTTCTTTTTTGGGGGAAGGGGGGGAGCTGTTTCTAAATCCTATTATTTTGCTGTACACTTGAGGACTTGGAGGAAGAGAAGGGAAGGGATGCCATTTCAAAAATAGTCAACTCATTAACGGCAATAATTTATTTATTTTTATAGAATTCAGAAATGTAATTTCCAAAAGAAAGAAATCCACACCATTCGAAATAGAAGATGTTGCAATCTAGCCTCCAGGCGATGGTTTTTACAATGAACTAAAAGCAATTGTTGTCTAGCTGCTGATAGCTTGACATCATTTGTCATGTTACTTTTGTCTAATAACAGGCGGCCACGTTTGAATTTCATTTTGTTTTATTCTGGTGAAGCTATTTTGAGAACAGAAGAGTTTTGACAACTATTCCACTTTTATAAATAAAGCCATATTTTATGATACCTCATTTATGGCTTTGAATTAATTGTGTAAGTGAGTCGGCAGTTTTTAGTTCCAAGTAAGAATCATATTGTTGATCACTATTGTTGATCATGTGGGCAACAAAAATAAACCAAATAAACCGTTTTAGAGTTGATCACAATACTGTACCATCAAAAATATATCGTCACATATTCACAATGAACAGCAACAGATCTGAAATACGGCAATGCAATTTGCGTGGTTTCATAAGACCCGAGGCTGACAGCAGCATTGACCTTGACTGTCTGTGACCACGAGCGTGCAGAGAGACGATGCAAAAAGACATCGTGTGACCGAGTCACTTTTTATATTGTTTTGGTGTCAGTAGTTGCTTTTTTTTTGTTGTTGTTGTTTTTTGTCCAAACCGTTCCGTGCAAATGTGTATTTTCTAACCCAGTGGCAGCTGCCACGGACAACGATCTCGGTCGCTGTTTTTTTTTTCTTTAGCATATCCTCTATTCATATGGAAATAGAGGGCAAAACAGGGACAGAATCTCACATCAACTTGATCCGGTCATGAATGCTGCCTGTGTTTAAACCAACCCTGGGCTGCCGTCTAAAGACGCACTGCTCAGTCTCCAACCTGAGAGCAGAAAAAAAAAATGAAGATGCTCACTTTCACTTGCAAAATGAATCGAGATCACACCATTTGAAAAAAATCTCTATTTTTTTTCTTAGACAGCTTTTAAATTATTTCATCTAAATCTTTTTTTTCTTCTTCTCAGACACCTTTCTACAATTAACTTTTGTTGTCTCCTACTGACGCACACCGCCACACTCAGATAAATGACATTAAAATCTCTTCAATTATTTTAAGTGCAACAGAAAAAAAAAGCCTAAATAATGTTAGCGGTTAAAGATATTTCCATTGAATTCTATTACACCTCATTTACCAAAATAGTCCTTAATCACACCCATAATGAAATTATTTATTTGCATTTAGAGAAAAAAAATGTCAAAAGATGAAATTGGAAACAAATAAATAAATAAATCGTACCCGTTTGCTCATCATGATGAAATGTACAAAATATGAAATGTTTTTTTTTTCTATTGAGATTGAGCAAACGCACAATGCATGGTTGGATGACGATAATTTGCTTTTATGTTATGTGGAAATTGTTATTGTATAGCTGAGTCCCGTTTCTAATAAAATTGGAGCGTGTTTCCTTCTTTCAGTGTCTCTGACACAAAAGGGCCTCCCAGACGGGGCTGCTGTGTTCGGATCTTAGCAGCAGGGATCCATCAAACAAGATTTGCTTCGGTGGATGTGCTGGTTTTGTCCGTCAGCATTATTAGAGTCCGACGTCCATATTCAAAACTCACTTACTGCGGCTTTTATGTGACCATGTGGCTGAAGTTCTTTAGTCGGCTTTTTTTTTTTGCCTCAAAAAAAACAATTGCGAGATAAAAGAAATATTGATGACATAAAGAAAAACAACATTTTAGGTTAGCAATGAAATAAACCAAATCATTTTAAATTCACTCCAATGTGTCATGATGGGAACATTTTTGGTGCATTTTCAAATGTGCTTTAATATTAATATCTTAATGGATATTGCATGTATGTGGAGATATTATTTCATCTTTCTTCTTGCAGAAAGCTTGATTTACTCCCGTCGGCTTGTAAAACCTCCATTTTGCTATGCGGAAATCTTTTTTTTTTTTTCTTCATGGTAATATATGACCCGAGCACGATTCAGCTTCCCAAGGCCAGTGTCCACTGTGAGTCCATAAAAAGCAAAATGTGTTCCGGCAGGGCCCTCAGTGTGTGTCGCACATGCTGCTTTGTCTCGCTATTAGCACCTATTGAAATAGCAATCACTTAGAAAAGCAGACAGTGGGCTTGTTAACACACACACGGGCCTTCGTTGAATTAGTGAGCGAGGGGACACTCCTCTAATGTTATGACGGGGGTCTTTCACACACCCAAAAAACATCCCTCTGACATCGCGAGTGTCCGGCCACTGAATAGGGAGGATTTGTTGCTCTACACCTAATTAAACAGTGCTTTGAATAATGGTTATGGTGCAGGGCCTTTGTTCCAATTCACCTTCTGAAGCACCGTCCAAAGCGCAATGTTTGACTCTGGTGACAGTGTGACCAAATCCCTGCCGTGATGTGACACACACACACACACACACACACACACACACACACACATTGCCCCTTTTTTAAAGCTTTCCAGGTTGTTTAGAATTGCCAGGCTCTTCTATTGTACTCGTTAACCCCGAAAGTTAGCTCAAAGTGAATCCACTGAATTGAAATTGTGATGAACCGTTTAAGGGACGACGGTCACGACAGTGGACAGTTATCAGGTTACAAAGTGCATGAAAGGTTTCATTTGATGTTTTCCTATCCAGACCAACATTTACACGGGGTATACCGATCATTAGATATAAATAACATTGAAGAGGCAGTAACGCATTTGATTTTACTACGTTTGGCTCCATGAACGCGCCAGCCTCCCCCGATTCATAAATAGCTCACAGTATTTCTTGCTCGCGGTTCGTAGCGACGTGTCGGCAGCCAATCGGTAAACAGGTGCGTGCTTTGGTAACCCCGAACCATGTGACGCGATGACACATCATCAGGAGAGGATGTGGCACTCAAGACAAATGTCGTGAAACAATAACCAGCCGACAATAAGCTATCAAACTGACAGTGTAAGTTTAGTGCACGTGTGATTTCAAGGATCTTGATTACGGTGACCCCCTCCGCCCCCCACCCAACCCCCACTGCCGTGTGCGGTGTGCAGCGTGTGAGCTTGACCTGGTTATTTACAATATTCAAACATTTTTTTTTTGTAAGAGAAAGCCCGATCTGTTGGAAAGGCAGTTGAATCTGATATACTAATTACATTTCATGTCATCGAAAACCACAGCACTTTTCTTGACCACCAATTTGTCAAAGCTGAAATTGAAGATTATTCTCACTTGGTCTCGATTTAATTTTTAATCAGGAAAACGTATATATTATTTATATGGCCTAATCTCTCCATTTCTTTCGGAATCTGTGACCTTGACCCACGAGGAATTTCATTAGTTTCAGTTGTATGGGAATGTTTAGCAGAGCGGTCATCAAATCTGACTTTTTTTTTTCAACACTGTTTCAGGCCTAAGTACACTTTAAATTCTGTAGGAAAGAATTCGTAGCCATAGAAATGCTTTGACAGTCATATCTGACTAAATTTTCGATGTGTCTGTCACGTATCTTGCCGTCACAGTCTGCTTCCTCGTAGTGTGACCGGAGCATCACTTTGCTTGCAATTTGTCTTGTATTTTGTTTGCTTCGCTACCTTGTAACGATGTGTTGCAAGCAAGCGGGGGAGAGAGAGCAGACAAGAGCCCGAGTTGCACTTTGCATCGAGCTGCCTGCGTTTCCAAGAAGGACGAATGAGGTGGAGGGACGTTGTTTACTTGTCTGTCGCTGGAAAACATTTTGGCAGATCTGTTATTTCTCAATTTGAACGAGAAATATACCGTACGTAAAGGCAGGAGGTTCTTTTCCTTTCATTGCCTCGTCACAAACCCTTCGAAGATCACATTTAGCTTGAGTAGGCTTATTCATTTTCGTTAAGTTATGGTACATATCGCGATTTGTTTTGAGGATTTGGCATTAATGTAGCCGTATCAAAATCATCAAGCTATTACGAGCTATGTCGGGTATTACCATCGCCATGGCAACCCAGGATCCTACTCTAGGTATTCCAGAATTCTGAATCTTTTATTCTCATGCAACTTTGGAGACGACTGAGTTATTTCGGTGACGGACAATGAAAAGCATGCATCCCCAAACAATGTGGTATTTTTTTTCTCCTTTTATACAAAGCATGAAGATTATTGTTGTGTCCTTGATTAAAAACAAACAAAACAAAACCTCACAAACTCTACAGCTATAATATGTAGTGAAAAATCATTTGAATATACCCCAATGGCATTAAAATCAAATACATTTTGCAGATTTAGTTCTCTGAGCCCTGCCGCGCTACTTTAATGTATTCCCGATTGGCTATTTTCTTCGGGTAGTAAAACATGCATTGCACAATGCATTCACCAGTTTGATCACAATGTTACGGAGCCACTACTTGTTATGTAGGCATTGAGCCACATTATTTTCCTTGAAAACCCACCAATAGCCCAATTGATAAAAATTCCAAAAGGTTTCAGCTTGTCATAGGAGTCCATGTGCCATATACAATTTGGCCCTTTGGAGAAGTATTTTCGTCGTCTCAGACGTCTTGCTTGCCTCTCGGATCCAACTCTTTCAGGACCAGACGAACGTCCTCTTTCCTGACAAGAAGTCCATATTCTCTGCACTTACTACTGTACATCCACCTGTAACCGTGTAGTTGTCCGGAATGCTGCTTTTCCGACGAAATAGTCCTCTTTGGTTCAGCACTCGCTTCAAATGTCTTTCGCTTATTTGTAACTGTACTTAACATCAAGAACAGATTTAATGTCTTTGTATTTCAAGCCAATTTCAAAGTAAAATTCTATTAAACTGATGAACGGTTGAACACGCTCCATAATTGTTGTTTTCAGTTACACGTACGATGACCCGGAGGCACGTCAACGAGCATTAAAAATAAATAAATAAAGATTGCGAGATCTCGCAATACTTTGGAATACTTTGCGAGATCTCGCATTACTTTGCGAGATATCGCAAAGTTTTATTTTTTTTCCTTCCATGTCCCCTTAGGGGCTCCGCACAATGTCATTTGTAGCCAAGGTGAATGTTTTGCCAGCATTGAATTGACATTTTTTTTTCTCAAAATCCCAAGTAGAGCTGTGAGCTTTGACGACACCGCTGGGTTCAGTGATATAAAACGCAACGTTGTTATACAACATTTCCCTCCGCCACTTTCTGTCACTGCCTCTGTTGTTTTTGTACTGCGTGTGGATAACCCTTGCTCGCTGCAGATTTTCAGCGGCGGAGGAAAACAGCTCCGCAAAGCAGCCAAACAATGGCTTGGCTTTCTTACTTCGCTGGTTCCTTTATTTATTTATTTATTTTTTGGCTTTCCTTCTCCTCGCCTTTGAATTTGCTCTTTTTCTGCCGGCATTGTTCCCCTACTCTGCCCCCTTAATTGGCCCCCGCGTAGCGACCTGTCACACGCCACGCGGTGGATATCAAAGCTCCTGCGACCTTTTGGAATTTTATTTTTATTTTTTTTATTTTTTGTAGATAGCTTGGTAATCATTCACTTCATTTTCTGATTTGGCTCGGAATCAAGATGAACTACAGAAACTTAAATGTCATTATTTATATGGAAAAAAAAGAAGGAAGAAATAATTAGAATGAAGTTACTGGGAAAAAATGGCATTTTCCAGGAAGTGAGAATCCAATGTCAGCTTAACTCCAAAATTAGTTTTACTTTATAAATCTTATCGATCACCTTATACATGAGCAGTATGCTTGATGGAACAATATTGATATGTTGACATTGATCGTCTCACCTTTTACCAAAGCTTTATCCTTGTCTCTCTCTTTTCCCCACTTGTGCGTTTAATTTCCCTCGTCGCTCGATCTCGATCGTTTGCCTAAATAGTATGGATTGTATTATTTGGTTTTAATTGTTGATATTTGCAACGCAAGTGGCGGTCGAATAATTGAAACGTTTATATTCAGTGTTTCCCCAGAACTGAAAGGTGAACGTCGTCTTTATCATGTTCATTTAAACATGATTGTCATGATACTACTTACATTCACGAAATAATTTATTTCATGTGAATACATCACAGTCGGAGCAAATAGCTCAGATAATTTGTCCAAATGAAAATGAGCAAATCCAATTTTTGCTACCAAATCCCTACTAATTAAAAATATACCGGGTGGTTAAAATCTCAAATTGCTATAAATGTAAAATGAGGTTCAAAAAAATATGAATACCTTTTGAGAAAATATTCCAATTCAAGGGGCCCGGACACAGACCTGCGAGGAGGGAGGGCAAACTGCTCATCCAGCTATCCGTTTCACACACACGGGGACAGAAGGTGCGATAGTCATTCGATCGATGAATGAAAAGGCACAATGGCAAAAAAAAAAATTGGACGGGGTTCCTTTTCAAACACACGTCTCCGAAGTCCCCCCCCCCCCCCCCCAACTCTTGTCGCCGCACCCTCCGCAGCCTTCAGTCGCTGGGCGGCTGCCGTGGCAGGCAGAGAGAGAGAGACAGAGAGAGAGAGAGAAGAGCAAGGGTTACATCAAGGCTGCTCCCTGGACCGTGCAAACAAGTCTAGACCAGTGACCTGTTCAATGGGTCCTTTTGAGGAGTGGGGCAAGTTCGAGCAGAGCGAAGGAGAAAGACACGCATACCCTCTTTTCACTGCCGAGGCAGCGCACAGCCTGCGAACGACAGGAGGTAAGGAGGGCCGGGAGGGCAAGCATCTGCTTCCATGGTTACGGGCCGGGTATGGGGGACCCGACAATTGAGAAAGCTCCGTTCTCATGCTCCCACAGAGGCAATGTCACGCATTAAAAAAAAAAAAAGCGTCAGGCCGGAGTGAGCACCTTATCCACCAGCAGCCGTCAGGGAAGAGAAATAAAATGATAGTTGCTCACTTTGATGTGGAGGACAACCCCCCCGAAAAAAAGTGAAATGCAAATTGGTGGTCTGCCTATTCTTGAGAAAGAAAGAATACAATCCTAATTCCATTGGACTTTTTTTTAAAGGGGGTGGGGATTTGAGTGGTTTTTAACTCAAATCTGTACATTTGAAATGGAAACGTTCCCTAGATGATTTATCATCAAAGGGAGCAAAGGTCAAGTTTTATATGGGGAACTCCTTTTGTTGAGATGCAGGGATATCCTCGGAAAGAGATTTCTCTCCAACCATGCTCATTCCAGTTGGGGGTTTCAAAAATGCATCATCTATTCTCCCTTTTTGTTTCTTTTTTTTTAACAGCAACATTCATCCCATTCATCTGTGATCATTCCTCGTTCTTAATAATATTGGACCAACTCAGCTTGAGCAAGCTGCGTAATTATTCCGAGGATCTGTTCAGTGATGTGTTTGTGTTTGGCTGCAAGTCATGTGCGCTGACTTGAATGGATGCGTTGGGCTTTCTTTCACCACAGAGGCGTGTGTTGGAACGTTGAATTTGGTTGTGTGGCTGGCACTTTCCCCCCCGAACATGCTCCGAACAGAACGGACAGATGGCCGGCCTTGAGGAAGGGCTCAGGGTGCTGGATTTGCTCTTGGACCGTGGGAAAGTCTCTGGCTGACTTCACCTGCTTGGGGGTGTGGGGGGGTTAAAAGAAGGGAGATGACAAGAGTGCATAGGACTATTTTTTTTTTCATATTTTGTCAAATAGAAAAATTGGGACAAATGACCAATAGAAACCAATTTTTCACCACTTATTATTATTTTTTTTTGCCAGAGGAGAAACAATTTTCAATCTGCTTGAGAACAGTTGACCCCTACTTTACTGGAGTTTAAAGACTTCTGATATCCTTTGCGTTTGATCATCCCTTTCTCTGCATTTGATTACTTCGGCCTTCAGAGAGACCGCTCTGTGATATGCTATCATTTAAAAAAGAGAGAGAGAGAGAGAGAGAATGTGGATATTTGTTCAACTTTCATCTGTCGAGCTGTAAATTCATCATCGCGAGAGTCACCGTTTCATGCGGCAAATGTCACTTGTCTGTTTGAATTTGCGGGAAGAGCAGTTGGGCCGGGGAAATGTGTGCATATTTGGAATTTATGAAGATGTCGCTTGGAAGTGTGCTGACGAGTGTGAGAATACCTCTTAAGTCTTCTAAATCAACTGTCAAATCTTCCAACGCTAAAAAAAACAACACCAACAACAACAAAGGGTCTGAGACTGGGAGAAAGATTAGTGTTGTGTACCTCCAGACATTCTTCCCCTTTATTCACTTTTTAGGAATTCCCATGAATGATCTGAGATCAGATCTTGAAACAGGAAAATCAACTGTGCTGGGGTTCAAATGCTGTAAAATTGCTCGATTGATGCTGTCTCCAAAAAAAATAAAATAATGGAGTGATAGCTGTTTTGCATTAGTTCAATTTATTTTGATCATTTTAGAAATAGTCCAAATATTTTTTACTGTCATTTTCCCAGGCAGCAATTTAGAAGAAAACAGATTAGTTCCATTTACCCTATACCTCACTGAACAGCTCATGAAAAGAAAAAAAAAATCTCTCTTAAATTACAATTTACAATCGCAATTTAAACACACACACACACACACACAACAGGCTTGGTACATCTGATTTCAATTTGAGCGAGAGTCAAGAGCTCTTAATGTGAAAAAGGATAAAAGGATGTGTGTTGCTTGAAGGAGAGGACCATTAGTGTGTTTGACCAAAAAAAAAAAAAAACCTTGACCTTGTTGCAGCAGCTGAATTGGAGATTTATTGTGCTCTCCGCATTCACTCCGCATTTGAGAAATTTTATCGAGCTACACAGATGACATTACGTTGTCCTTAATTGGCTGTTTCCCGACAAACATGGCTGTGGAAAAAGCCTTGGCGATTTTGCTCACAACTCCGATCGGCTTTGAGGGCCTTGTTGTTTTCCCTCTCACCTGTTATCTCTCAGCTCAGTTGACAGGCAAGCACCGCGCTCCTCCCCAGATATCATCTGAACGCTTACAATGTACAAAAATCATCGAGCCGATCAGAGATGCTTCCTGTTAACTCGGAGTGTGTTTTGTAGAACGTCATCAAAAGTATGCACGGTGGCTCTCTGACTGTGGATGGACATTAATAGGCTTTCTGGACCTTGTTCTTTATTTGTTAATGCACCGTGTAGTAAATACACACACAGAGACATTTTGTGCTTTGGCCTCGCTGACCCGATCACGTCACAATTTATTTTTATCGTGGTAATTTGCCATTGGTTTGATGGTTTTGGGTTTCAGAAGTCCGCATCGTAAATCATTTGTGCTGTTCATGCGGAATGCATTGAACTGTCTCTCGGAGGATAACGGTTGCATTCAAAGGTACCGGGTGCAGAAATGCCTCCTGGGTAACCGTTGCATCGTGGGTCCTCGGTTCACGACAGTACGGGTAGATTTTTTTGTTTCAAGGTTACGAACAGCACCTGATGAACTTTGTTGCTGAGCTGAGATGTTTTTACTGTTATTCAACTGATTGGTTTATATTCTTGACCTAAATATTCGTCAGTGTGAGTTCTTGAACTCTAGCGAAAGCTAACCATTGTCAATTCAGAGAAAAATACACACTAAATTCCGAAACTATTTGGTGATATCATAATACAGCGATTATGGATATATTGGAAGAAACTGAAGAAATGATTTAATATAATATCCCCCGCCCCCGCATTATATTGCCTGAATGAACAATCATGGTATATCTTGTTTTCGTGTATTCCATTTGTTGCTCATTCTGTCTTTGCTTCCCCCGGTTCTCATCAGCCTCTGTCCCTTGCATCAGCCAATCAGCTCCTTCCTCAGTCACTTGTTGTCAGTTTTTTAGTACCGTCTAGTTTGTTACTTTGTGTCTCGTATTTTGGACTTTTGTTAATTTGGTATTTTTAATAAATTCCTTGTTTTTTTCAATGATTTAAAAAAAATAACGTATTTTAAATCCCACACTCCTGCTTCCGCCCCATTTAACACAATTCGGAAAGAAACTGAATGGCGATCGCATCCCACAAACATAGACACAAGCAAAAGTCCGTACAAAAAGTGGGAGACTAGAGCGCAAAAATGACGAGATCGAGAGGGCTGGAAAGCAACACTTGAGCAATAGCAGCCACAGGGTCAATAAGCTGATGAGACATGGGATCTTGGCAGTCCTTAAATCCTCAGATTACTCATGAACACAATGGCAGCAGGTGTGCACGCTCGAGGAAAGGCCCTCCCCTGCCACCTGCTGGAGACACACAAAAACTGGATCATGACACCATCCGGGTCCAGCTTTTGTCTCTGTACCACAAAAACTATTGACTGTTACTACTTCAGAAAATGCATATCAAAGGTTTTGTTTTAATATTGCTTCTTGTTTTTACACACAGCTTGTGAAGTTATTGTAAAACATTCATTCATTCATTCATTTTCCGATCCGCTTACCCTCACAAGCGGTAAGGGTGTGCTGCAGCCTATCCTAGCTGTCTTCGGAGTAGGCAGGGGACACCCAAACGGTTGCCAAAAAATCGCAGGGCACACAGAGACGAACAACCATCCGCGCTCACACACACACGTAGGGACAATTTGGAGTGTTCAATCAGCCTGCCATGCATGTTTTTGGAATGTGGGAGGAAACCGGAGTACCCAGAGAAAATCCACGCAGGCATGGGTTGAGTTTGCAGAACATGCAAACTCCACACAGGGAGGCCGGAGCTGGAATTGAACCCGGTACCTCTGCACTTTGAGGTTGACGCACTAACCAGTCGACGAGCGGGCCGCTATTGTAAAACAGTACCTGCGATATTTTACGTTGGAAACCGAATCATTCATTTTTCTTAAATTGGAGTGTGGTGGCAAATTAACCTCATCTGATTTTGGCCATCAGAGTCCAGATCAGGGTTTCATAGTGAGTCCTTTATTGGTTTGTTGTCATCTACTCTAAACATGACCATTATCCAGGGCTTTGTAAATTAAAAACAAATGAACTCTGTTCTTGGGGGTGTGACGTATTAACTCTGTGGCAATCCTCTGTAACACCTTTGAGGTCATTATTCACCACAAAACGCACCCCTGGGGTGTGTGACACATTCCTGAAAGGGGTTCTTCCGCGGGATTTCAAGGGTTAACAGCAGACAAAGGGAGCTAGGACCATGTCGCCCAGCAGGGGAGACCCCGTGGAAACACCAGGCGGCCATATAATCCCTCCTTGATCACATCCTGTTTTCACTGTCCGCAATCATTGTTGACTGACACTCTCAGAAGAGCTACCGAGCCTTGGAGAGCGAGCGGTACCTGTAGACGGCACACACATTGAAAATGGAAATGAGATCAAGATTATCATGATGATGAAAGGGGGCCAGCCACTCTCCCCCTCTCTCAAACGTCAAACAAAATACGTTTGATTTTGAACATCAGTTCCAAATTCAGCAACCCTATGCACTTTTTGACCTTGTAAATTGAAAATAGCAGCACCCAAAGCTCATGCACGGAACTCCCCAGGGAATATATTCCATATGACAATGATATATTTCACCCTTTCATGCAACAATAATGACAACCTGTAACCTGATAATATGATCCACTGTCCACTGTAGTAACTGCTGTGCCTGAAAAGGTTAATTAAGGCCACAGTTAACAATTATTTTACTAATCCATTAACCTGCCAATTATTTAGTCGATTGATGAATTGAATTAAAAAAAAAACCTTTTATTTGCGACCCCTGTATTCAAAACCAAGGCATTATTTCAAATTGACAGAGTAAAAATTGCACAAACATAAATTAAATTTTCAGTGACTGGTTTGATCTGTAACAGGTCAGAAAATGGGCACACACAAAAATGATGAGCACTGTTTTTCAAAGTAAAAACAAATATTTTAGTTTTAATAACACAACCATTATCAGTATGCAATCGAAATCAGAGAATATTCATTTTTGAAAAGCTTGAATTCTAAGGACTTTGACAATTTTGCTTTAAAACTGATCCATCCCAATGATTAATCAATAACAAACATAATGATCATTTGATCATCAATCACTGGTAGTTGTCGATTAACCGATTAATTGTTGCTCTGATACATTGAATCAGATTTACAGCTTATTAAAAACACATTATAGCCAATTAATGAATACCGGGCTTCGTAAGTAATTCATCACATTTCAAACCCAATAAAATATTGGACACAATCGAGAAGATTTTTCAAATCAAATAGATTTTGATCGCTGAATAAGCATTTATTTGAACATTAACAAAAAAAATAAATGCTGTAATAGACAGATTCTGGTTGCAGTTTTCACTGAGGGGGCGGGGGTGGTCCACCATCCATGTGCAACATACAAATCCACATACCTACAATTTCCGAGCAGCTTTGCCATTTGCGCACCCAACACAACCCATGTAAAATATGTCTGTCACGATAATTACAAATTTGAAGTGCCAAGACTGACACGGTTCAAAACTAAACAAATAATGTTTTAGGATACCGGAATGGCAGACACCCGACAAAACTCTGTACCAAATAAATCTTTATTCAAACAAAACGCCCCGAAAAAAAAGAAACATAAATCGCTGGTCAAATAATGACCAGGGAAAGAAAAACAATACTACAACCAAAAGAGCTTGCAAAAGGCAAGGAAAAAATTAAACCGAGACTACCAAACAAAATGCCAAGAATTCACGTGAAGCAAGAACCAATAACGAAACTAAGACTATACCCAGAGAACCAGAACAAACACGACGAGAGCGAGAGATCAAGTAAAAAAAAAAAATCTCTTGAGCAACAGCAGTAGCAAGGTCAACAATACTCCGACAAACTGATGAAAGTTTCTTGGTCCTTAAATACATGGCTCCCTAATGACAAAATTGGCTGCAGGTGTGTAAATAGCAGGATGGGCTCCAGTCTGCCACCTGCTGGGGAAAACAGGAACAAGACAAAGATTAACTGTTTGAAACGTTAGCATGGTTTATCGGTAAACTAAATCCTTTCAGCCACATTTTAAGTATTTTTAAGTAAGTATTTTTAAATGATTATTTTCATGACTTATTAATCCATCGATTTTGTGATGAATCAATGAATGTGGCTGGGAAAAAAAAGCATGCTTTGATCTCGATTCAAAAACAGGATATCGACAGGAAATCGACAGTGCAGAAAATGCTGAAAATATAAACTGCTGTTAAACTGATTGTTTCGTAAGACCTCAAAACTATTCCTTCATTAACCCTTTCATGCACCAATTATGATAACCTGTAACCTGATAACATGATAAGATGTCCACTGCAGTAACCCCTGTCCCCGAAAGGGTTAAAGAAATAGTTGTTGATTCATTTGATAATTAATTAGTTGTAGAGTCATTGATTACTTGTAACACTTCAAATTTATTATACCTTATAGATACGAAATATGAATACAATTCTAATGCATAAAAATAATATACATATAAAAAATATGTATGTATATAAAACCTTTATTTATCGAAGTAAGGCAATTTGGAACATGTTTTCATTTGATTTTGTTGTTTACGATGATACTAGTGCAGCGTGTTATACCGGAGACAAATTCCTTGTGTGTTCTACATACTTGGCCAATAAAGATGATTCTGATTCTGATTCTGATTCTGATTCTGATTGAAAGGCCAACCTGGCTGCAGCCAGCAGAATGAAACAAAGTGTGTGGGGTGCGGGGGGCAAGTGCGTTTATTTATAGGAAGGTTATAAATCACCACAGACCAGGGCCTTGATTGTGTCCTGTGAATAAGCAAAGCAATTACCTGCTATAAAGTTACACACATTCTGCCAACATTCCCATTTCCCATCGCCACATTACATTTGAATATAAACACAAGAGCAATTATGAGCTGATGGTTTTGACTGTTGAACACCCCCAATACAAGGGTCTGCTTCATACTCTGGCTCACGCCTTTGCAAAATGATTTCCTTCTCGGGAGGTCCTTCTGGTGACTTTGTGCGAATGCAAGAAAAAGTATCCAACCAGCAATATTTGTACCACCTCATTGAATAACATTAGTGTCCATAAACCTATGATTTATAATTCCATCCATCCATCCATTTTCTGATCCGCTTCTCCTCACAAGGGGCATGCCGGAGCCGATTCCAGCTGTCCTCGAGCTGTAGACAGGGTACACCCTGAACTGGTTGCTCGCTAATTGCAGGGCACGTATAGACATACAACCATCTGCGCTGACACTAACACATGGGGACAATTTAGAGTGTTCCATTTACCTGACACGCATGTTCTTGGAATGTGGGAAGAAACCGGAGTACCCGGAGAAAACCCACGCAGGCCCAGGGAGAACGCGTAAACGCCACACAGGAAGGCCGCAGCCGGAATCGAACCTGCACCTGTGCACTGTGAGGCCGACGCGTTAACCAGTCTACCCCTGGGCCCACTCTGTTTTTTTCAATAGCATTTTAAATATATTACAGACATTCTAAAAATGCATTTGAAGCAATACATTGAAATAATTGCCAAACAGGGTTTGGACAAGGACAACAGGAACGACTATACATCAGTCTTCAATTAAGCCTACATGCATGAGGGTTTTTGTTTTGTTTTGTTTTTTGAATTGGAGTAAAAAAATAAAAATAAAAAAAAATAACGATCATACTCGGACTAAACCGCTGCAGCGAAGGGAGAAAGTGCTAACTCATTACTGAAAGATGTCAGGCGAGATTCTAACTCAGACACTTTCACTTAGTCATGCTAAAACTTAAGCCACGGAAATAAATAACAATGAAACCTTTTTTGGGGGGGCGGGGGATATTGAAGATCCTGCTGTCCTCAGTGTACACAAGTGCCCCCCCCCCCAAAAAAGAAAGAAACTAAACAAAATAGCAGCATCTCCCACCAGCACAATAAAATTTGCATGCTGCGCTGTGAATAATTTATTTATTCGGAGCATGTTCTCTCTTCCATTCAAAAAGTGCTTAGAAAGCCATTTAGACGCTAATGGCCGGGCCGCGTGCTGATTTACCTGCAATTCACCTGCTTTATTATCGAAACTGTTATCGAAAGGTGGTGGAGTGCAAATTACCATTTCAAAATCATCAAATATTCCTCCTTCTCTCACCCCTGCTCCTGAATTTTAGCGCGCTAGCTGCTATCACCCAATTATGTGGGTCTTCTCTCCTTTTTCACGCATATTCACTGAATTTCTGGTCTTCCTTTCCCCATCCTCCTACGACTGCTGTAGTTATCCAAGTTTCCGTCCTTAAAAATCTAATCGATACTATTTCAAATGGCAGACCGAACCGACGGTGCACAGTATTGAGCAGTTTTGTTGGAATCTGCCATCATAATCGTGTATGAGGATATGAGAAAAGTGAGATATAAATGTACCAGTGTGGTGCTTCTGTCGTCCCTTAAACAAACCGAAAGATGTTGTGTATGACAGTACGCAAAAGTGTTAATGCATTTGTACACTTGAGTAGGTCTACATGTAGACATTTTTGCCCTTTTCTTTTCATCCACAAAATGAATAGTACTACATGAAAATCAAACAAGTTCAAACTTACAAAGAACAAGGGGTGGGGCGAGAAAAGTTATTTTTTACTTCTTTTTCTACTTCCTTTGAACATGGAAATTGTGCTAAATGATTAAAATTTTCTTTTTTTTTTTTTTACTTCGCTTTACATCCTGCCAAATTTCTATTATCTGTTTATATGTTCAATCAAAAAAAAATTTATAACACCCGAGGCTATCAACCAAACATGCAAAAATATATCTGTGCACTTTTAAGAACTGACAACCATCTCATATAATTTGAGGATGTAGTTGATAAACTGATGGGAAAAAAACACACTCAAACGTACTCAAAAAATGTGCGTATACTGCAGGGGTGTCAAACTTATTTTTTGTCACGAAACACGTTGGAGTTATGTGTTCCCTCGGATGGCTGCTATGAAACCACAAAAAAATTACACAACAACAAATTAACTAGTTTTGAAATCAGTCAATTGTTATAGTTTGTTCAGTTACAGGGTAGGAAAAGGATTGCAGAATCTCAACGTGATTTATTATATATGATAATTTTACATTTAGTACAGATTTTAGCAAGGATCATGCAAGTTGACGCACACAAATTTCTTTGGCGGGCCAAATAAAATAACATGGCGGGCCAGATCTGGCCCCCGGACCTTGACTTTTGACACCTGTGGTATAGCACATTCGTTTTAAATTTCTCACTGATTTGTAAAAACAAAAAAAACAAAAAAACTCTCAACTTGTGAGAACAAGCAACAGCAGTAAAACATTGCGGTTTCGAGTTATGGCTGATGCATTTCCAAAAAGAAAAAAAAAAGATCAGTGTTGTTTTTTTTTCCAAGCCATGATCTTAAACCAGTACCTTTTGCAAGAGAAGCAAAAGCCCCAAAGCAGAAAGAAAACAAACAAGCCGAAAAGGTAATTATTGTTTCCTGTTTATTTCGCTCCATTTTCTCCCGATTTGCCTTGAGCTGGCTCGATATTGCTCCAGTTGCCTGATAATGAGTGCGCAATAACGATGGAAAATTTACAACAAAACAATCCCGAAGACTTCAGGATTCAATTGCAATATCCTGTATTTTTTAATCCATTTTAATTTCTGTTTGATTGAATTTGTTGTCGAATAAGAAGATCCATTCCTCTCGCTTTGTAAGGCGTTCATTGATCGCTTCTGGTTACTTGACGCACCCATGTGTGGGATACATTTATGTGTCTTTAATCCGGCCGTTTGGAATTCATTAGCTATTGATTTGCTTTTTCACTCGTCCAAAAAAGAAAGTACAGTCCGGCAACAGCTTCGCCCGACGTCAGCTAATCAATTGAGCGCCTTTCGGAAACATGTCTTTCAGTTCTGTTCTGGCTTTGGTAAGATTGCAAATATACGTCTCTGAGCGAGTGACTGATTATCAAGGAATAGTCACGCTCAAGAGGCGCCAGAAAATGACGAGACGATTTTGCTCTTGAAGAATTTTTCCACCGTTGACTCATTCTCTTTTCCCCTCTTTGTAGTGAGCGGAGTAAGCTTTGGTTGTTTGAGCGCGGCATCTCCGTCTCCCTTTACCTCGCCCAGGCTGACTCACACATGCGCATTCTGATTGGCTGCTGATTAGTCGGTTGCAGCCAATCACGCTTGGTAAAAATCGTCTCAGAGTTTTCGTCTGGTGCTAGGCAGCGGGATCGACAGACAGGTGGGCCAGGCAAAGTCATCAACCCCCCGCCCCCCCGGGCTTTCTTCACAATAAATTGTTTTCGCTTTTTTTAAAAGCAATATTGCTCCCCAAATTGACTGTCACTGTCACCGAATATGATAATATGGAAAAAAGATCAGAAGGGGCATCGGTTTAATAATGCGCAGCGTGCAATGAGGCCACTTTTTAAGGGGAAGGTGGCTTCTCATTGCTGAATGTGGTTTATATAAACGGCGGACACAAATTTGAATCACATCAAATGTTCTGAGTGCAATATGACATTTCAGCATGGTGCTATCTTCAGCAATGTGATGTGAGATCTCATTGAGGCAAACTATACAAATTTGGACTGAGATAAACCTGTTGAATGTTCTTTAATTTTTTATTTTTTTTTTTTTACTGTGATGGCTTGAGGCAACATTAATTTAATGGAGCTAAGAGCCGGGCCGAAAATACCTTGTGCGCCTGTTGAGAATAACAAAACACAAATTGCCTGTTTAGCTGCCAGCATGATGAACTTGGTTAAGAAAGCAGATGTGTGTCACAGATTTTGTTCCATTTCAAGTGTTGCGTGGATGATTTTTGGGAGGGGTTCGCATATACTGTAATTTTTTGACAGTTTTTTTTTAAATGACAGTTTAAATGGCTGGAGATGTTGAAGCAAGTGTAATCAAATGTGTGTGTGTGTGTGTGCGTGTGTGTGTGTGTGTGTGTGTGTGTGTGTGCGTGTGTGTGTGTGTGTGTGTGTGTGTGTGTGTGTGTAGCATATTTCTCCCTCCCCCACAGATCTATCACATTATGTCTGACTAGGTTGGGAAATGTGTCAAATTTTTTCACCCCTGTCTTGTTGGCAATGGTTGATCCCATCTCAAAGGGGGTCTTCTAACCTCTGCTCCCCTACTCTAATTTGAACTCTGACCCTGGTCTGCTGCCTTTCAGGATATGAAATGACCCACATTCCCCCCAAGGGAGACTGTTTTGGATCTTTTTTTATTTTTTTTAATTCTTTTTTGTTGAAAGGCTCTTTTGCTCGTTCAAACTGTGTACATATCACTAAATGAGTTGTGATACCTTATGTTTAAATATAAGTTTAAAGATTTATATTGCGACATAGATGCTAGTTTGGTGAGCCCATCTGGCATTTTCATTGTGTATTAGCATTAAGCTAGCAGAGTTTCGTAAGACTTGTAATTCTTTTTGTCTAATGTTTAGTTTGAAACTACAATCTAGGATTGACTACACACAGCCACTTGGCCTCTTTTTGGGGAAGAATTGTCCACTCTCTGCCAAACTGCTGCTTATTCTTTAGTTTGCCGACGCCATGTCGTGCTTGTAACGCAGAACAAAAAAAGGCTGGGTGATAGCTAGCATCTTGGCTTGTATGTATATTGGTGTTCTTTTATTCTTTGATTCCAGGAGTAGCTGTGAGAATCTTGTTTATTTATTTATGTTTATAATTGTTTGTTTATTTTTACACCAGTGCAACACTTTTTGGATTGAATCCTGATCTTTGCATCTACACTAGTGTAGTGTTTTATTGTCCACAAAATGGTTCCTACCTCGTTAACAAAGACCTCAGACCTTAATTTGCATCCATTACCAATAATGGATCGGTTTAGTCCAATCACTTGTTTCAAATGATCTATCAGGACTTGTTCAAAGCACCATAGAGTACGAATGATGTTTATTGTAACAACAAAGAAGTTTGATATGAACCAAGCATGATGACCTATAGATTGGATGTGTGTGGGTAAGCGTACTGCAGATGGATCGCATACATTTTCAATTTTTATCCGCATATGAAGGCGGGACGGTGAACAACTGGTTCGCATGTCCGCCTCACAGTGCAGAGGTGCAGGGTTCAATTACGGCCCCGGCCTTCCTGTGTGGAGTTTGCATGTTTTCCCCGTGCCTTCGTGGGTTTTCTCCGGGTACTCCGTCCCCCCGCCCCACACACACACACACATTGTGTGAGCACAAATGGTTGTTTGTCTATGTTGCACACCCGTGAACCTCGTTTGGATACGCGATTAGAAAATGGACGGGTGGTTGGATTCACATTCGAAAGAGGCCCTGGTGGAATTGTTGCCTTGTACCGTTCACACTGCATGAAAAAAAAAATCTGATACATGTTGCATATGCGAAGAAAAAATTGTAATTGACCTGCAGTGTGAACATAGTCTTATTTTCCAGTTAAAGCATGAAAGTGCTTACACTATTTAGATCGACAGTATCAATCCCGATTTGAGTTAACTTAGCCTTTGTGTTTATATTTATCTTCTCTCACTGTTTTTGCAAATGTGTGAGTTAAATCAAAGTTATGCATTGCTTTGTACTTTTTTTTAATACCAGATAAGGCTGTTTGCGCCGATGTGAGACAAACAAAAATATGTCTTAATTTATATTGTGATTTTAAAAACACACACACACAACTGTTAAAAGTTATTCCTTGGCGAATGTCCATGCTCTACTCGGATCTATTGGATCATTTACAAGTGTGATGAAAAAAAAATGGTGTTAAATTGAGTGGAAAAGCCAACATATGTGAGGCTCCAGGGACAGACCTTGATTCCTTCCCAGTTGGTTATGTTGCTCTTCAATGAGACATGGGTCCATGAATTGAATTGTAGCAAAAACACGAATTTGTTTTGGCCGCAGTTGTGACCGAACTGCAGACATGATCATCATTTGCCTAATTGCATCGTTTTTTCAAGTCATTTCAACATTCCCCCACCAAAAAAACCACACACACACTTTAGAAAAGAACACATTTATTTTTTTTGTATTTGGAAAACAGTCAGCTACAAATGACTCGAGGAAGGCTAATGACATGAGAGAACATGCTTACTATTTTATCTGTGATTCTTTATTTTTAAATGTACAGTCAAAGAGCTTTATGATCAAGATTAAATATGATGAGGGAAAGTGTGATATTTGTACAACCTGGACTGGTCACTAGCCAATTGCAGAATAAAAGGAAATGATGCACGTTCCGTTGGCAAACTCTGGCACTACCTGGTACTATTTACCGGAGAAGCTAGCATTCTAACCCTGCCAAATTCGAGGGCTGGGAATTAATTGGAACCTCACGATCCAGAGGTTTTTCTTTTTTTCTTTTCCTATACGTCTTTTTTACCTTTAAAATAAACTGCATATAACTTTATGTCCACTATTTTTTATGTAAAACAAAAATTGATGCGATCCGTACGTCAAAATGTAACATTTGCCAATGAATCTCTCAGATCACTGCAAAAAGTCAACGGTGGTGTGTCAATTGTAGATATAGAAATTATTGGCATAAATTGCATCACTGTTAAAGCCGTGGTTTTCAAATATTTTAAACCAAGAACCACCAAAAATGTGAACTTAACTCTCCAACTACCACCAAATTGTTACTAAAGATTAAATGCAAATGTATTCATCTTATAAGTTCAATGCAATCGTGTGCGTGTGTGTGTGCGTGTGCGTGTGAGTTTGTGTGTGTGTTTAATGAATTGTGTATGCCTGTATTGCAGAACTGTCCTTAGGCAATGATTCTTTCACCCAGCACGAGAGGTTAGTGGACCATATTTTGAGAATCACTGGCTATTAATTAATGAGGGAAATTTTCAGGTCTGCTACTCTCTCATCGCACGCAAATCAGTATCAAAAGGACAGCGGTCACGACAGTAGACATGTTATCAGGTTACAGGTTATCATTATTGGTGTATGAAACCGCTTCATCCTCACCAGGGTCGTGGGGGTGCGCTGGAGCCTATCCTAGCTGTCGTCGGGCAGTAGGCGGGGGACACCCTGAACCGGTTGCACACACAGACGAACAACCGTCCGCGCTCACACTCACACCTAGGGACAATGTAGAGTGCGCAATTAGCCTGTCACGTGTGTTTTTAGAATGTGGGGGTAAACCGCAGTACCCAGAGAAAACCCACGCAGGCACAGGGAGAACATGCAAACTCCACACAGGAAAGCCGGAGCCGGAATGGAACCCTGCGCATCTACACTGTGAGGCCAACGCGCAAACCAGCAGACCACCCTGGCCGAGGTTAAAATATATGAATTAATTGGGAATTGTTTACATTACATCACGGACATCAAAGAAAAAAAAAGATTGATAATAACCAAGTCATTTGTTACATTTAAATATATACTTTGCTAGAAATGACCAAAATAAACTTACTTACAATCTTGAGTACATGCACGCATAAGATAGAATGGAAGTTTATTTTCACATTTATTTCGGTATCATGTGCCTCCGTTTTTGCTTTTCTTTTCTTTAAAGCTACTGTCCACTCCCCTAGAAGTAAACGCTGTCCTTTTTTTCCTCATCTGTTGTTGTCGTTGCTAAGCAGGTCTGTTTTCGAATGAAGCATTCCGTAAATTATTCGTACTATTTGGAACTAACATGAGTTGAGCTGAAGTTGCCTTTGCGATTCATGGCATAACCTTTTTTGTCGTGACAAATGATATTTCAACTCACGAATATTAATCCATGCGGTAAATTTCACATAAAAACATTTCATATGCTTACAGTGCCTTCAAAGCATTTCCATCATCATCACCATCACCAAATATTTATAATCAGGGGTGAGTTTTTCTTCAACGCGTTTTGTGCTGAAGAACACACATTAAGCGTTGCACCTGAAGTCTGAAGTAACCAGCAGGTTTCTACTCGAGTTGACTTTGGAAGGCATCAAACATTCCTGCTCAACACCACATTAGCCTCTACCTCGACCCTCCTCAGGGTACTGGGCGGCGTGCCATGTAAGGGGGTTGCCATGACTCCTGAAAAGAAAGTGGCAGATTTTGGGAGGGGGCACACTGGGGCTAATATTTTGATTCAGACAAAGGATGTCTTCACATTGTAAGCTGAATACCGCGCAGGGCTCTCCGGTAGGAACTCATGATATCTCTCTTGCCAGGATTTTATCATTATTGTGCCAGCACGAATACGGGAGCCGTGTACAGGGTCGGATTCGGAGTTAACGATTGTAGCAAAAGTAGAGTTGCAGCTTTTCTCTTCTCCTGTTTTGGGTTTGTTACTTAGAAAATGGCGGACACCACCCCTGCGGAGCTGAGTCTGTACATTCTCCGCACGGGGGTGCTCATTTTAGAAGGCTTTGAGTAAAAAAAAAAAACAACAACAACAAAAAGACGCTTGTGTATTCACGCTGCTCTTTTGAATCGGAAAAAAAAAATGCAGATGATCAATCAGATGACCTCGCGACGGCGATTTCATTGTCTGCTCACTTCTTGTGTTGTCGCACTGCGACCGCAGGAATATTCCATTGCTGTTGGCTCTCTGGCACTGGCACAGTTAATGGTAGCTGACCGTGGCATGCTTGATTACACTGGCATCTCTCTCTCTATGTCTCCGCGCTCGACTCTCTGCGGTTTTGGCGAAGTTGAAAAAACCGCTCACACCACAGTAACATTCATGCTGGCCAGAAAGGAGACGAGTCGAGCAGCTCCGTGGCCTTGGTTGGGATTGTAAGTCCATTACAGTAATTACTGTTAGAACAATGGATTTGTGGGAAATGCTTTGGCGCGATCCTCTTCCACAACACACACGAGTTAGCACCAGCGATTTGTTTTCGTCCGTTTTGTTTTTTTTCTTGAAAAACCAATGTTCTTTTTTCCCCCTTTTTTTCTCATGTTGATAATAAAAAAACAAAAATGTGTTGTGGCAGACGGCAAAGACACACGATTGTGGAATAGTAAAAAAAAAAAAAAAAGAATAAATAAAAACAGGGTATTTTTCTCTTGTTTTTAGGGACTTGAACTCGAAAATGACCCCGGCCAGAAAAACAGTCGATTGAGGAACACATCCACGAAGGGTAGGTTTTACGCTTTTGTCTCACCTTTGAGTCCACCACTGATCATATCTGGGATGACAATTCCAACATTTTTCTTGCTGTTGTTGCTGTCACTTTGAATCTCTGCATGAATCCGTCGTTCATCCATTCGTGCCGATTCTATTTTCCGAAATTGTTTTGATACTTTGGCTCTATAACCATGTGGCGCAAACCCGTAGATCCGATCTTGTGGCAAATCTGACAGCACAAGCTCGCCTCTGTGGGTCTTTGTCATTGTGGTGTGAACATCATATTTAAACAATTTTTTTCTTCTTTTTTTTTTGCTGCAATGCTAGATTGCTCGAGTGGTACATTCATACTGCAGTACATCAAATGACGAGCAACGCCCGACTCAGATTTGTGGCACGGTGACGTGACGTGAAATATGAAATGGGACATTTACGAATCTCAAAAGAAAATGTGTGCATCCGGGTTGAGGTAGTAGGTTGTATGGTTTAGAATTACACCCTGGGAGTTAACTGTACAACCTTCTAGCTTTCCTTGGAGTACACGTATGACTACAGAATGTACACAATTTTGCAGTACTGTACTCGTGATACAGGGCTGCACTATACAAACTTCAACGCCTTCCTATAAGATTTGTGTTGTCACTTTACAGTTGATCTTTAGTCATGGTCGATAGCAAGTATTTTCCAACGTCGTGGATAGTAGCTAGTCAGAGTATTCACACTACACTGAGCGCATTCATCTGTACATCTTGAGTTTGACGGGTTTTTTTGTTTTTGTTTTTTGTCTTCAAATTGTATTTAATTTTCAGTTACCTTGGGACGACAGTACATTCTACTTTTGTGTGTCATCATACAATACATTCAACAATACTCACACGACAACAATCAACATCGATACAGACTGGAGACAGAATGGCACAGCCAGAACCAACCAAAGGCCAAACCAATTTAGTTTTTTGTTTTGTCAACACAATTTGCTTATGGTACTACTTTAAAAATGTACATAAAAACAAACAACCCCCCTGCAAAATAAATTAAATTAATATATATAAAATCCTCATCTCACCCCTCGGGTGGTGTCCGTCCCTCATTCAGCTCGGGTCCTCTACCAGAGGCCAGGAAGCTTGAGGGTTCTGCGCAGTATCCTTGCTGTTCCCAGCACTGCACACTTCTGGACTGAGATGTCCGATGTTGTTCCCGGGATCGGTTGCAACCACTCATCTAGTTTGGGGGTCACTGCCCCGAGTGCTCTGACCACCACAGGCACGGCTGTCACCTTTACCTTCCAGGCTCTCTCCAGCTCCTCTCTGAGCCCTTGGTATTTCTCGAGTTTCTCGTGTTCCTTCTTTTTGATGCTTCCCTCACTTGGGATCGCTACATCCACTACAACGGCTTTCCTCTGCCTTTTATCTATGATCACGATATCTGGTTGGTTCGCCATTACCATCTTGTCAGTCTGGATCTGGAAGTCCCACAGGATCTTGTGCCTCATTCTCCACCACCTTCGGAGGTGTTTCCCATTTTGACCTTGGGGTTTCCAGTGCATACTCCGCACAGATGTTTCGGTAGACTATGCCAGCCACCTGGTTATGGCGTTCCATGTAGGCTTTCTCTGCCAGCATCTTACACCCTGCAGTTATGTGTTGGATCGTCTCAGGTGCCTCTTTGCACAACCTACACCTTGGGTCTTGTCTGGTGTGGTATATCTGGGCCTCAATGGCTCTGGTGCTCAGGGTCTGCTCCTGAGCAGCCAGGATGAGTGCCTCTGTGCTGTCCTTCAGGCCAGCCCTCTCTAGCCACTGATAGGACTTCTTGAGATCGGCCACTTCAGTTATGGTCCGGTGGTACATCCCGTGTAGGGGCTTGTCCTCCCATGATGGTCCCCCTTCCAGCACCTCATCCTCTGTTCCCCATTGTCTGAGACATTCTCTGAGTACGTCATCCGTTGGAGCTAGGATGTTTCATCCTGGACAGTGGCTCTCACACTCACTAGTCCTCGGCCTCCTTCCTTTCGGCTTGCGTACAGTCTCAGGGTGCTGGATTTGGGATGGAACCCTCCATGCATGGTTAGGAGCTTTCTGGTCTTAACGTCCGTGGTCTGAATCTCTTCCTTTGGCCACCTAATTATTCCTGCAGGGTATCTGATCACTGGCAGGGCATAGCTGTTTATTGCCCGGGTCTTATTCTTGCCATTGAGCTGGCTTCTTAGGACTTGCCTCACTCGCTGGAGGTATTTGGCCGTAGCCGCTTTCCTTGTTGCCAGTTCGAGGTTGCCATTGGCTTGTGGTATACCGAAGTACTTGTAGCTGTCCTCAATGTCTGCTATTGTTCCTTCAGGGAGTGAGACCCCCTCAGTGCGGACTACCTTTCCTCTCTTAGTCACCATCCGACTACATTTCTCAAGCCCGAATGACATCCCGATGTCGCTGCTGGAGATCCTGGTTGTGTGGATCAGGGAGTCTATGTCCCTTTCGCTCTTAGGATACAGCTTTATGTCATCCATGTAGAGGAGGTGACTGATCGTAGCTCAATTTCTGAGGCGGTATCCATCGCCTGTCTTGGTGACTGCAGGTCCCGACATACCAACCTGTGCACAGCCTGGATTGATTACAAGAAAGCCTATGATTCGATGCCACATACATGGATCACTGAATGCTTGGAGTTGTACAAGGTGAACAGGACCCTAAAAGCCTTCGTTGCGAACTCGATGAGGATGTGGAAAACCACACTTGAAGCCAATGGCAATTTTCTGCATAGGACTGAACCCCCTAAGCCAAGTAATAATAATAATAATAATACATTTTATTTATAAGCGCCTTTCAAGACACCCAAGGACACTTTCATACACGCTTTTGTCTTTGTGACGTCTGAACCACAGTTTTCGATCCAAATGTGTGGAGCAAAGTATCTCTGCTTAGTATCATGCTGCCTCAGCATTTTGTGGTCCAAATGCTCAAGCAGCACATCAATACGTCATTGGTTCCATCTGGGCCTTCATTTCTGGGATGGTTAAACAAATAAATTATGGGATTAGATAGAGGTGGTTCAAGATGGGCATTTTTTTCCTCTCTATTCGCTGTCATAATAGCCCCTTTGAGAAGTCCGCAAGCCGAGAGCCTCAAGGTTCTTTCGTTATTTAAAACATCCCATTTAAAAATGACTGCATTTGCTGGATTGCAGTGATTTCATATCATGCCACCCACCCCCCCAAAAAAAGGAAAAAATTTATTCTTTCAATTTCCAAGCGGCGTCTCTTCCCAGTAGTGGTTGTCCTCAGGGACGCGGGTATGATGGTTGGAACCACATACAGTGGTACCTCTCCTGATGAAATTAATTTGTTCTGGAATAAATTTCTTAACGAGGAAGTAGAGATTCGTTTTCGATGTAAATGCCCTAATTTGTTCCAAGTCCTCCCAAAAATCAGACATAAATGTTTCCTAATGTGAAAGAAAAGCATCAAAATACGTCAAATGTATGTTAAAATTAGTTTATTGCGCAATGGGAGCTGTGCATCATGTAAAAAAACCAAAGAATAAAGACAAAAAATGATGGTCATTAAACTTTTAACTGCGTCCTCTCTCATCGTTTGTTGTCTTCTTTAGTTCATGTTCTCTCTCAGAAGTGGTTTTTGCCCGGCGTTTTGGAAAGAACTGATCCAAGGACATTTGCTTTTGTCGGCTTTTAACAATCCTTCATCAGCATTGTGAGCGATCGTCCGACTGGTGAACACTTTTTCTGGGTGATTCACATTTACATAAAACGATCGGAACACGTCATGGCCTGAGGGGCGAATGACCTGGACGCATCTCCAAATATAGACACATTCGACAGAAATACCTCTTCGCCAATGGGATACCCAGGATGTTGCTCGGTAGTAGCCAATGGCAGAGCAGCTATAATAAGTATGTTATATTCAGGAAACTCAGAGCTGCGAGTAGCAACCCTTACTGTATTTTTACCTTTCGTATCTTGAAATTTCTTTCGTAACAAGAGGCAATATTTTCCTGTTGAGGTATTTCGGATGAAGAGACGTTCGTAAGTCGAGGTACCACTCACTGTACATGTTAAACAAGGTGCAACTGTGTCATCGTGTTGTATTAATGTTGTATTAATGAATGATGCAACATTGTCTGAACGGCGCAAATGTTAACAGAATAAATTTTCGCTGCCTGACGCCGATGGACACAACGTCTTGTACAACAAACGGTGACAATGCTTTGCTACCACTCCAGTCCACATACCCATTTGTCCCCTTTAATATTGATATTGTGCCTCACAATTAACAAAATTAAATTGAAATAAATGCACTTCTCAAGGGAGAACAATGCAAATAGTTTCAAAGAGAAGGCAATGAAAAATTACGGGCCACGTAAAATGATACAGAGTGGTCAGATTTAGCCTGCGAACTTTGAGTTGGATGGCTCCATTTCAGAGGATAGTTGCCTTCATCTTTGAGACGCACTGTTCACGGGGATTGGTTCAAAGTCGTTGACGTCACGGACAGGCAGAAACCCTCGGAACAAATTGCCCGACACAAGAAAAGTGGGTTCACTAGCTCTGCTGCCGTATAAACTCTCTGATTAAAATGACTCTCCCAAAATAAATGAAAGATGTCAGCTGTGCCGCTGTTCAATGAAATGTATTCCTTACATGCGCTGGCATAAATGGCAAATGAATAAACATAACACACCAATGGCAGACGGGGGGGGTCGGGTCATCGATCTGTCTGAAGTCAGCCCCCTCTCTGAATGCTGCATCAGCCACTCCTCTCCTATTGATACGCTCTTGCCCCTTGACCCCTGGGACAAATCAATGGCATTGATTGAAGAAGGGCAGGGACAAGGGCAAGATCTGCTGACTGGGACCGACAGCTTGTGTGACAAGACATGATCGTCATTAATGTCCCGCTGGTGCACTGACTGGCTGGCTGGCTGGAAAGGCGTTGTGCAACACATATTCCCTGCGTCCTACTCCCCCCGCCCCCCCTTCCATCTTGCACCACGCACTCTCCTCCTCTGCTCACCCCCTTCATCCCTCCTACTTTTGCCTCCCTATTTCGCTGTCACTTGCACTGATTCATTTAAGAAAATCATAATCCGATAGTTCCATTGTCTGTCTTCAATCTGTGCACATGCAGTATTCATAAGCGTGATTCGTTAGGCAAAAAAAAACAAAATGTGCAAGTCGGCTTGTGTAATCTGGGTTCATTGTAGGTGCGAGAATTACAAAACAGCATGTCCTATTTTTGGATGCTTTGAAATACTCCATCTCAGTGCAGTTCAAAAATGGATCTAAAATTGTCTCGTGCGTGAAACAGCGACTGGATTGCTTATCTGTCACTGCACGGTATTGGCTCTGGTGGCCCATTTCCACCACTCAAATGCTTTCTATTTCCAGTCTAGACTAGACAAGAAGCGGCTAATATATGTGTGGGTGTGCATGTGTGTGTGTGTGTGTGTGTGTATGTGTATGTATGTGTGTATACTTAGAGGGGTGATGGGCGGGACGCAGCCAAGCTCCAGACTCTGCAGTGTCACTGCTGTAATGGAGCTGATTGATCACCTATACGGTCGCCTGCTGGCCCCCGCCGGCTTCAGTAGAGAGCGATTCGTAACCCCCGCCTCTGCGCCACCGCCGCTATCACCAAGCCAATCTGCGAAGGCAACTCCCCCTCCCTCCCCCCCAACACACACCATCACCACCATAGACTTCAACCTGGCCACGGTTTTGACATTGGCTGCAGGATTTACTCGCACACGTCTTCTGCACTCGGCTGGCTCTTTTTCGGTAGACGAATACAGAAAATGTCCGCCATTTTCCAATTCGACCGCAAAATAGCCGCAGCGGCATCTAAGGACGCTGTGGTTTTCCGCTCTTATTAAAGGGCATAATCAATCAATGATAATACTTGCAGATCTCACTCCCTGCCCCCTCGATGTCACAGTGGGGGTCATAGCCCAAATCTATCAAGGGTATTGAAAGCAATTAAAGTCTGAAACAAGCTGTCAAGCTCAGATGTCATTTCAAACGTGAACAGTGACTTTTTTTATTTTCAACTTATTGTATTTTAGCCTCTATGCGTGTATATTTACAGTATCATCACCTTGTGTTTGTTCGACTACATTGTTATCTGGAGACTTGCTCTGTCCACAATGCTCTATTGCTGATCGCTGAGCTCTCGAGCTGCTTCTGGGCTTTCTTTATTGGATTCACTCGCGTCTGCTCTTGCTCGAGCATGAGCTGCGACTTCTGTCTGTTGCGCGCGCCCCTTTTATTCCTGTGTGCGTTTTCTCAGACGACAGTTTGCGCTTAATTCGAAGCAATATCTGCTCAATAGTTATTTACGCGTGACAGATAAGGCCCCCGTGCTTTCAGAATGAGCAATCCCTAAATGTGCAACCCCCCACACCCACCCCCACCCCACCTCCCCTCCCGCCGATTCCACAGGCAGACAGTTTTGCTGCAGTCTGTGTTTGTCTGAGAAAAGAGAAGAAATTGATCAGCATAGGGTGGAACTTGTTCACCAGCTAAGGCTGGATGGAGGGTGTGTGTTTGTGTGTAAGAGAGAGAGAGAGAGAGTGAGAGGGGGAGGGAGAGAAAGTGCAAGGGCTGTCGCTGCAGACTCCTGCTGCAGTAGCTCACTTTGGGCAAGCAGCTGCAGACAGGGAGTAACAGATAGCAGAGGCAAGCAGACAGGTACAGACCTGGTGTAATAATGGGATGGGGTGAGAGGTGGAGGGCAGTGGATGCTGGAGAGTTCGGGGTCAGGGAGCAGAGGTCAAATGGGGGATGGGTGAGGCGGTTGGGGGATTGCGAGGTCGCAGGATGCGGCGGCAGGCAGAAGCAGCTGGAGGAAGCAAATGTTTTTTTGTTTGTTTTTTTTTTTAATCTGTGACGGGAGCTTGTCGTCGTGTCGGATGCTGAAGGAAGTGGGAAGAGGTGGAAATATGAAAGTGTGGGTGGGGGCGGAGGGGACGAGTGCCGATGAGTGTCATGACATGTCTGCTGCCCCAAATGTCTGGAGCAGGGAGGCGGGGAGCGGTGGTTGTAGTGTCGGTGAAGGTGCTGAGATGGAGCCGGTGAATCAACAACTACGATGGAGTGATGCGGCAGAGGGAGGGGTGGGGGGGGCTTGCCGGGCAAGGGAACTTCCAACCTCGCTGACCTGCATCTGGTGGCCACTTCCCCCCACAGACACTTCAGCGTCACCCTCCTTCTTCATCTAACTCTGTCTTTCTACCCTTGGCACCTTCTTCTACTGCCGCACCCCCCACCCCCTGCCCCCCTGTACTTCGTCATCCAGAGCTCAAAGGAGGATTCGCAAAAAGCCGAAGTCGGTGGCAGGCAGAAGAGTGAGCGCGCGAGGCAATACGTTCTGGGGCGCCGCAGAGCGTTCATTTCCGGAAGCTTGCACTTTGCTTGGCCTTCCCCAGAGAAAAGGAGACAGTCAGACGTCTATGTGATTAATTTATTTATTTATTTTGTTTTGTTCTCTGAGGGGGAGGAGCCAGGTGGCTAGCGACGGGTGGCGGGAGGGAGTCTGGATGAGATGGGGTGAAAAGAGGAAGGGGGGGGGGTGTCTGATGCGTTTGAGTACATGATACTATGTCTTCATTATTTATCCGCTAATATTTCGAGCAATTGCAAATTTCATGACATCCATTTATGGGTTGGTAGGTTATACCCGGAGTGCGTGTTTAGTTTTTCGAGTTACTGTTTAAGATGCCGATTGATGCCAAGTGAATACCTGCCATGCTTTCCTCTTGATGGCGAGACAGTTTTCTGGTGAGCTGTTATAGTTTGAACTCGCCACTTAGTCTTGACTAGATAATTTTTTTGGGTTTGTTTTTAATTCAGTTTTTTTTAAGAGCAGCTTCAGTATTGTCCCAGAAATACTGAATTGTGATTTTTACAATGAAACGTATCAAACACACTCGGGGTTTTCACTTTACGAGACTCGGCATCTATTAGTCAAGGTGAGCGGACCGTCTGTCAGACAGGTCCGGGTCGTGCCGTCCTCGCGGGGAGATGTGTCGACTGTTGAGCGGCCGATGCTCGAGGACACAAAGGCTGCTTGGCTGCCAGGGGCTTTTCCTTTTTCAAACACAAAAGGCGAGTTGCAGAGCCACGGGCTTGTGTGTTTGTCTGAGCCTCTGCTTCGGTCCTGGCGCAATTGGGAAAATCATTTTGTCATCATGTCGTCTGCGACAAATCGAACCCGCTAGTGTTTCTTTGCTGTTGATGCTGCTTTTTCTTTTGTTATATTTTGTATGAGGAAGCATTCGTATGTCTGTCATTATGAAGAATCACACTGAGCCCCCTGGTCGAGTTATGCTGAGTGGATAAAATGTGCAAATATTTTGCAATGGGCATAAATAGACTCCTTTTTAAGTCACAATGGTAAGAAAGTGTATGAATATAAGTCGAGAAGAACAATGGTGTCTCGCAGCAGACTGCAGCCCCTCAGTTAGACTCTGTCGTACTTCACCTGCTCCCTGAGACCCTAACTTGTGAGCTCTCTTGATAAAAAATCACGGGTTAGGCTCTTGGGATGCGGGCGGAGGGCACAATCGACTTTCAGGTGCTGGCTGAAATAGACAAAAGAATTATGATTTCGCTCCAGGAAAGGACATCACATGTTAGCGGGATGGCTGTGATCACATGAATGGAATGTGCATGTCTCTGTGGATTGGCGTTGTGTTTTTATTATGTGAAAAATCCACCATGAAATCCATCCATCCGTTTTTTTTTTTTTACCCTTTATCCTCACGACAATCGCGGAGGCACTGGCATCCATCGAAGCTTACTTTGGGTGAGAGGCAAAGGTGGCACACACTGAACCGGTCGCCAGCCAACCAGTTTACACATCGCTCGGAATGTTTTGCAACATTGGCGTGCAAGGAAAATGTCATGAAGATTAGGAGAGGAAGGACAGCACCACACCCCAGACTCATGCTGATAAAGTCCTGACACCACAGCATAGAAATGCTGAGACACAGCCAATAGCTGCGATCTGGACTGAGGCAACTCCTCCCAAGTGTTCCCTCCACCTTCATTTTGACACTATAACCAAACATCTGCTGCTCTTTTCGCCACAAGAAAGCAATGTCTTTTTTGTATAATTAAAAAAAAATAAATCCTCATGTATAATGTTAACCAAGCGGCAAACTAAGACAGAAACGGTAAAAGAATTGAAGACATTCGTCAGCAAATGGTATTTGTGTATATCATGTTGTTAAACTGCAGAGCGTAGGAAGCAAAGCTGGAATTCTTTTTCTCTCTTCATTTGACAATTAAGGTCCGAATGATTCGTTGCCACCTCATGTCAAAACCAAGTTAGTCGTTTTTTGTCAATCCACATTCAAACTGGGGCTGTTAATATGACTTGATCAGGAAGGCCTGGTTAGAAAATGAGGTTGGATATTAACAGGCAAATGAGAACATGGAATTGGCCTCTTACGGACATGACCATAGGCGTGTCATTACAATAAATTAGCTGTAATGGGTAAAAAGAAAAAATCTCACCGCTGTTCAAAGGTGTGAGGCAAATCGTCATTTATAGCTTGACCTCATTTGACGACTCCTCGGGCTGACTGCCCTTTTTTTTTTTTTAAATCCACATTATGTAGCGCCAAACATTGTTCGTACCCTTCTTTCAATCACTTTGTCTCCAATCTTACGCCGTCTAATTATGTTTTTTTTTCTTCCTCCGTTTCCCATTTGGTTTCATTCCGAGCGAGACTCGCCGATGCCAAATCATCAGACAGTGTCTATGCTACATAGCCCCCCCCTCCACCCCTAACCCCCCCCAGCAACAGCTGAAGGGACGCCATGCCCCATGAATACCAAACAGCCACGCACAGTGCGACAAGTGCTGAGCAGTCAGATGCGCCGCAGCCAAAGCGGAGCTGGTGCCCACAAAACAGCCAGACAGTTTTATTAGGCTCTGTCTGACACGCAGTCAAGTCTGGCAGCACCCAGCCCTCTGATGAAATCATCAGCGGCTCCCTCAACGGTAAAAAAAAAAAAAGCAGTGAGCTGGGTGAAATCTGCCAATAAATATCACCTTGTAAAAAAATTATTAAAAATTGGTCCTCAGCTAGTTTGTAAATACGACACGCCGGCGATGACAACTTAGAGGAAAGTCAAACTAATTCGCATTGAACAAATGGTACATTTACGTCTTGCGTCCCATGAAAGCAACGTTCCATCGGTGGCGCGGGAAGTGGGGTCGGGGAGGGGGGGTGGGGGGGCGATGAATGATTAATGAATTGGGCGAAGGCTCTCAAGGTTAATTCATTCGCATTTGTTTGCATTTTTTTTGTTTGTTTTCTTCTCCATTAATTAAATTGATAATACATGTGTTGAAATAGGGGAAACGCCCCCCCCAAAAAAACATATTTTTGGATACTATATAAATAGCTGATGATATATAAAGGCTGCAATATATCACAAAAGTGCCCTTGTTTATGGACAGTGTAAAATATCCCTTTCAGGGACATCGGTCACTACAGTGGACAGCTCATCATGTTATCAGTTTACAAGGTACATGAAAGGGTTAAACATCTCAAAATTCGATATAAAAATCATTAATCAGTTTATGTATTATTAACGGATTCCTTCATTTACATTTTAATAATACAGTAATCCCTCGTTTATCGCGGTTAACCGGGACCAAAACCACCCGTGATATATGAAAATCCGCGAAGTAACGACCAATTAACATATGCAGGTAATTTTTTTTTTTAAGTCCGCAAACAGTCCGGGAGAAGCTGCAAAACAACAGTGAGTCACATAGAACAACATATACAGTACTATACTCCATGTATATGGATTTTTTGTTCATGTTATATTACGAATATTTTTGAAAAAATCCGCGGCGCACCGAATCCGCAATAAACGAACCGCGAAATAGCGAGGAATCACTGTAACAGTAATGTTGCATTTTAATGATAAAAAATACACAAACATGAAAGGGCCTGCGAAATGTTGAACAGAAGTACGAAAAAGGAAGTCGACTTAGTCCAGTTCTTGAATAGGTGCGATAAACCAAAAGCCTAGCGTTGATGAATCCCGAGTGTGTGCTGAAGATGACTGGACTGCATTGTTCCGAGGTGGTCGTGTTCGAAAATGCGTCGCCACATTGCTCGCTGCTAAAAGTTGTCAGGGCAGATTAATGTTGTATCCACTGCGTTAAGATTTAGGGCTGATCTGTGAATGAGGAGTATTTTTTTATCTTTTTTTTTGCAGGGTTCTCCCTTTTTTTTTTTTTGCATCGATTTTCACATCTTGTTGTTTGGTAAATTTGCTTGTATTTAGTGGATCTCTTATCACAGCGGGGTGGGATGAAAAAAAGGAGGAGAAAGAAAAGAAGCGGGACGTCAGGTATGCTGAGTAGCAGCGCGGCATCGAAGAAGAAGAGGGGGCGGAGGGTTTTTTGGGGGGGCGGGGGAGTGTCTGAATTTCCAGACACTGCGGCAGGAGGCCAGACAGTCACCTAAACACACGCACGCTGATGATGACGGCGCTCACGTGCACCTGTACGACAATATGCGGACACGCATCTCTTTCTACGCTCTGCCTCTTAAGCTCTGCATTGAAGCCGATTCAACGTTGTTTACAATCCGCTAACGATTACAAATCATCGTGCCGCCAGTAATTGTGTTGGCTCGTGCATTCCAGGGCAAAGTTTTCTTCGGGGTGAGGATGGATGGGACAAACGATCAACTTAATTAGCGTTCTTAGATCACAGTAAGTGATGTTTAAAGCGAGGTTGTCAACCCGAAAGGACAAACGAGAGATGCGCTAAGATTTGAGGACTCTCACGATGAAGATGTTGATTGGCAGGCAAGGAACCATGACAAAGTGGAGAAGACCCTGCACGTTATGAGCTACTTGTCTTAGCCAAGATGCTCTCAAAGCAGATTTGTTGAGGGCGCATTCCGCCTCGGTCCTGCGGGCCCTGCTGCCTGCCTCCCCTTGTCTCACGTTAGCTCCCCTTTTCTCATCATACCCCATCTGTGATTTACCTGAGAGGCGTTGCCAGGGAAACGCGGTCTCAGGCTTGCGCCTTGATGGACTTATTGAACTGTAACGGGCTGGGATAATTGCCCTCTGTCTTCTAGGTTGGCTTTGAGACTCGATTGTGACTTCGAGTTTGCCACAGGTAAAATCTTTTCACATGTTGGCACCGGATATTCATCACGTTTTTCATTTCAGACACATTCATAGTCAGCGTACACGTTGGAATTGAATTACTCTCATTAATAGTATTTCATAAGTTCAGTTGGAATTATACACAAACATGAACAGACATTTTGTTTTCCCATCTGGACCAGGTCATGACCATAAAACACTTCCTGTGTTGTGCTGTGACCAAATTAATGTATAATCAAGAAGAGAAATTCTTGGTCAATAACCTTTTGACATGTATGATGTAATAAAATCATGACACCTGTGGTCGTGATGATCCATTTCTATAAAGTGTACAGAAGAGGTGGAAATCTTAGAGTAAGTGACTCTTAACGTGAAACACACTCTTAAAAAAATGGAGTGAATTACTGGGTAGCGAATCCAGCACCGAGTCCAAAAAGGGTCCGAGCAAATGCTGGGCTATTGCTACCCAGCATTTCTGGTTGACTGGAATTTGAACCCTGATCCCCATGCCCACAGAGCCATCAAGCTGCCACAAACATTTTCGAAGATAATCTTCCATTAACCCTTTCAGGCACAGCAGTTACTACAGCGGACACCTTATCAAGTTGTCGGGTTACAGTTGATCATTATATGTGCATGACAGAGTTCAAATTGACTTCAGAATACAACAAAACGCTGTCCAAAATAGGAACTAGCTTGAGATTCAAATTTCAAGCCAATCTTCTGAAGATCCACAGCTGCCCAGCGAGTGTGTTGAAAAAAAAAAAAGAAAACTATTTTTTTGTGTGTATACAAAGAAAACGAAATACACGACATGACCTACAGCAATATCTATGAAATTGAAGAAGGAAAATAAAGAGGTTAACTACAGCGAATACAAAAATTGAATTTTCGCAGATTTTATACTACCAGACAGACTTGGAAGAACACAACATATATTTCAGATGTAATGCCTCATTGGAAATAAAATCTTACAGAGGTGTTTTCAGTCATTTCCGTTGCCTATTTACTATATGTTTATCTGTCAATGCATTTATAGACAGAAAAAGACAAATTTTAATTACGTAGTTGGATCCTGATCCCTCAAACTAGTTGGATTAGATTTGACACTGTTGATAGTTTTTCGGGGCATGCGACCATGCCCTTAAGAGCCCTTTAATTTAAAAAAAAAGAAGAAAAATAATAATCTGCATATATGCAGGGGTCAACTGTAGTCGTATGTTGTAATATCACCATTCACCGCTAGATGGCAGAAAATTCTTACTTGCGCTTCCACTGGATATTATACCACCTTATACTAAAGCGCATTGGTTCTTAACCTTGTTAGAGGAACCGATCCCAACCAGTTAATATGCACATTCATCGAACCCTTCATGTGTGAAAAATGTTTTTTTTTGTTTTTTTACAAATTCAAGACATAAAAAACACATTTATTAAAAACAGAAAAAAATGAAATAAAATTTCAAGACATCAATATTCAGGGTTTTTTTAAAAATTGTGCACAAAATGAATCAGCCAGTGACGGCCAAGCGGGCGTGTCATAACTAACTGACATGTTGAGTTGGGTGTGTCTTTCCGTCCATGGCGGAGGCTCCGTCGAAACCCTGAGACCGATTCACCAAACCCCCTAGGGTTCGATCGAACCCAGGTTAAGAACCACTGCTACAGTGTGAGTAGGCCTTTTTTTTTTTTGCGGCTATGGTGTGATATCCAACTTAAACGTTGCACATTCCTAAAGTTGTAATTTGAGTTGATGTTTGTGGGAAAAAAAGTACAACCTGAGTTCTTTTCACTTATTGTTGGTTTTGTGTCGTCCACGAAAGGTCAATTTTATGCAAGGGAGATCTTTGCACCGGAGGGAGAATTTTTTTATTTTATTTTGTTCTTTACTTCAAACCCTTTGCTGTTGTGTTATTAAAATTGATCTTTTAGACGTTGAGAAATCTGTTTTCAAAAAGAAAAAATACTAAGAGCACATATTTTGAATGGATGCGCGTATTTTGTCCATATTTAAAAGAGCATTTTTGTCATGGATCTGCTGTTTAGCGAGGGACATTTTAGTTGTAAAAGTAGATGCAATGCACTTCTATATTTGATATATACTGTATATATTTTTTTCACACCGGCTAAATTGTTTTCATTATGTTTTTCCGCCTATAGGAGATGAGGTGCTTGTCCTTCTTTTCTGGTCACAGGTAAGACACATCTGGCTGGCAGTGTTAGATGGAGGATCCTGTTGATTTTCGAAGTACTTGGCTGGAGATAAATGAATAAAAGTCAGTCTGCTATAAGTCTGCATGAGATAATTCGGTCCGAGTCCTTTGGAAGGTGCTCAGGTGTCCCACTGCGTACACGTAGAGACCAGATGACCCTCTTGCCCCACTCTGTCCCACAGCAGTCACTTAAAACAGTGATAGATGTTCCCTTCGACACCCCCAACCGCCACCCCGCTTCCTCCGACGGCACCATCCTCCGTATTTCCCCCCTCTCCTCTGTGGCGCATGAAACAGCCTTGCTTTCTTTCCATCCTTCCAGAATGAGGAGGAGGAAGATGCAAGAGAAAGCCGGGCAGATTTGAAGTGAAGTGGAGGAGACAGTCCGCCGCCACCCGCGCCTCAAAACCCCCAAGCTTCAAATCAGTATGCAGTGGCTGTTGCTAAGGTGATAGAACCGCTGGATGGGGGCCTAACTGCAGAAACATCAATAGTGCAATGGAGAATGGGGTAGCAGGTAAGGACAATGACAGAGCGGGTGGGGTGACAGACCGGAGGGGAGAAGAGGAAAAGCATCGATACGCTTTCCTGAACGGTCGCTATATACGCTGTCCTGTGTACATTACCCGGCCGCCATTTTGTGACCACTGTCTGATGATATCAGCGCAAAAATATCTTGCTTTACAAATATAATGCAGTGGTACCTCTACTTATGAACGTCTCTTCATGTGACATTTTCAACGTCTCAACAGGAAAATACTGCCTCTTGTAACGAAAGAAATTTCAAGATACGAAAGGTAAAAATGCAGTCTGTCTTGCTACTCGCAGCTCCGAGTTTCCTGAACGCAACAAATACTTAGAGCTACTCTGCCATTGGCTACTACTGAGCATCATCCTGGCATCCCATTGGTTAAGAGGGACCTCCACAGAATATGTCAAGATGTGTAGATAGATATGTGTCTATGCAGAGTCCTTGTCATTCGCCCCTCGGGCCATGAGGCGTCCAGATAGTTTTACGTAAGTAAATGTGAATCACCCAGAAAAAGTGTTCACCAGTCAGGCAAGCTCTCACTATGCTGTTGTTTGCTTTGGAAATTTTCAAAGGATTGTTAAAAGCCAACAAAAGCAAAAGTTCTTGGATCAGTTCTTTACTAAACGCCAGGCAAAAAAACACTTCTGGGAGAGAACATCAACTAAAGAGGGCAAAAAAAACAATGAGGACACAAAAGTTAAATGACCATCATTTTTATTCTTTACTTGATTCTTTGTTTTTTACATTATGCACAACTGTCATTTATTGCGCCATGATCTAATTATAAGGTGTATTTGTTCCATATTTTGAAGCATTTTTATGCTTTAGGAAACATTTTTCGTCTGAATTTGGGACGATGGGGGGCTTGGAACGAATTAGGGCATTTACACGGAAAACGCGTCTCTACTTACAAAATGTTCTCGTTAAGAAATTTCTTCCAGAACCAATAAATTTCGTAAGTAGAGGTACCACTGTAATAGTCAGTTGAATTTTTCGATATTAACCGACAGCTGGACACTGAATTCCCCGAAAAGGTACAAAGGAGTTAAGCAAACAAATCTTGCTAAATTTCTACCGTCATGAGTTCTCCAATGTCACTTTGTATAGCGGCTCATACATTTGCTTATGCATTTTACTGCTGATCTTTGTTGAATTTCAGGAACATCTTTAACGTGCCCTTTTTCCAAATTTGAACTTTTTTAGACTTTGCGGCACGGTACTCGACAGGTTAGCACCTCCGCCTCACAGTGCAGAGGTGGCAAGGTTCGATTCCGGCTCCGGCCTTCCTGTGTGGAGGTTCCATGTTCTCCCCCTTGCCTGAGTGGATTTTCTCCAGGTACTCTGGTTTCCTCCCACATTCCAAAAAAAAAAAAACATGCATGGCAAATTATTGGATCACTCTATATAAATAAATAGTCTATCTCAGTTCAATTTCAAAGTGTACTAACTGACATGTGTTTGTTATATGTTGACCCTTTCATGGTAAAAAGCTGTAATTAAAATTACACAAAACAGTGGTACTGTAATTGTTTTTTTTTATTTACAGAGTAAATCAAGACGGTATAAAGATAGATCTTTTTTACACAGTTCTTTTATTTGATCTCATTCGACCTAGCAAGTGGTAAGAATGTTGCTGCCAGTCCATGTTAAATAGTCCAATAAAGTTAGTAAAAGAACGTGTAAGAATATCTGTATTATTATTAATTTTTTTTATGATGTGCTGAGTCAGGTAGGACGCACCGGTGCCATTTTAAAAACGTCACTTCGATGTATTTCTTCTTGCAGAGGTTTGTACTCTCAATAAACGGCTCGCAAAAGATCACGTTTTCTCTTTTTCTTTGTGTACACGCCAAATGTTAGCGTTAAAACAAACAAACAAAGCAGGAATCCTGCAATTTCCTCTTTTTTTTCATGAGTGAGTCTTTCATTCCCCTCGATATGTAAGATATTGGCTTTGTTGCCACAGGCGGCATGAACCATATAAAACAAGAACTCATATTTTCTGTGTGTGCGCGTGCGCTTGTGCGTGCGCGCGTGTGTGTGTACGTGTGCAATGAGGGAGGCAATGCGGCCAGGCTGCAGATATCATCCATCTCCCTGTCAGCGGCCCAAGGGCTGCTGGGAAAGTGGCAGGCACCTCCCCACCTCCAACAAACAGACGCCGCATTCAAATGTTCCGTCACAGAAAGCTTTACAAAACCTGCAGCGCTCCTCCCCTCGTAGCCTCACCAGTACGCAGAGCCATTAACCCCATGATGCGGGATCACAGTCGAAAGAGAACTCAGTCTGGCCACCCCCGCTGTGAGCCCTGTCGGCCAAATAGCATGAGATGGGGAGAAGCAGTCTAGTTTGTTCCAACCTAAACGCCGCCGATACCAAACTGCACAAGTGTGGTGACATCACTGCATAATTCCTTAAATCACATTAAATGGGGGGTAGGGGGGTATGTTGTGACAGCCACTATAACTGGATTACATACTTTCTGCCTCGCCATGACAAATTGTTCTTCAAGCTATTGTTCAACGTTTGTATAGCTTTTGTGTTGAATCCGGGAACATTCCGAGGGTTCTTTTTGTGTCCGAGCTTTAAGCTTCATATAAACTGCAGCGTGCATCAAATCGTCAGTAAATATGCCACGTGGGGCCGCCAAGACATATGAAGGAATATGTTATTTATACCCATTCTAAATTGGGAGTTGATTGGAATTTTTTGGGGGGGTTTTGTATAGTTGACAAACCCAAAGTCACATTAATTCAATGATTTGAATAAGTCTTCATTGTCCAGTGTAAAACTTAAACACATGAAAATAGATACTGTAAAATGTTTTGATTGTTTGTTTTATGGTGCACCTGCACAAGTGATCCAAATCAACATCTCTATTAAAAAAAAAAAACGAATAATTGTCGAGACTTTCCAAGAGGTATTGAGATCACTCCAGCGCAGTTGTTGTTTGCACCTTATTTTGCTACATATTCCATGAGTACCCTTTACAAAAAAAGGAAAATGGACGGTTACTGTAAAATGTAAGAAATATATAGTGATATTTCACCTCAGTTACGAGCAAAAACGGAAAATAATAGAGCAAAACGTGGCCTTCTTTGTCGTCGCGTAGCTTTTTTGCAAGTCTAAGGAAAATGTTGGCAGAGTAATTAATAACCACTTGGCAGTTTGTTTAATGAACCTTGAATAAACACCCAATGTAAAGAGGAACCTTTTGGGTCCAACATTTCCTGTATTTTTTACATAGAAAAATGCTTTGTTTGAAACTCGGTAAGTTAAAACGCAACCCTGAGCATCATTTCTCGGCGTATAATAACATTGCCAGCGGAACAAGGTTGATCTGAGGTTTCTTTTTTTCGTGCCAAAATCAGCTCACACTCCTCCTGACCATGAGCTCAGTCCAAATGTCAACAATTTTCAGAATCATTTTGCATGAAAGGGCAGATTTCATTTATTTAGATAATACACAATAGATTTGGTCAAGGACGAGCCGCCTCCTCACCATTATGTTGCAGTGTTACAATTTCAGTAGGGAATTAATCCATGTTTTCTTTATGTCCAAGAATACATTCTATGTGTCAGCGCTTAGTCAAAACACGGTACTCTCGTGAAGTGTTCATCGAATGAGAAGAATTCGAATGAGAAGAAGATTTCATCAATGAAAAGGCAGTGACGTGTTTGGAGAAATAATTTTCCGTTGCGGCCCGCAAGAGGCATTAAAATGCAAGTCGTGCCTGCTACTGTGTTGGCTGACAGACTATTTGACGTGAAGAAAGAAATTCTGAACGGCTCACAATTCGATCAGTGTGTATGTCGAGGATCATATTTATGATAATGATGTAGTTTTGGGACACAAAGAAAATAATTGATGTTGCTGAATATGTACTAGCAGTTTGTTTGTTTTTTGGTTGGAATGATTGTTTGATTAAAAAGATTTTCGTCTATCATGATTTTATTAACTGCCCAGACCAGACTTTAACCCTTTCACGCACCCTGGAATTTGATTACATGATAAGCTGCCCACTGTAGTAACCGCTGTCCCTGAAAGGGTTAATAGCTCCAAGATCTAAATCTGACAGCAAAAAAATAAATAAACAAGAAAAACAATCTTGTGCCAAATATCTGTTTAAAGTATTTCTTTTATGGACCAATACACTGCTCATCACAGAATCTAGCAAAAAATTACTTCACAGTTTGTAGCTAGTGTTGTATGTTTTCAGAGTTTCATGTTATAGAGCAAGGGTGTCAGGCTTAATTTTGTCATAAGCCACTTTGGAATTACGTCTTCCCTCGGAAGGCCGTTATGACGTTTCAAAAACAAACAAAAACGTTTCAATTGTCTCATCACATTATTACTCCTCCAAAACAAATGAATTGATTACTAGTTTTGGTAAATCAGTCAACAATAATCATTCAGTTATTGTTCAAGTGACTCTAAACAGGGTAACAAAATGATTGCAAAATCTCAATATTATCTAGTACACATGACATTTTGACTTTTTGGTCCAAATTTTGGCAAGGATCATGCCAGTTAACACACATGATTTGCTTTCGCGGACCACATAAAATGACGTGGCGGGCTGGATCTGGCCCCCGGGCCTTGATTTTGACACATGTTGTTAAGGGTGACATGAGAAGACACTCAGTGTGCGCCCCTCTCGTCACTCTGGAAACATCGATCTAATTGTCAAGCTCTGTCCAGACCGCCTTCAGCATGTCGGGAGTGGTCATGCATTTTGCGCCACTACTCCATTTTTTTAGCTTAATGCAGGGTTGCACGAAATATTGAGTAGATAAAGCATTTCTCTTCATATCCCTGAAGCCCAAGCTGAGGAGTCACAAAGTCTTAGGATGGGTGACTTTACGGGCCACTTGCAGAATATCATGATCCTGTTCTCTTGGATCTCCAGCAGGTGGTAGACGAGTGCCTTTCCTTCGGCGTACACACCTGCTGCCAATTATCATTAGCCTTGTTTTTATGGACTAAAAAACAGCCTGGAGTTTGTCAGATTTTTGTTGAGCTCGTTGCTGCTCTTGCTCAAGTGATTGTTTTCTAGACCGCTTGCTATTGTCATAGTCGTTCTGTTCCCTTAGTACCCTATTTTGTAACCTCAGTTTTTGTTTTGTCATTCGACTTTGTTTTTGTCTTACGGGTGAATTGGCTTCTTGACATTTCATTGTTTTTCTCTAAGTATTTAGTTGCCTTTTGCAAGCGCTTTTTGTTGTTGTATTGCTTTTGTTCCCTGGTTCTCATTTGACCCGCGATTTCTGTTCATACTTTGTCAGTGCGCTTGGGTTTTTGTAAAAAAAAAAAAAAATTTGTTACGGAGGGTTTTTATTTATTTATTTTTTGTGTCTATGTTTCTAGGGTCCTAAATATTATTTGGTTCATTTCGAACCTGACACAGAACAGCTGATCATCTGGTATATGCATCTTGATGAAAAAAGGTCATCAGAAGCCACACAGTCAATTTCTTGTCAATAGACTACATTTTACTCTCAAAAGACTCTATTTGGTCCCTGTCTAAACTGAGTAAAATTTACACTCGGAGAGAGTAGAATATAAGTAAATGTTAGTCAACTCGTGGATTATTAGTACTCCAAATTATTAAAATCAACTTTTATTTGATATAAGCTTAAATTATATTTTACATTGAGCCTCATGTATGCTGAGTGAAGAGATTTTGATCCAAGGTTTACTCCATCTATCGCACACTGAAAAAGAATTTGGAAAGCTATTTACTTACAAGCAAACAGATTTTTTTTGTGCAAGTTTCACAAGAGTTTTGAGCAATTTTTACTTGCATAGTACCGTATTCATTTATTTAAAAAAACAAAAGACACTAAAAAGCTGAGTAACAAACCTGCAAACTTAGGGTCAACTGTTAGTATATTGCTCGTGTCAGGGCCGATACCTGTTCACTAAAAAGTGCAGAATTTACCCAGGTTTCTTTCTTCAAGTGGTTGCACAAAATCCGGTGGATCAAGATACATTTTGGAAGTCGATGTACAATCTATTAAGTAGATGTACAGTATGGTCGACTTCAAAAATTATGATTTAATTGAATCAAAGGCATGAGTGGGGCTTTGTGACAAGATATCTTTTCCTTCCACTCGGTGTCACTTCAGAATAATGTTTCGCCAAAAGCTGTCAGGAGCATGATCTATACAAATTCAGATGAAAGCTAATCGACACTTTTAACGTATGTATTGATGTACAGTACATATTCTTTTTTTTCACTTTTGCTGTGGAACTTTCAAACACAGGCCGAGGATCACAAATTCTGATGGGTCATAGATTTGACTGCATCACCATAGTGAGGGAGATGTTTGTCTGAGGCAGTTTTACAGCTATGCAAACTATGAGTTTGCTGGGAAACAGTGAACAGCAAGACTGCAACACACTTTTATCACATTTGAATACCTACTCTGCCCAGTATATATATCTACATTAATAATTACTTAGCTTGTTCTCAAATTCGTACAGTAGAAGTTAGCTAGCTAACAGTTAGTTAGCTAAGGTAGCTTGATTTGATACCAAGGTCATTGTTGCTGACTTTGACTGTACAGTGCGTTGATTCTTAAGCTAATCGTAAATATGCTTTGAAATGCTCAATGAACAATCGAGTTACTAATATATTAGAGTTTGTAAAGTCATATTTCAGCCAAAAACAGTGTGGTACATGGAAAAAATAGGACTTATATTGATGGAAATGTCCTTTACACACAGTGCAAGAGTAAAGGTTAAAAAAAACTGCCATCTAAATATGTTGTTTTAGGAATTCATAAAATTAATTTATAAAAACTCTATTTCAAAAGTCATCCAAAAAACATTTCTCCTCAGTTGCAATATGAGGATCAATGACAAATCATTTCAGAATCAGAATCAGAATCAGAATCATCTTTATTGGCCAAGTATGTAGAACACACAAGGAATTTGTCTCCGGTATAACACGCTGCACTAGTATCATCGTAAACAACAAAATCATTGAACCATTTTAGAGTATACCAGTAGTTTTGTAATACCATTTTGTGGTGCAAGAAGAGTGACTATGTCAGTGACTGTTTAAGGAGTTAATGGCTAGAGGGAAGAAGCTGTTTAAGTGTCTACTGGATTTGGTACGCATAGATCTGTAGCGTCTGCCTGAGGGGAGTGGCTGAAAAAGGTGGTGGGCAGGGTGCGGGGGATCCAGGAGGATTTTCCGTGCCCTTGTCTTGATTCTTGCAGTGTGCAAGTCCTCAAGAGTGGGTAGGGCGATGCCAACGATTTTTTCTGCCGTCCTAACTGTCCGTTGAAGTCGGATTTTGTCCTTTTTTGTGGCGGCCCCAAACCAAACCGTGATGGAAGAACACAGGATTGATTCGATGACTGCCGTGTAGAACTGTCGTAGCACCTCCTGTGGCAAGCCATGCTTCCTCAGCAGCCTCAGGAAGTACATTCGCTGCCGGGCCCTTTTCAGGATGGAGATGGTGTTGACTTCCCACTTCATGTCCTGGGAGACTGTGATTCCCAGGAACTTGAAGGTCTCGACGGTTGACACAGGGCAGTTGGATAGTGTGAGGGGCAACTGAGGAGAAGAATGTTTCCTGAAGTCTACGATCATCTCTACAGTCTTGAGCGTGTTCAGCCCGAGGTTGTGTCGGCCGCACCAGAGCTCCAGCTGCTCCACTTGTTGGCGGTACGCAGACTCGTCGCCGTCTTTGATGAGACCGATGACCGTGGTGTCGTCTGCGAACTTTATGAGTTTGACAGCTGGATCTGTTGAGGTGCAATCGTTTGTGTAGAGAGAGAAGAGCAGTGGCGAGAGGACACATCCCTGTGGGGCTCCAGTGCTGGTGGTGCGTATTGATGATGTTGTTGCTCCCAGTCTCACCTGTTGTGTCCGTCCCGTCAGGAAGCTGAGGATCCACTGGCAGATCGCAGGAGACACACCGAGGTGGAGTAGTTTGGGGGTGAGGAGTTCCGGGATGATGGTGTTGAACGCAGAGCTGAAATCCACAAAGAGAATCCTTGCGTAGGTCCCTGTGCTGTCGAGGTGCTTGAGGATGTAGTGCAGACCTATGTTGACTGCGTCTTCCACAGACCTGTTTGCCCGGTAGGCAAACTGGAGAGGGTCCAGCAGGGGTCCAGTGACGTTCTTTAGGTGGTTCAGCACAAGGCGTTCAAAGGACTTCATGACCACAGACGTCAGGGCGACAGGCCTATAGTCGTTCAGTTCCGATGTTGCCGATTTCTTGGGAACTGGGATGATGGTAGACTGTTTGAAGCAGGATGGGACCTCACACAGCTCCAGGGATCTGTTGAAGATCTGTGTGAAGACCGGAGCCAGCTGGTCAGCGCAGACTTTCAGGCAGGAGGGGGACACTTTGTCGGGCCCCGGAGCTTTCTTGATCTTTTGCTGCTTGAAGAGCCGTCTCACGTCCTGTTCGTGGATCTGTAGTGGAGAAAAAGAGGGTGGGGGGGTAGGTAGAGTGGTTTCTGGTAGAGGTGGGTGTGTGTGGGAAATGGGGGTGTCCTTTTCAAATCGGCAGAAAAACATGTTTAGTTCATCAGCAAGACCCTTATTGTTCACTGTTTGGGGGGATGGCATTCTATAGTTAGTGATTGCTTTCAGGCCATTCCATACAGATGCAGAGTCGTTAGCAGAGAACTGGTTTTTCAGCCTCTCTGCATAGCTTCTCTTTGCGATGTTAATTTCCTTCGTCAATTGGTTTCGGGCATGTTTGTACAGTGCCCGATCTCCACTTCTAAATGCGGCCTCTTTCTCTTTCCTGAGTTGCCTGAGTTTGGGAGTAAACCATGGCTTGTTATTGTTAAACGAGCGGAAGGACTTCGTTGGTACACACATGTCCTCACAGAAACTGATGTATGATGTTACAGTGTCTGTGTATTCATCCAGTGTGCCCGTTGAAGTTTCAAAGACGCCCCAATCAGTGCAGTCTAAGCATTCTTGTAGAGCTAGCTTTGCTTCATCTGTCCATTTTTTCACAGTCTTAACAACCGGTTTAACACATTTGAGTTTCTGTCTGTATGTAGGTATTAAGTGGATTAAATTGTGGTCAGAAAGACCCAATGCTGCACGGGCGACCGATCGGTATGCATTTTTGATTGTTGTATAGCAGTGGTCTAGAATGTTGCCTTCTCTGGTGAAACAGTCGATGTGCTGCTTATATCTGGGAAGTTCACGGTTAAGATGTGCTCTATTAAAATCGCCCAAAATGATCAGGGGTGACTCTGGGTATTTTAGCTCGAGTTTGTTTACTTGTTCGGCTAGCGTTTGTATCGCCGTGTTAGCGTTAGCTTGTGGCGCAATGTAAACACCGACTAGTAAAAAGGAGGTGAACTCACGTGGCGAGTAGAATGGCTTGCAGTTTAAAGACAGCGACTCCAGGTCCGGGCTGCAGTGTGCGTCGAGCTTCGTGACATCAGTGCACCATTCTTCGTTGATATAGAAGCAAATCCCACCACCTTTCGATTTCCCTGATAGCTCCGTGTCGCGGTCGGCTCGGAGAAGGCGGAAGCCGGGTAGATGTAGCGCGGGATCTGGATGGCGGTCACTGAGCCAGGTTTCGGTGAAGCAGAGCGCAGCAGAACGTGCAAATGTTTTGTTGGTCTTTGTGAGGAGAAGAAGTTCATCCATCTTGTTTGGCAGAGATCGTAGATTAGCAAGATGGATCGATGGGAGCGGGGTTCGAAATCCACGCTGCCGGAGCTTGACGAGCACGCCGGCTCGCTTCCCCCTCCGGCGGCGTTTCCATGCTGCGTACAGCGCAGCCGCTCCGCTCGCGATTAGCTCCGAAAAACCCTGTGGATTTTCGTGTACTGGTGAAAAAAGACCGAGCGTAGACTCCCCAATGAGCAGCAACTTTTCCCTCGTGTAAGTAAGCCGCTCAGGGTCGCCAAAAACAAACGAAAATGACAAAAACAGGGATAATACTAGGGAGCGTGTGACCGAGGCTGCCATACCTGTCGGCGCCTGATGAATTTTGAGGCCATGTTTCCAGACCAAGACTCTTTCAAATATAAATTCATTCATTCATTCATTCATTCATCTTCCGAGCCGCCTGATCCTCACTAGGGTCGCGGGGGTGCTTTTGATATTGATTTGCAACAATTTGTAAATGGCCAATCTTCTTCTTGTCATTGTTGAATAGGTTTAGCTGCAATTGTTTGGAGTGTAAAACACGTTTGGATTGAAATGGTGTTCAATTCGAGTACATTGTTTTTGAGAGGGGTGAAACATACATGATACATTTGCCCATACTGACAATATTTGACTGTTTTGATCATCTCTATTTGTGAAGATGACTGCATTCATAATCACTTGACTTGAGACTGTACTTATCAACGGACTGCACATAACTTGCCCAAGAAAAATCAAATTGGAACTTCTGAGTTTTGACCTGAGATTTGCACATGCCTAACTTGATCCAATCTCTGACTTCTTCCATCTTGTGTAATGTCCCGTCCCTCCTGTCAGTGTCACTAAAAATTGTTGGCAAAAGATTTATTTTAACATGTATATTTATACGCGTGTGGTCAGTCAAAAATTATTTTTGGAACCAATAAATGAAACTAGATAGTTAACACACACCTGATACACCCACTTATTAAATAAGAAAATCCGAACAGCTGTCCAATCCATTCAGATTTCAGGTTTTTGCATGACGTCAAAGCAATCCCCAGCGCACTGGGGCCTCCATATAAATATGTGCATTTCTGATATTCATTCTTCGGTCACACATAACAGCTAGGCGAGCGTGCATACTTCCTCTTGTCCACCATCATTTGTGAAAATACCAAATTATTTGTCCTTTATAGGCTCATCATTCCAGAAATTGCGTTTGAACGGATGGGAATAGCTGCGGTAACTTCGTCACCAAAGGGAGCTCTGACGCCATCTAGTGGTCCAAATGGAAATCAACCATGACAGCAACCCAGTTGTCAAAAAATATAGGACAGAACCAACTTGAGGCCTAAAAACAAAAATATTATTTACCACTCACACAACAAAAACAGTCACTTTCCTTCCACACATTTTTGATAGAATTTAACTTTAGAAAAATATCGAAACCAATCATAGTCAACCTCAAATTAAATGAAAGTCAGCATACCATTTACCGATTTTTCGAGAGATTCTTATTCATCGAATAAATGAGAAAGCTTTTTTTGTACTTTTGTAGTCACTTGTAGGATAAGCCATGGCCAGCCCCAAACTTCCAAATGCAGGCACCATCAGAGGAATTTCATTGTACAAATATGTCAGTCAGGAGTAGAGTACAACATACCTGGAGGGCTTTAAATATAGCAGGGAACACCGAGAAGTTGTTCTTCATCTAAAAATGATTTCCAAACACAATCGAGATTATATTTGTGTATTTATGTGAAATATTTTTAATATCAATGGACATGAATGGTTGATGTGCTAAAATACAAGCCCACCGTGCTGCCCGGCAGCAAATGTTTCAGCTATAGTAATTTGGCTAAAATTCATTCATGTGTATGTTATTAATCTAACAAAGCAAGACTGTGGATAAAAGTGAGCAAAAGCATAAACTGTTGTGTTTACAGACGACAACTTGACGCTCCACTGGCTGTCATGCTGTCATTCGACTGACATGACTGTTTACCCACCGAGATTTAGCAGCAGATGACACGAATGCGACAGGCTACAACGTTCCGTTCCTTGTCACAGCAGCCAGGTGCCGTCGTTTTATGCAAATGTGCTCCTGAAGTGCGCATCACTTTCACCGTCCCCACCGTGTATTTGTGCAGAATGCCCCTGATGAGTTTGTCAATATGTGCAGAGCTGTCCCACGCCATGTTGGATCTGTTGCAGGGCGGGCGATATTGTGAAGCAAGACGTTCTCCACATTTCTGCTGTGCCTGTTTTCCGGGCAAAATGTTATGTTTGACACTCGTTGAAAAAGCAGACTGGATCTCAGTCGGGTTGTGAGCATGAATGGTGTGTCTTTTTCCAAACAATATTTTGTTCTCAATTTGGTCCGAAAGTCAATTGTGGGGACACCATGTCGAGAGGGAAATGAGACACTTTAAGTTGTGACATTTTCCATTTAGGCGTCTCCTTTTAAGCATGTCTGGTAGCATTTGTTGTGGGATGAAATTCAAATGGAAAGGGCAAATAGATTTGACTGACACAAGGAGAGGTTTTACTCGTCAACTTTTGTATTTTTGATTGAACCGCAAAGGTGTTGGTTGTGTTGTCAGTTTGGGGAGAGAGAGGGAGAGAGAGAGAGAGAGATTTGACATTTGGAAACGCTGCATGTTGTTTCAGAAATGAAATTGCCCTGCCAACGTTTTTCCAACTGTTAGAAAAAAAATAAGATGCTCTGTGTCTGACTGATGCCCTCTGATTTCGTTTCTATCCATGGTGTCAGCAATGTTAGGTGTTTTCTATTTTCACCGATGAAAGCATATCAAAAAACATGAATTTGTGAGCATGACAATTAAAATGGTTGTCTCAACATTTGTCAATAGATTTGGTTACTATACTGATATACTGAATTCAGTATAGGACAAAGAAATGTAAAGGAAAACAATGTTGGAAGTACAGTATAGTCCCCCCCCCAAAAAAACTTTTTTTTACGTTTTATTTTTTTCAAATGTTTGTTTGAATAAAGCGCAGAGGATTCATAAGATGGAATTCTCATTATCACATGTCAGTGGTTTGATCGGCATTTTCCAGACAATTGGGTTGGTCGGCGTGCTTATGTGGAAGGGCCTTCCTAATTCTTATCTTGCCCACTTGATTTTTTTTTTCTTCTGGGGGCAATTGAGGGCCACGCAAATGAAATTATCCCTGTCATGCACCCTGTAACCCGATAACATGATAAATTGTCAAAAGGCAGTAGTCTCTGACCTTAAAAGGGTTTTTAAAAAAAGACTGATATATTTTTTTTGTCTGAGCAGTATTGTATTGTAACGTTAGCACACTGAAGAGGTGCAGACGGGAGTTTATTCAAGTTTGTACCACCTGAATTACAGTTGCATATTCCTTCAACCTGCCCCTTCATGACAATTGTATTGCTTCGCTTTTCTTCCCCCAACAAGTGTTTTTTTTTCTTTTTCTGATGCCTCAAAAAATCAAACAGGGAATTTATTTCATTTATTTAACAAATTGACTTCACCACAGTCCTTTTGCAGATTAGTCTGTCCCTAATAGTTTTCCTGGCTTCTTTTTTGTCCTTCATGACCCCAGGCAATCCTCCAAAAGTATTTGCCTTATACTCATACCTGCCTGTTGCCATTCCCTGACTAAATTCTCCACTGGTGGTGCTCCGATCCTGCAGTTGAATTAACTTTCGAAGACAGTCCTGGTGTTTTCTGGACTCTCTTGGGCCCTCTGAAGCCTTCTTCACAGCAATTGGATCTCTCTCCTTCAGGTTCAATTCACCTTTTCATGCACAAACAATGATAACCTCCATATTTTTTTTCTCAAGTTGTTTTATTAGCCTTTAGGGATGAAAAAAATAATGGCAGTGGATGGCAACACACATAAGGTCCATTATAGTGGTTGATGCTCAACTGTGACATTCAGATTAATTAATAGAAGAGAAAACATTTGAATAGCTGTCCACAAAATAGTAACCACTGTCCCTGAACGTCTTAAACAAATTTTCACGGCGAAGGACTTTGCAATTTATTGAAATCCATCTGATCACTCTTTAAAACATTTCTTCTTCTTGAGTCACTACGTATCATCAAATGATTCTGTTGATAGCGTTGTGTAGGTGAAGGATTCGCAAGTGCAAAAACACCTGACAGGGACCGCGACGTGAGAGTAAATTGCCGTTACATACACATATATATATATATATATATATATGCTTCATTGTGCTTCAAGTGTGTGTGTGTGTGTGTGTGTGTGTGTGTGTGTATATATATATATATATATATATATATATATATATATATATATATATATATATATATATATATATATATATATAATATTTGTGAAAATGTATACATGTGTCATTCTCAAAACTTTTGGCCACAGCTGTGGCATTCAGTCGCTAAACAGACAAAGTTAGCGGGACCAAATCAGATTTTTAGTGACCAAACATGTCGAACGACGTTACGAAAAGTTTCTCGGAAAACATTGTGGTGATGTATCAAATAAAACGCATACGGCATGAGATAGACTACATGTAAGATGATAATTTCTTCATTCTCTTATACATCATCCATAAACATAAATTGTGTTTTACGATTCAAATGGTTTCCAGATTAATTGTCTCCCGATATCATCCTTTACGTGGCGCTCGGAAAATGAAAAAATAAATACCTGAGATCACCGCAGAGCGGCGCTGTTTATTTTATTTTTGGGGGGGGGCGGGGGGGTTGCATCCCACACTTATTTTACAGGAAATCAGAGGTGGGTAGCGTAGTCAGAAAATTGTATTGGAATCAAAGTACTGTTGTTTCAGAACATGTCTCAAGTGACAGTAAAAAGAAGCACTTTAAATATTTACTTAAGTAAGAGTAAGTACAAAGTGAAGTCAAGTGCTGAATAACTAGTGAGTCACTTTCGACTTTTTTTTAACAGCATGGACAAATTAATCCCCCTCAAAAATACATAAACATCTAAATAAATATGCTCACCAGGCAGGGTTTATAAAAATGTCAGGTTTGGGCATGTAAAAAATGAGACCAAGATTTGTAATTTAAGACCTTTTTCACATTTAATGTAACATTAGCCTGTATGACTCAATCAAACATGACATGACGTAAATGCTTCACGAGTACAATTTCACCGAAATCACAACTGAAAAACTATAACCTGCACTTAAGTAATGTTAAGCACAAAGAGTATATTTGGAACCAGTCTCAAGTCTCTATTATTTTATAGTGGTGAGACTTAATAACAGTGAAGTGATGCCTCCTTTGATAACAATGCGGACAGATTCATCTCACTACTACCTGTGCTGCTCACGTAAGAAGCTCGAGGAAGATCACTTAACTTGATCATCATGCAGCCTTCCTATTTGCTCTGAGTTTCTCTTGTCTTTCACCCGAGTCACTTTCACCTTCAAGAAAAAGGCGCATGCTTGGCATGTATAAGTAGATGTAGTCGTTGAGTGGAGTCATTCCAATTGTCACATATTGAACAGCATGTGTTGCGGTGGAATGCCAATCCACTCTCACTTTTATGACAGATGACATGAGGCCTTAGGTAGGGCTTTTGCCAATTAAGCTTCGTCTGAAATTACCAGCTGTCTGTAAATAAGACACACGTTTGAGAAAATTCTAATAAGCCTCCAAGCTTACCCGTTTCAAAAGATGAAACTTTGTTCCCCATCTGACTATCAATAAAAATGATCGCTCTACTTTAAGACACTACTTAATTCCACTCAGACTTCCTTACAGAGCCATTCACTTTTCCACTTTTTTGGGGTGATTTTTGTGTAATAGCACTAATGTCCTGAAAATGGAATAATATTAAATGTGTCATTTGAGGGCAACATAAACTGTTCAATAAAATACAAGTGTATTCCATTTTATTCATTGTTATTCTTTTGTTGTGTCTTTTATAATATCTTATGGACTGTATTCTATTGATAAACATCTTTACGCTATAAACACTTTTTGCTTAAAACAACAGCTTCGTGTTGATGCTATGTTGCCTTGTTATCAGGACATAGGATCTCTTATGTCTATTCTATACGGACAGAAATGATCAAAAACTAAATACGGAATATACGCAGTGTCCTGGTTTAGCTTCTTCTAACTGCCTCTTGGCATCTTTGTTTGGTTAAAGATTCCAACACAGGATCTGAAGCGGGATACACGCACACACACGCGCATGAAAATGTCATGATCCTGTTCTTGCGTGTCTCCAGCAGGTGGCGATCGTGGGCCATCCATTTAGTGTGCACACCTGCTGCCAGTGATGGACTGTCAAGCTGTCGAACGTTTGTCGGAATCTTCTTCAACGTGGTCACGACTTTGTCTCCAAGTGTTGACTACTCGATCTCTCTTGTTCACGCCATTTATTTTCTCGCCTCGTTTTTGCATTCTTCATAGTATTTTTGTGGCTCAGCTTATTCTCTTCTTGTCTTTTAATGGCTAGCTATTTCGGTTGAATATTCTCCTTGCCTTTTGCACGCGTTTTTTGATTAGATTTGTTTGTTCCTGGTTTTTGTAACTAGCGTCCCTTTGTTGTACTTTGTCGGTCTTGCGTTTTTGAATGAATAAACTATTTTTCTTCAAATCCATCTGAGTCCATGCTTTGGGGGAAAGCGCTATATAAATCAGCATGTATTGTATTGTATTGTATTGTATTGTTTTGAGAGTCCGATTCTGTTCCGGAACCGTAACAGAAAAAAGATGCTTACTTTTAACCAAAAAAAAAAATGCTCTCTCAATGCTCTTATAGTTCTCAATCGAGGGCTCAGTCACTGTTTGTCTGCCATTTTATATATGCAATATGCATTTATAGTCAAGTTTATTTGTAGCCCTTGCTGGCAACAGTTGACAAGATTACGACACACCCTGACCCAAAACCTCCCCAGCATCAAAACTAAAAACAAATTTGCTGGGAAAAAAAGAAAAAAAAACATTTGAGAAGAGTCCACACATTTGTAATCTGTGCTTCATTGTACAAGTGTGTTTGTCGTTTTTGTGACTGTATACTCGAGTGATTTTATTTATTTATTGTACAGATTAGATTCTGTTGGTGTTTTGGTTCTGTGCGTCGTTCTTTTATTGTGGTCTCCACCCACAACTTGAGTTTTGCTCAACTCTTGTTTTTTTTTAACACATTAACCTATTGTCACTTGCAACCTTAATTATTCATTCAATTGTACAGTATTTTCTGTTGCAGCCAACCTGTGATATATAAGACATACGTCTTAAGACAGAGGGGTTTCATTTACAAGGTCAGAACCGACTGATAAGTAAGTAAAATTCAATCCATGGCAATTCCATGGATTGGATTTTATGATCTTTGGCGTGAAGCAAATCTCTCTCTCTCTCTCTCTCTCTCTCTCTCTCTCTCTCTCTCTCTCTCTCTCTCTCTCTCTCTCTCTCTCTCTCTCTCTCTCTCTCTCTCTCTCTCTCTCTCTCTCTCTCTCTCTCTCTCTCTCTCTCTCTCTCTCTCTCTCTCTCTATATATATATATATATATACACACACACACACACACACACACACACATTGTATGGTTGTGTGGTTGGTGGGCGTGTCTGTGTGAACAGGAGCACCACTAGGAGGAAAACCTCCAGAAAATTGACAGAATGTGAAGAAACGTAAGGCGGCCCGGTAGTCCAGTGGTTAGCACATCGGCTTCACAGTGCAGAGGTACCGGGTTCGATTCCAGCTCCGGCCTCCCTGTGTGGAGTTTGCATGTTCTCCCCGGGCCTGCGTGGGTTTTCTCCGGGTGCTCCGGTTTCCTCCCACATTCCAAAAACATGCATGGCAGGCTGATTGAACACTCTAAAAATTGTCCCTAGGTGTGAGTGTGAGCGTGGATGGTTGTTCGTCTCTGTGTGCCCTGTGATTGGCTGGCAACCAATTCAGGGTGTCCCCCGCCTACTGCCCGAAGACAGCTGGGATAGGCTCCAGCACCCCCCGCTACCCTAGTGAGGATCAAGCGGCTCGTAAGATGAAGAAACGTAGAACGTGGCCACATTGACACAAAGAAAGAGCTAACAAAGGCTGAGAGATTGATTGCCAACTTATTTTTTTTTGGGGGGGGGGTGATTGGAATGGATTTGAGAACGATTTACAACATCGGCAAATTCCATGACATGGTAACATATAGGTGAAGTCTGACTGGAAGAAAAGAAATCATAGCTGGCAGTCAAAACCTGCTAGAAAATGAACGTGACAGACTTTTGAAAATCCAAAGTAAGTGAATACCATTTCATGTAAGCTCTAAATGTTGCTCTGTGCTTCTAAAAGTGTTCAGGCCAGCAGAGAAGATCCCTGACAAGCACACCACCAGCAGACCAAGAGTATGGCGTCGCATCTGGTATTCATTAATTAATTCATTCATTCAATTTTAACATCTCTTAAATTGCAATGTAAATGGATTTAATGAAAAGATGTATTTCACAGCAGGAATTCAGTCCAGTCATTGCATTAAAAGTCTGCAGCATGTAGTAAATTTGTGGCAGCGGCAGATTTGTAGATCTGTGTAATCTGTCTTTAGCCGCTGTCGTCTGTATTAATGTGGGTATACGCTAAAAGAAAAATCTTCCAGAGAAGTTGAGAAAACCATTTCCATCTTCAATTTGCGCAATCATCCTTTCGTGCAGTCAGACACTTTGCTCGATAATCCACTTGTGGTGCCACACACATCTTTGTGAAATCCTCTCTTAGCATTCATCATATTTGTTGCTCACGGAGAAGTGGGTCCAGCCTGCAGGCTTTTATCGCAGGCTTCAGGGTTCACTGAAAGATGGCACGATGATTTGTTTTGTACCGTGTGGCTCCACTCATGGGGCATCTGGCCCTGACAAAGAAGCTCTTGGTCAAATTAACATTGGCCAGTATGTGTGTGTGTGTGTGTTTGTGTGTGTGTGTGTGCGCGCGTGTGTGGTGTGTGTTGCTCTATTGACAGCTACTTGGATGAATTTCCCATGCCATCATCTATGTATGTATTCTCTTGGAAGTCCACTAAAGTTCCTGCTCTGTAGTGCTGCATCGACAGTATGAATAAAGGTGTTAATCATTTGCCTCATGTGAGGTGTAAATGGGTCAAAAGATGGCTGCTGGGCCCCTGGTCGTTTAAAGTAGCCATCTTGGTTGCTCTGAGCACAGATCAGTCGCTCCTCAGTCGCGGTGACGTTAAGGAAGGCCGTGATGAGTCGGAGCTGAGGGAGGAGAGCCCTCTGGAGCTCCTCATAGTAGATCACCTGGAGGTGACGTCCAAACTTCAGCCAACTCAATGCATGGGATGACCACCAGGGGGCGTAGCTGGAGACGAATTCTGGCCATTCTGCGGTACAACATAACGTGGGATTTTAAGATTAAGATTAAGATATCCTTTATTTGTCCCGCAATGGGGAAATTACAATCAGAATTCAGAAAGGAAAAACGCTGGGTAGGGAGAGGGAAAAAACCCACGCAATTTTGACATTCACCTTAGATTGGCAACCACTTTCATTTCATTCATTGTTCATATGCGTTTGCGTCACATTTATCAAAAGTCAGACCTTCAGAATATTTGTGCATGTACACAGTTTCACCACATTCCTGTGCCACAGTGTGGCTAATTTAAAAGTCAGACTCAAGTAACAAGCTTATAACTTCACAAATTTCTTTATTTCAATAACTTGGGTATTGGCCTGGAACGAGCACTAGAACAAACACGGTGGAAAAGAGCCATCAGGTGCCCTCAGCAGGTGCCAAGAAAATGAATCCAACGGGCACAGTCCCTCTGTAAGACTAAAACTGATTCTCGCAAACAACTGATGCACAGAATTGTTGATGCGCATCGCCCCATAGAGTAGACTATTGATGTGATTTACTTTACTCGCCGGCTTGTCTAGGTTTTTTTTTTTTTTTTAATCTTCCAGTGTTTGTGTTTAACGCCTGTTGCCAGTGATTAGAATCATTACAAGTTGGATCTGATTCAAACAGAATTCTCAGACTCACAGGCTACAGTGAGTGAGAGTGTGGGCCAGAAGAAGTCTGTTGGCAGCCAGTTTTCCATGCCTGCATTATCATCATTAAAAGTCGCTCTTCCAGAATCAATTTTGAGGCTCTTTTGGCATTTACCGTATCGTTTTCATAAGCGGCGGAGGCCAATAGAAGTGTTTAAAAAAACAAAACAAAACAACAACAAAAAACCCGATGACATTTCTGATAAAGATAAGAAGGGTTCATGTGAAGGAATGGCCAATTGCACATGAGTTCTGGAATATCTATTTTTTTGTTTTCCGACAATGCATGAAATCTCTTGATTTTTGCTTATGGTAGAAGTAGGGTCTTGTTCGAACAACAGTGGTCATTAGAAAATCAAATATGTCCCACAATGCATTGCGCTGATTTAGAAAAATGATTGAAGTTATGGTCAAAAATGATCTTCAATGTCAGTAAAGCAACACATCATAAACATTTTAAATGGCTTTTTGTTTGTGGGTAATTGTAAAAAAATACATTTACAAAAAATAAAGTTTAATTTTACTTTCATGGACTGATTTGTTCAATTTTTCTTACAGAAGGTAATTATGAGAGATAATGTAATTATGTAATCAGAAACACATTTGAGATTGGGCTCCAAAAAAGATTTTTCTTTCGATTGAGAAGTGAAGTATTACTTCTGAAGCGAAAAAAAACAAAACCCTTTGACCCCCGTGTATTACTTTTTCTTTTTTTAATGATTATTCACAGAAATGCCCGCATTTTTTTTTTCCGTCAGTGACTCAGCTGTACACTGAACCACTTGACCAGGGTTCATCAACCTTTTTGAAAGTGAGAGCTACTTCTCAGGTACTGATTAAGTGCAGGCTACCGGTTTGACAAATACTTCTGACATGAGAAGTTTGCTCAAGAGTGACATTTGTCCACCAGGCGGCCCGGTAGTCCAGTGGTTAGCACGTCGGCTTCACAGTGCGGAGGTACCGGGTTCGATTCCAGCTCCGGCCTCCCTGTGTGGAGTTTGCATGTTCTCCCCGGGCCTGCGTGGGTTTTCTTCGGGTGCTCCGGTTTCCTCCCACATTCCAAAAATATGCATGGCAGGCTGATTGAACACTCTAAATTGTCCCTAGGTGTGAGCGTGGATGGTTGTTCGTCTCTGTGTGCCCTGCGATTGGCTGGCAACCGATTCAGGGTGTCCCCCGCCTACTGCCCGGAGATGGCTGGGATGGGCTCCAGCACCCCCCGCGACCCTAGTGAGGATCGAGCGGTACGGAAGATGAATGAATGAATTTGTCCACCATAGGTGAACCCACCGACCGTTTTGATCATTTAACTACCAATAGGAAACAGATAAATGTCACCACTGTATTTCTCCAAGTGTTTCCATTTTCAATTGCACATTTCTACATGACAAGGAAATCAAAATATTACACCACTCGTGAGTTTTTTATTTTTAAATTTTCTTAGAACAGGTCCAACCTGCACTAGACCATATGGGTATGAAGAATAGAATGTTACCTACCTTTGCTTTTCCATTGGGCATCCGACGCATGTCCTAAATGTCCAGCACACTTGCGATTGAATTCAGCCATCAGGGACCGATAAGGATTCCGAATCAGCAAAATGGCGGAGTCGAACATCTCAATCTCTTTCTTTCCACTCTCATGAGTCTTGACACAAATACTACGACCACTCCGCCAGAAGTCCTTCTCTCCTTTGAAACCTGGCAGAGGTAAACAAAATGATCATCTGCAAGTCAATACGTCCATCAACGGTTGTCAAAACACACTGGAAATGACGCCATTTCCACCTTTGCTGTATAAGGTGCCATCAAAATAGAAGCTGCCAGTGTAGTAGCCTGTCATGAGCTCGATCAGGTGTCGGACCCAAGTGTTGCCGGCACCGGGAAAACTGGAGAGAGCCACGACAGAGCTGGATCTCTGTGGTAGAAACATCCTCTCCTTGCACCTGGAGTCTAGGAGAACATTTTTTTTGTGCGTTTATTTTTGTCAGGAAGCTGAAAGTGTTACATGTGTTACAGGGGGTGTAAAAAACAAAACAAAACGTGGAAATACTTAGTGTACTGCATTTTAACTACACAACATCTGTGAAATGATGTTTTAAAAGATCCTCCAGTATCAAAGGGGGAAAGAACAATTTTGACGTGTTCCCCTTCTTAAATAATTAATGTGGCCCTACCTCTTTCATCTTGAACTCGGGCCTTTTTCCCTTAATGTCCATGGAGAGGTAAGCATTTTTTTAGTGCTGGAGAAACTTTTGTTTTCATGTACAAGTTTAAGTATTTTAATACATTGCTGTGCCATAAAATTTGTATTAGGGTCTGCTGGATCAATATATTTGGCAAGGAGGACATTGTTTTTGTCCGGCTTTGTGAAGTGAGATGATTCAACGCAACCAACACAAGAAATCCTGCCGTGCGTCATCAATTTTCTGAAACACAACATAGTCAGACCCCACCGTTTACACCAGTGCTTCTCAATTATTTTCTATCATGCCCCCCCCCATCTCACCCCCCACCAACTATAAATAGTATAATTTGTCTATAAAATTGTTAGAAGTACACCTCTGCATAACACTGTATTCTTATTAACCTATAAGAAACCTATAAAAAAAGAAAGAAATATGGACCAATTTACAATAAAGAATAGCTTTATTATATGCATCTGAAATTCAAAAATAAAATTAAATCCTTATTTAAACTGTAAACATTTTTGACTGACCATGTCAAACCATACGATACTGAAAAATAAAATGACATCAAATCAATGATAATGCATTCAAACTGATCGCCAACATTAACTCAGGAGCACAATATAAAAAAAAAACTTTAACCTGCAAAACAAAAATATATAAAATAATTTGTGTTGTTTTTGTTTGTTTTTTTTAATCAAAGATGATGTCTGGATTAATGGCTACAATGAGCACGTTTTGCAATGCACAGCTTTTCGAAGCGAGGTTTGAAGCAGGAAACAGCAACTCTGGGCACCTGCTCAGTGTGTACCTGTATTTTAGTTTACTGAAAACTAAAATACAGTCACAAAGCGGCATGATTGTTGGCAACATTGGCCACTATTTGAGAAACACTGGTTTACACTGACATAGTGCATTTACTTCAAGAATTAAATACTGTCCCTGGCAAAGTTAGCGTACAAAGGAAGCCAGAGCACTCACGTCCTCAATTTCCTTACCACACTGTTCCTCAAATGTTCCACTTTCCAACAAAAGTGAAGCTCAGCACATTAGTGATTGGCGTTGGACAATTGGCCTCTTTGCGTATTTTTAGGTTGCCCATTAAAAACTAAGCTATTCACTGTTTTGGTGGTGGGGCAAATCAGGAACAGCATGCTTTGGTGCCATATAGTGGCATAGTTGTGCCAAAGAAACAATTTGAAGAGAATTGATGAGTTTCATTTAGAAAAAAATAAAGATATGTCATTTGCCACATCTGTTGGGAACCAAGTAGATCCGAGGAGTGTCGAGGAGAAAAAAACCAAACAACCATTTGTGTGTCTTTGTACATGTTAATAATATATTTTTTGTGTTAATGTATAAAGCACCGTAATCATCTTATCAGTCTCATTTTCACCCAAAAAAATATTTAAAAATAAAATAAAGCAAGTAAATCTTGAATTTACGGTGGCGCGTGATTACGTCACTGGAAGTTGTTAGCAGTCTGGAATTGCAGCTTGTGATCAGAACTGTTGCGCTCTATCTGTTATCGTCATTATTCTCATTCAGAGTTTGCTTCGTGTACAATTCACAGAGGGCACGAGAAAAGAATAGGAATCTAGGAAGGCCCAGGGAAGCACTTTAAAACTGTACGTGTGAGCTACGATAGTTAACAGGCTGCAAAAGTCCATTGCATGCCTCAGTTTCAGGCTGTTTCTCATCAGGGCGTGCATGTGCGTGAGTGTGTGTGCGTGTGCCTGTGTGTGTGTGCGTGCGTGCACGCGCGCGTGCCGGTAAGGGTAGTTACCGGCAGGAGGGTTAGTTAGGGAGGTTAGTTGATCGAAAAGTAGATATTCGATCTAAAAAGTTTGAGCACCCCTGCTCTATATAAATAAAGCTGTATTGTATTGTGTTGCCTTCAGCGTAGCTCCATCTAGTGGATATGTAGCACAACCGCAGCTACTATTGTAGCTTTATTTTTATGCACCTTATAATACGGCGCACCCTATATATGAGTTATATACAACAGTTTTAAAATAGGCCATTCACTGAAGGCGCACCTTATACTCCAAAGCGCGTTATAGTGCGGAAAATACGGTCAGTAGCTCTCCTGTTGCAGACCAACTGTGGTTCGAAGCAGCCATTTTGAAGTGCATAAAACGACGTCACTGCACATTACGCCAAGACAGATGTGCAGACAGAACTTCCTGGGTACTTGGATTGTCATGTATACAGTCAAACCAAGGCCACTTGACTCCTCTCGCCTTCCTTACACGAGGAAGTGACGCTTCCTCGGGTAGACGAGGAAGTGATGCTTCCTCGTGTAGTGTTTCATTGTGAGCAGACGTGTTCAATAAAGATTTTTTTTTTAAAAAGAGGGTGGTTTCGGTTTTCGAACAAATCGGTTTTCGAACAGCCTTCTGGAACGGATTATGGTCGAAAACCGAGGTATGAATGTATATGATGTCTGATGAGATTAAGGTTAATCTTTTGAATAAAGCCCACACTAAAAAAAGGGGGGTCTGTGAGCTGTATGATTGTAATTCTCTATTGATTGGCTGCTTCATCAAGTCCCGAAGATCTCTCCTCCTGTGTAGACTCTCCTTTTGATAATGGCTAAATCAGGCTTGGCCTTAATTTCAAACTACAGACAACCACATGCAAAAAAAAAAAAAATACACTGACACAGGTTTATATCTAACATTTATGACAAATAACTCACCAAGAACAGGCGTGTGATAGACCTGATAGTAGTCCTGCCCAATCGATGTTGTAGGAGTGGAGTTACTGATGCTGTCCATATCCGTGTTTTCCAAACATCGATTTCTAGCAGACTGCTGCTCCAGACTGAAGAGAGAGGATGTCCAAGTACAGAAACAATGGGGCTTCTTGAACACGGCAAGCGGGAGCTCCTACAAGGCAGATGCACAAATGAGCATGTATTTCATGACTCATCCGGTTTATTTACAATGTATCACTCGGACCCCAAGTGGTGAAACACACCTCCCTAATATTTTCTCACACGTTCATTGGTAACACCAAATGCTCTACTTTGTTTTTTAAACTCATCCTACTCATCAGTAGGCATCTCTGGAAGGGTAACAGACAACCGATCCGAAGGGTAGGGGCATAGATACAGTACATGAGGTCCGCCAGAACCTCATTTACATATTAAATGCAGGTAGCCATTTATGTTGCAAGTTGTCACACTGGCAAAAAGAAATTAAAATTCTCCGGGAATGCACGGCTTCCTGCTTCCTTTTCCATGTTTTAAAGAAAACAGGAGGAGCTGCGTTGATTGATAGCGAATGGACTGCGAAGTGTTCACGCTCACAATGGCGCAAATTGCCATTTTTTTAAATGTACCGGTTTGAGCGTGTCTGTGAAATTACCAACACCCGGTCAAACCCGACTCAACGGATATTTATGGAATGTGGTGCACCAACTTGTGCATGTTACAAAAAACAGAGCCTTCAGTGTCCAGTAACTAGGGTGAACACTCCATGGAAAACTTATCAAAAAGTTTTGCATAATTACACAGACACACTCACTGTGATAATTAATCCCATACAGTCATGAAAAATATTTTTACATGCCATTCCATCTTTGGGAGGGGACCAAGCTGCCTGCAGGATGTCACTATAGAGATTATATCTTTCTCATTAGAGGAACAAAAAGGCTGATCCGATGCAAAATTCCAGAAGCTGTCTCCATGTAATAGGCCAGGGGTGGGTAATTCATTCATTTTCCAAACGGGACACGGGACATGTGAGACAACTGGAACAGTTGTTAAGGCCCACCCTAAAATGTTAACCTCAATTGTGTTCCTTGCGATACATATATTTTTTTAAAAATCCTCGTCTCACCCCCCCCTCAGGTGGTGTCCGTCCCTCATTCAGCTCGGGTCCTCTACCAGAGGCCAGGAAGCTTGAGGGTTCTGCGCAGTATCCTTGCTGTTCCCAGCACTGCACATTTCTGGACTGAGATGTCTGATGTTGTTCCCGGGATCTGTTGCAACCATTCGTCTAGTTTGGGGGTCACTGCCCCGAGTGCTCCGACCACCACAGGCACGACTGTCACCTTTAGCTTCCAGGCTCTCTCCAGCTCCTCTCTGAGCCCTAGGTATTTTTTGAGTTTCTCGTGTTCCTTCTTTTTGATGTTTCCATCATTTGGGACCGTTACATCCACTACAACGGCTTTCCTCTGCCCTTTATCTATGATCACGATATCTGGTTGGTTCGCCATTACCATCTTGTCAGTCTGGATCTGGAAGTCCCACAGGATCTTCGCTCTGTTATTCTCCACCACCTTCGGAGGTGTTTCCCATGTTGACCTTCGGGTTTCCAGTCCATACTCCGATGTTTCGGTAGACTATGCCAGCCACCTGGTTATGGCATTCCATGTAGGCTTTCCCTGCCAGCATCTTACACCCTGCAGTTATGTGTTGGATCGTCTCAGGTGCCTCTTTGCACAACCGACACCTTGGGTCTTGTCTGGTGTGTATAGCTGGGCCTCAATGGCTCTGGTGCTCAGGGCCTGCTCCTGAGCAGCCAGGATGAGTGCCTCTGTGCTGTCCTTCAGGCCAGCCCTCTCTAGCCACCGATAGGACTTCTTGAGATCAGCCACTTCAGTTATGGTCCGGTGTTACCTCCTGTGTAGGGGCTTGTCCTCCCATGATGGTACTTCTACCAGCGCCTCATAATCTTCTCTTCCTCACTGTCTGAGACATTCTCTCTCTTAACGTCCGTGGTCTGAATCTCTTCCTTTGGCCACCTTATTATTCCTGCAGGGTATCTGATCACTGGCAGGGCATAGCTGTTTATTGCCCAGGTCTTATTCTTGCCATTGAGCTGGCTTCTTAGGACTTGCCTCACTCACTGGAGGTATTTGGCCATAGCCGCTTTCCTTGTTGCCAGTTCGAGGTTGCCATTGGCTTGTGGTATACCGAGGTACTTGTAGCTGTCCTCGATGTCTGCTATTATTCCTTCAGGGAGTGAGACCCCTTCAGTGCGGACTACCTTTCCTCTCTTAGTCACCATCTGACTACTTTTTCAAGCCCGAATGACATCCCGATGTCGCTGCTGTAGATCCTGGTTGTGTGGATCAGGGAATCTAAGTCCCTTTCACTCTTAGCATACAGCTTTATGTCATCCATGTAGAGGAGGTGACTGATCGTAGCTCCATTTCTGAGGCAGTATCCATAGCCTGTCTTGGTGTTACTTAGCTTAGGGGGTTCAGTCCTATGCAGAACAGCAGTGGGGAGATTGCATCACCTTGGTATATGCCACATTTGATGGACACTTGGGTAAGTTGCTTGCCATTGGCTTCAAGTGTGGTTTTCCACATACTCATCGAGTTTGCAATGAAGGCTTTTAGGGTCCTGTTCACCTTATACAACTCCAAGCATTCAGTGATCCATGTATGTGGCATCGAGTCATAGGCTTTCTTGTAATCAATCCAGGCTGTGCACAGGTTGGTACGTCGGGACCTGCAGTCTTGTGCGACTGTTCTGTCAACCAGGAGCTGATGTTTGGCTCCACTGGTATCTCTACCAATGCCCTTCTGTGCTTCGCTCATGTATTGATCCATGTGTCCACTTATCTTAGCTGCAATGATGCCTGACATGAGCTTCCATGTTGTGGAGAGACAGGTTATTGGTCGATAGTTGGATGGGACCTTTGGGGATCCTTCATGATCAGGATCGTTCGCCCTTCGGTTAGCCATCCTGGGTGAGTCCCATCCCTCAGCAGCTGGTTCATTTGTGCTGCTAGGCGCTCATGGAGTGCTGTGAGTTTCTTTAGCCAGTAGGTGTGGACCATGTCCGGGCCTGGTGCTGTCCAGTTCTTCATATCTGAGACTCTTTCCTGTATGTCTGCCACTGTTATGGTAACTGGGTTCTGTTCAGGGAGGTTGCTGTGCTCCTCTCTCAGGGTCACCAGCCATTGTGCACTGCTGTTATGTGGAACTTCCTTCTCCCATATGCCTTTCCATTCCCTTTCAGTTTCCAGTCTTGGTGGGTCAGCTCTGTTGTTAGGACCCTGCCACTGAGCATATACTTTCGCAGGTTGTGTTGCGAACAGCCTGTTTATTCGTCTGGCCTCATTCTTTCGTGCACCTCTTTAGGCGGCTAGACAAGGCTTGGAGCCTTTGTTTGGCAGTTTCGAGTGCTTCAGGTATGGTCATCTGGATGTACCTCTCGGGTATCGGCCTTTTCATCACACCTCTCTGGGCCTCCGTCAATTGACTCACATCTTTCCGAGCCGCCTTGATCATATTTTATGTTCTATTTTTACTTAATATAGATTGTGAGGGCATGCCAGAGACTGTGGGCTATGGCTGGGTAAGTCTGTCACGGGCAAAACAAGGTTCACGACAGTGGCCAAGTCTTTAGGGATAAGAAATGTATTCAAACCTGGTCGGTGCAAGTCTCGATGCAGGACTGTGAAGTTAGATTGGTTTGAATTGAGTGAATTGGGAAGTTGTTGGTCGTGTTGTTCCCCAACTTGAAGCAGCCTCGCTGGTGAGCATTCCTGACTGTGGCAAAAGCAAGGAATAACAAAAAAAACCCCACACAAATATAACCATTAGATTTCAGGTTTTAACTCTATATTTTCATAGACTTTGAGGCCTTTGTAAGATTTTATTTGGTGCATGGTGGGAAAAAAAAGGTGAACTGAACTCTTGGCTACATAGTTCACACGGATGACACGCTAAATCATTGTGATCATCATGTAAACATGCACAATTATTTTTGGAAACGCACAAATTTCAACAACTTGCAATATTTAAAACCGAAATGAGAGAGTGCTGAATCCAACCAGGTGGGAAATCGATGTGAATTATTTCCCGAGCTGAGAAAAACACTCAAGGCTTGTTTGTATGAATCCTCAATGGGCATGGCGGCCGGATAAAAAGAGATGGAACATATTTTTCAAGGATTTAAAGATGGCCTGAGGACACAAGTGGATTGAGAAGGCCAAGGCTACTGCTGTTGAATTGCTTTGTCAGCAAGTTGACGTTGACATACTTTATGCCGGCCCTTGAGAGAGTGCATCCAGATAGAAACATTCCTCATCAGATGAAGAAGCACACTTGTGCTTCAAGTAGGGCGACTGTGTGACAGTGTCCCCCCCACCACCCAGACCAATCTGTTCAGCAGCATGCAGAGATCTTGTCTCATTAGCCTCAACTTAGGTTGTAGCGGTGATAAAAGACGCTGAAAATATGGAAAATTTAGTGGTTAGTCCGTCTCAGAGTGAAAATGTTCGACTCTCGACTGCAGCCTTCTCTCCCTTAAGTTTTCTCCGAGTACACTGACTTCCCGCCGCATTTCAAAAACATCCATATTCGATTAAAATTGAGTACTCCAAACTGTCGGTGTGCGATTGTGAGTGTAGATGGGGTTTTTTTTGTCCATACTGTATCTCTCCTCAAGTTAACTGGGATAGGCTGCATATGGACTCCGCTGTGTTCACTGCGATCATAAAGAGGATGGAAAACAAACATGGTTGGATTGACATTACGATATTAGTTATTTTTATATTTGACAATTTTCTAATTTAACCCTTTCATGCACCCTGTAACCTGATAACATGATAAGCTGCAGTAGCAGCTGTCCCTGAAAGGGTTAATGGAAATGGCATGGCTGTAACAGGAAACAATTTGTCTTGTACATGCATCGCATGATATCAGCGCTGCTTGGGATATGTTTGATTTTTCACATTATTTTCTTTGTATCAAATATTCACAAACATTGAAACTGACGTATACGCCTTTGTCCAATTTCGAGTATTCAGTGCACATTACGCGCTGTAATGCATTCGGCCTGACCGATGGAAAGGTCAGATGGCATAACAGATACCACCGTCAAATATGTAAGGTACTGCAATGCCATCTGACTGGGGGTGAAAAAACCCCTCTGTCGTGAAATGTGTGTTAAATTGCGGTACTTTCAGTGTTGTTTCCTTTAATGATGTTAATTTATTTTTATGTGTCACAGACGCGACTTTGATGAGCCACTATACTTAGCGTGCATGGTGATCGACTGGTTAAAACGTCCGCCTCACACTGCACTGTGTGTGGAGACTGCATGTTCTCCCCGTACCTGCGTGGGTTTTCTCCGGGTATACCGGTTTCCTCTCACATTCCAAAAACATGTATGGCAGGTTAATGGAACACTCAAAATTTTCCAAAGGTATGAGTGTGAGCGCGAATGGTTGTATGTCTATGTGTGCCTTGTGATTGGCTAGCAGCCAGCTCAGGGGGTCCCCCGCCTACTGCTCGAAGACAGCTGGGGTTGGCTCCAGCCCGCCCCGCGACCATTGTGAGGATAAAGCGCATTAGAAAATGGATGGTTGGATGGATGTTGTGGTTGGTGGTCTACACAGAAAGTTCCAAATAAAAAGATGTTGGTGAGTCAGGAATGGGATAGAGTGAATGTTTTCCATTAATATTTTCAAAGTTTGATGATATTTTTTCAATGTCTATTTTTTTGGCGCCAACGCCATTACTTTTTGGTTTAGTCCCACTCATTCCATTTTTCTTTCAACGCATTTAAAATGTGTGCCAATGATATGGAAATGTTCACAATGGATCGCGAGATTCCACTGTACAGGTACTTTAATTTCCACTTACATTTTTTCTTCCCTAAACTGAGGTTAATTCCACTTTATTTTCCTATGTGCTCATTGTGTGCAAAGAATCAAGAAACGCCTTTTCATTTTCACTCAGGATGACTTGACTCACATTTTCGGTGACCGGGCATCTGCTCCTGCACCTTGTAAATGGAGAGACGTCCCACGCCACCACAAGGAGAACCCCTTTCACCCCGGCATGCCAGACTACAATCCTCCTCGGCAACCTGCGGGCTGTTGATTCTGTTCCCACAGTGACATTCGGCGCCATACTCCAAACCTGCAAACTGATACCCACTAACAGCACACACCCGCACAAAAAAAAAAATATATATATATATCTCCAGTAATTATTACAATTTATCACCCAAAGAAAAGCCAGTCAATAACCTTCAGGCTAAGTACACTCCGCAGGACATTTGTGATTATTTCAATACATCCCTTGTGTCAAATCTCCTCTCATCTAATCTATAGTACATGATGTGATCGTTACAGCACATCCGCCTTTACTCATCTAGCAAATTCTTTTTTTGAGCTATAACACCTGTCATCTGTAGGCTGCTGCGACTCATTCTCACCACTTCCCTCGTTATCCTCTGTTCTTAGGCAAAGACAGAGACCTCATCAAACCTGACCTTTACATAGTTGCATTTGGCGCTTCCTCGTAAATTGCCTTGACTTTTTAGTTTTTGCCAGTCGCAGTAATTGGCCCAGTCGGTTAACGAGCAGGATTTCAGTCGGTGTGAATCAGGAGTGAAAGAGGGGCCAAGGGGCTATGTGAAGGAGGTTTGGCTGCTTGTTTGAGCAGTGAGCGGCAAATCTGCATTCATCTCAGGTGTTAAAGTCTTAAACGGAATAATTCCTTTCTTGATTTCGCTTTGAAGAAATCCACCTGCTTCTCTCTTTTTTTTTTAATGCAGTCATGCTCTCCTCGAAGATTTCGTGTAGTGTCGCTGCTCTAGCAGCAAGCCGTTGATGTCATCAAATGAAGCTCTCAAAAACACCCACACGCATGTACACACACGCACACACACACCTGGCCAGTTCTTACTTTTGCAACAGATCCGGCCTTATATTTGCTTCTTTCACCCCGCCTCATCTTTTACTGTCATCTAGCCACCTGGCGCTCCGCTGGCTCAACACACAGGAGGCTTTCATGAAGGAGACTGAGAGCCAGAGCATTTACTCAAACAGCAGGGCTTCTGTGGTCCCCCCCAATAGAGGCTCCATGAAAAAAAAACCATTACCTTTCTGAGCAGGTGTCTTGACACAGAGAGCTGGTCATTTTCCGCAGGTCATAAAGCATAACTCCTCCAAGGGCTCGCTCGGTGATGTTGTGCAGGAAGCAACCAATGTAGGTCCCTATATGGATCAGAAATGTTTTTAATAGTAATTAAATGGCTCCAACCACTATCATATCGAGTACACATTGAGGAACCTATAATTTATTTTTTCTTGGGAAGTCTATGACTACAAATAGAGTAGTTTGATTCCTAATGAGTATCACTGCATATATCTGAAGCACACGTATGTCAACAATTCCTGCTTGGCAATGACTCCACAGTAAATTTCATAGTTGTTAAGTTACAGACATACCTAAAAGCAGGGCTGCTCAATACGCCGATCGCTATCGACCGGTAGCTTGCGGACTGGTACCAAGTCGATCGTGAGAGGTTAAGAGAGGGAAAAAAAGCCGAATCCAAAACATTGGTGTGTCTGTGTGCGTGTCATTAATATGATATATTTTTGTGTCAGCGCACACTGCACCTTTAGCATCCCATCAGTCTCACTTTCAAATATATGTATTTCAAATATAATATATAAATATAAATAAATAATAATATAAAGAAAAAAAAATCACCTTTAACTCATTCAGTACCAGCCAATTCTGGACCAAGTCTGAAAAAACGTTTAAAAACGTCTTTGGGAGTGAATGAGTTATTAGCGGTCAGCAATCTGCAATTGAAGCTTGCCATCAGAGCTGTTGCAATACAGTCTATACATATATCTATTTTTTTTTAATTCTTATTCCCATTCAAAGTTTATTTCATGTACAATTCACAGATGGTACTGACAAAGAATGGCAATCTGGATCACCCAGAGACGCATTTTAAAACGGTACACATGAGGTAGAATTGTTAGCACGCTACAAAAGTGCGTCCCGAGCCTCCTCGTCAGGTCTTGACGAAGGTAGGCAGTGATTTCCTTTTCACAAACCCACAAACTCCTCCGTCTAGTTTATTTTTCGGTTTCATTCATCTAGGGGCCGTTATGGCCGTTGCTCATTTTGGCATGCGTGTGTAAGTGCATGGGTGTGTGTAGCAAAGGAGGCGATCGTGTGAGGTTTATTGATCAAAAAGTAGATCTTTGGTCAAAAAAGGTTAGGCACGCCTGCCTTAAAGTAACGTGCTTTTCCAACAATGAATTTCAGAATTTGTAATCTTTCACAGAGCGAGGTTATGATTGATAATTTTCAGGTCTCTGTTTGAATTCTACATCATTCAGACAAGTGCTTTCAGGAAATAGCTACCTCAGAGTGCTCTTTGGCCTGCCCGTCACCAATGACTCATTGACTAAAGACCTGTTCAAATGTTTCCTGTTCACATATCAGCATCCACTTCTTTTTCGCTGTTGTGGCCCACACCAGAGGGAGAAGCCGGAGCCAATTACTATGACGAGTGATGCTAAATACAGCAGTATTGATAATTACAATATGAAATACTAAAATCCATTTGTCACAGCGGACTGACACGCTGTCAATTATTCCCACTCCCAATAATTCCATGTTGACACACACGCCTTTAGCTTGACTTGGTTGCCTTTGTCTCAACCCCTTCATGCACTGTCAGGTTAGTCCAAATTGACACTCAAGAATAACCAAAAGGAGGAGACAGGAGACTCGATTCTGGTACCAGGAGGGAACGAGGAGAGCGTTCGGTTTCAGTTCTCCACACGGAACCCTAACGATCTCCCCCTTCACCCCCTCATTTATTGGGAAAAGCTACTACATAGGTGTGTCCAACCTAAAGGGTGGGGGCTGTTGAACACACTCTGAACTTGTTTGACTATGTGTGTGTATGTGAGTGCAAGTTACGTACATGTGTGCAAATAGACATAAACATCCCGTTGCAGCTGGTGTTGATGGCTCCATTCACGGTTCAGCCTTGCTCGCTGTTTAGTCTTAACAGTTATCTCTTCCCAGCCACGTCCTCGGAAAGGTGGTTGCGACCCTAACTTCTCACACGGTACAGCAAGCAAAAGTGAGCACATAATGAAGAGCATATAATGATTATAGATGTGAGTAAATAATAAAGGATAAATCTTTATTGAAAGCATAAGCGTTCTTCATTGCAGGCAAAGCAAACTAATGATTGCAAGCATAAGCGTTCTTCTTTGCAAGCAAAATCAAACTATACTGACAGGCAGAAGCATTCTTCATTGCGAGCATAAAATGACGACACGAGAATCAACCGAATAATACGTGAATGTATGATTACTAAACAATAATAAATCCAACATGCACCCAGTAACCTGATAACATGATAAGATGTCCACTGCAGTAATCGCTGTGCCTGCACGGGTTAACTCTGGCACTGATAATTACCTCAAACAATACCAGCGCAGTGTTTGTAAAGTATAACGCGTATGCAATGATAAAATAACATATTCGTATACTTGCAGTAATGTGAATGTATTTAGCAACAAAACAAAAAAAAATAAACCCCAGCAGATAGAATGGTTTAATGCATAATAGGCTTTGACAGACTATTACGATACACTGGCAAGATTAAGGCTCCTTCCAAAATGTCATCCAAATTCAGCCTTTGATGGTATCCTTTTTTTTCCATAGCCGATACATAAAAGTCGTCCTTTCAAGACAGTGTGTAGCGTGAAATGTGTGTTTGTGTTTTCTTCAGTTTCTTCAAAAGACATAATTTATTGTCTTTCCCCTTGGGGATGACACTGTCATATTTTTAGTCTATATGTTACGTTTTACTCATTCAAGAGCTACACGCCGTGAAGAAAAGATTTTTTGTCTTTGGGGTGCCTGGAATGCATTCTGTGTTGACATTTAAATGTATTTCAGAAGCTCTCCCAAGAGACTTTTTTCTAAGATGCTTTTGCTTTTAACATTTGAAGGATACGACGGTTTGAGCTTCTATTTTTTTTTATTTTTCTCTCTTACTACTAACATAAAACGAGATTGCTGCCAAGGGCCAGAGAGTGACTCCAGGGTGTTGGTGAAGATAAATGGAGGGTGAAAGCATGTGGCATCAAGGTGGGGAGAAAGCAGCAGAGCTTTGAATCTTGTGGTGCCTACCATGCACCAGTGTACGGAATTCATGAATTCACTTTGCGAGAAATATCAGCCAGTCAGAGCAATAGGAGCTCAAAGCTCAGGTTCCACCAAGCAATACTGTTTGACACTCAAAACTTGGGTGTTTGTGTTGTTAGAAATTGTGTTGGGTGCCGAAATAACATCCGTTATCCCATTTTTGAACACACTTGTATAAGATAAGCAACCTCCAAAGGTATGGGACCGAAATGGTGGTGCAAAGCACGCTGCAGTGCAGTGATTGGAGAAAACTCCAGCTATGCGCACAGTCGAACTGCATCGACTTCCACATTCCATCCGTTTCTTATCATTACAATTTCAATAACTTCCAGGAATTCACGCATTGCAGTTCAAAGCTAGTATTTTTCTTATTCCAAAAATTCCCAGTATTCCCCAAAATTTAACATGTTCAACCAAAAATCCGAATTCATTCCCAACGGGGACATTCAACATCATAGATTCAAATCATTCTTATTTGAATTTCAAAACAATCAGCTCATTCAATTCACCTTGGGAACAATTTTCATCTTGCCAAAAAAGCAGGATTCGGATTCTCCATCAAGAGCCATTGAGATCCACCAAGTGCAAAAGTCCACTCATCCATCCATCCATTATCCTCACGAGGGTCACGCACCTGCTGGAGCCTATCCCAGCTGTCTTTGGCCAATCGGCAGGGGACACCCTAAACTAGTTGCCAGCAAATCGCATGGCCCACATAGACGAAAAACCATTCGTGCTCATAATCAGACAAATTACAGTGTTCCATTAACCTGATATGCATGTTTTTGGAATGTCGAAAGAAACTGGCGTACCCGGAGAAAACCCACGCAGGCACAGGGGGGAAAATGCAAACTCTACAAAGGAAGGCCGGATCCCAGATTTGAACGCCGGATCTCTGTAACTGCGAGGCGGACGTGCTTACAAGTCATCCACAGTGCTGCCCTACTGGTAACCAGTGTTTACCAGTAATTTAGCAAGGGAAAAAAACAAACCAAAAAAAGAACCTTTTTTGGGGGGGACAAGAGTCTGCACTCCTGCTATGCCAGCAAACGGTGTCATGTTGCGGTTCTATGCGATGCTGGCCAACACCATGAGATTGGCAAGCCACTTCTCAGTCCGTAACTCCTCTTGCAATTTCCTCTGTGTCTGCAGACCGGGATCCTGCAGTTCTGAACCTGCCATCTTTCCTTCTCTAATCTTATCTAACTCTTCAGAATTTGAAGATTATGGCTCAAAATTATATGACTTCATTCCGAGGTGAGCAGCCATCATTTCAGAAGTAGGGACACACACAACAGAAGGAAAGTCATTTTAAATCATTTTCGTTGCCTTTCGCTTTGTCCTCCAGAACATTATACACAATATCAATGTGTTACAGTCTCAACAATTGAATTTACAATGCTTGTTTGGAATTTTTTTTGCCCCTCACAACGTCTGTCTGTGTCTCTCATTTTCTGTCTGTGTGATCGCTCGTCAAGCTCAGAGAATTGCAGAAGTGTTGGGGGCATGTCCCTTTGTTCTCCTCAAATATGTCTCCGCTTGTTCTGGTTTTTGTCTCCGAATCAGGTGTGCGTTTGTGCGTTTTTCCCAGTGAGGTTTATCTCATTTGTGGCAGTTTCCAATTATTCATGATTTTGGTCACTAAATGTCCTCTGTCCTTTTTTTTTTGGTTACCAGTTTGGCCATCTATTTGGGGGTGTGGCCATCACATTCATGCTGCTTCAGCATGTCATGCATCTATTTTTTTCTACTCTTTGCCTTTATTTTAAATCTAAATATTTTATGAGGATACCCGAAACACTTGCTTTGTCTTCACTGTTCCCACCTTGTCTTTTGGGTCCAGTACAGATTGATTGATCCCCAGGTGAGAGATTGAAAGTAAACATTCAAGGTGAATTCGTTTTTCTCCCTTGAAAATTTCAAGCATATATCTTGTGTGGTGATTTTGTGTGTGTGTGTGTGTGTGTGTGTATGTGTGTGTGTGTGTGTGTGTGTGTGTGTGTGTGTGTGTGTGTGTGTGTGAGTGAGTTAGTAAAAATGTCCCCATTTATCAATTAAACACAATGAATTGCTTCAGTTTATTGTCCAATAATTTCAATGTCTTTCAACAACGTATTTTTTTGCTTCAGTTCCATCAAGACTCTTTCCGCCAGGTCTTTTAGACACATATGGCAAACATTTGTGTGGGAAAATAAATAAATAAATGGGCTAACCTTGGGGACCATTAGAATTAGCACTGTTTGGGAAAAAAATCAAGTCAGTTTCATTTTTATCATGCAGTCACAGAATAAAACATCTCAAGTCTTTTTTTTTAATGGTGGAGTGAAGGTTGCAGCACACAGGACGAATGAATCTTCATCCCTTCCAAAGGCAATGACCAACAAGTACTCTTAAATTAGCTGCGAAGTGTGGAGCCAAGCTTATCGTGGGAGGGACACTGTCAAGACATCTCTTGAAAGTCTGAAATTGAAATTTGGATTCCTTTTGCCAAGTAATCCAAAACAGATTCCTATTCCTCGGTACTGTATGTGTTTGTTCATCTTTTGAATTCCCGGTACCTCGCTCATTGAGAAGCGTGACAAGGAGACCAACCACTTTGGCAACAGGGGCAAGAGAACTCCTCTTCAATGAAAAACTGTTGCATTCAAGGATTAAAAAGAGACTGGATGGAGGAAGCATTTTGCATGTCGATGCATCAGTTTAGGTTCCAGTGTTAGCCCACCAACCCACCCATCAGCCGCTTTAATCAAAATGAAGATGCGGCCAAAGGCATTTGCAGCTGGGCTTAATGGAGGGAAATGGCCCAAACTCTCGGACTGAATAAAAATGAGAGTGCTTGGGTCTGATACTGTGCTGCCTTCTTAAATGCTAAGACAGATGGCTGGATATGATTCTCCCCTGCAGGATTGGATGAAAAATACGAACGATATGACCAAAGAAAAGAGCATGCACCAAGCGGAACTCCCTTCTCTGTTGTTGACCGCGTTTCAAATATTTCTGGCGATCGGTGATGCAAATCATCAAACCGCAGCAGACGGAGTCTCATTACATGCCGCGTTAGACCAGGTCGGGGTCAGACCCTAAAACTCCAATTACCCAGCAGGTTACGAGCAAGTAAATCTCATTTGCATGTGCCAGTGAAGCTCATTGACTTTTTTTGTAAAAGAGAATATTTGCTAAAAAAAAAACAACAACAAACAAAACAAATGCTTCGTAGCTATGCTGCAACTTTGAAAAGATTATTATAATTTTTACCTTCACACATCTCTGTATTATTTGTGACGTGAATTTATTGATGACATAAAGGCATTTTTGACTGATCGCATCAAATTATAGAGCCCCGTTTATTGTGTTGGATTTCTGTGGGTAGAGCTACAGAAAACAATACTGTACCTTTTCCATCAAATAAAATGTTTTGGTACTTATTTTGACACTGTGTCTACTGGTGTAAAGATGAGGAATAAAGCAATTGCCGTATTTTCTGCTCTATAAGGCACACCTAAATTTCATTCACTTTCCTCAAAAGCCGACAGTGCGCCTTATAATCCAATGTGCTTGATTTCTTGTATTTAGTATATTACATGTTCTGAAAACCACTTTGTTATAGCTGTCGCGGTTGTGAAATCTCAATCTAAATAAAACTGTATTGTATTGTATTCTCTTTAGCATAGCTCCATCTAGTGAATGCATCATACAACCGCATCCACTAGTGTCGCTTCTATTTTATGAGTCTAATAATGCGGTGCACCCCATATCTGAAAACAGTTTTAAAATAGGACATTTACTAACGTTACACCTAATACAATGAAGTTCTTTATAGTGCGGAAAATAAGGTACATGAAACACATATTAAATTGACATATTGGATTGAAGTGATCCAAGATGGCCGCTTGTGCGCCAGTGTGTTCGGCGACGCTCCTGCCATTTCGGGTTTTTTTACTTTTCGCAATGCTTGTTACCTCCCTAACAGCGTCTCGGTTGGTTTATGATCGCCGATCGTTGTTATTGATTCAACAACACGTCGGAGATTCGGCCGCGTTTTGGCAAGACGGTGGTGGAAAGACGCTACCTCCGTTCTTGGCTAACCTGCCGGCTGATCTCTTCCGCGTTCGCTCGCTCCCTTCACGAAAGCGCCGAAAGCGCCGCCGCGGCAAACGCAGTGGTCAGCTCGTGAAACTGAAACGGGATCTGAGACACACTTCGATCGCTCCGGCGTGGTGTGCCCTCGACCCCGTCGCCTCGTGCTTGCTAACAGTCGTTGGCTCTCCCATCGTGCCACGGCATTTCTACCCTGCGCGCCTTTCTCGGGGAGGAATTCAGCGAAACCTTTTGAGGGAATTCCCCCGGGCTCGGCGATTGACAGAGGGAAGCCCTCCCATTGCTACTTCCACAAGGATCGCGTTGTTAAACGCCCGGTCGCTGACGAACAAGACCCATATTCTGAGGGAGTATTTTCTTTCCAATGACTTGGATTTTTTGTGTCTGACGGAGACTTGGGCAGGTACCGGTGAGTACAAAGCTTTGATTGAATTGTTACCACCTGACTGTGATTTCCTCAATACCCCGAGGACATCAGGACGTGGTGGAGGTACGGTAAGCATTTTTAAGAACAATTTCAAATGTAAACGGTGCACATTCACCACATCTGCCAACAGCTTTGAAGCAACCTTCTTTGAAGTTGGTCGTGTTTTCCCGGTGCTTTGTGCTGTCATTTACCGTCCTCCTAAATACAACAAAGACTTTTTAAGCGACTTTTCAAGCTTTCTTGCGGAAATCAGGCTGAGATATGATCGTATTCTCCTAATGGGGGATTTTAATATCCATGTATGTTGTCCGGAAAAAACGCTAGCAAAAGACTTCTTAAGACTTATCGACTCTTTTAATTTTGTGCAGTATGTGACCAGCCCGACACACGAACAAGGACATATTTTAGACCTTGTCCTTGCTCATGGTATAACGGTGTCAAATCTGGAAGTCCTTGAAAATGGAATTTCTGATCACATGGCAGTTTTATTTGACGTAGTCTTATCGCATGCTGCTGTGAAATCTGGCGCTCCTAGTTGTAAACGCCGAATTTTTAACCCTCACACTGCTAGTCGTTTCTCTGATGCCTTTAATAACCTTTGCGTACCCTCGTCTAACACAGAGGAACTCACCTCTTGGTTCGACTCGTCATGCCGGGCCATCCTGGATTTGGTGGCTCCTTCAAAAATTGTGCTGCCAAAGCCTAAACCCGAGCCATGGTTTAACGACATTACCCGCGCAGCTAGGCAGGAGTGTCGCAAAGCTGAACGCAAGTGGAAAAGAGACAAATTGCATGTCTCTTCTCAAATTTGGAAAGACAGCTGGCGTATCTACCAGCTCACAGTAAAAGAAGCCAAAAGAGAATATCTGTCGGACCTTATTCTAGCCAACGGTCACAACCCTCGTGCACTATTTAAAACGATAGATTCTGTACTCAAACCCCCTCTGTCTACTTGCTCGGATTCTTCAGCCGAGATGTGCAACAGATTCCTTCAGTTCTTTATTGATAAGGTCTCTACAGCTAGGATTCCGGTCCCAAATACCGCATCTGACCCCTCTGTCCATGTTCCATGTTCAGCTGTCCTAAATTCTTTTGATACTGTGTCCTTGGCGCTTTTGGAGGATGTAGTTCGCCAGACGAAGCCATCTGGCTCCCCTTGCGACTCTCTTCCCCCACGCTTCTTTCAGGAGGTTCTCCCGAGTGTTGGTGCATCGGTCTTGGATATCATCAACAGCAGCCTTTCTTCTGGTGTAGTTCCCCAACAGTTTAAACATGCTGTGGTCCAACCCTTGATCAAGAAACCTGGTCTTGATCCAGATGAGCTGTCAAGTTACAGACCCATTTCCAAACTGCCTTTCATTTCCAAAATTCTGGAAAAAGTGGTGCACATGCAGTTGAAACTTTTCTTGGATGAACATAACATCTTGGAGGTCTTCCAGTCAGGTTTCAAGACGATGCATAGCACGGAGTCAGCCCTGTTACGCGTTTCTAATGACATCCTCCTGGCAAATGACTCTGGAGACCACGTGTGTCTGGTTTTATTGGACTTAACTGCAGCATTTGATACAGTGGATCACAGTATTCTGCTGACTCGTTTGCAGCACTTGGTGGGCATTGGCGGGAGTGCTCTTGATTGGTTTAGGTCCTATCTAGCTGACAGGACCTTTTGTGTCAGCCTTGGCTGCTCTGAATCACGCACTGCTCCCCTGTCATGTGGTGTTCCACAGGACTCAATTCTGGGGCCTCTGCTGTTCTCGCTGTATCTGCTCCCATTGGGTTCCATCTTAAGGAAACATGGTATTCCTTTCCACTGCTATGCAGATGACTGCCAGATCTATGTCCCACTGAGCAAGAAAGACACCTTCTCATTAAGGCCACTCCTATCCTGTCTGGAAGAAATCAAAACCTGGATGGCACAAAATTTCTTGAAGTTCAATGAAAAGAAGACAGAGGTGATATTGTTTGGCCCCAGTGGACCTTGTACATTCCATCCTGTAGACTTGGGCCCCCTATCTCCTTATCTGAAATCAACGGTCTCAAATTTGGGACTTAAACTGGACAGTGATTTCAAACTCGATCGGCAAATTGGTGCCGTTGTTAAATCCAGCTTCTTTCACCTTAGACAGCTGGCCAAAATAAAACCTTTCCTCTCACATGAACACTTTGAGACAGTAATTCATGCCTTTGTCACATCCCGGCTCGATTACTGCAACGCCCTGTACTTTGGAGTCAGCCAGTCCTCCATCAAGCGCCTTCAGCTGGTACAGAATGCCGCTGCTCGCCTCTTGACTGGTACTCGTAAGAGGGAGCATATAACTCCTACTTTGGCATCCCTTCACTGGCTCCCCATTCATTTTAGAATTATTTTTAAGATCCTCCTCTTTGTTTTCAAATCTCTGAATAATCTCGCGCCACCTTACCTCTCTGAGCTCATACGCCCCTACACCCCTGCCCGGCGCCTCAGGTCTGTGGACCAGTCTTTGCTAGACGTACCAAGAACTAAACTGAGGCTCAGAGGGGATCGAGCCTTTTCTGTTGCTGGTCCATCTCTCTGGAATGACCTCCCACTGAACATTCGGCAAGCCTCCTCGCTGCCCATCTTTAAAGCCCTCCTCAAAACTCACTTGTATTCTTTGGCGTTTGACTCAGCATGACTTAGATTTGCTATTGGTTTTACTGCTTGGTGCTTTCTACCTCCTTATTACTTATTACTTATTACTGATTCGTCTTACTGTTTATTGTATATGTTAAATCGCTCCATGTACAGCACTTTGTATGCAGCGATGGCTGTTTTGAAAGTGCTCTATAAATACTGTTGACTTGACTTGACTTGACTTGATTAAAAAAGAAGCCCTTCTTCAAAATGATGTCAGGTTTGATTAAAAGCAAATGCTAAATAATGCCTTTACTTTTGCACTGTACATAATCCAAACCCTCAGATATGTGACAAATCATTACTCTGAGCGTGGCATTGTGTGCATCAAATGCCAATGCACTTGAGTATTTTTACATGAAAGCGGTTCTCCCAGATTGCTAGTTGTAGAATGATGGCTTTAGTCATTCAGCTTTCACGACACATTCCAATGGCATCGAATCACAACTCCAGCATCACTCCTGAAATGTTTTAATCCTCCTTTCATCCCCCGTTTCTAAATTTTTTTGAATCAAATGGGATGCAATGTATTTTAACACGGGGTCATGTGGGTATGACTTGGCTGAAAGCGTTGTCCTTCCTGCATTCCCCTCAATGCATTGAGGTTGCTAGGTAACCAGCAGAGACTTCACCAAGTTCCTTATCCCAGCATGAGAGCCGGTCCAACTCTTCTCTGAATACTGGGCTTTAACCTACACATGCACTCATCGACCTTTTTTTAAATCGCATTCTTTTAATTTTGATTTTTAAAGTGACTTACAAGGAACCCAATGATGCCTTCTTCTTTTTTTGTTCTTTCACAAAGAACACAAGCTACAAAAAATATTTACCAATGTATTACAAAATAAATACATACTTGTAAATAAACATGGTGAAAATGTAGTCATCTTTCCAGAATGTTTTACAGGGTGAAAATGTTAAAGATGACGCAAGGCAACTTTTTTCAGTGGTAAATTAAACGTCCTTTTCCTTCTGAATGAACGCAAACATTCAGCAAATTCAATGTAATATTTCAGGATGATTTCCATGCAATTGGCATTTGCTGACAAGAAGACAGAACTGACTAACTTAATCTAATAGCAATTGCTGAAATAGCACGTCATCAGATGATAAACCTTTATTTTAGAAAATTGAAATAGCTTATTTCATTAAAGCCCGACCGAGATTGTGGACGTTATGATAAGCAATGTCATTTTAACATTGTCCGTTTTGCACTTTGACTGTCTTGTATTGCTTTTCTGATTCAAGTTTTACAACGTGTATACTGAAGTTTTTTTATTCCACAGAGAAATATGTTTCATTTAACACATCTGTTCAAATTAACATGTCTGACTGGCTAAGTCAGGGGTTGGCAACCCAAAATGTTGATGAAAGAGCCATATTGGGGAGATATATATATATATATATCGCAAATAATTAAAAGCCTTGTCATGAACACATGCTGTATGTATCTATATTAGTGACATTAGCCTACTATCAGCATGACTAAGTTGGCTAGAAATATAAAAGCATTCGTGATTAAATGTGTTTTCCCCTGCAGTTCATCCTGTAGAGGAGGAGTGCCCAAACCTTTTTGACGGAAGATCTACTTTTCGATCAACAAACCTCCCGTGATCGACCCGTTTACGCACACGCAGGCATACGCACACACTTACACACTCATGCCGTAATGAACAACAGCCAATATGGCCGCTGAGATGAACGAGGCACGGGATGCACTTTCGTTGCGTGCTAACTATCGTAGCTCACGTGTACCATTTAAAAATGCTTCTCTCGGCTGGCCAGATTCCCATTCTTTGCAAGTACCCTCGATAAATTGTCCAAGAATGGCTGGGGAGGAGGGGGGGGGGGGGGTGTTCACAACAGTGCCCTGACTGACATCCTACCCTGCAAATAGAAATGTATCACAGGCTACAACGCAAATCCTCGTTGACGAAATATTGAAATTTAATATTTATTCGACACATTTTTACGGTATCGGAAAACGTTAATAATGTTTGTGTCATGTTTGTTCTCTTATCAAAACCATATTAAATCTTTTTACATTTTCAAACATTTTTGAAAAAGGTCCAGGGAGCCACTGGGGGGCGGTAAAGAGACGCATGCGGTTCTTGAGCCGCGGATTGCCGACCCCCGGGCTAAGTAATCAACAAAAGATTACTGCAAATTAACCCATCCATGCACCAATAATGATAACCTGTAACCTGATAACCTGTCCACTATAGTAACCGCTGTCTCTGAAAGGGTTAAGTACTCGCCTACCTGCCCATGGCAAATGAAAATATCTTGTTGCCGTCTGTGTTTATAAGTGATATCACGATAGGAGTGGCTTGTGTTTTATCCCTCAGGCGACTTCACCTACAAGCCACAATGTATCTGTGTAATTAAAGGCTGTGTTCGAGTTACACTTCTTTGATAAGAACCTTTGCCAGGTGGCAGTTATTAAAACTGATTTCTTTCCAGGCCTTGGCATTTTTCATCGGTATTACTCCTCAGTGACTCAGTAATTGTCTGCTCTCTTGAAAACAAAAATGGTTTCAGAGCTCCGGTGGGAGGCTTTTAAGAATGAGCCGGGCGAGCAAACGTTCCACTAGAGGTAATTCCATAGGATTCGTCATCTCAGCTAAAATGCTCAAAGCATTGATGGACAAGGGAAAGAAATCTTCAATTAAAGATCAATTAAAGATGGTATTTAATTGTGCCGGCTCGGGCTGAACAGTAATTGGGAAAATATGTCATGCAAGAAAATAAGTAGGCTAAATGTATTCTTTGCCAATTAACCCTTTCATGCACCAAAAATAACTTGTAACCTGATATCATGATAAACTGTCCACTGCAGTAACCACTGTGCCTGAAAGGGTTAATTTTAAAAACTTACTTTTTAAAAAAAATATAAAACAGGACTTTTTTTACAGTTATGTTGTGTAAGTAAAGCATTATATCTATTATTTAAGGCTATTTAGGATTAGTACAAATCCGCCTGTTTTAGTATTGGACATCGATGCACATTTAAGGTCAGATAAAAGCGTGCAATTCCATATGAAACGCATCGCACATATACGGTACAGCCTGAGTACCAGCTTCTTGACAGCGGAACCTTGTGAGGGGATCATTTTAAATGTCACTGTGAGGACTACAATCTAAAATAAATAAATAAAAATCGAAAGCCTCTGCATCCGAAAAGCATCCTAAACATTCCCAGGTCATGATTATCTGCTCATGAATGAACAATAAAGACTGCTGTGAAGGTGTTCTGTGAGCCCCCTTGTATTACCGCAGCCTCGGGCTATCTTCACAGTCGGACACATTTCAACAAGAACATACAACGAACCATCTTATAATATTTCAGAGCAAAATCACTGTCTCGCTCCAGACAGCAGCACAATGATATTTAAATGTCATGCGTCTTCCTTTTCATTGCATGATTTTTTTCACATTTGATGAAACAAGAGAGATGCACTTTCCGTCAATAGGGCTACATTTTGGATCGACAGCGAGCGAGAGTGAGGTAAATGAGTGGTTGGGTTGCTTGGTTGCTAAGTAGACACTCAATAAAACTAGATAATGGATTGGTAGAAAATGGATTGGTTTATTTGGTCAGATGTGGATAGGCGAATACACGGTAACATTTGGAGAGTAGTTTTTACAGTGTGTTTTTATTCCTCTAACTGAGTTGTATTTAAATATATTTAAGTACAATGGCCTCCCCCGGCCACCACATCAGGAGAAAATCTTCAAAAGGGAGCAAATCTCTTCATTGACAGTACCGGAAGCTCGACCCCCTACTCTTATCAGTGGAAAACATGGGTGAGCAAAGTATGTTTGTCCTTGTCAAATAAACGTTTATCTTAATCATTTGGTGTATAATTAATCCACTCCTCTGAGTAAAATTTATTCTGGTTATTTGACGCTCGGCGGCCCGGTGGTTGACTGGTGAGTGCGTTGGCCTCACAGTGCAGAGGTGCGAGGTTCAATTCTGGCTCCGGCCTTCCTGTGTGGAGTTTGCATGTTCTCCCTGTGCCTGTGTGGGTTTTCTCCGGGTACTCCGGTTTCCTCCCACATTCCAAAGACATGCATGGCAGGCTGATTGAACACAAAAAATTGTCCCTATGTGTGAGTGTGAGCATGGATGTTTGTTCGTCTATCTGTTCCCTGCGATCGGCAGGCAATCAGTTCAGTGTGTACCCTGCCTACTGCTTGACGACGGCTGGGATGGGCTCCAGCACGCCCCACGGCCCTTGTGAGGATAAATGGATCAGAAAATGGATGCTTATTTGACACTCTTCCAAGTATCATTTTTACTCTGTTTAGACTGGGAACAAAACCACTCTTTTTTCAGAGTATGACTTTCTTAGAGTAAAACTGTGTCGGTAGGTCAGTGGAGAACTAAGTGATACTGAGTGGTTGAGTAGATGGATGGATACCTTTATGGGTGGGCTTCTTTCGAACAGGACCTGCATTCTCTGGACTCTCCGTGAATGTACCATGAAACCAGTGGTGATGCAGGTGTTGGCCTCTCAGGCCTCGGGAGGCGGGCCAGTGTTGCTCCGACTTGGCGGCAGCTCCAGATGGAAAGTGTACTGCGGCCCATCTGGAGCGTGCCCTCACACCCGAGCCTGCAGTCCCAAGGGTGGTCGGAGGTGCCGCAAGCGACAGCAAGGGAGGAAACGCGAGGAGGCTTGGCTGGGCTACTCGGACGTTGGAGTGTTGCATGAGCAGGATGCTGCCTGCCATGAGATAGGCGATGCCCAAGCACAGCAGCAGCATTTGCGCCTGCTTCAAGGGGCAGAGCAGTCTGGAGAGCAGCACTGCCATGCCTGCTTCCGTTACAGTCTCTCATCAAAGAGGAAGGCCATTTCATGGATTAGGTGCGAGAATGACAGATCTAGTAACCTACTTACAACTTCATAATCTTGGCAGGAGCTGCAGCATTTGGCAGTGTCACAGACATTTAGTCTCGGTCCTTCGTTGGCACACAGTCCAACGGTGCTGCTGGAACAATGGATGCGTCACGGCACAGGGGGATTTGATATGCCGGTCTGTGGTCACTGACTCCAGGAGGATCCTTGAGGGAGACACACACGAAGGCACATAATACAATATATGCGGCTGCATTTAAAGCAAAGAGGACGTAATACTGTTAGCGAGCATACTCAAAAAGAAAAGTATTTTCCAGGAGGATGAGAAACACAGTGCATGTTGATATTTGGTTTGTGTTTGTGTCTTGCAACGTCTTGCAACATCTCCCCCCGGCACACTCACATTTTCCGTGCATTGAATATTTTTAACGTCAGTGTTTTGGGGAGAAATTTTGGCGTTTAATTGTTACGATTTTTTCCCCCCCAATGCATATCAGTGGGCGTCAATTATAGTATAGGCAATTTTTTGGCTATTTGTGGGCCGGTCCCAAGAGGTTGACTGTACAGTAAATAAACCAGTTATCGTATTTGTTAAACTCGCTCCTCGTGTGCAGCCTAATTATTTTCAATGTTCTTTTGTTTATTCATGAGATTGCGTTCTGTTACACAATTCCGAAAACACACGGACGCGGTGCGATTTCATCAACCTTCCATAACATTTTTAATCTGGATTATTTTTCAGTGCAGATGTTCCATTTACTTGCAGCAGCGTTTTATGATGTGTATCTCCCCGACACTATCTCTGCAATTTGAGACTCAGGAAAATTACATCATGTAATGAAAAAGAAAAACAGTCTGCAAAGCGCATTAGGTGTGCCTATGAACTGAGGTTTATCACTGCAGGCTGACCTCTTCCATTTGTATGCATTTGGAGATAAATTCTGTAATATTTTACAACATGATTTGAAATAGAGATGTTTAAAATGCACTTTCAAAAGCCTCTTCCGTCCCACATCCGATGTATTTATTTATTTATTTATTATTTTTTTTTTGTAAAGCCCAAAGAGATTCCCATGAAACAAAGTCCCCTTCATCTCAATTCTCTTGCTGCCTCACTTGAGCAGACACTGCACCCACAAAAAGTCGGGGTGCGGTGCTCCAGAGGACAGACGCAACAGTTTGCCGAACAAGTTAGCATCAACTCCACATCAGATACATTAAATTCGCATTCGAGCATCGTCCTTCCCTATGTTTTGTGTCAAGCGGTTGGAATGACGGGAGCTCGACGGGGAACGAAGCAAACACAGAGTAGATGTACACGTCACATATTAAAATAAAAATTAAAAAATCAGCAATTTACATCAATCCGCCTCCCTCGCGATTACGCAATACGTGAATGTTTGAACACAAAGATTACCTTAAATCGCGTGTATCCACGAACGGCAGCGATCACTTTCTTGGGTTAATGCCGTCCTGCCTCGCTCCGGTCACCTATTTTATATAATCTCCCTCTCTCTCTTTCGCTCTTGCTCTCTTCTCTCTCCCGCTCTTGCTCTCACGCGCTCTGAGACGTTTACACGGCGATAGAATGTACTGTAGGCTACCGTGTGTGTGCGTGTGCGTCTGTGTGTGTTGGGGGGTGGGGGGCAGCTTGACTGTGCAAACGGGTGAGTCGTGTTCAGTAGTCATCACGGCGTTCGACACGACGCCGTATCCGTCGCAGCGATCAAACAAGCTCGACGCGCCACCGACACCTCAGTGAGTTGTCAAGAGGGGTGGGGGCGGGGGGGGGGGGGGGGGGTATCAAGACCTCCAGCGCACTAACAGTCGACTTTGTGGAATCAAGGTCTGATTAGGAGCAGCAAAAGAAGAAGAAACAACAACCCGAATCTCAGCCTGGTTGAATTGCTGCATCACTGATCTTGAAACTCGTCCATATGTTCGGGTTTAGTACTATGGTTTGGGTGAAACACAAAGTGGACTTAACCATGAGTCATAGATGACGCATTAAATCAGTCGACCATGTGTGACCCAGTTGACGGCTTTGCAGTTCAGCGCTTCTCTGCACGAACGGATCAAAGGAAAGAGTGAAAAGCAAAGTGCATGAGTGACCTTCAAACTAAGCCTTCAAAAACCAAAATGGCCTGGACACAAGCGCCGGCGTGGTGTCGTCAACGACGCAACCGTGTGCATCGCCGGTCTTTTATAGGGAGCTATTCAAATGTTAATTTGTCCGCTGAGTCTGGGAGTGTGTGAATAAAATAAAATCATATGAAGAAAGTGAGAAATGCTGTGGGGGATTTTTCCCTCAATTCAGTTTGAAGACTTCTCTCAGTGTGGGGACAGTCATGGTGGATGGATGTTGAAATGTGAACGATTCACATTCCCGGGGAAAGGGTGCATTTTCCCTTCTTCAATTCCTCTTCCATTTTTCTTTTGTTAAATGCCCCCCACCCCCAGGATAAATTCTCCACAAACGCTGCTGTATTAATGTCACATGCAAACACACATATGGGGTTTAACTCTTAGGGGTATCTCGAAAGTTCATCATCTGACACATCTTTCAAACAACCAGTGCATTCTTTTTTTTCTGGAATGTGATTTTAACCCTTGAGTGTCAGACTGAATCCCTGGCATCACCGCAATGTGTAAAGTCTTCACTGAATGTGCGGCAGTAGTCATACAGAGATCCCCCCCCCCCCCCCCCCCCAAATACAACACAAAAGAGAAGCCATAAGAGGAAAATAATGCACCAAGTTGATTTCGGATACTGGCCGTTCAAGACAGTTTTCCCTGGGATGGCGAGGGGGTGGCACTTTTTATAACGCACAGTTTATAACGCCCCCCCCCCCATCCCCTACAAACACACTTCTAATTCATTTCTAATTCTAATTTCAATTAACTATTCAGCAGCAGGCGGCCCGGTAGTCCAGCGGTTAGCACGTCGACTTCACGGTGTAGAGGTACCGGGTTCAATTCCAGCTCCGGCCTCCCTGCGTGGAGTTTGCATGTTCTCCCCGGGAATGCATGGGTTTTCTCCGGGTGCTCCGGTTTCCTCCCACGTTCCAAAAACATGTATGACAGGCTGATTGAATTGTCCCTAGCTGTGAGTGTGAGCGTGCATGGTTGTTCATCTCTGTATGCCCTGCGATTGGCTGGCAACCAGTTCAGGGTGTCCCCCGCCTACTGCCCGAAGACGGCTGAGATAGGCTCCAGCATCCCCCGCGACCCTAGTGACGATTAAGCGGTTCGGAAAATGGATGGATATTCAGCAGCACGCTCTGAGGAAAGCCCATCTCAACAATATTCTGAAAACCTCTGTCGTCATGCATGGCAAAAAAATGCCAGCTGCCCCAGAGAGGACGTCTCCGCAGCTCATTAGCCGTAGCTTTATTTAGGATGCTGCTCATGCCTGTCGAGTCGATGTGGAGGATTTTATTATGTACCACGAAAACATGCGCAGTAACTGAGTTGGCCACAGTGCAGAGTGGGATCCTGTTTAAGCCATTCATTTTTAAACCTTAAGGTAAAACTATTGGGTGTTTTTGGAGCTCAAACAGTGGCAGGCAGCCACCAGCATTCACGACAAGTAGACAACAGCGCACTGAACACTGGTGGCTGCCTGCCACTGTACTTTACAGTGTGCAATAGATTCATACAATACAATACAATACAATACAATACAATACATGCTGATTTATATAGCGCTTTCACAACAGCGGCAAGCTGTAACAAAGCGCTTAACAAAACAGTTAACAAAGTAAAATAATAAACACAACACATAACATAAAACATGGAGTCCTAACCACTTTTCCATCACAAGCTTTGTTGTTTGAAGCAGTTTGAGATGAAAGAGGAGAGAATGTTGCAAATAAGTGAATGGGAGGCTTTGTAAAGCTCTTTGGTAAGACATCGTATGATGTAGATACATTAATATATAAGCGGATTCCATGTAGCATTTTAATGTACAGTTTTTTATTTTCCATCTGGGTGGCAAAGTGCTTGACTGGTTAGCGCATCCGCCTCACATGAGTTCGTATCTGGCTCCGGCCCCCCTCTCTGGACTGGGGCTAGTCTAAAATTACTGCTAATGTAGCGTTAGCTTGACCAACGCAACACAGATCTATGACAAAGAGGAATGAAAGAAAACTGGAAATTCGGAGATCCCAAAATAAATTCATAAATATAAAACAGTAACAGTGCTAAAACACTGCTTAACAGAGCCAAACACTTCGACTAAAGTCATCCACTTGGCTCCTGGTAATCATCTCCTGCCTCAACACTGCATCATCTCCAGCTGGCATGGCTCTGAAATGCTGGTAACACTTGCCAACGTGTGCTCTTGTCTCTTCTCTGTACTGCCCTTGTTGATGCTGGTCCTTCTTTTAGAATAAAGGTCTAAAAAATATACAAATAAAAGAAAGAAAGAAACAGAAAATCAAGAAGAAAGACCCAGCAAAAGTTTAAGTTCATGCTTTGATGCTCTCTGAAAGAAGGTCTTGTGGGGTATGCCGAGGTTTGTTTGTTTGTATGTTTATTGAACATATAAAACATACAATACGATAATAAATTGACAAAAGTGAAGGCAAGTAAAAATTGTAAAAAGGAAAAGAAAATACAGTCATCATCACAATTTTATGTTCAAAGGAGTAGGAAGAAGTAAAAAACGGATCTAGTCCTACCCCTTGTTATGTAGTAACATGAATTGATCCTTTTTCAATACAAAAAAGAAAGGAAAAATCAACATATCATCAAATGCTTTTACCCTTATGTGTACTATACTTTTCTATTTATACAACTTTCGCTTTGTATATACATACTCACTCTTGCACATTTATATATCAATTTTCTCATATAATACTACATCTCATTAAAACATTCAATAAGTTGATCGATGTAATTCTGATGTATTACTATATTGTATAAATATATCAAATTTATCAGCTTACCTCTGATTTGTGTAGTTTTTTTGTACTAATCTTTTGAATTTGTTTTAGAACTCGACAAGCGATTTACTCATTTTTAGGTCCGTTTTGAAATTATTCCACAGATTGACACCTATTACTGATACACTCCTTTGCTTGATGTTTGTTCTTGTTTTGGATTTTTGGTATTGGTTAGTACCCCTTAAATTATAACAACTTTCTCTAATTTCAGAAAGCTTCTGAATGTTTTGGCAAAGGAGGTTATTATGTACTTTGTACATTAATTGGGCAATTTTGAAGTCAACCAGGTCATAGAATTTCATTGTGTTCAATTTGATGAATCGTGGATTTGTGGGGTCTGTATATTTAGATCTATTGATTATTCTTTTTTTTGTAGTTTTAAAACATGGGGTGTGTTTGTTTTACAAGCGTTTCCCCATATTTCCACACAGTAGGTCATATATGGAAGTAATAATGAGTAGTATAATTCAGATTCAGAAAACTTTATTTATCCCCATGGGGCAAGTAGAGTTGTGCGAGAGCGGCTTATTATAGAGACAGTCAGAGCAAAGGAAAGACATAGGATGAGAGTGGGGCTGTAAGCTTAGCACTTGAGGTCTTGAGGTAGTGGTTCCAGCAACAAAATAGTATTGCACATCGAGCAGTATTGCACAGTGAAAACAATATTGCACGTCAAAGTATTGCACCGTAAACCCGTATAGCACAATGGGGTGTGCGAGTCTGTATGGGGTGGGGGCTTTTGAATAAGAGGATAATGTGTACAAAGATCTCTTATTTAACACATCCTTAGTTTTGTGGAGCATCCCTATAGTTATGGATATTTCTAACGTTGTCTATGTGTGGCTTCCAGGATAGTTTAGTATCTATTACTAATCCAATAAATTTATTTTCATAAACTCATTCTATTTCAATTGAGTTTACCTTTATTTTAACTTGGTGTTTGATTGGTCTCGTGCCAAAAACAACTAACTTAGATTTTTTCAAATTTAGTGATAATTTATTCCTGTCGAACCAGTTTTTTAATTTGTTTAATTCATTTTTCACAGTTTCCAGGAGCTGTTTCATATTTTCTCCAGAGCAGTAGAAAGTTGTATCATTAGCAAATAGGACACATTTGAATTGTTTTGAGACACCACAGATATCATTTATATATAAGATGAATAGTTTTGGTCCAAGCACAGACCCCTGAGCAACTCCATGGGTAATCTTCAGTAGGTTAGATACTTTTTATTGTTGAACTGCACATACTGATATCGGTTTTCTAAATAACTTTCAATCCATTTATATGCTCTGCCTCTAATACCATATCACTCAAATTTATTTAATAATATACTATGACATATTGTATCAAGATTTTTTTAGATCTAGAAAAATCCCAACAGTAAATTCTTTGTTGTCTATATTAGTGACTATTGCTTCCACAAGCTCCATTACTGCCATTGAGGTAATCCGTTTTTCACTCACTCTCTCTCTCTCTCTCTCTCTCTCTCTCTCTCTCTCTCTCGCTCTCTCTCAAGGTTACTTGCTTTGTTAGCTGATTTGAAGCATTTTGAGTTCAATGTTATAATGTTATTTTATTTTATTGATTATCATGTTTTCCACTGTGTGTAGTGAGGTCGGCATCCTCCTCAACTCCTCCTCATTGCAGCTGCAGAAAAATTAAAAGCGCTCACACGCATTAGCCGGCTGATGGACGGAGAAAATCACGGATGTGTCGATTTGCTTTCATGGCATTTCCGTCCACTGCATCTTACTCTTGTCTCCTTCCTCCACTCAGGCTTGCTTGTTTTTAATCCGACCTTGACAATACAAATGTTTGAATGTCATTCAAATATCCAGGTCAGATCGGAGTCTTTGAAATGCAGGATCGGGGGGGAACTGCCAATCAGTCATTCAAATCTCATCTTATCCCTTCTCTGTGTTTTTCTGAGCAGATTCACAGACACTGGTCGCATCAGGCTAGACAGAAACACTAGCTGCCATCTCTCTGCAGCACGATGCTTCACTATCTTCCTGAAGGACAACATCTCCGTATCTAATTGCACCTTTTATTTTTCCCTGCATCTCTGTAGTCATCACCCCCCCTCCCCCTGACCTATCCACGAGAGAGCAACCTACTGGACTGCAAAAATGCTGCTTAATGGACATACTGCCGACGCTTTCTGACACTCGAGACACATACCGGTACTTGTAAGAGAAAACAAACGGAAACTGAAATCTTCAAAATGCGGATAAACAATGTCTTGGGATAAAACTAATTAAGGAATAGAGGATGGTATAAGTGTTTGGATTAGTGCTTATGTAAATGAGAGCGTAGAGGGGCTGTGGAGAGTGGAGGGAGAGAAGTCGAGTCGAGCAGTCTTGTTTCACTGAGATGAGCCAAGTCTCAGCCTCTTTCAAGCATTTGAGTCACCATGTTGAGCTACAAGTTTCTTGTTTGTGACTCTCTGGAGTCTCGATCTGATAGTAAGCAGGTTTATGATGATTCACAAAGAAGCATTGAGATTCACTTAGTGCCAAATGTATTGCTCCAAATTAGACAAGGCGTGCGGATTCTCCTTTGCTTGGAGGTTCGGCATTCGGTAATTCATAGATAACACTATTTTTTTTCCTTTCTTACATCTAAGATTGATGAGGAGGGAAAAAATGATTTTATTCTCTGATGATTTTGGCATCATTTTGAGATGTGAGTGTATGGGACAAGGCTGATGTTTAGTCCTTTCATGCACGCTGTAACCCGACATCATGATAAGCTGTCCACTGTAGTAACCGCTGTCCCTGAATGGGTTCAAACTAATTTTATCGCTCAACTTGATTAGGTGCTGCGGTGTTTTGTGACTAGTCTCCATCATAATTGGCAAAAATATCAGAGTAGTTGTTTGGTTTTTTTTCTTCTCCTCAAAGAGTGGAATTACCAAAGTCAAACCGCAACTTTGAATTTGCCTTTTATGACTGGAACAATGAAGTGACAGAGAGCAGACCAAACGGCCACACAGGGCCACGATCAAAAGAAACACTGTCACTGCCAAAGCAGGGTGGAAAAAAAACAATGCAGATGAAGACAGTCACGAGGCTCCTAGATGAACAAAGACAAGTTTTTGATCTTCAGAAAACAGCGGAACCCAGTATAATGCAAACAAAACGGGTGAAGGAGCGGTACTGATTTCCTGGTGACATTGGCTCATATACCCCACTTGGGTCACCCAGTGGTCACTGATAATGTTGATATGCGTTCTTGAACTGCGCATGCGCATTCTTGAGCTAATGCTGTCTTGGCAATGATGCCGTTGAGTGGCAGTGTCACCTGAACTGCCTTATTTGTCACGGACACTTCTCTGGACCGTTGTTGACATAGTGATGAGACAAAAGTCTGTGAAGATCGCAAAAGCTAAGGTTAAATGAAGTGTCGAAAGCAGTGACCATTTCTGAGCAGCGATGGTAGCAGGTTCAAGGGTGCTGGGTTTGATTTGATCAAGTCAACCACACGGTACGATGCTGGTGGTGCAACTGCAGAATTTTGAGCTCTTGAGCAGAATCACAGAAGCAAGTGAGTGGTCGTTGCAATGTTGCTTGTAGTGAGGGCCAAGCGAGTTTGTTCCAATCAATCCAATGAACAACCAGATCATCATGATATGACCACCTTCCACATGGCCAAGGAGTCTCCTGATGTTTGTTGGCTGGTCTGGTCACTGCCATGTTAAAGTTTGGTGGATTGCATTTTCGCTTAGCTTTCTCTGCCTTTGGGTGCTTGAGATTTAATTATCCTTATCACCACTCAAAGCTGCAATTCAACCCCTTCTACCTTCCACTACTTCTGAGCTTGGTCATAGTAATTTCTTTAGATAATTAAACTGCACCAAGACCTTTCTTGTTCATCCTGACTCCAAATGAACATGGTAGCAGATTTGTTGGCCCGGCTATCAAATTTGGGTAAATGTCGGTAAAAACTGAATACAGTGCCAATTCACAACAGAACTTGGAACAGGACACTATTGGGGTACAAGGCATGAGAGAGAGAGAGTGAGAAAGTACCGTATCGGCCCGAATATAAGACTGTGTTTTTTGCAATGAAATAAGACTGTCAAGGTGGGGGTCGTCTTATATTCAGAGTCTAAACATTATACCTATTCACGATGCTCGATGCCACCAGATATCATTGAAGCGAATGCTGAACTTGACTCCCGAGGCCAAAGTGAACCCCTGTCACGAAGAATCAAAATTAAAATAGCAGTAGCATGAAGAAGAAAAATAAAAAATTGTGGTAAGAAAGAAAAGAAAAGAAAATAATCGAAGAGATAACAGAAAATGGAGAAACGTAATGACAATCTGGATCAAAGATCGTCAGCTGAGGAGAAGTTCTGAAACCAGAAGCCATTCATTTACGAATGTGATTGCACTTTAGTTTACATATTTAAATGTTCAGATATTAAGATTTGAATGAGGCAAAATAACATGCTTTTTCTCTTAAATATATTGTTATAATCATTTGTTTCAGATGTACTGTAATTATTTTCTGTATAAAAATTAATTTGGTGGTCTTTTTTCAAACTTGAGTCTTGAAAGTGGGGGTCGTCTTATAATCAGGGCCATCTTATATTTGGCCCAATACGGTAAAATCCAACGGTAAAAGCCTACTCCAGCTATCTTCGGGCAGTAGGCGGGGGACACCCTGAACCGGTTGCCAGCCAATCGCAGGGCACACAGAGACGAACAACCTTCCACACTCACCCCTAGGGACAATTTAGAGTGTTCAATCAGCCTGTCATGCATGTTTTTGGAATGTGGGAGGAAACCGGAGTACCCGGAGAAAACCCACGCAAGCCTGGGGAAAACATGCAAATGGAATGTGGGAGGAAACCGGAGCACCCGGAGAAAACCCACGCAAGCCCGGGGAGAACATGCAAACTCCACACAGGGAGGCCGGAGCTGGAATTGAACCAGGTAGCTCTGCACTGTGAGGTTGACGCGCTAACCACTGGACCGCCGCCCAAAGTTAAATCCTCTTGAAAAATTGCACACCATGCAACTACCACACACAGACAGCATCCAGGAAAGGGGGTTAGCCTGAAGTGATAAGCATATCTGTCTATAGTCAGAACTGCTATTCAGCATCTCATTGGCTCTGCGGGCGCACTTCAAGGATTTCTACCATCGCTGAAGGTGACAGGACGATATCTTTTTTTCCCCCCGCTTTTGACATACACATTGATATTTGTATCATCCACCTGCTAACTTAATTTGGACTCTGGGAATGTTTTTCTCTTAAAAAAAGAAAGAAAAGATGTAACCCTTTCGGGGACAGAGGTTACTACAGTGGACAGCTTATCATGTTATTGGGTTACAGGGTGCATAAAAGGGTTTTTAAAAAAAAGGATTTGTTGCAGTATGTCACCATAATGCCAACCAGAATGATCTTGAGATGAATGCAGCCATAACTAAACAACCTCCTTATCTTTGTGCATATTCTAGGCATGTGCAACTAAAATGTTATCCTGGCCAAGTTCCCCACCAGACCTTTTACCATCCAAAAGCCATTAGCGCATTTCCTGCTCTTTTCATCTCTCTTTCTCTGTCAAGCTGACCTCAGCTCTAAAACAGCCTTTCTTTTCAAGCTTACATTTCTTCTCCAACAATAAGTGCATGTTAATTCACATTTGCATCCCAGACAATAGCAGTGAGCCCTTTCAAAAAGCAATATAATAGATAGAAGCGTAAAGATTTGTTTCCGGGGTTGATTTATGCGCAGCTCAAAACAAACAAAAGGTGTGGGATTGCTTATGCAAACATCACCGAGAATATATGAGTTGCTGAAATAAAAAAAATAAAACATTGCAAATTGTATTCTTTAAGAGGTTCTGTGTAGCGCACCATTAACGCTTTGTGAAAGGCTGCGCATATTGTGATAACAACCCTGAAGCAAGTAATTAAAACCTGGTGCATGTCTAATATGCAATTTTATCTAATGGGCAGCCGTGCATCACATCGAGTCACAGTCAACACATGAAATGCACCAAACAGGCTAAATACAATTCCATTATCACAGTTCCAAATTAACCGTTTGAATCAGAGATGGTTTTACTGCTGATTGTTCAAGCAAATCCTAAAAACCAAATTTACTTATGGGTGTAAGAAAATGATGCACAGCAAGTTGCACGCATATACTTATTATGGCACTACAAGGAAACGCAAACAACAGCAAACGTTTATGGCACGCAACATAGAATTTTTTGTGGTCTATGTCAACCTGGTGTCACCAACAATGTAAAAGTTACAGCCTTTGAGAGCCATAAAGTCACGTCTGCCATCTAGTGGGGAACTGTGTTTTTACAATATAAACCTGAACGTGTAGAGGCAGGTTTTTTGTAATGTTCAAAAATCAATTGAGGAGCAAGTACGAGTGCGGGTATGAGCCTGGCGGTGGGCATCTTGCATTGTAACTGTTGAAATGGTGCGTCCTACAAAAACTTTGGTTGAATTACTTTAAGCGGCTGTCTATTGTTGTGATTTATCTGAGGAACAGATTATATTTTATGACCAAATTATACAAAAATTGATGTCATTTCAAAGGGTTCTCACACTTTTCCTTGCAATTGTATACAAGTCGTGCAGCCCGGTAGTCCAGTGGTTAGCTCGTCGGCTTCACAGTGCAGAGGTATCAGGTTCGATTACAGCTGCGGCCGCCCTGTGTGGAGTTTGCATGTTCTCCCGGGCTTGCGTGGGTTTTCTCCGGGTGCTCCGGTTTCCTCCCACATTCCAAAAACATGTATGGCAGGCTGATTGGATACTCTAAATTGTCCCAAGGTGTGAGTGTGGATGGTTGTTCGTCTCCGTGTGCCCTGCGATTGGCTGGCAACTGATTCAGGGTGTCCCCCGCCTACTGCCCGAAGACTGCTGGGATAGGCTACAGCACCCCCCACGACCCTAGTGAGGATCAAGCGGTTCGGAAAATGGATGGATTTATACAAGTCTTGTACACAATAGACGTATGGCTCAATCGATTGAAAGATTCTTTTCGCCAAGTAACACGTGTACAACAAAAGATTAACTTCACTATCGAAAACGGAATAAGGACTAAAGCTGATAAAACAAACAGTAGTAGAGGGCAATCGTATCAAAGGCATAAAAGGCAATCCAGGGAGTATGTGTCCAAGGGCAATAAATTAACCGCAAGAAGATAAGATCTTTTTAATCAAACATGAAAGATTTTCTAACCTGTAGGAAAACAGTGAGTTTTTTTAAATATTATTTTGTGACGATAATACTGAAATAGCCACGTACTGTACACATGAGAAGGATTTCCCTGCATTGGGGTTTGACTGTGTTTCCTGCTCCGTACACTTTCCTGTTTGTTTTGTTTGTCCTCATGTACCCCATGCGAGTCTCTGGTTGAGCCAGCCTGGCCTACTTTCTGGTGCCTGCTTCTACACCTGCAGCTCATCTCTGGCAATCATGTGCACACGCTGGCAAGCTTAAAAGACCGGCTCACTTCTTTGCGCTTTTTGTGAGCTTTTTGTTGACCCTCTTATGTCTCCTAAAAATGCTGCTGTTTTCACATCCAATTGCCCCCCTGACCTGTCAAGTCTTTCCAAAAAAGTTGTGATTTGTCTATTTCATCCTTTTTCGCTCTGGTGCTGGTACCGATTTAAAAGAAAAAAACAAATTGTATACATTGTTGCAGATTTTTTAAATCTGACATGACACAAAAAAATAATTGTGTGTTAGCTGATATCAAGCATTTTGGGTTAAATGTTATGATGTAGTATGTACAGTACTTGGAGACTGTGGTGTACCAGAGATGATCAGCATAGCACACCACAAGATTGTCCATTCCCAAATCAAATGTCTGTTCTAGTAGTCCAGTGATATTTAATTTGAGGCACACAGATATTAGTGACTGACTTGATGTCTGGCAAATTCTAATCTCCTTGGAGTTGTGACTCACTCATTCACCATCTCCTGGGTCCTCAGAGCCTCACAGCCAGGCAAGGAGTATACAGTGGGAGCACTACTTACGCGCGTCTCTTCATACGAAATTTTAGTTAGAAAGTTACAAAATGCCTCAACAGGAAAATATTGCCTCTTGTTATGAAAGACATTTTAAGATACGAAAGGTAAAAATACAGTATGGTCTGCTACTCGCAGCTCCGAGTTTCCTGAACGCAACATAGTTATAGCTGCTCTGTCATTGGCTCTCACCAAGCATCATCCTGGCATCCCATTGGCTAAGAGGTACTTCTACCGTATGTGTCTATGCATGTAGATTGAATTGAATGAATTGATATGTGTCTATGCAGCATCCTCGTCATTCGCCCTTCGGGCCATGAGGCGTTCCGATAGTGTTACGTACATGTGAATCACCCAGAAAAAGTGTTCACCAGTCCGGCGATCACTCACTATGCTGATGTTTGCCTTGGACATTTTCAAAGGATTAAAAGCCGACAAAAGCAAACGTCCTTGGATCAGTTCTTTTCAAAACGGCAAGCAAAAAAACAAATCCGAGAGAGAACATGAACTAAAAAGGGCAAAAAATGCTGAGGAAGTGAATTGACCATCATTTTTACACTTTACTCTATCCTTTGTTTTTTTTACATTGTGCACAACTCTCATTTATTGTGCAATAATGTAATTGTAATATATATATTTTTTTACATATTTTGATGCATTTTTATGCCTTAGAAAACATTTATGTCTGAATTGGGGCGGGGGGGGGGGGCTTGGAACAAATTAGGGCATTTACATGGAAAACATGTCTCAACTTACAAAATTTTCTAATTAAGAAATTTCTTCCAGAACCAACTAATTTCATAAGTAGAGGCACTACTGTACTGTATTTTAAACGATGAGTGGGAATGACATATATTAGTGGACAATATGTCTAGCAAGACACAACCAAATGTCTTCAACAAACCATTAAATAACACGAAAGCCGCAATTTACACAATCAAATTTGCATTTGTATTGTTTTAAATATGAAGTATAGAGCTTGTTAAATCAATACTCATGCAACAGAATAATCTAATATCACAAATTTAGATCAATAACCTCAAGAGATAAAATAACTCCACGGTCTCTCTGCGTTTCATGCTTCCTCGATTTTGCTCTGTCTGCAGTTTTTTCAAGAGTTGCTCACTTGGAACTTTCTTGTCTATTCTTGTTTGCGTCCAGATTGTGCCCTAGTAAATGTGAACATCCGTTTCAGGACAGTATGTTCTTTATGCGGAAAGTCCCTAACTCACTGCTTCTGGTTGATATAATTTCCGAGTGTAAAGATTCTATGTTGGATGGCTCATTAAGGAATGATGGCATCTGACCCAGCGGTGGCCGGTAGACTTTTCGCCAAGTGGGTGGTGTCGGAGTGGAGGCACAATTAAAAAATAATCATAAAAAAATTAAAGTGAATAAAACTGAACCTGTATCCTTCAAGCCTTCCGATACACCTCGTTTTGGTTCCTGTGACTGTTTTTGGTTCCTACCTCCTTGACCTGTGCCTCTTCCTGAAAATAAACCAGAATTGAGTTCAGTGTGTCTGAAAGAATGCTATGGCCACGAGATATACCGCTTATCCCGTGACATCAAATGTGTCGGCTGTTCAAACTTCAGATGTCTGCGACTCTGTTGAGGCACGATTGTTGTAAGATTACAATTGGTTTGAATTAAAAGGTTTGGCTTCACTTATGAAATGCCTTGATTTGAAGGTTATAGAACATAAAACACTGCAGAAGGCACAATATACTGTCTAAATTTGAGTCAATTGGCTTTACTTTGCATGTCCTTCAATTTCCCTATATAATGTTTGCACCATTGGTAGAGAAGAGTAAACTAGTTGCATTTGATTGATACATTGAATGAATAAATCAAACATACTTTACTTTGATAAACAGTATAGCTGGAGATTCACCAAGTTGCCTGAATCAAATTGACTTGCAAGAGGACTTAATTTTGTTTGTCCACTAAATGCCAAGACATGCTGTTGTTGTAACCTCAAGAAGCAATTAAACTCTCATCAGGCTTTCCACGCTGTGTTTGTGTGTGTGTGTGTGAGGGGGGGGGGGGAATTTAATTGCTTTTATGACACAGCTATACATGGGTATGAGGGTATAAACAAAGGCAAAACATTTTCTTAATCACAGCCAATTGTTGTTCACCAATATCTTCTGGTTAGCTCTGATGTGATAGATCCTGTTTATTCATTCATTCATTCATCTTCCGAGCCGCTTGATCCTCAAGGGGTGCTGGAGCCTATCCCAGCTGTCTTCGGGCAGTAGGCGGGGGACACCCTGAATCGGTTGCCAGCCGCAGGGCACACAGAAACGAACAACCATTCGCACTCACACTCACAACTAGGGACAATTTGGAGTGTTCAATAAGCCTGCCACGCATGTTTTTGGAATGTGGGAGGAAACCGGAGCACACGGAGAAAACCCACGCAGGCTCTCATGATAAACCACATCAAACCTGAAATTTCTCTAGTCACACGTAACACTGTTGAGTGGCAGAAATAATTGGATTAGCAAATGTGTGATTTGATAATATTTTGATCGCATTGATACATGATATTATGGTGCATATTTTCTGCTTCAGTGACTGCCTTGTTCCTTGTTATTGCTTTTTTGTGGTCTGAAACAGTTCCTTTTTTTAATTGACTGATTTCATTTGTTAAATTTCTTGCACTACTTTTCCAAATTATTGACCAGTTACACCACAAGCCGCAAAGGCTTCACAGCCATGAAGATTGTACATGATTAATGCAGCTTGTGACAACCTCTCCGAACCCTCAAGTAGCAGGATGACCTATTACAAAGATGCGTACGCACTTACTCACACATGAAGTGTTCCATCCACAAACACACTGCTGATAGAGACATAGCTGTGGCTCAGCTTTGATACAATGCCTCAACATCAGATAAAATATCCATGGCCTGCTATTTTCTGCATAATGCCATCATTTTAGTGAAACATTAACTGGAGCTCAATCAAAATTAAAGTTTTCCTCACCACTGAAAAAACAAAGGTCCTGTCACAATTTGTATGACTGTGCCAGAGTTGGGACCCATACTGGTGTGATGTTGCTGCGGTCAGTAACATTAAATGAAAACATGTGAAAAGAGTATTATAGCTGTTTCAAAATTGATACTGGACATTCGTGAAATGTAAGGATGGGTAGCCACATCTCCTCCACTTTGATCCGAACCACTGGGACACCACAAAAGTGTGTACTCAGCCCCCTCTATTTCCTCTTGACTCATGACAGCTGCCTGCATTCAATCAGCAAGACTTTTTACCAAATTTTTGCTGATGACAAAACCATTGTTGATCGATAAAAATAACAATGAGTCAGCCTAAAGAGTGGTGGTACGAGATGCTGTGAGACCACCCTGATCCTGAAAAAAGCAAAAATGAAGGAGATGATGAACTTGGATGTGATTGCACACATTAGCCATCTACATCAGTTGAAAGAAGGTTGAAAAATTGAAGTCTCCTAGGGTATAGAGCTACAGACATACACTTGTGGTTGACAACCATTTGTCACCAGGTGGGGATGCCGCAAAACAGACTGTCCAATACTCAATAATCCACAGCAGGCGTACCTCTCTCCAGCCTGCTCGGATCAGAGGCTAATCGTCTTCTAAGACAACCGGACTAGTCCAGTTGTGATCAATTGAATGCCCTCGGAATGAAATAATACAGATGAATGAAAATATTCACAGGCATACCTCCCTCAATACTATTTATCAACTTCTTTCACTCGACCTTCAAGGGCTTCCTGAAGTGTGATTCAGCTACGGCACAAGTGAGAGAGAACAGTTCACATAAAATAACAAAACAAACCAACAAAATACGGTAATATAACACAACACATAAGACATGGATGGATGATTCTGAATTCATATTCTGTAATCACATGCTGGAGCAGAAAGCAGTTTGACAGCATTGTGGAGCCTCGTGAAAAACGAGGGCTCACGTTGGCACGCTTGATGATTCATTTAGGTTAGTATATACTCAGAGGGCGATCCTGGCCTCAGACATGTTTGCTTTAAGGTAAATTGGAACCATTTCACATTTCAATGCCTTCTGGGGTCATCCAATGAGAATTTCAGAAAGTTAACAGAATCAAATTCAAACGCACATGAGAATTATTCCATCCATCCATTTCCGATCCGCTATATCTTCACAAGGATCACGGGACGTGCTGCAGCCTATCCCAACTGTCTTCGGGCAGTAGGCGGGGGACACCCTGAACCATCCACACGCATAAACACACACACGCACACACATGTAGGGACAATTTTGAGTCCCTACATTTTTGAGTAATGAATTTTGTTCACTAAGCTTGCGAAGACAGATGGGATAGGCTTCAGCACACCCGACGACCTTTGTAAGGACAAGGGAATCAGAAAATGAAAGGATGGATGTGCACATTGATGAAACTGGTTCTCTGCATTTAACACCTGAACACTTGTTAACGACTGAGAGTTTATGGATCTGCGTACTTAAGCTCAAAGGTGCACAGCACAGCTGTTGGTGTTAATCAGGATCTCAAGGGTTGTTTGCCACTTGGCGATGTCTTGCTATTTTTTAATTCTTTTTAAAAGAAGAAGCAAAGAGATATTTGGCTATTTTTACAAGTGCTGGTAAAAGGAGCAGTTTCATATTTTAACAGCCAAGACGGGATGAATCACAAATGTCAAAGTCATACTTGTTTTTTTAAGGCGCAATTTATCCACCATACAATGTTCAAAGAATCCCCAATAATAATGGAAGTAGGGGCTTTGCCCGGCTCTCAGACTAACTCTTTAAACATATTCTTCAGACTAAATGCTTAAGGATATGTTTTGAAGAACAAGGTTTTCTCTGCCTCAAAATGCTTTCCACCTCTCTCACATTGTGCAGAGTTGTACAGATAGCCTCCAGTGTTTTTGTGTCATTCTGAATGACTTATACTTGAAGTGTCAGGTGAAGCGGAGTCAAAGTCAAATCAATAAGATTTAGACAGAGACAAATAACTGGATTTATAGCAGTGTATTTCGAGCAAGATTCACAAAGTAATCATTGCCATGATGGTGATGTGTTTTTTTTGCTGGAGGCTCAGCCTGCGTTTATTCTGATTCCAGTCAGCATCATGAAGTTATCGTCATTAACCCTCATGCCCTGCAGGTTCACATTGTCATCACATCACTTACAATTTACATTTCTCGTTCATGAGCGTATTCGCTGTGAATCGGATTGCTCCATGGGTCAAACATTTAAACAAAAGCTCCATTCGGCAAATCTAAAGCACTTCTACCCTTTGACGCCAAAATGGACAACATACAAAAAGGGGGGTTTGATTTTGTATGTCGGACCCTCTCGAAAATGAGATGGCTTAACCCAAGGTTTGGAACCCAATAAAATAACTAAAATATAATGAAATGATAATCTGCTCAATGGTTCACTCTGACACATACGAGTTTGTAAAAAAAAAAAAAATCCAATATATTGGGAAGAGTGGCGAGTAGACTTTTGCAATGAGGATTCAGACTGTGTGTGGGTGACCATCTGCTTTCAACCATTTGGTTGGTTTAGCGAATGATAGAGGGAACAGAAGGAGAGACAACAGGGCCTGTGTCTCAGCTTTTTGTGTGTTGGCATCACACTCAAAATGAGTTGACATAATCAAATTACGCTGTCGTTATTCATCAAGAATAGTCAGTCACAAACTGAAAAACGTGCAGACAAAATGACACATGGAAAATACAACGGAATCTCAAACGGCCACAAAACTATGCAATTTAAAAATTCGACCAAAATTTTCGAAAGAATATGCCCTCAAAATTGCATCTAATGGAGTCCAAGCCACCATGCTTGCAGCTGGCAACCATTTCAGGGTGTAGACCACCTCTCGCTTAAATTTTAGCTGGGATTGGCTGCAGCTTCCAAAGCTCGGGACTTGAATCAATGCAACTTGGACTTGAGTCACTGCTTTGATGACTTACTGACTTGGCACACACTAAAAGACTTGAGACTCCAATTTGAATATGTGAGTTAAAGACTCGACCACTGTGAGCCATCACATTACCGTGGTGAAGGGGTATGTGTGTCCCAATGATCCTCGGAGCTAAGTTGTCTGGGGCTTTTTGGCCCTGGTAGAGTCACCCATGGCAAACAGGTCCTAGGTGAGGAACCAGACAAAGCAGATCCCTTATGGTGAACAAAACAAATGGACTTCAGTTTCCCTTGGAGGGACGCGGGCCTCCCTCTGGAGCCAGGCCTGGAGGTGGGGCTCGATGGCGAGCGCCTGGTGGCCGGGCCTACACCCAAGGGACCCGGCCCGGGCTCAGCCCGAAGAGGCAACGTGTGTCCCCCTTCTCATGGGCTCACCACCGATGGGAGGGGCCAAAGGGGTCGGGTGCAGTGTGAGCTGGGCGGCCGCCAAAGGCGGGGACCCTGGCGTTCCGATCCTCGGCTGCAAAAGATAGCTCTAGGGACGTGGAATGTCACCTCTCTTGTAGGTAAGGAGCCCGAGCTGGTGTGCGAGGTAGAGAATTTCCGACTGGATATAGTCGGACCTGCCTCCACTCATAGCCTGGTTCTGGTACGAGTTCTCTCGAGAGGGGTTGGACTCTCTTCCACTCTGGAGTTGCTCACGGTGAGAGGCGCAGAGCAGGTGTGGGCATACTCATTGCCCCCCGGCTCAGTGCCTGTACATTGGGGTTCACACCGGTAGACGAGAGGGTTGCCTCCCTCCGCCTTCGGGTGGGCGGACGGGTCCTGACCGTTGTTTGTGCATATGCACCAAACAGCAGCTCAGCATACCCACCCTTTTTGGAGTCCTTGGAGGGTGTGCTGGAGAGTATTCCGGTTGGGGACTCCCTTGTTCTGCTGGGGGACTTCAATGCTCACGTGGGCAATGACAGTGAGACCTGGAAGGGCGTGATTGGGATACCGGAGACAAATTCCTTGTGTGTTCTACATACTTGGCCAATAAAGATGATTCTGATTCTGATACTGTTGGCTCCTTCAAGCAGGGCTCTCCAACTCTCACTGGAGTGTTTCCCAGCCGAGTGTAAAGTGGTTGGATGAAGATCAGCACCTCCAAATCTGAAACCATGGTCCTCAGTCGGATAAAGGGTGGAGTGCCCTCTCCGGGTCGCGGAGGAGATCTTGCCTCAAGTGGAGGAGTTTAAATATCTTGGGGTCTTGTTCACGAGTGAGTGCAGAAGGGAGCGAGAGATCGAAAGGCGGATCGGTGCTCGGAGTAGAGACGCTTCTCCTCCACATCGAGAGGAGCCAGAAGAGGTGGCTCGGGCATTTGATTCGGATGCCTCCTGGACGCCTCCCTGGTGAGGTGTTTCAGACATGTCCCGCTGGCAGGAGACCCCGCGGACGACCCAGGACACGCTGGAGAGACTATGTCACCCAGCTGGCCTGGAAACGCCTCGGGATCCGCCAGGAAGAGCTCGGAGAAGTGGCTGGGGAGAGGGAAGTCTGGGCTTCCCTCCTAAAGCTGCTGCCCCCGTGACCCGACCCCGGATAAGCGGTGGAAAATGGATGGATGGATGGAGTTAAAGACTCAGGACTTGGGACTTGTCTTTGCCTGCTCGCCAGCAACCCTAATGAGGTTAAGATATTAAATTGATAGATAGTTTATATCTGATGCTTGTCTTTGTCCTAACATTGACTTGACTGTTCTTCATATATATGAACCCCCACCAACCACCGCTATATCCGGGGTTTATAATTCTCTATTTTCACGAGCCCTGTAGCAATACACAATAAAGCTGACCAAAGCAATCCGTCTCAGGATCACTTGGGGAAACAAGACGAAATGGAGGAAAACACAGCGGATTGATACTAAATGTGGTGCAACACATCAAGGAGAGACAGGAAATCAATGTGTCACTATAGACACAAGGTCATCAGGTAAAATTATATGGGACGAGACAAGTTGTGCTGCAAAGGAAAACACACAAACTCTTGGACAAAAGGTGACATGAAAATGCTGAATAGTACAGTCTCAACCCGCATTACAAAGTTGTTGTTTCAGCAATTGAAGCATTAGCTCAATTAGATTTATGGTCATCTAATGTCTATATCAGGCGTAGACTAGTTACCGCATTGGCCTCACAGAGTAGAGGTGTGGGTTCGATTTCGGTGCCGGCCTTCCTGTGTGGAGTTTGCATGTTCTCCCCGTGCCTAGGTGGGTTTTCTCCGGGTACTCCGGTTTCCTCCCAGATTCCAAAAACATGCGTGGCAGATTGATTGAACACTCAAAAATGTCCTTAGGTGTGCGTGTGAGGGCGGATGGTTGGGATAGGCTCTCTCGACCTCATTGGGGTTGCAAAAAACTCGACTTGATGGAAGGACGCATATCGAAAAAAGATATCCAACAACAAATCACACGTGGATTTATCAAGCTTCATTTTTCGGATGTTGGAGAAAAATGGTGTGCCGGGAGAAAACCCACGCGTAAAAGAACACCACACAAATACCACACAGAGATATTCCAACAAAGAGTTTAAACAGGTTCTCCCAGCTGTGGGCAGATACCGTATGCCATACTCCAAACAACAAAATGTGTTTTTGTGCGGAGCCCAAATGGCACTTTATTCGTCACTCTGATAATTTGAGATCCCGTGTCACTCATTTGAAATGATTTCCTGACATTTAATTACTCAACTCTTGCCAGAGGTGATTGCTCTAAGACTGCAAGGGAAGCTCAGCTTCCATATAAAATGTCAAAAGTAAGTGATCAAATATATGTGTGTACGTACAATTGTGTGGCCATGTCATTGACTAAATATACGTTACAACGCGCTCAACTTTTGTTCCGAATCGGCTTCTTATTACTGGTTACAATGCAACTCTCTTCTCATTCCTTCCCACAGCTTCACTGTGCTTTTAAACTGTGTGGAGGTTGGGCGTCTTGAGAGTTCAGTGTAGGTTGTCCCAATGCATTGAAACGAGACGAGTCATTGGATAATTGCTGGTTTTGTCCCGCCCATCGGACGCTCAGTGTCTCTGGGAGTCTACAGTGGGCGTTTATCAGCTGGCCCGGACGCTCAGCTTTTCTGCATGATCATTGGATGATGAGGCCGAATCTCTTTTTGATTGACAGCGAAATGAGCCAAACACCGATCTTTTGGTGAATGCATCATTTTCATTTTTTGAAAAGGAACGGAGAATAGAATTCATGTATAAATAAACGGACAAATTTTATGATGAAGACCGAAATTGAGCTTCCCCTCCTTGAGAGACCAGCATCCGCCACTGGCTCTCGCTACACCTATTATTAATAATAGGAGACAAAACGTTGCTCAAGTAAGAATACTGCTACTTTAAAATGATTAATGAAGATGGCTACCATATTTCAGATAATTTTATTTTGAAAACTGCTTCTGCGTCAGCCAGTGGAGACCATTTCATTCTTCAACTAGAGTCAAATGTCATTAGAATTGATATCGGATTAGTGAAATGGTGTCATGTCACACGAGTCTTAATGACAAAACAGAACGTGCAAGCAATAATAAATTCATGTTGATGGGGGAAAAAAAAGTAGCAGGCAGGATGTACCTCAGTATAATTAAAGTAAAAGTCATGATTCTTCTTGACAAAAAATATGCAAGTAAAAAAAGCACGCTGCATTAATAGTAGTCTGACAAGTACAATTCATCTGAAACGTTACAACAGTAAATGTAATAGTAGCTTCGGACCATACACCACTGGTAGGAAACAAGTCTATTAGACAAGACTTGTACGTGTAGAATTTAGGGATGTGAATCTCAGCACTGAGGACGATTCGATACACATCTCGATCCACTGCCAGCGATGCGATACTTAAACGATACATGGAATTTTCTGGCAATACGATGCGATACGTTTCACCGTCGTCACGATGTGATACGATTCGATACACATTAAGTTCAAATCAATGCGGTCCGATACGATACAATGCAATTTGTTGCGATATTGTGCAATTAAACATGATGCAAATAAGCAAAGAAAAAAAGCTTTTAAAAAGATGGAATTCAGTATGGTATTACAAAAAGGATACCATTTTATTCCTTATAAACAGTAGAACTTGTAAAACAACTTATTTAAGCCCTTTCACAATTGGGTTTTGTGCAAAGAAAATGTAAACAATTTGGCACCTGAGACTGACAGCTGTTGCTATAGTGTAAACACAAACAGACTATTCTCACTGAGTGTCTTATATGAAATTATATATATATATATATATATATATATATATATATATATATATATATATATATATATATATATATATATATGAATCTATAGCGCAAGATGTCCACCCATCCACTGTAAGTGCAACTCTTTGCGCACTGTTCAGCGACACAGTAATCTCACTTCTCACTTTGTTGTACACATCGGGAATATGTTTGTAAGTGAACACAGACCTGTCTGGTATTTTATACCTGGGTTCCAAAACGTGCACGAGCTGTCTGAAACCCTCGTTGTCCACCACGCTAAGGCTGGAGGTCTTTGCATATGAAATAAGCAGTGACCTTAGTTATAGCCATTGCGCGGTCACAGTGAGTTGCAAGGGGACTCCCAAAATAAGAGGCAATTTTTTTCTGATCCTGACCTGGTTTACCAAGAGTTTCTCCGGTGTCCGACGAGGAACTGGGCGTGGAAGCGGGAGGGAAATTTGTCGGTGATCTGGTGCCATCGTTTTAAGTGGGTCTGCATATTTGTGGTTCTGACGTTGTATGGCTTCTTAGTGCGACATTCCTTGCAAATTACGGAGGTTTTATCAAGCTTTCCGTCTTTCTTTTCGAAGCCGTAGTGGTGCTGCCGTTGTATGGCTTCTTAGTGCGACATTCCTTGCAAATTACGGAGGTTTTATCAAGCTTTCCGTCTTTCTTTTCGAAGCCGTAGTATTTCCAAACATAAGATTTGAATGTTGCGGCTGCATTAAATATAGTAGTTTCCTTGCTGCTGCTTGCGCTAACTTCCATAATGTTTCGCTAGTTGTGTACTCTGGACTGTATTTGACGCACGGCTACCGTCCGTATTCAACACAAAACGCAAAGCAATGATGGTGCATTCATTGCGCCTAGGAAAGGGCAGATGTGTGACGTTTAACCTGAATAAAACGTAAGGGTGTGGAAAATAATCGATATTAATCGATACATCGATGCGCACGTGCGCGATCCGAGTGCATCGGCTCATTCACTGGGTACGACGCGATTGACGGGTGAAATCGCGATTCACCACGATGCATTGATGGGTATCGGTAAAAACCGATTCAAGCGCCGTTTTATTCATGTTAAACGTCACATATCTGCCCTTTCCTAGGCGCAATGAATGCACCATCATTGCTTTGCGTTTTGTGTTGAATACGGACGGTAGCCGTGCGTCACATACAGTCCAGTACAGTGCACTCCGCTTAATAGAACACCGGTTAATAGAGTAATCCGCTTAATAGAGCAAAAGGCTCTGGAACAGATTTGCCTAATGCAATTTCCTATAAAGATACTCCGCTTAGTAGAACAGATCTCCGCTTAATAGAACAGGCCGTAAGCAATGAACATTGTAAACTAGTGGTTTTCGAAGTGTAGCTATCGCGATACTGTACCACTATCGCGAGAAAACGCGGTAGTTCTAGCCGTATACAGTAACAGGTAGCACGCGTCTTTCCACACATAGACACACGCACGTCACAATGGCTTCAACTTCATTCAAGAGACGAGAAAGAGACGAAGTGTAGCTATCGCGATACTGTACCACTATCGCAAGAAAACGCGGTAGTTCTAGCCGTATACAGTTACAGGTAGCACGCGTCACTCCACACATAGACACACGCACGTCACAATGGCTTCAACTTCATTCAAGAGACGAGGGCTATCACCTGCGGATAAGAAGGACATACTCAGACGATACGATGCATTGCCGGATTCTCAGAAGGTACGCCCGCGGTTTCCAGGACTTCCCTCTTATCCAGCGCATTGAGAGGGAAGTCAACCGCAAAATTACAGACTCCTGTTTCCAGACAAAAGTAACGAAATTTTTCTCGTGATTTGAGATGTTTGACTGAAGTTGATTAAAGTTGTTGTTTGATTAAAGATATGGACGTCCACAGTCTAAATATCTCTTCTAACTCGTCAGCAGGGGGTTTTCAGCGTGCATAACTTGGTCGTCGACGTGTCTGAAGGTGTACCTAATAAAGTGTCTCAGGTTAATAGAAACCCCGCTTAGTAGAACAGAAGCGCTTCGGCCCAATGGTGTTCTATTAAGCGGAGTGCACTGTACACAACTAGCGAAACATTATGGAAGTTAGCGCACGCAGCAGCAAGGAAACTACTATATTTAATGCAGCCGCAATATTCAAATCTTATGGTTGGAAATACTACGGCTTCGAAAAGAAAGACGGAAAGCTTGATAAAACCTCCGTAATTTGCAAGGAATGTCGCACTAAGAAGCCATACAACGTCAGAACCACAAATATGCAGACCCACTTAAAACGATGGCACCAGATCACCGACAAGTTTCCATCCCGCTCCCCCGCTTCCCCGCCCTGTTCCTCGTCGGACACCGGAGAAACTCTTGGTAAACCAGGTCAGGATCAGAAAAAAATTGCCTCTTATTTTGGGAGTCCCCTTGCAACTCACTGTGACCGTGCAATGGCTATACCTAAGGCCACTGCTTATTTCATATGGAAAGACCTCCAGCCTTAGCGTGGTGGACAACGAGGGTTTCAGACAGCACGTGCACGTTTTGGAACCCAGGTATAAAATGCCAGACAGGTCTGTGTTCACTTACAAACATATTCCCGAAGTGTACAACAAAGTGAGAAGTGAGATTACTGTGTCGCTGAACAGTGCGCAAAGAGTTGCACTTACAGTGGATGGGTGGACATCTTGCGCTATAGATTCATATACATATTATTATTATATTTCATATAAGACACTCAGTGAGAATAGTCTGTTTGTGTTTACACTATAGCAACAGCTGTGAGTCTCAGGTGCCAAATTGTTTACATTTTCTTTGCACAAAACCCAATTGTGAAAGGGCTTAAATAAGTTGTTTTACAAGTTCTACTGTTTATAAGGAATAAAGTGGTAACCTTTTTGTAATACCATACTGAATTCCATCTTTTTAAAAGCTTTTTTTCTTTGCTTATTTGCATCATGTTTAATTGCACAATATTGCAACAAATTGCATTGTATCGTATCGGATCGCATTGATTTGAACTTGATGTGTATCGAATCGTATCGCATCGTGACGACGGTGAAACGTATCGCATCGTATCACCAGAAAATTCCATGTATCGTTTAAGTATCGCATCGCTGGCAGTGGATCGTGATGTGTATCGAATCGTCCTCAGTGCTGAGATTCACATCCCTAATAAAACGGCGATTGAACCGGATTTTACCGATACCCATCAATGCATCGTGATGAATCGCGATTTCACCCGTCAATCGCGTCGTACCCAGTGAATGAGCCGATGCACTCGGATCGCGCACGTGCGCATCGATGTATCGATTAATATCGATTATTTTCCACAACCTTAGTAGAATTGCTCGTGTAAAGTACATGTATGGAGATGATCGATTGATAATCGTTCCTTTTTATGGCAATAGGATGTATAATTTCCTGCCGTGAGCTTTTTCTTCTGCGAATCGATTTGCAACTACTTATCTGGTCTGCGATTGGCTGGAACCCCAGAACAGGTTGTACCTCGCCTCTTAATCAAAGTCATCTTGGATACACCATGGCACACCTGCGTACCTCATGAGGATAGGCGTGACAGAAAATGAATGGATGGATGATTATCTGGCTATTGAACAATTGCCAAGCACGGTGGCCCGAAACACAATATGGGCGAGGGTCACTGATGTCTTCAAAAATGTATATGTGGTCGTATATGTCAGGTCCCGGATGGAGATGTTGATGAGTCACTGCTGGAATGCTCAAGGTCACGCACAAAAAAAAATCTGCAGGGAGGTATCCTGCAGGAATGCAGTACAAACGGATTTAAATCTTTTGCTCAGCAAGCAGATGACAAGATGTGAGTAGAGAATCTCTCTTGCGCTCTTTTTGTTGACCTCACCTTAGAGAGGGGCTGCAAGACTGGAGGAATAATTTTGCCTCCGCACTGAACAAAAACACACTGCGCTTAATTTAGAGTTGACAATCTGGTGGAAATGGAAATTAATTTCTCCTCTGGCCATCTCAGATGTTTATGTGATAGAATTTTTCGCTTTAAAGGGTAAAAAACAGACACAAAGGAAAGACAGAGACAATAATTACTTAGGAGGAAGAAAAACAGCAGCGCACAAAAGCCCCCCCCCCCTCCTCCTCCAGTCTATTTTTATGAGCGGGGTTGAATTTTATGACTGTTGCTAAATCAGCCATGTTCTTGGGCTACAGCAGCTTTTTCTCCAATAGACATTTCACTTAATCAGCCAGGCACCAGTGAAGAGCAGTTAAAGGAGAGGAGGGGGGGGAAAAGTATATTTTACTCTGTATTTTCTAAGCAAGGGGAGCAAACTGAGGCCTACGCAAGCTCCATAACACATTTGCAATGATTACATAAAGCCTAACCGTGACTCTTAAGAGCCAATATGAGCTGTTGAGGAATTCAAATTTTAAAGGAGATTAATTTTGCTGCAGGCACTATTACCAGAAAATCCCTCCTGTAATTCAGAGAAGCCCCTCTGATCTATTCTCCAAATGTTTTGTACATCCTTGGGCAGAGTGCGCGCATGCCATTCAGAACATTACTTGTCATTCAAGGTTATAATGATGCACCATCCCTTGCCTCTCTCAAAGGTCATCTTCACACTCACTTGACAGAAGAAAAAGACCGGAGGAAATCTGATCTCATGTGCTTAACAGAGACATTTCACTGTATTACAACATTTTACTTCATTTGCATACGCACGAAGGGCAAACTATACGTCATGTCAGGTTCTGAACCCAACGGTATAATGTTTTGGATTCTGGAAATGCAGGCTGAGACAAAGTGCGAATTACCGAGTGTCACAAGGCCAATGACATGAAACCAAAATTCAAGATCGATAACAAGGAATTATTAAAATACTTACAAAGTCCAATGACAAAACAAGAGTGACGATGAAAGACATCGAGACAGTTGAAGCACATCGGCGAAAAAGGTCAATAATCAGACATTATACGAGGCAACTTGGCACTTCTTTAAATAAATGGCAGGCTTGATTGGTAAACACGGAACAGGTGCGGCTGCTGGTGGGAGTCACCCTTCACTCCAGCTGGGGCTGAAAACAAAACAAACAGACTCAGATCCTCATTCAATGCAATATTTACCAAACTAAACAGGCCATTTGTATTTTGGCATAAAACAGGATAAAGGCCAAATTACAGAACACGTTTTGTTTGTTTGTTTGTTTGTTTTTCAAGCTCAGTGATAAAAGGCAGTGGCAAAAATGTTTTAAATCAATTTCCAGAGATGGCCAGCTTGATTTGGCAGTTTGCGACGAGACGAACAATTATAAATCAGCTTGGGATAAAATACCGTATTGGCCCGAATATAAGACGGCCCTGATTACAAGACGACCCCCTCTTTTTCAAGACTCAAGTTTGAAAAAAGACTTTTTGAACACCAAATTAATTTTTATGCAGAAAGATAATTACAGTAAATCTGAAACAAATGATTCCAACAATATATTTGAGAGAAAAAGCATGTTATTTTGCCTCATTCAAAATATCTGAACATTTAAATATGTAAACTAAAGTGCAATCACATTCGTAAATGAATGGCTTCTGGTTTTTGAAATGTAAATTACATCATAACTTATCCTCAGCTGCCGGTTAACCTGGCTGATCTTCAACCCACTTTTCTCCAGATTGTCACTATGTTTCTCCATTTTCTGTTATCTCTTCTGTTATTTTCTTCTCTTTTCTTTCTTACCGCTATTTTTTATTTGTCTTCTTCGTACTACCGATATTTTTATTTTTATTCTTTGTCACAGGGATTCGCTTTGGCCTGGGGGGGTCAAGTTCAGAATTCGCTTCAATAATATCTGGCGCCATCGAGCGTCGTGAATGGGTATAATGTCTAGACCCTGAATATAAGACGACAACCACTTTTCCAGTCTTATTTCAATGCAAAAAACACTGTCTTATATTAGGGGCCAATAGGGTCCGTCATAATGCCATTCGATCTGTATTGGTGCTTATTTAAAGTGTGTACGTGTGTGTGGTGGGGATTTGATAAGCAACACTTGCTCGGTGAAATTTTCGATGAGGTGGAGGTTTGAGAAGCAATGTGGCCATAGAGCGTATGAACTGTTGCCTCTCACAGTAAAAGTGCTTCCTTTTGTCACTTTTTATTCACATTCTGAGCTCTGCATCTCCTCGTAGAAGCAAGCAGCCAGCCGCTGCATGCTCACTGCCAAGCAAGGCGGAGTGGTCAGTTCTGAGAAGAGCTGCACAGTTTGTGTGCATATCTGTTGAGTCGTTTCACTTCCAAATCAAACACTGGCTCCTTGTCTCATCCTACCGTCTGGGATGTCCGAGAAGACAGCCAAAAATATTGACTGTACTGTATTGTCTTTGTTCTTTCGCACAACAAGAAATATAAAACAGCTCTTTCATCCCACTTTAAAAAACGAGCTCCCACTTTGCTGCTTCACACATAACACCTTTTGGCAATCCAGTTCTTTTTTTTCAGTTGTTCCTTGTTAAGTGTCTTGTTTTATTCCGGCATCAATCACTCAGCTTGCTGCTTTCCTCAGGTACAACATTCAGAGTGATTATGTTTCAGAAATTTAATGGAATGACGTGAAGCCAAACTCACATCTGAAGTGATAAATGTGGGCTAGGTGACTAATTGGTCGGTCTTGGAGCAATACAATGGTACCTCTACTCACGAACATCTCTTCATACGAAATGTTTAAGTTACGAAATGTCTCATCAGGAAAATATTGCCTCTTGTTACGAAATAAATTTCAAGATACAAAAAGTAAAAATACAGTATGGGCTGCTACTCACAGCTCCGAGTTTCCTGAATGCAAGATAGATATATCTATTCTGATATTGGCTCTCACCGACCATCATCCTGGCACCACATTGGCTAAGAGGTACTTCTACTGTATGTGTTTATGTGTATAAATAGATAGATGTGTGGATGCAGTGTCCTCGCCATTCGCCCTTTGGGCCATGAGTTGTTCCAATAGTTTTACATAAATGTGAATCACCCAGAAAAATTGTTCAACAGTCGGGTAATCGCTCACTGTGCTGATGTTTGCCTTGGTCATTTTCAAAGGATTGTTAAAAGCCGACAAAAGCAAACGTCCTTGGATCAGTTTCTTTACAAAATGGCACTTCGAGACAGAACATGCATCAAAGAGGGCAAAAAACAATGAGGCTGCACTTAAAAGTTAAATGACCATAATTTTTATTCTATATTCTTTGTTTGTTACATTATGCACACCTCTTATTTATAGTGCAATAATATAATTGTAACATGTATTTGTCCCGTATTTTGATGCATTTTTAGGCTTTCACAAACATTTACTGTATGTCTGAATTTTTTTGGGGGGGGGCTTGGAAAACATGGAAAACGCGTCTCTACTTACAAACTTTTCTAGCTAAGTTATTTCTTCTTGAACCAATTCATTTTGTAAGTAGAGGTACCACGGTATATAATTATGTCGGACAATAGAAAGAATGACCTTCACTTAAATCCCAAAAACAAAGAGAGGAAATCATATCTTGAGACTTCTCTTGGGGTCTGACTTTCAAACCTCAATTTGTAATGGTAGAGGAGCGAGTACGAATGAACCAGCAAGATACAAAGCATTATTTCAAGGCGCACAAAAGCATACCTATAGCTATTTTCTTTGACTATTTAAAAAAAATAGTTGGAAACAAATCCTGACCAGGAAACAAAGGTGGGATATTGTCGTAAGAATGTAGAAGTGATATTTCAGAAAAGTCAATGTTGCTGAAAATTATGGAAATAAAGTGTTTCGTGTTGATTACTTCCCACCTCTTTGCTAGTTATTTATTTATTTGTTTGTTTATTTTTAAGGGTGTATTAAACTGGTAGCCCATCCCATCAACCAATACCCAAAAGGTTTGTGATCCCTGGTGTAGAGGAAAAAATCCATCTGATATGAATTTACACAATTATTTTATTACCAGTGTTTGTAAAGTGGTGGGTCGGTAGGCCAGTGGTTAGCACGTCGACTTCACAGTGCAGAGGTACCGGGTTTGATTCCAGCTCCGGCCTCCCTGTGTGGAGTTTGCATGTTCTCCCTGGGCCTGCGTGGGTGTTCTCCGGGTACTCCGGTTTCCTCCCACATTCCAAAAACATGCATGGCAGGCTGATTGAAGACTCCAACTTGTCCCTCGGTGTGAGTGTGAGCGTGGATGGTCTTTCATCTGTGTGTGCCCGGCGTTTGGTGGCAACCGGTTCAGGGTGTCCCCCGCCTACTGCCCAAAGACAGCTGGGATAGGCTCCAGCATGCCCCGCGACCTTTGACAGGATAAAGAAGATCAGAAAATCGATGGAAATTTGTAATGTTTATTCGAAAAACAGGAAATATTTTCCCCTCCGACTCCTTTTCATTTTATTCTATAAGTTTTGGTTTTATTTAACTTAATCCACCCCATTAAGTGATTTTTTAAACTGTATGTGACTTTGGCGTGTATATCTTTTTCAAAGTGGTTTATTATTCCACTGTCCTGGAAGATGGAAAATGTAGAGTCTCGAATCTCATATGCCATTATTTGATCAATGATATCATCATTCCATCTAACCCTATCAATTATATAATTTATAATCAGTAATCTATGAAATCCAATCAACAAGGACATGGAGAAAATAGTGTTTGGGTTTTTGTTTTTTAAATCAATATCTGCTTGATTAAAAAAAAAAAACCTTGTGGATGGTGAACCCCTGGGCACCAATCTTTTCAATATAGGACACATCACAAGACACAAAAGGATACGGAAGGTTTTATTTTTCCCGAAAAAGTGTCTGTCAGCAATGGAATGTGGAAAATAACCTCCCGCGGCTTCTTTGTAGCAGAACTCTGCTCAAGAAAAGAGGGAGCCTTTGAAAGTGCCTGAATTCCCTCTGGTTGTGATTCTCTTTATGGATAAAGCCGTAAAATAAGAGTGAATCCGAAAGAAATAACCTTGGTATGCATATTTACCCTCAACAATGTAGAGCATCTCTGTATGATGTTCTCCCAAAAGCTATTTTCTTACAGCAAAAATAGTCAGCTGACCTAATTGTATGAATGCCGCGGTGACAAACATCCAAATAAATTATATTGTGCACTAAAATTGTATATTGATAGAGGCACAGAGAGATGTGTGACAAAGCCCCTGACAACACGAAACACAAAGACGCTGGGACTTTCACTTACAAATACACACACACACACACACACACACACACACACACACACACACACACTAAAAATAAGAAAGGCACACAGGTTCAAAGAAAGAGCCGACTAATCGGCAAATCAAAAACCAAAATGGTCATTCATTTTTCGTGTCAACCCAAATGATCAAATGCTTCTGGAAGAGTGTATTTATAATGGGGTAAAACTGGGCATTTCACACATTTTTGGGGGTCGGAACATTCAATTTGGTAAAGAAGCATATAGCTTTATCACATCCATCCATCCATCCATTTACTCCATTTCCGTCTTCAAGCAGTAGGCGGGGAACACCTTGAACCGTTTGCCAGCCAATCGCAGGGCACACAGAGACCAACAGCCATCCGCGCTCACACTCACACCTACGGACAATTTGGAGTGTTCAATCAGCCTGCCATGTTTTTGGAATGTGGGAGGAAATTGGAGTACCCGGTGAAAACCCACGCAGGCACGGGGAGAACCTGCGAACCACCACCGGGCCACCCTCAGCTTCATCACATCGAACAAATTTACATCTTTTCTGTACCCAAGTACAGTGTGGCTCAGCCTCTGTCTTGCAAGTGTCCTGGCTAGCAATGTCGTTGTTGTGATAATCGCATACTTCTTCATTGTGGGACAAATCAATTATCATATAATCAAGTGTTGGATTATTTCTAAATACTCACAGATCAGGGCCTACTTTAGCTACTTTAGTTCGATAATGTATTTGCACATTGGGTGTGTTTTCGTGAGCGCTGAATAATATTGCTATTCTGAATAGGACAATGGAGCCCAGTGGCCCTCGGCTTTAAATTTCAGGCATGGCTTTTTAAAAGGGGCAGCTCGAAAAAGGGGCAATTTATTCTACAATAAGGACCATCGTGGCTTTTGATCCTCCCCTTGAGTGCCCCATTAACTGAAAGACTTCTATGCCCTTCCTGGCCATTTCAATGTGCCTCATTACCCTTGTGTGAACTACAGCTTTTTCTGACTGCATGTTAAGTAGAAATAATGGAGCTTGGAGAACCCTGTCTTTATGACAACCTTCAGGATATTCTCTTTATCTTTTAAGGAGCACTGACCCTTGCAGCTCATCCGAGACGTGTGAGTGTTCTGGTCATGGGCCTCCACAGATGCTTTATAGTTTGTGGAAGCTGACAAAATTGAGGACTGGATTCCCCAACTGCTCAGGCTTATTTGCTCAAGAGCCAACCAAAATGACCGCAAATGCAGTATGTTTCACTTTTATGGCCAACAATGTGTCACTTCCATTTTGGACAGTACCATTACGAATCTTTTTTAGTGTGACTTTAAGACCAGTCAGCAGAGTCATGATGAACTAGTGAGACTTTTGGGAACTGTTGTTTGAACTTAGGCTTTCCAACAAGGTCTCTTTCCATTCATCTATTTTCTTCTACATGTGTGTTGTGGGCGCAGCAGCTCTCGCAAGGAAACCTAGACGTCTCTCCCCCAGCCACTTCGTCCAACTTCCTTCCCCCTGCCCTTCTGGATCCATACCATAACATTCCCAGGCCAGCTGGGAGACATAGTCTCCCCAAGGTGCCCTGGGTCATCCACGGGGCTTCCTCCAGGTGGAACATATCCAGAACACTTCACCATGGAGGTGTCTTCTCACCCTATCACTAAATATACAGAGGAAACTCTTTTTGGCTGCTTAAAGAGGTGAGGGTAGGAATGTAGATCGACAAGTAAATCGAGAGCTTCGCCTTGCAATGGGTGGGTGGGGGGTAACCGGTGACATTAGACTCTAGTGACGCCCACCCAACTTGGGGATCGAACCCGCGCAGCCAGTACCTCCCTGGATTGGGAGCGCATAGCACTGACCAGTGAGCCTCAGCTACGCACTGGATTTGAAAACAAAACAAGGACATACAACTGAAAACAGGTTTGCTCCCCTTTCATTCAATCAACAAGCGTAGGTGGAATTCAGCTTCAGTAAACAGTATGAAAATGAAACTTGGGAGTAAATGAGGTTAGCAAATGAGCCCCAAACATTGATTGTTAGTGACTTTAGCGGTTACACTGCACAGATCAATTTGAAGCAGAGCTTGACAATGTGATGTTTCATTGTCCGTAACCACAACCAAAACAATGACACGGCGGTCATTTTACTGCACTGAACATAGCCAATCCGTCTTCTTTTGACAACTGGGGTTAAATTCATCGTATTTATCATATTTTCTACTTCAGTAATTGCCCTATCTGTCTAGTTCTCAAGCTTTGAGAGGAGAATTGATTAAATCACAAATCTCAGTGGCATTGGATGAGAAAAGAAAAAAGGGAACTATCGTACTGTACAGTGAAACCCTTAGGGCCAAGTAAGCCTGACACAGAATGTATCTTTATCTACAGTATGACTAATGACTCAATGGTGATGGAATTCTCCTTGCATCTGATCTGTTAAACCAGAGGATGATGATTTAAATAAGATAAAAGGGTATAAAAATCTAGGTTGTGATGGATAACAATAGCATCGGTCCAATATTCCATTGATATGTGGAATTTCAGGAACTTGTGTAAATATATGTTTGGGTCAACAAAGACTTTTAAAAAAGTGACAAACAAATGGGAGCTTACAGCAAAACAGATTGATTGGTTTTAAAGCACACTTTTTTGTTGTCTTTCCTTGCATCAATTCTGTCAAATTGAATAAATTAAATTCCAAGATTATTTGTCACCTGTTTCTGCAGAGGCAGTCAAAACCGATGTAGTAGGAAAAATCTATTTGTTAGTGGCTGATTAGAAGTACAGAAAAAAAAACCTGAATAATTAAGGGCAGAGCAGTGAGAGTAGCTGTCCAATTACTTAACAAGGTGTCGTTTTATATTCCTGCGATGGGGTCTTGTATAACGAAACAGATAGGCTCTGAATAAACCAATTTATTACTTGCTTATGTAGCCTCGCCCCTCTGTTAACTAAATTACTTGCCTTAAGTGATCGAATCTCTATATCATGCTCAAGGTGTAAAAACCAAGGGGCAATCCCAGCATTTACGTCTTCTAAAATCCCAAATATACCGTATTTTCCGGATTATAATAAATCACATTTTTTTCATAGTTTGGCCGGGGATGCAATGTATACTCTGGAGCGATTTATGTTGATTGTATGTTATTTGTGATGTGCTGTCACACGATACTCCTTAGGTTTTTGTATTATTACTTCCTCATTTATTTTGATGGTCCACTTCCGGGGACTTTGTTTGCTTCCGCACCTGCAGCTGATCAGCAATCACCACCTGTGTATCAGACCTCTGCTGATCTGCAAGCGGGTGCTAGATGATTCGTGAATTACGAGTGGTATCTAGGCCTTTTTTTTGCGTACATGCTTGCCCTTGTTGGATGTTTGGTGTACAACTGCTTATTCTTGCTCGTCTCTTCCTAGTTCCTCCCTGCCCAGCCTGCCGCTGCTCCTTCACCCCCGGACCGAGTGATCCTACGATCATCCTCCTCCTCATTCACTCAGTCTCCCCACCTCATCATCCAGATGCTGCCACAGGTCATCTAAAAAAACAAAACTCAACAAAATTGGCATTTAGAAAAGTTTCCAAAAACAAACTAATAATGATGAGTAACATGCCAGATGTAGTTTGCAGAGGTGCTTTTGTTGGTAGATAATATTTCTGTCTGGCAAATTAGACATTTCAGCTGCAATAAAATAAGTGAATGTAAACTAAGAGTTACCTTGAAATGGATTTGAATTAGAATGGAACAAGACATAAATCTGAGAGGCACTTGGTGAGACAAGGAGATTTGAATAAATACCTTATTCGCCAAAAGGATATCAAAATGGTTCCAAGCTTGGTTAATTGAAAAGTCGATCTTCGGGTCCAAAAGGTTTGGGCACCCCTGGTCTAGAAGCAGTATGCACGCCGACTCATGCGTCGACACATCATTGTTGCTGGACCTATCACTAGGATTTGGTTTTCTGTGTTTTAATAAAATTTGTCAAGTACAACCAGCTCTTCTCTCTTGCCTGCTTTTTGGGGGCCCACCACCACCACCATTTCTTGACAGAATGACCCGACCATCTACTGGACCCCGCAGGTACCAAGGACTGGTCCCAATTCCCCCCCGTGCCTGGCAGAGCACGTCTGCGGCCGACATCCTTTTCCCCTACTGGCAGCGCAGGTAATGCGGCTGTCCCATGTTCTTTACGTCAAGCCACGTCTACGGTAGGCCGAGCCCTGTCCGCGTCCACGTTGAGCCGAGCCTCGTCACGTGTCTGTTCGAATTGAGTCACATTCACGTCCACGATGAGCCGTGCCACCTCCACGTCCACGTCAGGCCGAGCCCCGTTCACATCCGGCTGAGTGCAGCCAAAAGGTTGCCGCCGCCCTCTGTTCCTGTTCCCGGCGAGGCAAGGGTTGCCGTCGCTTTTCGTTCCTGTTCCCTGGCAAGTTTTGGTTGACCCTGCTCCTTCCTTTTGCCTGCTTTTTGGGGTCTTCCACCATCATGCATCATGACAGAAGCGAACTAAATTTCCCACAGCACTGATTGGAAAGGAAATGTCATGTGATGATCTACATCTGCTGGTGCGACTTAAATCCGGATAATATGTTACTGTATAGCAAAATTGAGCATTAAAAAAAGACAACAAATGATTGCAGTTTTTAAAATGAACATTCATTGGAATTGTGTCGTGAGCTGGTCATATTGATGTGTTTATTGACCTGTTAGTTCAAAAGAAATGGACAGGATTAATATAAACATGTTAAAGGAGAAGATAATGGAATGTGCTCTTGTTGTTGTCTCTTGTTTGTTTTCTCATTTGGGGAAATCTCTCACACGCATGCACACGCTCACACACACACACACACACACACACACACACATGCACACACACACACACACACACACGCACATACGGTGTTTGGTCTGAACTGTTTGACAAGTGTGAGCACTCAAGCATGTAGGCGTGGCACACTTGACCAGTCCCCAGCATGGTCAGAAGAGCTGTGTCTCAGCATGGTACGATTTCTCATACGCGAACACATGCACACAGCCACCCGAACTGGATGTGTCGGTATAATTGGTGAAGAGGCCAATGTGGTGCGAGTCAGAGCTTGTCCAAAATAGAGAGAATCAACTGTGTTGCTGTAACCAAATTTTCTTAAGAAATAAATCAATAAAAAACCCTGAGAGAAACCATGTTAAAGTGTGCTTTGTACAAATGCCCAGAGAAAAACCCATGCAGGCACGGAGGGGAATATTTAAACTCCACACAGGAAGGCCCAGAATCGAACCCATGACTTATGCACTGTGAGCCAAACATGCTAACCAGTTGAACACTGTGCGCGCGCGTGCGTGTGTGTGTGTGGGGGGGGGCGCATTCCATAATGAGGCCGCCCATATAGTTTCCTTTTTTCTTTGCTTTCTTCCTTGCTTGCATTCTAGTTTCCTTCCTTCTTCTGTCCTTCCTTGTTTCCTTGTTTCCTTGCTACCTTCATTTCCTTCCTTCCCTACTGCCACCTTTAAACTGCTCCCCTTATTCCTACCTAAATAATAAGAATAAGAAAACCTTTCCAACCAAAATTCGCAGAAGTTAACCCTAAAAATGAATGTGATTTTGTTTTATCCCTGACTTTCTATGTATTTTCACCGATTCAAACCATTCCACATTCAACGTGTTTTGCAGGTCATTGTGTATCATTGTATATCATTAAATGTCATTTCATATCATTGCACAATTTTTCACTCTGCCTCTGAGCCTTCATATGCAATTTCGCCAGAAATGGCATTTTCTAGTTGTCTAAGTGCTTGCTCATTTTGGGTCATTTCATATTGTTGCATGTGTGAGGTGTGCGGTTGTTGATCTGCTCTTGTGAAAATTGCCTTGAAATATCTGATGTTGTGAATTGGTGTTTTATAAATAAAATTGACTCGACCTTTTAAGGAATTTTACAGAAAACATGACTCATCTTTGTAATGGGTAATTGAAGCTAATTCTTGTTGTGGTCCAGTGTCTCCATCTAGTGTTGAGTTATCATACCGCCTGATGCGCTGTGAAGTCAGAGAGATCAATAAAACAAGCTACATCTTGTTTCATTAGTTGGAAAATGACAGACATAACATTTGCTGGGGTAAGAGTTTCCCGTAATAAGTATGCAAGCACGGAAAATAATAAAATGAAAATTAAAAGAAGAGACGGAAGAAACATTAAAAAAGAAGAATTTCACATTAGGGACAAAAAAAAAAATTATTTTCTTTTCATCTGTATAACAGGTATATACTCTAGCGTATTTACCTTAACTGATGATGTCATAGTGTGTGTGCGTGTGTGTGCGTGTGTGTGTGTGTGTGTGTGTGTGTGTGTGTGTGTGTGTGTGTGTGTGTGTGTGTGTGAGCACATATGGAGCACATGGAGTATGTACAATATCAGCAGGCGTCATTATTCCGGCGGCTGACTCATTCCCATTGTCACGCAAGCACACACTTTGTATCCTTACTCTCATGTGTTCTTGTTTTTTTTTCCATCAGTTTGGCAGCCAGAGGTGTTGAGGAGGCGGATCTGTCTGAGAACAAGTTGCATCACTGACACGCTCCAGTCATTTGTTGGAGAAGTGAGGTCACTCCTCAGGTGACTCGCGTGAAGTTCACATAAATTTGATGAACATGCGAGAATATTTTCAGCAAACCCGATCATAGAAAAATACAGAGGTCCTTAGTGAAGCCAAAAATGTTACTCAATAAAAATGACTGTGACTTGAGAATAATGCGACTTACGTAAAAATAAAAAGTAATGCTTCAAATAAATTCCTGAGTGTTTAGTGGGGAGGAAAGATAGAACAGACAAACAAGGGCAAAATTACCGGTAAGCCACAATAAATGTTTTCAAATTCCCATTTTTGTCCACGCATGAAGCACATTGGATGCCACAAGGCAGAGATGATTAATTATGAAATTCTACATCATTAAATGATATGGAACTTTGACAGGTAGAATTCAACAATGCTGAAATGTTTTTCATTCCTTAAAAACAATTTGTGGTATCCCATCATACATCTTAATGCTCAGTGCTGGGCATATAATGTGGATAATTTTTCCTCGTTGTTTTTTTTTTTAAGTGCATAGCCTTTTTAACAGCTCGGAACTGAGAACTCAAATGGGTCTGACTGGGTCAGCCAAACTCCACAGAGCATGAGGCTCTAACCGCCCCGTACAAACAAAAACAATCGGGCTGTTTTGGTCCCATATTTTCTCCCAAGGTCTTCAATCGCACAACTATATGTCATCTAAGATTGTCCAATAAGGTTATCCATCTGTCTGAGGTATTTTAAGAGTGGATTTGTACCAAGAATAACATCCAAAATGACTCAGGGCCGCTCCCCCCCCCAATTTTTTTTTAATAAAAAAAAAAAGCATTCAATATCTACAACCAAAAATCAATCAATGTGTATGGGGAAAGATAACTATTCTCATTTGTCATTTGACTGTGGACTGTGATGTGAATGTAGCCAATCAAAGAAGACTGACGAACAAGGAAGCATATATATAAAAAAAAAGATTTAAATGTCCTACCTGATGTAATTTCTTTTGTATAAAAGTGGGTTCTCTGGAGGCCAAGACTTTTTTTTTTGTCGCTCCTGCTTCTGGAACACTCACGCAAAATTGCCGCATACTCAGGTATTTCTGTTCTTATTATATTCATTTTTTGTGAAATCACATTTGAGCACACAAGTTTTCTGCCTTGAAGAACGTTGACGGGAGGTCGACGGCAGGACAGATTCAGCATCAAATGTGTATGTTGCTTTGTGTTGAAAGAATTCTGAGCACACACATAATACGACCGAAACAGTTGAATACCTGATTTTCTATCTTCATTTTTGGTGGCTGTTTAAGAATGGAAAAATTTCTGTGTGTACCAGTGCTTCTTAGACTTGCAAATGCAGTCCGAGGCAGAATTTGGTTCTCAAGTGGAGTTCTTGGCGCTTGAAATTATGACATTTTAGGTCAGACACAGATGATGATTGATTGATTGGTCAATTCTCCAGTGTGGGAGAAATAAAGGTTTTCTTATCTTATCTTATCTTAATTGGGCACCGCTCAAGAGCAAATTTGAATCAGAGATGTGTCTCAAAATGTATTTTTGTTGCTGATTTTAAAAAATGCTTCTCCTTTTTCATCTACCACATCAGGTTTTTGAGATTTTTTATGTTGTTGTTTTTTAAGTTTGACCCGCTTGCGCAATATAGATTTTACCACGTGTTTTAATTCATAGTTATTGTGTTTCTGAAAATATTTCCAACTGTTGCTGAGAAAATCCATAGTTCATATTTACAACGGAATATTACTGTATTACATGTAATATATACCGACAACTTTTGTTTCAAATCTCTGAGATTAACCTGAAAAAAAAATGTTCCTCAAAATTAGAAACTTAAATGAAGTCATTGATTTGCAACACTGCTCCGCAACCATGAAAAAAATACATATTTTGAGCCTTTATGCTTGAGCCTACATTAGTGCCTGGTACCTTTGGGACTGTGAAATGTTAAACTTCAGTAACAATCAACTACTTGGTGTTGATCTGGTGCTAACTACAAATTTAGAGTGAGGTGAAAAAAATGAACACAAATGGAACCTTGAATTGCGGGGTGGTGCGTCAAAGGTAAATAAAAACAGAATACAATGGTCAAATCATTTTTAACTTACCGGTATCTTCCATGGAATACAGTACACGACATTATTACACAATTGCTGTTTTCATCTCGACTGAATACTGTGATTGTAACGTCTATGACAGATTACCTGCAGACCCAGGCAAGATTCTAAACACACAGTGTCGAGAGTGAGGACCCAAAAAAGAAGTCGAACAAGACATGCTGTCATTGGGGGCCGTCCCCCCCCCCCCCCCCCATCGTCTCACACCGGTGAGTCAAGGTTTTCCGTTGATTCACGTCTGCTCAACGACAGGCGAAAACTGAAGTCACCCTCCTCCTTTTTCATATTCCTCCCCCCTCCTATTTGACTCCTCCTCGCTGTTTATCTCTTTGTCCAAAATTCCCTTTCCTTCCGGTCTGTTAATTGTTGTACAACCAAGCTCACTGTCTCTGGGTATTTGAGACCTTTGCAAAAAACATTCATTTGTACCTTCGGGCCAGTGCGGCTCAGACGGGGGATTTCACTGCACTGATGACGGGGCCCAGTCTTCCTTCCTGAACCCACATAAATCTGTCGGTGAACTTGCTCCGGTAGTATGATACTAAAGCTATTTTCCATGGCAATCTACTTGGCAGGGAGGGGAGAAATTTTTGGGAAGCAATTAAAACCATGGAGAAGAAAATGCTGTTTTAATAAGATAAGATCATGAGTTCTTTTTTGGTTTGTTTGCTTTGCTTATTTAGCAGTGGATCACATCACTTGTAATAACATGACTCCCTTGTTGTTTTTGAAACAGTTGCTTTAACTAAAATTGGCATACTCTTTAAAACGCCCCATAAAACCACAGGCTGAATTGCACGTTGACCCATGTTTTTATTCACTTCTGTGCCGATGTTCTTTGACTTTTGCCAAGAAAAAGTGACAAGAACGGACTTGCGAGGACATTTTTCAAATGAGTGAAGGACCTCTGTCATCGCAAACACGGAATAGTAGAGGCTGCTGACCTGAGGCTATAGTTTAATATACACACAAGCACAAACTAACACCCATCGCTTGCACACATAGAAATGCATTTTAAAGGGTTTTTTTTTGTGTGTGTGAAATTTGAGCAGTGCATATTGCAAAGAAAAGCAAATCATAGAAATGATGACAGGAATCATAGACAGTAATTTGAACATTTAATTTCAAAGGTTATAAAACAATGTAACAAATATACAAACAATATACATAGAGTCACGGATTTTATGCCAAAAGAGTAAATAAACACTTATTTGAACTGTGGAGTAAAATGTTTGGATGCTCTTGCATACCCCGCTTACATAGCAATGTAATACAGAGGTACTTGTGCATCTCCATTACGTAATGAGAAATGTAAGAAGTAGTGGTTGACCACTTCAAAATTTGTAGTGACGTGCTTGGCGATGACATTATTCTGTGTGTTCTAGAGTCAAACATTCTCTTACATGATTCATTCTCCAGATGATCATTATGCATTTATGCATATCTTTTAATTACCGCACTATAAGGTGCTTCAGAGTATTAGGCGCATCTTTAATGTATGGCCTTTTTTAAAACAGTTTTCATATCTAAGGTGCACCGCATTATTAGGCGCATAGAATAGAAGCCAGAATAGTGGCTGTGGTTGCATGATGCATCCACTAGATGGAGCTATGCTAAAAGAAATACAATACAATACAATTACAGTTTTATTTATATAGAGCTTTTACAACCGCTGCAGCTGTAATAAAGCGCTTGACAGAACATTTAAATTACTATGTCCAAGAAATCTGAATATTGATCCACATGTAAGGCATATTGGATTATAAGACGCACTGTCGGCTTTTCAGAAAATTGAAAGCTTTTAGGTGTGCCTTATAGTGTGGAAAATACGGTATATTGGACGAGAGCAAATTGTAATACTGAGTTGATTTAATCATCAGAAACAACCCCCCTGCCATCGTGAAAAAAAAAAAAAAAAAATCATCAAACTCTTCCCTGAGATCACTGAACTGTCCACTGGTGTCCATAGCAGTCACAAGTTCTGTTCCAGTCTGTCTGAGCCCGCAGAGAGGTTGTGCTCAAGTTCCTGCAAATAGTTCATCTGCCAGGGATGTCCCAATGCTCCACAAGAGTGTCTATATACCCCTGAGAGCAGGAGCCCCACATTCCGGGCTGATACCCCAACCCGTCACCCACCTGAGAGTACCGCAGAGGGCTAGGCGGATGGTCATGAGGGCTGCCACAGTGGCTGTGTGAGGCATAAAATTGTCCCTCCGTAGGATAACAAGGGTAGTGTGGTGAAGGGGGACACGAAGACACCCCGTTATCCATGTAGACGTGTGGCTCCGCAGACAGCCTGTGCATGTGTGGCCCCTCTTGAGGCTGCATCTGGTGAGAGATGGACTCATGCCAGGGAGCGAAACTCTGATGCTCCGGATGAGGGATGGTACCCCCGGTTGGCTCAAGTCGAGATGCTGCCATCGCTGTTGGCCCCGACAGTGACCTGTTACACTCCCGATGGGCGCAAGGCTTGCTGGGAGGGTGCGTGCTCAGGAATACAGAGAGAGCCGAAATGCGATTGATGGCCCTTTGCAGCGTGGCGATCTTTGAGAGCCGTTTGCCACTGAGGTCATGATTCAAAGCAACACGTAGAGCATTGAAGGCCTGGTTGTAATCCATGATACGTTTTCTCTCACGAACATTGGCTGCCACTCGTCGAGCTTTGGAGCGGACTGGCCTATTCCGTTTTTTGGTCTGGCCCTCCTCCGGGTCGCTTGGGCTGCTAGTTGAGCTCTCGCTGTCTTGAAATGACGTCTTTGGACTTGTTTGGTTCTTCTCTTGGCCAAGTGCGCTGAGGTCCAACTCTTCCTCTGAAAACTCAGACTCTGCAACGCTGCTGCAGCTCATTGTGTCATCCAAGCGGACAGTACTTGGAGGGATGAAAAATACAACTTGCAGTGAAAATCTCAATGCCGGACTACATTAGCAGATTGCTGCATGCGGGGCTGTCGGTGTTTGCTGCTGTGCCGACAGCCCTGGTGCTCTCTTCCCCTGACTCCTCTGGATGACTTGCGGTTACTTGTACTTCAACAAGACAGGTTGGCTTGCTTTTTAAAGCTCCCGTAGTCACATGGTACAGTCACCTGTGAGGAATGATCCACTCTCTCCCTCTCGCGGTTTACGAGTACCCTCCAGCCAAAATGGCACTGTCACCTCCTCCTCCTCTGACTCTCCCTCACATCCCTAACAAGTTTCAACACTTGTGCCTCAGAATGAAAAAACAAATCACACGACAAATATGGAAAATAAATCTAGATTTGAATTTGATTTGATGTAAAGGGGTGGCTACCCCAATGAATTGGTCTTCATTCATCCTAATGTCTTTCTTTTTGCAACCTTTTCTGGACTTTGCTGCATGCAGCTCATTCTTTTCTATAAATAGGAACCAAGCCATGATTTTCAATAAGTGACATATGAGTGACATATCACAAGGGGACAAATTGCGCAGTTATCCAAAGGTCCCTATCGTCAAAACATAGTTTTCCTTTTCTCGCTTGGAACCTTCTTCTCTACCGCAGGTTAGATTGGTCTTGCAATTAGACATCTCAAGAGCGATGATTTGACCTTCTCTCAGTCTCTCTCTCTCTCTCTCTCTCTCTGCACAGGTTTAAGGGGCCATGTAATTTAGAGTAACTTCCCTCGAAACCGTCCTCATAAATCAGGCTTGGGCAGCACCTCAGGACAAGAGCATTGCAAAGCCACAACTTCAAAGAGTGGGAGTGGGGGGGGGGGGGGGGACAAGGGCACTTTACAATTAGAACCTGCAATTGCTGACGGCTGAGGCGACCAGTCTTCCAGAACCCGTTACCCATAAATATAATGCAGTTCCAATATTTTCAAATGACTTACAAATCGTGAAAGCACAAGTCTTTTTTTAATAATGTCCTTATACAATGGCACCACCATGTAAATAGCCTTTCCAAATTCAGACCGTTCCGAACAGCATCTCACCCATGCGAATGGTACAAGTGTTTTGGACAGCAAAAAGGTGATGGTGCTGACTTTCAAGCATTTGACCCTGAGTGAGTATTTAGGTCAGGTAACTCTTCAGACATTTGAACCGATGGTCATTGAGAAGCATTGCTTCCTTCCTCTTAGTTTTATTGTGTGTTGTGACTTTGAGACACTCATCTTTAAACAATTACAGGCTTACTGCTTAAAGCAACTGTTGAGTTGAGGTGTCTCATTTTCCTGTGTGTCTCTGTGTTCTGAGCGGTAGCTGATTTTAACAGAAAATTACCAAACAAACAACCATTCACGTTCACAACCACAACTAGGGACAATTTGGACTATTCCATTAGCCTGTCAAGCATATTTTTGGAATGTGGAAGGAAATGGAAGTACCCAGAAAAAAACCCACACAGCATGGGGAGAACATGCAAACACCACTCAGGGAGGAGGAGCCGGAATCGAACCCTGCACCTCTGGACTGTGAAGCAGAAATGTTCACAAGGTGACACCCCCTAAAAATATATATAATATATATATTTTTTTTTTTTATCCAGCCGCCAAGCCGCCAAAATATATATATATATATATATATATATATATATATATATATAGATTGAGCGTCGTCCCGCACGCGGTCTGTCCTTCCGTCTGTCCCTTTTCAAAACGTACCTACTTCACCGCGCCGCTGCGCGCCCCCACTGCGCCGCTCAGGCAGTGGCTCACTACGATCGCGCGGGCATCTTAGCGAAAAAATTTTGTCTACCCACAAGCATTGCAATGAAATTGTTAGTTATTTAGTAGAGCTAAACATCTCTTTATTTTCGCGATAAGCAATGAAGATGAACAAAAAGTTGAACCAAGCAACAACACTTTTGTGGGCCGAAGGCCCACCTTACCAGCCTTCCGCAGGAACTAGCTGATGAGCCGCCCGCAGGGCGGCGAACCAGCTAGTATATATATATACATACACATGGCACTCTGAGACTTCTTGTGATTAAGTGTTGAAAGTGTGAAATTATAAGCAAACGCGAACAGTAAACTTTTGGATACCAGCAAATAGTAGTGTATTTATACACAAATAAAACATCAAATTATTTAGAGAGACCTCTAAATAATGATTGATATGAATCCCATTTTTCTCTACATGTTTTTATTTCTTCTGGCATATAGGCGAGGTCAGAGCAGGCACTCTTTAAAAGTTAAAAAGTAACGACTACCACTTAACTGGAATTGACATTTGGCACGACAAATTCAAGGGATTAAGGTTGTGACGATTGGTTCAGGGACTGAGGCAACTACAAACACCTTTTTTATTGAGGTGAGAAAATTCCTTGCAATGGCCAAAAACATGCATTAACATACCACTGCAAAGCCAAGGTTAAGCGAAGCCAGACCTTACTCGCTTATTAGCACTAACCACCCCTCTGGTAATACACATCTACGTTTGGCACACAGACCTCTAATAACAAACAGCTAACAACCAGTCATTATTGGGGCTTGAGCATGAGATTTACAAATCTTCGTCGCGGCAGCATTGGACAGGTAGCGCTTCCTTGAAAATGGTTATCCCAGCACCGGTGAGGTGAGCTGCCTGATAAAATCTTGTGATTTATTTCTGGCTGGCTGATAATTACGGGTGTGTTGTCACCTGTCAAAAATGGATGGGTGGAGAGAGTCTGAATCCGCAGTCTGCGTGGTGTTTACAACACTGCAGTAAATGTGAAATGTTTGTCAAGCTGTACATCCAGAGGTTCTCTGATAAAAGCTGCGCTAGCCTTTGCGGCATGGGGTGAACATTTCGAAGTTCGAGTGATTAAAGGTACGCAAAATGATCTGCGGGGTTCCCTGAAAGGTGTGTGAGTTCAAAGAAGTGTATATAACCATTTTACAATTCAGTGGAAGAGCTCATTGCTGAACACAAAACAAGGATTAAAATAGCACTAATTATAAATGAGGGCACACACTACACAGCGGGACATTGGTGACTAATGGGATTTTGGTAAGCAGTGAATTTGGAGATTTCCCAAAATGTTTTCTGTTGCGTGAAAAGGGAGCCTTCACTTTTCAGACAAGTTTGATGAAAATGCCATCATAGAGGTACAGTGTCAGCAAAACGTTTGGAGACAACTTCAAATTCAAATGGTCTCAGACTCATAAAGAGGTCAAGAAATTCAAGCTATTTAAATTTTGATCATGCAGACTGTGAACTGAAAGTCATTCCACATCATAAAGCTGACTGAGAAAATACCAAAGCTGTTATTCAGACAAATATGGTGCTTTGAAGAATAAAAAATTATAAACCATATTCTGTTTTGATTTAAAAAAAATATTTATCCCAAAAATTCCATCAGTATTTCTTCATAATGATGACTCTTTTAATGACTCGACAAATCAGGAACATTTCAAATCATGAAAAAAAAAGGCATGGCAGCTTTCTTTATACAGTATGGCACAGATCAATTGGCTACAAATCAATTGGCTGCATGCAAAGACGCAACAAGTCAAGTCAATTCAAATTTATTTAGAAAGCTCTTAAGACTTTCTCAGGTCTGTTGCTGCTTTGGGTGATCTCCCCATTAGTACCGACCATTTCTGGTTGTAATATTTTTTTAGGGCGGCCCTGAAATGCAAACCGGAAGAGGAAATTACTGGTTAGGTCAGGGTTTTTTTTTGGACAAGAGGCACAGTCAGTCAATCAGCGTCTCATTTGTTAGGGTTGTTGTTGTTTTGTTCTTTAACTCATTCACTCCCAAAGACGTTTTTAAAGGTCTTTTCAGACTTGGTCTAGAATTGGCTGGGACTGAATGAGGTAATTGTGATGACAATGTGTGGATGTGTCCCACAGTACATCCAGCATTTTTTCATCCATACATCCATCCATCCATCCATCTTCTACCGCTTATCCGGGGCCGGGTCGCGGGGGCAACAGCTTTAGCAGGGAAGCCCAGACTTCCCTCTCCCAAGCTACTTCTTCCAGCTCTCCCCGGGGGATTCCGAGGCGTTCCCAGGCCAGCTGGGTGACATAGTCTCTCCAGCGTGTCCTGGGTCTTCCTCGGGGTCTCCTCCCGGTGGGACATGCCCGGAACACCTCACCAGGGAGGCGTTCAGGAGGCATCCGAATCAGATGCCCAAGCCACCTCATCTGGCTCCTCTCGATGTGGAGGAGAAGCGGCTCGACTCGGAGCCCCTCCCGGATGACCGAGCTTCTCACCTTATCTCTAAGAAGAAGTTTTTTGAAATTCGAGAAAGCAACTATGAATTAAGAAGTACCAACTTATTCAAAAAACTCAAAACAAGAACAAACATCAAGCAAAGAAGTGTATCTAGCAAAGGTGTTAATCTGTGGAATAATCTCGAAACGGACCTAAAAATGAGTAAATCGCTTGCTGAGTTCAAAAACAAATTCAAAAAAATAGTACAAACAACCTACACCAATCAGAGTTAAAATGATAAATTCTAAACATTAAATATAATGATAAATCAGAACTAAGTTGATAAATAGAGAAAGGTATTGCAATATCCTTTATAAATACAAGAGAAAATTGACACAAGAGTGCCAGGGTGAGGATGTATATAATCCCGATACAAACCAAAAGTTGTGAAAATATCACGGTTAAGGGTAAAGTATGAGCCTTAATGGAGACTTCTTCTTACTTTTTCTTTTCTGATTGATATAAAATGATTTAGTAGATATAAACACATAACGGGGTAGGACTAGATAAGTTTTTTTACTTCATCCTACTCCCTTGAACATAATAACTGTGTTGAATGAAGACTGAGTTATTTCTTTTACTTTTTTATCTACCTTATTTTCTGTCAAATTATTACTGTATATGTTTTATGTTCAATAAACAAACAAACAAACAAGGGAGAGCCCGGACACCCTGCGGAGAAAACTCATTTCGGCCGCTTGTATCCGGGATCTCGTTCTTTCGGTCACGACCCATAGCTCGTGACCATAGATGAGGGTTGGAACGTAGATCGACCGGTAAATTGAGAGCTTCGCCCTTTGGCTCAGCTCCTTCTTCACCACGACAGACCGATACAACGTCCGCATCACAGCAGACGCTGCACCGATCCGCCTGTCGATCTTCCGCTCCCTCCTACCCCCACTCGTGAACAAGACCCCAAGATACTTGAACTCCTCCACTTGGGGTAAGATCTCCTCCCCGACCCGGAGGGGGCACTCCACCCTTTTCCGACTGAGGACCATGGTTTGAGATTTGGAGGTGCTGATTTTCATCCCAACCGCTTCACACTCGGCTGCGAAACGCTCCAGTGACAGTTGGAGAGCCCTGTTTGAAGGAGCCAACAGCACCACATCATCTGCAAAAAGCAGGGATGCAATACTGAGGCCACCAAAACGGACTCCCTCAACGCTACGGCTGCGCCTAGAGATTCTGTCCATGAAGGTTATGAACAGAATCGGTGACAAAGGGCAGCCTTGGCGGAGTCCAACCCTCACTGGAAACGATTCCGACTTACTGCCGGCAATGCGAACCAAACTCTGACATCGGTGGTATAGCGACCGAACAGCCCGTATCGGGGTTCGGTACTCCATACCCACGAAGCACCCCCCACAGAACTCCCCGAGGGACACGGTCAAACGCCTTCTCCAAGTCCACAAAACACATGTAGACTGGTTGGGCGAATTCCCACATACCCTCGAGAACCCTGCTAAGGGTGTAGAGCTGGTCCACTGTTCCACGGCCGGGACGAAAACCACACTGCTCCTCCTCAATCTGAGGCTCGACTTCCTGACGGACCCTCCTCTCCAGCACCCCTGAATAGACCTTACCAGGGAGGCTGAGGAGTGTGATCCCTCTGTAGTTGGAACACACCCTCCGGTCCCCCTTTTTAAAAAGAGGGACTACCACCCCGGTCTGCCAATCCAGAGGCACTCTCCCCGTTGACCACGCGATGTTGCAGAGGCGTGTCAACCAGGACAGCCCCACAACATCCAGAACCTTGAGGAACTCTGGGCGGATCTCATCCACCCCTGGGGCCTTGCCACCGAGGAGCTTTTTAACCACATCGGTGACTTCAACCACAGAGATAGAAGAGCCCACCTCAGAGTCCCCAGGCTCTGCTTCCTCCAAGGAAGGCATGTTGGTGGAGTTGAGGAGGTCTTCGAAGTACTCTGCCCACCGGTTCACAACGTCCCGAGTCGAAGTCAGCAGCACCCCATCCCCACTGTACACAGTGTTAGTGGTGCACTGCTTCCCCCTCCTGAGACGTCGGATGGTGGACCAGAATTTCCTCGAAGCCGTCCGGAAGTCGGCTTCCATGGCCTCACCGAACTCTTCCCATGCTCGGGTTTTTGCCTCGGCGACCACCAAAGCTGCGTTCCGCTTGGCCAGTCGGTACCCGTCAGCTGCCTCTGGGGACCCACAGGCCATAAAGGCTCGATAAGACTCCTTCTTCAGCTTGACGGCATCCCTTACTGCTGGTGTCCACCAGCGAGTACGAGGGTTGCGCCACGACAGGCACCAACCACCTTATGGCCACAACTCAGATTGGCCGCCTCAACAATAGAGGCACGGAACATGGTCCACTCGGACTCAATGTCCCCCGTCTCCCCCGGAACATGGGAAAAGCTCTGTCGGAGGTGGGCGTTGAAACTCCTTCTGACAGGGGATTCCGCCAGACGCTCCCAACAAACCCTCACAATACGTTTGGGTCTGCCAGGACGGACCGGCATCTTCCCCCACCATCGGAGCCTACTCACCACCAGGTGGTGATCAGTTGACAGCTCCGCCCCTCTCTTCACCCGAGTGTCCAGAACATGCGGCCGCAAATCCGATGACACGACCACAAGGTCGATCATCGAACTACGGCCTAGGGTGTCCTGGTGCCAAGTGCACATGTGGACACCCTTATGTTTGAACAAGGTGTTCGTTATGGACAGTCCGTGACGAGCACAGAAGTCCAATAACAAAACACCACTCGAGTTCTGATCGGGGGGGCCGTTCCTCCTAATCACGCCCCTCCAGGTCTCACTGTCATTGCCCACGTGAGCATTGAAGTCCCCCAGTAGAACAAGGGAGTCCCCAGCAGGAGTACTCTCCAGCACACCCTCCAAGGACTCCAAAAAGGGTGGGTATGCTGAGCTGCTGTTTGGTGCATATGCCCATCACCGGGGGCATTTTTCTGCATTTTTTCACATCAGCATGTGCTGATGTGCTGATGTGAAAATGCAATGCACATCAGCATTTTTTCTGATGGCTTAAATACGATCTTTGTAACTATCGGCTATTTTTTTCCAAAACTCTTCACACAAATAAGACATACTTTCACCAAAGCGGCAAAACGTCATAGTTCTTTTGCACAAGCAAATAAGTCTAACTTAACTCTTCAAACCTACATTAAAAAAGTATCAATTGTAAAAAAATAAATAAATAAAAAGAATCTAACAATAACACAAGCTAAAGCTTCTTGACTTACAAGTTGCTGCACTCCAATCATAAAATATTGTGCTGGCTTTAACATTCCTTACTATTATGCAGATATAGAGCGAGGGCATAAAGTGTATCATAGAAAAGAAGAGAAGAATACAAAGGTTATTCCAAATTGAAGATAGCTGACAGGCATGGAAGAGAAAAGTGTTTGCAAAGCGATACTGTCATCTTGTAGCGTTTTAGGTTGTATTTACAAGCACATTGCCATTTATTTTAAGGGATATTTGGCAGTGGTTAGCTGTAGGGTTGTGGAGAAGAACTTGGATTTTATGTAATTTTATTATATATATTTTTAGATTTCTGTTCTTTTTGAAAAATTCTGTACAAAGTGGAGTGGACACCCAGTCGCTGCTGATCGGGGTTTCAAATTTTAAGGTGACTCTGTTATTTAGTTGTTTTAAGGCAAGTTCTTTTTCACTAAATTTAAACATATCGATGTTTCACCTGCAGTGGAAATACATTGTCTTTACCATAGATGTGTAGCCTTTTTTCTCCATGTTTGATTTCGGTCACCGTTTAAAGAAACACAGTAACTCCCGAGTTACGAGATGACGGTCATTAATGTTAGATGGTTGCCATGTTAAAAAAATCACTAAAGTTTAGGTCAGTGACAGTCTCTAATTTCGCCGTAAATCGTATGTTAATGTAAACCTCTGTTGTTGATTTATGTCACGCAGATCTTCTCGTACTGATGTCATGACACGTCGAACAGTTTCCGTTGCAAAGGAATGTTGGCACGCTTCCTCCCCTGCCCTGAATCATGTAATGAATCATTCACTTTAAAACGGCTGGATTGACTGGTGGATCACTAAATGCAAAACCAAGGACAGATATTATTCCACGCGTTCATGGCACAGACAATCGCCTGCTTCTATTTGTTTATACAATTTGGACACGTTGCATTTGAGCCGACAAAAAACAAACAAGTTCTTAAAGGCAGAGATGTATGTTCATCTCCGGCATTCTTTCCACAGAGAAGTCATTCATTACACTGGGTTATCATTAAGGGGTCCTTTCGCAGTGTTGGAACATGTGGTCAAGGTTATATGTCTTTGGCTGGTTCCCACACAACAAAGGATTTGAAGATTTGAAGATTTGAAATTGGTGCTCGCTGACAGCAGACTTTCAGACAAAGCACCGCAGACATACTCGGTGTAACTGACTCGAAAATGTGCTGTCCAAAATGAATATAAATGTGTATGTGTGTGTGTGTGTGCGCGCGAGTGTGTCTGCAGATCGTGTATTGATGTAAACGTGTTCATTGTCCAACTTTCCTCTTTTAGGTCAGTCCTGTGGAGGGCATAATCTTCTCAAGAATTTTTAATTCTACCAGAGGCTAAAAGACAATAAATATATGTTACGGTCTGTGGAGTTGATAGAACATTCTCAGTCGATGCCCTCGTTCCATCAATTTGTGTTTTTTCAAATTTGTAATTTGTGTCAATTTATTGTCAGTTACCCAAGTGATTGTTTCCCAAAATCCCTCCATACTCTGGAAATTAATTTGTCAAAACTATCTGCATTAATACTGACAAATGTTGTGGGACTGTTGACTATATTTATGCTTTAAAATAATAAACGGACTCTTAAAAAAGTCATTCCCAAAAGAAAAAAAAAGCCCATGTATTTATTTCCATCCATCCATTTTCCGAACCGCTTAATCATCACGAGGGTCGCGGGGGAACTGGAGCCTATCCCAGCCGTCATCGGGCAGTAGGCGGGGGACACCCTGAACCAGTTGCCAGCCAGTCGCATAACACACAGAGACGAACAACCATGCGCGGACACACACACAGCTAGGGACAATTTGGAGTGTTCAATCAGCCTGCCACGCATGTTTTTGGAACCTGGGAGGAAACCGGAGCGCCTGGAGAAAACCCACGCAGGCCCGGGGAGAACATGCAAATTCTACACAGGGAGGCACGAGCTGGACTTTAACCCGGTACCTTTGCACTGGGAAGTCAACGTGCTAACCACTGGACTACCGAGCCGCCCGTATTTATTTTTTAAATTGTATTTAAAAACATGTAAACAGTTCAGAATGTGCAAGCAATTGTTTATTGAATATGAACTAACAGACAAACTAAAATAGTCTGTATCAGGGTCCAACTGTCACCAAATGTTCTTAATTTTACAGGCAACATTGCCTGTGTTTTTAAACACTGCTCACTCTCAAATAATATTACAATTAATTATGCCGCTGTAATAATCATAGTTTCAAATAACACACTCTTTCAAAACGCAGTCAATAATCCAGTCAAAGTTGCACAAAGATCACATGAAAAAGTTTGTGATGTCCGATAGAATTCATGTTCATCAAAAGACTGTCATACAGTCCTTAAAATATTATCAAATGCAGAAATATCAGTTACAAACAGCTGCAAATTTCATAGATGAAGGTTCTCATGCTGGAAAATGCCAGTTGGTGTAAAGTACCGGTACACGTTTTCCCCTCTAGATGGGGTAAGTAAACTAAAAAACGAAGAAAGACAAGAAGCTTTCTTGGCATCACGTGAATTGCATGAAAGACGCGTGTATTTTTCACTGTCCTTTAAAGGATTTGAGTCAAAGGACAGAAGAATGCAAAGTATAAAAGAATGTATAATTTCCCCTTCAGCTGCCAATCACTCTAAATGAATGACTTTAGTGAATGACTGATACATTCCTGTGTTAATTATTTGGTGAATATATTGCTGGTAGCAAGTAAGAAAGCTTAGGCTATAACACAGGGGTGCCCATTTGGTAGATCCTGATCTACCGGTAGATCTTATACAGGTCCCAAGTAGATCCGAGGAGAACAAAACAAAAAACAAAAAAAAAACAACCATTTGTGTGTTTTTGTACATGTTAGCAATATATATTTTTTGTGTTAATGTACGCTGCACTCTAATCATCCTATCGGTATCATTTTCACACAAAAAAAATTAAAAAATCAAATAAAGCGGGTAAATCTTGAATTTACGGCGGCGCGTGAGTACGTCGCCGGAAGTTGTTTGCGCTCTGCAGTCCGCAATTGCAGCTTGTAATCAGAGCTGTTGCGCTCTATCTTTTATCGTCATTATTCTCATTCAGAGTTTGCTTCGTGTACAATTCACCGAGGGCACGGGCAAAAAATAGGAATCTCGGAGGGCCGAGGGAAGCACTTTAAAACTGTACGTGAGCGCTACGATAGTAAACAGGCTGCAAAAGTGCAACATGCCTCAGTTTCAGGCTGTTTCTCATGACGTTCATGTGTGTGTGTGTGTGCGCGTGCGCGCGCGTGCCGGTAAGGGTAGATACCGGGAGGTTAGTTGATCGAAAAGTAGATCTTCGGTCCAAAAAGTTTGGGCACGATTGTGGAATGGAGATGATGCACATTTCGTATGAACGAGGTGACACGAGACTCAAGGAGAACAACAATGGGGCAATATTGACCATGTACAAAAAGTTCAGTGGCGACTGACGGGAAAATGGAAAAACTGAAATATTTGAAACGTGACTGCCCTATAATTGTTGTGTTTAGAGTGCTTTTTATTTCATTATTAGTGATTTTATTTCAGTAGCCAGCTTTGGCAAGAAATAGCCAAAATAAGTAGGAACATGGTTCAATACATTAGCAGAACACAGAAGGCCATTGGTAAGAAGACCGACATTGACAAAATGTAAACATTAACAGAAAACTTTAAAAACATTTGAAGTCAAAAAATACGGGGAGGTTTCTAAAAGAGCTGAAAAATATATTTTAAAATGGGAAGAAGACCTGTAGGGGCAGCCCGGTAGTGTCAGGTTGTGGTCTGATAGCAGACCGAACGCAGTGTGGATCCCACAAATGCAGAGTCAGATAAATGGCGATGACAAAAAAGGTTTATTACAGAAAAGCGAGGGACCGACAAAGTATTCAACAAAAGGTTATGGCAAAACAGGGAGCCAGAGAAATAGAAAGAGAACACAAAGCGCTTGCCAAATACAAGGAGAGAATGATTTTTGAGAACATAAAACAATAGAGGTTAGTACAATCTACGAAACCAGGTGCGATACCAAGACGAAACAAATACTCACAAACCCGAATGATTATGACGAGGAGGGCGACTAGAAGCATGAACGAGACATAACTAAGCACGTGGGCAAAGCAGTGAACAAGAGCAATAGTCCGACAAAGGAGACAGATGGTCGGTGTCTTTAAGTAGGCAGCACAGATTGCCTTGATCCAGTACAGGTGCACCGCTGGAAGGTGACACCCCACACTCCAGCTGGTGCGGAAACACTCAGGGAACAAAACAAAGACAAAGTAAGCCATGACAGGTAGTCGAGTAGTTAGCACGTTGACTTCACAGTGCAGAGGTACCGGATCCAATTCCAGCTTCGGCCTTCCTGTGTGGAGTTTGCATGTTCTCCCCGTGCTTGCATGGGTTTTCTCCGGGTACTCCGGTTTCCTCCCACATTCCAAAAACATGCATGACAGGCTGATTGAACACTCCAAATTGTGCCGAGGTGAGAGTGTGAGCGCAAATGGTTCTGTGTGCCCTGCGATTGGCTGGCAGCTGGTTCAGGGTGTCCCCCGCCTACTGCCCAAAGACTGCTGGGGTAGGCTCCAAGTCCCCCGCGACCCTTGTGAGGATAAAGCAGATCAGAAAATGAATGAATGAATGAATGAAAGAAGACCTGTCTGAAAGGTATAGGTAAAAAAAAAAAAAGTTTTTCATCTGCAAACCCAAGTCTGTGGTGATATTTAATCACATTTCTTTCATGTATTCAGTACCCAAATCATTCAATAATTTATAGAACAGTAGTAGAATTTTAAAATCGATTCTACAGCTAATTTGGAACAAGTGTAAATCTTTAGAGCTGGAGTAATATCTTCTGATCTTGTCATTCTTTGTCCAAACCCCAGGTGTAGTGTTCTGAATGAGCTGCAGCTGTTTGATGCTCTTTTGAGGGAATCCGGTAAGAAGATCGTTACAATAATCAAGTCTACTAGAGATAGAAGCATGGATCTGTTTTTTTTTTCTGGTATGCTTGGAGCATGCAGACGCTTTGGTCTGTATGTAGGTAGTTGTAGACTGTCCCCCAACTCCCTATTGTTCGTGTGTCCCACCCCATCACTGTGCCTCACAGTGGGTTGATCTTAAAAATATGATACAATGATTCAAAGGGTTTGAGGCCTCCCGATGAGATATTTAAGAATGAAAAACATTTGATATCCACTACACTTCCTTGGACCTCAGAACCCCTCTGGCCGTGCCCAAACCAGCTGTGCCCGTACTGCAATGTGGTCTGAGCAGATGCTCATTTACATCTGACAGTTTAAATTGCATTGTTGCCTCTGCAACATCGCGTGGTCAACGGGGAGAGTGCCTCTGGATTGGCAGACCGGGGTGGTAGTCCCTCTTTTTAAAAAGCGGGACCGGAGGGTGTGTTCCAACTACAGAGGGATCACACTCCTCAGCCTCCCTGGTAAGGTCTATTCAGGGGAGCTGGAGAGGAGGGTCCGTCAGGAAGTCGAGCCTCAGATTGAGGAGGAGCAGTGTGGTTTTCGTCCCGGCCGTGGAACAGTGGACCAGCTCTACACCCTTAGCAGGGTTCTCGAGGGTATGTGGGAATTCGCCCAACCAGTCTACATGTGTTTTGTGGACTTGGAGAAGGCGTTTGACCGTGTCCCTCGGGGAGTTCTGTGGGGGGTGCTTCATGGGTATGGAGTACCGAACCCCCTGATACGGGCTGTTCGGTCATTATACCACCGATGTCAGAGTTTGGTTCGCATTGCCGGCAGTAAGTCGGAATCGTTTCCAGTGAGGGTAGGACTCCGCCACGGCTGCCCTTTGTCACCGATTCTGTTCATAACCTTCATGGACAGAATCTCTAGGCGCAGCCGAAGCGTTGAGGGGGTCCGTTTTGGTGGCCTCAGTATTGCATCCCTGCTTTTTGCAGATGATGTGGTGCTGTTGGCTCCTTCAAACAGGGCTTTCCAACTCTCACTGGAGCGTTTCGCAGCCGAGTGTGAAGCGGTTGGGATGAAAATCAGCACCTCCAAATCTGAAACCATGGTCCTCAGTCGGAAAAGGGTGGAGTGCCCCCTCCGGGTCGGGGGGGAGATCTTGCCCCAAGTGGAGGAGTTTAAGTATCTTGGGGTCTTGTTCAAGAGTGAGGGCAGGAGGGAGCGAGAGATCGACAGGCGGATCGGTGCAGCGTCTGCTGTGATGCGGACGTTGTATCGGTCTGTCGTGGTGAAGAAGGAGCTGAGCCAAAGGGCGAAGCTCTCAATTTACCGGTCGATCTACGTTCCAACCCTCATCTATGGTCACGAGCTATGGGTTGTGACCGAAAGAACGAGATCCCGGATACAAGCGGCCGAAATGAGTTTTCTCCGCAGGGTGTCCGGGCTCTCCCTTAGAGATAAGGTGAGAAGCTCGGTCATCCGGGAGGGGCTCCTAGTCGAGCCGCTTCTCCTCCACATCGAGAGGAGCCAGATGAGGTGGCTTGGGCATCTGATTCGGATGCCTCCTGAACGCCTCCCTGGTGAGGTGTTCCGGGCATGTCCCACCGGGAGGAGACCCCGAGGAAGACCCAGGACACGCTGGAGAGACTATGTCACCCAGCTGGCCTGGGAACGCCTCGGGATCCCCCGGGGAGAGCTGGAAGAAGTAGCTAGGGAGAGGGAAGTCTGGGCTTCCCTGCTAAAGCTGTTGCCCCCGCGACCCGGCCCCGGATAAGCGGTAGAAGATGGATGGATGGATGAGTTTAAATTGGCACTTAAACAGTACAAATGCAAATGCCTAGCTAATATTTAACTGATAACATACAGTGTATTTATACATGCATATATGCGCATATCCAGCCTATTTTGTGCGCACAATAGCTTGAGTGCAACTACCTACCATGCGTGTTTTTGGAATGTGAGAGGAAACCGAAGTACTCGGAGAAAATCCACACAGGCACAGGGAGAAGATACAAAATCCACACAGGAGCCCAGAATCAAACCGTGCACGTCTGCACTGTGAGACAGACGTGCTAGCCAGTCGACCACTGTACATACCCTGTTTTTATTTATTTATAAATAAATAATTATATTATATATATAAACACAAAACAACCCGTATTGTTTTGTGTTTTTTGTTATTGTAAAGTGTCCTTGAGTGTCTTGAAAGGCGCTTATAAAAAAATGTATTATTATTATTATTATTTATTTATTTTATTTACAGAATAAATTCTTCCTTGACGTTCAGTAAAATAACGAAATTGATAACCGGCACATTTTCAAAATTAGATCAAATCATTTTATGTACAAACAGTTGCTTTAATGAGGCTGTCAGTAAAAGTGAGGAAACGGTCAAATGTGTTCATCCCCTGACTTGGAATTACTGTACACATGGATTTTTTTTAGGAGTGGGCAGACGGGGGGGCATTTGTAACAGGGGGCTCCCACTGCAGATTGTCTTAAAGCAGCAGCGTGAGCACTGATCCAAATCAGTCAGCTGCGCTGTTGCTCATGTGTGCATGCAAGCTCCTTTCCCTCTCATTCATTGCTTTACAATGACCCCCTCCTCCATCCCGAATCCCGCTCCTGCTCCCGAGCGCAGTCATTTCTAGTGCAGAGAAATGTCCCTGGTGACACTGAAGGATGACGCAGGCGCTTTCCTCCATTCGGTGTCTCACCAGCCCACCACCACCTCCCAACACCATCTTTTACCTCTTCCTCCTCTTGCCTCCTTTACCCCCCCCCCTTTTAGATTCCCTCTTCCTGCCTGCCTCTACTACACTCATATTGCTGCTTCTGCCTATCTCCCTGCCTCTCTCTCTCTCTCTCTCTCTCTCTCTCTCACTCACTGCTCTGGCACTGCAGTGCTGATTGTGATTGCACACACACATACACACAGACACACACACACACACACATGCACCCACACAGAGCGTTGCTGAGAGGCAAGGACTGCACCAGCATGCGCCAACCGCGGCTGAGCTGCTCGCGAGCATGAGAAAGGCGAACCGAGGCGACAATGTTGTGCGTTGTCTCACGTCAGCATGCATCATTGCAGCGGTGGCAATGATGCATTTCAAGAGCAGATAGCTTATGTTATCCGGCCTCCTCTGCACTGCCTCTGCATCCTGTTCGCCCTGCTCCTCCCACTCTCTTCCTCCTCTCTTCCTCCTCCTCATCCTCCTCCCGTCGACTGCTTCACTAGACAGGACTATAGATTGACCGGGACAAGCGAGCGCTGGATGATCAGGTTTGCGCCGGCTGAAAGATTTCTCTGTGGCGATGCTACACTTACATCTTCACCGATTCCTGGATTTTAATTGACACGTGAGGCAAGAAGATAACTCGCCACCTGCAGGATATCTTGGATGTGTGTGTGTCACTCCTAGCCAGCAGTTGCCATTGGCTCATTTCCTTGTTTTTGCTGGTTGTTTTTGCCTTTCCTGGCTAGCAGGCACTGCAGCATCAGGACCGCAAGACCAATGAAGTAGTAGGGCATGTGGACCCAGGGCAATCCGAACTAAGGGCTTCAGTGCATCCATTGCTACCACTGCTTATCTTGATTTTTTTTTTTCCGGCCAGAAAAAGAGTGTCTGGTGGGGGTGGGTGGTGAGAGCACAGGTATCCGGGCCCCTGCAGAGGCGAATAGAGCAGGGTGGCTCGTGCGTCGAAGAAGCAAGCAGGACGTCCTGTGGGAAAGGGGCGGCTCAAGCATTGGCCTCCTGATGGTGGCTATTTTTGTCTCCCCTAGCTGAGTGACTGGGACAGCAGGTGGAAGAGAAGATGCTTATGGCCCGAGACACGGCGCGAGATGAGGCTCAAAAGCTACACAGGAAGTGGCTGAAGCACCAGGCCTTTATGGCAGAACTGGCCCGTAACAAGGAATGGCTGGCCAAGATAGAACAGGTGAGTCGATGTGGTCAGGGCATGATGCAGGATGGAGAGGTCACACGGAGCAGGTGAGTCAGACGGAGGTGGGAGTGGGGTGCCACGTTCACAAGATGGCATTTCTGAGTTGTTGTTTGAAGCTAGTAGAAATCGGGGAAGGTGTCATAACTCATTGAGGGCATCTTGAATAACATTCTCAAGGTTATGAATGTTGACTGGGCTTTTCACATTCACAGGTGACATGATCGCGTTGGCCTCTCTTAGCAACAATGTAAAAGAGCACAATTGCGTCAGTCAAAAATTTTGCTTACGGTTGATTTTTGATTCACTCGGACGTTTTCAGCAGCCAGAATCAGTGAAGATAATCTTTCAATGTACTCTGTTTTTCTATAGTCATAACGAAAGGCAGGTTTGTTGCTACTTTGCTACTATGCTATGCTATCTACAGATCCTCTGCCTCGGTGAAGTTAAGGTGGGCTAATGACATGTAAATTAACCCATGTTAGCACTCCACATATTCCATGTTGCAAATATGTTGCAATTTCATTCAGGAATAGCATTCCCAGTTAAATAAGTTCCCATTTGAGAGTACAGGTGCTGATGATGATAATTTGATAGTGTGTTTTGTAATGTAAAGTCTTCGGCATCTTTCTGCATTACAATTAAAATGAGAACATTATTTCTGACAAAAATCTGATAGGATATGATGTATTCTTGGGATGTTTGAGCTTCGTCAATAGAAACTGAAAAACAAATCAATTTTGTTTTGTAAAAAAAAATGTAATGATCATTCATTCATTCATTCATTCATCTTCCGTACCGCTTGATCCTCACTAGGGTCGCGGGGGGTGCTGGAGCCTATCCCAGCTGTCTCCGGGCAGTAGGCGGGGGACACCCTGAATCGGTTGCCAGCCAATCACAGGGCACACAGAGACGAACAACCAACCACGCTCACACTCACACCTAGGGACAATTTAGAGTGTTCAATCAGCCTGCCACACATGTTTTTGGAATGTGGGAGGAAACCGGAGCACCCGGAGAAAACGATCATTAGACATTAATTTACTGTTGTCTTCCTGATTTAAGATACATGATATAGCAGTGTAACTAATTATATCAATGGTCCTTGAAGACGAGTGCCGTAATGTATCAAATTCACAATTTTGGCTGTCTACTGTACATGTAAAATGCAATTTAAGCTTAAACTAATTGCGCTGAACACATATTTTGAAGACCAGGCCCGCAGACTGAATTGGTCCTGCCACATAATTTTATGTAGGCCACCAGAATTTAAAATGTTTATGGTTGCCTTATAATAAGGCTTTACTAGACTTATTAGTAAATACTCTTGACTGAGGTTTAGCATAACTCTGATGTGGTGATAATTAATTTGATAATAACCCTGGTCTAGACCCTCAAAAAGCGTTAGCAGACACCATGGCTCTCTTTTCATGATCGACGTAAATCCTGCATGGTGCATAGTACAACTGCACCGAGGTGGGTTCAGCCCAATATTGGTAATTTGGCAGACAGGCGCTGGAGGGAGTGTTGCGCCGCGGTGGGAGTGGTCACGGCTAAATTAAAACATGGGCAATCGAAGCCGCTCCTTTTTAAATGCTGCACGCTAGTCACGCACATGGTGGAAGCACATCTGTGCTGTAAAGTGGGCACCTGGAAACCAAACCTCCACCTCCGATTGTTCTTGTGAGCTGTGCCGCCAAGCAGGATGATTTAAGAAATATCATACAATGATTCAGAGGCTTTGATGCCCGCTGTGCACATATTGAGGATTGAAATACATTCTGTTCGAGCAGCTGTTTACTTATGACCACTGTTAGATGTGCTCTGAGCAGATATGAGGTTCAGATCAAATTTCTGCCACTGAATTGTCACTACACCAGATGCTTCTCCAAGACACTCCTTCTGCTGGGCTTGCCATCCAAGCTCAGCTGAGACCAGTCTGTCAAATTGGCAAGCGCGCATCGAGCCTTGCAGTCGTCCAAAAATCAGGATCCGTTGGCTACTACCTTACGGCGTTGGTTGACAGAGCCACATAAGGTTAAACACTGTAAGGAGCTAAAAGTGTACTTCATTCAATTCATGACTTACTCTGACGGGAATCGGTTGTAGTGTCCTGCAAAGTTTGCATTCAACAGCACACAACTTTAAATACAGTGCGATGTCGCACTGTTGTACACTGCATTGGTATTTAATAGGAAGCCAGCATCAGGTCAGATCAACACAATTCTGAAGCACTTAATTACAAATTTCAGCGACTAAAACATTAAGGAATAATGGGTAGATATTATCGTATTTTCCGGATTATAAATCGCTCTGTAGTATAGGTTGCAGCATCCATTAAAAGCATAATAAAGAAGAAAAAAAAAACATAATTCACACTGGAACATAAATCACATTTTGGTGGGAAATGTGTTTGATCAAATCCAACACCAAGAACAGACGAGTCATCTTGAAGGGTAATTTAAAATTAAAATAAAATCGAGAACAGGCTGAATAAGTGTACATATGCTAACGTTACCTGACGCATAAACAACGAACTGAGAATGTGCCTGCTATGCTCATGAACATATTAAGAGTTATTCAGATAATGAGAGCAAAAAGAACAAGTTTACCAAATCATCAGTGTCACTCCAAATCACTAAATCCAATGAAATCTTCATCCTGTGTGTCACTTTAAAACAACTCAGCCAACTCGAGGTAGAAAATGTGGCGCTTCCTCGTCTATGTCGCTTACGTCAGACTCAATGTTGATTTATCAACACAGGCATAGAGCGCCGTCTTGCGGTTGAGTGTGAAAATAACGTGAAATAATGTACTGATGTGTTAGTAATTTCACACATAAGTCGCTTCGGTGTATAAGTCGCATGCCTGGCCAAACTACGACAAAAACTGTGACTTACTGCCCAGAAAATACGGTAGTCTGTTTTTATATTTCTCCAGTTATATATTAGCCATGCGATCTTTTTTTCTTAAAATGTATTGACATCATCTCTGTATTGCGACGTTTGTTGTCCTTGGCAAAATATCGCAATCACATCACATCGCCCTATGCGCTGCAATTCCCAGCCTGAGGACACAGTTTGGCAAACTGTCATTAAATATTATTAAATACGATTCCTTGATAAGCATTTCTGAAAGCTGTTACTTTACAGACTGAATTTGTCGACAGAAAATGCAAGTGGAAAAAAAAAGAATATGTTGTGTGTGTGTGTGTGTGTTTTCTATTTCAATTCATCCAGAAGAATATTTGTGAGGTCATGTTTGATGATGTTCATTCAAAAGGTGTCTCTGAGTGAGCCCTCGAGTTCTTTTTACGCCAAACTGGATGGATATTTTATGTTGTGGGCCGTCTCGTGCTCGAAGCAAAAAGGGGCCTTCTCAAAACTGTTCTTGCAAAGATAAATGATTGAGGAGATCCATCAATCCATCCATCTCTTTTCTACACCCACAGTCCATGTTAGGATCGATGTGGGCTGGATCCCAGCTGACTCTGGGGGTGCGAGGCGTTGTAAACCTTCAACTGGTTGATAGTCTATACCAGGGCGCATACAGACGAGAAGTTAAATACAATTTTACAACAACGGGCAATTTAGGTTCCTCAATTAACCTATCGAGCATGTTTTTTTTTAATGTGGCACTCGCAGAAAAAGTGACTGGTCAATGTCAGAAAATTCGCAGGTCGATGCAAACTACACAGAAAGGCCAGAGAAAAAACTCAGAACATCTCAACTGGGATCCAAACATGCTAAGCGCTACTCCATGCTCCTAATATGTTTGGTAAATTGTTTTAAATGTCATTAGGAAATAATGTACTGGCAGATGAACCCTTTGAGGTACAGCGGTTACTACAGTGGACAACTTATCATGTTATCGGGTTACAGGTTTAAAAAAAACACATCCTCCAGGTGTGTAACTCCCAATCGAAGAAAAGCTTGTTTGAGTTTGGGAAGCTACGGTATAACGCAAATGTTTTGTGGGGGGGGGGGGGGGGGGTTGTTTTTTTATGACCATTGGTTTTAGCAAGTTACTGGATGTGAGATCACCTTTTTAGAATGTTGACAAGTGATGTTGTGGAAACACTTATGTGGACTTGTCCTGAGATCCTGCAGCAGAGTATAACCGCTTGTTCTTATTGACACCTTTCACCGTTGTTTAGCTGCACATACAAAGAGAAATAATTTTTGTAAGGCGCTGTAACAGGTCCTGACTAGTGATAAACAGTTGATAAAATCAGGGATCAATTAATCACCTTTTAAAGGGATAGATGAGTCCTGTGCTTTGTGTCGTCTATCTCTGGCTTCGCTCCGTATTTTCGCAAATAAGTACTGTACTTACATGGGCGGCACGGTGGGCGACTGGTTAGCACGTCCACCTCACAGTGCAGCGATGCGGGGTTCAATTCCAGCTCTGGCCATCCTATGTGGAGTTTGCATGTTCTCCTCGTGCCAGCGTGGGTTTTCTCTGGGTACTCCTGTTTCCTCCCGCATTCCAAAACATGCGTAGCAGGTTAATGGAACACTCAAAATTTTCCCTAGGTGTCAGTGTGAGCACGATTGTTTGTCTATGTGTGCCCTGAGATTGGCTGGCGACTAGTTCAGGGTGTACCCCGCCTACTGCTCGAAGACGGCTGGGATGGGCACCAGCATGCCCGTGACCTTTGTGAGGATAAACGAATTAGAAAATGTTGGATGGATGGATGTTTAGATATGGAAACAATGTTATTCCTTCTCGATGCATGGAGTTGGAACAATTATATTTTGGGACAAATACAGTCCTCTGCATGGGACACCTGAAAATAATTTTTGTTTAATCAAAATTATAATTGAAATTTGAATGTCTTTCAGCAGGACAATACCAAGATCCCCACAAAAATGCAAAAACATTTGTGATGCATCATATTTATGTTTCTTTTTTCATACCGGCATGTTTGTTGAGTTGGTCATCTTGGCTGTTTCCTTCACCCACTGCTGATTAAGTCTAAATTGTTTAAATTACGTTGAGCCTAACCTAACCCCTTGCTCTAAAATATGGATAGATATTTAAAGCATCATCGAATCACAATTCCCGCTCCTGGAAATTTGATACCATTTTCAATATGAACTGATTACTGGTCATTCTGGGGAAGGTTGCACGAGGCTGTTTTAAACCACACAATGCTTGTTAAACAGCATAATAAGATTGTGCTGAAAGGGCCAAACACGTTGGAAGAGTAATTACAAGGTCTGCCTCGCAGATCTAGACCTGATTCTCCATTGGGACATCTCTGTGTTGGGTTTAGAGTGTTCCATTAAAATGTTCATGGATTTGCTCTTGGTACAAACCCTTTCAGGCAGGGACAGCGGTTACTGCAGTGGACAGCTCATCACGTAATCCGGTTACCGGTTATCATTATTGGTGCATGAAAGCGTGAATGGAAGTGACTGAGAGTGGGAACAGTTGTCTACCAATTACCTGTGATCCTCATGGGCATAAGCAGCACGCATAGCTGTCATGTAAGGTTTTGTGCATGTCTCGACTGAACGCGTTATAAGTCGACTCAATACCATATCCGGATGCAACAGACAGAAACGTAACTCAAAGAAATGGAAACCTGCAGATTTACTGCAACCAGTCCAAAGTGTCCATCCTAAAATAATCTTGGATAGGTTTCAGCTCATCCGTGATCCTGAATTATACAAATACAAAACAGCTTTATGGATGGATGGGAATTTAAAACATTTTAAAGGATCAGTTAAGTATATTTTAGAATGCTCATATAAAGTTAAGTTCACGCAAGACAGTTTACAGTGGAACCTTCTGGCATGCTGGTTAACCCCCCCCCGCCAACAAAAAATAAATCCGAATTAGTTCTGGGTCAAACATTTATCAATTGTAGGCAGTGCTTTAAGTAACATTTCAATCTTCACAGCCAGACATGTTAAAACTCTAAATCGTCACATAATAATACAATTAAAAACAATCATACTCCCAATCTTAATTTTGCAAAGGTGAGCCATCTCTCACTTTTAAACCTTTGTGATAGGAACAAAAGTGTTAACTAATGGTCTCTTCTCACATTCTTCTCTTAACACCTTTAGTCCAGGCGTAATTATTTCTCACAACACGTGTTAAAAAAAATACACAAAAGGCAGATGAAAGAGCTCAACACAGAGAGAAGTCCCCCCCCGTCCCCCGCTGAACAGAGGTTTGGCCGGGTACAATTTGGATGGCATCATCCATGACGTTGGACCAAAAACATTGGAAACTTCCTGGAAATGTTTGTCATTATTCCTCAACTTTACTAACTCAGACGTATTTGACATTCAAGGGTCCACTGTATATAAAAAAATAACCAATAGAAACTGATGGAAACATTAACATTAACAAAGTACATCAGCATCAGCACTTGATATTTGTCATGTCGATATCAGGGCTCAGCAACCTTTTTGAAACTGAGAGCTACTTCTTGGCTACTGATTAGCGCAAAGGGCTCCCAGTTGGATACATAACAAATGTGCTCAAATGATATGTTTTGATTAATAATTCAGGATATTGGTTTATGTGAAGACACTGCTCCTGTGAATGATTTCTCACAATCATTAGAAAATAAATAAATACATAAATATAATAATGCATAAAAATTTCAGTGAGCGTCTTCCTGTTTACATTTTCAAATAATCACTTTGACAACATTCTGAGAAAATGGAGAGGCCCATCACTGGTGAGCTATTTTTTTTGGAACAGGTTCTCATGTGGTTCCAGAGGGCTACCTGGTGACCGTCGGCAACCACGTTGGTGACCCTTGGTCTATATACATGTGTGTACCATGCGCTCGTGTTTTGTGTGGCTGGCATAATGAATCAATATCGTAGGAGGACATTTGGGTGCTACGACGAAACCTTGTGAGCTCAATTATGCTCAAGTAGGTCAATGACATGAGAGTGAGAAAATTATCTTGTTCTTCTGTGCAGTTTTATGTTCACAAGAGATTTTACAGAGGAGTGAATCTATATTTTTACCAAAACAAGTAGGTTTTGGTAAAACAAAACACTAAAAACAGAATTTAGTGTTTTGGTAAAAATATAGTGAACAGTCCAGGTTAGGGGTGTACCCGCCTACTCCCTGAAGTCCGCTGGAATAGTCTCCAGCACACCCGCGACCCGGAGAAAATGCTTAGGGAGAGCAAGCCAACTCCACACAGGAAGGCCGGAGCTGGAATCAAATCCCGTACCTCTGCACTATGAGGTTGAAGCGCTAACCACCACCCATATAATTGTAATTTCAGGACGAATAAAGGATATCTTAATAATATATATATTATTATATATTATATAAATATATAAATACACACACACACACACACACACACACACACACATATATATATATATATATATGGGATATGGGCACCAACGAGATGAGATATGGGCACCATGCTGCAGAGATACAGATAGATACAGAAGGCAGGTCGGTCAGGAGGGTGCACGGTGGTCGGCTGGTTAGCACACCGGTCTCACTGTGCAGAGGTGCAGGGTTCGATACCGGCTCCAGCTTCCCTGTGAGGAATTTCTCCCTGTGCCTGTGTGGGTTTTCTACAGGTACTCTGGTTTTCTCCCACATTCCAAAAACATACATGGCAGGTTAATGGAACACTCTAAATTGTCCAATGTGTGCCCTGCATGTGTGGCACGTGTGGCTGGCAACCAGTTCAGGGTGTACCTGCCTACTGCTCGAAGACAGCTGGGATAGGCTCCAGCATGACCACGAACCTTTTGAGGATAAAGCGGTTCGGGTAATGGATGGATAAAAAAGTGGAGTTAGCTTCACCTTAAAAAAAAATCGACATCAATACAACACTGAAATCTGATGCTCTCATTCTTTCTTTTATCAGATGTTGCATACAAACTAGCTCACAGACTCATTTTGACCTCAATTATGCAGTTAGAAAAAATGGAATTTTGTAGCATGGAATTTTTAAAGCCGACTGATATTTCCTTTTTTTTGCCTTGTTTTTTCAACAGCACAGCCACTTGCTGTGGAGCATTCACAAACAGGACTTTTGTGGAGCTGCCATGGGTTAAATTCTCACTCAATGTGCTGTCAAACCATGCGGCCAGACCACGCTTTTTTTTTTTGCTTCATTCCTCAACTCCTTGTTTATGAGTAATTTAGCTCAGATGCAAAAGTTTCAAATTTACAGGTAGTTGATTTTCATGAAGAAAATCAAGAAGCGTGTATACATTCAAATGTCCTTGTTGTTCTTAAAGCTCTAAAATGACTGACGCATCTGGACAATTATCAGTGCATTTTGTATGAATAAAAGAGAGAGAAAGAGAGAAAGATATATAGTATGTGACGTGGTTTCTCTTTTCCGTCTTTCATCTGTGTAATTTTGTCAACAGAAAACAGGCTCTCGCCTTACTCAAATTTTACTGCTGCATCAGCATTACAGGAAAGCCTGCGGAATTTAGAACCGTATCACAATGCCATGCGGATGCAATTTCAACATTGTGAGCCACGACTGTGTTGAAAAAAACAATCACCTCGCAGATGTTCACTGGAACCAACTGTGCAAAGGTTGTACGACAGCACAGTGCACCCGCAGCCTGATTCCCACTCCTGTGATTTGCCTGCTTCCTTTCCTCCTTTCCTCTTTTCTCATCTGCTCTTCCCCGGCCACCACCTCCCTCTCTGATTTTTTTTTCTCCTCTTGCCTCTGTGTGTCAGTAAAGCCATGAGAGGAGGGAGACTGCTTTCTGCTGGCTCTGCATTATGAGAGGGAGAAATGAGGCGGCGGGACACGAGAGAGACTGAGCACAAGCAGCAGTTGAACAGCGAGGCTGTGCCAAGAGAAGGAATGCAGAATTGCATTATGAAAACCAGGGAGGAGATAGTCGAGAGCAAAAATAACTGGAGAAAAACTGATTTTTTCTTTGAGGTTTAGAATATGAAGGTTATGACTACATTTCTTTTATTAATCCATGAGGAGAAGTTGGTACCTCTCCATTGGAGTTTACATTTTAGAGAAATACTGGACAATTGCTAAATGACATAAAAAAACAAATCTTAAAAATAACCTTGTCTTAAATTAATTGAATGAATTTCAAGGTCTGCAGCGCACAATTTACTGCAGGACTCTTCAAGCCACACTCCCCTGCATACAGGATGCACTGTGGATTCCTCCATCATGTCATAGAAAATGTCTAAATTCCTGCATGCTACAGGAATTTGAGGCCATGGCGGTATCGGAATCCACACATGACATTGATTTTTATCCTGTAAAATGCTAACACATTTTTTTCATCTAAATTGGAAGAACATCGGAAAGTTTCGAATTCCAACACTAGTTATGAAGAGCATTATAAGAAACACAAATGTCAGCCGTTCAAGCAGCGCTGGTAACAATAGTGGTTCTAATCAGTATTTCCTATTAGTAACTCCATAATCTTGTGTTGGAAAGAAAAACCAGCCTAGCTGGTGCAAAAGAAAACAGCAGATATATTGATTATAATGCATCTCTTCTGTAAGAATCCCTCACAAAGCACCCACAGCAAGAAAAAGCTCAGGTACAGGACAGAAAGAGGTGTATTCGACTTACCGTGCACTATTTGTAGGTCAGCCCGAGGCCAAACTTTGCTCTATTCCCTGCCTCTTTGCAAGCAGGGGGTTGCTGCCTTGGCATGGAGCTATGTCATTCCATGTTATTTTTGGCGACAGACCTGAATGTATCTACTGCCTGTTTTCTTTTATTTTTTTATTCCCGGTCCCAGCAATGAGGCACAATGTACAGATCAAGGTTGGATTCTGAGGTTCATTAGCTCCCATGCTAATGATTTGAATTGGAGGATATTTTGGCTTAAAAATTCTGGAAAACAAAACCTTCACTTTTCTGATTTTCTGCCACATCGTCATCAATAGGTGGCCAGGTGGTCCAGTGGTTAGCGCGTCAACCTCACAGTGCAGAGGTACCAGGTTCAATTCCAGCTGCGGCCTCCCTGCTTGGAGTTCTCATGTTCTCCCACTTGAACGCTCGAAATTGTCCCTAGGTGTGAGTGAGCATGAACGGTTGTTCGTCTCTGTGTACCCAGCTATTGGCTGGCAACCAGTTCAGTTCACATCAAATCTGGACAAATGTTGGTTTTCTCTCAGGAGTCAAAGCTGGCTTTTTAAGCTAGCTTTCAAACTTACCTGCGTAGATAAGTCAAGCAAATATAATTTAAACTAGGATTGTTCTTATTCTGATCAATTAAATGGTGGCCGGAGCTGGAATTTAACCCGGCACCTCTGCACTGTGAGGTCAGCGCGCTAACCACTGGACCACTGGGCAGCCTCAAGGCTAACTTTTATTCATTCATTCATTCATCTTCCTAACCGCTTGATCCTCACTAGGGTCGCGGGGGGTGCTGGAGCCTATCCCAGCTGTCTCCGGGCAGTAGGCGGGGGACACCCTGAATCAGTTGCCAGCCAATCGCAGGGCACACAGAGACGAACAACCATTCGCACTCACACTCACACCTAGGGACAATTTAGAGTGTTCAATCAGCCTGCCACGCATGTTTTTGGAATGTGGGAGGAAACCGGAGCACCCGGAGAAAACCCACGCAGGCCCAGGGAGAACATGCAAACTCCACACAGGGAGGCCGGAGCTGGAATCGAACCCGGTACCTCTGCACTGTGAAGCCGACGTGCTAACCACTGGACTACCGGGCCGCCCGCTAACTTTTATTAAAATGTGAAAAATAGAGAAAAGAGGACATACCTTTTCTCAATCCATTATTTTGGAATACTGTTTGTTGATGTCAAGTCCAGCATATCATGGGATTCACTTCTGTGCGGTTCTTCTAGTATGCTAAAAACGGGAATGTACGTTCCATCAATAAAAATTATGATTTTATCAACACAAATATTCCTGGAGTTATAAGAGACAGCAATGAAACAAATTATACCCAAAATTGACATTTAAATTTCATTTCAACTGTTTTACTTGAGATTCAATTTGGTCAATCACGACTAAAATGTTCTCCAATTCTGGAATAACCCACCTACCAATATTTGATTGCCGGTGTAGCGGAAATTGGACAGATTCAGATGCGCTGTATTTCGAATGACAAGACGCCGTCTATAAATCAAAAATGCTTAATGGCCTTTTTCCAGCTGTAGTGTTCTTCATCTTCTCCATATCTTGTACTGAGGCAGCAGCTCATCTCATAAGAACCATCCCTTGAAGCTATGGCTGACATTAATGGAGAATACAAGGGAGAAGCAGAGTCACTCAGCCAAGAAATGACAGTCTCCCACATAATGCATATTTTATACTGAATATGGCTAGCCCTGTTAGCACTGATATGAGGATTTGTATCGATGTGTGCCGTCATGCAGTCTTACCCCTATCAGTTTAACAATTGTTCCTGTTTTCTTATCATAGGAGGGCCAGGGGCTGATCCAGGAGAAGCCAGAGCTACGCACGGTTGTGCAGCAGAAGCTCGAAGAGATCAGGGAGTGCTGGTGTGACTTGGAGACCACAACCAAAGCCAAGGCTCGTCAGCTCTTTGAAAACAACAAGCCGGAGCCGGTAGTAAAAAGCTACTCAGACCTTGACAACCAGCTGTCCCACTTGGAGCAACAGCCCCCCCAACTAGAGCAGGCACATCATCTGCCCACATTCAATGAGCAGCTCCAGAAATTCCAGGCAAGTACAGTAAAAATGAATATATGGCCCACAGTAAATAAAAGTAAAATATTATTACGGTACCTAGAATCAATATCAGGATTGTGGCGCATGCAGCTGACAAATGGCTAAAACAAATACCCTCCCTCCTCCATTGGCCTTTTTGAGAAGCTAACTCTGTTTGCCAACATGTTTATTGAACAAAAGTCAGTGGTTTGGTTTTGACCTTGCATTTCAGATAACCATTGCTTGAATTGGCAGATTGTTTTCCAGTCTAGATACCACCCAGCACCCAACCATGGGGTGGGGGTAGGATGGGTATTATGTAATTTCTCCAAATTGTAACATAACACAGCGATTGGCTGGCAACCAGTTCAGGGTGTACACCGCCTACTACCCGAAGATAGCTGGGATAGGCTCCAGCATGCCCCGTGACCCTCATGAGGATAAGGCGGATCAGAAAATGGATGGATGGACATTGCATAACTTTTGACACCATTTAGTTCAACCTTGCTATGATTAAAACTCTACTGCATCTTTTTGGCATAGGCAATGGAGTCTAAGTTCGGGGATATCTACAAGGGTGTGGAGGAACTGGGTAACTTGCAGGGGGTTTGCCTTCCCCAGCGAGGTCTGATGGCAGGTGACAAGGAGGGTGGTGAGCAATCGGGCATGGTGGAGACCCGCATCGTTCGCCTCATTGAGCCTCTGAAGGAGCGACGCCGCATCCTGCTTGCTTCCAAAGAGATGCACCAAGTCGCTCAAGACCTGGAAGACGAAATGGTTAGCTCCTCATTTTCTTCTTTTTTGAAACATGTCCAACCGTTCCATGACCTCATTTTGATGATTTAACAGCTTTGGATTCAAGAGAGGCTTCCCCTGGCATCATGTAAGGAATATGGGAATAATCTCCAGAGTGTGCAGCAGCATGTAAAAAAGAACCAGGTGAGGATCACAAAACTTTGAAACAAACCATTCCTGAGACTTATTTGAGATTTGTCTTTCAGACTCTCCAGAGGGAGCTGGCAGGCCGGCGGGCGCGTGTTGAGGAGGTTCTGGACAGGGCGGGAATTATCGCATCACTACGCACTCCCGAAGTGGAATTTGTGCGTGAAGGGGCCGGCCATGTGCGACAACTGTGGGAGGTGTTGCAGCTGGAGTTGGAAAGGAGATCTGTGATGCTGGATGCAGCACTGCAGGCTCAACAATACTACAGTGAGGCAGCCAAAGTGGAATCCTGGTTATCAGGTCAAAAACTCCAGCAGGCCAATGACGAAAAAGGCACGGTACGGGCAACGCTGGCAATCAGTTCATTTGTCAAACCGCCACTCCAGTACACAGATGCACTTCTGATCATTGGCAGGATGAGGCGAGCACCCTGCAACTGTTGAAGACTCACCTGGCTTTGGAGCAAACAGTGGAAACATATGCTGAGACTGTTGGCATGCTGTCCCAGCAATGCCAGCAGCTGCTCGAGCTTGGACACCCAGAGAGGTGTGACACGACTCATCATTTCACTTTCTGTGCACCTTTCAAACACAATCTGTAGTTTCAGAAACTTTTTTTTTTACCTTGAACAGTATAGCGGTGCAATATTGACATCGGATTAAGATTTGAGATTTTCCGTGCACGGGACACAGTTCACTTTCACATGCATCATGTTCAAATTTACAATAGTACTTGAGACATTAACAGTTACTGTGGCACATATGCCATCTTTTATGTTTTTATGCAGTAGGTGTAGTACTTGTATGTCTGATCTGTTATTATTGTGTTTCCTCAGTGAGCAAATCACCAAGCAGCAGTCCCACATAGACAGACTGTACGTTTCTTTGAAAGACATGGTGGAGCACAGAAAGATCAAGCTGGAACAGCAGTACTGGCTTTATCAACTCAATAAAGATGTCGAAGAATTAGAGAAATGGATCACGGAGCGTGAGACTGTGGCAAGTTCAACCGATCTTGGCCAAGATCTGGAGCATGTGACGGTGAGAATGGCGATGTCGCAATAATTTTTTTTTTCAGTTAACAGCCAATCAGTGTAATCAGTTGCCCATCATTGATCATGGATCACACGAATGACATGATACAGCACCGCATGACATTATTTTGATATGTTTTCTCAGATGCTCCAAGAAAAGTTCACCAAATTTGCCTCCGAAACAAACAACATTGGCCAGCAGCGGATGGAGCAGGTGAACAAAATGGTGAATGAAATGATCGACTGTGGCCATTCGGATGCAGCCACCATCGCTGAGTGGAAGGATGGATTGAACGAGTCCTGGGCCGACCTCCTGGAGTTGATGGAGACCCGCAGACAGATGCTGGCGGCATCCAACCAGCTCCACAAGTTTTTCACTGACTGTAAAGAGGTGTGTTCCAAGTTAATAACCGCCTGTGTTACAAGTGTCTCTTTACGCGGTGTATTCGTCTGGCTTATGTTTTAAAAAGCGTTCGTGATGACGGCTCGGTCTGGCATTGTAGGTTTTGGCTCAGATCGCAGGGAAGACGAAGCAGCTGCCAGAGGTGAGGGCATGCCAAGCCAACATCACCAATCCAGCCACCCTGCAGAGACTCATGCACTCTTTTGAGCATGCCCTTCAACTGTTAGTTACACAGGCAAGTGTTATAATCTCTTCTATGAACCGCCAATCATGTAACTTCATTTATTAATGTGGTCTCGTTGTACTTTCAGTTTATATAGCGTGTATAGTTAATCAATTACCATATTTTCTGCACTATAAAGCGCTTTGGATTATAAGGCGCACCTTCATTGAATGGCCCATTTTAAAACTGTTTTTATATATAGGGCGCATGGAATAGAAACTTCAATAGTGGCTGTGGTTGCGCTATGCACCAGCTAGATGGAGCTACGGTAAAGGGAGTACAATACAATACAATACAGCTTTATTTATCGAGCCTTCACAACCAACAAAGCCATGAGAACTGGTCACAAACAAGTACTGTACATGCAACATATAAATACAAATGGCATTACAAAACAATAAATGAAAGACAAAAGTTATGAAGACAACTGATTCAACCAAAAAGGCGCACAAACCTCGTGGGCTCACATCCACAAGGGGCTACATATCCTTAGAAATCTTGCTTGTTTCCTTCTTCCTTCATTTAGTCAGAAGTTAACTTTACTTTTGGGATTATTTTTGTTTCATAATGGCTGCGCAGAGCTCACAGAGTAGTTGTCTGTTGGAGTGTGTGTTGGCCAATGCACATGTCAATTAGTGTCGGGCAATTTTTTTTTTTTTTTTACATTACAATTGGTTGCTGCTAATAATACCCACTAGATGGCATAGTAACACTAACCGGGTGTTTCCCTGTTAGTGTTACTATGCTCAATAGGGAATATAAAGAGACTAGAAAACCATATATAAAACGCATCAGAGTGTAGGGTGCACTGTAGGCTTTAGAGAAAATGTAATCCTTTTATGTACGCCTATGTATGGAAAATACTGTACGTATTATACATTGCTACAGATTGTTTTGGAGAGACCTGCACCTCTCTTGACTATTCTTTGACAGTATCGATCGACAGGGATTTAGCTACGATGAAGTCATCGCATCCTATCTTGGTTCAGGTACGACAGCTACAGGAGAACGCTGCGCAGCTGCGTACTATTTATGCTGGCGAGAAGGCTGAGGCCATAATGGTAAAAGAGCACGAAGTGATGGAAGCTTGGAAGGAACTCTTAAGCTCGTGCGAGGCCAGTCGTGTGCAGGTCACCTCAGTGACAGACAAGGTGCAGTTCTTCTCAGTGGTGCGCGAAAATCTCATGTGGATGGAAGGCATTATGGGCCAGATTGGATGGGACGAGCCCAGGTAAGATATCGTCTACTGTTCTTGTGAACATGTTTGTATTGGAGCTGGGGGGCCCAACCTTTATTGATCAGAGACCCATCATCCCGCAATCGACCTATTACCACACATGCATGAACAAAACTGAAAAATAAAGATCATGCGCCACCGCGGGTTAAACCTGCTTTTTTATTTTATTTTTTCAATACTTTTTTTGTGAGAATGGAACTCATAGGATGCTTCGGGTGCCGTGTGCATGAACACAAAAATACAACATATTAATAACACGCACACAGAAAAATATCTACGTATGGGGCACTCCTGTAATAGACTGTCAAGTGAGGCTGCTGTATCACCTTAACCGAAGTTACAATGATTACGCCTTCAATTGTTCAGCATCATGTAAGCGAAGCTTTTGAGAGTGACTCAAGTTTTCAGCTCATCCAAAAGTTGCTAAATGTATTGGAATAAATATCAATCAAAAACACATCTTTAAAAAATAGATGACCGCCCTCAAGACCAAAACTGATTTCGAGAGCTATAACACTACCATGTACTGCAGCTCAAGTTATATAGTATGTCTTGTTTTTTTGGTTTCTTTTTGTAATCTGTAATTCTAAACCTTTCTTGTTTCAGGGATTTGACTGCATTGGAGGTCATGATGAAACAACACCATGAGTTGAAAGTCAAAATAGATGGCCGGAGCAAAACTATTCAGCAGTGTGCAGATCTCGGCAAGATCCTTATAGCTGCCGGAAACCCCGCATCAGAGGAGGTCATGCACATGAGGATAACCACACAAACAACATACGTTTTTCTCAAACTAAATTGATCTTAATCATACGTTTTTTTGGTTCATGGCTGCAGATTAAAGAGAATTTGGATGCCCTTTTGGCCAAGCAGAAGGATCTTGGGGAGAAATGGGACAAACACCAGGAACGGTTGCAGCACAGTGAGTAGCTTACTTCTTGATATAAGACATTCTTTAAAAAATAAGAAAACAAAACTTATCATTCTCAATGTAACACAGGCCTAAAATAGCGCCATACTATGATATGACACACAAATGCAAATTAACTGTACCCCATTCATCATAGTGTGAGGTGGTGGTTAACGGGTTAATGGGAGGCTGTCTTCTTCAGAGCATGAGCGATTCCAGTTCGCCCAGGAAACGGTGAGGGCTGAAGCCTGGCTGAAGGCCAAGGAGCCTCCGATCACCTCCAAGCAGCCAGAAGGGAGCCAGACCCAAGCCCAAACCGATGAGGTTGAGCAGCTCATCCTTCGCCATGAAGCGTTCCGCAAGGCTGCTGTCACCTGGAAAGAACGCTTCAGTTCTCTCCGACAACTTTCCGCAGTAAGCTTGCCTGTAGCTAAAAAATTTTGATATCCACAGTGAAAAAAAATTTGTGGAAAATTGTAGTTGCTCGGCATGCATGGATTTATGCCAGAGGTTCCAAAGTGTGACATGTCATATACCAAATGTGTACCACAAGTAGTATGTGGGCTCCTGTTAAGGAACACAAAATAATCACTGCACTTAGTGCAGTTTAGTTATATTTAACTTTCAAGTTAAATTGAAAGTTATTGATATTGATAGTCATTGAAATTTCATTTTTCCTATATTTTAACCAAGTAAGTGCTAACCCTGAAATGCACCCTGTAATCTGATAACATGATAAAATGTCAACTGTCCCTGAATGGGTTAATATTAAAATGACATATTACTACAATGGCTTATAAGAACATGGAATATACATTTTTGCAAAAAAATAAAAATAAAAAACTGTCTCGGTTTTGGTGAACACTTGGACTTTCGGTGCTACTGCCATATTTAAATGTTGGTCCTGATGGCGGTACTTGAAGAGTATTGATAGATGGTTCTTGTCTTTGCATCATTATGGCCTTAAAAGCTTCTCTCATAAACCACGGTCTTGCTCATTGTACTACATTTTTTGTTTTTATTTCCATATGGTATGGCTGCCAAAAAAACGAAGCAGCAAATAGTCCGAGTCATTTTCGACAACCGCGATGCTTCTTCTGTTTTCCTCCCTGTGTGCTGACAATTACGTCAACTCCTTTTTCAGGCAGAGAAGAAAAAAGAGGAAGACAAAAAGACACCGCTCGCCAGTCGTAGGATGTTCCCGCTATCTTGTCTGACTCCGAGCGGTCCCTCATTCGGTTCAGCTCCATCTTTCATGAAGCAGATGGTACACGCCCAAATAGAGCCCACCCCCTTACAGACAAGCGTGGAACCAGCTGCCCCTTCTGCACACCAGAGATTGTCCTCATCGCTCGCCAGCTACAACCCGGTCCTAAATGGATCGGGCTATCACGGGCTGGAGCCTCAATGTAGTGGAAAGTTGGTGAACCCCTCGTATCTTGGCATGAACCACCAGGCCATTGGAGGTGGGAGTGACTCTGCTTTTTCAGTTCTGACTTCTCACTGTGGAGGACAGGACACTTCTACTTACCCTGGAATAAACAATCAAACAACTGATAGTGCTGAGAGTTCTGGTTACTTTGGACTGCCTGCGGGTTGCGTGGGTGGCTCCGGCTATGCCATGCAAAGCCATCCAGGCAGTGGCAGGTTAGGAAGTTCGGGTAACCTAGCTCAGGAGCAAAGCAGTGGCCCGATGGGAAGCCCTGGGATTTTCCAGCATCAGCATATGGGAAGTTCTGGATATTTGACACAACAAAATATGGGAAGTTCCGGTTTCTTTACACAACCTCAAAATATGGGGAGTTCAGGATATTTGGGACAGCAGCCCAATTTAGGGAGTTCAGGATATTTGGCCCCGCAACCAAATTTGGGGAGTTCAGGATATCTTGCTCAGAATTACCACAGCACTGGAGGAATGGGTAGCTCAAGCTATCTTGCACAAAATCATTACAGCAGTGGAAGTCTCGGCAGTTCGGGTTACCTGGCGCCAAGTGGTGGCATCATGGACCCAAAAATGGCTTATGCGTGGCAACACTTGAAAGCGGACTTCATGCAACCCGGGATCAATCACATCCACAAGGCTGTAAACCCGCTCCTCGAAGCCACGAGAGTACAAAGGGAACAGTATGGCGATATCCCGATGGCAGACATGATGGGCCCAGAATCAGGACTGGACCTACTCCACGGTCGTCTCCAGAGGGATCCCCGTGGCAGTCGCTCAGACCCTCAGATGGACCACCTGAGGCGAGAGAGGGAGTACAAACTGGGTAGACAAACCTCCAGCGAGCAGGAGATCCAAGCCAGGCTGAACGAGCTTCCGATGATTGTGCGTCAGGAGAGGTATCGAAGACGCTTGGAGAGGCAGTCATCCAGTGAACAGGAAGGGAGTGGCAAGCAGAGGCTGCAACGGCGAGACTCAAGTGACCTGGAGGGATCTGTTAAAGACGGCTCCGACAAACGCTCACTGTAAGTGAACTGGTCAAACTGGTGACACTGTTTTTGCAGACAGTTCATCTGGGGCGCAGCGCCTTTGCCAGTGTGTCCTGATTTTTGTGCAAGTGCAAGGCTCACTGTGTGTGTTTGCCAGTTCGGAAACCCGGTATGCAGTGCAGTGTGTGTTTCCTTGGAGATGCACCGTGCGGCGTGTTAATGTGGTGGCAGAAAATCGGTCTAAAGTTGTACCTGCTGCCATGTCGAGACGCTAGTGTTCGACTAGCACGCCATATTTATAGGGAAAGAATAGAGCCGCTTTGTCTTGAGTGATGCAGGCTGTGAGCACTCCTACAGTGGCCCCTCCCTCACTCTAACAGTTCTGCCGGTCTGCACTCATCTGTGAAATTACTAACACTGGGTCTAACCCGCCTGCGCACGAGGATACACCAAATGTCACTCTGGATTTACACCAGTCCCAAAAATAGAGCCTTCAGCACCCGTGCACACAACAATGACAGCCTAGTAAAAACAGGAGATTATTCATTGCCGTTTTTGAAAAGTTTCATGTTTAAATTATAATGATACGTGCTTGCATGGGTTTTATACGGGTACTTCGGTTTCCTCTCGGATTTCAAAATCATGGACGGTAGGTTAATTGAACACTCAAAATAGTCCATCAGTGCGATTGTGAGTGTGAATGGTTGTTCTTCTGTGTGTGCCCTGCGATTGGCTGGTGCCCGCCTACTGACCAAAGACAGCTGGGTTAGGCTCCAACACACCCCACGACCTTTGTGAGGATAAAGCGGATCGTAAAAAGGATGGATGGATACATTTCATGTTTGAAATTGCCTTTGTTGTCTAAAAAAAAGGCCATGTCATAGTTTTTATCATTTTTCAGTTTAAATTTGACTGGTCTGCTTTCACTGTGTTCACTTTTCATGGGTGACTCGTGTTGTCCTCTATCACTGCAGGGAAAAGAGATCTACTATGGCGGAGATTGTAGAACAAGTACAGGAGAGAGAAGCAGCGAATGTAAGTTATCACTGATAGTGATACAGAATGACGCAAGTTACATCATGCTTTTCTATCGTTTTCTTAAATCTGCGTTATCAGGCCAGAGGAGAGCCTTATCGACCTCCAAGCAGTCTCTCGGCTCCGGTGACACGTTTTGACGGTCGCCCTCGTGCTCGAGATCGACCCAAACCAAGGAGGAGGCCTCGTCCGAAAGAACCAGAGGAAAGTCGCCGCTCTCGATCAGCTCCAGCTACCGGCGCCCCGACGACACCCCAGCCACCTTCACACACAGCGCACAATGAAGGATTCCTGTATCGTAAAAAGGCCAGCAGCTCTGATCTTGAAGCTCAGCAGAGAAGCCCCACCAGGTATAAATATATATATAAAAAATCCTCACCTCACCCCTCGGGTGGTGTCCGTCCCTCATTCGGCTCGGGTCCTCTACCAGAGGCCAGGAAGCTTGAGGGTTCTGCGCAGTATCCTTGCTGTTCCCAGCACTGCACATTTCTGGACTGAGATGTCCGATGTTGTTCCCGGGATCTGTTGCAACCACTCATCTAGTTTGGGGGTCACTGCCCCGAGTGCTCCGACCACCACAGGCACGACTGTCACCTTTACCTTCCAGGCTCTCTCCAGCTCCTCTCTGAGCCCTTGGTATTTCTCGAGTTTCTCATGTTCCTTCTTCCTGATGTTTCCATCACTTGGGACCGCTACATCCACTACAACGGCTTTCCTCTGCCCTTTATCTATGATCACGATATCTGGTTGGTTCGCCATTACCATCCTGTCAGTCTGGATCTGGAAGTCCCACAGGATCTTTGCTCTGTCATTCTCCACCACCTTCGGAGGTGTTTCCCATTTTGACCTTGTGGTTTCCAGTCCATACTCCGCACAGATGTTTCGCTAGACTATGCCAGCCACCTGGTTATGGCGTTCCTCGTAGGCTTTCCCTGCCAGCATCTTACACCCTGCAGTTATGTGTTGGATCGTCTCAGGTGCCTCTTTGCACAACCTACACCTTGGGTCTTGTATGGTGTGGTATATCTGGGCCTCGATGGCTCTGGTGCTCAAGGCCTGCTCCTGAGCAGCCAGGATGAGTGCCTCTGTGCTGTCCTTCAGGCCAGCCCTCTCTAGCCACTGATAGGACTTCTTGAGATCAGCCACTTCAGTTATGGTCCGGTGGTACATCCCGTGTAGGGCCTTGTCCTCCCATGATGGTCCCTCTTCCAGCGCCTCATTCTCTGTTCCCCATTGTCTGAGACATTCTCTGAGTACGTCATCCGTTGGAGCCTTCTCCTTGATGTATTCATGGAACTTGGATGTTTCATCCTGGACAGTGGCTCTCACACTCACTAGTCCCCGGCCTCCTTCCTTTCGGCTTGCGTACAGTCTCAGAGTGCTGGATTTGGGATGGAACCCTCCATGCATGGTTAGGAGCTTTCGGGTCTTAACGTCCGTGGTCTGAATCTCTTCCTTTGGCCACCTTATTATTCCTGCAGTGTATCTGATCACTGGCAGGGCATAGCTGTTTATTGCCCGGGTCTTATTCTTGCCATTGAGCTGGCTTCTTAGGACTTGCCTCACTCGCTGGAGGTATTTGGCCGTAGCCACTTTCCTTGTTGCCAGTTCGAGGTTGCCATTGGCTTGTGGTATACCAAGGTACTTGTAGCTGTCCTCAATGTCTGCTATTGTTCCTTCGGGGAGTGAGACCCCTTCCGTGCGGACTATCTTTCCTCTCTTAGTCACCATCCGACTACATTTCTCAAGCCCGAATGACATCCCGATGTCGCTGCTGTAGATCCTGGTTGTGTGGATCAGGGAATCTATGTCCCTTTCGCTCTTAGCATACAGCTTTATGTCATCCATGTAGAGGAGGTGACTGATTGTAGCTCCATTTCTGAGGCGGTATCCATAGCCTGTCTTGGTGATTACTTGGCTTAGGGGGTTCAGTCCTATGCAGAACAGCAGTGGGGAGAGTGCATCACCTTGGTATATGCCACATTTGATGGACACTTGGGTAAGTGGCTCGCCATTGGCTTCAAGTGTGGTTTTCCACATCCTCATCGAGTTCGCAACGAAGGCTCTTAGGGTCCTGTTCACCTTATACAACTCCAAGCATTCAGTGATCCATGTATGTGGCATCGAGTCATAGGCTTTCTTGTAATCAATCCAAGCTGTGCACAGGTTGGTACGTCGGGACCTGCAGTCTTGTGCAACTGTTCTGTCAACCAGGAGCTGATGTTTGGCTCCTCTGGTATCTCTACCAATGCCCTTCTGCGCTTCGTTCATGTATTGATCCATGTGTCCACTTATCTTAGCCGCAATGATGCCTGACATGAGCTTCCATGTTGTGGAGAGACAGGTTATTGGCCGATAGTTGGATGGGGCTGCACCATTCGAGGATTCGAGGGAGATATATATATATACCTTTTATTTATATATAAAAAAGGTGTCGTGTGGAACCGGGTCGAAATGACTCTTTGAGTGTAAAAGGGAACAAAAAAATCAGCCCGGGAATATACAACGACGGTGGCCATCACCTGCCGAAAAATAATCAGCGATTGTGGTGTGTGCGGCGGCACTGGTTCGCATATTTGCCTTACAGTACAGCGGTGTAGGGTTCATTTCAATAATCATTCATACACTGACCGGCGGTGAGAGACTTATGTGAATTTGTAGCTCTTTGCCAGAAAAAGTGATGGTTTTTGAGACATCTATTTGCCTCTCAACTGTTTTGTGCAGCAAATCCTGGGTTAATGTCTACTGCGTGCTAAAAGAGGGCAAGCTGACCTTCTACAAGGACGCCAGAAACCACAACACAACATACAATGGAGAACCATCTGTTGACCTTTCCAACTGCTCTTTTGATCCTTCGTTGGGATACAAGAAAAAGAAGAATGTTTTCATTGTTCAGTAAGATCAATTTCAAAATTATGATTTTGTCTTCATGCATAACGTTCTGTTGGTGGATTGTTGATCGGAAATGGGCAAAACACATGACTCTTCTGATGTTAGCTCTAAAGCTTTGTCAAGCATGAGAAACTGATTGTCACTGTTTTTCTTTTCTCTCAGAGTCAACGATGGAAATAATTTATTAGTATTTCATGCAAAAGATGAGGTAAGAGCATTTGGCAAGTCGTGTTTAAATGGAGATGCATGGGAAGGCAAACATTTGGATGATCCTTTTTTTAAAGATTTTAACACACCACTTTGGAGGTCAACTCAATATTTTTTTAATGCTATTATATATGTTTGAGGCAGAGTTGAAACATAAATGAATTGGGAACAACTACTGTATCAGTAAAAACAAAAACAAAGCCAGTAATGTATCATATCATTTATTCATATTTCCTTTTAAATACATTGTTTCTCCAAATCTCAAAACCGTGGCAGTGGTAGACTGAAGCAATATTTGTTAATTTCATTTATAAAAAGCCTTATTACGCGATGCATCCTTACAAGAGTAGCTGCTCTGATTGAAAAACACTGAGCATAGTCTTTGATGTGCTTCGCAAAGCAAGTCAAAAGCCCCAAAAATTGGCGACTCGAGTCAAGTCACGTGACTTGAATCCCCTGTATCTGTTAAATGAATAAGGAACAATGATGCATCCAACACGGGGTGTCTTTAACTCTTTAAGGGACAGCGGTCACTCAAGTGGACAGTTTACCATGTTATCAGGTGACAGGGTGCATGAAAGGGTTAATCTGGCCCATGCGCAAGAAAAATCTTCAGCACTCTGGAGTGAAATATGTGGCCGGTGTCAATCAGCTTGGCCTGAGCATCTTGTAAAAGGTCCTCAAGCAGAGTAACGAGCCAAAATACACAGCTAACACGAGATGACAGGTGCAAAAATCTCATTGAGTTACCTAAATGCCACAAACAATATTTTTACTCTCTCATTTTTCTTTTTATAGTGGAAGGATGTCAAATTGCCTGTGTATCGAACGAAATGAATGTACTGAATAAGAATGCACTTAATATAAGACTGTACAGAAGACTTCTTCACGAACAAAGGAATGCGCAAGTCAACATTTTTGATGAATGCATATTTTCAGAGTTAACACATTAGTCATATTGCACGAATCAACCTGGACAGAGATGCACTTACCAAATGAATATTGAGAGACACACTTCTTGGAGTGGCTGGCGAGTGTCTGGTTAAGATTACACCACTCCATATTTTGTTCCTATAACCGCAGACTAACTTCATTATTTTCATCCTCTTTGACGACTCTCCGCGAGGTCACTTTTGGAGTTCATCTTTAACCCTTTCACACACCGATAATGATGACCTGTAACCTGATAAACATGATCAACTGTCCACTGTAGTAACCGCTGTCCCCTGAAAGGGTTATTGCGCTCACTAAGCAAAAGTCTCACAAGTCTCACAGGATATGCCATACCTGTTCATTTGTTCTAACTTTAGAAGCCACGAGGGACTTTGGAGATCCCACTGTGTTGCAGATCAGTGGTCCCCAACCCCCGGGCCGCGGACCGCTACCGGTCCGTGGGTCATTTGGTACCGGGCCGCTGAGAAGAATAAATAACGTGCATTACTTCTGTTTTATTCATTTCAGAATCTGAAATATGTTTTATTTTGAAAAAAAATTGCGGATTCTCTCTTACATCCGTCTATAGTATGTCACTCTTGATACAGGTCAAGGCGCGCTTCTCAGCCACTTGATAGGTTACCGCTAAAATGAAAGCCAGCGGCTAGCAAAATGTGTAAAAAAACAAATGTCTTTGGGAAGGGGAAAAGGCCCAGCCAGGAGACAGAAGAGGGACCTACGACTTTCAAGAAAACCAAGGTTACATTAATAGACAGTATAAGGAGTCCTACTTAAAATACAGATTTATCTCAACGGGAGATTCCCACGCACCAAGCCTGCATAATATGCGGCGATGGTGAGCCGTATTTTTCATGCACTTTGTATTTGCACTGTATCTTATTTTGAAGGCACGTTTAAATGTTACCATAGCGACCAGAGAATGTAGCTAGGACGTTCTTTGAGTCATTATTCATGTTCATTATTATACTGTATTTAGAAAATACCACCGTTTTCATGCAGGTCATATCACATTATTTTGTTGAATTTATCCGCCACACCTTAAAGGCCGGGTCCCTGAAAATATTGTCTGATATTAAATCGGTTCGTGGGGCAAAAAAGGTTGGGGATCGCTGTTATAGATGATGGTTGACCGCTCATCTCACTTTCTCTGCAGGAGGATCTGAAGGCTTGGACTTCTAACATCACCACCTGTATATCTGAGCATGAGGCCATGGCCATGTGGGACAAGCCCGGCACATCTGGCATGGACCATGACCGTTCGGAGAGGAAGGAGAGGTCGGAGGGCGATGCAGACGCCAGGTCGGAGAGATCGGAGCTCGTCGGTGAGGAGAGATCTGAGAAGGAGAGGTCAGAGAAAGGGGATGGCTCAGACAAGTTAGACACATCAGAAATTGCTGACAAGCTGGAGGGTGGAGCTGGGGGCTCCAGCACATCTGGAAAGAGCAAATGAAGAGCCTACTTATGTTTCGGTTTTAGTCACTGACAATTGGTGGTTGTATGAATGGGAAGCATGTTTGCAGAGCCCCAATCACAGAGCCGGAGGTTACCGGCCATGGACAAGACTATTGTAACTCATCTCTCAGCCAACCTCTCCACGTCACCGACTGCAATGCTTCGGTGATTGTATTGAGCCACCTGCTGGTGGGGGGTTGTCATTGTTTAATCTCTTGGTTTCATCTTTCGATATATTTCAGTGACTGATGATACCATGTCGATCTCTCTATCTGTCCATCCGTCTCGACGCACCTGAAAAAGAGGTGAATGAAGTGTTCACAACAATGAAAAACTTTTTAAGCAATATACTTTTTTTAAGTTATTCTATCTTGTAGTGAGAGATAAAAGCAAATGAAACATGAAGTAGTGGCAAATGTGACGATTCGGTCTGAATTCTCATTCATACACAGTTACCCCGGTCTTGCACCTTAGATGCTTAAAACATACGAAATCTTGAAGACATGTAATCCCACCTCATGGTAATATCATAGATCATGTTATTATAATGGAATGTTGGTGTTAGCCACCAAGCTTTTTTTTGGGGGGGGGGGAGTAGTGAAATTCAAATTATTTTTTTGATCCATGTCCTGAAGAAAAGAAAAAAAAGAACAACAAAAAAGGGAGCTGTCTATGAAATGCTCTCGGTGACACGATTTGACATAATGCCTTTGTACACAAAATCTGAACACTGCATGAAATCTAATAGTCTCTTAGTGCGCTTGTTTGACTTTGTTTTTTTATGTTCTTGAAATTGTTTGGGGAAACTGCAATAATTTAGTGTCAGGAAATCATTTTGCAATCATGGTTCACAAAAGTAGGGTTGTCTTCCATCCACAGTTATGACTACTCCTTGATCAGCTTTTTGAATGACAGGAAAGTGCCCCTAGACTCCTGCGCCCCACCCTTTTTTTTTTGTTCGATATCCTTATCATTTATTTCCCAACAGAATTTGACATTGTGTCTGGAGAAAAAAAAATGAAGTGAGGGAGAAGCTCTCTGTACCCTTGCGTATTTTGTTTTCAAATCCAGATTGTCAATTTACCAACAGTGAGTTCAAATGCAAATCTGTTCAAAGTCATGAATTGTATATACCTATCTTTGTGTGTATATCAATAAACCCTGTGTGCTAATAAAACAGTACACTAAAGTGAAATGAGTAAAAAGTAAAACATTTATATTAATCCACTTAAGTCAAATTTAAAAAATACATTTAATGGAAAATATGCAAATTAGAAGTCACGAATGAATTACACAGCATATATTAAGTACACTAATATCTAGTTGTCTTTTACCAGGGGAAAGCAGCAGGGAATACTTCAAATACGCTTGTATTTTTATATTCCTATGTTTCTTGTATTGGCCCACAGCCCAAATAAGATCATCTCGAGCTGATTGAGTTGTCAGCGTGTTTGTGAGCAGCGTGTTCAATGTGTGTATTATCAACATGTGTATGTTTGAGAAATTATTGGTGGCGAGCAGAGTTCTGTGAGATTACCAGACGCACACTTCATTCTTTTACGTGTTTGAGAAAAATAGAATCTAAATGTGAACAACGTGGCCATTTATGACGTGCATAAATTCCTGAAAATATGTGTGCATTCATCTGCAGTTACAGCTGGAGGCATTCTGTAAATGTCAAGTTGAAGTTTCCCATTTTCTCATCGTTGCACCTTACACACACACACACACACACACACACACACACACATATATATATATATATATATATATATATATATATATATATATATATATACATGGTATATACTGTATATATTCAAATAGTCTTCCTTTCTTTGTGAACACCAAAAGATACTTTCCAATTCAGTGGTATTGGGTTACCCACCTGAGGAATGTAGTGACAACGTACTGCCCTTCTGCAGCCTCCAAATTATTCAAACAAGAATAGATGAGCAACCGTATTTTACGATGTGAATGTTATTTTCCTGTCACCGGTTTAACATAAGTGCCATGTCATAAGGTTTGATGAAAGAGCACTAAAGAAGACCGGTGATTCTTGAATTGAACTGAATTGCAACACGCGGTTTTATCAATCGCGTGGGAGCTACAAAACTTTCATGTGGACGTAGTCGCACCATTCAGTCTGACATGTTTGCTCTCCATTACTTTTATGAAGCACGCTGGGGACTTCTTTTTTTTTTTTGGTTGTTTTTCTTCCACCATGTTTTGAGCAACCCAGCTAAAGAGACAGCACAAACTGTGACTGACGAGAAAAAAAATGCAAACATTGTTTCCTTCATTGATGGTCTTCAAGTGTGTATGTCTTTGTTACTTTACATTCAAACCTGCTGCTAAGACATGAATAAACCTCTGAACTTGCTGATGCTAACGTGACACTGAATTGATGTGGAGAAGTTCTGTACTCTTATGATCTGCTGTTCTCCTCACATGACACATTCAAACGTTTTCTCCTAAAAAACGACAACGTAGAGCAGCTGTTTTCAAAAAGTGGCGCAGGGAGCATCCCGTCAGAGAGTTTAAAAATGATGCAAGCACCTCCTACTGTCCTTCTAAAATATTTTCTGATGTCGAGTTTTCTGCTCTCCCCAGACTCCGTTTCTTATTTTTCCATAGGAACAACCAACAACAAATTAAAGAAAACCTTCGTTAAAAACTAAATGCTTTATTTTTCTGCATTTGCTTCCAGTTGTTCCAGAACCATTTCGGAACTGGTGTAACCAAAGCTAACAAACAAGCGACGAGTCACACCATTTCGTGTGAGCCGAACCATTAACTAGCATGTCTACAAAAAAGATCCTACTGCATTTGATTTGATCGGTGAGCGAGGAGAGTTAAGAGTTGTGGCAGGTTTCCCTCCATGGCAACTCGCTTTCCCGCAATGCCTCCGACCTCACTCCTGGAATATTGCCGTGCTGGTCTAATCTCCAACCTCACCTGTCTTGCTTCCAAGGGATTTTTTTTTCTCTTTTCACAAACTCAAGGGGTTAATCCCGGGAACCGTTTTTGGAAGACGTGAACAACAACAATGTGGCCGTGATGATGGCGCCGTCGAGAATCTTGGAAGAATTCCTGTCAGGGTTTCATGAAGGTGTAACAGAGAAGGCTGAGGGAAATGGGTTACACTAGAGGTGGATAACTTTGAAGAGTAACGTTTGAAGTTGCTAGTTTGTAGTAGATTTGAAATAGAGTTTTTGTGACAACCAACCCTCAAACTTTGCTGACGCACTACGATTCTCTTCTTCTGGAATTCATCTCTCGTACTCTTGTAAATTGCTTGTTCGAACTCCACCAGTAACACTCCACTATTACAAATTTCAGTGCAGGACTGAATCACAGTTTTTTTTTTTAATAGTAATGAGAAGGCCGAGTCTCCAACAAGCTATAGTTTGAAACAAATTGTGAGTGAATGGGTGAAACGTATGAGAGTTAAAAAAAATCAACAACAAAAAGGCTTGTGGAACTTTCAGTAGCACTGTAGTGCCAGTGGGCGAGGGGGGGGGGGGTGTTTGATAAGAAGCAATGATCGGACATGTATACATTATTGCACAAATCCTGCACAACTTGATGTATGCTTCAAGAATGTACATTCTAATTTGTTTATTGAATTGAATTACATCTAAATTATATCTGTCTGTGTAAATATGAAATGTGGTGATGTATAAAAATTCAGTCCATCCCTTCACTTTGCCATTGTCTTCTTTCCCCTCTGAAGGTTTTTACAAACGATGATAATGTTGTAAAATATGTATACTTCCTATGTGAGGCCTGTTAAGGAAATGTTGTGGATCTGTGCTCCTCGGTGGTTCCAAAGAAGACTTTATTTCTTGTATATTATTGTAGAATTATACTGCAAGCTATCGGTAAAGAAGACAGAATGGAATATAGATGGCATGCATAATTGAATTGAATTAAATATTACATTTTTATATTTAATGCGAGACAAATCCATCATCCTTATATTCTGTCCTCAAAAACATATTTTTTAGTCGTTGACTCTCATGTAATATGCCCACCGAACTCCTACATTTTCTATAGATCAGAGGGTAAAAAAAAAATCATTGCTTTCATACGTATAAACAGCAACTGAAGGTGGTTTCAGTGAAGGCTGGACAAAACATCTCCTTGGAGGAAACACAGAATTTGATTTAGCAATTCCCAGTTCAGACTTCCGGCAGTCATCCACTAGTAACATGTAAATGAACACTCAGTAATGAAGCTCGACACTCCAATTACAAGTTGACTGCCCTCCAACGCCCCCTGCCCCCCCCCCCCAAAAAAAAAATCTGTTGCGGTCTTATATGTAAAATATCTCAAAGAAGCCAAAAAGGGTCCGTTCTGAACTGAAGTTTTCAACATTTTTACAGGAATACATAAGAATGTTATGGCAGATGACTATTAGCACAGACAATCTCAAACAGACTGCACAAAGGACAGCCACCCCCTTGGTTCAGACGTTGCTGGCACTGCTCTTCTCTGCCAGGCGCATTTGTGCTGGTATTTGCAACATGAGCAAAAAAATTGAACACATGTCATGGAGGAACATTCTTTTCATACACGAACAAGCATTCACACTCATAATCACAAGATTAGACTGTTCCTTTAGCCTGCCGTGAATGTTTTTGGAATGTGGAAGAAAACCAGAGCACCCAGAGAAAACCTGCGAACATGCAAACGCCACACAGGAAGGCCAGAGCCGGACTCGAACCCTGCCCCTCTGTCCGTTGAGGCGCTGAGAATCTGGAGACAGGGGCCATATTTGTGCTCTCGTTTATTTAAAGCCAGGGAAGCGCCACGTGACATGGTCTGGGACCACAAGTGGGCGGGGCCTATCAAACACCAGCTACGGAAGCTCACCCAGCTACTTTCTGAGAGAAAATGGCCTTCGTTGGAAAAGTTGCGTACTTGGTTAGGACCTCTATCAGGGGCTCGCGAATTTTGAAAGGTTTAACATGGCGCCGAGCTGTCGTCTGTGGCACTGTTGTCGCGACTGGATTTATGGGTTATTCTTACCAATATAACGTGAACCGAAGCGTTCCTCTCTTCGTCGTTCACGCTGAAGAGCAAAAAGTGAGTACGCACTATACGCGCTCTAACAAGTCGTAACTTATACACCTGACAGACCCAAGTTGTGTGTATTAGGTGCATGCATGTTTTTAAATGAATGTGACATACTTCAATTTTGCACCGATTGTGACAGTTAATGAAGCACCACGGTCTTTTTTAAAAGGCCTCGCCCGATTGTCAAACTTGTTATGGTAAGAGGATAGTGTTTGGGTAAAACGACTTCCATGAAACAAGCATTACCGGGGCTGGCAGGTCTTTTTAAGACGCTTCCAGTGATGTAAGTCTCGTTTCCTGTGACAAATACAGTATTGTGAAAGTTATAACTGCACCATTTTCTGGCGAAGTCAATGGGGGTCGAGATTTTCGGTGTGATATTTTTTTGTAGAACCCGAGTTTCAAACACCCATACATTTCTTAATCTTCATCGTATAAGACTTCTCTCATACAATTCGTCTCTCTCATAATGAGACGAATTAATTCGCCAGTGGGTAATGAGTGGTTGATTCCACTCTAAACGCGAAGAATAGATTCATAATAATAATAATAATAATAATAATAATACATTTTATTTGTGGGCGCCTTTCTAGAAACTCAAGGACACCTTACAACAAGCAGTTAAAATCACGAGTACAATGTTAAAAAACTACATCAAATAAGATAAGAAAAAATACAACAAAATAAATAAATAAAACAATGGCTTTATGGTCTGAGTGAATAGGCTTGTCGAAACAGATGTGTTTTGAGGCGGGATTTGAAATGTGTTAATGAGGCTGTATTACGAAGGTCAGCGGGGAGTGAGTTCCATAGCTGGGGAGCAGAGCGACTGAAGGCTCTATTTCCCATGGTGACGAGGCGAGCAGGGGGGACAGAGAGGAGGACAGAGGAGGAGGAACGAAGAGAGCGGACAGGCGTAGGAATATGGATGAGGTCAGATGGGTATGGAGGGGCTAGGTCATGAATGGATTTGAATGTGAGTAGCAGGATTTTATATTGAATGCGGTGTAAAATGGGAAGCCAGTGGAGATGTTGGAGGACAGGTGTAATATGGTTTATGTATGGCGTGAGTGTGATAATGCGGGCGGCTGAATTTTGGACCAGCTGAAGCTTATGGAGGGTTTTTTGAGGGAGACCAAACAGAAGGGAATTACAGTAATCGAGTCGCGAGGTGACGAGGGTGTGTACAAGTATAGCAGTGGACTGAGGAGTGAGAGAAGAGCGGAGCCGGTGGATGTTTCGAAGATGATAATATGCAGAACGAGTGATGTGGTTGATATGTGAGGTGAAGGAGAGGGTGCTATCAAGGATGACACCCAGACTCTTGACCTGAGGGGAGGGGGAGATGGAAGAGCTTTCGAAGGTAATGGAGAAATTGTTTATTTTGTTTAGATTGGATTTAGTGCCAATAAGGAGGAATTCAGTTTTATTGCTATTCAGTTTGAGGAAATTTGAGGTGAACCAAGATTTTAATTCCTGCAGGCAGTTGGTTAGGGAGGATGGTGGAAGTACGGTATTAGGTTTGGTAGAGATGTAGAGCTGGGTGTCATCCGCGTAGCAATGAAAATGAATGTGATGTTTCCTGAAGATATTACCCACGGGAAGAAGATAGATTAGAAATAGCAATGGGCCAAGGACAGAACCCTGAGGAACACCTGAAGTGAAGGGAAAGGGGTGAGATCTAAAACGTTTGAGCTGGATAAACTGGGTGCGGTCAGAAAGATAGGAGCGGAACCAGGAGAGGGGGATGCTGGTGATGCCAATGGAGGAGAGTCTGTCGAGGAGGATGGAGTGAGAGATGGTGTCAAAGGCTGCACTGAGGTCAAGCAGGAGGAGGATGGCGAGTGAACCGGAGTCAGCAGAGAGAAGAAGGTCATTGCATATTTTGAGGAGGGCAGTTTCAGTACTATGGAGGGGACGGAAGCCAGATTGAAATTGTTCGTATAGCTTATTGGAGGAAAGATGGGTGTGAAGTTGAGCAGCTACTGTTTTCTCTAGAAGTTTGGAGATGAACGATGAACGTCATCTCATCATAACAACGATCATCATAATTTGAAGATTGTAATTATTAAATTCAGAATATTCAAATAATCTGATAAACCTGCTTTTGTTAAAGTATTATGTTGTACACATTTAAAGTAACATGAATGTAGTAAAACAAAGCAAATATAGGAAAATGGCTCTTTGCTGTACATCGTTTTTATAATGGGCGCAATTCTGAGAATAAAACTAATTAAATATTTGAAAATTAACAAACATTCCCTAGGTTATTAATATACATTGTAAGAAACCAAAATATCACAGTTATGAGGCATTTGTAGTTGATAAAATCTATGAAATGGATGCTAGAAATGACTGAAAATATGAGACATTGTGGCATCACAATGGAGCTGGCGAATTTTAAGACCAAAAATGTGTTTGTCAATTGACCAAGTAACTGCAAATTTGACTGAATCTGAAAAAAAATATACTATATAATAAATCCAATCATTTGGATTTTAAATAATTACTTTTCTAAAAGTTTTTGAAGCGAGCTTCTCAACTACAAATTAGGGAAATGTTAACCGAGTCCTATACCCATATGTGATATTTCAAGAAATGTTGAAGTTGTAAAAAGAGTAGAATACATGTTCTAAGTCATCGTGAGTGGTTTATACTGCCGAGTTTGAAAAACACAACAGAAGTTCCGTCATCACTCAAATAAAGCAATCACGAGAATGATGCCTCAGCAACGGACATACGCATACATGTTCAAATGATTTTATAGTTAAAAATAATAAACCTCTCATCCTTCTTTTAGGAGCCTGCAGCTCCCCAAATGTCTGCCAGAAAGATGCGTTTCATCCAGTTTGCCTCAATTGTCTATGAAGAAGAGCCCTACATGACCCCGAGAGACTTCCTCTTCTCTGTGATGCTGGAGGATGTTGATCGTAAGTGCATGCTTGTTTCATGGCGGGATACAACATACTGTGGAGTAATCGGGTGATTCCACAGATACCTGACACGTGTGTGTGTGTGTGTATATATTAAGGGTGTGGAAAATAATCGATATTAATCGATACATCGATGCGCACGTGCGCGATCCGAGTGCATCGGCTCATTCACTGGGTACGGCGCGATTGACGGGTGAAATCGCGATTCATCACGATGCATTGATGGGTATCGGTAAAATCTGATTCAATCGCCGTTTTATTCATGTTAAACGTCACCTATCTGCCCTTTCCTAGGCGCAATGAATGCACCATCATTGCTTTGCGTTTTGTGTTGAATACGGACGGTAGCCGTGCGTCACATACAGTCCAGTACACAACGAGCGAAACATTATCGAAGTTAGCGCAAGCAGCAGCAAGGAAACTACTATATTTAATGCAGCCGCAACATTCAAATCTCATGTTTGGAAATACTACGGCTTCGAAAAGAAAGACGGAAAGCTTGATAAAACCTCCGTAATTTGCAAGGAATGTCGCACTAAGAAGCCATACAACGTCAGAACAACAAATATGCAGACCCACTTAAAACGATGGCACCAGATCACCGACAAGTTTCCCTCCCGCTTCCCCGCCCAGTTCCTCGTCGGACACCGGAGAAACTCTTGGTAAACCAGGTCAGGATCAGAAAAAAATTGCCTCTTATTTTGGGAGTCCCCTTGCAACTCACTGTGACCGTGCAATGGCTATAACTAAGGTCACTGCTTATTTCATATGCAAAGACCTCCAGCCTTAGCAAGGTGGACAACGAGGGTTTCAGACAGCTCGTGCACGTTTTGGAACCCAGGTATAAAATACCAGACAGGTCTGTGTTCACTTCCATATTCCCGATGTGTACAACAAAGTAAGAAGTGAGATTACTGTGTCGCTGAACAGTGCACAAAGAGTTGCACTTACAGTGGATGGGTGGACATCTTGCGCTATAGATTCATATATATATATATATATATATATATATATATATATATATAATTTCATATAAGACACTCAGTGAGATTCTGTTTGTGTTTACACTATAGCAACAGCTGTGAGTCTCAGGTGCCAAATTGTTTACATTTTCTTTGCACAAAACCCAATTGTGAAAGGGCTTAAATAAGTTGTTTTACAAGTTCTACTGTTTATAAGGAATAAAGTGGTATCCTTTTTGTAATACCATACTGAATTCCATCTTTTTAAAAGCTTTTTTTCTTTGCTTATTTGCATCATGTTTAATTGCACAATATCGCAACAAATTGCATTGTATCGTATCGCATCGCATTGATTTGAACTTATTGTGTATCGCATCGTGACGACGGTGAAACATATCGCATCGTATCGCCAGAAAATTCCATGTATCGTTTGAGTATCGCATTGCTGGCAGTGCATCGAGATGTGTATCGAATCGTCCTCAGTGCTGAGATTCACATCCCTAGTGTGTGTATATATATATATATATATATATATATATATATATATATATCTTCCTAACCGCTTGATCCTCACTAGGGTCGCGGGGGGTGCTGGAGCCCATCCCAGCCGTCTCCGGACACCCTGAATCGGTTGCCAGCCAATCGCAGGGCACACAGAGACCAACAACCATTCGCACTCACACTCACACCTCGGGACAATTTAGAGTGTTCAATCAGCCTGCCACGCATGTTTTTGGAATGTGGGAGGAAACCGGAGCACCCGGAGAAAACCCACGCAGGCCCGGGGAGAACATGCAAACTCCACACAGGGAGGCCGGAGCTGGAATCGAACCTCTGCACTGTGAAGCCGACGTGCTAACCACTGGACTACCGGGCCGCCCTATATATATATATATATATATATATATATATATATATATATATATATATATAAAATCCTCATCTCACCCCTTGGGTGGTGTCCGTCCGTCATTCAGCTCGGGTCCTCAACCAGAGGCCAGGAAGCTTGAGGGTTCTGCGCAGTATCCTTGCTGTTCCCAGCACTGCACATTTCTGGACTGAGATGTCCGATGTTGTTCCAGGGATCTGTTGCAACCACTCATCTAGTTTGGGGGTCACTGCCCCGAGTGCTCCGACCACCACAGGCACGACTGTCACCTTTACCTTCCAGGCTCTCTCCAGCTCCTCTCTGAGCCCTTGGTATTTCTCGAGTTTCTCATGTTCCTTCTTCCTGATGTTTCCATCACTTGGGACCGCTACATCCACTACAACGGCTTTCCTCTGCCCTTTATCTATGATCACGATATCTGGTTGGTTCGCCATTACCATCTTGTCAGTCTGGATCTGGAAGTCCCACAGGATCTTCGCTCTGTCATTCTCCACCACCTTCGGAGGTGTTTCCCATTTTGACCTTGGGGTTTCCAGTCCATACTCCGCACAGATGTTTCGGTAGACTATGCCAGCAACCTGGTTATGGCGTTCCATGTAGGCTTTCCCTGCCAGCATCTTACACCCTGCAGTTATGTGTTGGATCGTCTCAGGTGCCTCTTTGCACAACCTACACCTTGGGTCTTGTCTGGTGTGGTATATCTGGGCCTCGATGGCTCTGGTGCTCAATGCCTGTTCCTGAGCAGCCAGGATGAGTGCCTCTGTGCTGTCCTTCAGGCCAGCCCTCTCTAGCCACTGATAGGACTTCTTGAGATCAGCCACTTCAGTTATGGTCCGGTGGTACATCCCGTGTAGGGGCTTGTCCTCCCATGATGGTCCCTCTTCCAGCGCCTCATCTTCTGTTCCCCATTGTCTGAGACATTCTCTGAGTACGTCATCCGTTGGAGCCTTCTCCTTGATGTATTCATGGAGCTTGGATGTTTCATCCTGGACAGTGGCTCTCACACTCACTAGTCCCCGGCCTCCTTCCTTTCGGCTTGCGTACAGTCTCAGGGTGCTGGATTTGGGATGGAACCCTCCATGCATGGTTAAGAGCTTTCGGGTCTTAACGTCCGTGGTCTGAATCTCTTCCTTTGGCCACCTTATTATTCCTGCAGGGTATCTGATCACTGGCAGGGCATAGCTGTTTATTGCCCGGGTCTTATTCTTGCCATTGAGCTGGCTTCTTAGGACTTGCCTCACTCGCTGGAGGTATTTGGCCGTAGCCGCTTTCCTTGTTGCCAGTTCGAGGTTGCCATTGGCTTGTGGTATACCAAGGTACTTGTAGCTGTCCTCAATGTCTGCTATTGTTCCTTCTGGAACAATAGCGGTTGGAGGCTAAGATCAAGGCGGCCCGGAAAGATGTGAGTCAATTGACAGAGGCCCAGAGAGGTGTGATGAAAAGGCCGATACCCGAGAGGTACATCCAGATGACCATACCTGAAGCACTCGAAACTGCCAAACAAAGGCTGCAAGCCTTGTCCAGTCGCCTAAAGCGGTACACGAAAGAGAATGAGGCCAGACGAATAAACAGGCTGTTCGCAACACAACCTGCGAAAGTGTACGCTCAGTGGCAGGGTCCTAACAACAGAGCCGACCCACCAAGACTGGAAACTGAAAGGTACTGGAAAGGCATATGGGAGAAGGAGGTTGCACATAACAGCAGTGCACAATGGCTGGTGACCCTGAGAGAGGAGCACAGCAACCTCCCTGAACAGAACCCAGTTACCATAACAGTGGCAGACATACAGGAAAGAGTCTCAGATATGAAGAACTGGACAGCACCAGGCCCGGACATGGTCCACACCTACTGGCTAAAGAAACTCACAGCACTCCATGAGCGCCTTGCAGTACAACTGAACCAGCTGCTGAGGGATGGGACTCACCCAGAATGGCTAACCGAAGGGCGTACGATCCTGATCATGAAGGATCCCTCAAAGGGGGCAGTTCCATCCAACTATCGGCCAATAACCTGTCTCTCCACAACATGGAAGCTCATGTCAGGCATCATTGCGGCTAAGATAAGTGGACACATGGATCAATACATGAGCGAAGCACAGAAGGGCATTGGTAGAGATACTAGAGGAGCCAAACATCAACTCCTGGTTGACAGAACAGTCGCACACGACTGCAGGTCCCGACGTACCAACCTGTGCACAGCTTGGATTGATTACAAGAAAGCCTATGACTCGATGCCACATACATGGATCACTGAATGCTTGGAGTTGTATAAGGTGAACAGGACCCTAAGAGCCTTCGTTGCGAACTCGATGAGGATGTGGAAAACCACACTTGAAGCCAATGGCAAGCCACCTACCCAAGTGTCCATCAAATGTGGCATATACCAAGGTGATGCACTCTCCCCTCTATATATATTATATTGATTTATATATATATATATATATATATATATATATATATATATATATATATATATATATATATATATATATATATATATATAGTTTTTTTTTTTTTAATACACACACATACACTTACTGAGTGTAAAAACACTTGTAGGCCATAAATATAAAACAAAAATGGAAAAGAGTAAGTTTGGCGGCAACTGCGTGCATTTCTGTACCATGTGATAACATCCTTCCGCTGCTTTATTAACCAAGGACCCCCTAAACTGTGTATTCATTTGAAAGAACATCGCAACATGAAGAAAAAGATGCTCTTGTTTTTCTAAACAGGATCATCTAGTGCACCATATAGTTTTAAATGCGTTCCATAATTTTTTTTTTTAACTGCCGTCATTTTATTTTCTTTTTTTAATGTTCTTTCAAACGTATGTAATCAAACTTTGTTTTCTTAATTTTTTTAATGTGCATGTTTCTGGTCTCTGCTATAGGAAAGCTCCAGAAGAGAGTCCTAACAACAAAAGTAAGAGTAATTCCATGCATATGGTAGATAAGTACTGTAAATAGGACCGTTTCACTTTATGTTGGGTATAATAATACTGCTATTGCATCTACTCTGACATTTTTGTAGGAACGAGAACAGATGATGGTGGCTGCTTCCGAAGCTCGGCCTGGCAATACTTTGTTCAGATTTTGGGGTGACAATGGTAAGTCAAGTGTCATCTGAACAGGGTTATCGCATGAATGGTTCATTCTGTTTCTTGCTGCGAGCCAAACAGTTGCACACATGCAGCGGAACCTTGAACCCAGTCCATCGACCATTGTTTCTATCATTCCAGGGTCAAATATTGCCCTCATAAAACCTTTCAAGCGGAAATCAACCCCAAATTTTTCTTTTCAGTAATATGATAATGTCCCTTACCAAGTCTTAACACTACGTTCTGATTCATTTTGCGTCTGTGGAATATCAGTTAGAAGTAAAATTCACCCGTTTTTTCGCCATCTCAGGGGCGTGGCAGCCATTTTGCTAACTTTCTGTCAACTGAAACAGACCTTGCAGTCTTGATTGAATTTCAATCAATTCAATCACGGTTCGCCTGTGTTCTGAAGTTGCCATTTTGCAAAATGGGGATGTAACTTATTTTTTTTTAAATATATTCTTCATCCCACTACGGGGGACACAGTGCGATGGCAGGTACCCCAGGTGTGATCTAAGGATCATGTTTTTATTTTTAGTTTTTTCCTTTAAAATGTAATTGCATAATCACTACGATAGGTGGCAGTGGCGCTCTTGCTGAAAGACAAAGGTGGGCAATTCCGGTTTAGGAGGCCTGGTATCCTTAATTAATGTTTTATGTCTCCCTGCTCTGACACATCTTACTAAATTAGAATTAAATAGCGCTCCCTGAAACCAGTTTCACTAACCAACACTAAATTTGGTCCACTAATTTGAATGAATTCCTATTATAACAAAAAAAAAAGTGTAAAGCACCTATGCATGACGTTCAACAAGACGTCGGCCATTTTGGTTTCAAGCAACCACAACAAACTAATAAGAAAGAAGGCATCTTTACACAGATGGGCGACATTTAATTGCCTTTGCCATTGACTGGAATGTGGGCAGAGCATGCTGCCAAGCTTTGCTTATTTCGAGGATTGTCCATGAAACAGTGGTGTGAAGGCTTGTATTTATTGTACTAAGTTCTACTATTTCATTGTATTTTTATATATAACTGTGACATCATGTTATTGCAGGTTTGATAACCTACACAGAGTACCTGTTTTTGCTGACTATTCTGACAAGTAAGTGAATGAACGGTGATTTTATGATAATCCACATGATGAGATCTGACTGTCGCAATTTCTCCAAAATTCCTGAATATATTTTCCCGCAATAACGCTTTCGTGTACCCTGTAACCCGATAACATGATAAACTGTCCACTGTTGTAACCGCCCTGCCTGAAAGGGTGATGTGTCATCGAGGTTGCATCAACATCTAATAGCTGAGCTGAAGTGGCGAGTTTGATTCAATATCAAAATTGTTAACCGATTGTTGTTTGCCGTGGCAGAGCCGCAAACAGGATTTCACATTGCGTTCAAAATGCTCGACGTGGATGGCAACGAGCAAGTGGATAAAAAGGAGTTCATGAAGGTAAAACTAAATGACAGTCGTACTACATCACATAAGTTGTTTTTTTTAACTAAGTTCTCACAAATGGATGGCTGGCTGAATTGTTTTTATGAGCTCAAATGTCACAATGTATGCGTTTGTAATGCTGCCTGATGGTCCGCACTTCATGCTGCCACAGTTGGAAGGTGAGTGGAGCAGAAACTGTTCTAGGCCAATACACTTCCACATTTGCATCTCTTGTAGCCTGACTCAGCACTTCTCTTTTGTTCATTCCCGCCAAAGCGTGTGAATGACAGACCGAGATTGTATTTTTAGGTGTGTCCGTGCTCCAAGCTTGCATGTCTGGGTTCTATTTTATCAGGTAGACAAGAAGGCTGCTTCCAGAATTAGAAGTGCACGTTTCCTTTTTCTCTTAAGCAACAAAATGACTTGGAAAAAGATCATAATCGTTCATGAAAGTGATCATTTCTTTATTTTGTTGTTTTTCAGCTGAAGAAAATCATTGGAAAAAATAAAAGGAGAATTTCAAAGGACAACCCAGAGGTAAAAAATAATAATAATAAATCACACTGTCTGTTTCATCAACTATCTGGCAACCAACTTGTGCATATTTTTGTTTGTTTGTGTTTTGAAATTCTTGGACTCTTATAGAGATCAGTTGAGGATGGAGACCACGTGAACACGACGCTGCAGGCGTACTTCTTCGGAAAGAGTGGCGAAAACAAGTTGCAATATCAACAGTTCCGCAAGTAATGCAACTCTCAGTCATTGTCAAATGACAACATAAGCCTGAGTTTGATGGAACCAGAATAAACCCCGAGTAGATCAGTCACTGTTCAGAATGGATCTGATCAGTATAATATCGGCCTCACTTGTCATTCTTGAGGTTGCTTTTCGATGACTTGTTAACCGCTTGATCAACTGTCCGTCACTTAGGTTCATGGAGGATCTCCAGGCCGAGGTCCAGGAGATGGAGTTCCTACAGTTCTCCAAAGGAATGGACACCATGCGACGGGAGGACTTTGCCGAGTGGCTGCTCCATTACACCAACGAGGAAGACAATGAGGTTTACTGGGAAAACATGAGGAAGAGGATCCCTGCTGGCCAGGTACTCTGTTCTGCAACGTGGATTTTTTAAAAAATTTGTTGCTAAAGTGCATCATAAAAATGGCATCCCCCCCCCCCTTTTGCAAGAGCATCACATTTGAGGAGTTCAAAGCCTTCTGCCTGTTCACCAACAATCTGGAGGATTTTGCTTTTTCCATGAAGATGATCAGTGAAGCCAACCGTCCTGTGGGAATGGGTAAGACCGCTTATCACGCTTGAATATATCGCAAGGGAGGACCGCCGTCGTTAACAGTCGGTCGTTTCCATCTTCTGAAAAAAAAAAAAAAAGCCCAGTTCAAGCGTGCCGTGAGGATAGCCACAGGCCACGACCTGTCTGAGAACGTGTTGGACACTGTGTTTAAACTCTTCGACATGGACGGGGACCACTGCCTGAGCCACAAGGAGTTCATTGGAGTGATGAAGGACAGAGTCTTGCGGGGGCTAAAGGTGGGTATCCATCACTGTGGTTACGTAGTCGCGCAAAAATTCCAGCAATGGAATTGCTGTAGCTTAATGAATATCAGTTGGAATTCAATTCATTGATTTACTCTGGAGTCAGGGTGGCCCGGTGGTCCACTGGTTAGCACGTCCACCTCACAGTGCAAAGGTACCGGGTTCAATTCCAGCTGCGGCCTCCCTTTGTGGAGTTTGCATGTTCTCCTCTGGCGTGCGTGGGTTTTCTCTGGGGACTCCGGTTTCCTCCCACATTCCAAAAACATGCATGGCAGGCTGATTGAACACTCTAAATCAGGGGTGGGCAATTATTTTCCCGGGGGGGGGGGGGGGGGGGGGGCAAATAATAAGCATATCAGTTGGATATGCTTATTATTGTGGAGGGCCCGGCCAAAATTTAGAAATAGAAATAGAAAATAAAGAAGATAGCACAATGTCTTTGTATGCCAGTAATAATATAACATTCTCCTCCACCATCACACTCAGCACCGGTTCTCCTCAAGGATGTGTACTGAGCCACCTGTTGTTCACGCTCTACATATTTGACTGCTCTCCGACTCTTATTAGCGGTCCAGTTTGCGGGAAGTTTTTAACATGATAAGAATCAAACCATTCTAGGAAATGTTCATTTACTCGAGCCACAAGCAATTCACTCCGAGCATGGAAATTGCCAGAATCGGACTGAGTAAGAATCGCTTCCTTGTTTTTCAAAGTCTCATAGATTTGAGTCTTTCCCCTCCCTCCCCGTGCTCTGCAACTTGAAGTAACTGTGCCACCTGTTGTTGAAATACCATTACAAGTCAAAATGAAATGAATGCAATCAAACCTTAATTGTGCACCGAACATGTAGTTTGCCCACCCTTGCTCTAAATTGTCCCTAGGTGTGAGTGTGAGCATGGATGGTTGTTTGTCTGTGTGTGCTCTGCGATTGGCTGGCAACCAGTTCAGGGTGTCCCCAGCCTACTGCCCGAAGACGGCTGAAATGAGCTCCAGCACACCCTAGGAGGCTTGTGAGGATAAGCGCATCAGAAAATGAATGAATGAATACTTTGGAGTCAACCAATCCTCCATTAAGCGTCTCCAGTCGATCCAGAATGCTGCTGTTCGCCTCTTGACTGGTACTCGTAAGAGGAAGCACACAACTCCGACTCTGGCATCCCTTCACTGGCTCCCTATACATTTTAGTTATTTTTAAGATCCTATTATTTGTTTTGAAATCTTGAAATAGCCTCACTTCACCTTACCTCTCCGAGCTCCACCCCTAGGCACCTGCCTCAGTCAGGTCTGTGGACCAGACATTAGAGGTCCTGAGAACTAAACAGAGGCTCGGAGGGGATTGAGCCTTTTCCGTTGCTGTTCCCTCTCTTTGGAATGACCTCCCATTGAACATTCAGCAAGCCCCCTTGGTGCTCATCCTTAAAACTCGTCTCAAGACTCATTTTTATTCTTTGGCTTTTGACTCAGCATGAGACTTGATTTTTAGTTTGACCATTTTTGTGCTTTCTACCATCTTTGTATACAGGTGTGGTTGTTTTAAAGTCGTCTACAAATACAATTGAGTTGAGATTCATTGAATATGAGAGAAGTGTGAAGACTGATCACCCTTTTTTGGTTGTTACTTGCATACTGTGTACATCGGGCGTGACAAATATGCCCCTGCGACACAGTTGCTTTTCTTTGCTCGTCGGCGTTGCATTTTCCAAGAATTCTTGCTTTATTTTATGTGATAAACATATACAGGTGCATCCACAGAATGGCTTCTCTGGCTACTGGAAATGTGTGAAGCGGGAGACCCTCAAAGGCGCTCAGGAAGCCATGGGAGGCGGCAGATGTCCCATCTGAGCATCCGATCGACCGAGGACACGTCTGAGACCCGCCACGGCTCCACCCGAGTGTGCATTTCATCAGTCGAGAGCAAAGTGTCCCATCCACTTTTGTTGATGAGTCAATGTTTCAAGAGCAAAATTGTATCTTTGTAATATTGAGGGAAAAAAATGTAATACATTTTTCTACCACTAAATGTCAAGGAGTCATGTTTTGAGGATGTTAATATTACAAGAAAATTTGGGGTGGGTATGTTTTTCAAAGAAACAGTCATTCAGTCATGACACCATATAAATACATTCAAGAATGAAGGAGAAACCAAGGGAATGAAATCAATCTGGAAAAAGGTTACAAAACCATTTTCGAGACTATTCAAGAGCCTGGCTTCGGCCCTCATTCAGAGCTGCTCCTTTCCACATCCCTGCAGACCTCCACCACCGTCAATATGTGCCATTGCCACCAAACGATTGTCAAAATCAAATTACCTCTTCATGTAAATATAATGCATAGTTTAAAATAGCAACTTTGTCCTCTCGCTTTCAAACGTACCGGTACTCTAAATATAAATCATATAAAAACAGATTTGAAAATAATGGAAAAGCAAATGCGTCCTCTCGCTTTGCCAACTGAGTTCATGATTTTGGAATCAGGTATAAATAGTTTTGAAATTCCTGACCTTAGCAACCTGAAATTATGAATGCTGAGGCTTATTTTTCCAATTTCTATTCAATTCAGCATTTTCTGCTGCACATGAATAAAAAAGGTGCTGTATTTCAAACAACAATAAACGCACAGAAGAGTGACATGTGTCTCGTCGGTTGACATTTTTAACATGGTGCAACTTTAATTTACTAACATTCAGGTCATTTTTGTGTGATCATGTCACAGTTTCGTTTTTCTCTGCTCGCAGAAAAATGACCTCTTGTTGTGTTTTTCGTGTTTATTTGTAGATTTGATGTACCAGCTTCTATGATGTGCCGATTTGCTAACTAACAGCCAACCAGTTATCACCGACGGCTGATGCCATTTTGCATCCTGCGATTAATGGTTCGTTCATTCTGTGCATATCTAAAAAGCACAATTACACCAAAATCGTCATTCTTCACTATTCCACGCATTGCTTTTCGCTTAGGTCTGTGCTTGCCTGTTTTATCAGTGGGTTGGTTAAGATTGATATGTGTGCATTTTATTTCATGAAATCATGCCCGTGGATGTATGATACGACTTCTTGGCCATGTTGTGAGTTTACTCAGGCAATGTTTGAAAGCAATGGTTTTTAATTGATAACTGTAAGAATTAAGTGTTCGTTGCTGAAGACAGATTGTTTTACAATTTGCATTCAGAACAATTGTATATTTTAGATATGCATTTACCTAAAAAAAGAAACACATATCCCAATTTATCCTAGTCGTTTGGGTGGCCAGCGATTGACAAGGGGTGGCCCCAGGCCTGGGCCACCACATAGCTATGCCCCTGCCCAGCAGACCGCGACCTGAAGCCTTCAACCGCTCGGCCGCCTTGACAATTTCAAGCTCTGTATCATTTATAAGTTCAGTGGTTTCATTAGCTCAGTGGTGCTCCCAAAGGTTGTTTGCTCAATTTTCTCATTCATTTCTTGGTTGGTTGGTTCAGTGATTCCCAATTTTTTTTTGTCATACCAAGATGTGGGGTTCATGTACCTACAGTTTATGTATGTGGTCATGGTCTCACATTGCTTTGCTCAGGGCCTGGACGAATTGATATTCATGCAACGAGAAAAAAATGTAAGTTTGGGGGTTTGTTGTTTTTCAGTGGATGGCTCTTTACGAATGACAAAAGGAGAGATGGAATCCTTTAATGCAGTTTATTAAAAGGAGAAAGAAAAAAACCCCGTCCGCACCTCCGAATGGATGAACGAGAACACACCCCTTTCAGTCACGAAAGCACTTCCTGCTTCACTTTAGCCAATCAGACGCAAGCAACATAAGAATGTTTCAACAATTATTAAACAGCGTATAATTTTAGATAACTATCACATAAAGAATATAATGCTCAAATATAAGATGAAAATAATTAATAATTTAATATAAGCTTACAAAAATGTATATGCCAAAATGAAAATCCTGTTGGCTTACGTTAGTTAATGCCTTAAAGGTCGATGCAAGGTCAAAGTCCAGACAGCCCAACTGAGATCCCGCTACAGTATATCATACTAAATAAATAAATACATAAGTACCATATTTTCCGCACTACAAGGGGCTTCTAGGTATAAGGCACACTATCACTGAACGGCCTGTTTTGAAACCGTTTTCATTTACAGGGTGCATTGCATTACAAGGCGCATAGAATAGAAGCTACAGTAGTGGCTGCGAGATATTATCAGGTGTGCCGTGGGAAATATACATTATGTATTCCTGTGCGGTCGATCGCCTTGGAAGAGTGATCATGTAGACCTCTTTCATACCAGTAGGGAGCACCAGCAGCTAGGAAATTGCCTTATTTTTCGAGACAAGCGAAGTTTCCAACGCGAGGCAATACAATGAAAAGTATATTTCATTTAGAGTTACGTTTACTCTTTACTGGAGATGCAACGGCACCAATGTTCCTTCTGAGCTGTGCACTGGTCGCACACTCGGCGCACAAGAAACCCCATCTAGCAATGAACGCACTGCAAACAAATTAGATATATAACTTTTTTTCTGTATCAATTTGCTGTGGAATTCAGTGAGTGACAGTTGTCCAGTCAATCACACGATACGATGCAATGACGCTATGCAGCCAATCACGGCATTGACAGTACTTGCGAATGTTCTCTGCTCCATAACAATTAATACAATACAATACAATACATGCTTATTTATATAGCGCTTTCACAACAGCGGCAGCTGTAACAAAGCGCTTAACAAAACAGTTAACATCAAGTAAAACAATGAACACAACACATAACATAAAACACAGACAGACAGTCATGCAGGCATAACCACTTTTCCATCACACGCTTTGTTGTTTGAAGCAGTTTGAGATGAAAGAGGAGAGAATCAAAGTTTCCTTTAACCAGTGGATCAGAGACGCCATGCTCAAAATGTGCACACGTCAGCTACAAGCTAAGTTTCAAAGTCAACAAGAAGCTGTAGCATCCATTGACGAAAAGAGATTGGTTCAATTCTCCTGTCCCATGGAAATCCATTTCAAATCTAAGCGGCGACTCACGGTTCCAAATGCGCATCAGCGCTCTGCGCCAACGCTCCTCTCTCCTCATCCTCTACTTCAGCAGCCATCCATTCAGCCGCACCAACGCCGACTGTCCAACAGCGTCGACATTGCCACTGAACAAAACGGGGTTGTGAAAAATGCTGCCCATTACAGGCGCAAAAAACACAAGCGCCCCAGGTCTGTCCAGCACCGACAGTCAATAGCGCAGACATTCCTCCCAACCAAAATCTGTGCTGGTACAGGCGTGCTGCCGAGAAGGCGCAGCCACCAAGCACAGATGCTTCTCCTTTGACGAATGTCGTGGCCAAAAAACGCTGAAAACAGTCCATATCAGGTCCGCACGATGAAACAACAAACAACGTGACAAAACAAAAGACAAATTAACAGTGCGACGGCGACAAGTGACGCTCATGCTAATCCCCTATTACAGTACTGTATTACAAAACGACAGTGTAGTGAATGTGATACGTCGACTCCCCAAACAAAAATAAGAAATGAACTGCGGTTCTTTAATATTGGTTTGGCTGCCGGAGTATGTGAAAATGGAAGAACAAGCAGTGCAACTGGGTGAGATATTTTCTTTTTCGAGTGAGAGGTCTGCTCTGCAAAACATACAGCAAAGCTAAAGTTGTGAGCGAAGAATATGGACTAAATGGAAGCTGGACAATTATACAACGACTCAAGATGGGGAAAGGGATTAGTACATTACAGTAATCCCTCGTTTATCACGGTTAATGGGGACCAACAGCACCCGCAATACACGAAAATCCGCGAAGTAGCGACCAATTAACATATACAGTAAATATTCCCATCCCCGCAATTCTATGGAAAGGAATATCCTTCACCTGGAATAAAAACCGATGCATTAACATTTTGACTACGATATTACGCGTTACCGGAACTTGCGTAAGCGGAAATTCCACTACCCGTAACCCAGATGGAGGTGTAATGCCGCAGGAGCTTAAATACACGCAACACCCACCCGATGTGACGGAAAAGACACAATGCTGAAACAAGTTTTCACTTCGCATTTTTCGATCATCAGATTCTAAACGACGTGTAAGTGAGTTTTTATTGCCATGCGTTTTACTGTAATTGTGAATGATTTTAACTTTATTCACTTACGTCCTGGAGAACGCGGCACCCACTCGACATGACCAAAGAAACGTGTTCGCTTTGCTGTTTTCATTCATCAGATTCGAAACGAAGACGCGTAAGCGACTTTTTATTGGCGTGCGTTTTACTGTAATTGCGAAAGATTGTAACTTTATTCACTTACGTCGTGTAGATCATCGCATCGAAACGTAGAAGAACTGTAACGATTGGAGCGGAGCAAGTGAAATGCATCCGTTTGAGCGAGGCTGGACACAAAGCTAAAAAGATCAAGCAGACACTTTTTAAAAAGGCATTGATTCAACTCCTGATGACAAGCCACCATCCAGCAAGGAAGCAATTCAAATGGCAATAAAAATCCTTCTTTATGCACAAGAATTAGCAGACATCGGTGATCAACGGGACAGTTACTTGCAACTACCAAGAAAACTGTATGACACGCAGGCAAACATTGTCATAAACCAAAGAATGCATCCAACAAAACAATCCAAAATACATTTTTTCCCCCCAAGACAAAAAAATCAACATTAAAATACTGTATGTATTTTACTGTTGTGGTTTTTACGGGATACACCTGTATTGCAGTTGTTGTTATATAAATAGTTTTTCGACAGTATATTTTTGTGATTTATTGTGTTGTTATTGTGCATTTTGTCAACATACTTGCAGGTTCATAAAGGACATGGACGATGCTCATTTCCGAAATGAGGAATTTCTGTTATCAGGACAAATTGGACAGCGCAAACACGAGTCCGTACTAGAGAATATTTACTGAATAGGTAAAAAAAATAAATAATAATAATTAAGTCCGCAAACAGTTCAGGAGAAGCTGCAAAACAACAGCGAGTCACATAGAGCAACATATGCGATACTGTACTCCATGTATATGGGATTTTTAATATTTATTTTTATTTATTTATTTTATGAATATGTTTGAAAAAATCCGTGATGCACCGAATCCGGGATAAACGAACCGCGAAATAGCGAGGGATCACCATTGCGGGAGAAAAAGAACTAGCTGTCACACAGAAAAAAGATCCGAACATGAGCAAGTTAAAGTTCTAATTGACTATTTTTACTTGCTATTAAAACAAATGCACCAATTGCTGTTGTGATTTGAATATTTTTTAATAAACCATGAAATGTTCTATAATCCCAGGTGTGATACAGTGCACTCCGCTTAATAGAACACCATTGGGGCGAAGCGCTTCTGTTCTACTAAGCGGGGTTTCTATTAACCGGAGACACTTTATTAGGTACACCTTCAGACACGTCGACGACCAAGTTATGCACGCAGAAAAACCCCTGCTGACGAGTTAGAAGAGATATTTCGACTGTGGACGTCCATATCTTTAATCAAACAACAACTTTAATCAACTTCAGTCAAAAATTTCGTTACTTTTGTCTGGAAACAGGAGTAATTTTGCGGTTGACTTCCCGCTCAATGCGCTGGATAAGAGGGAAGTCCTGGAAACCGCGGGCGTACCTTCTGAGAATCCGGCAATGCATCGTATCGTCTGAGTATGTCCTTCTTATCCGCAGGTGATATCCCTCGGCTCTTGAATGAAGTTGAAGCCATTGTGACGTGCGTGTGTCTATGTGTGGAGTGACGCGTGCTACCTGTTACTGTATACGGCTAGAACTACCGCGTTTTCTCGCAATAGTGGTACAGTATCGCGATAGCTACACTTCGAAAACCACTAGTTTACAATGTTCATTGCTTACGGCCTGTTCTATTAAGCGGAGATCTGTTCTACTAAGCGGAGTATCTTTATAGGAAATTGCATTAGGCAAATCCGTTCCAGAGCCTTTTGCTCTATTAAGCGGATTACTCTATTAACCGGTGTTCTATTAAGCGGAGTGCACTGTACTGGTTGTGTGGCCACAGCAAGCACTTCTGATGTTGTCCACAGTGGTCCTCGGTGTGCTCAGAGAAGTTGTTTGTTTGCGCAGACACATGAAACATTAGAGGGACCATTGAACGGCGCTGACTCTGTTGTGCTTGGTATGTGGTGAAACAGCGCTATGGTCCCAAGTAACCTTAAACTCCATCTTCAAACAAAACACCCTTCACTTCGAAACAACAATGTGGAGTATTTTATTCACCTGTCTGGACGCACGGAGAAACAAGCAACGTGCATGAGAAAAACTGCAAAGGTAAACGAGAGAGCCTTGAAAGCAAATTACCATGTCGCAGAGCAAAAAAAAGTGGCAGAGCGATTAGTACTGCCCGTCTGCAAAGCCATTGTAATTGAGATGTTCGGACCCGAAGCGGCTGAAGAAATAGCTTGACTGCAGTAAAAACTAAAAACATAGAAAGAAAGAGAGCTGTGAAGGAAGAGTTTCGTGTGTATTTCATCAATTGCCTCCAGGATATCAGATCTATGTTCATCCAAAACATTTATCACACTGAGTGATAATAAATATGACAGATTATAAAATACTAGCTGGTTCGCCGCCCTCCGGGCGGCTCATCAGCTAGTTCCTGCGGAAGGCTGGTAAGGTGGTGGTTCGCCGCCCTCTGGGCGGCTCATCAGCTAGTTCCTGCGGAAGGCTGGTAAGGTGGGCCTTTGGCCCACAAAAGTGTTGTTGCTTGGTTCAACTTTTTGTTCATCTTCATTGCTTATCGCGAAAATAAAGAGATGTTTAGCTCTACTAAATAACTAACAATTTCATTGCAATGCTTGTGGGTAGACAACATTTTTTCGCTAAGACGCCCGCGCGATCGTAGTGAGCCACTGCCTGAGCGGCGCAGTGGCGGCGCACAGCGGCGCGGTGAAGTAGGTACGTTTTGAAAAGGGACAGACGGAAGGACAGACCGCGTGCGGGACGACGCGCTATATATAGATTGGATTGATGTTGATTTGATTCCTATTCAATGTGTTATAGCATTATTTTTCAATGTAGAAAAAGAACCCTAATTGTAACAATATAACACTTTATAGGCGTTAAAATAAGCTATTTTCACATTTTCAGGTAGTTGTGTTTCGCGGGATATTTTTCAATGAAAGAAATGTTTCTTTCATTGAAAAATAAATATTAAAAATCCCATATACATGGAGTACAGTATCGCATATGTTGCTCTATGTGACTCGCTGTTGTTTTGCAGCTTCTCCTGAACTGTTTGCGGACTTAATTATTATTTTTCTTGGTTCGAAAAAACACTGGATCAGAGCCTTCACAACCGCTGCAGCTGAAGCAAAGCAAAATCAGAATATTGATCCGTATATAAGGTGCATTGGATTACAAGGCGCACTGTCAGCCTTTGAGAAAATTGAATGCTTTAAACTGTGCCACATAGTGCGGAAAATATGGTACATGACCACACACACACACACAGTTGATGCAAAAATCAATTCTGCAAAGTAGAAAAATCCTAGAGTTCAGTCATTTTATCAGGGTGGCAATCAGTAAAACCAATTACTCTTTCATCCCCCCCCCACCCTCCACAATGTCAATTTATTACATTTACTTGGGCAGTCTTTGCAATATTGAAATTGGCATGATGTAAAAGTATATTTGCATTACCCCCCCCCCCACCCCAAAAAAAAAAATCACAAAGGAGGGCAAATTACTTTTGAATTACTTTTTCACAAATGAGTATACAATGGCGTGGGTTTTGGTTGGTATTTATTGAATAAAATTTGTAAAAAAAAAAAAAAAAAAGTTTTAATCTGAGGATCTGTAGCAATTCTGAGACAGATATAAACAGTAAAAGACAGGCAGACAGCAATTCAACTACCGTACTTTGCAATTTACTGTTGAATTTGATCCATTGAGATCACAAGTATGTTGGTAACTATTGAAGATTGTGGTGCTAATTATCTTGTATACAATTTTTTTCAGAAAGTAAATAAAGCTTACGTCAGTGAAAGAAATTAAGTGACTGGTGGCCTGGTTATCACACAACATACACACCACAAAAATAAAATAAATGACACTTGAGTACGATGCCATCTTTGGTCTTATTACTACTAACAAAACAAGAATGAATGAACTTTGAATTGTATCAAAAATAGAAATTACAGCCATATTGAAAGGAAATTCACAGATCTGACAGACCTATATGAGACAAAGTAAGATTACATAAACTCAATCCTGGGTTTTAAAGAAAAAAATTGCTCTTTTGAGAACAGAACATTTTTGACATTCTTTTTTTTGTTTGTGGAGCATATATATCGGTCAAACGATCAGTATCGATTTGAACCAAAGATACTTGCCAACATAAAAAAAAATGTTTTTGTTTCAGTTGTTCAAAAAGGGTGTGCTTTCAATTGTAGACATTGAAAATGACCTGATGAAAAGCACGAGTCTTGTGTGTCCTTTAAGCCAGCAGTCTCATCCTCTTTTGACGTGGGAGCTCTTCAGTCGCTGAGAGGCACATGTTGAACTGCAGAGAGGGCAGACTCTGCTTGACGTGGTAAGGAAGTGCTTTGGGATCATCAACAACATCCTCTAGAGAAATAAAACGGAGAGAAATGTCAATGTGATGTCAAATGGGAAATTTAACATTGGCTGCTTTTCTGCTAAAAAAAAAAGTACTTTTGGAAAGTAATGATAGCTTGCATAAGAGACCACGAAGAAAATCAGAACTTTTCTAGATTTGGTTTAACATTTTGAAACCTTACGATAAAGGTTAGGTTAAGTTTTATACTTTTACATTAACTCTTTCAGTACCAGCCAATTCTGGACCAAGTCTGAAACAGATATGAAAGTGGACTTTCCTGAAAATTCCGGGGAAATTTTATATGTATATTTTCCGCACGAAAAGACGCACTGGATTATGAGGCGCACCTTCAATGAATGGCTATTTTGTAAAAAAAAATTCATACATTCGACGCCTCGCACTAAAAGGTGCAATCTACAATGCGTCCACTAGATGGTGCTACGCTCCTTCCATTCAACTCGAGAGGCGTCAGGTTCAATTTGAGAGGCGTTCATGACCGCCTCTGAAAAATGTAAATTCACTTAAATGAAACTACGAAAATTGAAAATAATGCATCAAATCAGAAAATCAAGCGAGGAAATCACAAAATATTCTATATTATTCACAAAAAAATCTATATCCCCCCTACAGAATTTATTTTGTGATTTCCTCGCTTGATTTTCTTCATGGTTTCATTGAAGTAATAATTACTTTACGTTTTTCGTAGGTGACCATGCACGCCTCTCGAATGAAAGCACGGAGACTACAGTACCTGTACTTGCTGACACTGTGAAAACCATGAGTAAAGTATGCGTTTAAAAAAAATAATAAAACCACAACCACAGCTCTCATTTTTTCAACAAACTCAGGTGTGTCTTTATCCGTCTCCTTCCCTTATTATGTTCCTGTCAACTCAAGAGGCATTCATGACAGCCTACGAAAAACCCATTGGCATTTCCTTTATCGTAGCTCCAAGAGTACAATCAGATAAGATAAAATAAGAAAACCTTTAATAGTCTCGCAATGGAGAAATTCCCACTTCACAGCAGCAAAGTTATGAGAGGAAGAAGTGGAAGAACAATATAAATAGGAGCTGCTGGAAAGGCAGCCAACCTCGCATCGCCATCTTGAAGTCAAAATAACACAAGATGTAAGTCGTAGTTATTTATTCCTTTGTTGTGTATTCACAAATGATTAAATCATTTTAAGGCACTTGGTGAGCTTGTAAGAAAATGGAAGACTTTTTGGTGCGCCCAATAGTGCGGAAAATACGGTACATACACACACGCACAGACACACCTGGCTGATCACGCATGAATTAGTTTACATAAAACGCTATTCAAATACTCGGCATTCAATGATTAATCTTCCTTTTGTGTAAACACGTGCACCTTTTGTGGCTTCTGTTCTCGCCGAAATTTCAAAATCTCCGAGATATGGCGAGGCCATGAGAAGGTGAGGGTATTACTGTTGTAGCGATGCCACTCGAGCTAAGCACGCTCTCTGCTGTGCGTGCGTCAGCGCGAACATGTACGCAAGCGCATCTTTTGATTTCAACCAATCAGCGCCGACGCAACCGACGTCACACACGACAACAGCTAAGCTAAGCGAGCCGAGACAACACTCGAAGTCGGACGGACTTTTTCTGCCAATCTGTGTCTTTCCCCTTTTGTCCAAATATATTTTTTATGACAACAACTGTCTTGTCCAGGGTGTCTTTTATTCATTCCACTGAGGTTTAGCAAGTGTGTTTATAAAGAGATGAAAATCTCTTTAATGTTACTAGTGTTGGTGCCTCAACATGGCTAAGCTCGTGAAAGCAAAATAACAAACTCAAACGCGTGTTCGTTCAATGTTGTCAACTAATATCCGGATTAATTTTCGGCAATTTTTCCTCAATGGCCTATTTTAAAATGGTTTTCATATGTAGGGCGCATCGCATGATAAGGCTCATAGAATAGAAGCCGCGATAGTGGTTGCGGTTGCGTTATGCATCCATTAGATGGAGCAATGCAAATGTGAATACAATACAGCTTTATTTATTTCCTAGTCCCCAACCGCTGCAACTATAACAAAGCGCTTTACAGAACATTTAAAATACTACATCCAAGAAATCTGAAATTGATCCATGTATAAGGCGCATCGCATCGAATTATACGCACTGTAGGCTTTTGAGAAAATTGAATGGTTTCAAGTGTGCCTTATTGTGCAGAAAATGCGGTATTGACGATTTTTTTAGAAATGTGATTTCCTCATCACAAAAGCCATGATTTAAATGGTCATTCGGACATGCAGTGGAGCATAGAGGGGGAGGGGAGATGGGGCGAGCAAGCAGAGACATCATCCCACGTGATTTTTGGTGAATTTTGTGTCTCCTGAGACCACGAAGAGTATCGACCAAATATTTTTTTGCTTTGTGAGTTTAGAACGAAAAAATAAAATTAATAAATTGCCATGCCGGCGTATTGTGGGAGTGGAGAACCGTGTGTAAACAAAAGTGCCTGTGCTAACAGACGACCTGTCGTGCGAACAACCGCAGCGGTGTGATGTGTGCCACATGTCAAATAAGTGTTGACTTGCATGGATGAATCTGCGGCGTTTGCGCGTAAGCGCTGCCGAACGTCGACGTAACGAAACACATTCCGTGGTCAAATAATTTGAAAATGGAAGTGGTCGTATGTTTTGAGGATAAATAGTATGTGAGCCACGCAGTGCGTTGTCAGATTTCAGGAATGAAAATGAAGACAGACGAAATGATTCTTGCTCGTCATGACTCATCATTTATGAGGTGCCGCCGCCTTTAAATGGATGCTGCTAGTTTTTGAAAGTGAAAAATGTTACATCACATAAACAGGTATCATCTTATTTTCTCTCCACTTGAGCATGTGTGATGTTACCGTTACTTGTTTACATATCAATGATAACACGTTTCATTCAAAGCTGGACATGTTGAAATGGGAAAGCCATACATTTGTTTGCATGATGGGTATGCTCTGCGTTTTAGTTTGGTTGATTTCCGACTGATTTGCGGTACTCTATCTGTGTAACACAGCACTTGTGTGGCAGAATTATGTAGTCATGGTGAATACCTACTCTTAAAATACTACATGTTAAAGTATTTACTAGTTAAGTTTTACGCCTGTCAAATCATGGTAGAGAATTAAACTGTCTTTCATTTGCCTTAATATCATAATATAAAAAAAGGAATCACATGCAACATCACAATTGCATTTTTTCCCCAGATAATTTTTCCTAATGGTTCAACCCTAACTGGTTATCACGCATTTTTTCCCCAGATAATTTTTCCTAATGGTTCAACCCTAACTGGTTATCACGCATTTTTTCATAAAACAGAATTTTGACTTTCACCTAATACTGACGGCATGTCAGCATCGTCATTGTGTTACAGCATTGCCGCGTCTATTGTGAGAGGAATGTTGAATGGCGCCACACGGCCATGTCAATTTGTGATGTATATAATGTGGCAGGAGCGCATGGGTTGTGAGAACACCCAGTCATTGAAGCCCAGCGAGACCTTTATCTTAGTTACTTTATTGAAGCTCTCTCTTGCCTTCACAGCAGCAAGCAAAGGGAGTTTGGCTACTTTTGCAGGCTGGAGAAGAAACAAAACTAGAACTTAGCGCTAGCGACGCAAATGGATGGATTTAAATGGATGGTCCAAAAGCTGTTCTGAAAACCATCGACCAAGTTAGTTTTTTCTTTTTTGGACTATGACATGTTTTCCGGCGAAAATGCAATTTGCAGCTGAAATTCGGTTTTAGAATTGCATGTGCAGGATGCTAAAGGACAAAGGGGAAGAGATTTGGTCATACCGCTGCTCAGAGGACGGTGATGTCAAGGGTCACTCTCTTTCTTTACTGACACGTCTCCGTCCCCAGCCAGAATGGTGGAGATCTCGCCCTGCATGAAGGCCCATGGCACAGTGGATCCAGCCAGGGGACAGCGCTCTCCGCTCGGGCAGTAAACCTCTCCTCCTTGGCCCTGGCTGCGGATGAAACCTCTGGTGCAGGGAAAGCAGAACTTGTGATGCGGGACAGAGGGACATTGGACAAAGTGGGTGTCCTCCAGGCGCTCTCGGCAAAGAGTGCAGCAGAGCAGGGTGCCCTGACTCCCACCGCTGGTCGACTCCCCGCTACCCGTGCTGCTGCTCAGGCCCACGGGCACTTGAGAGACTGAGGTGGAGGCGGTGGCGGCAGAGGGGCTGCTTGTGGCGGCCCGCCCGGCCGTGGAGGAGTGGGCTGAGGACATGCCGGGGCTGGCTCTGGCTACCTGGCTGGAGCTTAGGCTGTCGGTTACCCCCATGAGCGCAGACATGGGTGAGGGCTGGCTGTGTAAACGAGGGGGGGCGTCTGGAGGGACGGCCATTCCCGGAAGAGGTTCCATTCCCGGGTAAGCGCCTCTGGACCACACCTCTCTGGAGGGGTGATCGGTTCTGCCTTCACTCTCGCCATTCTCTGAGCCCGGAGAGGCTTTGCGGCGCCGAGTTGTGCTCTTGGCCGGTCCAGAACGGGCGGCCACCGCCATGGGCAAAACGGGATCAGGCTGCGGAAGAACTTCGGGGATGGGCGGCTCCTTAAACATGCGCACGCCGTCATTTAAAAGCTCAGACAACCCCCGCCAGTCTCCGCTCCCTTGTCGCTTCTCGTATTCCACGTAGCGTAAGCCAGAGTTCACCGCTTTACCGGCATCCTTGGCGGAGTCACGGAACATCTGCCTGACCAGGTCCGGAACTCCCGAAAATATCATCCCGGAACCAATAGGGTACTCCACAAAAACCTTGAGCTCGAACTCCGCGGTGGCACTGGCATCAAAGGCCAGAACCCTGCCCAAGAGATTGTGGTCTTTCCGGAAGCGCACAGTAAAGGGAACACAGGTACTTAGAGCCAGAAGAACATCCCTGACAACTTTCGGTCTGTTTGGCCAGCCTTCCACCTTGCTGCGTGCCACTTCATTGAGTTCAGCCATCACTTCGCTGTTCCTCCACGCCGCTGGATCGATGCCCACCAGAGCAGACGTGCTCGCACCCACGCCCAGAGCCACAGCCTGTCTTCTGGAAGCGTCGCTCATGATGGGGCCAGCTGAGACCGAAATGGGATTGCCCCCCGATCTGGATCCAGATATTGGCGCTAGGAGACCATGTGGGGACGCGACTAACCCCTGTGCAATCAACGCATGGGATATCGTTCCGTGGAGACTCGGAACGGCCCCAGCCATCGCCCTGCGAGTGTTCGGGCTCTGTCGGCTGCTTTCTGATAACGCGACATCCTCAGCTCTGTGCAGACCATTAGGCAGGCGAGCTGATACCCCGTACTCACCCCTCCCCCTGTCGAGACGTTCTCCATGCGGTCGCCCGGCTTCCATGGACCCAGTCGAACTGGGTTTGCTCTGCTGTGGGCCAGGAGACCTGCCCTCCAAAACTCCATGTGTACTCTTCAGTTGTCTGGCGGTTTCAATAAGGAGCTCGATTCTATCCGCGCCGTCGTAGTTGACGCATCCCCGGCATACGGCTTCGCTAAACTCCCACAACATGGCCCAGGGCATCTTGGGTAGATCGCAGAGGTAGCACCATTGCCGCCTCGAGGAGGGCTGCGATGTGGAGGACATGTTGTTTACAGGCCCTCGACCAAACTTTATTTGCTAGGCCTAAAGCTTCGATCAACGTATCCGACGGTTCTTCCTTTTTCAGCCACAGCTCACCACATACTGCACACTTTTAAATGTTCATTTAACGAAGTGTAGCTAAACAGACGACTGTATTTTACGACATTCGGTAGTTTGAAACGTCTTCTTTCTTGGGTTTGTCGCGTCGATCCGAGCAGAGGGAAGTAAAATCTTACAGGACACCGGAAACACCTACGTACTTTACGGCCCGGGGCATCATGGGAGTTGTAGGCTTTTGCGCTCCACGAATAACCTCATTGATTTCGTTCAAACCAGTCGATAGTCAGTCTAACACCACAACTGCTGTCCACAACGGTCAGATCTAACACCACAACCGCTAAACACAATCTCGTCAATGGACACGTAGGCCCATTTAAGATGTAACTATTTTAATATATTGTCATCACATACAGTACCTAAATTCGAGTCTAGCCAGTCCCTTGACTCACTTCGACGTGAAATGAAATCCGTTCCCGTGGCAACCCGAAAGACAGCAAATAGTAAATGTGTAAACAGACTTGGTTTGAAACACGATGCCGTTGACAAGTTCGGAACTCAAAACACTTTCCCACATTGCGTTTCCAATTCAAGTTTTAACATCGTCAGGCACATCTTCTGTTATGCAAAGTTAAAAATCTGCATTTCAGATGTTTATTACATGTTTTGTGTATTACAGTGCTGTATATTCAGACTGGTCAGAGTATGTGTTCCCATTTGGTCACAGTTTACAGGTGCAAAATGGAACCTCCACAGTGTTTCCACTCGTTTTATTTATTCTTAAAACGTCAACATTAATAATTACCCCATCAAATGACAACATATGTATTTTTTTAATCAGGAAACTACAATTTGCTCATTACACTGTTTGCCAATACATACATATGGATGTTTACGTTTCAAAGTGAAGTTCCCTCTGTTTAAAAACAAGGGCTGAATTTACAGATTGGGTCTTGATATTACATTGGGAAAAAAGGGAATACTGTCATCACTTAAAATATAAAACAACAATTCTACTTCTGTCAATAATGAGTGAACATTTTAATATGACATAAGAACAGAACTACATTATAGTTTAAGCAAAGAAATAAAATGTGACATTTTTTGAAGCAGTTGTAATTTAGCTGCTGGCATGGTGGGTGGTTGAGAAACACAACTTCAGAGTATAAGGGTAAGGCCCACCTAGGAAAAAACAGGGTTAAACGTTGTACACATACTTTGAGAAGGTTTAGACAAATGATACTAGCATTTAGGAAACTGCAAGCTGTGTAACTACTTACTGGGGTTTTTCATCTGGTGATGGTTCATCATTGCCAGGGCTTCCATGGCATCATTAACAGATTCCCACTCAAGCAACCCTGATGAACTTCGCTCACCTGTAGTGAAGACAAATTATTAAATTTAAAAAAATGATATGTCTGTTAGTAATTGATAATGGCCAGTTTTAATTTCAGGGGTAGGTATGTATACTTTAAATGAGCCACACGCAGTATTGGAAAGCTAATTATTAAAACAAAAAAAGGGGCTGGTAACTTTTTAAGTAAGGCATGAGTAGTAAAATGAGGAAAAAACACAATGGCTATAATATTGAGAGTAATACATAAAAACATATAGATATATTACTGTAATGTCCAATGATTTGGACTTATGTTGGGGATCTTTTGGTTCCAAACCTTTATCGTATATGAGCTCATCACGACATCATGCAGTTTAATAAGAATGTACAAAATTGTCGCAGCCGAGTTGCATCAATATCACTACTATATTTCAGGACATTAAAACAAACAGCATATTATTTGAGTTAATCAGCATTGTAACATTTGTTAGAGCAATGCTTTAGATTGGTTTTTAATTGTACAAACAACATACCCAATGTTGGGACTGCCCACTATGATTGATATGTGAAAAGAATTGACCAAATCTGGGCAATAGCTTTCATTCCAACAGCAACAAGATCAGAAATGTAATCTGATTACAGAAAATACTGGGTACTCATTTACATGATAAATGAGTACCGTAACAGTAAAGTCTCAAAATTATTCACATCATACATTTGCAATTTTCAAGTTCACAAATACATCTTGAGACAACTATCCCCCCCCCCAATGACAATTTTTGGAGCGCAAAAACAATTGGGCCTCAACGCTTTGGTAAATCATCACTCCCATGCACTGAACTCTACCTTTCTAAAATGGAGGATGTCTGCATCATGTGTTAATTCATGCATGAAACTGAGGATGTTTGTGTGCATCACTCAAGACAATACGCTTGATACGGCTTCTTCCCCTACAAAGTTTAAATTCGCTGTGCGCGGCAGACAAACTCCAATAAATCATATTCTCAACCTAAATATGTTAAGTAATGTACAGTATTGAAATCTGATTTTGTATGAGTGGGAGGACAACTAGTGCCTGCAAAATGACAATTATGAACTCAAATTTACATGTCAAAAACACATTCATACTCATAGCAATTACTCACTCTTTCCACTGAACAGTTTCACACTTGAAGGGCTCTTAATTCCTAATTCATCGCAGACCTAGAAGGGGAGAACATGGGATATGGGGAAATTGACACGAATACAAGGAACTTTATTGCTATCGAGGATATAATAAAAGTTACACATCCTTATTCAAATTCCAAATTTTTGCGGTTTAAAAACACAAGCCCATGTTAAACATTTCAAAACATTTAAATGATTAATGTGTGAGATTAGTCAGATTAGATTTTTTTTCCATGCATGGTGAACAATACCATTTTGACCAAAGGTGTGTAGAATTTTGAAGTGCAATGTAAAGACCCTTGTGGTTGTTCTGACCTGGTTGAAGATCTCCTCAGAGATGTCAGGCTGTGCATTAAAAAAATGTAGGACATTGGTGGGGTGCTGGATTCGGTTCTTGGCTGCCTGCTCTGGTGATGTGAAGCGGTTGTTGCGAGAACCATGGAAGTCTTTGAAGCTGCTGGTGTTGTCTTCTAACTGGTAACTCTGTCCTGGCACGATAGCTTGCTGCTTGGACACACTAACAACAAAGACTATGGGTTTGTATCTGGAAGCATTGGAATCATCAAATGTTTTCGATGATGAAAATGTTCAAAACTCCCGCCCTCACCAGACGTTGAGTTTTTGTCCAAAAAGGAAGTTGTTGTTAAGATGAGAGATGGCCCTGTCCACAGAATAGCAGTCACCCATTTCCACCATTGCGGCTCCAGGTTTGCTCTTCATGAATTTCACCTGCATGAACAAGGTCACGCAATTGATGACTTACCAACAACTTTTCTTCAAACAAATCTTTGAAGGGGAAGTAAACCCAAAAATGTTCTTTCCAACATGTTCTATGCAGCCCCACTAGTTAAGCATTCTGATTAATACTATGTTTGTGGAATATGAGTGAAGCAGTAAAATCCACCCAGTGCTTGACCATCTCAGGGGGCGGCCATTTTGCCATTTGCTGTCGAGTGAAACTTGCATCAGTTGCTTCAGAAAACAGGTGAGCTGTAATTGGTCATTCCCTGAGCAACTGTGACGTCATTTCCAGTCGACAGCAAATGGCAAAAGGGCCGCCCTCCGAGATGGATAAAAACGTGTGGATTTTGCTACATCATCAAATTTCACAAATACAACACTAATCAGAATGTGGTGTTTGGACAAGTGGGTGCACATAGAATATAATGTAAAGGAAAGTTTGGGGTTGGCTTACCATTTAAAAGGAGTACAGTAGTGTTATTTTACTCACCCGCTCCACATTACCATAGAGGCAGAAGATGTTAAAGACCTTGTCAGCATTGATCTTGGAGGGCTCAAGACCATATACCATAAGTACGGGCGAGTCAGCGTGAGGGCCGTACTCGGAGGGCGGCGGCCCGTATGCAGCGCTATAACGCTGACTACCACGACCGCGTCCGCCCATACCCGGCCCCATGCGGTGCGGGGGAGGCCCGTAGCTGTCATCACTGTACCCATGATAGCCTCCCTGAGGGCCACCTTTATGGTTTAAAAAAATAAAAATAAAAAAGGAGGAGGGTAATTCCATATGGGTGGTGTTACTTATCTGTGCGTCAGATTGAAACGTTCTGGATATATACCGTAATCAGGTGGGTGGTCTCCAAGTAGAGCAGGCTGCCTCTGACGCTTGTTGGGATTTGCATTCGGGTCTACGTAGGATGCGGTCAAAAATGGCAATTAAAAGAGTTTCGCGACAAGCTAGCATTCTGCCAAATTGCGGTGGTGACTTTGTGTTATGGGACCAAGTGACTGGCATGCAACAGAAGGAGCTTGCGTCTTAAATCGTTGGCTGCAGGTATGATTTTGTAACCAAATTAATGACATAATGGAGATTTGTTTGTAACTGCCATCCTAGTACTAAACACACCTTGTGAATTGTTCCAATTGCCTTCACCGTCAGCATCTGTGCAGGTACACATATACATGTCAAATAAAAAAAGTCACAACTGTTAAAGACAAGCATTTGACAACATTGCCTTAACATTTCGTGACACGACTGACAATTCGATGGTAATTACAACAAAATACAATTACCGGTCTGCACCGGTTTTGCGTCAAACATTCCACGTGATCACAACATTCCAGTATGCCGCAGTTGTATGACAAGAACTACAATCATAATGTCGTTTACTCTAACCACAATACAGCACAGTCATTCACAGTTCCAATCCGTTCTCTGGCATCCAAATTATTTTGTTGGTCTTTAGTTGTCACAAAGTAAAAGTTTCACCCTCTCTGTGCCAAAATGACACTGGTCAACAGCAAATTTTGATCATAGATGGCTCTCGGTGACCCTAAACATTTTTTTAACTGATTAAAAAAAGTCTAAACATTTCCTTTTGCACGTCAGTTTTTTTTAAAGACTTGACCTACAAAAACTTGCATGATACGGATTTTATGATGTTTTAATTTATAGGCCTGACATTATGGGAAAAATATGCCCCTATTGTCGAACCTATCCCTTAATTCATAAATACTACAAATAAACTAGTATTACATATATTATTTCTATATTATGAAAACCTGATGTGCTAGAGAAAAAAACCAGGGCAGATTCAGAATCAGTGCAAAAAAAAAAAAAAAAGCAATTCGAAAGAGTGTAAAAGATTAAACTAATTAGCAAAAATGCGTTGACCAGTGTTATTCAAACACATTAGCCAATTCAAGTAAAACCATATCATACATTTATTAAAAGGCTGTACATTATAGCTGCTGAATGAAGTCTCATTCATGGCTCCTACTGCTCTCGACTATTATTTTGGTACAGCACTTTGAAGCAAACTGCAGCAAGTTTGAGTTTGGTCCACAGGAGCTGCCAGTTTTCAACCACAACATCAATTTTGTCATTTAGCAGTACTTACAGCACCATACAAGAAGTATTGGACACAGTGGGTAGGTATGGGGTGGGAGGTTGTCTTCAGCAAAGGATGCCAGCCTCCAAGCTCAACTCATTCTCCATTTCCTTTTTTTTTTCTTCAGGTCTTCCTTCTTTGCATCCCCACCACCAAAGGTAAGTACATCGACACATCCATGCTTTGTTTTTTTCCATTTCATTGTTTAAGTTTTTTCTTTTCAAAGATGCTATGACAAGCATATCCATCTTACCGTGCTGACCACAAAGCAGGATTAGTGCATCATTTGATAGTGGGCTGTCTGTCCACAGACACACTGAGCCAAACCTGCATCACACGGGAGGTGTTAAAGTCATCACTGTGGGCCAGTGTCAAAAAAAAAAAAATTAAAAACAGAACAGCACAGACAGGAGGGAAACGGGCGGGAAGGTAAAGGCGAAAACAGAATACCAGTCCAAAAATGCTGTGCTTCTGGAAGAGCATTTGTAATCTGTTTGCATCTGTATTCGTATGCTCGACGAATGTTTCATATGCTTGTGTCTTCATGGGCCCCCCCCGTGGATATATCTTCTCATGTAAAAATGGGAAAAAAACGGGGCGCTGAAATATCGCTTGCTTTGATTTGATCTCATGGTGCATGGTCACTTGTAGAAGAAAAAGAGAAGCGGCATCTAGTGCTTGACAGTATAGCGGCGTGATGATGTGCTGTGATGACAGTTCCGCACTGTATGCAGTCGTGGATATTCAGCTTGTTGTAGTGTCGTGTGGTGGCTCAGGAAGGTGGAGGCGTGCTGTATGTTTCAACAAAGTGCCTCTTTTGTGTCATCTGTTCCCTTGTCAGCTGAGTGTCTGAAATCTCCTCTGTGGATCCCTGTAGTGGTGGTGTTACTGAAGGAATAGCCCAAGGGCCCAAGGGCTAGGAAGTGCAGCCGACAACAACCTGCCCGGGCCATCAATGTGCTGTGTCAAAGGTGGTGGTTGCTCCTCAAGGTTCTGAAGATGTGCTGTACTTGTAAACAGGTGGTGGCGGTGGTGGTGGTGGATGCTTAAGACATATCAAGATGGGACGGTGTTGGGTATAGGAGGTGTTTGCGTGGCCTTTGAATATTTCGGCCCCTCAAAATGAAAGGCCGATTGTCCATCACCCCAAAAAAATACAATGGATCCCCTTGTCAGTCCCATTGTAGTGGAGATAGAGGTGTCGAACTGAGGAAGTGCTGTTACTGCGTTGAGGTTGTGTTCCGGTGTTTGTTGTCCCACTGTATCCAATGTATCCCAAAGAGTATTACTTGTCGCTTTGGGTGCTGTTCTATTGTCACTGTCGAGCTTGTTGTGTCTTTGGCGGCATGTGTCTGCTTGGAAAATGAAGGTAAGCCTGTATATGGGTTTGCACGGCCAGGACACGAGGAGTACCTCTGGTTTGAAAGGCAGCAGAAATTGTAATAGAACACTTCCAAGTGGACACCTCACAAAGTCATGTTCCTTGAATTGATTTTTCCGGCCAAAAGTAACCTGTTTTGGAAGCGTACCGACTCAAAAGGAGAAATACATGGAACTGCCACCTTTAAGGGGAACTCAAGGCAAATATTTTCTTTGCGATAATATATTCTCTAAACATGTGCCCGCACTTATCTAAATATGGTATTCTGATTAATATTCCGTTCATGGAACAAGAATTACGCAGATTAATTCAGCCGTGATATCAATCTCACAGCGTTGCTACTTTGTCCTGTAGCGCTCTTTGCTGGTGACTGAAACTGATGTCCAAGCACCCTTCAGCTTGCATCAGAAATGTCACACGACCCTAGCCAGAAAACAGTTGGGCACTTTGACATCAATGTCAGTCGACAGAAGAGGGCGCTATGAGACAAAATAGCATTGCTCTGAGAAAAATGAAAACTGATGGACAAATCTGCTGAACCCTTGTTCCACTAACATAATATTAGTAAGAATTCAGTGTTTGAAACAATGGGGTGCACATACAATACCGTATGTCATTGCAAAGAAAATGCCTTCAATTCCCCTTTCAATCACGTTGACACCAAAGCATATACAGTATTTGAACAGCGTGTCCCGTACAAGTTAAAACAACGATTCCAGATAAACAATTCTAAAAAGAGAATTCCATGCATTCATCCATCCATCACCCGAAAGTCCTGAAGCTGCCTTAGCCTTTTTTCTAAAAATTTGATCCTGCTGGAGGCTGTAAATTTCCCCATTGTGGGACGAATAAAGGATATCTTATCTTATGTTCTCAAGCCTGATAAGGGCATACTGCCAATCAAATATCTTAAACTGAGTGGAAGGTATTGAACGCAAAGAGGGCACTCACTCCATCACTCATCCTTGATTAGAGTAAACAGTATTGATTAGAATGTTTATGACGCCTTTAAAACAGGCCATTACTTTGCAGCATGGCAGTCAATCCCTCATTACACTGGCCACTTTATAGGGTCAAACTAAAATGAAGCGCATTCAAAATCAATTTCATGACAATGTGGTCATGTGAACAGAATAGTTTGATTTTCATAAAACAGCAAAGGGTTAAACCCCGTCCGGTGACAGTGCTACAAGTGAGGGGAGAGCAGCCATCAAAATAACTGGACAAACAGTATTTTATCATATGAAATCAATGCTGATTGAGTGTAAATCTTCAATGGCTACAAACATCAGAATCCATTTGCTGGAGCCATGAAAAGATGGGCTTCATTTAAGAATGAATAAAATCTCCAATATGTTTGTTCGAACACAACAAGTGAGCACACTTGCTAAAATTTACTGAACTGCAAAAAAAGCGGGGCTGTTTCACTGTGCAGCTGTGTCATGCTCTGGAGGGAAGGTGGACCTACTAGGTGAATGGTACACTCGTGCACGGTACTGTGACTAGAGTGCACTGGTCTGGACTCATGCATCGGACAATAATGATAATAATCATTGGCTGCCAAAGAGATTACCCCTCATGCCCTCACTGTGTTCCCGCTATGTAGCAAGAAAATGCATAAAACTGTGATTGTACATGGGGAATAATGCCTTGGAACAATTGTGAGGGCGAAATTCAATGACGATTATTAGACTCAACAATGACAAAATTGGCATCATCTTCAAAAACAATTTACGTTAAAACAATGTCTTATATAGTGATCATAAAAGTTTAAAAGTTGCACTTTGGGGTTGAAATTGCTTATTTAACTGTCAAAACAGTTCTTTGGCAATTTACAGGTGTATAGCAAATAAAATCCAATGCACTATTTTTGTTTAGACAAGGAAACCATTCTTGAATGTATACATTTGCACCATTTTTTAATTTTAAAAGAACTAATTTATGAATTGTGTTCGGTCCAAAACATAATCCAATATTATAGTGTTTCAAATAATTTGATTCGTCTGAATATTTTTTACATTGAAACATTTTCTTGTTGTGTACAAAAAATAAATAAATAAAATATTCAAATAGAATCAAAGAATTCAATTGAAGAATCGTGAATTAAATCCTCACCAAACTAATCGTGATTAATAGATCAGCCCTATGATCGAAGGCAATATTCCCACAGTGGAGAACCCTAACATTGAATATTTGTGGCGATAAAGGTAAAGAGCAAGTCGAAAGGAGACAGAATGGGAACAAACCTACCTTGGCCACTTAGGTTTGGATTTGTGTAGTCCCAGGTGTCCTGGTCATTCTTGAAGACATTTAGCCGTGCCGGCTGGGAATTTGATGACAAAAGAAAGCTCAACACTAAATATTTGTACTTGTACAAATGACAGCTCGACCTGTCTTACACGTACGTACCTTAGCATATTCAATCTTCAGTGTACAGCAACCAGAATAGATGTCAGCCCCATTGAGCGAGGCTTTGGCCCTCTGGGCACTTTGGACCGAGTCAAATGTAGCAACTGTCAGTTAAGAAACTGTCGGTTGAGAAATTCGGAGTCACTGCAGATAACTTGAGCCGATGTTTACTACAAAGGAAAAATTGCTTTGGCACCCACAAGAAGTGACTGGTTCGTAATATAAGACACTGTGCAAATGGCATAGGTCACCCACTGGCTTCTTTTTTGTCACGGCACATTCTTACAGCGGTCAGTCAGAAATCATGAAACAACAGGACCTTGAAGGTTTACACAAATGATTACCAAAATATCCACTAATAACATAAAAGACAAAAAAGGATATTCAACCATGGCCTGGACACCATTCTTTCTGAAGATGACGATCCGCTGCACAGGACCACAGTTGTTGCATATGGTGTACAACACATCCTGTACAAGTAAATTTGAATTTAAAAACAAAAACTACCATGCACACAGAACCACTCTAAATATATCACATTGGATCATGTAGTAAATTAATTACTTGAAAGAGAGAGAGAGAGAAATTATCAGACGCCTCCTGTGTATTTTAAATTTTGTCTCTGCAAACCACATTTCAACACGTACAACTTCACACAACACTAGTTTCAAGTGTGGATTACCGTGGTGATGGGGTAGATGGGGTTTATGATGGTGAGCAGCAAGACATTGTTCACACTTCGTGTGTCGTCCGAGTCTCCTGGCCGGGAGATCTTTTGGCTCGTGGAATAGTTGATGAAGGCAGGGTGGCCTGCAATGTAAACCTGGTTCTCAGCGGCATATGTAACAGCATTGCAGGATCCATTCATGTCCTCAAACTCCACCAAGGCCTGGCGCTTCTTGGGCATCATCACCACAGAACTATGGAAGGGAGGTATAACCAACGTTATGAATTCCTCTCAGTCAAAACCTTACCTTTACCAAGTTTCAAAGTACTACCCAGAAGACCAAGATGATGTAGCTACAGTGAAATAAATATGCGTTAAACTTATCATGGTCTACAGTAGAGGTGGGCAATTGGCAGCCCGCGGTCCATTTGACCAAGTAAAAAATATTATATATACATATGTTGTTGTTTTTTTTTTGCGAACCTAAATTATTCTTCAAAAATACTGAGGGATATTCAATATGTTTTCTACCATAGACAAGGGCGGGATGGGGGGGTAGAATCAGAGAATCTGCGAAACCATGGGTGCCGAACCCAAATATGGAAGGGTTGACTGTACTTTTAAGTTGAGGTACCACCAATCACCACTCGACGGCGCACAAGGCGAAGTTGCACTTAGACTGGGTATTATGCCCTATACTACGCGAATAGGCCTAATAATTCGGCACTGATTGGAAATAATAATCAGGAATAACATAACACTTCAATAAGATTAACATTTTGAATGTCAATTTTTGTTTTTAAAAAAAGGTACAACATGAGTTCTTGCAGTTAACGATTTGCTATGAAGAAGTACTGCATTTGACAGCCCTTTGTACTGGAGGGAAAAAGAAGAAAAACTCACAGCATGTGGTTATTTTATACCAGCATTATGAAATAAAATTATACTAGGAGCATGTAATCTGTACTTAATTTTGTCTACCTTTAAAGTGACATTTTTGTCACACTTCAGCTTAGTAAGTGTGCATCTTATCCACTGTACCCTAAATTGCTCTGATGAAGAACTGTGGGATTGGGGATGTAACACCATCACACTGCATGATTTTTAATTAAATAGGCGGGACTGATGTTTAGGAATGTTGCAACAACCTGATTTATGATTACTTACCCATTCATCTTTGTTTGGCATCATTATAAGATCAACGTTTTTCCTAGGCTCAAAATAATCAATTGGCAGACCATATTTTATGCTGAGCTAACCCCCGTGAGAAACGAATAGCAGATCTGCAATAGTTATGTGAAATTAATTAAGTGATAATTTTTTAAAATTTCAAACCAACATGATTTTCAAAATGGTTTCTGTCAAAAAGGTGGGGAAAACTGTGTTTCATAGATGAAGTAGAAATGTACAAAAAGAAAAATTGCAACATATTTCCCATTGGATGAATACCTGACGGTCCCAAACTCTTGCAATGCTTCCACCAAATCAGTTTCCACAATGCCATCAACCAAGCCTCTGATGTGCACCACCGGGGAGGGTAAAGGTTTATGAGGATCATCGTAGCTCTCCTGAAAATAATTTCAACTCAGTGACGGTGGACGGCTCGTAAATGATGTGTAAAACAATGTGGGGAAATAAAACCCACCTCTACAAATAGACAAAGTGCAAAACTAGGCCCAAATGGGGCCGCTTGAATGGAAAATGCATCGAGGTTAGCATTCAACATAAGCAATTTTTTGACAATTGATATAGACGTTAAAAACGATCAAGCAAATTGTTGATTTAGAATTTGAGTTTTAACAATGCTTTAATTTTGACGACTGGTCTACGAAATTAATTACTTTGAATAGAAGACAAACTAATTTGAAAATGCTAACTAGCGTATGGTCACAATTGTGTTATCTGATAGCGGCTAGCTTCGTGTCTACTGAAGCACAATGATGTCTCGGTAACGCCATAGAGACGTCTAAAGCCAAGTTTTAGTACAAAATAATTTAATTGACAATTAAATATTACTACAAGACTGCCCGCCTAACCGTTGTCATGCCTCCGTCCTCGGTTTTCTGTCGTTTTGTTGCTCTGCCTCCTTCTCCGTAGAAGCGGCCCGCAGCGGCAGCCATGTTGTCGTGCCCCTTGTGCCAGATTAATGTTGCATTCAAGGCCAATGGGACAAAGGAACTTCTTCCATGCGTTCCGACGAAACCAAACGTTGTCTCAATACAATGTTTCGAAAAATGAGGAAAAATAATTATATTCAAACTACTCTATATCATTAATTACAATTGCACAAACTATACATTACAAAACAGTACACAGTACAATGTTATACAAATGTTTTCTTACTGTGCACCTGTACTTTGTATGTGCTACAGTATGTGCATCATTCAGGAAGTGGAGGTTAGACACCTCCACGAAAATATTAATAATCCATTCACAAACTTTTGAAACAGTCCCTTGTTGTGTAAATTATAGCTGTTGATATTCTCCTTGTAATTGTCAAAGGGTTTTTATTATTCACTGGGACTCGTGAGGATAAACGGTTTCAGATTATGGATGGATGGATTTAAATACTGTAGTAGTAATTATATTGTCCCTCGATGTGTGAGCACAGATAGTTGTTTGTCTTTGTGTGCCCTGCTTTTGGCTGGCAACCAGTTCAGATGTACCCCGCTAACTGCCCGAAGACAGCTGGGATAGGCTCCAGCACGCGCCGCGTGCGACCCTTGTGAGGATAAGCTACTGAGAAAATGGATGGATGGATGCCAGCATTCGGTAAAAATAAATAAATAATGCCATTATATTTGGAACGTGACACGATGCTACATCCTGCAGTTAGCCTTCTGCTGGACTCAGTGGATAGAAAAACACACGTCACAATTACAATTATAATTCTCACATAAATAAATTATATTGTAGTCATCTATTTAGAACATTTACAATAATTTACAGATACAGTACATAAAATTACAATCCCCAGCCCCCCCAAAACAGATAATTCTTTTCAAAATTTATTTAGAACATTCAAACTGACTGACCATTGAAATATAGATTTGTCATTGTGTAGCTTAAAATAGAAATAATGTCCAGTCTTGTCAACATGTATGCATTACTTTGTTGTCACAGTGGATTCATTTGGTCAAGCAAACAATGGCCAGTGCTGCTTAGAGAAACACATACCCCATGCCAACAGTTTATCTTTTAAACTGTTGTTTATGACAAGAATATAAATCCAATTGTACAGTTCGGTTATTTTTGACAGTCTGTTTTACACGTGAACAGGGTAAATCTATCATTTCATTGTTGTTAATGAGAACAATCAAATACAGAGGTGTGTGGACAAAATAAAATCAAGGAAATTGAAAGGCAGAGTGGTGGTACGATCCATTATTTTAAAATAATTTTAAAAAATGTAAGCCATTTCATTCAAGAGCAAGCTATTTCATTGAAGAACCCCAATAAGGGGGGGAAAATGAACTTCTAATACAGTTTATGAGTTACACAGCCTCAAGCCAGCATAAAATTAATTTAGACAAAAAACATGAACCATTTGTTCTTTGTTTGATTAACACTGTATACTCAGTACATAATAATACAATGAATTCCTGTAATGATCAAGTGTTTTTTTTATGCCATGCCGGAAGTGATGATGGGTCTTCTCAAAATTAATTAGTAATTAGTTCTTTCCAAAGGAATACTGTATATCTTTGTGCAATTAGTGTTCCCAACAATGCCTTCTCAGAAGCCTTTTATATGGCAGTAGGCCTCCAAACTTGAGAAGAGAATGTAAAGGAACCAAAGTCCAAAGAGAATCAGTGATGTCAGGATTCTGGGAATCCGAGGGCCTCCCAGTTCACCACCTATTGAGGGCCTTCGGCGGATCATTAACACTCCCATTGTGAGGAAGGCAAAAATGGTAAAGAGTGTGACCGAGAAGGCCAGTGAGCCAACATCGACACGAAAAACCTTCCCTTTGACTTCCCAATAAATAGCAGCCACAGACCAGGCTACACCGATACCTAAGAACACGTTCACAGCATTGCTTCCGGTCACATTTCCCACTGATGCGTCTGCATATTGGTCCTGGGTGGCAGCCACCTTGCTGGCAAATGTATCTGTGGATTTAAAAAAAACCTCAGGATTACATCCGCTGAATATTCAATGTAATGCTGAAAATATATAGATGCCATATTTACCAGGAAGCGAAGTCCCTAAGGCTACAAATACCACTGCAGTGACAGTGTCTCTCAGGCCAACTGTGCAGCCGAAATGGGACGCGAGGTCTCCAATAATGGCTGTTAAGAAACCGATGAGTGATATTGACACTATAAAACAGGCCCACCCATTCCAATACTCAGTTGGCGGTATACACGCAAAAAGGATCTTCCAAAAAATGCACAAAATGTGCATGAAATAGTCAAAGCAGTTCGGCATTGGCTGATCTTGGCTGTCATCATCAATATCACCTGTTAAAAAAAAAAGCGGGAAAGAAATGCACGTCAGCATCCTATGCAACACAATTTGAGAAGCGGGCAGCTTTTCAACATGAAGGGCAGGTTCTTATGGGGTTGTGTGCCCGAGTAAGCATGACACAAGCTGGTATGTATCGGCCTACAACTTTTCCTCAGAACACATTTGTCAAACTCAAAACTTTAACCTAAAATTGAATGGAAAACAGAAAACAATCCAAAGCAAAAATCCAACTGGCAAAGGAAAACGGGCCGAAACATGACAAAACATATGGAGAAACGGACATTTTCCCATCCCACCAAGATGGTTTATGATCTGCGTGGGGGGGACTAGACAAGCAAACAGGTATCAAACTCAAGGCCCGGGGACAGATCTGGCCCACCACATAATTTTACGTTGCCCACGAAAGCATATCAAACATGTCAACTTCTCAGATTATTGCTAAAATCTGTACCAAAATTTCAAATTTCCGTATGTAATAAATCAGTGACATGAGCATTTTCTTGTTACCAAACCCCTCATTACATTTACTCAAACAATAATTGAATAAAATGTTATTCTTGACTTTGTTATACAGCTTCATTCATCACGGCCATCCATGGGAAACGGTCATTATAATGTGGCCCACGACAAAAATGAGTTTGACACTCCTGCTGTAATGCCAATTCTGGCGAATGAATGCACAAATGAACACCAGCGATCAAACTCGCTCGATGCACGTGAGGCGACAGTTCATTTCGCATCCGATGTAAATACAGCACTCGCGATAAGGGCAGAAGTTCAGTCATCCAGGAGAAGCTCAAAGTTCAGCCGCTACTCCTACGCATTGAACGGAACCAGATGAAGTGGCTTGAGCATCATGTTAGGATGCCGCAACTGAAACACCCCTGGCGAGACGTTGCAGGCACACCCCACTGGGACAAGGCTTTGACGAGCGAGTTTCACGGTTGGTCTGGGAATGCGAAAGCATCAACCCCCACCCCCGGAAAAGTTGGACAATGTGGTTGAGGAGAGGGACGTCTAGATTTCTCTGCTTCAGCTGCTGCCCCCGCGACTTGCCCCCAGGTTTAGTGGAAAAGAAATGATGGATGAATGGATGGATGGATGGACATGACACTGATAGCCACTGACCTGCACTGACTGTGACAGCTTCAATGAACTGCTCCTTCCATGAACGTGAGCCAATCACAGCCGCCATGTTTGTATCCTTAAGGAGTTTATCCACAGTAGTCTGCCAGATGAAATAGGCCACATTAGGATGAAGATAATGATTGTTCAGACATTAAAAACTTTTTTTAAAATTAAAATCTGTATTTGTTTCAGAACCGGAAAAATATATATATATTGATAAGTCTGTATGTAAACAACAATGATTTACTGTTACATAAATTTAGAAACTAATTATGAGGCAAAAAGATACCCGCCTCTTTTACACAGAGATTATGCAACACTGTTGTCTGTAACAATGAGTCAAATGTCATGCATAATGTAGATAGGTCATCGCTGCCAACGCTGTCCGAATGAGTGTTTGGGATTCGCTGCGCCACCATGATGTGACACTTATTTGGTAGTCATGATATTTTGTCTCTAAATAGTGTTTCCTGCTCTGTGCAGTTTTTAAAGATAAGGCAAAACAGAACATGCTTGGCACACAGAAACAATGTGAAACTGTTCAGGGGTGTCGAACATAAGACCCACGGGACAAAAGTGTCCCAACAGGATCTTTAAGCTATACGTGTAATAAAGTTTCGATCTATTCAAATGGCTTTTGGTTTGATTTATGGGTCAAAAGTCTTCAAAATTTTTTTTTTTTTTAAACCCACGATAAATGATCACAATTGAGAATGAGATGCCCTTTTCTTGTTTGCGAGTTAACTAATTAGCAATACTAATAGGACTTGTACTTTACAGTGTTCCTAAACACATGTTGTCAAACATGGACTGACCAGTACAACATATATCCTGTTCCTGACACCCCTGGGTTAGTCTGAGTGCATCTTCAGATCCATGTCATGCATTAATAAGAAAAGGCATGAATGGATATACAGTATTTTCTGTATATCCAAATGTGTGCGATAAGAAACGAGACACATCAACACTGAAATTGTACCTGGTCAATCACGCCATTGGGAGTCTGATGTGTGAAAGGGTGTCACATTGTTAGTGAATCAAATCACACCAACTTGATTATGTTTAGACTTGCAGTTAACCATTGGTCGAGTCTTTGTTAGAATTGATGAACTGGACTTTCCGATGAATAACTGACAGATAGAATTTTGTGTCCCACCTTTATTGCAGGGTGAAGTACTTTGGTCTGAATTTTTTTTTCAGCAGCCTACGCATGCTCTACAATTACACACACTGGGATGTATAAACATCCATCCCATCTTATTAAACTACAAAAATACATGTCAAAACAAACTAAGCTGTGCTAATGTAACATTCTTTACAAAAAAAAAGCACAAATACTTTTATATATTTTTGTTTTACTGGTTAAAGTTTTTTTTAATATTGCTCTCCTGAGTTAATGTTGGTGATTAGTTTGAATGCATTATTAGTTATTGATTTTATGGAATTATGTTTCAGTATTCGTATGGTTTGACATGGTCAGTCAAAAAATATTTATCGTTAAATCAAGAATTTAATGTAATTTATAAATTTCAGATGCACTTTAAATCTTTTCTGTTCCAGTTACTAAAGCTATTCTTTGTTGAAAGTTGGTCTGTATCTCTTTCTTTTTTATTCTCTTATACATTAATAAGGATACAGTGTTATGCAAAGGTGTTCTTTTACAATTTTATAGACAAATGATACTATTTATAGTCGTGCGAAGGGAGGCGGGGGGGGGGGGGGCGCGAGATGTTTTCCTCTTCCTAGGGTGGGCATGACAGAAAATAATTGAGAACCACTGGTCTAGAAGGATATATTATTACAGTATACATATAGTATTCAGCCACCCACACACCTTAAACTCACAGGACTCTTCTATGATGATCTCTATCGTGCTGTGCTCTCCTAGAATGGGCTTGCCCATCTCAGAGGTCCGCCGAGCTTCTTCCTCCTCAGTGGTGGGGTGACCTGTCAAGGATGAAACCGAAATTCCTTTACTGCCACGCCGCCATTACCATATGCAGTGCCACACACACATACACACACACGCTTAAAAAAATTCAGCAAAATAAGTACAGTACTGTAATTCTATCTAGCCCAAGTTAAGACCCTCCAGCCTTTTATTTGATATTATAAAATTATTTTTTCAGACCCCATTTAGCCCAGAGCCATTCCTGCCTCCACACCATAAATCCGAAAAAGCAATCAGAAATGCATTACCAAAGCATTATTTGACAGCATTTTCAGCATTAGTTTTGGCTAAATAGTTTCAGCTTTATTTATGGAGCTGAGGGAATTAAAACTAGGTTTTCAAACTCACTGAATAGAGTAGACATTCAACCTCAGCTTCTTTGGCCGACTGGTGTCAAATATCGCTAATAAGAAACATCTACGGATGTGGATGGATCCATATTAAAACGTATGGCCTTCGGATTAGCCAATCCATTTTGCTGCATGTAAAATAGGAATACCATCATCCATATATGTTCACAGAAAACAAAAAAAATTGTGTTTGAAATGCTCAACACCGCACCCTTTAACCCAACCAACAAACTGTGTCTTACCCTGATTCAGCAGTAATGCTGTAAAAACACAGATCATGATTCAATGAATGGAGTCCCATTCCCTTGTTAGAATGGCAATGTTACGTGTTTCCAATGACCACTGTATCAGAGGTAATGGTTAGACTGGCTAGAGTTGTTGTCCGTACTTTTTTTGGTAATTTTATTTTTTAATAAATAGCTGCTAATTATAGTAACAGTTGCGAAATTTCTAACACGGTACTGTAAAAAGCTAACGTGAATGAATAAGTTTGAGCTTTCTGAATATTGTCAGTGAAAAAATAGTCAATTCAGTGCACAAATTACAGTAATATGCTTTGTACATCGTAGCCTGATGGAAAATAATTTTGAATGGAATTTCTTGTTGATGTTCATGTATACAGTATAACTATTTGTCAAATACTATACTATATATGCATCAATCCATTCTCTGTACCGCTTTATCCTCACTAGGATCGCACGTGTGCTCGAGTCTATTTTAGCGACCTATGGGCAAGAGGTACCTGAATTGGTCGCCAACCAATTGCAGGGTACAGACAAACAATCATTCACCTCTGCGGACGATATAAGCATTCAATTAACCGACCGTGTCTGTTTATGGAATTCATTCATTCATTCATGTTCCGATCCACTTTATCCTCACAAGGGTGGCAGGGGGTCCTGGAGTCTATCCCAGCTGTCTTCGGGCAGTAGGCGGGGGGGGGGGGGGGGGGACACCCTGAACCGGTTGCCAGCCAACCACAGGGCGCACAGATGAACAACCATCCATGCTCACACTCACACCTAGGGACAATTTGGAGTGTTCAATCAGCCTGCCATGCATGTTTTTGGAATGTGGCAGAAAATGGAGTACGCGGATAAAACACAATAAACATGGGGAGAACATGCAAACTCCACACAGGAAGGCTGGAGCCGGAATCGAACCCTGAAGCTCTGCACTGTGAGGCCGATCAAATATAGTTGAATTGAAAAAAATATGAATTATTATATTTTACGACAAATATTGAAGGCTATTTAACAATTCATTTCATCTTTTTAAACGCTGTAATCTTTCCACTATCAATTAAATAACTGTCTGTGGTAATGTGTGTCTGCATGTCTTGCATGTGTCTTGCATTTACGAAAAATCACTTTCTCTGTTGCGGTTTAAAGCATATGTCAGATTCATGCAGACGGTTCCTGAATTAATATTTTCATTGTACACTATGTGTTGCAAATTCATTTAGTAATACTGTAGCATGATAATACTGAAAATTATAAAGTGAAATTTTCATACGATTTTATCTCTACTGAGTGCAGGCATAAAATAACATGCGAGACATCATTTTCACACACAAAGAAAAAAAATCCCAAATGCTTTAACAGAAAGTTAACCAGGTTCGTGTAATCATACAGACATTTGTTATTTGAAAAAGTTTACTTACCAGAGTGTCCTCGCTTTAGCCATTTCGGCTCTTTGAGCACAATAAAGAAGTTTTCCTGTTTTTCATACTCTTCCACATTTATAATGTGAACTTTTAAGGTTTGGCTGGAGGCATGCAAGACAAAAACAAAAAAACAAAACAAAATTACTTTAGTCTCACAAAATATGAATGGGAAACCAAGTGAAATGTGACATGCTTGTACAATCGCTAAACAACACAAACATTTACATTTGTCCATTTAACTCAAAGACCTGACCAAAATTTATATCCCAATGGACCATAAATTCATTTCAGATGGGCGGAAAACTACAGCATATGAAGATACAAATTAATACTGCATCATTTTGCCAAGCAAAAATCAAACTTGTCAGGCTATTAGTCACTATGCATTTCAAGTTGCTGATATAGTTCATTGATTGGCCGGTGATATAACTGCATACTCCACAAAAGGCCCAAAGTCCTAAATAGGATGCATGCAAAAGCAGTTTACATAACCTGTAAATTTAATCGGAAAATTTAAACGGCGTAATTGCAGATTCCCACACTGCAGGCAGCATTACAGGATTACCTCACAACTTGATACCCATCAAATACTGAAGTAATGGAGAGTCACTGAGGAAGGCTACATTTCCCCGTGTTGAAAGTGATAAGGGGTAAAGTAAAATGCGGAGAGTCAAACAACTGAAAATGCATGATGACATTTTTTCCCCACAATTTTGTACAAAATAAAAGTACCGTAATACTGTAGTCTTTATCAGACAAAGCTCCACTGCCTCACCTGATGAGACTTTTTTTAACATGCACATGCACATGCACACATACCATATATTTGAGTTGTACCACATTATCTTCATATCCTCCTGACTATCAAGAAAAAAAATGTTGTCCAATCACATTTATTTTGAAATTCTCCAATCTATCTGAACTAATTGGACTACTCCAAAAGATTTTTTTGAAATTCCACTACATTTTTTAAACACTTGAATACTAGGCTCAAATACACTTAAAACAACTCAATGTGTTCATAAGAGTCTTAATAATAAAATGCCAACATCATTTCAAGACAAAATGTGTTTGATGAAAAGTATTACTTTTCCTCTTCCCATAAAAAGTGCTTGCACTAAGGGAAGCCATTTTCTTACTTTTTCTAACCCCTACAAATTTGGTATCATTGCACTGAAAGCACTGAATGTCCTCTTTAGAGTAACAAAGGGAGTTAATGCGATTGGATGCACTGGGTGGGAGATATTTAGGTTCACAAATGTCCTCTACAGAGGACAAATTTGAACTACTGGTAGTCAGGAGGATAATAGTGTAATTTTGATGTAGCGCTGCTCGGAACAACAATTAATGTCCAAACCATATTGTAGGTTCTTCCGGGTGGCAAAAGCCAAAGAATTCTCTGACAGCAACACGAGTCAACAAGTGATTCGACCAAGGCAGAGTGATTTAGAAAATTAGGTAAATGAAAGATTTTCCACTTGCATGGCAGTGCAGAGAGTCACATATTCACAAATGAATGTGTCTCTGATTGGCTAGCCTTCTTGTCTATCTATCAATGTAGTTTGAATGTATTAAGTGTCAGTCAAAAAAAAAAAGCTAAAATTAGGGTAAACTGCTTCGAAAGGAAGTGGCGCAGTAATGCTAGGAAATAATTTACAAACAGAGAATAAGAAGCCCGAGCAATGTGAACATACAACAAAGGCGGGAAATCCAAAGTGAGCATGAAAATAAACTTTTATGTAGTCTGGCGACAAGGTAGAACTCCGGTAAGAAACATTTAAAATGGTAAGCTACGTTTAGAATGTTTTTTTTTTTGTTAAACATGCAGTGTTTATGCACCGTCACAAGAAAAGTGGAATGACCATATCAGCAATTCAGAAAAGATGCATATGTGTTGTACACAAGGAAACGCGAGGGCAGCATTTTGAAATCAATATTAATAATAATAATAATAATAATAATGCATCAGTTTTATATGGTGCTTTCTTAGACACTGAACACTGTCTACAGTGGATTCATTAGTCATGCTCACACACGTTCATGCTTTAGTGGTGGGGAAACTATGTTCTGTAGCCACAGCTGCCCTGGGGCAGCTTGCCAGACGCGTGGCTGTCAGCCCGTTCAATCTACCATTAAACATTCACAACCAACCCTACACCAGTGTGAGCCACACTCTGTTACCCAGTTGAAAAAGTGATTGCTTTCGTGCTCGCAACATAAAGAAACATCAATTTAAAAAAGGATAAAACAAACTCCACATAGAATGAAACATGTTATCGTGCAGTTACAATAATCCAAAAGGGACAGCGGTGACAAGAGTGGACAGCTTTTGAAGTGTTGTTTTCTTCTATTAATTACACTTAATGTCACAGTTGTGCATCAACCACTACAATGGACCCTTATGTGCGTTGCCATCCACTGCCATTTTTTTCATGCCTAAATACAAATAAAAACACTTCTGATGTTGCTTATTATTTGCATGAAATGGTTAATTACGGAGACTGAAATAAATGAAGGGTCTTAACCTTCGTCATCATAGATATGTAGCCTAAGGCAGTGGTGTTAAACATACGGCCAGCGGGCCGTAACCGGCCCCCAAGGAGGTTCGATCTGGCCCGCGGGATAATTTAAAAGTGAACAAAAATGCATTAAAGACAGAATGAATATTTTAAATAAAATACAATTTGTGGATTATCCGCTAGGAGACACACTTTTGATCACAGTAGAAGACAACATTGTTTTGATCGGGGAAGAAAACAGCAGTCTCAGTCTGTCGCCGAGATAGACCCAACACTGCAAATGATATGAAAGCGCCCATCAATGCTTCTTGAAACCAAAGCAAAGGAAAGAGATGATATTTTGGTGATTCATCGCACAGTACGGTATAACGTTAATGGTTCGGCCCACTTGACATCTACCGATTCCGTATGTGGCCCACAATGTGAAATGAGTTTGACACCCCTGGCCTAAGGGCTAGCATACTATCACAATTTACAAATGAGCACTGCCTACCAAAGGTTCTTTTGCTTACTAATGCTGTTTGATTAGCTCATCTTTTGGGTTATGGTAGATGGTCTATTTTTTTTTTTTTAATTATCAAAAATAATGATCGCTTGAGCTTTTCTGTTGCTCCGATTAAATAGCACATTTGCTGGATTTATTCAGATTTGGCGTCTATTGTTTACAAACATTCTGAATTGGCCTAAAGATTTTGGGGACGATTATGAAGCGCACTGTATGAACAAACGTTTTGAGACACAACTCTTTTCAACTAATTCAATCCATCATGAACTGTGTGGGATTCCAAAGTTCTTTCCTAATTCTTGACAAATTCACGCAATGCATTTTGGACAACTCCGTGCTTCCAAATTTGAAAAAACAGTTAGGGGCTATCTGTTTTCTGTTATCAAACAAGGTTTGATATCTCAAGACATGTTGGTTGATTTTGGTGTGGAAGAACTTGATTGGCTTGCAAAGACACTGACCTTCAACCCCATCCAATACATTTGTGATAAATCCGAACTGAGCTCGTGAGCCAACATCAGTTGGAGACAGAAAAAAACATCACACACACTCTTCATTTCCTTCCAGCCATTGCCTCAAGTTACTGTCTTTACCTCACCTGGTCTGTTCATTGGTAAATTCCAGCTCACCCTTGGCCTGCTCGTAGTCCACTCCAGCTTTGGCACTGCCGTCCTCTGTATGATATGGTACAGAAACGGTACCCCTGGAGCCTGAGTTCCTCACCACTGTCACCGTCAGTGTGCCTGTGCTCTCACTCACCCGCAAAACCCCCTGACCAAAGGTGAAGATGCCAGCATGGTCATCATCCAAAATAGTGACAGTGGCAACCAGCGGCTCCACTAGTCTGCCCTTTGGTGAACATCCTGTCCCTTCACCACCACCCTCCTCTAACCTCAGATTTTGAAGACGGACAAAGAAATGTTCGTCCTCTTCAAAGATGTCATCATCCAAAATGTTCACCTGAGGAATGAAATTTTTTCAATCTTACTTTTTTTTAAATGATACAAAACATTCTTTGGTTCATGTCGTCGACCAGTGTTTGGCTGTAAACGATCACGATTTAGCCCATCAGCCTCAAACCGTTTATGATACGGTAGGTGTGCCAAGTTGTTTACAAAACCATCAGGCTGCTGTCACAGTGAACTCAAATGAGGAAAGTGGAAACATATCGCAACATCTAAGAAATATACTAATTTTTGGCACATGTGATCTTATTGCACATACAAATTTGTACACCAAAAAAATTGAACAATTTACAGTGGGCTAAGTATTAACAAAACACTGACGTTTTTTTTCTCTTTGCTCACCTTGATCTCTTTCCGCGTTTCTCCTGGCTTAAATATCAGGGTTCCTTCGTTAAATTCATAATCAGCCCCAGCGTTGGCAGAACCGTTTTCCGTACGGTAGTCCACATAAAAGGTGTTCTGGGCTGTGCCCCCATCAAGGATCACCCAGAGGCTCAAAGTACCACAGTTCTCTGTGCACAGATACTGGGCACTTTCAAAACAAATGTGAGAGCAGATACGTTTGTCATCCCCCTGACCTGCCGCAGCTGTGCGGCGTGAGTATTCAGCAGCATGTTTCCTTAGTAGGTTTCCAGCACCTATCAACAAGCGAGTTGCCTGGACACGGTAAAACGCTCGACTCTTCTTCCGATGAACCAAAGTGGAGTAGTTGGCCATTTCGATAAGCTGGTCTAGGTTTTTCTCCGGGTGTTTATCCCTCAGGTCTTTTAGCTTACGGACCACCTATCAATGAAGGGAAATGATATAGTTTATAATCAACATTACCAATGAACTATCAATCAACTACATCCATCCATCCATGCATCCATCCATTTTCTGATCCGCTTCATCCTCACAAGGGTCACGGGGCGTGCTGTAGCCTATCCCAGCTGTATTCAGGCAGTAGGCAGGATACACCCTGAACTAGTTGCTAGCCAATCGCAGGGCACACACAGAGACATCCAAATATTCGCGCTCACAATCACACCTCGGGAAAGCTTACAGTGTTCCATTCACCTGGCATGCATGTTTTTGGAATGTGGGAGGAAATTGCAGTACTTGGAGAAAACCCACGTTGCCACGGGGAGAGCATGCAAACTCCACACAGGAAGGCTGGAGCCGGAATCAAACTCTGCACCTCTGCACTGTGAGGCCGATACACTAATCAGTCGACCACAGGGCCACCCTATTGATCTTATTTTTATTACTAGATCCAGGAAACAACAATGGCAACACTTTAAAGTGACTACTGCGCTCAATCTCTCTGGGTGGGTGTACTCGCCTGTCTCCCGGTATCTCCTCCACACTCATGAAATTCGATGGACAAGCACTGCAAGCATTCTAAAACAGTGCATGCAGAGGTGCCGGGTTCAATTCCAGCTCCGGCCTTCCTGTGTGAAGTTTGCATGTTCTCCACGGGCCTGCGTGTGTTTTTTTTACGGGTACTCCGGTTTCCTCCCACATTCCAAAAACACGCATGGCAGGCTGATTGAACACTCTAAATTATCCCTAGCTGTGGGTGTGAACGTGGATGGTTGTTAGTCTCTGGGTGCCCTGCGATAGGCTGGCAAACAGTTTAGGGTGTCCCCCGCCCTACTGCCCGAAGACAGCTCGGATAGGCTCCAGCACCCCCCGTGACCCTTGTGAGGATAAGCGGATCGGAAAATGAATGAATGAATTTATTATTGTTTTCTTTGGTGTGGTCACTGCACAAAGTTAAAACGTGCAATTTGAGCATCTGCGTAAACAGGGATATTTTTGATAATTGTCACAGGATAGTATACAGTCATACCTCGGTTTTCGACCATAATCCGTTCCAGAAGGCTGTTCGAAAACCGATTTGTTTGAAAACCGAGACACGCTCTTTAAAAATCTTAATTTAACACGTCTGTTCACCATGTAACGCTAAACGAGGAAGTGTCACTTCCTCGTCTACCTGAGGAAGCGTCACTTCCTCGTGTAAGGAAGGCGAGAGGAGTCAAGTGACGCATTCAAGTGCGCTCAGTTTGTTTGAGAACCGAAAATCAGTCGTCACCCGAGGCATAAAAAAAACTCAAAATTTTTGGTCGAAAACCGATTTGGTTGAGAACAGAGACGTTCGAAAACCGAGGTTTGACTGTATTTAAATAGACAGTCAAAAAATAGAAACAGGCATTAAAACTGAATCTCCAATTGGGCACTTGCAGGTGTAAATCTCAGCTAAGTGGAAAAAAACACCCCGACAGCACTTCAATCTTCTGTCCTTTGACCAAACGTCTTGTAATGGCAAGGTAAATGTTTTCCTTACCTCATCTTGGTTCTGGTCCATCTCACTCGATGTTTGGACAGACACTGTCACACTTGAGGAGTTTCTAGGGTAGGAAATGCCATCTGCGTTCTTTCCGTCCATGATAATATCATGGTCTTTGGGTGTAATGTCGCCTTCCATTTCCACCACGATACCATGTCTTTTGTCAGCACGGTAACGTTTAGAAAGATATTTGTAGAAGAGCAAGCGCCGGTCAGCGATCCAAGCCAATAACACACACACCGGAAAGTAAAGCAGGGTCACCATGGCTTCCCACACCTAGGAATGCAGACCGTGTCCATTTTAATGATTTGCACACTTAACAAAATGCCATCAAACAGAGTGTAAGAAACTCACCTCTACGATCCCAGGAGATATGACGGCTAGTATGAGATAGAGCCAAATGTAGGCGAAGATACTCCAGAAAGAGGTGATAAAAAACACTCGCAGGTGTTTAATCTTGCGAGACTCTCCATCAGGGATCACCCACACACATATGCCGATAATCACAAACATATTGAAGGCAGCGCTTCCAACAATGGTGCCTGGGCCGAGCTCCCCCGCATCAAAGTTATGCCCGCACACCTGTTAAGTTAAAAACAACAACATTAATTTGAATAAATTTCCTTCTGTTCATCATGATTTTAATAAAGTGGGGAAACTATGCAACAGTATTTATCATGAAGAACCACAACATTTGCGATCACTGCCTCATTTTGAGTTGTTGAAAGTGGTAATAGGGCTGTCCTATTGTACTAAATGGGGGGGGCAAATTTTCTTTGTTGAAGCATTTATAAAATGAGTATGCTTTATTCTCACATCATGATTTTTTGTTTTTTTTCTTAAAAATATGTTGGTTACCTCAATGACAGAAAGCAAGATTTCGGGAGCAGAAGAGCCCAGAGCCATGAGTGTAAGGTTGGAGACAGTCTCATTCCAGATTCGTACTGTGGTTACTGTTGTCTCTCCATCAGGTTTGGTGATGGTTATCTCCTTCACCTAAAAACAGGTGTTTGAAAAGATGTCAAAGTATTGTTTTCATTCTCTTAGATGTCAAGCAATGGCATCGTAATAGCACCCTATGCCACATGAAAATGCGTCAAATTATGCCTCTGGAGCTACTAAGCGCAAAACATCTTATCTCTGTTCAGAATATTTTTTTTGGTGTTAAAATACTTTGTGCTGTTTACCATTGTGATGAATTAAAAGAACCATTTTGTGAATATACATTAAGTATGAATTCAAGAGCAAGATTAAAAAAAAATTAAAAAAAGATGATTCTTCAAAGTGAGCCATACCTGAGAGGTAATGACTTCGATCGATGCCATAAAGCGGTCCGCAATGATGGACACTCCCAGGAAAATGTACATGAGGCAGAGGAAGTAGATGACGGCTCTTCCTGCCCTCTCCCCTTGAGGAGGGTTGAGTGGCAACCACACTGGCAACAGTATGCCAGGTTTACACACTACATTGCCGGAACAAGTCCTCTTGTCGGCTCCTGTGACGTTCGAGGGCTGGGGCTGATGAGGGCCTGATGGTCGTTCAACAACCGGCGGTCTGAAGGCGGTGGAAGGATTGGAAAGGAGAAGAACCAGGAGAAGGGTAACGGGGACTGTTGAAATCCGGAATCGTATTGGTCCCATATCTCAAACGGGTCACTGAGGAGTCGCTGGGTCAGAAGACTTTGTTGGAAAACCAGAAAGAAACAAGTGAATCTGAGAAAAAAATAATTTTAATTCATGAAGATAACACATTTTTAGCATTTGAAAAATGCTGAACTGGGGCAAAACAATTCATGAATGGGGGATAAAAACAGTCCTGGGTTTTTTTGGGGTGTCAGTATAGAATATATCAATGCATTGCAAAATCAACTTGCTCATTCTAATGCAGACATCCTATTCCAGAAAGAGAAACCTACATTGACCGCTGGCATAACAAAATAAATCAGGTTCAAAAGACCTGGTCGAATCTTTCAGCTCCGTTCCCAAATGTTCAATATCATTTAGAACAGGGGCTGGATCGGGGCTCTTCATAATCATTAAAAGCTTGCTCATAGTTATTCTTGGGTATTTTAGGGCTGTGTGTTTTTAGTCATTATACCCAGGATTAGGGTTAGCTGAGACCAAGTTTTCGGACAATGGACAGTCTTGAGAGTTCATTGCACCCTGCAAATACTAAAGACACCCTATGTCCGACGCAGCAAAGCAGCCCCCCCCAAAAAATGAGTTCAGCTTCCTCAATTCTTTATCGTGAATGCAGTGCAACCGTGCAACTTAGTATTAACCCTTTCAGGGTCAGCAGTTACTAAAATTTACTAAATTTGGACCGACAGACAAGGGAAAGTTTACTTTTCAATGTTAGACTTCAATATGTGGGTCACTGGTGTGCTTGAACATCCACCCATAATTTTTCCATCTTTAAGAACGCAAAAAAAAAATAAAAAGCATGCATTTGTTTTAGAGCAAGTAAAGGAAAAAAATACTGAATTTGTGGCGAAAAAAATGAGGGAATGAGCTTGTAATTTTCAGTTCCAAAGCAAATAACTGAATTGGATTGAATCTGATCATTAGACAGCAGTTTAATGAATAAGAGTGCCCTCCCCTTGGAGAGCTGTTGCACCAAAAGCTGTCAAGATGCAGAGCTTAAAGCGGTATGTATTGAAAATTAAAAAAAATGTACACAACAAGAAAATAATTCCAAATGGGCGGAACCTGGAGTCAACATCTGTGTCTGAACGAGACAAGTGGAAAAGTGATTTACAAATGTCAATTTCATGACCTGCAAATCTGGAACTCAATCCAATTGAAAAACTGTGGAGGAAATTAAAGAAAATGATCAATGACAATGACCTGTAAAGCTGAGCTTGGAACAACAATCAGAAAGAAATCAGGAAAACTGAGCTAGGTTGATTAACCCTTTCAGGGACAGCGGCTACTACAGTGGACAGCTTACCATGTTACACTACAGGGTGCATGAAAGGTATAATATTAGTGTTTGCCACCGTGTTATAAAATCCAGAGGTATTGAAACAAAGTACTAATGATGCACTGTTGTGATCAAATTTTTTTTCTAAGAAATGAGCAACTCCATTATTTTTCCCCTCTACTTGATAAAAAAAATATAATAATCCATAATTTTTACCAAGGGTTGGTACTTGTAATGCACAACATTTTTTTAACCAGAGTGACAAAAACAAAGGGTTTGGGATTACTTAAAAGTAAACTGATCTTTCGGAGTCATCTTGACTACCCATGAACCTGTGAGAAACTAAAACCAGAATGTTAACCTTGTGATTGTCTTTCTTTGGCACTGATCACCGATATCAGTGAAGAATGACAAAGGTCAATTAACATGCAACAATGCTTTTTTTTTCCTATGATGCTTCATAGTCTCCGTACCGTACCATGCTTTTTAAAAACAAGTTAAATAAACTGATTGAATATATGTCTCAAATAATGCAAATGTTATGGCCAGCCACCGTCCACGTCATTACAACCGACACCCACCCTAACTACGGTCTCCTTCACACCTGGTAAACAGCATAAATATCTGTGGACCTTGTGTGTGCAAGCATAATTTATTTATGTATGTCTAAAAGCTGCTGACTAAGCAACAGTTTTCAATTGAAGTACATCATTATTCTCTATCAAGAAAACAATAAAAGCATACATTTCCAAATTAGGCGTTATGGATTTACAAGCACAGGCGTCACTTAAAGAGTAAAAGCAGAAAGTTAATTCTCAGTAGGTGAGAATAACGGGCTGCTCCAACTACCTCCCATTGGCAAAGCTACTGCATTGTGCATTGCGACTTGAAACAGATACTTAGGTGCTGCATCTCTGATGTAGCCTGAGCCCTGCCTGATCATTATACAGTTGTGATTCAGAAGCGCAGCCCGCAGAGCTGCTGCATCGCATTTCACTTTCCAAGCACTGCTATGGTTACCATGACCTCAGACTAAGGACCACATTACAACAGGAGTTGTTATTTATAAATGCTCCAAAACAAGACACAGGCCAAAAAGTAGGGAAGGTTACCGTTCTTTATAAAAGGATAGTTCTTATGTACACACAGCTGAATGGAAACCCTTGCGGTTCTTTAACGGGAAATGATTAGAATTGTGAACCATTTATGAGGGCCAATCAAAGAGCCATGACTGCAAGAGCTGGATGCATAATTGATTGATGCATTCACCAAAAACAGCACTGTATTTTTTTTTTCATGTCAAGCAATAACAACTTCAATTTTTGCACCCTCCCCCTCAACTGCATGAAGAATTACAATTAACTGAGAGCTAAAAGGTAACTTGAAAATAATACGGTATTACTCTACGCTAGTTGTTCTTAACCTTGTTAGAGGTACCAAACCCAACCAGTTCCTATGCACATGCACTGAACCCCATCTGACTTTTTACAAATTCAAGACATAAAAAACGCATTTATGAAAAACAGAATTTCAAACCATAAATATATACTTTTTTTGGGGTTGTTTTTTTATGACGTACGACCACAACCTCCTGACAGACCGTGAGTTTGACATTCTGTGTCTGACTGAGACCTGGCAGCAGCCAAATGATTATGGTACTCTTAATGAAGCTACTCCACCAGGCTTTGTTTATCACGCTGTGCCGCGCACGACTGGGAGGGGAGGCGGCCTCGCGATGATTCTGCGCGGGGATTGGAAATTTGCACTTGTAAATGTGCCTGCTTTTTTATCTTTTGAAGCGACAGTTATACAGCTCTCTGGATCAACTCCCACACTGATTGCCACTATTTACCGTCCACCAAAACCAAACAAGAATTTTATCACTGACATTACTACACTCCTCACTCATCTGTATACACTATCACCAAATGTGATTCTCTTAGGAGATTTTAATATACACATGGACAATATCAATAACTCACTCACCAAAGACTTTACCTCCTGTCTGGACAGTTTTGGTTTTCAACAGTATGTCAACTTTCCCACACACAGTAAAGGACATATTCTGGACTTGATCTGCTGTATTGGATTATCACCAACAAACTGTAAAACCGATCTCCTCCCATACACAGATCATCTATTGCTTTCATTCAATGTTAACCTGTCATTTTTCAAATCCAACCCACAACGCATTATACATTTCCGTAAAATCAAGGACATTAACCCGGACAATTTAGAATCACTTATCAACAACCTCCCCAGTACCGATTGTCTTTCTACAACAGATGAGTTTTTGACACACTACAATACAAATCTCCATAACATTCTCAATATCCTGGCCCCACTCAAAACCCGAACTGTCTCCTTCAACCAAACAGCACCCTGGTTTACCCCTACCCTCAGACAACTTAAATCAAAAGGCCGTCAACTTGAAAGATTATATAGAAAAACAGGACTCGCCATTCATAAAGAAATGTACACTACCCACTTTCTCCATTACAAGGACTCAACATCCAAAGCCAAATCAATCTTCTACTCTGGATTAATCAGTTCCAATGAAGGCAACCCCAGATCACTCTTTTCACTCATTTCTAAACTCACTAAACCTGCTGACACTCTTCCCTCACATCTCTATTCCACTGATTTTTGTAATACTCTGGCCTCATTTTTTACATCCAAAATCCAACTTATCCACCAGCAACTCACCCCTTCAGCTGCTCCTACTCCATTCTCCCCGGTTCCTACCCACCTATTCTCTGCATTCACATCCCCATCTGTCCACCAAATCTCCATCTTAATCCAGAAGTCCAAATCCTCTACTTGTCAACTTGACCCTCTCCCTACTGTTTTAGTCAAAGCTTCTATCCCGGCCCTCTCCCCTCTCATCAATAACATTATTCAAACTTCCCTCTCTACTGGCATTGTACCATCTCATCTCAAAACTGCTGCTGTCACTCCCATACTGAAGAAACCTGGCTCTGATCCCTGCGACTTGAACAACTTTCGTCCCATATCAAACCTTCCGTTCATCTCCAAACTTCTAGAAAAAACAGTAGCTGCTCAACTTCACACCCATCTTTCCTCCAATAAGCTCTACGAACAATTTCAATCTGGCTTCCGTCCCCTCCATAGTACTGAAACTGCCCTCCTCAAAATATGCAATGACCTTCTTCTCTCTGCTGACTCCGGTTCACTCGCCATCCTCCTCCTGCTTGACCTCAGTGCAGCCTTTGACACCATCTCTCACTCCATCCTCCTCGACAGACTCTCCTCCATTGGCATCACCAGCATCCCCCTCTCCTGGTTCCGCTCCTATCTTTCTGACCGCACCCAGTTTATCCAGCTCAAACGTTTTAGATCTCACCCCCTTCCCCTCACTAGGTGTTCCTCAGGGTTCTGTCCTTGGCCCATTGCTATTTCTAATCTATCTTCTTCCCGTGGGTAATATCTTCAGGAAACATCACATTCATTTTCATTGCTACGCGGATGACACCCAGCTCTACATCCCTACCAAACCTAATACCATACTTCCACCATCCTCCCTAACCAACTGCCTGCAGGAATTAAAATCTTGGTTCACCTCAAATTTCCTCAAACTGAATAGCAATAAAACTGAATTCCTCCTTATTGGCACTAAATCCAATCTAAACAAAATAAACAATTTCTCCATTCCCTTCGAAAGCTCTTCCATCTCCCCCTCCCCTCAGGTCAAGAGTCTGGGTGTCATCCTTGATAGCACCCTCTCCTTCACCTCACATATCAACCACATCACTCGTTCTGCATATTATCATCTTCGAAACATCCACCGGCTCCGCTCTTCTCTCACTCCTCAGTCCACTGCTATACTTGTACACACCCTTGTCACCTCGCGACTCGATTACTGTAATTCCCTTCTGTTTGGTCTCCCTCAAAAAACCCTCCATAAGCTTCAGCTGGTCCAAAATTCAGCCGCCCGCATTATCACACTCACGCCATACATAAACCATATTACACCTGTCCTTCAACATCTCCACTGGCTCCCCATTTTACACCGCATTCAATATAAAATCCTGCTCCTCACATTCAAATCCATTCATGACCTAGCCCCTCCATACCTATCTGACCTCATCCATATTCCTACGCCTGTCCGCTCTCTTCGTTCCTCCTCCTCTGTCCTCCTCTCTGTCCCCCCTGCTCGCCTCGTCACCATGGGAAATAGAGCCTTCAGTCGCTCTGCTCCCCAGCTATGGAACTCACTCCCCGCTGACCTTCGTAATACAGCCTCATTATCACATTTCAAATCCCGCCTCAAAACACATCTGTTTCGACAGGCCTATTCACTCCTATTCACAAATAATGGCCATAAAGCCATTATTTTATTTATTTATTTTTGTTGTATTTTTTCTTATCTTATTTGATGTAGTTTTTAACATTGTACTCGTGATTTTAACTGCTTGTTGTAAGGTGTCCTTGAGTTTCTAGAAAGGCGCCCACAAATAAAATTTATTATTATTATTATTATTATTATTACTATCACAACAGAGCGACCCAGTGGTCCAGTGGTTAGCGCGTCGACCTCACAGTGCAGAGGTTGTGGGTTCGATCCGGCTGCGGCCTTCCTCTGTGAAGTTTGCATGTTCTCCCGGGCCTGCGTGGGTTTTCTTCGGGTACTCCGGTTTCCTCCCACAGTCCAAAAATATGCATAGCAGGCTGATTGAATACTCCAAATTGTCCCTAGGTGTGAGTGTGAGTACAGATAGTTGTCGGTCTCTGTGTGCCCTGCGATTGGCTGGCAACCGTTTCAGGGTGTCCCCCGCCTATTGCCCAAAGACGGCTGGAATAGGCTCAAGCACCCCCCCCCCCCCCCCCCCCGCGACCCGTGTGAGGATAAAGCGGATAGGAAAATAGATGGGAAATGGATGGATGAATACTCTCACGTCAGTCACACATTGACTACTGAGCGAACTAAATTTCCGGCAGCACTGAATCTAATGTGACCATTTGCAGCCAGTGATGGCCAAGCGGGCTAATTGACATGTTGTGTGTCTTAACCTCGATGGCAAAAGCTCCGTCGAACCCCTTTGACCGATTCACCGAACCCCTGGGGTTCGATCGAAACCAGGTTAAGAACCACTACTCTACGCAGACGGTAATATTGTAAAGAAACATTAAATTAAAATGTAAGCAATTAGTAAAATGAAATGACGGGTATTTTCTGTTAATGCATTCAAAATCACAAACGGAAATCAGCGGCAGTTGTGCGTTTATAAAAAAAGTACTCGAGATCGACAGATCGATGAAACTTGCATAAATACTGTCATGATGTTCACCGCAGGTGCAGAACTTGTGTCTCAACTCTGGGTGAATTGCATTCTTGTCAATGCTGTTCGGCTAACGAATGTGTACCGCCCCCACGTTGTCATCCTAGCACAAAGTTAACCAAGTTTTGTTAAATAGTTACCTGGCTGCATCCATCATATTTTCCTTGAAGCACAATCACTGCAAATGTTTAGCAAGTTTCAAGTTTCCCCTCACAAAGCGATTTATTATGTTGGTCAATGGATACATGACTGAACATGAGAACGTGGTCTGCCAGGAGGATTTGCACAACAGATTACAACTGAAATGACAGGAACCATATGGACGGCCCACTTGTCTCTTTGCAGTCGTGTTGTTACAACAACCCTTAAAAGTCATAAAAAGGAATGATTACCATAATGTATGAATCAAAATTAATTATTTATGTTTGTTTATTTGTTTGTTTTTTATGGCCCAAGTAGTCTGTGTAAATTCAGATCGAATGAATTGAGAATTGAAGGTGTCATACTGTATGCTGGTGAAAGTTATAAAATCAAATCCATATTTTAAGTGAAAAGCCCTTCAATCGACATAAGGAGTTGGCTTTCCAGCCGCTGTCTTTCGCTGAGTGTATTAATTACCCGCAGCGTATAAATTACCACTGTCCGTGTTTTTTAAGAAGGAAAACGCAACGTAATCCACGCATAGTGTGTCCACTTCGTCAAAAATGCTATTAATCTGCACAGCAGTGCAAGGTTTAATTTACAGCATTGGCAGGCACAATGCCGCACAGTGTAGTTCCTCATTAAAGTGACACACACAGTACCTTTTGCTGACTGACTTGCACTCCATTTAGACAAATTCCTTATTCACATCCCAACAGTGCATTTAATGTGAAATCTCGTATTTGGAAGGGATAATACATCCATCCATTATTTTATGCATTTCCTCAGTGCCACAATTCAGCACTTTAAGCAAACCTAAGCAGCAACAAATGAGGCTGCCCAGTTGAAATAAAGTATGGAGACTTAACTGTATTCTATGTAGCAGAGATGTCAAACTCATTTTTGTCGCAGGCCGCATTGCAGATACGGTTTGCCTTGGAGGGCCCTTATGGATTTTGGGAAACAATATAAATGTTTCATCCCCTCCACATCTTACATACTGTACACAGCACACAACAAATTGATGAATAACTAGTTTTAAAATCAGAAGTCAAGAATAATGACTGTTTTTGTGGATTACATATGACAATTTGAAATTTTGGTTCAGACTTTAGCAAGCATCGTGGAACTTGACCTGCTTTATTTGCTTTTGCGGTCCGCAAAAAATGATGTGGCGGGCCAGATCTGGCCCCCGGGCCTTGACTTTGACACCTGTGCTGTATAAAAATGTGTTACCAGCAGATGATAATAACCTTACGTTGTATGGAGAAGGGACCTTTTCCAGCTATTACCATTTAGCTACATGCAGCAGACCACTATGTGCCAGGTCAACATAGTTGCGTGTGTCCGTGTTTATATCCTTGGGAATGAGGTACCTTTTCAATTCCACCCCCAATTCTTTTCATTTTGTTGCATTTCTCCAGAAGATTCACTTTTATTTGAATTCAAACGCCACAGTCAATTGACAATAAATTGTAATATTGTTTGAAATTATATTTTATAATGAAGGTGTTGGGTGTCGCTGTTGGTGTAGTGGCATACTCGCATGACTTGTGAGCGGGCAGCGTGGGATCGGTGACCACTCAGTGACGGTGGGGATGTGGGTGGGAATGGTTGTTTATCTCTATATCTGCCTTGTGACTAACTGCCGACGAGTTCAGGGTGTGGTCTGCCTACAGCCTGAAGTCAGTCGGAATAGGCTCCATAAGCAGTGTTGAAAATGGATAGATAGATGGATGGATAAATGGATGGATGGATGGATGATCAGATGAAAATGGTGTCCCTAGATACAACGCAGTGACCATAACAAACCTCTCTGTCATTTAGTATACCTGTATACATTTCCCGAGGCCAATTAAAACAGAAAATGCTTCTGAGTGTTTGAGTGTATTGACATTTTTGCGTCTCATGAAGGTTCACTTCTTTTTACACTTGAGTGACACGTCACTTAAAAAGTGAAGATATATTTTCATATTGATTTTATGGCTTATTGTTAACAGTGGTGATACTTACCTTTACGTTTGGATTATGCTTGATACTGTTGAATGTTACTTGAAAATAAAGTTTTAGTTGTAGCATACGTTTGACCAAGAAAGTATTATTTCTGTTTTTATTATTTCCATACGGGACTAAACTGATTCAAAATGCACTCAGAAATGAGCCATTATTCATTCATGTACTGCGCTATATACATTTCATGTGCAGAGGAGATATTAGGCTTACCATTTAATAATGCACTGTGGAAGATCAGAAATGGTTGAAGGATTAGGTAGTTGAACAACCTTGACAGGTTGACTCCAAGTAAACAATTCATTTATTTTTCGTCGTTCATGTCCTCCGTTCCAGTCGAAACATTAAAGACTCCTATCGCCTCCAACGCCCCCCCAGATGTCTTTGTGAGTGACTCAGACAGGCTAACTCCAAAGGATAGGAGGCAGACAGAATGAGAGAGGCTAAAGGAGTCCGGACATGAGGTGGACAGAAAGGGATTTTCGACAAGCTACTGACAGCCAGGAGACAGCAGCTACTAAGGTTTCTATTAAATGAGATACTCTGTTTGAACATCGGCAACCATGTCACCTTAGAAGTGTCCACATCTCTCCACTTTCGGTGGAGGACAGTGCTGTTTAAAAGGATCATTCAGCATAAGCATGTGAATGAATTCTTTTGAATGACGTTGAGTAAAAGTAATGAGCATTTAATTGGTTGTTGGTGATGTTTTTTTTTTATCTTGCTGATCGTAAAAAAGAAAATTCAGACAACTCAAAAGCAACTCTATCCCCATAACTGCCATATAGTATCTCTGGATACAAGATGATGTCTACCCAAAACTTGAAAGACTTTCAAGACAAACTCAGATTATATGATCACTTATCTTTAGGTGGACAATTTTTGACATGCACGGTTGTGAATACTTATTACCCAGTTTAAGGTAACATATTTCTTTCCGAGAGACACACAAAAGTCAATCGGTTTATACACGAGTGCCCTTTATCACTCACCGCTTTGACCGGAATTGCAGGCCTCAGCCTAGTTTTGAACAACAAAATATTAACAGAAGGTGCAGCGGCAGTCAGCAGACCTTACCATGAAACAGATTAGTGAGGACAAGGAAAAGAAAACTCACTACCAAATCACAGACTACTTTTATGTGGCTTCTGACTTACAGTCAGTCGTTCATTCTGTCCAACTTTAGAATAATTTTTTTTCTGAAAGCCCAATTTACATGCATGCAGCTTTTCACATACATCAACTTTTATTCAACGTTGCCGCTTGTTTCCAAATGATGGAGCAACTTAATGGAAATTGAAGGCGATACTCGGGCCTGACATTTTTTAGCTGTAAATACTATATTTAGTGCAAAAGGGAATCAAATCCTACACTATGCAGAGTTGCACTAATACTATGAATCTATCGATGAATACAAAAGAAATACTTACTTACAAAAAGAAATACAACATATACTGTATCACTCTTCTTGGTCACCAAGTCGTTTTTTTTAATGTAGAAGATGAGAAGTGAAGCGAAATCATCCATCCATCCATCAATTATCTAGATGAGAAAAATTAGTAAATTGCACTGTGCCAAAGAAAAATAAAATACGTACTTGCAATCGTTTTTCATTTTATCATTCAGCCATGATCAAAATGTTTTTTGTTTTGTTTTTTTGCTTCACTCGTATGCATAATTTGAGCCACACAATGAAAGAAAAAAAGGTTGGGAGGAACACATTTTTCTTTTCATTATACAATAAATTCATCTATTGTAATGAAAATGTGGTTCATGCGTTTAATTGTTGTGTCGTCATTGGGGGCTTGTAGCAACTAGATCATATTGTGTCACTTGGAGTAGTGCCATGTCTGAGTTCATAAACGCAACACTCTGTGCGTGGTCGCGAGTGACTCAGGGACGTCTGTTGATGTCAACCACGGACACGCAAAAACTGTGTTTCGTTGGTTAATAAACGTTTGCTGACTAATACCTCCGTAATCCATAGCAGACGCTACAATATGTTAGCATAACAAACAGGACATTGCATCACATCAATGACACGATAGCCTATGTGTTGAAATGTTAGCATTCAGACATGACCGACCCTATTTCAAAAATGAAATTAGGCATCAGCCACAACATGCTTTTATTTTCGTCTATCGCCACTGTGCTGCCATGAAAGGCAGGTTTGCCTAAGCATTTTGGGCGAAATGCGCTCGAATTTTCGGACTCTGTTGCTAATATGGGTTAGCCGTGACACTACATTCCCCAGAAATGCTTCCGTGTACCTTACCCGGATTCCCACTCCTGCGCATGTGCAACACAACTAAGGCTTCCAGCTTGGACATCCATGAACATGGGACGCACCAACACTTAAACTGGACGTCCCTGTATTTATCTATTTTCCGATTGCTCCCAGAATGCATTGCATGGAACAATATATTTCATTAATGAAATTATAACGTGAATCCTTGTCATATGTGTATCTGTGTTACCAGTAGTGGAATGTGTGTCAAATTTATTACATTTATCTTTGATTCATGTTGCACTGTTTTTAATTGAGATTTTTTTTTTCAAGTAAACTACTTTAGGGACAATTTGTAGTGTTCAATCAGCCAGCCATGCATGTTTTTGGAATGTGGAAGGAAACCGGAGTACCCAGAGAAAACCCACGCAGGCATGGGGAGAACATGCAAACTCCACACAGGAAGACTGAAGTCAGAATCGAAACCTGCACCTCTGCACTGTGAGGCCGACGTGCTAACCAGTCATCCACCATGCTGCCTGAGTCTTAACAATTGAAAGAAATGTACAATCATTCGTAATAGAACTAAATTATTAATGATTAGGTAAAGCAGAGTCTTTCAAATGTCTTTACTAAATCATGGGGATGAACGGTTTTCAGTGGGGGGCAAGGGGCAATTACTGTACACCATTTTACTGACTGATCCAGGGGGGAAATGTGAGAGAAACGTGAGGTATAGTATAGCCTTTTGTTCCCTGGCACCTGAAATGGCACGTGTATCATTGCCCGTGTACAATGCTGCAGCATTGGTTTACAGTACCTCGGCTTTTACCGTAGAGGCGGGGTGAGGCGCTGGCGGTAAGGCTAGGTTGCATTTCAGTTAAGTAGCGGCAACGTTTAGTGGTCAATTTGTTAGGTTTTAGCCTTTGTGCCGCTGTACATATTGTTTTTTTCTCATTTTAATATGTTTGGTCACTATTCAGACATTGCCATAGTTCAATGCCGATATTTGTTTTTTAGTTTGCTCTGTATATTTATCTATTTTTAAATATTTCTAAAAATGTATTGAAGGAGATTTTGGCCAATACTGGTGAACCGATTCTGATGAGAGAGAATCATTCACGCTGACATGTGGCCAACGAAATACTCCATCTTCTATTGCCTGCAATGTGCTTTGTGACTCAGGATTTTAAGAAGCTTCATTAACGATTCAAATTCATCAAAAATGCCAGGGAATTGTTATTCCAATGAAATTGGGACATTGCGTAAAACATCAATAAAAACTGAATAAAATTGATTTGGAAAGCTGAGCGACTTACTGTCTCAAACGTGGGATGTAGTTGTACCAGGGTGGATGATGTACACTCTCACCAGCCACAACGTTTGGTAAATGTGCACAGGCCTATGACATCAAATATGACAGCATTAGAGTACAGTCGATTCTGATGTAAAGAGGATCCCGGAGATCGGAATGACACTGGCAGAAAAGTATTACCGTACTGAACGTGAATTATTTTGTGTTTCTTTAATTTTATACTGCTCTCATGTCGATGAATCAGGTAATCAGTGTGGTGGACTTTTGGTTAGCTTATCTGCCTCGAAGAGGTTTGGGTTTCAAATCTCAGCTTCTGCCTCCTTCTGTGGAGGTTGGATATTCTTCCGATGCCTGTGTGGATTTTCTCTGGGTCTTTAGATTCCTCCCATATTTCAAACCAAGGCTCCAGTCTAAGAGTTCACTGCTATTAGTGCAGTTTTTAACTTTGGTGTAAGGTGCAGTTAGCATATTGCTGACACTTTGCCACCGGTAAAAGTCTAGCGTGCATGAAAATGATGTGGTCCAAATTCGCTGGTTAAAATGAACTGAAAAATGTGCGTTCATTTTTCCATTCTCCATCCCAGCACAAGACCGACATGGTTAATTTGTTTTGGATACATGAAAAGGTAGTATGTAGATTCGTTACCGTTTATGAATGTCAATGTAATTTAGTTTCGAAGTGCTTTAGATGTCCATATATGTGAATCTGAACATGAATGGTTGTCTTTATCAATCAATTAAATTGTATTTATATCGCACTTTTCATCCATAAAAACACAACAAGTATGTGTAGCCTACTGTCTGGAGTAGAAGCAAAAGGTACATTTTAACAGGAAGACGAAGCACTGATAAAAGTCCGTCAATAATTACGACTAGGAGGTGTGATCCTGTTGGTTAATATGCGCTTGGCAATTGTTTTAGATTGGTGTTTTATATTATATTGCTCGCCGAACCGCCGTACATCTTATCTTTAATCCAGCCTACATTTCCGTCCGTTAAATCTCTTACTCTCTTACCTTGTCATTTATGGCACAGCTCCGTTGAAAGGTGACATTGCTTCTAAAAAGTATACAGGCTCGCGTCTGGTTTCTCGATCCACGGCTCGACACACGCAGCAAAAGTCGCCGAATAAAGTTTCCAGTGGACGCTCCATCTATGATGCTCGGAGCCCACGCGGCAGGTCACGTGCTCTCTCTCTCTCTCTCTCTCTCTCTCTCTCTCTCTCTCTCTCTCTCTCTCTCTCTCTCTCTCTCTCTCGCTCTCTCCCACCCCCAGTTGTCCCAATTGGAAAAACTGCAGGTCGCCCCCCCAGCCCTTTCGCACACTCCCAAAAATAAATATGTAATACAGAAAGATCGATGGATAGATAAAGAAACATCGAACAAGCATCATCAGTTGTTCATCGTGTATGATTTCTAGTCAAACGTCAGCAGAGGCGGTTCGTATTTCTTGCTTGTTGGAGCACTCCAAAAGGAATGATCAATGAGAGAAAACGGATGCGTGAACGCTTAAAAAAATAAATAAATTAAAGTATCGTCAAATCTCAACCACCGTGCAGGGCCTGACAAATGGTGCGTTATGTGATCTGTTATGTCATCTAAATCAATTGTGAGTAAAATCAGAAGGGTTGAGTATCACTATTTCATTGAGGTTTTCGAACGTTTTTGTTTCATGGTGTGCTGTGGCCAGAGAGATTATTCTAACAGAAACTGTGTGCATTGGTTTAAAGTTGGGCTACACTAAATCTCGATTGTAAGGAAAACCTGTATTTTAAGAACTGTCCTAATTGTATACAGAACTTATATGATAGTTATTTTTTATGATTAGTCATAAAATACAAACATTCTAGTAAATATATAATAATTATCCATTTATTTTTGTGTTTTAATAAGTTTGTGGTCGTTTCACAGCCATAAAGTGGAAGTTCATGCAGTGACTCATGCATGGTCTCCCAGCAGGGCAACCATGCCAAAAGGCTAAATTTGCAGTTTGCTTTGACAAAATGTTTACATGTGCCACGGATGGGGTTTTTTTGGCAGTGCTGAATTCCTGCAAAACATTGTAAAGGTGTGCAGCATGGGCCAAGAAACAAGATCTTCAGTTGGGATGAACTGTTTTCCCTACTTTGTGAGGTAAACAAGGTGCGTTGACTTGAATTCCACCGTAAATAATCCATAAATCTTATTACAAGATGTATTGCAATGCAGGGGGTGGGAATTATGTTCTGCGTGTTTATAGCATTTATGTATTGGGTATTCTAGAAAATGCCATTTCAGTTAGTAAAAAAAAAACATACTACTGGAAAAAAAGTGGGTTTTCAACCACAAGGGTCATTAAATTGTAATGGGCCTACAATATAATGCACATTTTAATATATCTGGACTGAAAACAATTACAGGCGACCCGGTAGTCCAGTGGTTAGCACGTTGACTTCAAAGTGCAGAGGTACCGCGTTCAATTCCAGCTCCGGCCTTCCTGGGTGGAGTTTGCATGTTCTTCCCGGGCCTGCATGGGTTTTATCCGGGTACTCCGGTTTCCTCCCACCTTCCAAAAACGTGCATGGTAGGCTGATTGAACACTCTAAACTGTCCCTAGGTGTGAGTGTGGGCGTGGATGGATGTTCGTCTCTGTGTGCCCTGTGATTGGCTGGCAACCGATTACGGGTGTCCCCCACCTATTGCCTGAAGACAGCTGAGATAGGCTCCAGCACCCCCCGCGATCCGAGTGAGGATAACACAATTCGGAAAATGAATGAATGAATGAAAACAATTACCGGTACATGCAAAAAGAAAAAAAAATAAAGCGGAATGAAAGCAACTTGTTTCAGTGTTGACACAAGAGTCTGTAAGTTGAATTAATTTTATACAAACTTTTATTTCAATTCTGAGAAGCCTACCAAATTGGCCAGTCTCTGGTCCCAGAGAATCATATCTATTCATCAGCGTTGAAAATTAAGAATTCACATTTCACAATCTGAGGTTGTAAGTACATTCGAGCAACCTTTGAGGAAAATGTGTGTCTATGAGCTGGTTTTGATTGGTTTGACAATGACTGAGCTGCCAGTAAACATTGTGGAGTAGAAAGACATCAAGTATTGGTTCTTCAGCCTGTGCAAGAAGTGAATGTACCTCACTCCGGGTCCGTAGCCAGAGAACACGTGTGACACCTAGAGGTCAACAGAAACATGCTATGAAAATGAGATGAGACGTGAAAAAAAGAACAACAGACTGAGTTGGCAAGAGGATACTGACCTCCTTCCATGTGTGGGAATAGGTGCTCAGTTCCTCAGTGGGGTTGACGGAGTGTTCTGAGATCACCGTGCTTTTGTCTGCGCCTAATAACTTCACATGGAGTTGGTAGATTGACCGATGCAGTTGACTCTCCTCATACCTGGTTAAACAGCATTACCTTAAACTGGAGGTTTGAAGAAGGAATCTTAATTTTCATTTTATGTAGGGAATTAGACTAAAAGAGAACATTGATCAAATATTAAATCATAATATAGAGACGCTCGGACAACAATCATGCTAGGATTTGGTTCTCAATTTAAGGATGAGATTCAGAGATTCTAAAAGTACTGCTGCAATAATCTGCAGATTTATTACTTTTCAATGTTTTGGGCTCATCAAAGCAATTTAAAAAGTCCCAAAGCCAACTTGAGTAAAACAAAGTTAATATAAAATTCAGTTTCGGAATCTTGATTTAATTAACCCTTCAACAAAACAAAATGAATCTAATAGTGCCTTTTGTAAAGTGCCCGTATATGCCAAGGTAATACATTAATTTTATCCACAAATCCATTTCATCCTGCTTATCCTGTTCAGTACAATACTGTTCAATGCTAATATACCAGATTTTTTCGTCAACAAAATTAAACCGGTGACTTGAAATATGAGTGGTCTTGAGACATGAGTGACTTGACTTTTGAGTTTTTTCAAGATAAGGGCCACCACTTGAACAAATGAAACTGATACCTCAAGGCACAGAAAGTAATATTATTTTTTTTGGTCATTCATTAGAACAAACCTATATGTCAAATGCATGCACAAATGAGATTTGGTGAGACTTTTATGACATGCAGTCAATTGCATGGGCCTAGCAACCAAGCTGATAAGGCATACGATCGATCATGTTGCATATTACGCTTTTTTCCATTGTGAGTGCTCAAAGTGATTGTTCACCCACCAGTCTTGAATCGCTATTTCTGGTTGGAAATCATCCAGCAGCTCTTCCCATAGCCCCTCTGCCTTCAGATCCACAGTCTGCTCCAAGGTAAACCAACTGGTAAAGAAAGAAATAATGTTTTACTCTCCACTTTCAGTTTACTCTAGCTGATGACTCTAGCCTGAGATTTCTAATGGTTTCACTAAGTAAAAAGTAAAAATGATTTGCCATTAATTATGCTGACTATTAATACAAATTCGGCCTATAGATCATTTACCATCTATTCCACAATGAGACGTACAGTACCTGTACTTAGGCAAAGCACAGATAACAACCCCTTCCGGAATACCACTGGTATCATAAGGGAGAACTTCTGTGTTGGTGGTCCAGCCACTGAAGTCACCTGTTAATTAAATTTCAGATGGTTTACATCATGCTTCTCACATGCTTGTCAAACGCGGCAATCAGTCCCATTTTCTACCTTCGGGTTGAAAAATGGGAGGGCCACGCACAGGAACTTCTGGCAGCTCAGGTTCAGGTGGAGCGATATCTTTACTCAACCCTATGCATAGAGGGCAAAGGGGCACACCACACCTGTTGATTAGTCCACAGCAAATACTGTATTACATAGCCATGTCCGTCGTACAAGTTTGCTGGGTGTGCCTCAGTAGGAATGCACATTAATCTTATATTTACACCTTGGTGGACTTTCAGCAAAAAATGTCTAATATTGCATATTACTTTCGAATACTGAGGAGTAAATGGCAATATCTTCAAGTGACAAAAAATCAAACTGTACAATGAAACAACAAGATATTTACAAGCGCTCAATTTGACCACTCGATTGAGTGACTTCTGCCACCATTCAGTATTTCCAAAAAATATGACAAGTTAACAAATCTAGAGACTTTTGTAGCATCATTGGAGAGGCCTGGAGACTCTGAGGAAGTGAAGAGTCGTAACTATTTGTAAACACCCATCATTTATTCTCATGATGGTTGCAGGTGTCCTGAAATCCTGCTTTCATGTCAGCGATGCAGAACAATGCAGCCTTTTTTTTTTTTGTTGCTACGACTTGTTTATGGACAGAGCTTAGCTTCCCTATTCCTAACCTTTTCTTTTCAGCGCTAAGGAATACAGGAATACTATTTTCTAGAAGATGGATTAATGAAACAATCATTTCCACATGACTGTCTGAATGTGTGTTGTTTAATCGCTTATTACCTTATGTTGCATAGGTTAGATGTAGTTATTGCACTGATGTCAAGAATAGATAAAAATTCTCAGGGCATACATTTCACATTCTGAGAATATTGTGTGGATTGTATATAATATACAGTATGTATATGCATAACGTGTTTTTAATCAACTCACACGTTTAAATGAGACCTATGACAGTCCTATATTCATGCAAGATATTTGAGGGGCTTGTATTAAGTGCCACAGTACCACTACTACCGGTAAGCGTGTTATCTATAGAGACTTTCCTGTGCTGTACTAACATTTTTAGATTTTTATGTATGTATGTATATAAAGCGCGATTTATTAGAAAAGTTGCAGCATAGTGGAGTCAAGAGAGCTCCTCTCACTCAGTCTTGGAAAAACTATTGTAAGCTTTTGTTAAAATGTTAATTATTGTCATTTTATGGTTGAGCATTATATTATTTTGTGTTAGGATTAACTAAATTATATTCCGTTTAATAAATGCTTAAACATGTTTATGTTGATATTGTTTGATTGGCTGAAGGAAAGCAGGAAGTGTTTGAGTAGCCGGAAAAAGGTCTGTTCTCGTTCGTTCGTTCGTTCGTTCGTTCGTGTGTGTGTGTGTGTGTGTGTGTGTGTGTGTGTGTGTGTGTGTGTGTGTGTGTGTGTGTGTGTGTGTGTGTGTGTGTGTGTGTGTGTGTGTGTGTGTGTGTGTGTGTGTGTGTGTGTGTGTGTGTGTGTGTGTGTGTGTGTGTGTGTGTGTGTGTGTGTGTGTAACCCTCACCCTCCGGCTCCCAATGAAGTGGGAGCCGGCTCCCATCGTTCACTTCAAAGAGCCGGCTCTGGGAGCCGGCTCGTTCGCGAACGACACATCACTAGTTTGTTCGTTCTGGGGTGCAGGCGTTGAAAAATAAGTTACCTTCTAACGAAGTCCATCTCTCCTTTTTGCCCATTCTTAACGTAGCCCATTCCAAAACTGCGAACCCCTCAACTTACACTATCAGTCAGGCAAAGAAGGTAGTACAGTACAGTTGTGTTGTTGTGTTGTTACCGTGAGGAGAAGGGTTCTTCAGCAGATTTCTCCCAAATGGTTTGGCTTCGTATACAGACTTCCAGTCCAGGCGTTCTTGTGCTGGCAAGCCCTGCAGACCCCACTCATCCTCACATCTCTTCTTCCACTCGGCGGCACTCATGGTTCGGCTCAATGTGTTTCAACGAGGAAATTATTGCGATATTTATTGCAGTTTAAGTACACACCACACCCAGTGTGTTGAAATGAAAGCTGCTGCCCGGGCTCTTAAAGGCACAGTAAGCGTCTTATATCGACAGATTCTCTCTCACCTGTTTGATTTTCATTCAGGTGATCAATCACCATTATTCAACAAATGTTCTGTGGCTTTTCAAGCAGAGTTGCAAGTATTTTTTTTCTGGATGAATTTTTGGCGGTGATTTCAAATCTGCTCTCGTTTTTTTTCTCTCTCGAACACATCAGATCTTCATAACAATAATACTAATACTATTTAATGTAGTAATCTATTTTAATAATATTGTACTTATGAATTAAGGGTCAAGTTCACCAACAGGTGGATTTTTTTCCAATACGTCATAGTTATCTATATATATATTGCGCGTCGTCCCGCACGCGGTCTGTCCTTCCGTGTCCCTTTTCAAAACGTACCTACTTCACCGCGCCGCTGCGTGCCGCCACTGCGCCGCCCAGGCAGTGGCTCACTCCGATCGCGCGCGCATCTTAGCAAAAAAATGTTGTCTACCCACAAGCATTGCAATGAAATTGTTAGTTATTTAGTAGAGCTAAACATCTCTTTATTTTCGCGATAAGCAATGAAGATGAACAAAAAGTTGAACCAAGCAACAACACTTTTGTGGGCCGAAGGGCCCACCTTACCAGCCTTCCGCAGGAACTAGCTGATGAGCCGCCCGGAGGCCGGCGAACCAGCTAGTAATTTATAACGCATATTAAAATCAGTATTGTGTCATGACTAAATGGATCGACGTCCCTACGCCCATTTGCCACCAAAAGGAACGGCAAAAAATATCTATATGTCGACACGCATTTTGAGCTAATGTCCTTTAAATGTGACCATTTTGTTGAATATCTACCAATAATTAGTGATCTGTAACTTAAGTGTTGTGATCTTTGCTATGTGGTGCAGCTTTATCTTGAAGAACACACACATCAAAGGTAAACAGTCAATTCCATAGCACGTGTCGTCAATGGGCTCCCCGAGTTAAAACATATTTTGTGCTAATTATATGCAACCATTTATAGCTGGTATTTTTCCATCAAAAATGAAAACAGCAAAAGTCATTCCAATTTTTAAAAGTGGTGAAAGACACTTATTTACAAATTATAGACCAATATCACTGCTACAACAATTCTCAAAAATATTAGAAAAAATATTTTGATGCAGACTTGATAACTTCATACAAAAATATGTTATTAAGTGACACTCAATGTGGCTTCAGAGAAAAACGGACTACCTCAATGACACTAATGGAGCTTGTGGAAGCAATAGCCACTAATATAGATAAAGAATTTAATGTTGGGATTTTTCTAGATCTAAAAAAAGTCATTGATACAATAGATCATAGTATATTATTGAATAAATTAGAGAGATATGGTATTAGAGGCGTGGCATATAAATGGATTGAAAGTTATTTAGAAAACATATCAGTATGTGCAGTTCAACAATAACCGAGCCTTCTATGTCGCCGCCCCCACCCTCTGGAACGCCCTACCACAACACATCCGCAACTGTACTGACCTCCAATCCTTTAAATCATCTCTTAAAACTCATCTGTTCTGAAATGCTTTTAACACCTTTTAATCTCTTTTACCCAGTTTTGCTTTTTTGTTCATCTAAATGTGCTTTAGATTGTAAATGTGCTGTAAATTATGTATGCTTATTTTAAGTGCACATTTCTATCCTGTGTTTTAAGCTCTTGTAAAGTGTTTTTGAGTATGATGAAATGCGCTTTCAAATAAAATGTATTATTATATTATAATAAAAAATCTAACCTACTGAAGATTACCCATGGAGTTCCTCAGGGGTCTGTGCTTGGACCAAAACTATTCATCTTATATATAAATGATATCTGTAGTGTCTCAAAACAATTCTAATGTGCCCTATTCGCTGATGATACAACTTTCTACTGCTCTGGAGAAAATATGTCACAGCTCCTGAAAACTGTAGAAAATGAATTAAACAAATTAAAAAGCTGAGTGAGTATGTAAAATATGCAAGAGTGAGTATGTATATACAAACTACAATATATTTGTAGTTTACCTCACAGTTCATACTACCTACCAATTGTAAAATCTGAGTTAAAGGTGTAATGAAATTGTTCGTACAGTATGTTTAACTGAACCCGAATTTGCACCAAAATAAGAGTCTGCGTACTCGTATTTGTGCAATGAAAAATGGCTCCATCTTGTGGATTGAAGTACCATGTACAACACAATCCATTTCTGGTTGGCACTTGTAGAAATTCTTTTTACATAAGTGTATTTCTGACTTTATTGTAGCTCATTGGGGAACTTCAGCACACCAGACAAGAATACCGAAACAAGTTGGAACACTGAAATAATGACGTTGTCTAAATTAACTCACAAAAAGATTTATTCTGTGTGAAATCTGGGCCTGCTCACAATGCTTATGTACCGGTACTCACAGTGAGTTATTCTGTTTTATGAATGGCAACAGGTGGTGTTATTTTTTCATATAAATAAACACTGGTTTATTTTCTCTATCTGATGGAGGAGGGATTTCATTGTTCTGAGTGCCACTACACATCACTGGCAAACATGAATGAAAATCTACTCAAAATCACTAAATGATCATTTTCCTCACAAATTAAGTGAAGTTGGATATGACTTATTACGGCACTGGATGTGTCACAGTGGTTGGTAATCACTGCTTTACACTGCAGTATTTGCACGAACAGTAATATTTATCTTTTTTGTTTCTATTCTTTTCTGTTCTTTTTTTATTCATCCAAACCATATTCATGTAAGACATAGGACACCTGTCTTCCACCCGTGAGTTTCTTTGCTGAATGGGTGTTACATACCATTGCCTGTCAGCTGCCTGATGACAATTGAGATAATCCACTCAAAGCAGTTGAACAAACACATTCTGTGACAGGGGATGGACATTTAATGGCTGACAGGGAACTCCCCTCTAATCATATAACTCCTATAACCCTAGATCAAGTGGTTTAGTTCTACTCAACACCTTAGGAAATATTCATGCCATTAAGGGTTACCTTGGGTTAAGATTCAGTATTTGGGGATAGCAGTTACTACAGTGGACCGCTTATCATGTTGTCAGGGTACAGGGTGCATACTAGTGCAGCGTGTTATACCGGAGACAAATTCCTTGTGTGTTCTACATACTTGGCCAATAAAGATGATTCTCATTCTGATTCTGATTAAAGGGTGAAATTGAGATGCATTCACACTGAGCCAGTTCTACTATACCAGGGGTGCCCATTAGGTAGATCCTGATCTACCGGTAGATATAAGACAGGTCCCAAGTAGATCCGAGGAGTGTCGAGAAGAAAAAAAAACAAACAACCATATTTGTCTCTGGCTACATGTAAGTAATATATTTTTTGTGTTAATATACACTGCACACTAATCAGTCTCATTTTCACTAAAAAAACATTTAAAAAAGAAAATAAAGCAGGTAAATCTTAAATTTGTATGTGTGTGTGTGCCTGCGCGCGCCGATAAGGGTAGATCCCGTGAGGTTAGTTGATCAAAAAGTAGATCTTCGATCCAAAAAGTTTGGGCACCCCTGTACTATACCATGCATTCACCTGATTTTATTTACACCTCTCTTCTTCCAGCTGTACTAGGCACTGGAAAGTATTAATGGTCAATCCTCACAAGGGTCGCGGGCATGCTGGAGCCTATTCCAGCTGTCTTTGGGCAGTAAGCGGCGTACATCTGAACTGGTTGCCAGCCAATTGCAGGAGACACATCTCAGGATACACATAGACAAGCAACCATCTGTACTCACACTCACGCCGGGGGACAATTTAGATTGTTGCATGAACCTACCATTCGTGTTTTTGGAATGTGGGAGGAAACCTGAGTACCCGAAGAAAACCCATGCAGGCACAGGGAGAACATGCAAACTCTACACAGGCCGGGGATGGATTCAAACCCACAACCTCTGCATTGTGAGGCGCACGTGCCAACAAGTGGACCACCGTGCAGCCTGAGCTTCACTTGTGTAATGTACTGTATTTCTATTTTCAAGGTATCATACCCACGACCTTTTGGTTGAGAAACAACCACTCAACCATGTCTCCACTGTGTTTTTTTTCATGATCCGGTTTAAGGACCAACAGGTGGCACTGTAGGGCTCCCCGCGGTAGCTGCACACCTGTTGGTCATAGGTAATTAGGGCTTTAAAAGGACTCCCAGCCCAAACACTTAGTGTCGGGTCGTTGTTTGCTCTTGCTACTGTCATGTTTGTTCTAGTCGTGTTTTGGTTATTGATAGTTTCTGTTTAGGTCTTGGTTTTTGTTTGTTACTTTGGACTTTGTTTTGGATTTAGTTTTCTTGTTTTAAATACAATTCGTCAAGTACACCCTGCTCCTCCCTCCTGCCTGCTTTCTGGGGTCCACCACCACCTCGCAACGTGACAGCCTCCTCCCCACAAAAAAAACACAAAGAACACACATTTGTTAAAAGGTTTTGATTTTCTTATCCACAAATCAATACTGTTGGTCAGTCCACATGTGGGCGCTATTTTTACAAACTTGTGACCAATCCAAAGTGTTGTAAATTAGCTTTTTTGACGATGTAATGTTTGAACAAACATGCCGTCTTGGAGGTCTCTTGAAAAGTGAAGATTTTGGACATACAAAGCATTCTGCCTGGCACCAGCAATTTTATATTATGTAACTATATCTTATTGTACAGTTTCTTTTGTGTAATACCTGTATGTATTTACTTATTTTATTTTACTTTTCTTTTGATTGTTTTTTTCCCTCTGTTTGCATCCAGGTCAGCATGGCAGATAAGAATCTGTTTTCAATTGCTTTCTCTGGATAAATAAAGGTTCAATTGACACGCACACACACACACACATACACACACACACACACACACACACACACACACACACACACACACGTGCACACACACTCACACACACAGATAAGGACCAGCATTTTAGCTGCAAATCCATTGCAAATTATGCTGATTTAACAATTTTCTTTTTATGAGACCTTCATTTATTGTAATTTCAGTTTCTTAACAGGGTACACTTAACTCGATTAATTGTAGTCTATATCCAGTACTGTATACATATGTTATCACACCCGGAAAAAAACTCTTGGACCATTGGCAGACAGCATGGAAAAAAGTAAGACACAAGATATGTTTAGGTGAGTGCGTCTTTCGTTCACAGAACAGCGGGGCCACTGGTGCTACTAACATTTTAGCATCCTGTGCCAAATGTCCTTGTGATATTCCAGTCTTCCCCCGGCTCAGTCCCTCATGCCCTCACGCGCGTGACGATATACACCACTTTTCTGGTGCCAAAGAAGATACTGGCATGCCGGAATGACTTCCACCCAGCGGCTCGTAGCTCTGAACTGATGAAGTGATTTGTATGGCTTGCCAAGAATTTCTATGCTTCTTATTACAGTATTCCTATTTCAACAAAGGACAATGCACATTGAAAGCAACATTTGATCAAATATTCACCACAATTTTTCATGAGTGTGTGTGAGGATCTCTGACACAGTGACATAAGGTGGTGAGTCAGAACATCTCTCTACCTCCAGTCTTCATTTCACAGTTCCGCCAGGCTGCGTGTCGGGCCGCGTCTTCTACTTTCCCGAACACATTTGACTGTGAGGCCTCCGTATCATTGCTCAAGTATCCAATTTCTTCACGCCATTTTCCATCGCGCCTCTCTCGAGTTACTGTCGTCCACATTGACCAGTTGACACAGCTTCCATAGGTGCAAGCAATTGCCAGCTGAAGGGTCAACATTTAGTTTCTCAACATCCATATGCGAAGATGGAAAATCATTTCAAAACATAATACATGCACATGAAAAAGGATTATGGTTGTTTGAATATACATTGACGGTATGTGTTAATGTGTCATCGCCAGGAAGAATATAGTGTATGCAACCATGAACTAGAAAACCTGTCTTCTGGACGTTTTACCTCAGTCACGATAAAAAAAATTTTAAAAGAAGAAATTACCAGCCAATCCGAGGGCACACATAGACAAATAATCATCCGCGTTCACACTCACACCTTGGGACAATTTAGAGTGTTCCATTAACCTGCCACGTCTGTTTTTAAAATGTGAGAGAGAATCGGAGTACCGGGAGAAAAACCACAAAGGCATGGGGACACATGCAAACTCCACACAGGAAGGCTGCGGCCCTGGAATTGAACCCTGCAACTCTGCACTGTGAGGCCGACGTGCTTACGAGTCGACCACTGGGCTGCCCTTCATAAAATCCATTAAAATATCTTCTTAAAATAAATTATTACTTCTCATAGTACCTTGATTTTTTAAAATTTGGGAATTTTGTGTTTTATTGCATGCTAGTCACAGATTCACCTAGTTAAAGACAATGTGCAGCTGACCTGTAAATTAAGTACGGTAATCAATTTATGTCAGGTCAAGAGAAGGTTGAGATGGATAGTGGACTGACGGGATGAAACTAAATCAGGGTCCAGGATGAGTAGTGGTTCATGTGTGTCAGGGTGTAGATGAACCTAGCCAACCAAGCTAGCCTGCTATAATTATAGCATTCCTCGTCCATAAGATGGCCGTGCGACTCCTGCTGACTTTCGTTTCAAACGCAAAATACTAATCACAAATTTTTAGACAGATTTTGCCACCAATGTACCACCATGCTAGGTCAGCAAAAAAGAAAATTCACACTTTGTACACATATCGGTTTAAACTGCACCACATTACAAAATCTGCTTAATTTTGTTGTGTAAGTTTAGTATCATTTGATCCGTAATTCATCACATAGATCATTAATTCCATTTAGATGTATTTTACATTTCTGCTCTCTCACAGTTAATGCCAACGAACACATATTTAGTTTTCTGTCAGTGGTACAAACAAATGAAGTGTTCTGATGTTCTATTTAAGCTATTATTTATAGAGGCTTACGACATCATTGTGTGAGGTGGCTGCACACGTTACTCTTATTGAAATGGGTTCCAAAACGAAGCAACTATTCCAATTTTTGAAAGATCTTTCTATTGAACCATATAATACAACTTGCTCTCACCCAATACTCAGCATGCAATGGCCACAGCTGCAGCTTGACCGTGACCTATTCTGACCTGTGTCGGAGCAGTTGGCATGCATTCCTTTCCAGCGGAGACGCTGTATGCATTTTAAAAAGTCCTAACTTTTATACAACCAACTAAAGATTGCTTCCTGGGAAGCATTTAGCTAGATGAGTATGTTCAATAAAAAATATGGAGTATAAGAATCACAATAATTTATACTCAACACAATTTACGATACAAACCTGTCTTCACAATATACATTTAAACCTAATCCATAGAAATACTGTAATAGGAGGCAGTATTTCTGTGGCTTGATGAGATTCAAACGACGGTGCATCGTGTCAGGAACCCTGTCGGTGGTATTTGCAGAATGTACATACATTACAGCACTGCTCTCTTACTGTCTTACTAGTCAAATGTCAGCAGTCAGCCACTGGTAAAACACTGGCGGATGACACTACACGATTAATTTCAGCCTGTAACTGAAGAAAAAAAACCCACATCTGATATACAGTAATGTTGCTATTTTATAAAAAGAGAACTCATGTCTCTGAAGCGCTTTTACATGCAATCATAAAGCAACCCAAAAACATGCACACCCACTACTCGTAGGGACACAACCAAAGCACCAAAGCAATCATAAGAAGCAATTAAGGCGGGCTGAAAGCCATTTTAGAAACATACTGCATAAGATTTATGCAGCACACACAAAAAAGAGAAAGACCAGTAAATGGAATAAAAATGACGCAAACATAATGTGGTGTGATTCACTTTTTAGAAGAGAGGCTACAGACAGCTGTGTAACAGGAGACATGGTTTCAACGCAAGGTAATGGCATACTGTGCGCAAGAGGTTAAAACTTAGGAGGCCAATATGAAAAAAAAATGCATGGCAGTAAGACTGGTGAACAGTTACATATCAAAAAGCTAGGTGAGTAAAGGTTGAAGTTCAAGGTGAAATGTGGGAACAGGGTTATTATTTGGGAGGGAGATAGCGGCGGTTGTTTGTAAAGCAGTAACAGGGACTGGCGTCAAACAGGTGCCAGTCAGCTGCTAGTTAAAGTCATGCTCGGATACCCTCTTGACCACTCTTTACCCATTTGGAGTAGTACGAATCGACTGGAATTGAGATTCACAAATCTGTCTTGTCTCATTGTTACACGCCTACGTGTTAAAATTTTAAAGGGTTGCATTCATTTGAAGGGAAGGCCAGATTTGTTCTAATGGCAATGGCAAGGCTGAAAATGTCTTATTTGGATTTGGCACCTTAATAATCACCAACCTCAAACAGGAAAAAGTATTATCCCTTCTGAAAATGCTCTTTTCTTGCATGTCTAAGATATTAAACAAATGTAAAGATCGGACAAAGATAATCGAAAAAGATAAACATTAAAATGCACAACTCAAACCTACTCAATACTATGTGGAAAAAGTGCCTTCTTGTTAAATCACGAATTTACTGTTTATTTTCCCTGGTCACACCTACGCCTGATTATCTCCAGACCAGTTCAATTGAGAAATCCACTAAATGGGGCCTTTCTAACAAAATAAAGTTGTCCAAAAGATCTCATAAAGCTGCAACCACATGCCATGATCCAAAGAAATTCAAGAGCATATAAGAAATAAGTTAATTCACATCCATTAGTCTGGAAAGAGATACAAAGTCATTCGTAAAGCTTAAGGAATCTAGCGAATCATTACCCAGAAATTGAGAAAGCATGGAACTGGTGGTGAACCGTCGCAGGAGTGGCCAGCCTACGGAAATTACCCCGATATTTTATCCAGAAGGTTACAAAGGACTATGTCCAAAGAATTGTTGGACTCTCTCGCTTCAGATAAGGTCAGTGTTTGTCTCAACAATGTGGAAGTTCCAAATATCAGAGTTCCAAAACCACTGCTGACCAAAATTAACATGAAGACTTGTCTTACTTTTGTAAAACACATCTGAATGATTCCCAAAACTGTATGGAGGGCATTCTATGGCCTGATGAGACCAAAGTTGAATTTAATGGAAAATATGTGTCTCATAACATCTGAATACCGTACATGTGACACAGCCTTTCAGAATTGCAGATCATACCAAAAGTCAAACATACTGGAGTGTTCTATTGTGATGGTCTGGGGCTGCTTTGCTTCTTCAGGACATACTGGTAGATGACTTGCTGTGATTGATGGAATGAATTCTGCTTTTTTACCACAAAATCCTGAGGGAGTGCCACCAAGCAGGTATTAAGTGGCAACATGAGCTCACATAGCGAGCATTGCTGCTGCAGACGAAAACCACAGTGATCTGAGGGCTAAATATTTCCTTGAGCAGTATTTACATAAGGCATCATGGATTCAAGTCCATCAATCCCTTCCAACTTTTACACCTGACACCAAGCCCCTGGTGTGACGTGCTTTGAAAAAAAACCAACTCGTCTTTTTTCAGTGTGTTTCACCTCCCCTACCCTGGTGACACGTCTACCCTTCTGACCCTCCTCATTGCTCAGATACTCTCACCATTTATTGGTGCTGTGTATGGGTGGGTGCATGTGTGTGTGTGGGGGGGTTTGACGCTACAGCTGTGGGCGCCCTTCTCAGCTGACCGCAGTGTGCCCCTGTCATAAAGTGTGTATCAATCAGAGTATTCGTGCATAGGCTTTGGCCAATCAGATTGGAGCAGGTACTAAAATGGCAAGACCAATGGTTGAGCGTCTGCCCAGTATATAAACAGGGAGCAAAGACCTTCAAAACTGGGTGACCCCTAATTTGGCCGCAGTGAACAGGATCTGATCCCAAGGACTGTTACCTCTAATCTTGTCTAGTGTGCAGGTAAATATGGCATTTTATTAGTTCGATTCAGGAAGGAGGATGAAGATACAATATTTGAGGATTCTGAGAAGTCTACAAAACATGAGAATGTCAGATAGCAATAATACTCTTTTAACAAGGTTTTTTGCGATGACGCTATAGGGTGATTTTTGACTGAAAGACGCCATATGCAATGGTTTAAGGGTGCCACAACGTACTGTATGCTGTATTGTTTTTAGGGTGATCAAGACCATTTGACTTACAACGTGACCTTCTCGATACATCTAAAAAAGTCTTGCTGTTCAACAAAAATTATGTGTAATTTGTTGTTCTCTCAACAATAACGTGTTACCTCTGTAGTCGACTAGAGAAAAGCACTGAAGCCACTTGTCAGCAGTTTAGCGTTGATTTACTTTGATCCCAACAGGGTGAACAGTGTGTGCATGATACAAATGTTGAAGCTGTTTTTATGTGTGAAAAAGCATACTCGCCAAACATGTTAACCGACATAATGACAACAGGATTGTGAATTTGGAGTATATCTTGAGGATAATTTGGAGACATGGTTTGCGGGCAGACACGGTGACGTTAAAAATACCCCCGCATCACTCCCAGCCAACTCTATTTTAACTGGACATATGATACATTGGAAATGGTGTGAGACAGGATTCCTCAGAGCCACATAAAACAACTGCACCTGTCTCTTTTGAGCTATTCCATATCATGATATTTTTCAGTTCCTAATCATATCAGCTTACTTGTGTTTTCCAAGACGTATAGCCATCTTGTGTTTGCTTCTCTCCGCAGTGTTAGAAAAGCAACCATGCCTTTCGGGAACACCCACAACAACTTCAAACTCAACTATAAAGTTGAGGAGGAGTATCCTGACTTGTCCAAGCACAACAACCACATGGCCAAGGTTCTGACCAAGGAACTGTATGGCAAGCTGAGGGACAAGCAGACACCCAGTGGCTTCACCTTGGATGATGTCATTCAGACTGGTGTTGACAACCCCGGTATGACAATTATTTGCTAATCAAATGCATCAGTCAATCAGTAAGATTTTATTTGAACCCTTTTGGGGACAGCGGTTACTAAAGTGGACATCTTATCATGTTATCAGCCTTTCAGGGTGCATGAAAGGGTTAAAATAAGCCAATTCACTCTTTAGGTCACCCCTTCATCATGACTGTTGGCTGTGTTGCTGGTGATGAGGAGTCCTATGAGGTTTTCAAAGATCTGCTGGACCCCATCATCTCCGACCGCCATAGTGGATACGGCCCCAATGACGTCCACAAGACTGACTTGAACTTCGAGAACCTAAAGGTATTTATTGAAGATAACCAAAAATACAACTTGGCAGGGGTATTAATAACACGTGTGCAGAATTTTCCCCCAACATGACTTTTTTTTTTTAATAGGGTGGTGATGACTTGGACCCCAACTATGTTCTGTCCAGCCGTGTCCGTACTGGCCGCAGCATCAAGGGATTCACCCTGCCACCCCACAATAGCCGTGGCGAGCGCAGAATCATTGAGAAGCTGTCCGTTGAGGGTACGATTGAGTGCATCAAAACACATATAAACTCAAAACCTGTTGTTTCCTAACAATACACACCTCGCCAGCTCTGACCAGCCTGGATGGTGAGTTCAAGGGAAAATACTACCCCCTGAAGTCCATGACTGATGCCGAACAGGAGCAGCTCATTGCTGACCACTTCCTGTTTGACAAGCCCGTCTCCCCCCTCCTCACTTGTGCCGGTATGGCCCGTGACTGGCCCGACGCCAGAGGCATCTGGTGAGTCTGAACCGTTGCCATTTTCAATCACCAGTAGACAAGGGAATCACTTTATAGACCAAGCCCGCAACACATTTGATTTAGACCACATTAGAACAGTGGTGTCCAACCACCGGGCCGCGGACCAGTACCAGTCTGCGGGCCATTAGGTGCCGGGCCACACAGAAAGAATAAATAACTTACATCCTTTCCGTTTTATTTGTTTCGGAATCTGAAATATGTTTTATTTTGAAAAATTACTGAATTCTCTGTTATGTCAGTTTGCAGTATGTCACTCTTGATCCTGGTGACTGCGCGCTTCTCGGTCACGTGATAGGTTACCTCATAAAAACAAACGTCTTTGAAAAGTTTTTTTCGGGAAGGGGAAAAGGCCCAGCCTGGAGACAGAAGAGGAGACTATGACTTCCAAGAGAGAGAAGGCAACATGTAATAGACAGTATCAGGAGTGCTATTTCAAAATGTATTTTCGGCGTATCTTATTTAAGGCACGTTTTACCATAGCGACCAGAGAATGTTGCGGCCAGATAGGGCGTTCCTCGTGTCATGATTCGTGTTTATTATGATGTTTTGAAAATACCACACTTTTCATGCAGGTCATATCATATTATATTATTGTATCTATCCGACCTTAAAGGCCGGTCCCTGAAAATATTGTCTGACATGAAACCGGTCCGTGGGGCAAGAAATGTTGGGGAAGTCTGCATTAGAACACAAGCGTCACACGGTCAACCACATCATTTTATATGGGCGTAATAAGCAAAGCAAATATGTCAACTTCCGTGATGCGATAATCTGTCCCAAAATTTCTAATGTCAAATGAAATAAATCTGAGGGAAACTGTGATGACAAAAGTGAATATTTGATCATATAATAATGAACAACTGTGGTTCTAGTCCCCAAGTAAATGTGGTCAGAAATGACTGTACTCTGTCTGAAACTTACAACTACAGTATATCCAATGTCACTTGATGATTCTTTTTACAATTTTCACTTTGCCTCCATCTCAAGGCACAATGACAACAAGACTTTCTTGGTCTGGGTTAATGAGGAGGATCACCTGCGCGTCATCTCTATGCAGAAGGGCGGCAACATGAGGGAGGTCTTCAAGCGTTTCTGTGTTGGCCTTCAGAAGGTAAAATGACAAAAATTCTAATCCGGTTTTGAAGAAGTGATCAAGTGGGAGGGGCCTCTTTGACGTTCCTTCTTTTTTGGTCACCAGATTGAGGAGATCTTCAAGAAGCACAACCATGGCTTCATGTGGAACAAACATCTGGGCTACATCCTGACCTGCCCCTCCAACCTGGGTACCGGTCTGCGCGGCGGTGTCCATGTCAAATTGCCTAAGCTGAGCACACACCCCAAGTTTGAGGAAATCCTCACCAGGCTGCGTCTGCAGAAGCGTGGCACAGGTATGAATGCGGATTTACATTCCACAAAAAATCTCTGCGGAGCAGCGGAGTTTCCAATAGGCTCTTAAAGAAACTTCTACCGTGATTCTCTAAAGGCGGCGTAGACACCGCGTCCGTGGGTGGTGTGTTCGACATCTCCAACGCCGATCGTCTGGGTTCCTCTGAGGTCGAGCAGGTCCAGATGGTGGTTGATGGTGTCAAGTTGATGGTGGAGATGGAGAAAAAGCTGGAGAAGGGAGAGGCCATTGACAGCATGATCCCTGCCCAGAAGTAAAGAGGAACAATCCTGCTTGGTTTTTCTCATGACCATTTCATGTGCAATCGAGCCAACTGGGTGTGCGTGCAGAGGACACAGCAGCTCATTGAGAGACTCTTGACTCTGCGCAGCTTTTCCTCCTACAATCTTTTTTCACGTTCTCTTGTGTGGGTTGGTAACATCCTAGGATCAATCCTGAGTTAGGCTTTCCTGGCAAATGTGTCAATACCTACTTTTTGTGTAAAAAGTAAGAATTATTTAAACTGTTCACTGCTCAATAAAAAATGCCCCATTAACAAATACCTGAAACGGTGTGTTCCTCGTGTCACAAATTCTTTAACATACTACTGAACCGAAGACATCCATCCATCCATTTTTTAAACACTGCTGATCCTGAAGAGGGTCGCAGGAAATGCCGTAGCATATCCCAACTGACATCGGGCAAAAGGCGGAACAATCTGAATTGGTCGCGAGTCAGTCACAGGGCACATATAGAAATGAAAAAAACTATAGACACCCACATTCGCACCGTCACTGAGTGGGAAATGACCCCACACCGCCTGCACACAAGTCGGGCGAGCATACCACTACACCGTCAGCGACACACCGAATACATTTGAAACCATTGTTCTCAACTTTTCACATTGCAAATCTAGCATTTATGTTGACTATTTTACAGTTTATACCTGTAGATGGGGGGTATAGGGGGGTCTGGGTAGAGGTAGTACCTTTGATGTCTGGCTGTTGCACCCGGAAAGGTGGACAGGCATCACTGGGCCTCACCTATCTCCTAAATCTCTCACATGTGGCTCCAAGCGCCATATCCCGGGCAACGGCTTCAACAGGCCGGCTGAACCATGTGAGGGGAGTGATGTTGACACTGCATCACTGGGCGGAGGAACTTTTTTGGAAGTCAACGGCCAGAGCGGAAGGGCTCCATGTAGAACCCAACGGTCATGTGTCCTGGGTCAAGGCGAGCCACCAAGTACCGGGGGATATCGGCTGTGGCCAACGGCTTGGAGAGGAGATGGGCACCGCCAGGTCTAACTGCCCAAGAATCGCCATGATGAAGACTACAACCAAAGATTCCATACCGGCTCGGTCGACGCCCGGGTTAACAAGGACCGCGTCTACCGTTACATATCGGGGCGGAGACGATAAGTATGCGACTGGTAATGACAACAACAGAAGCAAGCTACGATCCAGAGAAAACATAACAATTGGCACATGGAATGTAAGAACATTACACCAAGACGGGAAACTGGAAGAACTAGTCCATGAGATGGACAGGTATCACTGGAACCTTCTAGGCCTGTGCGAAGTGAGATGGAAAAACATCGGGGAAATGTCAACACAGGAAGGACACAAGCTGTATTATATCGGAAGACAAGACACTCATGAAGAAGGAGTCGGCTTCTTGGTACACAAAAACATTGTGGGCACAGTCTTAGGCTGTCGCCCAATCTCCAGCAGGCTAATTACAATCCGCCTAAAGGCAGCACCCTTCAACATCACTGTGGTACAAGCCTACGCTCCAACATCAACATATAGTGAGGAGGACGTAGAAGAATTCTACATCCAACTCCAGGGAATTATAGACGAAGTGCACAAGAAAGACATAATAATAATACAGGGCGATTGGAATGCCAAAGTTGGTAGAGATGCTTATAAAAATTGGAGGGGAACATATGGACCATCTTGCAACCTTGTAACAAATGAGAGAGGACTGCGGCTTCTGGAATTTGCTGCTACCAACAGTTTAGCACTGGCCAACACCTTCGGTGCTCATAAAGCCTCTAGGAGAGAAACCTGGCACAGCCCTGATGGTCACACTCATAACCAGATTGATTACATCATGGTTCCTAAGCGCTTCCGCTCAGGAATAAACATCGCCCGCACCAGCAGTTTCCCCGGGGCAGACATAGGAAGTGACCACGATCTAGTAATGATGACATTCAAAACAAGACTGAAAAGAATCAACAAGCCCAGATTCACAAGACTGAGATTCAACCTCGACAAACTAAAAGACCCCAAAGTCAGGGAAGAGTTCCAAGCAATGATTGGAGGGAGTTTTGCAGCCCTGACAGTCCTGGATGAGAACACGGACATTGAAGAAGCCATCAACACCTTTAACTCTGCAATTGCAGGGACGGCTGACAAGATATTGGGCAAACACCAACATCCTAAAAAACCATGGGTCACCAACGAAATTTTACAGTTGTGTGATAAACGACGCGACCTAAAGAAAGAAAAAAGGGATTTAGAGGGAGCAAAGAAGTATCGGGAGGCCAACAACAGAGTCCGGAAGGAAATGAAGAAAGCAAAAGAAGCCTGGATAGAACAACAGTGCAGCGAGATACAGGAAAGCCTAGATAAGAACAACACAAGGAAAGCATTCCAAGTGGTGAAAGACTTGACCACCGAGAAAAAAGGAAGACCTAGCAGCATACAAAGCAAGACCGGAATATGCCTCACAGAAGAAAAGGATGTCCTGGACAGATGGACAGAATACTGCAAAGACCTGTACAATTACAAACTAAATGGGGACCCATCAGTACTCAAATGTCCACTAACACCACCAGAAGAAGACTCAAGCCCCATACTGCGCGAAGAAGTGGAACTAGCCGTCAAGGAACTTAAAAAAGGAAAGTCTGCCGGAGCAGACAATATCCCTGCGGAACTAGTCCAAGCAGGAGGAGAGGCAATGATAACAGCCCTCACAAAAATTTGCAACCATATATGGAGTACCGGAGTCTGGCCAACACCCTGGACTCAATCATTAATAATCACCTTGCCGAAAAAAGGAAATCTACAGCAGTGTGAAAATTATCGCACTATCAGCTTGATCAGTCACCCAAGCAAAGTCCTGCTGAAGATCATTCTGCACAGACTGAAGCCCATAGCTGAGAACATCATAGCTGAGGAACAGGCTGGATTCAGAGCAGGACGCAGCACCACAGAACAGATTTTTAACTTAAGAATAATCTGCGAAAAACACCTACAGCACCAAAAAGACCTATACCACGTATTTATAGATTTCAAGAAGGCCTTTGACAGGGTATGGCACGCAGCCCTATGGACCACCATGCGCAAGTATAACATCGATGCCAACCTCGTCCGAATCATCGAAAACCTTTATGGAAAGGCCTTAAGTGCTGTCCTCCTGAATGGAAGTATCGGCAATTGGTTTAAAACTACAGTCGGTGTGCGTCAGGGTTGCCTACTCTCACCCACCCTCTTCAATTTGTATCTAGAGAGGATCATGGAAGATGCCCTTGAACATCATGAAGGCACAATCTCCATCGGAGGGAGAAATATCACCAACCTCAGATTTGCTGATGACATAGATGGACTGGCAGGAACAGAAGATGAGTTACAGCGACTAGTAGAACACCTGGACGAAGCAGCTGCCTCATATGGCATGGAAATATCTGCCGAAAAAACAAAGCTGATGACCAACAACAATGAAGGCATCAATCTTGATATCCAAGTCAGTGGGAAAAAACTAGAAACTGTGCAGTCATTCAAATACTTAGGCTCTATTATCTCAGACGAGGGCTCGAGGCCAGAAATGTTGGCAAGAATTGCTCAAACATCAACAGCAATAGCAAAACTCCAAACCATCTGGAAAGATAAGAACATAGCTCTGCGCTCAAAGATCCACCTTCTACGCTCCCTTGTCATGTCAATCTTCCTATATGCATGTGAAACCTGGACACTAACAGCAGATCTCCAAAGAAAGATCCTTGCAATGGAGATGAGATGCGACAGGAAGATATTAAACATCCCTTACACCGATCATGTAACAAACGAGGAAGTTCAAAAGAGGATACAACAAGCTATCGGGCACCATGACAACCTACACACCATCGTAATAAGACAGAAGTTACGGTGGTACGGCCATGTTACGAGATCATCAGGCCTTGCAAAGACGGTGCTACAAGGAACTGTACAAGGATCTCGCAAACGAGGAAGGCAGAAAAAGAGGTGGGAGGACAACATCAGAGAGTGGACCAACCTGGATTTCGCAAAGTCCCAGAGAGAGGCAGAAAACAGAGACGGTTGGAAAGAAACGGTGAAAGGGTCTTCACAGGCGCCCCAACGACCACAACCGAGGTCAAGGGATAGGTGACAGTGACCTGTAGATGTCAACTTTGACTCTTGAGTAGTTCATCACTGGAGAAATACCAAAGGCTCAGAGAGAGAGCATGGAAGGTAAAGGTGACAGTAGTGCCTGTGGTGGTCGGAGCACCCGGGGCAGTGACCCCCAAACTGGATGAGTGGTTGCAACATCGGACATCTCAGTCCAGAAAATCACAGTGCTGGGAACAACAAGGATACTGCGCAAAACCCTCAAGCTTCCTGGCCTCTGGTAGAGGACCCTAACTACATGTCTATTTGATGACAATGTTGGTGACTATTTTGATCAGTTTATTTATTTTTTGGGGTGGGGTTCTGTTATTTTTCCCCTGCAATGCAAGGGATAGGACCAAGGTGCGGCCTTAGTTTCCATATCATACCCGGTAATTTACTGTCACTTGGGTCTCCATAGATGTGTACGCATAAACATCTGTTTGTGGATGTCCACATACTCACTGTATGTGTCGGACTTTCAGCTTCTGTATTTAGATATATACTTCCCAGTGGAATCAGATATTAATTTCTCTGTCTGGTGGGATCACTATTTATTTAAGATTAAGATGAAGATATCCTTTATTTGCCCCGCAATGGGGAAATTACAATCAGAATTCAGAAAGGAAAAACGCTGGGTAGGGAGAGGGAAAAAAAACACACGCTCGAACTATCCTCTTCTGAGGATAATTTAAGTCCAGGATAAAAAAAGACCCTAGCACATGAATAAGCATATGACAGTTACAACGAGTCACAAGACATAACATGTATAAGGGTGAGGATGAATGGGAAGGGGGGGGGGGGGGGTAACCGCGACGTGGCCGAAAATGACCAGCTGCATGGTCCCCGTTGCGCTTCGCATTATCGAACCACGTCACGGGGGGAAAAGAGTCGGAGCGATGAAGACGGTGATAACAAGGATATGTATGCGCGTGTGCTTGTCCAGTCGTGTACGTGTATGCGTGTACAGGTCATAGCTGCTTCGTCGAGGTCTGCTCATCATGAAGACAGTCCCGGCTTATCAGTCCAAGGCCGAGAAGGAGGGGGGTGGTGGTGGGGGCCCTAGACTCCAAGCGTATTTCCATCCAGGGGAAAGGCCAAATAGCGTTGTTTGTTTTGGAGAGACGGCCGCCAACAATTCCAGACAGCCTTGAGTCCTTGGTCTGTATCTCTCACTGGCGCCGATCATTCAGATCCGAAATTTCTTTCCGCAGCGTGGATCCCAACGTCTCCATGGTATTTTCAATCACGCGGAGTCGCTCCAAAACCGCAACAATATTGCGGTTGAGATCAGTCACCGCTTGAGTCTGAGTGTTGGACATTCGCGCCAAGCCATCCAGAGTGACAGGCAGCTTCTTCACTTCCAATAGAGCTGCTCCCGTCGGTTGAATTTTGCAATAGAACAGTAAGCTGCCAACACCAAACAGCAGCATACCTGTTATCAAAAGGCCAATGATGTAGATGTCTTCCACATCCTCCACGGATAGTACTGTCAGGCACACCGGTCTCCACTTTCTCCATGGGTCCAAGGCGTATCCGGCAGCAAGTGTCCCCGGAGGGCAAGCAGGCTCCCCACTGCCCACTCTTTACGTCGAAAAAATTTTGTCGATTACATCGAGAGACCAGCCAACTAATTCCATGGTTAGTTCTTCGGATGAAAAACACGGTAGGAGGCTAGGAAAAAAAAGGTTAGACAAAGACAGCACAAAAGACTAAGTGGCGAGCAGGGAAAAAAAAGTGGGAGGGCAGGGGAGCTGTGCAAAAAGCGTCCGCCTTCGTCGAGAGCCAAGCAGAAAATTTACTTCAAGGTTTGCATCTCAGTACGTTACTGGAGCTGAATAACTACGCCATTAAGGGCCATATTTTTCTGCCCAGCTCAAGTCTAGCATAAAGTGCAGTCAAATTATGTGCATGGGCGGAGTTTTCTTTCTTTTGATATTTTCGTAGACGGGTATACAGGTAGTTACAAATAGGCGTTTGCGCCATTGTGGGAGCGAACACAGCCAACTTGATTCCCGGTCAAACAAAGCAGCTTCCCTCGTTCCCCTTTTAATTCAGCGCGGTCTAGACTGCGGAAGCATAACTGACTCGCTGGATTAGGTGCAGGAGATCGTCGCATGCAAAGCCCATTTTTTGAGGAACTCCAAGAAGATCTCCACTTGCGGGTGATGTACAGTTGGCCGCTGCAAAGTGGGCACTTGCTGATCGTCTTCAAACCCTGATCAAACAAAATTATAGTTATCGGGCAGGGGTGGCCAACCCGCGGCTCGCGAGCTGCATGCGGCTCTTCGGCCGGTTCCATGCGGCTCCCGGGCTTTCACACAATTGTCGAAAACGCCTCGGCCATTCAAACAACGGTGCTTAGTACACAGAATGTACTACGTCAGCCTATCATCAATCCCGTTACTTGATTGACATAGAGGGCAACAAATCAGATGACTGAATCACCGCTCCTGCGCAGACAACGGCGCTAAGTGCTAAGCTCGTCAGTGAATTACCTCTGTTTTTAGGGCAAGGGTGCCCAATACGTCGATCGCAATCAACCAAGAGCCAGCAGACTGGCCCCAAGTTGACCGCGAACGGTGGGAGGAGGAGATGGAGGGGAAAAAATGATTTGTGTGTTTGTGTCTTAAGGTTTTATTTATGTTGGGGCACTCCGGCTGTTGCTCGTCGTGGCGTACATGCATATGTGCGCGAGTGCATGGTCGTGTGTGTGTGTGGCTCTTTGCAGTAACACTGTAAAAAAAATGGCTCTTAGTCTCTGACTGGTTGGCCACCCCTGTTATAGGGGAACTCCTTTCTGTTGGTGTAATAAGAATTAGATTATTTCAACAGTGCAGAGGTACCGGGTTCGATTCCACCTCTGGCCTCCCTGTGTGGAGTTTGCATGTTCTCCCCGGGCCTGCATTTTCTCCGGGTGCTCCGGTTTCCTCCCACATTCCAAAAACATGCGTGGCAGGCTGATTGAACACTCTAAATTGTCCCTAGTTGTGAGTGCGAGTGTGAATGGTTGTTCGTTTCTGTGTGCCCTGCGATTGGCTGGCAACCGATTCAGGGTGTCCCCCGCCTCCTGCCCAAAGACAGCTGGGATAGGCTCCTGCACCCCCCGCGACCCGAGTGAGGATCAAGCGGCTTGGAAGATGAATGAATGAATGAATGAATATTTCAACAGTTTTCATCCACTTGAGGATATTCTATTGTGACATTATACCGCCCTCTGGTGTTGACCGAAATTGATTTCAAAGTGCCCTCGAGCTGGCAATACTTGTTTTCTTGGTCTGCTCACACACTTCAGTACGTACTGCACATACTTTGCATTAAAACTATAAATGGTAAATAGTTTATTCGCAAACCTTAAAATTAAACATTGAAGTGCACAATAACATCCTCTGTTATTTCAAATCTATTCAGTGTATGAAGGAGAAAAAAAATGGGGAAAAAGTTCTACTGCAACAAACTATTGCGATTGATTGTGACAGTTTGCACATCCAATGACAAAGACAAAGCAAGAATGCCAACATCAGTGAATTTTATTAACCTTCAGCTCGATGTTCTCCTGTAGATATCACAACCATTGAAGCTCAGTTTACAGTTGTTTTCTTTTTTTTTGTTGTTCTTGTAGTTGGGGAGGAATTAAAAGAGCAAAGCAGTGAAAAGGCTACCAAACTTTCATTGGTCTCAGCGAGGCTCTTTTGCATACATCAACTTCTTTTCTTTCCAAGAACAACAGCGCATGTTTAATACTGTGCACTCTGGGTTCAAAAATACTGTACCAGCTGTCAAAACTACCTTTACCACCAAGGTATTAAAAAATAAATTGAATAGATTGCACCTTTAAATGAATGTTTATTCATCCTCCACTAAGTTGTTTGTTTGAGACTTTTTTCTTTCTCTCTCTTGAGTTGGTTTCACTGTGATGCTTCACCTGATACACAACCCAGTCAGTGGCGTAGCTTTCTATGGCTTGAATGCAACACAGGGCTTTTTTTTTCAAGGATTAGCGTCAGTTTTAGATAAATGCTTCGCGATTCCCAATTGAAAAAGGGATTTCACATTTGATGTTTTCTCTTTTAGTAGGTTATGTGGGTACATTTCGAAAAACAGGCGTACTTTCTCATGAGCCCTGCCCTGAATGTAGTGAACAATGCGAAGTCACTGCGATGTGTGAGAGGGGAAAAGCTTGCAGCCATACCGATCCTAGCTGTGCGTCATATTTCATTTCTCCCTTTGAATCCAAACACTGAAGTCATGCGGCATTGCAAGTTGGTTGAATTTTTTTTCTTCCCCATTGTCACTGACAGAAACAGCTTTTTGTAAATTAGATTGACGATCTCTTGCTCTAGCTATAAATAAACCTTGAGCTCTAAGATATATAGTATTTTTCATAAATTGTATATACAGTCAACAACTGACTGATATAAATCCTGTTTTCATGATGTTATTCTAAAAAATAAATTAAGTACCTGTGCAAATATCCACAAATTGAAGTTGTTTCACATTTAAGACATTGGCGCCTTCCAGTGGTGAGTTGGTTGGTTATCCCAGAAAGGTCCACTGGAAGGAGCTGATTCAAGTCAAAGCAAAGTGCACTGAGGTCGATATGACCTCATGCAAATATATACCACAACGAGTTAACGTCCAGGCAGAGGACAGGGACAGACCCCCGGTGTCCACATTGCTTTTCACCCTAAAGAGGAGGCCAGGTCAAACCCAGTCTTCTTCCTCCTCCTCCTCCTCCTCCCCGGCCGAAAAAGCGCACACACCAATCAGCAATGAATACATTGGTCTATAACATGATTGTACAATGGCTCCCAGTACAATTGAGAAACACAGGGTCTCGAGGTTGAGAAAAACAAAAACAAAAACAGATGTTTCTTGGAATGATTGAACTTGAAGGTGGTAGACGGTTGAAGTTGGCATCCCTGTTTCATCGAGTTGCTGATTTGGTATGAAAAGGAAAAATGGACATGAGGGATGATGATGGGTGTTAGTTTGGGGGTGTCATCATGAGAAAAGCCACAATTGAGAAAGAGTATTAACAGTAAATCAGCAGCCAAAAATGATCTCTGCAGCCTACGTAAATATCACAGTAAGGTATTCACTAAAAACAGGGTGGAAGAACAGAAAGCAGTCGCGACTGGTTCTGTCTCTTCCTTTTTGTACATTTAAATATACTGTGTGAAGGCGCTGGGGTAGTTCACTTTAAAGGCAACTGGACTAACAAGAAGAAAAAAAAAAACGCCCATAATGCCTTCATCATGCCTTTCCGGGAAGTAACCCCCCCCCCCCCCCCCCCCCCCCGTTATACGCAACAGCCCACAGTCATCAAAAATGGAGAGACAGGTTTATATACTGTGCCACAACAAGAAGAAGAGGGTGGAGTGTTTGTTTCCGTATACTCCGATGGGTTTTGCTACTTGGCTCATCCACTTTTTTATTAATTTTTTTTTTAGGTAGTGATAGTGCGCTGCCTCGCACTGAAAGTAAACCAGTTGCGATGGCACAACAGTTCTACTTTCATGGTTGCTGATTTGGTATGAAACAATACTTGCCACATCTTCAGCTGCCCACGGCGTTGTGAAACCGTACTTCGTAAACGTTGAAGTGAATGAGGGCTACGGGTTTGGGCAGATTCTCTCAAGTAGCTGTCGAAATTGCTCTTTCGGTGCTGCTACGCGTTTGACGAAAAAAGGGTTGAGTCTGACACACCAGGACAGGTCGAATAATTATGATGCTTCAAACGACAAAAAAACGAGCACGTGAACGACAAATCCGGCAATTTGCAAGTTTCTTTTATCTGTTTCACATACAGTTAAGCCATATATTATTTATACCCTGTCCAAATTTTAGATGCATTAAAGTGATAATGGGTTTATTGAAAAGGTCGGAAAGGACAAAGTAGCAAAATATTTGCTTGCTTTAACATTTCGAAATGTATTGACATCCCTGTGGAATAATTTACATCATTCCACATTTTTTAATTTCTATAACAGCCAAAGGCTGTCACTGTAAATTAGTTAAAAATTAAATCATGGATTTACTTGTTCTTATTGAATCCGTGACGGATTTTATTGCCTTTAATATGAAACATTTTTATTTATTTCAAGTTTTATTACTCAATCATATGAGTCCTTTTATTTTCAAATACCATTTAAAGTGCAACTACCGTTGTCATAAATTTAGAAATATACAGCAATCAACTTGGCCATTTGACAGTTAAACCAACACAGGTGACACACAGGGCAAAAGCCGTCGTTCATCCTCGGCAGGGATGCTGGTTCGAAATACATTCACCTGGGTCCTCTTCGTTGAATCGTTTCTTTTAATTTTATACACTGAAAAAAAATGGGATAGTGAATTTACCGGTATTCAGTTTTATTTTGTCAAGTGGCTGCACGCTATACGATCATGTGGATCCAGTTACGTATTTTTAAGCAGATGTATCATTTACTTAAAAATTGTATCTGTCGGCAGATGATTTTTACTTCGCACAAACACTAAATAAATTCAAATAAATTCCATCCATCCATCCATCAGTGTCATAGGGGGTGCTGGAGCCTATCCCAGCTCTCGTCAGGTAGTAGGCGGGGACACCCTGAACCGGTTCCGAGCCAATCGCAGGGCACACACAAACGAACCATCCGCGCTCACACTCACACCCTAGGGGTTTGGAGTGTTCAATCAGCCAGCCATGCATGTTTTTGGAATGTGGGAGGAAACCGGAGTACCGAGAGAAAACCCACGCAGGCAGAACATGCAAACTCCGCACAGGAACACCGGAGCCGGAATCAAACCCTTGCACCTATGCTCTGTGAGGCCAACACACTAAACGGTCGACCACCAGGCCACCCACTTAGTACAACCACTTGACAAAATAAATTACAGTAACTTCAACCCACCATTTTTTTCAGTGTATAGTCATTATTTGGTGCTCCGTAGAGTCCACGGAGCCGTTAGATCTGACTATCGGGCCTAATGATCTGTCTGTATTTGCTCTGTGATTAACTTGCGACCAGTCCAGGGTAACCCTGCATGCCTAAATTCATCTACAATCGGCTTCAGCTCATATCCTGATGAGGACAAGTCGTAGAGAAACATTTCCATCAACAGATCTATTCACCAAAAGATTAAAAAAAATAACTTTAGGTCCAAATTTGGCCAGGGCATTAATATATTTAGGCAAAACTACCGTATGTGAAAATCATTTCCGTACATTTCACTTGGAGGTTGAGCATTGAAAACAAAAACAAAAAACAAAAAAATCCATTCTTTGAATGAGCTCATCTGTGTCCTCTCTGCTGACACTCAAAAGTATTTTTCTGCTCATGTGGCACCCGCAAAACCCACAGCCTCGTTAAGCTGAAGATGTCACAGACTCATTATTGTTAGTCAGTTTCCGACTGGCCAACCCTGCGCCCATTGACCTTAATCCGGTGCAGTCGTCACTGTCGTTTGTACACGAGCGTTGTGGACTAATCAAAGTAACGCCACTCCACTGCTTGTCTGGCACAGATCCAACCCATCTCCTTATGTTATGTCCGGAAAGCGTATGAAAAATTGAATAGCGTACGTCAAGATGAACAGATTGAATATTTCAAAAGAGGATGAGCTTTGTCAGTGAAACACAATTAACCATAATGTTTTTTTCTGCACTAGTAAAAATAATCGTGAATTCAAAACAACCATCCGAGCAATAAATTAAAAAATAATATTAGAATTATGGCTAGAGTAGTAGTAAAAAATATTGAACTAGATTCAGTCAGATCCAGGTCCAGTGGGTGAAGTTTGTCAGCGAGGAGAGTTGATCTTTCGTGGGGTGACTGGACGGAAGGAGGGTGTGGGGAGGTGGCTTGGAGTTCTTGCCTCAGTACGCGTGTATCTTTGTAAGGGGCAAGTGTGTGTGCATGTGTGCGTGTCTACGTGTTGGGAAGTTGCGAACAAGCAGGGGAGAGAAGTTATTTCTCTTGAATCCAGCCCCTTGCCGCTTCTCCGCTCCATTATTTTGAAATCGTCCAAACTCTCTTCCCTTTTCACACTTAAACACCCTTTCGACCACTCGCACACACACTGCCACATCCCCACACCCTTAGTCAAAGCCCACCCTCCATTCAGAGTTCAAGATCCTTGGATATTTGGGTGGCAATGTCCCGAAAAGCTAGTGGTGCCCCCCAGAGTCGTGTGTAGCGCACCCCGTTTGAAGTCCCGGAGGCGCCCGTGGAAAGATGGCACACCTCGGCCTCAAAAGCCACACGGCCCCCTGCCACGCCATGGGTGCAGGAGAGCAGAAAGGGGCCGGCATGGTGCACCTGGCAGCCACATCCGAGTGCTGCCTCCCGCAGAGCCAGTACAACCTCCGCAGGGTCCCGCCGGCCACTGCTTCTTAGATTCCAGCCACGTCCGACGGCCCTGGGCTCGGACGCTTTTTGATACCCAGGTAGATGGCAACTGGAAAGGTAGACACAGTGACTGCTCCGATTGTACTCAAAACAGGAAATAAGACTTTGAGATGTGACAAGCGCACTGACCTTGTGACCGCAAATCTCCTGATTCCCTCAGATTCATTTGTGACCCTGGAAGACAGAGATGCTATGTAAGAGGTAATCCGGAGCGGTCGTCAGCCACCGAAAACTGGCCAGTGAGATGAGATGAGGTTCAGAACAAGCAAGCATCAACAACAAGCAGGCCATATGTAACCATACCAGCTAGCTCACTTCAATTTAAAGCATGCATTGATGCCTCTTTAAAATACAACAGAGCACATTACTGGAACACATGAAATAAACATTTAATGAGTTTCAACCCATTAACCACAAATTGATAATGAAAACTCTCTGGCAACATTGAGCACATAACGTATGCAGAGGCCGTTCACAGTGCAGCTGCTGGTAAGCAATACTGCCATCGCGATCAATGAACTGACTTAATAAGGCATGAGAAGTGCGCGGAAGAGACATACGTGTTGTGGAGCTTCACTGTGAATGAACTTTCACTCTATTTGAGGATGTGACATGACTACAGACTTCTTTCCTTTTTGTGTCGTCGTTAGTGGACAGTTTTCCGGTCCTGGAGAGCCCCGTTCCAGACTGCTTTACATGTTTCCTTCCTCCAACATAGCAGATGATGAGATCATCAGCGAGCTTTGCAGAAGCCTGCTAACAATCCTGATCCTTTAAATCAGGTGTATTGGAGTAGGGAGACGGGCTAAAACAGGCTGAATAGGGGCTCTGGTGTACCTTAACTTGGACACAAAAAGCAAAGTCATGTCATGGTGCCCCCCGTGTACACACATGGAACCTTGATTCAACGGACCCCGAAATCAATGGACAGAAAAGAGTGTCCACTGCCCATAACGGCACTGTGGCGCAGACAGAGACTAGTAACATGTTTCTGGCTTGCATTGCTCTCTATTCTTACAGAACTAACAGAATAAGGCACTCTTTGGAAAGTCAAACCTGCAACCTTGATGCCATTTTTCCTTAGGTTGGATTACATTATCGGGTAAAGGAAAGATGATAAGATAGCAATGCATGCACATATGTAGTGGCCATATTAGCAGTGCTGACTGGCTGACAAAGGTAATGGAAACATGGACATTAGCTTACACGTCGCATCACAACGCATGCTTTTTACGCAGGTGTTAGCTGTGTACATGCCTCTCGCACAAGCTATTTTTGGTACAGTACACAGTTGTTGTTTTTTGGTAAACCCTTATCTCGGCATCTAATAATAATACGAAGAAGAAGAATGGAAGAAGGAAGTAAAACCATCATGGCTCATGAACCATGACACGCACCCCATTACTTCCCCCAAAACCACCGACAAGGTATATTTGGATCAACTAAAACTTTTCAAACAGTTTCAATTTTTCATCCATCCATCCATCCATTTTCTAATCCGCTTATCCCAGCTGTCTTCAGGCAGTAGACGGGGTACACCCTGAACTGGTTGTTAGCCAATTGCAAGGCACACGGAGATGAACAATCATTCACACTCACAATCACAGCTAGGTATAAATTACAGTGTTCTATTAACCTGTCATGCGTGTTTTTGGAATGTGGGAGGAAACCGGGGTACCTGGACAAAATTCACACAGGCACGGGTAGAACATGCAAACTCCACTCAGGAAGGACAATCAAACCCTGCACCTCTGCACTGTGAGGTGGGCGTGCTAACCAGTCGACCACTGTGCCGCCTAATTGCTAAATTAATGGGCATAAACAAACATGCCTTTTTAAATATCTGTCTCACTTCCTGTTACAGTCACATCATCTAATTCTCAGGGCACGACACCATCAGACCATAATTTGCCATTCAACAGACTAATGGGAGTTGACTGGCTAGCTGTGTATCGATTAGCTTTTTTTTTCTATAATGCCCGTTTTTCACATTATGAAAATGTCTGAAGTGTGTTCAATGTAACCAGAGTATATGGGCATACATGGAGGGATGAAGAGTTACAACACAATGACATTGTCTCAGTTGTGGATTACAACGACCCTGCAAACAACAAATAATAAAGGTAAATCAGGCTTTCTTGCTAAGTGCTAAGTCATGCTTCAAACCTAATGGATGACAAATGCATAAATTGAAGATCGTAGTTGAAAAAAAAATCATGTAAAGTAACAACAATGAACAGATAGAGCCATACAGAAAAATCAGTCAAGGCATTCATGGACTGACGTAACTCCCGTTTGACCAGGCAGACAATGGAGCAGTGCAGGCAACACAAGGAAGAAGCAAGACACACGGGAACTTACTAACGGTTTTTGATCCTTGTGGAAGAGTGCAACCCGACACTGATTTGTTTGAGCCCTGGCGCTTGGACGGGTCAAGGTTGACCCTGATGCAACGACGGTAGGAAAGCAGATTAAGAAACAATGGCGGAGAAAAGAGGGCAAGAGCGGTGAAGGGAGGAGGGGGTGTGGGTAGGGGGGGTTTCAAGAGATACAAGAGAGATAATTGAATCGCGGGAGACCAAGTGGTAGAGGAGAGTGTGGCACAGGAATTGAGTGAGTGGTCAGGATAAAGCTGCGGTTTGATTAGATTAGTCATGTGTGATTATGACGACAAGAGAGAGAGAGGGGAACGGGGGATAATCCGAGGCCACAGACAGATTTGCAAAGATGCTAATATGAGTAAACAGTCTAATACGTATGGATCACAGCAGGGTTGAACTCAAGTTGAATGGAAGAAACCTTTTTTCACTTTTTGGTGGTATTTGAGGATTTTCCCCTTCTCATATCAATCTTATTTTTATTTATTTATTTATTTCACTGGGACAGTGCACATTAATCAACACAAGAATAAACAGCCTAAATGCGCCGGATTTAGCCATAAATGGTAATTTTTAGTCAGAGTCCCAAAGTAGGTTTCTAAAATAACACAGTGAGACATAAAACTTTAAGACCACAACGACAAAAATAAAAACGTTGAATTTGATGAAATTTAAAACGCAAAATCTTCAGAACACCTTTCACTCCCCACGAGCTGAGGACAAACTTCCAGATTTCAAAACAGGATGTAAACAGATACTTAAAGCCTGTGTTTTACTTTCTGAAGTTATTTGTCAGAATGGTAAAGTTAGCTACAGATTGGACAGATGTAGCAAATAAAAATGCCGACGGTGCTTCATGCCTACAGCATATGAAGAATAATAGAGCATTGCTTTCGAAGCTGTTTGGTAAGAATAAAAGTGGGCTAAAAGCATTTGCCACTAAAAGGAACAGTTAGCAATTATGTATTTAGTCATACCTAAACTAAGTTGTGAAACAGATTGCGGGGAATAGATTTAGTGGTGCCTTGACAGCAGCTCCTATACTTTTTGTTCTTCCACTATGGAGACTAATTGGAAATGTCTCCATTGTGAGACGAAGAACGTTTTTCTTATTTGTTATTTAAAACCAAGCTAGACTATTTTATCGTGTTTTGATATTGTTTTAGGTGGCAGGCGTAAAACCGATGAAAACGTCGTGAATTGCAGATTATTCCTAAGCACAGGGAATTGAATGATGTGGAAACCATAAAAGTTACCTGCGAGTGAGTTTGGAGGTCAGTTTGGTGAAGAGGTTGGAGGTGGCCCTGGTGCGAGCATGGGGCAAAGGGCTGGCATCATGGTGGGACAGCGTGGGTGAAGTGGGCGGGGCCGAATAAATCGGAGGGCCACGATCCCTCAGCTGTCCCCCGTGGAAGGTGCTGCGGATTGTGGATCCTCGGGTCAAGCGGCACCGGTCCGACGAAGAGGAAGATGCCGCTCCAGCCCCGGAAATGCTGAGTGTGGAGGGAGAAGCCGCAGGCATGCGGTGGCCCAAAGAGCTGTATTCAACAAACAGAAACAGGAGATTGGAAAAAAAAAGCCTAATTTCCAAGTGCGATCATCAGTTTATTTGAATCATTGAAGAGTTGAACAGTTCAATTGAGAAGTATTTTGACCTTGACTTTGATTTAGAGACTTTGCAATATATGCTATTATTTACGTCCTATCAAACCAAAATGTTTCCATGCCCAAAACAGGACATCCACGCATATTTCTGGGGAGCTTAAAACCTGGGAAAAAAAGCCTGCGCCCCGATCACATTCGACAAAATCACATTTCCGCATTCTCCGTCTATGAAAATAGAGCCCCCTGAGTTGGTGTATCTTTGAAAAAAAAAAAAAACAACCAACAGCAACAAAAACACAGAGCAGTACCTGTTGTCTTTGCCGTTCTGCAAGAGAGAGTGCCTGTCGGCCCCTGAGCGATCCGTGCACACGTATGTATTTCGGCGTGTCATTGCGCTTCCAGGGATGTTATTCTTGATGGTCAAAAGTGAGGGAGAGAAACCCATATTTGTCACATGGAAACCGAAGACAATGAAATGTACGTTGCGCTCATTCCACTGGTCTTAGACAAAAAGCAATATCTAACTCTCGTTCCACATGATGATGTCAATGAAGTACATGCTGTAGTCTATCATTAACCTTTTAAGGGGCAGCGGTTAGTGAATACAATGGACATCTTCTCATATTATCAGGTTACAGGTTGCATGAAAATGTTAACGTCCACACACGTCGGAATGAAATCTTGTCATTTGTGGGTTAATTTTTCTGTCCAATCATATTTCAGCTTCGATGTGTTGCCATGCAAATATTAATTTGTGATTCTGCTTCTATTGCTGTAAAAACTGCCGAATTTTCAGCACTTTAAGGCGCTTTGGAGTATAATGTGCATGTTCAATGAATTACCAATTTTAAAACTGTTTTCATATATAGGGCGCACCGCATTATAAGGCGCATTGAATAGAAGCTACAATAGTGCCTGTGGTTACATTATGCATCCACTAGATGGAGCTACATTAAAGGTAATACAATACAATACAGCTTTATTTATATCGAGCCTTCACAACCACTGCAGTTGAAACGAAGTGCTTTACAGAACATTTAAAATGCTTTGTTCAAGAAATCTGATTATGGATCCATATACATATATATATATATATAATATACAATATAATATAATATGTAATACACATATCCTCTTGTTGTCTGTTTAAGAGGGATGAAATTTAATCTGTGCTGTATATACAGCACATTTGACAATTAAGTTGTACATGATACTTGATACTTCATATAAGGCGCATCAGATTATAAGGTTCATGCTTGGCTTTTGAGAAAATGTAATGATTTTAGGTGTGCCTTATAGTGTCGAAAATACGGTAGTTCATTCAATTCCATTCCATTCCTAACCTCAAAATCATACATGTGAGGACCACTAGGAACTGAAAACTTCCAGTAGAGCGTTTCATTGTCACAAACTGAAGGTTGGGCATTGAGTTGGAAGTCCAGTTGACCATAAAGCTGTCGGAAAAATCATCTCAAAGGGTCATATATGAGAATTTAATGCTTGATACCCGCATCATTTGCACATTTGTCATTGTATCAGTATCCCCGCACTACTGATATGTTACTTCGCTTAATGACTGCATTTACGCTATTTTGTTATGGTGGCTTGTGTGCTGTACTGCAAGAGTGCCTCCAACTCACAATAAAGATTATTGTGATACAGGTTAGGAGAAAGTCCTTGCCAGTGGACTCTCACGCACTGAGTGGGAAAACACTCACTGTGGTGGCAGTCATGTCTTTACGGCGGTCTGGTATCTCCGACTTGTTGGGGTTGTTGGCGCTGCTAACCATTGGACTAGAAGGGGGGAGGCTGTGGCTTCCCATCACGCTGCAACTGGCCTTACGCGAAGGCATTCGTCCCTCTCGCAGCTCCCTCTCGCCCGTGCTCGTTGGGCTTCTTTTGGGGTGCATGACGGGCATGGACGGTCCGCCTTTGTTGTGGAGGACAGCAGCGCATAGACAGACAAGAGACTCATATAAGGAGTATTCTGCATCAGCAGCCCCCAGTGCACTTATCAAAGGATAACCGAAAGTCGAACCAGCTTTGCTGACGAGCTACATTGCACACTCCACTGTAACAGTAACACCTTCGGAAGTCACAAGTTAGAGTAGATACTCACAGAAGTCGCTGTGTCGTCGCTGCCTGTGGTAAGTGGAGGCACTGCGCTGTGTCTTACTGTGTGAGGAGGAGGTGGAAGAGGAAGAGGAACCAGTAGCTGTTGAAGAGTGTTTGTTGGTGCCGTTGGTGATCGGGCTGGGTCGCACCCGCGCCAAGGACAGGGTACTAGCTGTGCGGGCCTCGCTGCCTTCCTAAAATGAGATGCAAAATGTTTGAAGGATACTTTAGAAAGAATAATATGTCGAGGAAGCTGTCGAGGACTTTTGATGCATATAAGGTCTTTTCTCTCTAAATGGCAGCGGTTTGGACTTGCTCTGTATGTTTTGGACGTTGTGTATGTATCAGGTGCATCCCAATAAGGTAGAGTGTTGTGGATTTGTCGATTCACAAAGTGAAGATTCGCTTCACACAGTAAATATATTGAGTGTTTTTATGTTAAATTATTTTCCTGATTATGGCTAAAATTTGACCTTCATTAATATAAACAAAACAAGACTATGCAACATGAAAGATGTGCTTTGGAATCTTTCCATTTTAAGCGAGCGATTGCTTTTTTAACATTTTGGGGAAAAAATATAGGAATTTCATACTTCTCCTTTTTTATCTGAATTGAGGCAGCCCCACTTTGATTCTCTGAGAAGTCACAAGAGAAAACACTACTACCAAAATATTACTTTATGTCCAGGAATCCAAGTAAAATTTCCACAGTTTGTTATGTTTTATGTTGATGTGCTTCATATGAATTTCAGTTGACCAGCTGTGCCTGGAGGTTCCGAAGTCTAAATGGCAGCTTTGAGAGGAGATGGCCTTTCCTTTCATGGTCCTAAATTTTGGATCAACCTCCCCCAATGCACATCAGACAAGCACCCTCACAACCTATTCTGAGGTTCAGAGGTCTCTTTACTTCAACTGTGATCTCTTCATAACCTGACAAGAGCATGATTGATACGAGAATCACTCAAAGCACTTCTCCACAATATGAAACTGGGACTGCTCCAATGTGATCCTATCAGGAACAACAACAGTCCAGTAATTGGCGCTGAGTGACTGATGCGGTACCAATCCACTGCAAGGATTTGAGATATTTTCTTGGTTAATAAAAATAAAGATTTTTAACAAAAATTTTCATATTTAAATACAAATAACAAAATAGACAACTTCCGAACCGTTGAGGTAACTTGGCAAGAGCGATTAGCCTTAAAGTTGATCCACCCTTTGAAAGACAGCATTTAATAAGAGGAGCTAAAAGACTTAATAACGATGAATCGTGACAATCTCACTTGACAAGTACCAAGGGCAGCAGGGATGTAAAAGATGCCGTAAAAGAAACCACATCACATTCCTTCATACATAGATGATAAATACAAGTCGATGTATAATATAACTCACATCGCCTTTGCGGCCCAGCAGTAAGTAGGTAGCGGTGACCTCATTGTATTTCTGATTGAGCAGAGAATCCTTGATTTCATCGGGGGTGAAGCCCATGCCGACCATTACCTCTGAATCACACAAACAGTAAACGGTGACGTCAATCATTTCGCGCCCTGACAATATTGAGCATGTTCGGTCAGCATACAACCAATAGAGATGAAAAGTATATTATTGTGCGGCCGCAGTCGACTCACCAATGCGGGCCGGATCGCTGTAGTCTTCAACGGGTTCTATATGGGGCTTTAGGTCTTCACCGTCGTACCCTGAATTTATCCACTTGTCCTTCATGACTTGCTGTAGAGACATAAAACGTGAGTTTTCTTTCTTTGAATCAGACATGAACTCAACTCGTTTTTATTGTTTGGTGCTCCTCACGTCTAGGGTGCAGCGTTTGGTGGGATTGAGCACCAGGAATCGACGAAGGATCCCTTCACAGTCGGTGGACATGTAAAAGGGAACGCGGTACTTTCCCCTTAGCACACGCTCCCTCAGCTCCTGTCGATGGGTACAGGATTACAGATGCTTAACATTTTGAGGCGGCCGGGGCCACAAGGTTATTTTCAACAAACAAGAAGAAAGTCTAACATTGGTCACGGCCCATTTACATTACTCATATCCATTTAAATATTTAAAGGACACAAAACTTATTTTGCAATTTTCAAGAGTAGCAATTAATATTATGTCTGTGATGAATTGGATAACTTGGTTATTTTTCATGTGCAACAAAGTCACATCAGTTGTGATTGGTTGTTACCTGAGACCCGAGTGTGTGTGATGTCATTTTCAGTTGACAGCAAGAGGCACCGCGTGCACTGAAAAAATGTATTTTGACAAGTGGTTGCAGTAAAGAAAATTATCTGATCCAGATTCCATTTATTAAATTGACTATACATTTACTGAAAAAAATGTGTCGGGATCCAGGTGTTTTTATTCGGTGTAAAGATCTGCTGAAATAAAATTTATTAAATTCAACACTTAATTTTTTTTCAGTGTGTTCGGTGTTAATTATACATGTGCCAAATGGTACGGCGTTAAAATTTGCTGAGAATCAGAATAAAAATATGACTATTCAGAAGGCAATCATGATCCTGATGCAAGTCTCATCAAACTGCACACAATATCAACGTCACTTCACGTACAGTGGATTTAAAGTACACGCACCCCTGTTTAAATACCCTGTTTGTTATAAAATAATAATAATAATAAAAATAAACAATGAGACCAAGATAAATCATCATCAAGCAAGGTGACCATAATCTCCCAAACACGTGTGAATGAAAATGTGGTATGAGCCAGTAAAACCAGCCGAGGGACAGTGGTTCCTACAGTGGACAGCTTATCATGTTATCAGATTACACGGAGCGTGAAAGGGTTTTAAACTTTTTGGGCAATAATTACAAAAGGTTCGTTTTTCACTAGGTTTTCACCCAGCTGGCCTGGGAACGCCTCAGGACCCCCCGGAAAGCGCTGGAAGAAGTGGCTGGGTTAGAGGGAAGTCTGGGCTTCCCTGCTAAAGCTGCTGCCTGCGTGACCCAGCCCCAGATAAGCGGTCGATAATGGATGAATGGATAGTTTTTCACGAACGCAACACTGCAATAAAAGAACTCCATAATGACCAAGAAGTATGTTGGTGGTGGGAACATCATGCTTTGGGATCGACGCTCACACTCACACTCATACCTCGGGTCAATTTAGAGTGTTCAATCAGCCTGCCATGCATGTTTTTGGAAGATGGGAGGAAACCGGGGTACCCGGAGAAAACCCACGCAGGCCCGGGGAGAACATGCAAACTCCACACAGAAAGGTCGGAGCCGGGATCGAACCGATGACCTCTGCACTGTGAGGTCGACGCGCTAATCACTGGAACATCGGGCCACCAAATTCCAACAACATTGGTCTTTAATCTTCAGATCAAACAGTTTATTAGTGATTAATGTTTTTGTTGTTGTTGTGGTTTATATATTGTTGTTTTGGGGGGTGGGGGGTTTACTGCAATTGGTCGGGCGGATCGTTGGCCGACTGGCTAGCACATCCGCCGAGGTCCGGAGTTCAAATCCGGGCTCCAACCTTCCTGTGTGGAGTTTGCATTTTCTCCCCTGCATACACGGGTTTTCTCCGGGTATACTGGTTTCCTTCCACATTCCCAAAACATGCACAGGAGGTTCAGTGAACAGTCTTGTCCATAGACCTGATTGTGAGTGTGAATGGTTGCGTGTCGATGTGTACCCTGCGATGGGCTAACCACCAACTCAGGGAGCTACCGATCAGAAGTCAATTGGGATAGGCTACAGCACGCCTGCTGTCCTGGTAACGATAATAGATGGCAGAAAAGAGTGCTTCCACCCATACTCATCCCGCTAAGTGATTCATTGCCTGGTGAGATGAGAGCCAGTATCAAGCAGCTTTGAGGATTATATAAGATTTGATGCTGTCATACTAAGATGGACCACAAGACTACTAGTAAGAAAGCTATTATTTGATTCTGTCAGTATTCTTTGGATTTTATCAGGAAAATAATAGCAGTGAAAAACAATGGAAATATCGTTTTGTTCCAGTTGAGTTACAATTGTTGTGACCCCATTTACCATGCCTCTGACTTGTCAAGGAGTCAAGAGACATCGTGTCTGGTTGCTAGTGCAACCAGAACTCATTGCAAAACATTGTAGGGAGCTTTTAGCACATTTTTTGCCGACTGGACTACAGCCTAACAAACTCACCATTATTCAAAGGGCACTGTTAAGCCAGGGCATGTTGATTTACTGTGCAGTAGGATGTTTTCAATCGTACTCTCTTTTGCCTCAGTGGGCATTTGTGTTCCAACCGTATCACAGCCACATACGTCTGCAATTGCAGCTCATGGTCTGTGCGGAGGTTAGCTCCTCTAAAAGTCGAAGTCAAGTTAGCAGCCATAATGAGTTGGGTTTATGTGTTAACTTCAGAATAAAAGATTAGACATCGATGTCCATGTAGAGTCACTTGTCAGGATTTTATTTTGAATTTGGCATTGTGGTGCGTTGCATATCGAACGAATAAACAGCTTCTTGACTTGAGAGGTGGTGGCATTGACCCAACGTGGGGACGCTGCCGAAGGGCTGCTCAGTCTCTCTGCGCCACGGCTTTGGCGGACCATAAACATATAGTACCTTGTTGCGTGAAACCAGTCTGTGGTGCAAAATAAGGGGGGCACTGAACGGCTGCCCTTAGAAAACTGCGCTAAATCAACTGAAGCTGCCATGTTGGAGAAACTCAAAACAGTTGCTAAGGGCCAGAACAATATGTCAACTCAATTGTGTATATCTTTTTAAACAAAACCCACTCAAATTAGAATTATTATATCAATTTATTAAAAGATCTGAGGTATGGGGTAAACATATTTGCCCACGTTTATGCTAATTAGCAAACGTATGAGAAAAAGAACATTTTACGGTACAGTCAGACCATAAAATGTGCAGTTGATTTGCAATTAATCACAATTTAACTATGGAAATCATATGCTTGTTTGTGATTAGAAATTTGAACAGACTGACAGTCCTATACGATACATACTATACATACATTTGTGCCAATGTCAACCCCACTCCACCCATAAAGTGCTTGTTTTATGGTGGGGGATATGGCTATGTTAGCAATGGTAGCTTTGTTCAAGTGACATTCATTTGTAGTCTGGGCATGGAGTGCTGAAAACCTTCAGCTCTGGGGGGAAGCCCAAGAACTCGACAAGGAGTAAAATATGGAGAAGCAAATCGCTTTGTGGCATGCCCTAGCTCCGCCCTAGTTGTAAAACTCCAAATGAAATGGAAACGAAAGCTTGGCAAGATAGAGACAGAAACCTCCCACCTAAAACTCAACCAGTGGGTGGCAAGTGGATATTAAGTCTGTTTGAATACTTCATCATTAGTGTATTTTGAATGTTAGATAACTTATTAAGACGATTAGGAACTACATTGATTTGAGAAAAAAATTGGATATGATGGTTCCTTGTAAAAAAACATCTTGCTCATGTCAGAGCAATGCTCGAATCAGCTTATGTACCCTTTAAGTGACCACCTCAGAGTGGGGGACACCCATCAGAGACATCTAAAGGAAGATTCCACCCCTAAAATTTTGAACCGAAGAGGCCTTTCGGTTGCAATGTCTTTCACAACCAAGAAGATTTCGGTCACCACGATTCAACTTTTGTCACTACGCAATTCAAAGACCCATTACGCAGTCGCCCTTTCCAACCCACTTGCCTTCAGATTCTGCCCATCAAAAGGCAGTGAGCCGCTGACCAGTGTGTACAGGATGACTCCAAGACTCCAGACATCCACTTCAGGTCCATCATATTTCTTTCCCTGGAAAAGTTCGGGGGCAGCGTATGGCGGCGAACCACAGAACGTGTCCAACTTGTTGCCAAGCGTGAACTCATTGCTGAAACCAAAATCGGCAATCTTGATATTGGCGTCGGCATCCAGCAGGAGATTCTCTGCCTGTGTACGTTGATGCAGAGGAAGAGATGGTAAAGTATGGAAGAGAAGGGAGCGTCGAGAAAGCAGAGCACAGACATGATGGGGCAGTCAGGGAGAAAATAAGAGGTTGAGGGAGGAGAAAGTGGAATGAGATTAAGTTGGAAGACAAAACATAAATTGTAAAGGAAGGAAAAAAAGGATGCATGTAACAGATGGGAAAGGGGGTGGGGGAGTAACTGCATGTTGTCCAACAACACAGATAGCTTCACGTGACTCATGCGTGTACCGAGTGCTCCGTAATCTAGTGAACGCATGCCAGCCTTCGCCTACTTCGAAATTCTCCATACCGTATGATTAAGGCGCCATAGGGCCCCTTTTCACAAGCAAAGATTAAGACGAGTCTGAACTAGCCTTAATCCCCTATTTCTGAAAGCAGCCCAAAATGTCTTCTTAAGCTTTCTTACCTTCAAATCTCTGTGGACAATATTCTTTGTGTGGCAATAGTGGACAGCAGAAACAATCTGTGGACACAACCAATTTGAAATAATTACAAGGATTATTCAAAGAAATGTCCTCCATAAAATAATAAAGAAATGTGTGTGCGTATCTGCGTGTGTTTCTACCTGTCGAAATTTGGCTCTGGCTTCAACCTCCTTCATTCTTCCATGAGACACGAGGTAGTCAAACACTTCACCTGTAATTGGGAATAGTTAAAACAGCAACGAAAAAAAATCCAGATGGAGGCCAGGGGTGTTCAGTTACTCAACTACAGGAAGTACCATGAGTTTGATCGAGTGGTGGAGAATAGTTCCCACAATGGGAATGGAATGTGCCACTGCCTCACATTAGCATTTTCCATTTGAGTCCTTTTGTTCTTCGTTCCTCTCAGTAGTGTGGTGTCGTTGAGGGAGGAATAAATTGTTCCTTACTTGTTTTCTCAACATTACTCAAGACCACATCAAGGCCGAAGCAAAAATGAGACTTGATTTAGATCTGCAAAAGTATGAGAAACCCACTACGGCACAATGTCTAATTCACTTTGCGTTTGCTACATTTGCTGTGAAAAGACAATGCTGATGTTTATTTCGTTTGTTGAAGAGACTTATCACGATACTGGGGCTGTTTAAAATTTGCTGTGAGAAGTAAATGGCAAGACCCACTCTTTTTTCTTGTTTGTTTCAAACCGACCTTTTGTTATGATGTCACACTATTTCTGAAGCTTACGGAACTATCTGCTAAACTTGTCTGCCATCAGCTCCAGACCCGTAATGGAAACGCTACCCAAATCGAGTAGTAGTGCATCAGTCCACGCCTACATTAACTGATTTGAACGGCTTGGTGGAAATGTGGCTAAATGTTCATTACAATTTCTTGGTGGCGCCATGGTTTCCCGAGGGGAAAAAGCAAGCAAGTACTTGGAAAAAAAAACTTTTCTTTTGTTCAAATGAACGACACACAGCATGATAGCTGAGGTACCCACCTCCACTGGCATACTCCATGATCAGGTAAAGGGTCTTATCTGTCTCAATCACCTCAAACAGCTGCACTGTGGCCCCAAACCAGAAACAGATTTAACTCAAATGCATACATACAGCTTAATATTGTGGATAGGAACTGTTTGCTTGAGTCTTACCTATGTTGGGGTGATTTAAGCCTTTCATTATTCGCACCTCCCGAAAGAGCTGAAAAGAAATGACATGCTTCAATAACGACAGTAATAATGGACCTACAATTTCACCAGCATTTTGCTATTTCTGTTATTTAGTATGTATTCATTGGTTTCATAATTTTTTGTGGTACACTGAAAACATTCAGGTTTGATATCAGAAGATGAATATGAGACAAAAGCTCATCAGATTTCCAGGTATTACACAAGTTTGATGTCAGCATTTTGTTTAAATCCGCATGTCACAAGTGAGCAAAGGTACATGAACGTGAGCTTGACAGTTGTGTTTTGTTGCCAATGTGTGCCAATGACATCCTGCGATTTCAAACCCAAATATTTTCCATCTATACAGAAAAAAATAAAGAGCTCAAAACATCAGAGCAGGACTAAAAAGAAAAACACTGTCAAACGACTGCTATTTGATGGGATATAATTGACACCCATGAATTTAAAAAATACAATAAAAAATCAACACCCTCAAAATCTTCAAACACACTGACAGACATTGAATATATATTTTACATGAGAAATGGGTAAAAAAAAAAAATGAACCCAATACCCAAAACACAAAATATTGAAAAAAAACAATTCTAATCTGCAAATATGCAAATCCGCGGGAGCTGAACCACAAATATGTGGTGGTCGACTGTATTCAAAATCATATTAATATTGGGGGTTCTAATGATATTCTGACATATGACCCAAGCTTTAGCACCCAGAATGCGCAAGCTTTACTCAATATTTCAGTCCTCTGTAGAATTCTCAACTGGTGGTTCGGGATCCAAAAGTCGGTTGCAGACCCACATTGGGTGTACATCTAGTAAAAAAACGAAAACAAAACAAATCCAAAAAACATACATTTGGATTTATTTTTCTACTATAGTACAGAGACATACCAAGTTTTCACATGAAACATAATTAGGTAAGTGACAAGAAGTGTAGCTGCCTCACGCTTTAGTCACTGGTTTAGTTGGTACACAAGCTTGCCCTTTATTTTCCTTCATGCCTATGAAAGCGGGTTGCGTCCATGCAACAAAAGTAAAGTGTTGGTCCCAGGTTGACAACAGTTGAGAACAAATGTAAGTATTTTCAAGATCAAGAAGCAAACAAGACATATGTACTGTCGCCGGACATACACCGCACAACTCTATTCTATTGCCTAAAAGAAACAAATAGCACACACACATGATGAATTTGCAAACGCAGGAATTTGTCACTGCAGGTGACATGTCGGCTTCGAGGAAAATCCACGAGTTGTCCGTTTCCTGAAACACACCCGGATTTAAATGAATGCAAAGTTACTCTGGTTTTCTGCTCTCATTTTCTCAGTTCTCATCTCTTCTTGTTTCTCCCTCCCTTCCCTCCTCCTCCGTCTCCAGCCATTTTCTCTCATTGCAAAGGCCAACGTCACTGTTGCCATAGCAACCCAGGTATTAAGACCATGATCTTTCTCGGCTTCTCCAGCTGTGCTTATATTGTGAATCCTGGGAGATGTAGTGCGTCCGTGTGAGCGTCCACACCATGTATTCCCAGCACACCAAATCACCTAAATGAAGGAGTAAATCCACAATGGAACTAACATGGAAGGACACATACGATATGTAGTTCAAAATTCACACTGCAATCCCTTCCAAAATTATACAGCGAGCGTAACATTTCTACTGCTGCCATTTCAAAGCAATCCCTCTCATGATGTTCGAGCTAGAATCAGCCATCTGTGCCTTCACTTCCCTCTCTTGCCCACCCTCGCAAAATACATAACAGATTTTCCGTCTTCATTCATTACTGTTGATAGGGTGCTAATGTTAGCTTGTCAGATTTTTTTTTCCGAACCTATGGGTATGTAAAGAAGCCCACTAATAACGCATTGTAAAATGATTCAGTCCAAATCCTCTCTCACGGTCTAAATGTGGAACCGTGATCTCTCACAACAGCTGGCAACAAAAGTCGGAAGACAGACATGAATGAAACATTGACTCTTTTTCCTGTGATGTAAGCATCTGAACTCTAGTGAAAAATACAAGGATTATGGGATGTCAGCGATCAAAAGGGCAGCGACATGATAAGACAAAAAGGAAATGACATTTAATTTCTAAAGCCTTAGCGACAACCCAAGGTCAGCACGTTTGTTGTACAAAGACTGGGAGAAAGATTCATTGGAGACTGCGAAAAAATTTAATTGTTCCATTTTTATTTTCAAAAAGCAAGCCAAATATTCGTACCTATTCAATTACCGGTATTCTATTGTATTATGGAAATTATTAAAAATGGCCATTTCTGTCTGCACATCATCACGTTTACACTAAAAGATATAATATTATGTAGCAATATGTCACACATACACAAACAAAAAAAAGTTCTTTCTTCATTGATTTATTTGTGCTCTCCCTACTTCTTGCCCGAAGCAATGCAGCTCATGCACGCTGTGTGGGCCAAGTATAAGATGGACAGATTTACGGTTCAATGAGTGAGATACTTTGGCCCATATGTGCATAGAAGCAGCATTAAGGGCAAATATGGGTGCATTGGATGGTTATATGAAGGCTTCATCTCTTAAAGCTTCACCTCAATATGACCTCTTTACGCGTACTTGACTGATTCAGTCACTTTAGGCCACACATGACATGGCAGGAGAGCTTTTGACATGATTGGATGATTGGATTTCTGTGCATGTGATCAGATGGCCTTCTTGTCAGGCATCTTTGAATGTACCGGTACTGTATATGTGTCTCCAGCTCCTGATGACTATACAGTGGACTCACGTATTTATGGATTTTTTTCAATATATCCATCCATCCATTTTGTTATCGGCTTGTCCTCACAAGGATTGCGGGCGTGCTGGAGCCTATCCCAGCCGTCTTCAGGCAGTAGTTGGGGGACACCCTGAACCGGTTTCCAGCCACTCACAGGATGCACATAGGCGAACAATCATCCACGCTCACACTCACATCACACTCACACCTAGGGACAATTTGGAGTGTTCCATTAATCTGCCATGCACGTTTTTGAAATGTGGAATGAAACCGGAGTACCCGGATAAAACCCACGGTGGCACGTGGAAAAGATGCAAACTCCACACATGAAGCTGGAATCGAACCCTGCACCTCTGCAGTGTGAGGCCAACGTGCGAATCAGTCGACCACCGGGCCGACCTTTTTCAAGCTATTTTGCTATTTTGTTTTGATTGGATGAAGTGGCTTTAATTTCTTGATCGATCAATGACATCATGGGTCGGCTTATCAAAATGAAACATTACACTGCAGTGTTTCCCACGTCAACATTTACCTGTGGTGAACCACCACAAATGATTTTTGGCCGCGAGTCAAAGATTTTGGTTCTACCTGTCTACACCAAACTCTCATACTAACTTTCACTGCTGCTTCTGTGGTTCTTGTGTGAGACTAAGAATCAATAGCACTACCAATTTCCTTTTTGGTACGAATGCCTCAAATTAATGAACGATCAACCAATCAATGTTTAAAGTTTGTCACTTCATCTCAATGGTATCAGCAAAAACAGGATCAACACACGATTTGCTCCTATTAATGTCCTATGGTACTTTTCCATGAGCCAAGCTTTACACCGACACGGCCTTGCTTGGCCCTGAGTATTTACTTTTACAGTAGGCATTTTCGGGGTAGAGCGTTTACAATGGAACCGGTTTTCAGAAGAATCTCGGAGATGCTTCTAAAACAGACCATCTGGGGCCGTGTGGGGCTGTGTCATCATTTTCATCTGATCAGCTGACAGCTGATCGCAATGCAGCAAGGAACTTGGCTGCACATGCTCATTTCCGAGTGACGAGCGAGACAGAGCCGCCCGCTGCCAGTCATTAATATACTGTATATACAATAAAAATAATCTTTTACAACAACATTTAACATTTAATCACATTAACAAACACTGCTCCCCTGGCCAGATGGGCGTGGCCACTGCCTCTGGGTGGCGACTTTGGCCGGCCACCAGAGAGTTTTGGATTCTGTAGAGTGAGCACAACAAGACTGACCAAATGATTGAGTGACATCTCCATTCAGGATCAACGAGCACTGGCAACGAGCTTTACGTTCCACTCGCTAAATCACTATCACACTACTTCAATAAATTGTAAATATGGTTGGATGTTTTTGTTGTAATTCCCCTTTTTGATCCTGAGCCTATGCCCGTGCAATGCGGCAGTTGGCCTTGACTACTGACAAAAAAGTGCACTGGCCGGCTTTGACCTTCATGCACAGTGTCCACCATTTAGGCTCAAAAATGAACATGCTGAGCAGCAGGAAAAAAATGACGACAGGGAGAATTTTAAAAGACTCCAGTCACTACACAATGACTACGAAACCAAACATCCATAATTATGAATCAGATTCAAGCACACTTTGCTACTTCTGTCTTTGTTATCCCTAGCATTGTGTATTCGGTAAGGGTTACACAACTTCAGGTCGTTAAAAGGTTTTTAACTAATGTACCGCTACTCAAAGTGGGATCAACAATAAATATCCGCTGCTAACACAGTTGCTATTTTTTAAGTAGAGTAAGAAAATTGGAAAATTGGCAGAGGGAATGCTTTCTATCATTTATATTACCAACGTACAACCTCAACACCAAATTTAAGCAGAACAAAAAAGCATAGACATGAATTGGGTGAAGCATTCTGTAGCATTATGCTATTTATGGCCAGAGAAAGAATATCTATCCTGAGATAGTGTTTTTCCTTACTTACATGATGAAAATTGTATTCATTCAAATTTATTTATTTTCATTGTCCTTTTCCAGTGGCCTCCCAAAAAAATCCCAATCAAAATATGAATGACAACTGCTTTTCAAGTCAAGTCAACAGTATTTATAGAGCACTTTCAAACGACCATCGCTGCATACAAATTGCTGTACGTGGAGCTATTTAACATGCACAATAAACAGTAAGACAAATCGATAATAAAGGCGGTAGAAAGCACCAAACAGTAAAACCAAGAAAAAATCTAAGTCATGCTGAGTCGAATGCCAAAGAATACAAGTGAGTTTTGAGGAGGGTTTTGAAGATGGGCAGCGAGGAGGCTTGCCGAATGTTCAGTGGGAGGTCATTCCAGAGAGAGGGACCAGCAACAGAAAAGGCTCGATCCCCTCTGAGCCTCAGTTTAGTTCTTGGTACTTCTAATAATGTCTGGTCCACAGATCTGAGGCGCCGGGCAGGTGTGTAGGGGCGGATGAGCTCAGAGAGGTAAGGTGGCGCGAGATTATTCAGAGATTTGAAAACAAATAAGAGGATCTTGAAAATAACACTAAAATGAATGGGGAGCCAGTGAAGGGATGCCAGAGTAGGACTTATGTGCTCTCTCTTACGAGTACCAGTCAAGAGGCGAGCAGCGGCATTCTGGAACAGCTGAAGGCACTTAATGGAGGACTGGCTGACTCCAAAGTAAAGGGCATTGCAGTAATCGAGCCGGAATGTGACAAAGGCATGAATTACTGTCTCAAAGTGTTCATGTGAGAGGAGAGGTTTTATTTTGGCCAGCTGTCTAAGGTGAAAGAAGCTGGATTTAACAACGTCACCAATTTACCGATCGAGTTTGAAACCACTGTCCAGTTTAAGGCCCAAGTTTGAGACTGTTGACTTAAGATAAGCAGACAGGGGCCCCAGGTCTACAGGATGGAATGTACAAGGGCCACTGGGACCAAACAATATCACCTCTGTCTTCTTTTCATTGAATTTCAAGAAATTTTATGCCATGCAGGTTTTGATTTCTTCCAGACAGGATAGGAGTGACCTTAATGAGAAGGCGTCTTTCTTGCTCAGTGGGACATAGATCTGGCAGTCATCTAAATAGCCGTGGAAGGGAATACCATGTTTCCTTAAGATGGAACGCAATGGGAGCAGAGACAGCGAGAACAGCAGAGGCCCCAGAATTGAGCCCTGTGGAACACCACATGACAGGGGAGCAGTGCATGACTCAGAGCAGCCAAGGCTGACACAAAAGGTTCTGTCAGCTCAATAGGACCTAAACCACTCAAGAGCACTGCCGCCAATGCCCACCAAGTGATGCAAACGAGTCAGCAGAATACTCTGATCCACTGTATCAAATGCTGCAGTTAAGTCCAATAAAACTAGACACACGTGGTCTCCAGAGTCATTTTTCAGGGAATATTGTACAGTATTAAGGCAAAATAATTAAAAATAAATAGAACAGTGCTTCAAATAACATTCAGGAATACTGTACCTACAATTTAACCAGTTTTATGAATACAATTTTGTCTGTTTGTTCTAAAGGCCCCATGAAAAAGTTCAAAGACACACAAAAACATAGCGCTGTGTCTAATGAATCCTTGGGACCTCTGTGCCTTCTACTGTAAGTCAATGGAATACAAAAAGAAATGCAAGACTGATTCTTGAGAATACCACACCAACCAAACCCGACTGACTGTATGAAACAGGGAGTCCAGAAAGTGACTGCCGGTTCATTGTGATAGTTTGATAACTCAAACGTAGAACAAAGCTCATGCTTTTTCATGGAACGAACATAATACAAACACTTCAACTGTCGGGAAAAAATAGTTAATATACTGTGAGCATTAAGATATGTATCGCACTATAAGGCACACCTAAAAGCATTACATTTCCCCAAAAGCCAACAGTGCGCCCTATAATTCAATACGCCTTACAGTATGTATGGTGTTACACAATCTCTTTATCTTTATATTCCCCATTGAGTTGTTTCCCTGTTAGTGTTCCTACGCCATCTAGTGGTGATTATTAGCAGGAACCAATTGTAACATAAAAGGGTTCTGCGCGACACAAATTCACATGTGCATTCGCAAACGCACACTCAAACAGACAACTACTCTGTGAGCTCTGTGCGGTCATGATGAAACGAAGATAGTACCGAAAGCAGAGTCAACTAAACGAAGGAAGAAGGAGACAAGCAAGACTTCGAAGGATATCCCCTTGTGGATGTGAGCCCACAAGGTTTGTGTGCCTTTTTGTTGAAGAAATTGTTTTCATAACTTTTGTCTTTCATGTATTGTTTTGTAATAGCATTTGCATTTATACCGTATGTTTCATGTTCGTTGTTGTGACCAGCTCTGCATCACTTTGCTCTATATAAACAAAGCTGTATTGTATTGTATTCCCCTTATTATAGCTCTATTGAGTGGATGCATACCGCAGCCATTATTGTAGCTTCTATTCTATGCGCCTTATAATGCAAGGCGCCCTATATATGAAAACAGTTTTGAAATATGCGATTCATTGAAGATGCTCCTTATAGTCCGAAGCGCCCTATAGTGCAGAAAATACGGTACTTTGAGGTTCTACTAAACGATGGATGTTTCAAATAAGCATTGCTGCATGCAACTTTTCAAATTTGTGGGGTCCTAATAATATGATAGCCATGTATTCATAGCCTCGAAGAAAAAAAAAGCTAGTATGATAAAAAATGATTTTTGTGGTCCATGTCGTCCATTGCAGAGCACATTGATGATGTAACCCAAAGAACATGTTGCCCCAGCTCTGCTCCCCATGGCTTGGGCACGCCGGGTTTGCTGCCAAAGGACGATCTGCTTCTACGCAGTCTGTGGTAGGCGGTCAGTGGGGGCCACTCCATCTTGGCACAAGAATCACGACGGTGAAGCCGCGCAAATCCCAGAATGCCAATGCCAAGTCAATCCTTGTCATACGTGTTTGTTTATGTTATGTTACCAGTAATTTGTTGAATGTGTGCCTTGTTTAATAACTGCCGGGTTACATTTATGTTACACTGTGTTTTTAATGAAACCCAGACAATGGGTAGTGTCTAAAACCTGTCACTGTTCTGCCCCAATTACCGAAGTGGTTCTGTGAGGTTGGAATTTGCAGTACAAATCTCCATATGCGACGAAATAAATCCCCACTCTCCGTCCACTTTGACAGCGTGGACAAATTGATGAAGATCCTGGTGGAACCTGCCTCCCCACACCTCCCTTTCTCTGATTCCTGACTGACCAAACTGCACATTCAGGAATACAAGACAATTTAACCATATAATGCCTGACCCATTAAGGAATAGCCAGAATTTTTTTGCCATATTATTTTGTTGTATCACATTTATAAGCATTATGTGGATTACATCAAAAAGTGAAAATTTGGGGAAAATCATATTTTAAACCTGTAGTATCAAATTTGATACAGATGATTGAATGTACCGGTACTATAAAGAATTAGTTACATAATGAAACTGCATGTATCAAATATGATACGAATGGCATTTTAGGGTTAAATCAATTAAAGTGACAGACTCTTTTAACTCAGCACTCCCATTTGTTGCAAGCCGCTCTGCGACGACTCCACATAAAGTTTTAAATGTCATTGTGAAGCAACTCCAAAAATGAGGGCAAGGTTAGGTTGAGTGACCACTATTTTCCAGATGAGCAACACCCAAAAAGGATACAAGATGATCTTTTCTCAATTGGCTCTATAAGCACACCTGACAAATGTTACTTAGCATTGTTGAAGTTGTTGTTTTTTTTTTAAACGCTGTCATGCAACCTGTAACCTGATCACACAATAAACTGTCCACTGTAGTAACCGCTGTCCCTGAAAGGGTTAAAGATGATCGTGTCACAGGACGGGAAGAAGGAAGAACTAAACGTATGCAAGCAGGGAGGCGAAGACGCAGTCGACTCAAACATAAATTTATTTTAAAGGAACAAATAATCAAAAAAAGGTAGGGAGGGTGGATTATAGACTAAAGTAACCTGTGAGAGCTGGAGAAAATTCATGAAAAGGACCGATACACACTTCTCACGGAAAGTCTATAGTTCCTACACACCTAGCAAAAGTACTAACAGCCACACCACTCTGCTTCAGAAGACATATAGCGTACATTTACCAAGATACTCTCATTTATTATTTATAAAAGTGATCAATGTTTCACGTGGTGAGGCATGGATCATAATACAGAGAGTCGTGTCAAATATTTAACTTTATGTACTGTATAACAAAGCGCAATAACTTACCTTTTGTAGGCTAGTTGGATTCAACTGAGTTTTGTCGATAATTTTTATTGCGACCTGGAAAAAGAGAGAGAGCGAGAGATTTTTAATTATCTGAACAGAACAGAATTATATTTAATCAAAAAGTATCACAAGGTGAGTGATTTGAATAATTATGTCACATTAGATAAGCTAAAAGTATCGTTGACTGCCATATATTATGCATTTATACTTTAATATTTTATTTTTATTTTTTTATATTAGATTTAATTCCATTGTGCCAAATCATAACTGTTATCTCAGAGTTTATTGATATAGGGCATATTTAGGCTCATATTGCTCACATAAGTAATGACACAACAAATCTTTAAATGAGGCAAGTTTAAAAAAACTATTGAAAAACACTCAGGAAGAAGCAGACAACTGTCTTCACCAACGGTATAAAACTAATAACAATAACAACAATAATAATACAATAACCACCATGACACAGTATTTCTCTCTTTTTTTTCAAATCAAATCTTATAATGAGATTATTCATAATACTGTCAAATATTAATCTTTTCTGATTGTTTATTGTGCTTGGCTGATGAAAAGTTAAAGCAGATCCAATTGACTTCTATTGAATGTGTATACATTCTGTATATTTAAGATGGACAATTTATAGAGAGACAGGTGGAGCATCATGTTGAGCATCATCACAAACCCAGGATGAAGTGGACACACGGGTATTACTGTACATACTCATACTCACAAAACATTAAGGGTTATTCCGCTTTCAGATTAAATAGAATGCACTTTAAAACCCTGGAGAACCCAAGAACCCTTTTCTTCTTTGGAAAATGATGAATTATACATTAAATGACTGCTATATGTTCACTGAACACCAAAATAAATATTTATTCAAATATTCAATGCTTTAATCCTAATTTAGGATTTGGGCCAAATTTGACCCTTTGGGATTTAAGGGTACCATTTGAGTAGCAGAATTTATAGGGGCCAAATTTGATCCCGGGGGTTCTCCAAGGTTAACCCTGACTATGTTGACCCATCGCAAAACTTCTAAATTTTGCTCTTCGGCTCCTTGCTACAGAATAGCAAAAAGTAGTAAAACATTGAAGAGCTAGGAATAAGCATTCAAAAGTTGAAAGAAGGTCAAATAAAGTCCACCCGTAAAGGTTAAAATTTATTTACGTTAATCCTGACATATTTTTGTGAATAGTCTGTAAAATACAGAGTCTAGTGAATTAAAAATGACAGTTGTCTTAAACTGCCATTGTTAAATGAGCAGAATACTTCTTATTAACTATTTGAGTTTCCTCGTAGGGCGGCCAGTCCAGTGGTTAGCACGTCGGCTTCACAGTGCAGAGGTTCGATTCCAGCTCCGGCCTCCCTGTGTGGAGTTTGCATGTTCTCCCCGGGCCTGCGTGGGTTTTCTCCGGGTGCTCCGGTTTCCTCCCACTTTCCAAAAACATGCATGGCAGGCTGATTGGACGCTCTAAATTGTCCCTAGGTGTGAGTGTGAGTGCGAATGGTTGTTTGTCTCTGTGTGCCCTGCAATTGGCTGGCAACTGATTCAGGGTGTCCCCCGCCTACTGCCCAAAGACGGCTGGGATAGGCTCCAGCACCCCCCGCGACCCTAGTGAGGATCAAGCGGTTCGGAAAATGGATGGATGGATGGATGGATGGATGGATGGAGTTTCCTCGTATTGGTAATGTTTCAGTCACTCTGTCTCCCTTCGATATGACTGTATATCAATAGTTGGTGTCTTACCTCTCTGCCTGTCAGGATGTGGCGCGCCAACTTGACCTTGGCAAAATTTCCCTTGCCGATGGTCTTGAGTAAACGATAGTTTCCGATGTGGGGTTGCTCGTCAGAGCAGGAGGCGATAGAGTTCCTGCATCGGGCGCCAAGCGAACGGCTGGATTGACTCGTAGCCTTGTCTGAACGGCTGGCCCCCAGCAACACATGCTATAAAAAAATATTAGAAGAAAAAGGAGAAAAGAAAAAAAATTACTTACACAGAGAAGAAGGTTGGCCAATGAGCTCTCGACACACCAACTTCGGAAAACTGAAAATGATCGCCAGGGCTTGATTTTCGCCACCAGCGCAAGTCTGGCACGAGACACACTCTAAATCTGCGGGCTTGACTTGGTATTCGTAATTTCACAGACGTACACCACTTGCAGCTCTATGAATGCGAACACAGCCAACTTGATTTATCACCAATACAATCTTCTCCTCTCATTCAATAATCGGAGCATGAGAGGGCGCACAGTCCTTGACGTAGCAGAAGGAAAAACTAATTTGCCGGAGTCCACAAAGAAGGCACTTGGACACTGTCTTCCAAGCCACTCCTAAATATTTGTAAAATTTCCAAACGCCCTCCCTGGTGCCTCTACCCTTCTTGTTTTTGGCATCCTATAACCCCAATTTTGGCAAACTGATCAAAATGATCCAGATCCATCGGAAGCTCAGAGCCACCATACAAGCAAATGGCTGCATGAGGCCCCCGTAGCAGTCAAGCCGATAGAGGCCCCAGTAATTACCCCAAAAGCTTTTCAAGGACCCTGTGTTCTTGCTCAAGGACCACCTTCCGTCTCAACTGCTGAACATCGCTCTATTACCTGTCCATCCACGCCTGGGCAATCTGGACGGCTATGTCAGTCACCTGTCCACATTGAGAATAGCTAGCCCAGAACTCCAAGGAATTCACTTGTCACCGATATGGCATATCTAGCGGCGCAAGCCCTGCGATCCATAATTTGTCTTGGCTGGTCGGCCAAGATATGACGTCATCCCCCTGCAACTCTGTTGGTCCGTTGTCGTGGCGATCCATCTCAAAGCAATGACTAACCCCATGTGCTTGGCATCCTGGGTATCCTCCTGCCCAGCCCTAATGACCACTTATCTGGCATGCCAAACTGGCCCCCAAGAGCCATTTTGTCCTCTTTTTCTGGTCGTCCTCCAGAATGATCTCGACGAGCCAAGTCTTCTGGCTCTTGTACCTTGTCCCAGGTCCACTTCCGCCTACTCTGATTTGAACTGTTTTGGTGCATATCCATGCGTTAGGGGGGTGACACTGTCATGATATGTGTTTTTATTCAGCTTGTTGGTTTTACTCTGGAACAGATCGTGTCTTTGGGTTTATTTGGAGTTTCATTTTCCTCTGTGTTCTTCGTTCTCACCAACCCTGCTCCCCTTATGTCTACAAATCGGCTCACTTCAGCCCTTCCTGTCATGTCCAGTTGTGGCTGATTGTCTCCTCAGTCTGTTTGTATTCTTTCATTCTGAGTTTGTCATTGTCACATCTCATGTTGCCTGTTGTCAAGTCAGGAGTATTTGTTTTTTGGACATTTATTGATTTAGTATTTATCCTGCTGCTCCAGTACTTTTTGCTTTGGCTTTTTGTTAGACCTGAGTTTACTCTGCACTTCTTCCTTACCTCCCCTGTGCTTGTGTCCATCTTTTCCCACCATAGCAATGTGACAAATCCCGCAAATGTGACAGCGGGGAATACGTCCCCAAAAACAAACAACTGGAAGTGGTGGGGGTGAAAGCCCGGAAAAGCATCACAGAAGAAGAATTCAAAAGTTTGGCGATCCAGCATGATGCAGTTATTCCAAGCAAAAAGTACACGATAGTACTTAATATTAAGTCTTAATCTGTTTGCATCGTATTGTTTCCAATTTTTCTGCTTGCCTTAAAAGGAATGTTTCTTTATAAATAATGCCAACTGCTAATCTTCAAAGCTGTTGCCTACTACATATGTTAATAACTCATAAAAGTTCCACTGTTGTCCTCTTGTCCCATTTTCATCTTTTGAAGTACATACAGCAAAACTGTCTACCGCAAAACCGAAACAAAACTTTCGAACTCAGAGGGTGCTTTATAGTCTGACATAGAAGATGTATTGATTAATTGAGAATTGTGAGCAATTTAACTCTAGATTTATTTGTAATGTTACAAAGATTTTTTAAAACCATTTAAAAAATTGCGTACATAATGACATGAAAAATCAACGATCTTTTGCGCTCACTCAAGGCAAGTCGTAGACTGGGAAACAAGAGCCAAAAGCAGAAGGCGGAGGAACCAGGATGTTAGAGTGATAAGTGGGTGAGGTACACAAAGACAAACAAATAAAAGGAGGTTATACTCAAAAAGGGAGCAGATGCCGACACAGTAGTCCCTAGCCAGTTCCGGGCCCTCAGGCATCACACTTCCATTCACCAAGCTTGCCATCTACACACACGTGTACACACACACACACACATACACAAAAACAGGCTGATACAAACTCTCAAACAGTTCCTCCCTTCCGTAGTGCCATTCCTCCTCTCACGCCACATCTCTGGAGTCTATTTTGGATCTCTCTCCCAATAAACATAGTCAGTGACAAGACACAAGCAAAAGCACTGGGGGGCTTTTTTTTTTAAACAGCAAGTGGGCCAAGCACGTGAATCCACACGTCAACCCAAGCCTCACCTTCACCAATAATTCAATCATCTCCCCTAATCACTTCGTTGTGGAAAGCAGACCAAGATGATTCGAATGGGAACGGTTGAATGTGAATTCATTTTCAATCATACATCTTGCATGCACACACTCTCTGGCTTAACCACCCTTTTGTGCTAAAAGCTCTGCTAACAATTAAGTGGGTTGGGTGGGGGGGTCATGCAATAAGTGTAGAGAAATAACATCACGCAACATCCATCGGTGATGTCATAGATAGATAGATAGATATCATCAGATATCATTAACAAGTAGTAATAATCATTTAGGACCAAGTACAGACCCCTGGGGAACCACATGAGTTATCTTCAGCTGGTTTGATTAGTTTGATGACATATTGTTTAAAATGCACATACTGATTGCTATCATCCGAGTAGCTTTTTATCCATGTATATGCCAAACGGCTGGCTGTCTGGCTGACTGCATCGATGGATGGATGGATGGATGAATAGATAGATAGATAGATAGATAGATAGATAGATAGATAGATAGATAGATAGATAGATAGATAGATAGATAGATAGATAGATAGATAGATAGATAGATAGATAGATAGATAGATAGATAGATAGATAGATAGATAGATAGATAGATAGATAGATAGATAGATAGATAGATAGATAGATAGATAGATAGATAGATAGATAGATAGATAGATAGATAGATAGATAGATAGATAGATAGATAGATAGATGGATAGATAGATAGATAGATGCCACACGGTGTCAGCCCTCTGTCTGCTTTGCACAGGAACTGGATGTATGGCGCTGTCTGACACCCACTGGCTGGTGGGGTTGGGCGCTAAGCAGCCTGCGCAAGCGGCGACTGCACATCATTCCATGAAGTAATCCCCTGTCGCTTCATACGAACAAGCCAGGCAGGTGTACTCTACATTTGTTTTGGCCTGTGCAGCCGTCCCACCCACCCGATTGCCGGAGAACGAATGCATGCATGCACACAGAGGAAGCAGCAGCGGTGGCAGCAGCAGCAGCGAGGGTTATTGTGACATCACAATCTCCGTCCAGCCTTCTAATAAGATGTGACACCTGCTTTGAAGGCTTTCTGCGCATATTGGTTATTGCATGCAGAGGACTGCCTTCCTGCACTGAGCTATACATGCATGTGCAGGCACTCAAGGTTAGCCCGTTTTAAGACTCTCTCTCTCTCTCTATCTCTTTTTTTCTTACACAAATATAAATCCAATACTACCCCTCGAATCCCAAACGTTAAAAAAACAGAAACTGATCAAGCTACGCATCCAACCCGCACCATTAACGTAGCAGCGAATGCAGACCCGGCGAAGGCCAAAATGATGAAAATATTAGTTTTAAGGTCGCACATATCTTCCCGAATGCCCCCAAAACAGCGCTTTAGGCTGCAGCTGCACTTACATGGTCTCCGGTACTCCTGTCGTTGCCAGACGGTAATGCAGATCGAGAGGACATGTTTTCTTTCTCCCCTTTCCCTGAGTGACAATCGCGACGCGTTTTGAGTGAGCGGTTCTTGTCGGCTCCACCGGCAGAATAACATCCGCAGATGCGACCCACCGTCCCGAATCAATCTGCCTCTTCTCCAACCGGCCGAGCCGCGGTCGAGAGCAGTCCTCTGCCTGTCATGGCAGCAATTGATATCCGGAGGGGGGTGTCCTCAAAGCAGCTGCATCTTCCATCCACCATGCACTTTGCAAAAAAAAAATGGAGACGAGAGAAAACGGTCGATCAGCGATGCAGCAAATGCAAATCCGGAGCATGGAATAGGTGCTAAAATGCAAAGATGTTTGGCCGGAGACCAACGTCTCTGTGGCGACTATCCACCCCCTGCCTCATTGCTGCACAAAACAAACACGGTTTAGTCTGGATACGTGCCATCTCCGTCGATCATAACGCGCGCATAAAATAGCTCTTTTTTTTTTTTTTAGCCCATCGACGCGGATGCAAAACGCACGCTTAGCGACAGCTCACGAGATACCCCCGAAGGTGCAGCAGGGGGGGGGGGGGGGGCCGAAGTGGTCAGCAATCGGTATTCTCGGTTGGTGTGTTGCGCTGCACCACCAAGCCACGAAGAAGAAGGAGCACGGGCAGGACTAACAAGTCTTAAAAGCATCAAACTGCGCGCGTCGGTCTTGATCATCAGCACTGCGTCCATGCCCCTTTGAAGCAGGAGCAAAACTAGAAACTGAACATGAGGGGTGCTCAGACCCCCTAAATCAGAACATTAATAGTACTGCAATATTTAAAAAAAAAACAACAACAACAAGAAAAAACATCGTTTAAAAAATATTGACGAAAGAAAATTAACAGCGGCAATGGCAAATAATTTTAACCACTTTCTGAGGTACTCATTACAGCATTCAAATCCACTCAATTGTTCAGATTGATTGATCTCTAATAGCGTCTAAAAATAATTACGACTGAAGAGACTATTATAATAGACCTGGTTTAGGTTGGACTAGTTATTGAAACTGGAGGCAGAAAAATCACAAGGTATGAACTGTTATTTGATTTGATATTGCTGGCTATGTTTATTTGATTATGATTGTAAATGGTTCCCGTCTTTTAATTTGGAAGGCAAAGCTCGACACTTCCTGTCTGATCTGTCTGTCTGTCTGGTTTTCCTTTACGCGGGCGAGCTGTGCCATCCATTTTCCGATCCGTTTACCCTCACACGGGTCGCGGGGGACGGGGGGGGGGGGGCGGGGTTGGGGGGTTCTGGAGCCTATCCCAGCTGTCTTCGGGCAGTAGGCGGGGGACACCCTTAACTGGTTGCCAGCCAATCGCAGGCCACACACAAATGAACAAACATCCGCGCTCACAACAGGGGAACAATTTCAGAGTGTTCAATCAGCCCACCATGCATGTTTTTGGAATGTGGGAGGAAACCGGAGTACCCGGAGAAAACCCACCGAGGCTCAGGGAGAACATGCAAACTCCACACAGGGAGGCCGGAGCTGGAATTGAACACGGTACCTCTGCACTGTGACGTCTATGTGATAACCACTGGATCACCAGGCTGCGAGCTGTGCCACAGCACATAAACTGACAGATTAAATTCAACATTTTAATTGATTCGTATGTTTGCATTAGGTCTACGCCTATACACTTTATTTTGAGACAGCGGACATTTGAGTGCTTACATTGAAGTGTTCGATGATATCTAGTATCACCTAATGACAGGTTGCAATTTTGATAGGAATGCGTTTTATTTTAATCAGACATTGATTAAAAAAAATAAACTACCTTTTCTTGTGCAACAACGTTTTGCCTTTTTCAGTCATTAATAAATGCACCGTAGTCCTCACAGAATTTGGGGTTCTTGTTGAATTTCTTGTTCAAAGATTTGAATGTTGTTCTGCCATTTTTCTATCATCTGAGATCTTGCAATAGTCCATTATGAATGGATGTGGCAGATAATCACACTTAACCTTTAGCTTAACTGAGCTATCCATCACGTCTGTGAATCGTTTGTCCTCAGTTGTCATTTCAGTCCTTTTCTTCACATTTATTTTCAGCTAAGTCATGATTATTTTGCTGAAGGAGCAGGTTGTCCAATGCTGATAGTGATGTGTAATTGCGAAGCAGATATCATGCCAAGTCTGAGTCCTTTAAAATAGTTATTGTGAAGCAGGCCACCCGAATAGACTCTTGACAGCATACAGTCCACCATTTTGGATGTTAAAAACCTTCCATGACTCCGTGAGCTAGGGTGCATTGTTTCCAATTAGGAGTCCTATTTACGCATAGATCTGTGACAGTTGGATCTCATTCAAATATGGCCGTTTCTTTCCCTATGTGTGGGTATGTGCTACTTTGAAACAGGAATTTCTGGAGGGGTGTACACTTCAGCCAGTCGAACAAAGTCGCTGTTTTGCAGACTGCACACCTTCAGGCCAGTCAGTACATATCTTCTTTCTAGCTTCTCGTGTCCTAGAGTTCGAAGAGTAGCTGAACTACCTGAATCAACTAAGGCAGAAATTTGAATGATCTGTCCAAGCTATGATGTTGAACCTGCATTAGCTATGTCTCGATCATGCCATGGCATTTATGCTACGTGAATGTTAACTTTAACCATTTCCTGCATCCTATAACCTGATAAACTGTCTACTGCAGTAACCGCTGCCCCTAAAAGGGATATAAAATAATACTTGAGGACTTCTTATCTTAATTTGAAATATGTAGTCTGCAGACTAGACAATGGTATGTTGTTCTATACTTAATTCATCTACCTGACTTACATCAATGCCTGTGTGGACTGTCAACATTCCAGTGGTGTAATGCCTGAATTAGGCACTAGAGGTTAGCAATATGTAAAGTATATCACAAGTCACTGCTGCCTGGACTGGTGTAGGCATGAAGTGCTGCAACAGTCAATGCACAATCACAGGATTAGATTAATTGTGATTAGAATATGAAATGAAGAGAAATTAGAATACCCCAACAGATTTTTTTAAACGCAAATTTTAGATACCATCCACCGTCATCTTAGTATCTGTGGTAATTATCCTGTGGTATTTTGATGAAAAGAAATATTTTTGTCTATTTCTTTTTAACTCATGACATTGGCTGAGTTTAGTCACGTTTTCCCATGCAGCGAATCAACGCTTATTATTATTGTTAGTATTAGCATCAGACTCTTTGATTAAACAAATCCTATCAGATTTTTATTACATTTATTAATTCATCATCACACAGTTCTGAGTTTATTTCATAGTACCATCTGTGAAGCACCAACAAATGTTTTGTAGCTTTTTAGCTCCTGGCTAATGTGAGTAGTGAGTATAGCCCAAGACACAGGCACCATCATTCATCTTGTTACGTCTGTCAGCAACCAGATAATCAAGACGTAGAGTTTCACATTTACACTCCTGTCTCCAAATGATTTTCCTTGATGTGGTGAACTGGATTTTCTTCACTAAGGAGTTTTACAATCATCCATTATAATGGTCCTCTGTGGTCATCCATGGTTCTGTTTGTTTAGTTTTGGTAGAAGGCAGGCTCGGAGGGGGTTTCCTCCAGCTCCATATGGGATCACCATCATTCATCGTGACCCGCCTTTATAAGACTACCGTGTTGACAACTCATCAGATTATTGCTTCCTTGCTCACGACTCTCATACTAAGTACCTGAATTGACTTTTTCTAAATGCTGTCATATTTTTCTGAAAGCTTTGGTTGACCAAAGTGTTCTGTTTTGTAATGTTTCTTATTGCCCCTGCAATTAGCTTGCTACTGGGCTAAGGTGTACGCTGCCTCTTTCCCAAAGTCAGCTGGAATAAATTCAAGCTCACCCCAATCCATGTGAGGGTCAGCGACTCAGAGGTTTTAAAAATGGATGGATGAATTGACTCTTGCTTGAAGACAAACTATTATATCGGTGCGTCGTATTGTCCCCATATACCCTCTAGATGTCAGGAGTGAGCTTGGAGCTGCACAATGAGATCTCCCCTGTTTGGTACTGGAGCATTCTTGTTCCACACATTTTTGCACCCCTGATTTGTTGCGCTCTGTAAACAGCAGAAGTAATGGACGAAAAGGCGTTGAGGTCGTACAGATTGCACTGACGAGTCTGAGAAAGGACAAGTGAGTTCATGTGTCAAAGAGTTGAAGCCAGGGACCAATTGTTAAATCGGAGCTGTTCGGCATAGCGCTGTCAGCAGGAGGGCAGAAGGATGTGGAGTCATTAGCCTCCAACTTAAATGCTTTCCTGATGAAAGATTGATTGTGGTTCAGGGAGGGGTGAGAGACCCTGCATTGCATTTTTAACTCTCCTCGCTGGTGGTGGTGTTGCAAGTATTCAAATTGTCTGAAGACAACAAAGCTGCAAGAAGAGAAATATATAGTGATTTATGACTGGGGTGTATGGCCTACAATTCATATCACAGTATGAATGAAATTCCTTCATGGTAAATGTATATTTCACGTTACATGTGAAGAAGAACATCTTTTTTCCTCTGGACTGCTTACCCTTGGTAGGGTTGCAGGTGTGCTGAAGCCTATCCCACCTGTCATTTGGTGGTAGGCTGCATACACCCAGAATTGGTCACCAGCAAATCACAGGGCACACATCGGCAATCGACCATTCCTACTTACAAAGGCATGGGGAGAACATGCAACATGCAGGGCTGGAGCTGGAATTGAACCCTGCACCTCTGCACCGTGAGGTGGATGTGCTTCCCAGTCGACCAGCCTCTACATATAAATTTTGGTGACAATTTAATTGCAATTTGGTACATCGGGTGATGTTTAGATTCCTACATTATGGTTTCGACCAGGGGTCACCAACATGGTTCCTGTAGGTACCAGATACGCCTCAAGGCCCACATAAGTGGCCCGAGGGCCTGTTCTAAAAATAGCTCACCAGTGATGAAGCATTGTGATTTTCTAGTAATGTTGTCAAAGTAAGAATTTGAAAATGGAAACACTGGCAAAGGTTTCTAGAAATAGTATCGCATATTTAGATTGATGTTTCCTAATTTTGAGATGAACATTTATAACCGCAACATTACTCACCCCAATCCGTCCACCCTTTTTCAACACCGTTTATCCTAAATTGAGTTTTTTACAGCAACATTATGAAAAGTAATTTCAGAAAATGTCTTATTTCAGGGGCGACACGGTGGTCGACCTGTAAGCACGCCGGCCTCACAGTGCAGAGGAGCCTTTGATTGGCTGGCAACTAGAGATAAGATCTTAAACCCAAGCCCGAGCCCAACCTGGGTCGGGTCGGGCCTAAAACGTCAGTCATTGTTTCGGGTCAGTTCAGGCTTCTCCTCGCTTACCTTTTAAAAGTGAATATACCTGTATGTTTATAAAAATGTATACTAAAACGATGTGTGGATACTAAACTAAGGAATACTTGTTTTGAGGCATTTCGAGGCCATGAATAGTTTTGGCCACGAGAGACTGTGGTTCGCAAAAAAACAGAAGTCGCCTCATCACAACACATACTGTACTAAACTCTTGCAATGACAATTCAAAGAACTCCTTCCTGTCTCTGTCTATTATCCACCCGTCATTGTTCTTCTTTGTCTCTCTGCTTCTCTCTCAAAGTGCCGTGCTACATTCTTAAGGACGTATTGCTGCTGTGGTTTATGGCCCAATTTTCAACCCATCAAAATGACAGATGGCCTTAAATTTTTCCCGTCAACTCTTTCAAAAATCCGTCAGTGATGGAAAATTGTCGGCTAATGTACCCTCGGCAGAAACAAAAATATAAAAGATGTAAATGTTTATACAATCTTGTTTAACTTAGATTTCGTTACAAAAGACAGGCTTTAATTTGTTATCATAAATCACTCCTCCTCCTCCCGAGTCCTCACAAATAAAATATGAAATTTCGAGTTTGCTTCGGGCTCGGGCTAGCAAATCAAGTTAATTGGTCGGGCCTTCATACCCGTGGGTTGGGTCGGGTCGGGCTGGATTTTTTCGGTCCGATCTTACCTCAAGTGGCAACCCATTCAGTGTGTAACATGCCTACTGACCGAAGACAGCTGGGATAGGCTCCAGCATGCCCCACGACCCTTGTGTGGATAAGCGGATCATAAAATGGATGGATGGATGGATGGATGATGGATGAATGGAAACCAGTATCCCACTAAGTGACAGCAGTTTCCGAGTACCATATTTTCCGCACGAAAAAACGCACTGGATTATGAGGCGCACCTTCAATGAATGGCTATTTTGTATAACATTTTCATGTATTAGACGCCTCGCACCAAAAGGCGTAATCTACAGCGCGTCCACTAGATGGTGATATGCTCCTTCCATTCAACTTGAGAGGCGTCTGTTCAACTTGAGAGGCGTTCAAGACCGCCTCTGAAAAATGTAAATTAACTATTTCTGTACTTAAATGAAACTACGAAAATTGAAAATAATGCATCAAACAGAAAATCAAGCAATAAAATCACAAAATAAATTATATGGCCCCCCTAAAGAATTTATTTTGTGATTTCCTCGCTTAATTTTCTTCGTGGTTTCTTTGAAGTAAGAATTAATTTACGTTTTTCAGAGGCGGACATGAAGGCCTCTCGAGTGGAACGGAAGAAAGCACGGAGACGGACAAAGGCGTACAGTACCTGTACTTGCTGAGACTGTGAAAACCATTAATAAAGTCTGCGTTTAAAATAAAATAAAACCACAACCACAGCCCTCATTTTTTCAACACACTCAGGTGTGTCTGTGTCCGTTGCCTTCCCTTCTTTTCTTCCGGTCAACTCAATCGGCGTTCATGGCCGCCTCCGAAAAACTCATTGACATGGCATTTCCTTTATCGTAGCTCCAAGAGTACAATCAGATAAGATAAAATAAGAAAACCTTTAATAGTCTCACAATAGAGAAATTCCCACTTAACAGCAGCAAAGTTATGAGAGGAAGAAGTAGAAGTGTCACGTCCCGTGTTTGCCAGCAGGGGGCGGGCTTTCTCTCCGCCCCCCACACAACCTGTTACGCATTGGTCGGTGATTACTCTGCCTTTATTAGGACGCTCTGGCAGTCGACTCACTGCCGGAGAATTCCACGCCGTGCCATTATTCTCTCGCTCAGATTCCTACCTTGATTGCTCGTTGCCTCCTAGCCTTGTGGCTGTTACTACGCGTCATTATTCTTCTCGTATGAAATTTATACACTTGTCTAATCAGACCTTCCTCGCCATTTGTTTTCCGCGAGCGTTTTCGGTTGTTCCCTTTATTCCTTCCCTGGTCCTTATTTTGACCAGCTCTTTTTGTTATTTTTCCATGTCGGGTATTTTGTGTTCTTTATTAAAGACTCCCTTTGTTCTCTGACAAAATCCTTTTACGTGTCTGCTTTTTCGGGGATCCACCTCCTTATTTTGTTGTGCACGAAGCGATCTTTCCATCGCTTCGGGCACAACGTGACAAGAAGAACAAAATAAATAGGAGCTGCTGGAAAGGCAGCCACTCTCACGGCGCCATCTTAAAATCAAAATAACCCAAAAAGATGTCAGTCGTAGTTATTCATTCCTTTGTTGTGTATTCAAAAATGATGAAATCACAATATAAATTCTGTAGGGGGGAAATAATTCATTTTGTCATATCCTTGCTTGCTTTTCAGTTTTGATGTATTATTTTCAATTTTTGTAGTTTCATTGAAGTAATCGTTAGTTTACGTTTTTTGGTGGCGGCTTTGAACGCCTCTCGAGTAGAAAGGAAGAAAGCACAGAGATAGACAAAGATGTACCTGTATTCGTTGGGACTGGCTTAAAAAATTAACACAACAGCTCTCCTTTTTTCGGAGCTGCAACACATACTTACTTAATAAAGCAGCGACACAGTTCACTGAACCAACAGAAAGTTATAACATTGGAAGCATGTCTCCAGGAAGGAGCCATCTTGGAGTCGACTGAACTACCGTAATGACCATACAAAAGACGCACCGGATTTTAAGGCGCTCGGTGAGCTTTTAAGAAAATGAAAGACTTTTTGGTGCGCCCAATAGTGCGGAAAAATAATAATTTGTAAGCGGAGTGTTTGTTGATTTTTCAGCATGTTCAAAATTTGCAAGCGTTTGTGACCATGAATGAACCCTGACACATAATCAACATTCTTTACCTTCACAAACACTCAAAAACCTTCGCCACTCAGTGGGATACGGGCTTTTGAAAAATTCACAATTCGCCTGTGAAAATTAACAAATCCAGAAATAAATAAAAAAGTTTATCTCATATCCATTAGTCCAAAGTTGAATGGAATTCGCCACACAATAGACAGGTTATCCTTCAGGTCAGCTCAACCTTACAACAATGTGAAAATTTGCAGTCAAAGCAGAGAGTGGGATCGAATTTTGACCCTCCTCCAGATAGTACTGCGTAGGTCACGTTTGTTTTTACCCTTCTATTCGCCTTCTTCAGACAAGAGAAGCCCTTATTTGCAAGTCTGTGGCAGTCGGTTTACTCTAAATCTGACCACAGTTTTTGGGTTTCCTGCAACACCTCTTCCTGGTGGGGTAAAGAACACAACCTGCTTACGTAAATAAGCCGGGGGAGAAGGCACATGGAGCCAAAGGTGAGCCGCCTGTTGCCATATTTCACAAGAAGAACCATTGTTTGGCTGCAAGCTTATTCCTTGCAATGCGAAGTAGTTTCCCTCTTTGCAAAAAATGACAGGAGAGAAATGTTTAGCAAAGCAAAGTGGAGGAGGCTTATCCACAAAAAACAAAGCTACTTTTGTCCCACGAAAGGCTTCATTCTCAACCATTGCATTGTCCCGTCAACATAAAGCACAGCAATTACCGGTATGTGAATACAAGAGGGACCATTCCTCCCAAATCCACAGTATTTCAGATTGTCTGTTTGTCATTTGACAGGTTTACTTTCAATTTTAACAGCTCAGTCACTTACCCCCATCATGAATCAGAGATTCATTCTCACTTATTATAAACCTTTCTTTTTGTGCTAGCACAAGAGACAGGAGCTCTTTCTCACCAATCATGACGAATATGCAATTACATAATTCATTTCAATTAATTCAGGGTGACTCGGTGTTCAATTCGTTAGTGGGTCGGCCTCGCAATGCAGAGGTGCAGGGTTTGATCCCGGGGCTCCAGCTTTCCTGTGTGGAGTTTGCATGTTCTCCCCCTGCCTGCGTGGGTTTTCTCCGTGTACTCCGGTTTCTTCCCACATTCGAAAAACATACATGGCAGGTTAATGGAGCACTCTAAATTGCCTCTAGGTGTGAGTGAGAGGACGGATGGTTGGTCGTAAGCTGGGATAGGCTCCAGCACGCTCTGAGACCCTCGTAAGGATAAATGGATCAGAAAATTGATGGATGGATTTAAAATTTGAATAGAAGATTCTCGAAACGATTTTAATTTGACTTTTTATTTGATCTCCCATCGGAGAAACATGCCCTCCTTGCTGCATTGAACAATACAAACACATAAGCAACGGAGTGATATATTGCGTTTATTAAATTATGACGGAAGTGACGCAACAGCGCACGGTATGGCACCAGCTTCCCGCCGTAGTTCAGGCAGAGCTACCAGGGAAGTCACAGGGTAAGTCAGGTTTCATTGACCGTCTGGATTTATTTCTAGTTTAATTACAATATTTCACGTTGTTTTCCCTTTTTCTACGGTGCTGTGTATTTAATTAGTTCCCGGAATTGTTCCGAGTCCACATTGCTTTTTGTGTCGTCATTTAATTTAAGTTTTGTCGAATGAAAGTTTTTATCCATTGAGTTAACAGGTGTTTTTTTTTTTTTGTTGCGCAGTTATTTTCTAGACTGAAAAGCCCCGTGACTTCACCTATCTTGCCATACTGTGTTGCAGGTAATGCTTCTTTCCTTTTGATTGTACTCTATATAGTTTTTCGTGTTGTTTTTCATTTGACTATTAGTGTGGCTGGCGTGTACCCGCGCGGTTCGTCGCGGCTGCCATTACTGTGCATTGTGCAGCCGTTCTGCTGCGTGTGATGCGTTTCCCTTTTCTTTGTAAATAGTTAATATACGATCACCTATGTTGTATATTTTGTTTTGTTGTGCATTTAGTTTCTTATGGATGATGTTTAGTTGAGGCAGAGCTACCAGGGAAGTCACAGGTTATTTTCTAGACTGAAAAGCCCCGTGACTTCACCTATCTTGCCATACTGTGTTGCAGACAATAAAAAAAGGGAAAAGCCACATCCTAGTGTCTGGTATTCTTGAAGCGGCAGCGACGTGGAGCTCGAGACCATCATTGTTGTGACCACCGTCACACATACGCTACACCACATACATTGGACAATACATACAGTACCGCATGATATATACTCTACACACAATGGACGGTACATCACAGTCATATGCACACCCCACACTGTACCTCATGTCCTCCTGCTTGTCTGTCTACCTTCTTCTAGTTGTTTGTTAATTAGGCTGATAGCCTGCAGTATGAATGAGTTTTTGTATCAGTTTAATTTGCAGAGGTGTCCTGTACCTCCTTCCTGAATGTAGGAGTTCGAATTGGGAGTGCAGCACATGAGAAGGATTGTCTAGAATGTTGTTGGCCTGTTGAATGACGGACTGCACATACAGTATATATCCTGGGGAGCAGGAGGGCAGTGGCTGTCCGATTACCTTCCGTGCTGTTTTAACAGGTCAACAGAACGCTTCTGCCAACTCCAAATAATCTCAGACGTCGCAAGAAATGAAGGCGCTGATGGATCTTCGAACAGACACTTGATACATGTGTCTGCCAGTCAAGCTTGCTATCCATATAAATCCCCCAGGATTTGTATGAGGAGACCTGCCTGATGTTCGTGCCATTTATAGAGATGGGTCTATGGTCTTCAATTGATTTAAGGTCAAACACCATTTCCTCATTTTTTCCCACATTTATGTTTAGATGGTGTTCATTACACCAGTCAACAAGTACGTCAATCCCATCACAGTGGCTATTGAGATGATGAATCTCTCTAGCACAGTCCCACTATTGTACATGGACAACTGCATACAGTTGAATCTTGCTCATGGGGGCAATAGGGGGTGAGCCCAACCACAAATAGAGAATTTCCGCAATTTGTGCAGGTTTGCACGAGAGAGAAGAGGAATGAAGGTCAGTCGTAGTAAGACAGAGTACATGTGCATAAATAAAAGGGAGACCAGTGGAACGGTGAGGTTAGGGAGGAGAGGTGGTAAGGTACAGGAATTTAAGTACCTAGGAACAACAGTGCAGAGCACCGGAGACTGTGGAAGAGAAGTGAAGAATAGAGTACAGGCAGGATGGAACAGCTGGAGAAAAGTGTCAGGAGTGATTTGTGATAGAAGAGCGTCAGCTAAGGTGAAGGGAAAAGTCTACAGAACAGTTGTGAGACCAGCCATGATGTATGGCAGGGGTGCCCAAACCTTTTGGACCGAAGATATACTTTTCGATCATCTAACCTCTACCCTTACCGGCACGCGCGAGGACGCATACACACACACACATATACACTAAGGGTGTGGAAAATAATCGATATAAATCGATACATCGATGCGCATGTGTGCGATGCGAGTGCATCGGCTCATTCACTGGGTACGACGCGATTCACGGGTGAAATCGAGATTCATCACGATGCATTGGTGGGTATCGGTAAAATCCGATTCAAGCGCCGTTTTATTCATGTTAAACGTCACCTATCTGCCCTTTCCTCGGCGCAACAAATGCACCATCATTGTTTTGCGTTTTGTGTTGAATACGGACGGTAGCCGTGCGTCACATACAGTCCAGTACACAACTAGCGAAACACTATGGAAGTTCGCGCAAGCAGCAGCGAGGAAACTACTGTATTTAATGCTTCAGTAACATTCAGATCTTATTTTTGGAAATACTACGGCTTCAAAAAGAAACACGGAAAGATTGATAAAAGCTCCGTAATTTGCAAAGAATGTCGCACTACGAAGCCATACAATGGCAGCACCACAAATATGCAGACCACTTAAAACGATGGCACCACATCAAGTTTCCCGCCCCCTCCCCGTCCAGTTCCTCATTGGACACCGGAGAAACTCTTGGCAAACCAGGTCAGGATCAGAAAAAAAATCGCCTCTTATTTTGGGGGTCCCCTTGCAGCTCACTGTGACCGCGCAAGGAAAAACTATATATGGATGACTCTTTTGGACATTTCATTTTGACACTCAGTGAGAGTGGTCTGTGTACGCTACAATACACACAGCAGCTTTGACGCTGTGACTGCCAAAATATGTATTTTTTTCTGTCCTATGGAGATGAATATTTCATATAAGACACTCAGTGAGTAGTCTGTTTATGTTTACACTGCAGCAACAGCTGTAAGTCTCAGGTACCAAATTGTTTACATTTTCTTTGCACAAAACCCAATTGTGAAAGGGCTTAAATAAGTTGTTTTACACGTTCTACTGTTTATAAGGAATAAAGCGGTCTACTTTTTGCAATACCATACTGAATTCCATCTTTTTTTTAACTTTTTTTCTTTGCGTATTTGCATCATGTTTAATTGCACAATATCACAACAAATTGCACTGTATCGTATCGGATCGCATTGATTTGAACTAAATGTGTATCGCGTCGTATCACATCGTGAAGACGGTGAAACGTATCGCATCGTGTCGCCAGAAAATTCCATGTATCGTTTAAGTATCGCATCGCTGGTAGTGCATCGAGATGTGTATCGAATCGTCCTCAGTGCTGAGATTCACATCCATAATAGACACACACACACACAAATGCACGCCATGATGAGAAACAGCCTGAAACTGAGGTATGCGATGCACTTTTGCAGCCTGTTAACGATTGTAGCTCACACGTATCGTATTAAAGTGCTTCCCTGTGCCCTCCTAGATTCATATTCTTTGCCCGTGCCCTCAGTGAATTGTACACGAAGCAAACTCTGAATGACAATAATGACAATAAAAGATAGAGCGCAACAGCTCTGATCACAAGCTGCAATTGCAGACTGCTGAAAGCTAACAACTTCCGGTGACGTAATCATACAGCACCGTAAATTCAAGATTTACCTGCTTTATTTTATTTAAAAAACTTTTTTTTTTGTGAAAATGAGAATGATAGGATGATTAGAGTGCAGCGTACATTAACACACACACAAAAAAAAATTACTAACATGTATAAAGACACACAAATGGTTTGTTTTTTTTCTCCTCGACACTCCTCAGATCTTCTTGGGACCTGTCTTAGATCTACCAGTAGATCAGGATCGACGTAATGGGCACCCCTGATGTACGGTCTGTGGCATGTAACCAGAGCCACAGGGTCATGTTACGACGGCGTGATGTCACGGCCGTAAAGTGGGCAGTGGCCGAAAGGCATTGATATAAAATGTGGCTCCTGACAATAAACGACAGTGAGCACAGTGTCCAACTCCACGTGTTTTATTGAACACAACACAGTCTAGAGATACTAGCAATAGGCAAAAGACGGGAGGCGGAGTTAGAGGTGGCTGAGTGAAAGATGCTGAGATTCTCCTTCGGAGTGACAAGGATGGACAGGATCAGAAATGAGGTCATCAGAGGGACAACTCAGACAGGAAAGTTTGGAGAAAAAGTTAGAGGCCAGACTGAGATGGTTTGGACATGTACACAGGAGGGACAGTGGATACATTGGTAGGAGAATGGTAGAGATGGAGCTACCAGGTAGGAGACAGAGAGGAAGGCCAAAGAGGAGATTCATGGATGCCGTGAGGGAAGACATGCAGGTAGTTGAAGTCAGAGTAGAGAATGCAGAGAACAGGGAAAGATGGAAATTAATGACTCACTGGGGCAACCCCTGAAAAGGGACACGCCGAAAGGAGAAGAAGACAGTAACTGACGCTGCCCTAATAATGATTTTAATTGCCTCTATTAATAGTTTAACCTATAACTATACAAAAACAAAATATGATCCCAAAACACCTAAACCCTTTCAGGGACAGCGGTTACTGCAGTGAACTGCCGTATCATGTTACAGGGTACACGAAAGGGATAGTACTGTAACATTCTAAACAATGAATGCGATAGGATGGTTATTGGGTCATAAATGTTAGGTTGCACTTTCACAACTACCAACCAAGCCCTCCACCCCCAAACACACGCACTTCTGAAAGCCCCTGGCAGCCACTGAGCGTGTGTGTTCGCGGAATTTCCACCCTCGGCCTTCCACCGCGGAAGTTTGTTTGAGTGGACAAATAGTTTCATGTTCCAGCCCATAGTGACGTGTCACTTCAAAAGATGCCATGATAGAATAAATAGACATACTGTAAAGAATATTCTTCCACAAAAAGAATTCTGCCCTACCACATTAAAGAAAATCACAAATATGCGAGTTTCTCCGCAAATTATAAAGGATTTGGTCCCAGAAAAAATAAATAAATACAAATCAATGAATAGACTATGAACACACTTCTGGGTGTGTCAAGTCATTGGAAGCCCTCAAATCAGGGGTCTAAAACTCCAGTCCTTGAGGGCTGCTTTCTTGCACATTTTAGATGTTTCCTTCGTCCAAAAGACCTGATCCAAACAATGACCTCATCAGCAAGCTCTGCAGAGCCTGATAACAAACAAACCTGACCATTTGTATCAAATGTCTTGTACGAGAAAAACTTTTCACAACATGCAGGCAAGCAGGACCTCGAGGACCGAAGTTTGAGACCTCTGATTTGAGGGTTTCCAATGACTTGACACACCCAGAAAGGTCATTTATCCTCTTCCATAGTGTCGTTTTTTCCCACATGTTGATTCATTATACTGTATTAAATGTAATGTATTCATATTTTTACATATTAAATTATTTAGGATATTTTTTTGTCACCATAACACCATAAAAACCTTCAACAGACCACCCTGTTGGCAGCGAACCCTACTCGCGAAACCTGAAGTAGTCTCTTTGGCACTGTAATGTGGCATTTGCTTGTGCATCGATTAAGACATTTTTTTTCCTTTCTCCTCAAATCCACTATTTCGAACCAATGGGATTTTCTGAAGTGAATTCTCCCATTAGTTTTCTCTAAATTGGGAATTTCTCCATTGTGAGATGAATAAAGTTTTTTTTAAATTCTTATTCTTATTGACCACGACTATTGCGACCGCTGAAGACACCATTTCACAACAACTGGCTGTTTTAACCCTTTCATGCACCCTGTGACCTGATAACATGAGAAGTTGTCCGCTGGAGTGACCGCTGATCCTGAAAGGGTTCAAATGGAAACGTATAAACAACAGCACAGGAGAGTTGTTGAATTTCAAATGGATCTTTTTGTGACAGTACTATTTTATGTTGATAAAAGGATACTAATCATATCCTTTTTCGACAGCTTATCTTATTTAGGGTCATGAGTATGGGAAAGACGCAGTGTACACACTGGACTGATTGATTGTCCATCACAGGGCAGATTTAGACAACCATCCACACACATATTCCCACCTATTTAGATTCTTTGATTAGCCATTACAATAAACAATATTCGAGACTGGCTCTCATTCATTCATTCATTGGTCGAACCGCCTATGTTCACTTGGGTCGCGACCGTGCTGCAGCCTATCACACAATCGTTCCTAAAATTGAAAGATTTTTCCTGTAGGAAATTACTCATTGAAATTATTCATCAAATATTTTTGAATTATTTTTTTCTATTTTTGATTTATTATTTATTATTTCTGAGCTCAATAATTTCGCTGAGGGGTGTTTTATTTTTTTTATTTTTTTTTGGGTGATGGATAAGCATAACCTTTGAGGATTTGTAGAGGATCATCACTGGCTGGGGCTCATCTTTTCATGATTATTTTTTTTTCATCCATGATTGTATCAGTGGTTGATTGGCATTGAGAGCCAGTGCAGTACACGTCCGCGATGCAATGGGATGTGCTCACGTAAATACAGCCTGAGCAACAAACGCCTCACCCTGTTTTTCTCTCTCCATTATAGAGACGTCAAAATAGTTTAAACAAAGGAAAACAAATATCCCCACAAGTTGGGATGTTTACAGTCTCTGTGGCATCAGGCCAGCACAGAACTCCCACATAACATTCTTATCCATGTATCCACCCAGCGCTGGTGAAATATTTTGGGAAGGAATCAAAATTCTCAAGATGAACGTTTGATGAATGTACATGTTTTGCTCATAAATTCCACGAGTGGTTAATTTAATATTAATGCTTTCCAAGAGTTAGCTCCAGTCTTGAACAAAGGTGAACTTCCTGCACTCTGTCTGAGGCCAAGGTCTGAGAGCATGATTTAACATCTGTTCATAATGAAACGTTTTGGCATCATTTTTAGTCTAATCTTCAGACATGTTGGCACAAGCTGCCTGGAGCACGCACCTCCTCTTTGCTAAATAAAGTTACGCTTGATAGAGACCTCAGATAACATAAATCAGGATATCCCACCTGCAGTGAAAAAAAAGTCTACCATTGTTTTGGTTCAAGTGGGCAGCCATCCTGAATGACAGTGTGTACTGGACATGGGAGAGGACGGGAGGTTCTCTCTTTTGTATCTGAACGAGACGTTTGCATGTGTTATGTAAAGTGTCGGCTGACCTGATCACACAACCAGCGAAAATACCTGGACGAACCGATCAGGCTTTGCTTAACACTTGCTCATTTGGGAAAGGACGAAAAGTGTATTGTGTATTATCAAACTGGAGAAACTCTTCTACATATCTTAGAATTTAGATCATGGATCAGTTCACCCAACCAGTCTACATGTGCTTTGTGGACTTGGAGAAGGCGTTTGCACGTGTCCCTCGGGGAGTTCTGTGGGGGGTGGTTCGAGGGTATGGGGTACCGAACCCCCTGATACGGGCTGTTCGGTCACTATACCACCAATGTCAGAGTTTGGTTCACATTGCCGGCAGTAAGTCGGAATCGTTTCCAGTGGGGGTAGGACTTCGCCAAGGCTGCCTTTTGTCGCCGATTCTGTTCATCACCTTTATGGACAGAATTTCTAGGCGCAGCCGAAGCGTTGAGGGGGTCTGTTTTGGTGGCCTCAGTATTGCATCTCTGCTTTTTGTTGAGATGATGTGGTACTGTTGGCTCCTTCAAGCGGGGCTCTCCTACTTTCACTGGAGCGTTTCGCAGCCGAGTGTGAAGCGGTTGGGATGAAAATCAGCACCTCCAAATCTGAAACCATGGTCCTCAGTCGGAAAAGGGTGGTGTGCCCCCTCTGGGTCGGGGGGGAGATCTTGCCCCAAGTGGAGGAGTTTAAGTATCTTGGGGTCCTGTTCACGAGTGAGGGCAGGCGAGAGAGATCGACAGGCGGATCGGTGCAGCGTCTGCTGTGATACGGACGTTGTATCGGTCTGTCGTGAAGAAGGAGCTGAGCCAAAGGGCGAAGCTCTCAATTTACCGGTCGATCTACGTTCCAACCCTCATCTATAGTCACGACCTGTGGGTCGTGACCGAAAGAACGAGATCCCGGATACAAGCGGCCGAAATGAGTTTTCTCCGCAGTGTGTACGGGCTCTCCCTTAGAGATAAGGTGAGAAGCTCGGTCATCCCGTAGATGCTCAGAGTCGAGCCGCTTCTCCTCCACATCGAGAGGAGCCAGATGGGATGGGCATCTGATTCGGATGCCTCCTGAATGCCTCCCTGGTGAGGTGTTCCGGGCACGTCCCACCGGGAGGAGACCCCGAGGAAGACCCAGGAGACGCTGGTGTCACCCAGCTGCCCGGGGAACGCCTCGGGATCCCCCGGGGAGAGCTGGAAGAAGTAGCTAGGGAGAGGGAAGTCTGGGCTTCCCTGCTAAAGCTATTGCCCCCGCGACCCAGCCCCGGATAAGCAGTAGAAGATGGATGGATAGATGGATGGATGGATGGATGGATCAGTTTGATGGAATTTAATTCTATACAAGCTAGAAGTGACCAATCTGGAATGCCGGAAAATACCTGGTAGGCCGGGCTGGTTTATGTGTTGCTAAGGTAAAATCAGCAAAAAAAAAGTGTGTTCGGTAGTCCGAGTTGTGATATCGCCTTCTCTTTAAAACTACACCTCTACATTGTACGTAATGTGCAGGCCATGATTAGCAATGACTGCACTTATTATTCCTAAGAATTTCACCAAAAGTCGGACCAATTTAATAAAATAAGAATAAGAATAATAAGAATAACAATAATACATTTAATTTTGAAGGCGCTTTTCATCGTACTCAAAGACTCTTTACAAGAGTTTAAAACACGGGATAAAATGTACACTTAAAAGGCACACAGAATATCAAAAGTAGCGATATATAGAACTTGACTTGTGACTATATTACACGGGGTCTGTATAAAATAACACATTAGATCGACATAGTTCAACTGTCAACTGTATGTGCAACAAAGCATGCTGAGAATATCAACGGCCTAATTCTCATAGACGGATGCCCGTGTACAGTGTAAAAAAACGGGTGCACCTTCATTTTGGTGCTGGGGCAAGTCCAGTGGACCGTGTTTGGGGCTGTGTTGACCCTTTCTGACACACAGAATTTTTGTTGGAGACTACCCTCAGCTTAGAAAATGACGCATTCATTTGGGGGGGATGTTTAGTTTAATGTGTTTGTACATGGCCCTGTCACTTAGCATTCCAGGGATCGAGGGAATTTTCTATTGCACGCTCCCCAGCACATCTGCAAATTTTGTGACAAAATCTAGAATGGATTTTAGACTCAGTGCAACCACGTCTAACTCAGGGTGCAGGGGGGTGTTGTCATGGTTCTGTTTTATTTTGTCTCCAGCAGGTGGCAGAAGAGAGTGTTTCCCTCCAATCCCTCACCTGTTCCTCGTCATGTCATTATCTGTCGCGTTATAAGAGAGTGCCAAGCCATCACCAGTTGTCGGATAATTTGCCTTGCTCACGACTCTCGTACCAAGTGCTTGTTTTCTCGACCTTCTTCGAAATCGCTCATCATCATAGTCTTGTTAAGTACTTTGTGCTTGTTAAGCGTTCTTTTGTTTCTCTTGCGTTTTTGCAAGTGCTTTTGGTTAGTATGGTTTGTTTTATCCTGGTTCTTTGCATGTTATGTTGTAGTTTATCGGTCTCTGAACCTTTCTTTGTACACGAATCTTATCGTCTTCGTTTGTGGGATCCGCTCCTGTTCCAGACTGGTTCAAAACCATAACAGGTGTAAACGAAAGCAATTTTGGTGTATTTGATCGAGGCACAGGCAGACAAATTCCACCCCCAACGGACGTGTGTAATGGATCGCATCAGTTTTCATTCAGTATGGGACAATCACTCTGAATTATTATAGAAATCAGTTCAATGAATGAATTCTGGGCGGCCCGGTGGTCCAGTGGTTAGCGTGTTGACCTCACAGTGCAGTGGTCGTGGGTTCTCCCGCTCCGGCTGTCCTGTGTGACGTTTGCAGGTTTTCCCCGTACCTGCTGGGTTTACTCTGGGTACTCCAGTTTCCTCCCACATTCCAAAAACACGCATGGCATGCTGATTGGACACTCCAAATTGTCCCTCGGTTTGAGTGTGACCACGGATGGTTGATCGTCTCTGTGTGCCCTGCGATTGGCTGGCAACCGGTTCAGGGTGTCCGCCGCCTACTGCCCGAAGACGGCTGGGACAGGCTTCAGCCTCTCCCCCGCCACCCTCGTGAGGATAAAGCAAATCGGAAAATGGATATTTGGATGGATGGATGGATGGATGGATGGATGAATGAATTTTAATCATCATCATCTTAAAAATATTTTAATAGCACCTCCATCACAATTGGCAGAGGATGGGTGGTGGGGGTGCAGGGGGTCAGACATGGACACACAGTTGTGGGTGTAAGGCGGTCTGCAATTGCTTCCAAATTGAAATCCTTTATCCACAACAAATTACAGAATAGCGCATCTATGGTGCGTAGACATGGGCCACACAACAAAGGAACCAAAACACATTAGGGCCAAAGAATTCTGAGGCTTAACACCACTGGACGCAGTACTTATATGACAGGCAAACAAACGGAAAAGCCTGGAAGCGTGAAATTGTATGACAGTGAAAACAAAGACAGGGCAATGCTTGCTTCCCATAACAAACAGCAAATCCACCCAGATGGATTTTCCATTGCAGAGCCGTGTTAATGAAAGGAAGTAGGGGAGTATTTCCCAGGGATTGCATTGTGATACTGAAGACTCTTCCTCCTTCAAAGCTCGATCGAGAGAAACCTCGATTAAGAGTTTGGGCCACATTCCTAGCTGCCATTCTCAGTCACAAATGGTATTCCCCACACGGGATGCCTGAAAAACAGCCGCCAGGCATCCGCCATTATTTTGATATATGAAAGGATGTCTGATAATGGTTTTACCGAAACTTGTGACTGACAATTCACATTGCCAAAGCTAACATTCAAGTGATGCAGACTGCATATTTTTTCTTCTCTGTACTACGGCTTCATGAACACACAAACGCAAGCTAGTTTAACTACAGTATATGAGCTCAGGCCAAAAATAACTGAGGGACTGATGACAGGTTAACAAATTGAAGAAGTACATAATGTTATGTTCTATAATTTCACTCTTCGGTACTTCCCTTGTTTGTTATGTTTGGTCATCAATTTAATCGTCTTGGAATGTGTGATAAAAGATCACATACTTAACATAGTGATAAAAAGACAATGGAATGAGAAACCAAAACCTCTAACTTGCACTTGGCATTTTGACTTTTTTAATTTTTTTTTTGTGATATGTACAATACAATGCATTGCCAATTGAGTCCAGAAAACACTTTACATCCTTTCGCTGCTGTGTTCAGATGTATAACAAGTATAAGTTGTTGTTGGGTTTTTTTTTTTTGGGGGGGGGGGTTGTTTCCAAATAACAAAAACACAGATTTTTTTCATAGTCAGATACACCGAATAAATGTAGCTATGGTTCCAGAGGGGGCGGCCCGGTAGTCCAGTGGTTAGCACTTCGGCTTCACAGTGCAGAGGTACCGGGTTCGATTCCAGCTCCGGCCTCCCTGTGGGGAGTTTGCATGTTCTCCCCGGGCCTGCGTGGGTTTTCTCCGGGTGCTCCGGTTTCCTCCCACATTCCAAAAACATGCGTGGCAGGCTGATTGAACACTCTAAATTGTCCCTAGTTGTGAGTGTGAGTGCGAATGGTTGTTCGTTTCTGTGTGCCCTGCGATTGGCTGGCAACCGATTCAGGGTGTCCCCCGCCTACTGCCCGAAGACAGCTGGGATAGGCTCCAGCACCCCCCGCGACCCTAGTGAGGATCAAGCGGCTCGGAAGATGAATGAATGAATGAATGAATGAATGAATGAATGAATGAATGAATGAATGAATGGTTCCAGAGGATGACACAATCAACATGTCTCTTGAGTCTTATTTTATGACTTAGTTTACTTAAATTCTAATGCAGCCATGTGCTCCGAGAGGATTGAACATGCAAAAAAAAAAAAAAAAACACTGCTGTTCTATATGAAAAGCACATGAGCAACTCTGACAGATGCTTTGAAAGTTGTGCCCCTTGCCACACATTCACCATTGACTCAAAGTGGGCGAGAAGGAAATTCCCCTGGTGCAAAACGTAAACTTGGTTCCAATAAAAGCATCCGTTGGCACCTCAGCGGACAACAGGAAATCTTTGTTTATCGAAAAACATCCTGCTGTTAGCCTTGGGGCTTGTGTGACCCTTCTTGTTATACAGAGGGAAAGCGCCATGAAGTAGTCACGGCGGAGCCCCCATATTTCAAGATCTTGCTGAACCAAACTGCCACATGCTTAAGATAAACAACTCAGGCACGTGTTTGTGCGAGCCGTTTGTGTGTTTATGTAGCGGCGGTGTTGCTTTTGCGTCATGAACTTGGTCTGTTTGGTACGTTTGGTTTAAAATAGCTGTAGACTGACACACCCGCGTATCGGGACCACAACACGCTAAATTTAGCAGCAGGGGGGAATAGGACAATTGTCCATCTCTTGACATTCAACAACGGTAAGCCAATGAGGCACAAGCCGTTGTTATTTATACATACAATGACACCACTCCAAATCTACTCCATCCACCCAATCAATGGGTCTTTATTAGGTTTCCAGCAATGGATCCATATCATTCACAGTGAGAGTTCAACACATCACTATCTTGCCATAGTATATAAACCATTAATGGGTACAGTATATATTTTTATCACCTGGTAAATAAATGATAAACAACAAAGCATCATATTGAAATGCCTCTGCTTATGATGGCATTATCATTTCATACTGGTTGTGGGCCCCAAAACAATATAAGATGAATTGTTGTTTCTTTTGTGTCCATTGACTATAGAATAGTTTCAGAATAGTTTTATGTGAGCGTGAACAGAATGAGCAGTACCTCAAGTCAAGTTTCTTTACGCTGCTGCTTGTATAAAAGCTGGCGCTGTCAACAGTTTTTTTCTTGGGGGGGGGGGGGGGGTTGTTTGTTTGTTTTTTGTCAAGGTGCATATATGTCTCATCCCATCACAGTATGACTGTAACTGCTCTTCTCACATTCACACCAATAGCTATTCTTCTCTGTTGGATTTATTTGTGTCCTCAATGTTCTGACTCTCTGTGGATTGTAGTCTTGTGTTTCTGGCACTTTTCCTGCGGGTTTGACTTGGTCGGTGCTCCGAGAACCAGTTGGCAACAGTCATGGCAAGACGCAGGAATCCCAGGCTAATGCAGTGCACCTCAGAGGTAATGGGGATCTCAGAAAAGATGGCACGGTCACGGCAGATTAAGGCAGAGCTGCACTGAAAGTCTTTGACTATGTTGAGGATCTCGAGACGCTCCGTCTGACGCATCATGCCTCGTATGTTCAGCAGGGTGGAGACATGCTTCTGTCTGTTGAGAGGAAGGACACAGAGGTGATGAGTGGAAGGTGACGACTGCTAATGGACGTGGACTCTGTTGGTTGTCATTAATACGGGAATGACTTTGCATCATATCCAGCTGAGTCATCTGTGTCGGGGAAGGAACTCGCAATATTTAAAACACATTGTAACTATAAATGGTTCCAATGTGCTGTAGACAAATGCAATTACCGGTACTCTTCCTAGCCACTGCTAACGTGGTTAGCAATGTCTGTCCTGGTCTATTGTCTTGTAATTGACTACTGCAACTGCTTGTATTGTCTGTTTTATGATGTTTTACAGATTTGGTTCTTATTTCCGTCATCGTGGTTTTAAAGTTTGATGTGTCTCACTGTGCTATTTTAGCCTCGGGACTATGGCTGAAAACTAGCATTTAAGCGAACTCTGGCGCATATACACTGTTTATTCTTGTGTTGATTTATTTGCACTGTCCCAATGAAATAAAACAAATAAATAAATGTCAGAATCAAACAATATTATACTGGACATCATCACAGTTGTGATTCGGTCACATGGTAGACATGAGGCCGCAGGCCACTGTGTAACAGCTCATGAGTGACTTTCGAAAATTTATTTTTAACCAAAATGTGCAAATAATTTTGCAGGCTATATTTCTTAAAGAGAAAAAAAGCAAATTGCGGCCTGTTTTATGTTTGATGGCCTGTGGTTAATGTTTGTACGTCAATGTGCGCATTGTGTGGGTTGTCGTGATTGTTGTTGATCTTACATCCAGGATGTACAGTACTGTACTTTATCTCCTCAAGCAGTGTTTTCCCCTTTACTATTTGCAATGTACCAATGATTGCTATACTAAAACATCAAAATAACACAAATTGGTTCACAAAATGATGAATTTTTGGGGATTATTTATTTAATCCCAAACATTGCGTCAAATGAATAAACAACAAAGCAACACCATTTTGGGGAAAGGTGTTCTTTTTTTTTTCAAAACAATCCCAATACTTTTTTGAGGGGGGTGGGGGTATTTATTTAAATAAATAATTATCTCTTTTTGGGGGGGGGGGGGGCATTTGTTTTAGAGCGTAAATGTGTCATCCCTTGAATATAAAGCATACAACCACCTGAAAAAGATGGATCTTTTTACAACTCAGGAAAAATATATATATATTAGTGCCACTAAAGATTGTTCATCAAATGTCTGTCTGAAATGCTGAAATGAAATGTTGCAAACAATTCTAAAATACCAACAGGGAATACCACAGTTAACAAAAAGGCTGAGGCAAGCAGTGAGTTAGCCTGTCAGGTCTATCTATCCCTCACTATGTGGCACCAGTCTGTCTCCTGCAGAGTGGCAGGAACAGGAAGTACTGCGCAGCAGCTTCCTGTCTGCTCTTTAGAGAATTCTGCGTCACAGGCAGTAAGATTGCCAACTGTCATCTCAATCTTAATCTGTGAACAATCATCATTGGTAGTTTGGGCTCCATCCTATCCTGAGACCTCTTGGCCTTATTCATTCTCAAAACAGTATAGCATATCCCAAAATAGCAAAGTTAACATATGACATGTTTTCATGCTCCTTTCCTTGTTTTGATCCATTGTGGCAAAAAAAAAAACCCAGACATACTCATACATTTCCCTGTTTGGCTTGCCGCCAAAAACAACTGAATGTGCGATAGTAAGCATGAATAATATAAGCCCATTGGGGATACGGTGCAGATACGGTGTGTTATTATAGACACATCCTGACAGAAATATCCTAACACATTTTAGATGCTAAAACCCTTACCGAATATCTGGAAACTCTTTCACCAAGACGGCAACCTCCATTTGGATGGATGGTGTGTCTTCCAGTAGAACAATGTCAGCGAGGTGGCAGATGAGACCGTCCAACCAAGATGAACTTGATTCCTGAAACAGACATGTGATGGGATTATTTACCATCGGAATATATTCATTTCTTTCTTTGTTACATTTCTGAATTCTTTTTATCTTATTCCAAGCTTCAGGTTCACCATTTATACAGACAACGAAATGAGATTTGAGAGCGTTAGCATTGAACAATCAGCATCCTCCAGGATTTTTCTTATGAACAACAAGATTAGCCTTTATATGGCATACGTAGACAAAATGAATTGTATTGTGTTGTTGTATTGTGACCTGAGAAAATTGAATGGTGTGACAACTCTCTCGAAGGCCAGAGGGTGAAAGCGTTGTTGATTTTCTCAATGAATAACAAAACTACAACTGTTTTTTCTGCCCATCGTTTTCCTCAAAAGACGGCGGAATTCTTTGGTTTGGCATTTGCTAAAAATAACAATTTCTTTTTTAACCCATCACTAAAAACACTCCCACCCGAGTTCCCATTTTCCATAGTCACTTCATTTTACTCGTCAGCGACAAAGGCCATCAAGGCCATCCCGGACTCACTTCAAAGTCATCCAGCTGACAGGAACAGGAAGTTCCCTCTGAGCGCAGCAGCTTCCTGTTGTCAACCGAGGTGACGGACACTTGTTTGAACTCGGTCACAGAAAGGGGGCAAATGCCACGCTGTCAGGCATAGTTGTTTTACAGTCTCTTCCCCCTTCAGGTTAGTGCTAACGTAAGCCAGGATCATCCGTCTCCATATCACTGACGGCAGCCATTTTTCAGAACTCACTCCTGTATCAACACTGTCTGGCTTATTCATGACCTAGGAAGTTGGAAGGGCAGGCGCCATTCTCAGCCACCGTCCTTGGCATTCGACTTGGCAGAATATTCTATTGTATTCTATTCTGTTTTTCTATATACGGTACTGCTGTAGCTGAAAAATACAATCCTATTTTTTACGGTCCTAGATCAACGGTCCCCAACCCCTGGGCTGCGGACCGGTACCGGTCTGTGGGTCATTTGGTACCGGGCCGCACAGAAAGAATAAATAACTTTCATTCCTTCTGTTTTATTTATTTCGGATGTTTTATTTTGAAAAATTAACAGATTCTATGCTACATCCATCTACAGTATGTCACTCTTGGACGCAGGTGAAGCATCGCTTCTCGGTCATGTGATATGTTACTGCTAAAATGAAACCCGGGAGCTAGCTAAATGAGTAAAAAACAAACGTCTTTGGAAGGTTTCTGTGGGAAGGGGAAAAGGCCCAGCCAGGAGACAGAAGAGGAGCCTAATTTTCAAGAAAAAGAAGGCTACATGTAATAGACAGTATCAGAGGTCCTACTTAAAATACGGAGTTATCTCAATTGAGATTCGCACGCACCAAGCCGACTCTGCATAATATGCAGCGATGGTGAGTTGTATTTGTATGCACTTTGTATTTGCGGTGTATCTTATTTTGAAGGCACATTTAAATGGTACCATAGCGACGTGAGAGTATTGCCCCCAGGGAGGACGTTCCTCATGTCATGATTCATGTTTATTAATATGTTTTCATGCAGGTCATATGATATTATTTTGTTGTATTGATCCACCACACCATGCTGGTCCCTGAAAATATTGTCTGACATTCAACCGGTCCACGGGGCAAAAAAGGTTGGGGACCGCTGTCCTAAATGACCACATTGGAACTGGCATCCTCCACATGTTTTGATGCTGTATAGGCATTTGATACGGAATGTCATAATGTACGGTAAGGTAGAACAGGTTGGAAATTAGGACTAAATGTCACAGTCCTAAAATGGTTAAGGTCATTCTTGAATGAAATGACTTACTTTGTGACCATTGGAAGCTTTGAAGCAAATGAAATGGTCAAAGCATATGGGGTCCCTCAAGGGTCATTTCTTGGACAGTTTTTGCTCAAGCTGTATATCTATCCTTGGGTCAAATTCTTCTGAACTATAATGTCGACAATCATGCTTATTCAGATTCTACGCAGTTTCCAATAACTAGGTTGTGTGCAGATAGATTTGAATCCTTTATCAGTCATATCAAATAAGTCACTAAAACAGCCTTCTACCAGTTGAAAAACATATCCAGAGTGAACGGCTGCATGTTCCAAGCAAACCAGGAGAAGTTTATTCATACTCTTATCTCCAGTAAATGTCCATCTATCCATCCATCCATCCATCCATCCATTTTCTGGAGCCTATCCCATCTGTCCTTGGGCAGTAGGTGGGGTACACCCTGAACTAGTTGCCAGCCAATCGCAGGGAATACGTAGACCAACAAACATTTGCACTCACACTCACACAGTGGGACAATTTAGAGTGTTCCATTAACCTGCCATGCATGTTTTTGGAATGTCGGAGGAAACCGGAGTACCGGGAGAAAATTGTGACAATTAGTTTGAATCATAATAAGAATAAGGTAAACCTTCGGACCAAAGTCAAGAATTTAAGTTTGAGTTTCTCTTTGTTAGGAAGGCGACTGCAACAATTATACCATCTAACTCTGCAATACCTGATAATGTAGAATTTTGTCTGAAGGACAAACTCACCAAGTCCTTAAAGAGTCCTTTAAGCTGTTTGGCTTCATCTTGTAAGCGGAAAGCCATTCTCTTTCTCATCTTGGAGGAGGTGCAAATGAGCCGTCCTCGCATGATGGCTCGGACATATTCGACCAGGACCCGACGGTGAACCTCACCCACCAGCGTCTGTGTCATCCAAAAAAATCCAAAGAGAATGTTTTTTTCTCATGTAACCTCAACCTCACCAAACACTAGATGCAAAGATTTTTTTATGTTAAAACATACCTGATACGGTGGAGGATCCATCCTTCTGAATTTTTTGAAGTGTTGTTTAATGCTGGCTTCAATGGCCTCAAATGTGTCTGTGTTGTTCAGCCATTTTCTCTTGATCATTTTGTCAAAAAAGGGCTGGAAATAACAATGGAGCAAAAACGGTTAAAATGGGGGGCTTTCTGATGAAAACGTGTTTAGTTGTTTGCTGGTCGAATGAACGGAACTGTTGCCGTGCAAATGTGACAAGAAAAATAATCTGAGCCATTCTTTTCATTTACGCTGCTAGATTACTATTTCGTTTCACTTGTATATTGTTTGCTGGCTATGCAGTATGTGGCCATTGAAAGTGAAAATAAAAGTTGAAAATGACAATAGAGCCGACTTGAAGGCTTAAGAGTGAGTATCGAGTCTGTTGTCTGCCTCAAGGGCTTCTGAAAAAAAAGAATCGATCATCAAGCTAGTTAAAAGAGGAGCGATCTGATCCATTAATAATAATAATAATAATAAATTTTATTTGTGGGCGCCTCAACTCAAGGACACCTTACAACAAGCAGTTAAAATCACGAATACAATGTTAAAAACAACATCAAATAAGATAAGAAAAAAATACAACAAAAATAAATAAATAAAAATAATGGCTTTATGGTCCGAGTGAATAGGCTTGTCTAAACAGATGTGTTTTGAGGCTGGATTTGAAATGTGTTAATGAGTCTGTATTACAAAGGTCAGCTGGGAGTGAGTTCCAAAGCTGGGGAGCAGAGGGACTGAAGGCTCTGTTTCCCATGGTGACGAGGCGAGCAGGGGGGACAGAGAGGAGGAGGAACAAAGAGAGCGGACAGGCGTAGGAATATGGATGAGGTCAGATAGGTATGGAGGGGCTAGGTTATGGATGGATTTGAATGTGAGAAGCAGGATTTTATATTGAATGCGGTGTAAAATGGGGAGCCAGTGGAGATGTTGGAGGACAGGTGTAATATGGTTTAATGTATGGTGTGAGTGTGATAATGCGGGCGGCTGAATTTTGGACCAGCTGAAGCTTATGGAGGGTTTTTTGAGGGAGACCGAACAGAAGGGAATTACAATAATCGAGTCGCGAGGTGACGAGGGTGTGAACAAGTATAGCAGTTGACTGAGGAGTGAGAGAAGAGCGGAGCTGGATGTTTCGAAGATGATAATATGCAGAAGGAGTGATGTGGTTGATATGTGAGGTGAAGTAGAGGGTGCTATCAAGGATGACACCCAGACTCTTGAGCTGTCGAAGGGAATGGAGAAATTGTTTATTCTGTTTAGGGTGGATTTGGTGCCAATGAGGAGGAGTTCAGTTTTATTGCTATTCAGTTTGAGGAAATTTGAGGTGAACCAAGATTTTAATTCCTGCAGGCAGTTGGTTAGGGAGGATTATGGAATTCACTTGTTCTGGCAATGCCAGTATACCAACACATTTTGGAAAGTTGTTTCCAGATTTATCATTGAACATATTGACTCTGACTTTATGCTATACTGGAAAAATGTACTATTTGGGTTTTACAAAAATAAGGAAAAAAACCACTAAACAAACCTTCATTATAAATTTAATAATCATTCTCGCTAAGTTCCATATCCACAAATGCAGATGGAATAATTCAAAACCTCTTTTCTTAATTTTTGAAGCAGAAACAAAGCAGTACCTGAGCTCTATTACGGATTCCCAATACAAAAAAACTGTTAAGACTCTGGCTATATGCTCCTTATTTGAAATTTTTGTCTAAAAATCCCCTGGCTTCCTTTTTTTTTCTTCTTTTTTGTTTAAACGTTTGTAATGTGTATGTATTGGTTGCACGTTCGTTTTGTTTTCTATTTGCTGAGAATTGTATTCTGACTTTTTCAATAAAGATTTGGAAAAAAAAACTTGCCGAGACGACACTCGAAGTTGGACAGACAAGTTTTTCTGCCAATGTGTGTGTTTCCCTTTTTGTCCAAATATATTTTTTATGACAACTGTCTTGTCCACGATGTCTTTTATTCGTTCCACTGGGGTTTAGCAAGTGTGTTTATAAAGAGACGAAAATCTCTTTACTGTTATGAGTGTTAGTGTCTCAACATGCCTACGCTCGTGAAGGCAAAACAACGAACTCAAACGCGTCTTCGTTCAATGTTGTCAACTCATATCCGGATTAATTTTAGGCAAATTTTCCTCAATTCTCCGGAGAGATTTTCATAAAAATTTGGAAAAACCCGGAATTCCGGGAAAATCCGGAGGACTTTCATCTCTGTCATGAGTACTTTGAAACAGTAATTCATGCCTTCGTCACATCCCGGCTGGATTACTGTAATGCACTTTACTTTGAAGTCAGCCATTCCTCCATTAAGCATCTCCAGTTGGTCCAGAATGCTGCTGCTCGCCTCCTGACTGGTCCTCGTAAGAGGGAGCACATAACTCCTACTATGGCATCCCTTCACTAGCTTCCTATGCATTCTAGAGTTCTTTTTGAGATCCCATTATTTATTTTCAAATATTTAAATGGCCTCGCTCCGCCTTACCTCTCTGACAACCTCCGCTTCTACGCACGTGCCTCGGGTCTTCGGACCAGACATAATTAGAGAACTAAGCGGAGGCTTAGAGGGGATCGAGCCTTTTCCGTTGCTTGTCCCTCTCTTTGAAATGACCTCCCATTGAACATTCAGTAAGCCCCATCGCTGCCCATCTTTAAAACTCGTCTCAAAACTCATTTGTATTCTTTGGCTTTCGACTCAGCATGACTAAGACTTGATTTTGTCTTACTGTTTTTGTGCTTTCTACTGTCTTTGTTATTCATTTTTGTTTTATTGTTTATTGTTGTGTATATGATATTTGCTCTATCTACAGCACTTTATATAGTGGTGGCTGTTTTCGAGTGCTCTGTAAATACAGTTGAGTTAAGTTGAATTATGTGTACCATAAGCCAAACAACCATTCACACTCACATATACCTTGTTTTTGCTATAATTTCATTATTATCTAATATGTGGATCTTGGATATTTTCCTTCCATAGTAGTCCTGCAGATAATGGTATATTTAATTTCCATTTTTACCATCTATTTTATTTGAACATTCATACCCGTCTTACTGGTTATGTCAAGTCTTACATTTTTTTTGTCACGGCTACTGTCTGCCATTGGTGGTTTATTTCAAAAGACCTGGCTGAACATCCGCTCACCCTGATGTGGTCAAACAACCGATCTGCCAGCACCCTCACAGACTGGTTGATGATCCTATCCAGGGAGGAGTTGGCTCTCTTTGCTGAGTCCTCGCTGGCCAGTGGGTCACACTGCCTGCAGCGCTCCACGAAGGATCTACAGTGTCCAGCCATGACATCAACATACATATTAAAAACAATTACTGAAACCCATCTTCAACAAAAAACAAAAGTGTAGATTGAATAAATGTGTTTCACCTGAGAGGAGGGCAGCAGTTGACTAGAGCAATAGTCCTGGAAACATATCCATCACCTCGATCACCAAACTCTGCCTGGGTCTCATGAAACATCTCTACTTTTCTCTGAAAACTTGTACACAACATTTTCTTTAAGAATCTCGCTCCAAGAAATAGCCACGTTGAGCAGTAGCAATTTTGTATAAAGGACAAGAGCAGATCCAGCAGATGTAGAAACTCAAATGTCAGACTCAGTCTTTTCAGTGATGCCTGTCGATTTCCGTTTGATTCAATAGTAATCAATTACATAGGGGTTGAACCCCAAATGGTGTGACTTTGATGGTTCGAGCATGTCTTCCAGTTTTAGTACAGACTGGTATTTTGCGGCACCGTGGTCGACTGGTTAGCATGTCCGCCTCACAATGCAGAGGTGCATGGTTTGATTCAGGCTCTGGCCTTCCTTTGTGGAGTTTACATGCATGAGGTTTCTCGGGGTGCTCCGGTTTCCTCCCACATTCCAAAAACACCCGCAGCATGTTAATGGAACACTCATAATTGTCCCTCGGTGTGATTGTAAGTGTTAATAGTTGTTTGTCTATGTGTGCCCCGCAAGTAGCTGGCAACCAGTTCGGGGTGTACCCCGCTTACTGTTCGAAGACAGCTAGGATTGCCTCCAGCATGCCCCACAACCCTCGTGAGGATAAAGCGGATCGGAAAATGGATGGATGTATGGTATTTTGCTAAAATTGCTGTCGGGTTGTAAGATTATCGATTCTGGGTATTTGACGGCACACACTGAAATAATCCACAAATTGTGTTGCTGTTTCGTTTTGTTTTGTTTTTTTTTTTTACTTTGATATTGTTTTTGGAATGTGGGAGGAAGCCGAATTACCGGGTAAAAACTCCACTCATAAAGGCCGGAAATAAACCTCAGAACTGAGAAGCGGGCATGCTATAATGTTGGTTAACTTGTTATGGTCATTATAATTATATTTTTACGCATGAAAAATATAAGTATATCTATTACATGGTTAAGACTATATTTCTTCACTGATTGACTGGATGAAGTTAAAATTCAATGAAATATTCGCAACTTATATGGTGGCAAGTTTTGACTCATATCTAAGTTACCAAAAAAGACACATTTTCTAATGAAGATCCACATGTAAACTATTTTAGCTTTACATTAGTAGCACACTCTTTCATTGCTGAACCCAGGATGTACGTAAATTATGCATAAATCAGAAATAAAAGTGATCTGTTGTTGAACTTTGGTGTTGTTTTTCAACTTACCTATAAAGAAAGTCAGCCAAGCCGATGAGACTAAAGCGAGCCACTCTTGCCCCTAGGAACTGGTTTACAGAAGTAGATTTATCCAAATCTACTTTCAGCCTCTAGAATTGGGAAATACAATGACCAAAAAATTAAAATACAATATTAGATGCAAAGATGTTTTGATATAGTTGTATCATCTTTTTAAATAGCCAAAATAATCATAATAATTACCTGAATGACCGAGCGTGCTAGGTGGGACTGATACTCCTCTATGTGTAGAGTATGGGCCCATCGCCTCTCTTCATCATCCAGAACCTGAATTAACTCTTTTGTCACCTTGTCCTAGAATTCAAATAGCAAGTTGAATCTGTTATTCCATTTTCAAAGAGGCAGTCAAAAGAAAACTCTTTTCTTACTTTGACAATATTAAGGCACTCCTTTTCTAATTGCTCCACCGTATCTGGAGGCAGAATAGGTTCCAGGGAGGCATAGTTGATTGGCGTTGCAGTGCCAATGGTTCCCAGAACATCACTTGTAAAGAAAAAAAATGCAGGACATGATTTTTAAGTAGTTATTTTTTTAAAAAGTTATTTAAGTAGTTTTAATGAGGTTCATTCTAGCATTGGTATAGTATACAATGTAATCTACCGGTTGTAGATGTTGTAGAACCAGTCCAACAGTGAGTAGACATCAGTTATCTGCAGCGGGCCACGGGTAAGGTTTCGTAGACGTTTAGCCACGGCTTGATGATAGCTTTCCACATACACCTGGAACGCAGAGAACTCCTCAGGGTAAATGGACACGGCATTCCTCTTGGCTGCGTCCACGTCATCCACCATCCGACTCCTCAGGCGCTCCAGGTATGACGCCAGCTGGCCTGCCTGAGTGTCCACCTGGTGCGGCAGGCTCCAATCAGCAGCCTCCGCCACCGCTTCTCTCCACTTCATCTTCATTCGCCGAGGACGGTGGCTTTGTTGGGTCTGTGGAGCCAAGTCCGGATCTCGTTCTAGCTTACTGTCCTCTCTGAGAGCCCAGGTCAAATCTGCATGCTCTTCCTGTTGAATAACCAGTACCACAAGCCCAAGATTGGGCCCAGCGCTGGGTTGCCGGAGAGATTCTCTCACGACATCCCACATCTCCTTCATCAAAGCCTCATAGAGGAGCTCTACATCTTTCTCTTTCCGGCGACTTGAATCCAGAGTTGCGTTGGAGCTGAGTGACTCATCCAAAGATGAACATGATAGGGGAATCATGCCAAGAGTACTGCAGGGACTAAAATGAGGACTGAGGAGGGGACCAGTTGGAGTTGGCAGGAGAGACAACAGCTCACATTCTCGCTCTAGTTCCTGAATATGTGTGTCAGCAAGGAGCAGGTCTCGATGATTGACTAACTGTAGAATCTCCAGTACTGTTGAAAATAAAGCATAGACCAAATTCATTCCAGTGATTTGGAAAAAAAACATCTGAGCATATGAGAGGACACGGGGTTCCATCATGTATCCCCTCTTCCTTGAGACGCAGACTAACCCTAACCATATTTTGTCATTGAAACACAAATTAAAAGGAGGCAGTAGGACTTTCTGATTTTCCCCAACACTTTTTCTATACATTGGCCCCTCAATTTAATGAACCCAGAAACCAATGGTCCCCAAATTCAGGGGCATTTGTGTACAGCCTACTCAAAACGGCACTTCTAAAATAGCTTTTTCAGTCTGTTATTTCCACAATTAGCCGCAATTTGCCACAGCACCATTAAATGGCGCTTTGATGTCATTAACAAAGACTGGCCACGTGTTATTAAGCTGTACTGCCTACTGCCCGAAGACAGCTGGGATAGGCTCCAGCACCCCCCGCGACCCTAGTGAGGATCAAGCGGTTTGGAAGATGAATGAATGAATGAATGCTTCTATCATAGATAATTAGACCAATGGTAGACTTGAGCAGGCTAAAACATGTGTCAATTTGGCTGCCATGTTGGCAGTGGCAATGTTCCTCATGGAAAGCATGGACATTAGCCTGCAGCTCAAAGTGCCATGTTGTATCTACCTATTCATACATATGGCTGTTTTTACTCTTTAATATGCAGTTGCTGATGCAGTGCACAATTGGGTTCTTTTTTTTTGGGGGGGGGGGGGTTGAAAGCCTATCACATCTAAATATAAGAGAAGTGAAAAAAGCAAGTGCTAACATTGTGGCTCATGAACAAATTACATCATTTCCACCCAAGCACCAACAAGGTAACTTTACAACATTTCAAGTTTTTAAAAAAAATATATTTAATCATTTTGTGCCGTTGTGGGCATTTTTAGTCTTCAAATAAAGTACAAAACGGGAGCCCAGTGGTCCAGTGGTTAGCATTGACATCACAGTGCAAAGATTGTGGGTTCGATCCATGCTCTGGCCTCCCTGTGTGGAATTTGCATGTTCGGCCCGGGCCTGCGTGGGTTTTCTCCAGATCCTTTGGTTTCCTCCCACATTCCAAAAACATGCATGGCAGGTTAATGGAACGCTCAAAATTCTCCGTAGGTGTGAGTGTGTGTGCGGATGGTTGTTTGTCTCTGTGTGCCCTGCGATTGGCCGCCAACCGATTCAAGCTGTCCCCCGCCTACTGCCCGAAGACAGCTGGGATAGGCTGCGGCACCCCATTCGACTCTTGTGAGGATAAAGCGGATCGGGAAAAAAACGGAATGGAATAAAGTACAAAACAATATTTCATAACAGACAAGCCCTTTCCCCAATCAGTCTGTTTAAGTAAGGTTCCACTGTATTTGAATTTTCAACTGAGTGTTCAATAAGGGATTAAAATAAATTTTGCATTTGATGTGGGCAGAAAGAATAAGGATTCCCAAAACAAGAGATATTCATTGTACAGTAGTTTCACCGTATCAATTACGATGATCTCTAACTCATTGCTTCCTCGTTCACTACCTGAAAGGGGCTCTCTGGTTTTGACCACTGGCTCCTCTTCCTCTGATTCATCCTCAGTCTCCTCTGAGGCCTTGTCGGACATGGATTCCCTCTTCAGCTTGCCAAGGCTGACCATCCTGAGGAAGGAGGACCGCCTAGAAGCCTCCGCCTCGTCATCTGCACTCAGGTCCCCACAGGGCAGGCTTTCTCTGCGTTCCTCTTTACAACGGCCAGTAATGCTGCACAGGCATAAAACAACATAACAATATAAATTGGGTTGAGGGGATGAAGAGGCTTTACACATGACCACATGAAAGGCTTGGTGCTAAATATTGTTCCTGGAATAAAAGGCTGTTTGGGTTTTTTTTTCGTTTGTTTTTTGCGTGACTCCTATTTAAAGTGCTAAACTGTAAAATAGTCACAGTCAGTATGCAACATGCCGCTGAAAGCATGTCAGCAGGTAATTACAGAACACGGGACATAAGCACCCAATATGAATTACTGTCAATTAAAATGTCAAAACACTTTTTTTTCCAACTTAACCAGAGGAAAAGTTGTCATGCTCTTATGGAAGCATTTTGGTGACTATGTTATTCTTAATCATGCCTTGAGTCCTTAATTCTAGTTATGTCCTTAATTCTAATATGTAACAGCTAGTAAATGTATGTGTGTGTATATGTATATATATATGCATATATATATACTGTATATATGTAAAGTAATCTGGATTTTTTTTAATGTATAGGAGTTTAGTAGCGAATGATGATGTTTCACCCATCCTCACCGGAATAGAGTCATAATTCCTTCTGAGCTTCTGCGTAGTCCTTTCCTTTTTTCCCTCTCTGTTGGGAGTGTGTTTGAGTCTCCGGCGCTATAGTGTGGTGAGTTGTGCCCCCACACGCTTCGTCCAGATTTGCGGAGCCCCTTGCCCAATTTTCCAAGGGTTTTCAGTGGTGACACACCACAAATCCGCTCCAGGGTGCCTCTTAGCGGCTTTCCTTTGGGATTTCCCGCCCCGTGTCTCTCGGCGTTGAGCTCATTTTCTTCCTCTTCTCCATCACGAGAGGACCTGAGCTGTAGGTTACCCCTGATGTCCCCCATGATGAGGCCCGTGTCACCGTCGTTCCTCTCATCCTCATCCAGGTCAACATCCTCAAATGGGTTCAGGTTCTTTTTCAGATCTTTCAGGTTGTGCAACTCCTTCAGATCATTAAGATCATTCAAGTCCTTGAGGTCCAATTCAAGCCTCGGGAGGATAAGTTCACCATTCACTCTGGGGAATTCATGGCAGCTCTTTGACCTACCTGGGAGCTTCTTTAGAATGGGCATGGTTGCACTTGCGATTTGAACTGTTGAACAAGAACAAGAGGGGAAAAAAACCCTTGAGTATATCGCTGAAGTATGCAGCCCGCATACATTCTGTATCGTACACAAGATACAAGATTAGCAACAAAAGTTTAAAAATCTTGTAAACATACAACAATAGACAAAGCAACTTTTCTCACCTAACGTGCAGTTAAGCATTTAATAGTTGAATGATAAGTTTTCATATGCCGTTTACTACCTTTATAATACATTGCTGGTATTTTAAAAGATTTCAACTATATATCCTACCCTAGAAACAATCATCTCACCATGAAAAGAGAGAAAGCTCCTTCACACTGATGGAGATTAGGAAATCAAACCACTTTCAGGATTCATAATTAGCTTTAGATTCGGTTTTCTTCATTTTCTTCAAGTGAAAGGTTTGCTTTTATATGCTAATAATATTCAAATGTGGAGCCGACGCATCTGTGCCTTATGACATCCTGTCTTTGACATGACAGAAGGCTGACACATTTTGTTAAAGTCAGAAACAAAACCTTTTTGTCTAAAACATCAGAGTATATTTTTCGCTAACATTCTACAGAGGTCATTTATTTATTAAGGTATGTATACGCATAGTCTAAATTGTGTGTTTTTTCTCCCCCAACGCCTACCTGCGTAATCTGGATAGTAAAATTGAAGATGTTATCATAATTATGAACAACTGACTTATTAGGCATGGGGCAAACAATTCTTTTTAACCCTTTCATGCACCCTGTAACCTGATAACACGATCAGCTCTCCACTGTCATAACCGCTGTTCCTTAAAGGGTGAATATACTTTCTTAAATATACTGACAAGAAAAATGCTTTTTCTACGTAGCGCACTTATATACGTAAGTATTGTAGGAAGAATAGAATCAATTTCTGATGTAATTTAATGAATGCAAATTGGAGGATGATAGATGGTGGGGTTTGCTTCAGAAGCCATATCATTAGAGACCCCTACACAGCGAAATAGAATCAGCTTTAATCCTCGATGATCAGAAACAATAATGATGTTGCTGTCGCTGTTTTGTGATTGACTTGTTAGTTGCAGTTTGCAGGGGATCATAACCGCCGAGTTCCACTTGAAATATTTTGAAGAGGATTTCAAGGCATGCGGGGTTGTTATATCTTATCTTAGTAGATGGTGTGGGTGTACCTGGTGAAGTGTCTGACGAGTCGACACCATCTATTAAAGACGTTACCTGTTTCACTCCTGTAAGCAAGAAAACAATGCATCAGAAAACACAAACAAAGCACTTTGGCTCCCTTCTAGTGATGGAGTTGACTGAAACGCAAACCGTCTTACCTGAGAAGCTATTCTCGCAGTCTTTCAGTAGCGCGTCATCCTGGAGTGTGCAGGCTTTTGTGTGCGTGTGTGACTGATGAGTGTGAGAGTGTGTCTGAAAGTATTCATTGACTCAAGAGAGCAATGTGGCTGCCCATGGTTTCCTGGTGAGCTCTATTGTGGTGGAAGGTGATATGTTTTCCTGAGGAAAGGCCTGTCCTGTCGCTTCTAGCCCTCCTACACCAGCAAACCTTCGACCCCCACTCCCGTACCCCACCCTGCATGCACCCAAGGGAACCTTCTAGTTTAATTACATTGAGTGCCTAGTGCAGGAAGACTGGCCAGAGCATCCCCTGTGGTGTATTATGATGTTATCATGCGTGCACACTTTGTTAGAGTGCATTAACCCCGACTCACTTATTACATTGAGTGGCAGAATTCGTGGCCTTGATTGCAAATTCTATTCATGCATCATCAGCAGCGTACACTTCCTCAGTGGAAGAATTTAGAACTGAACGAAAAGGAGGATAAAACCTTGAGTCGTTGCCAAATTCTTTATAACATAACTAAGGGCCTGCCACAGCAGGGCTCATAATATCACATAAAGGAAACTGCTGAAGGTGTGTTTGTGCTCGTGCAGGTAGTTGAGTTGTGCTGTGCAACGCTTTAATAAAAACGAATGAAAGAACTCCAAATGTTTGTACGGCCCACGTGGAAAAGCATCATTGCACTGCACTGAACTCTTGTTGCTCGTTTCTGCTACCTAGTGGGCAATATGGTAATTGATTATATATTATTATATCTTGGCTCCTCGATTTACGGCGTTATTTGGTTGCCGTGTGGCAACTTAACCCGAATGTGAAAGTCGTCATCGGCAGCACAGTAGTAAAGATATACAGTAATTACAGTGAATATTGGCAGGAAAAGCACAGAACTGATGATACAAACTAGTTTATTCGTAACCTAGAAAGCAATGGCGATTGCTCTCGGACTGCAAGGGAAGCCCTGTTTTTTGACTATTTTGTGTGGATTTTTACAGTGCGGGTCAAAATGATCCACAACATAATCAATGTGATTTTTTTTTTCAACATAATATGAGGGTTAAACGGTGGACGCCGAGCGTCCGCAGAGCGTCTATTGCCCGGACGCCGAGCGTCTCGAGAGTTCAGGGTAGATTGTCCCAATGCGTTGAACAGAGACGAGTCATTGGATACAAGCTGGTTTTTGTCCCGCCCACGGACGCTCGGCGTCTCTGGGACTGGATGGCAGTGGGAGGGTTCCGGACGCCAGGCTTTTCTGCATCAGATTGGATGATCTGTCTGAGCCTGTGTGCCTGTTTGATTGACATCAAAATGAGCCAATCACCGACCTTCTAGTGGAGGCATCCGTCTGAGCAATTTTTCAATTCGCATTCTGTTCTGAGTTGAGCTGGAGATTTCTACTAATCATTTTAGCGACAATCTTTGTTGTAAACAACTAGTGACAAATTCATCTTTTATTTCTGGTGGGTTTTATTGTAGTTCCTGTAGTTGTAGGGCACTAATTAAGTCCCTGGAAAATACGCCTCGTTGGTATGACAGGGTCATAGATCATTTTCTTGAAAAGGAATGGAGAGTAGAATTCACGTATAAATAAACGGACACATTTTATGATGTCGGCCAAAATTGAACTTCCCGTCTTTGACAGACCAGCATCCGCCAATGCTAGAAACTGTCGTAAACCGAGAATCCATTGGGGGCGCCACTAGGACTTCGCACTTCCTCGTCAGATGTATGACAAAAAAAAAATGCAATTTTACATGTGGACAAAATACATGCTCATAATATATTTCGTTTCGTATATTGCGTTTTTCAATGCATGTACGAAAGATCCATCATCCGAACTCAACGACAGAATTCCTTTTGTAAAATGTTTCCACAAAAATGAACTCACTCATAATTATTGAGGTACTATGTTCGTCCTGCATATCATTCCAAATCAGCAAAAAATAAATATATCAGGCCTATTTATAGACAAAGAAAAGAAGCAGCAAGTCAAGATGCTTCTTTCAGCACGTGTGGATCATAGCACAACATGAACCGATACGAGGCAAACTCGAGATGGCACCACTGCAGCTCGAGTTTACGATCTAAAATATGCCTCCGCTGTGTTGCGACGCGGTTCTCGATGCGATCATGATGAAAGTTTCATGGGACACAAAAACAGTGCGGCGGGTTACCTTTATTTAGCGACCCTGTGTAGAAGCAGAAGCTCAAAACAGAAGCAATGAATATCGGTGACGTCATTTCAAAAGTTACACCATGTGATAATGTGTGATAGCATGCCATACCAATAATACTTTTGAGGGAAATCGTGTACTGTTGTCAATGAATAAAATACAGCAATGATACAATTTAATATACTTTAACACTTTCATGCACCCTGGAACCCGATAACATGTGAAGCTGTCCACTGCAGTAACCGCTTTACCTGAAAGTCTTAGTATTCAATTCAATACATCATGAATCTATGATGCTGAGTGACGCCATATTTAAACACATGCATTATTTTTATGACTACACTATTACACCATATTTATTTTTGTAAAACCAAGTAAATTATGTTCCACTCCTCCCAAAAGTTTTCCTAATATTATTTTACATTAGTCAAAAGTCAGTTGAAATCCATTAATATACCTGACAAAAACTCCTGTAAAAGACACAATGTTTTCCTATCACAAAACATTGACTGGAATAAGTTTGATATTTAAGGAACAGCCACTTCCTTCCTGTCTCGCTGTGCCACATCCGTGCAGTTGACAGAATGACACAACACTGTTAAACAGCAAACGTTTTACATGACAAACAAACTATATGTAGAATTACAGTAAATACATGAGTGTTATGCTTTGTTGACAGTTTAATGGGGGTGCTTGTGTGTATAATGGGGGTGGGGCTTCATCAAAGGGTCTGGTTCTGGCCTTGAGTGTGGTGGAAATGGTGCGGGTCATTGAAGTGATAAGGTTCGTGGCGATGGTGGCTGTGACTGATGACTGGATGCTCGATGCCTTCACTCTGCAGCTCTTCCTCCTTATGAACTCCATCCAGCTTCTCCACAAGCTCTTTGATGAAGGCCTTAGGAAAAAAAACGGCACAACATCTCACAGAAAGTGCCAGGATTTCCTGTTATTTCCTATATGGTGGTGACCCTTGGGATTGCTTTCCAGTCTTTTTGACAAGTGCTGTTATTTTTGGAGTAAAAATATTTTTAACCATGACCATTAACTTTGTGTTCAAGACAACTAGGGGTGTACTGGCACCAAAAAAAATCACCCCTGCTATTTCTGTCTCACACCAGCCCACACCCACACAAATATGCAAAGACCCAGCAAGCTTGCAGCTATTACTGTAACTACGAAGTCATTGCTTCTCATGCTATCCACAGTCAGGGTTTCATGAAATAAAATGCAAAAACGTATCCAGAACTTTGCTCAACACACTCATACTACATGTAGAATCAAGCCTAAGTAAAAAGCAACATTTCCTAAGCCTTAATTGAATAGGAAATCCCATTTTATTTGCACTGGCTTTGCTTACAGTCTATTCATAACATTAACTAGCTGACAACCAATCAGAGCTACACTGCTATTTATGGCCTATTCATTCAAGCCCTATCTAAAAGGAAAAATGACACCAAACATTGCTTTTTTGTTGTTGTTCCCGCATGTATTAAGAATGTGTTGAGCAATGTTGTGGATGCGTGTGTATTTTAATTACCCTGGGCAGTATGATAAATAATGTCATTTTAGCCATGTTTCCTATGATGTGAAAATAGGGCAAATATTTGACATTGGCTATAAGAATCAAACATTCTAATCTCAAGACCAATGTATTTAGAAAATGTATTTAGATATGATTGCTCACCACCCCTGCCTATCACTTAGCTCTGCTACTGCACTTATGTTGATTGGTTGAGTTTACTGTATGAATGCATTGATGGGCTGCTCCCTCGAAATTACGGGCCAATCTCATGCGGGAAGATGGAGGGTTTTTTTTTAGGAAAATAATAATCAAACAGCACCGCAAGGGCCCCCAAAAATGCCGGCCCACCGGGCATCTGCCCGAATACGTTTGTTGGCCAGTCCAGCCTTCCACAGCATGACCAGCCCAGAAAAAGTATGGATGGATAAAATAAAAATCACCATGTATGTTAATGTCCATCAAAATTGTTGTACTGTGTGATTGGTTATGCAATGTGAAAAACACATTTTTACCTCTGTGTCACTATTACAGGTTTGAAGCAACTCCTGTAAAAATCAGGGCACAAGAAAAATGACATTAGTATCCAACATGTTTGTTTATCTCTTTAAACATAATCATGTAAACCCAACCCAATATGGACTAAGATGCGCTTAACAGTCAAATATATTTCAATAAAAGAAGAAGAAGAATATCTGATGCTATAATATTCTATGTTGTGTCATTCAACCGTTTGACTTGTTCTAGTAACACTGTGCCATTTGTTCTCACAATGCTGTCTTATCGATTTGAATCTGTAATGTTCTAATGACGGTCATGTTTAATATTCATTTTATATGCGGCCTGTCCAAGAAAAAACAACTGGCGTAAAAGCTTAGAACATGCTTTATATGTCACAAATCAGCAATCAAAGCTTTCTAACGCCCTGAAATAATTTAAAGTAAATACACATGTACATACCTGCAATTTTTTAATGCGCTCCACGTCATCAGGTAGGTCAATTAAGTCATCAATATTCACCTCTTCTGGCATATCTCCCTCCTGATACCACAGACATAACATAAAAGACACAAACATGTTAGAGGTTACCATAGAAAGGCCAATCCATATGAAAACGTGTGTGAGTGCGTGAGTGAGGGTAGAGGGGAACAGTAAAACAAACAATCGGAGTCAAACCTTTAACTAATGTTTTCGCTTTTAGTTATTCGAAAAATACCAACTGGGTTGTTTTGTCAATAAGTATAACAGCAAATTGAAACAATTCATCATTCATTAATTGTTTTTGTTTTTTCTTCATTGGGTGGATCAAGTCAGAAGAGAAAAGTTCCCCACATTCATATGCATTTTATTCACTCAAGACTATCTGAAAACTTTGGAAAACTGAATGTCAGTCGTTTGTGTAAACTGCGGGATTGAATAATAAAACTGTTGTTTCGGCCCAACTGTGCCAGAGAGGCCTCCTCCCGTTGAACAAATGGCCATTGTAATTATTCTATCAATTTATTGTCTGTGTCTGCCTGAGAAGGGGATTGAGGGGTGGACGGTCAGATTCATTTTTACTATACAGCACTGTTGTGTGTCATATTGTCCTCCTTTACAGGTCTATTCGTTTTTGGATCCATGCCACAAGACCAATTAGAAGATTTCATGCTGAAAATAAAAGAATCCGTCTCCTCACACGTGATCCAAATGGCTGCTACAGTTTCACATGTTTATCTCTCTCCATCCTGTCTTCCCTCCTCTTGCTTATTTTCCTCATCATTTAAGCGCCTCGCTGTTCCAGAAAGCCCATGTAAGGAAATAAGGCCTGAGACAGATACAGATCTGGGAGAATTGGACTACAGCGAGACACTGTCCTTGGCCTTCTAAGGAGATGAGGACCTGCCCAGTGTCCACCTCTGTTCACTTTGAACACCGTTTCACGAGGTAGTCATGACCGTCAAATACTCCCATAAACTGTCGAGCTCCAGCTTGTTGTAATGACAATACAAAAACATAATTTGCGGGGGAAGAGAAAGCAATGAGAACCCAATGGCTGGTTTTGTTGTTGTTGTTATTATTTTTTTTTTTTTTTTGTTAAAGCTGGAGAAAGAGAGATCAGCACAGCACGGGTAGTTTGCCACCGGTCCGCCTTTCCTCGCACCCACCTGACCAGCGTAGAGCACGTCCAGACGCTCATCAATCCACTTCTCCACATCAAGCCGTCTCTGCAGCTCTTTCCGGTTGTATTTCACCGTGACCCGGGCATGTCTCTTCGGGGCATACCTGCCGTGTTCTTCAAACGGTTCTTCGTCAATTAAATGAACGTCCCCGCTTTCCCCGAGTGCTGTGCCGGTCCGGTCGGCTGCCATGTCTGCTCGAGACTGGTCTGACTGGTTTCGCGTTTTTTTTTTTTTTTTTTTTTACGAGTGGAGAGAAGCGTTGGGAGGCGACGGCGGTTCAGTCATGGCACAGTTCCGGAGTATGTTTTGCCCTCTAAATTGTGCTTCCATCGCAGGATGTATACATGGAAGCCCATTAATGTGACAGCGTTCGCGGTTTATTGTTGAACACTGTTTAACATTACTAGAGCCCTTTGGGTAAACTACTGTATCCAATGCGCAGTCGTGTCTTCGCGTGCTTTGAAAGTGTGTAGAAAAAAGGATGTGAACTTTAAACTGTGCATGTCACCCCGTTGACAAAGTATCGGATCAGACGTGGCGAAAGTACTCACGCTCTGTTAGTTTCTGAAACCTAATGCGTCAAAGTAGGAAAAGTGCACCAAGCAACATTTACAGAATGCCTTTATCATTTTCAAAGTAAAATCTTTTGAAACATCTAAATAGTTTATTTTATAAAAAAAAACAAACAAAAAAAAAATCCAACGCCTCTAGGTTGAAGTAGGAACTTTAAAAAAAATAAAGTTAAATAAAGCTTCTCTCCAGTCTGAAAATGGTCTTCCACTAAACTAATTGTTTAGTTTCTCTGCCTTCTCTGCCACTAAACTAAATTATATATATATATATATATATATATATATATATATATATATATATATATATATATATATATATATATATATATATATATATATATATATATATATATATAATGTGTGTGTGTGTATATGTGTGTGTGTGTGTGAACAAAATCTGCACACAAAGCATTTCACTCTCTTATTAAAGGTCCCCGTATTAGTATTGGTTTGCAAATCTTTTATCTCCTTTTATTGGGACTGCACTCTGCAAATTCCCATGAGTCCCACAGTTGAGTTTCTCATTTATATTTGATATGGAAATAAATAAGCTTTGTTCTGAGTGTGTCGCTGTTGTTAATTTGTTTAGGAAAAAAAGCTTTCCTCTGATCGGTGTTGCTGATATGGTGGTGTCTTGTAGCAGCTGTTTCTCTGTTGTGTTTGCTCTGTTGAAATTCAACAGGTCATATACGGAATTGTGGCATGCCAGGGTGCACTCAGACGTGGCCAATGCAAAATACACCTTACGTGAACTGTATGGGTTGTTAAAGATTCAATTTTGAAATTTTGAATGATCAAAGCTGGTGGTTACTCGACTGTCACAAGACACGACGCATTCACCGCGAATGCTCCTTGAAACCGACAGCATTAAACAATCATCTTTTAAAACGGCAGCTGATGGATGGGGAATATCTTGCTTCTCTAAATCTATTGCATCATCATTTGACAATAAAGTTGTATTCAATTCTTAAAGCTCCCTGGTCCATGTTTGTCCATGTCGCTGCTGTGTCAGTTTTCCACCTGGTGTCTCTGAGATCTCAATCACTATTCAATTTAATTCATTCATTCATTCATTCATTCATCTTCAGTACCGCTTGATCCTCACTAGGGTCGCGGGGGGTGCTGGAGCCTATCCCAGCCGTCTCCGGGCAGTAGGCGGGGGACACCCTGAGTCGGCTGCCAGCCAATCGCAGGGCACACACAGAAACGAACAACCATCCACGCTCACACTTACACCTAGGGACAATTTAGAGTGTTCAATCAGCCTGCCATGCATATTTTTGGAATGTGGGAGGAAACCGGAGCACCCGGAGAAAACCCACGCAGGCCTAGGGAGAACATGCAAACTCCACACAGGGAGGCCGGAGCTGGAATCGAACCCGGTACCTCTGCACTGTGAAGCCGACGTGCTAACCACTGGACTACCGGGCCGCCTCAATTTAATTCATTTTTATTTATATGGCACCAAATTAAAACTGAAGTTGTCTGAGGGTGCTTTACACATGGGGCAGATCAAACACCACATATATGACTCATTAAAAGATGAATTGAGCCCAAAATGCACCTCAAATGAATCCCAACTAAATTCCACATGAGCAAGCGTGACGGGGGTAAGGAAAAGCATCCCCAAAGGGATGAAACCTCAAGCAGACCAAAGACTCAATGTGGGGCAACCATCTGTCTCGACCAGATGGGTCACAATCAATTGGTCAATCAATCAGTCAGTCACTCAAGCTGGGCCTTTGCAATAAATAAATAAATAAACAAACACTTTTTTTGTAAAGTTCCCATAAGGGGTGCTTACCCTTAAATCCAAAATCTTCTCATGGCCTGCCACTCCATTGAATACCACCGAAGCCCATGTCATGGGGGATATGCCCATTACAGTTGACATTGAAGGTAAGTTAAACACATTGCTTGGATCACTTTGCTTTAGAAGAGTTGCAGGCAGCGAGAGCGTTCAGCTCCACCCAACTGAATGTAGTTTAGCAAGTTTTGTCATTTCTTCATTTGCTACACTAAATAAATATCCTGTCAATTTTAAATACCACAAAGAAGATTGTTGTTAACAACCCTGCCAAGTGTATAAAATGTGCCTTACAAATTGTGACAAGTCAAGCTTAATCTTTGCTCTCGAACCCTGTGGCTATGAATATGCTGAAACGAAGCTTTGCTCAACTGTCAACATGAGTGCAGTCACACAAATGTCATGACTGTGGCAGCGTGCACATGCAACATAAAACAAACACAGTTTACATGATGTAAAATAAGGTCCAAAATCTATAAGCTTGTTTAAGTTAGGAACTTAGGAACTATGTAGCATTTAAAATGTCCATTTGATTTCAAATGATTAAAATCAATGAAGTAGTTTTTTGCAAATCATCCACATTTAATGTGTCAATTGGATAGAAATCATCTCACATTGCAATTTCAGTGGTCAGCAGCAAAATTCAATCAGTGATGTGTATTGTTTTATAAAGTGTTTGTGATGCTGATTTAAGAATGTCTTTACCCTTATTCTAGCAGATCAGGTTTTTGTGATATTTACTTTAAAAAAAAAGATTGACATATAAAAGCTCGAGGAATATGGATTTTACCATGCATTGTAGTAATTTAATTGTATGACGTTTCCGAAGAAAACTCCATCTTTTATCTATGTGTTTTTTGTTATTGTTAAGTGTCCTTGACTGTCTTGAAAGGCGCTTATAAATAAAATGTATTATTATTATTATTATAAACAATTTTTACTTGCGTCTCCGATTAAAAAAAAATGTTGTACAGTGTTATTTGTTTCCACCAGAGGACGCAGCTCAGTAGTGTAATGGTGGTTTTCTTACTTTACAACATGGATTGAGTCTCGTTTGACAAGAGAATAGCACGTTGCCAGCTGAAATGAGTGCCAATTCATCAGTTTGCACAACCCAAAGTAAAAAATAAAAAACGTAACTGTACATTTTGAAGCAATGTCTCCTAGATAAAAATCCTAGCAGTGTGGATTTTACGTTGGAGGAGAGATTCAGGTATCTTCTCATACCTTCATCATTGTTCTAAGATAACTTAGCTTTAGCTAAGATAGCTTTAGCAAACATGGCAGTTTGGGGCAACACGTCTTTTTTAGTTGTCACTTGAGAATGGGCCAATGAAAACTGTAACCCAGTATGTCCACATTTCAGTACGGTACCGGTTAAAGTTTCACGATGAACGCTTTCTTATTTGCAATTCAACTTATTGTTGACTTTTCAGTTTGGCCGAGAATCATGGCCTACGTGCCCGCAGTTCCTAAGGACGGAAATCCGCTGCTCGGTGCATAACATTTTATGTTTACGTTTGTTCAGTGCGAATATTCAATGAATTTTTCTTTGGCTTATTTCCAATGTTCACTTTCTCATGTTTAACAAAAATAGAAAGGCAACATTTTGGTACTTGTTTTATTAATTGCAAAATCCAGTGTGACATCTTACCCATTTATGGAGGCAAAAAGTCACATTGACGCTCTCCACTTGATCGCTCATATTCTGCATTGACATAAAATGTGACAACGACATGAATGCAAAATAAAGGTACATACCTGAGATGTTGGTCTTCCATGTCACACACATTTTGTTTATAAATGATAAATGTATAAATGTATTGATTCCAAGAAAGATATAAAAGTCTAAAAACTGTGACATCCAGCCCCAGTCTCCCCTGTTTGTAAACCATCTGTCTCACACTTCATTGTATTATATCAAACATCTTTTATTTCGTAACAAATCCACATTATGATCAACTTAAATATGAATGAAAACACATAACACCACACAAACTTTGGCATGAACGCAAACAATGGCACATGACAGGGCAATGTAATCCGTTGTTTGCAGTCAAATGCAGTCAAACCTTATATCCCTGCCATGAATACGTTTGGGATATTTTATCTTCAATTGCCCTTAAAACAAAAGAAAAAAAAATAATCATGTTTGTCCTCATTCAGCATCGTATAAATAAATTTCTGTCACAATCAAAGTGAAGCCTTAAACAATCGTTTTTCAAATAAATAAATAATAAAGTCTAAAAATGATGGTGCGCACAATAAGGAAAAAATGAACAAAGGAAGATTGAAAAGCAAAATAAAATAAAATAAAATCAATCTGGAAAAAAAGACAATGACATTGAAACAAAGTCATACACCCGGGGCAAATTCTCCAAAGCAGTTCATTACGGTAACTTCATGTATTTGGTTTAAGTTTTAGGTCCTGCAAAAGATGGCTCTTAATAGTTGTCTCTTTGGGTCTTCAATGTGGAAGGTGTGCCCCGTATAATTCTTTTAATAATAATCTTTGTAAATTATCTTCAACAGACTTGTCCATTGTTTGGAGTACAGTGGGTTTCGACTCGTCAATTTCGCTCCTTACATCAAGAAAAGGGAGCAACAAGTGCTAATATTTGTCTTCTTGTCTTCTCCCTGAATTCAGTTCATCTTAGGCCAGCAAGTGAACCCAGTCCTGCCTCGTCCCGCCATATAAAATCGGCCCTGCTCTCCACAGGGTTGTGCCTGTACCCTGACCTTCCTTCCGAACACGGGGCGAAGCTGAGGCGGGCTGTGCTATTGCTGATCTTGAACAGACCGTTCGAGCTGAGGAAGGAGTCTCTCTCGCTTCCCCCCAAGTTGTTCACCGTCTCCAGGTCATTGTAAACTGCTGTGTCGCTGAGCTGCTTCCTTCCTTGCAGCCTCCTGCGCCTCCTTAGCAAGATAATACCGGCCACGAAAGCCACGACCAGGACGGCAAGAATGCAGGAGATGGTCAGTGTGGCCGAAGAGGGCTGGAAGGTTTGGCGCAAAGCAGGCTTGAAACTGGGCTGTAGTGTGAACTCACAACTTGGACCCATAAACCCTTTTGGGCATTGGCATACGGGCCCTGTGAAATGAGTGAAGCAAGTGCCACCGTTCTGACAAGGGCGTTCTCCGCATGCGTCGGAGCGAACGCTGCAGTTCTTGCCAGTGTAGCCTAAGGTGCAGGAGCAAATGTAGTCATTGACAACATCTTGACAGGTCCCGGCATTCTGGCAGGGATTTGAGGCGCAGTCGTCGATGTTGAGTTGGCAGTTGGCACCAGTGAAGCCGGCATGACAGCGGCAGAGAACACTCTGGCCGAGGTCCAGACACTCGCCACCTGAGAGGGAATTGTAGAATAAAAATGCAATTGTTTAGAATCAGACACAAAATGGCTGTGTGTGTGCATTTCAACTTCTTGGGTCTATGCTGGCAATTTATGTCGACCTTACTTAATTTTTTGAACCATTTTAGCTGTGTTAATGCGATGCTGAAACTTCACAAGGTGGGGATTTGTGTCTGATGTTGTAATTTCCAATTTCACCTCTTTAAATATCTCAGTAATATCCTCTTTAATTCATATTGTTCTTTTTGGCTCAATCATGGAAACCTTTGACGAGTTGAACTGAAAAGTATCTATTTTAATTCCTTGGTATTTACAGGATTGAATAATACAAACTAGATTTCAGTCTAGGCTGTCAACAAATTACATGCTTTTGTACAAATTATTCTTTAAAAATACAGTAAACATTCTTTTTTTTCGTTTTTGTTTTTGAGAATTGGAGAGACCCTCTCAGACAATAGAGAAGAAACACGTTTTAATTTCCGTCATGGATGTACCTTTCTCTGTCTGTAGAAAGACTGTCCTAATAGCAATAAGGAAAAACATTTTGTATTAAGAATTGTTTTAATTACCCCAAAGGAATGCTTGAAAAATGGATAAACCTCTAATAATCGTTTTCTACACACCCCAAAAAAATGGGTTTTTTTGTTTAGTTTTTTTACATTGAAAGAAAATATGTGAATTAGCGGTTGCCAAACGTGGTGGTCCACTGCATACAGTTTATCTATCTACAGTATATATCTTTGTGTACAATATGGACATTGTACAAAGTGGTATTTGAATGTTTTTTTAATTATGTTAGTAAAACATTGCGTGTAATAAAACAAACAAACGATAAATTCGAAGAAACCCTGAGGCTTCAGCAAAGCAAAGACCATTTTTTACTAAAACTGCAGGTCTATATATTAGTCACAAGGGGGCGCCATCGTACCGTTTAAACAGGGCCTATTGCTGCAGCGATCCAGTTTTTTCTCACAGTTGGAGCCGGTGTAGCTGGGCGGGCAGCGGCAGGTGTAACCCCCAGTCATGGTCTCCACACACGTGCCGCCATTGAAGCAGGGACCATCCGCACACGTCATTGCTATGATTTCACAGTTTTTGCCGTAGAATCCTTGTGGGCAGGTGCACGAGTAGTCGTTTTCGAGGTCCTGCGGGGAAAAAACGTCGACTTTTATGTTTGGAAGCATTAAATAGACGGGCCAATCATTCCAAGGTTTGCTCGTTCCTTTGTCTGTAAGCTTGAAAGTAGAATTCAGTTGATGTTTCCAACCTTCAATTTAATTGAAGTACGAATTGTATGCAATCGAGTCAAATAAAGCTATCTGTGTTTTTTATTTAAATGTTTTTTTCAGATAATTGACCTAATTTTCAGTCAGTATAGGTTTCAAAGTCTGGTACTGTTATAGTACACTCTTCTTTTAAGTATAAGTACAGATCCTTGTGCAAACGAACTATACTCTACAGTACTCTGAATATAATATAATACTTATCCAACTCCGTTAAAAGTAAATATACTTCAGGACAAAAGTAAAAATTAGTTTTGACTGTTTAAATTCAATATCTCTTGATAATTCGGCTCAAAAACAAAAAACACTTCTCTGTCCCAAAAAATTGTTTCTCTCTTCTGGCAACTTGCAGAGAGAGCACTTGGTGACTCTATTTAAGTCTTTTGTTGTGTGCTTATTATGACAAAGCATGGAGTAGAAAGTACAGATACATTTTCAAATGAAGAGCGTAAACATAAAAAGTTCAATATAATCCAGTTTTATTCGCGGAAAGTGTTAAATCTATCAATAAGGTGTGAAATTAGATTCCACCTGTATACTTAACCACTTCTTCAGATAATGTATCCAAAACCAGGGATGCTATTTTAACTTGTCATACGAACATTAACATTGATTTGTATGTATGTATTTATTTATTGGTGAATGGGTGCCCTTTGACCATTGTACTGAACAGTTGGATTATCGCAGTAGAATAATGTTTTTTTAAATGAGTCTGCTTGGGAATAAATATATAAATATATATACATATATATATTTATATGAGCCTGCTTTAGAATGAATACACTTTTTTATATGGGAAACTTACATTGCAGCTGCCTCCATTTTTGCAGGGGTTGCTGTCACACTCATTGGTTTCCATCTCACAGTTAGTGCCCCCATAACCAGGCCTGCAGGTACAAGTGTAGCTTCCCTGACCAGTATTGGTACAGGTTGCACCATGGGAACACGGCTTGTGGTTGGTGCAGTAGTTAAGATCCTGGTCACAAAAGAGGCCCCCCCAGCCCTCCTGACAGTTACACTGCCACGGCTGGCTGCAGGTGCCGTGGAGGCAGCCCGGGTAGCGTACGCACTCGCTGCAGGAGGGACCCTGCCAACCCATGCGACATTTACAGCCCCCTGGGGCCTCACAGTAGCCGTGCCTCTCACTGCAGTCCGCCGAGCAGATGGCTAAGGGGGAGGGGAGAGGGGAGAGGGTGTGTGATTGCAATAGTCACGCATTACATCTTATACATACATTTAGGGGCCCCCTGTCTGACCCCCACCCTCCTTCCAGACTTCACTGTTAGTTAAGTATTAAGCTAAGCAGCTGGCAGGCACACTGCCCGGCGATGCTTTCTTCTTCTTCTTAAAATCTCCTCACTGTATGCAAACAGATAACCTTGAAAAAGCTTTTTTTCTGTTTTACGTCTGTGCTACCCCAATGCCTTTTTTGTTATTGCAGCAGAAAACATAAGGCGCATGGAAAAGAAAAACTTTACAACTTGTCATGAACATTAAAAAACACTACAGTTTCAAGTTTCTCTTTGGGGGTTCCAGATAAAGACAATTGGTTACATGTTTCAAATTTCCCCAAGAAGGATGAACTTTTGTCTCAATGAACCCTTTCATCCACCCTGTGTGACCGGATAAGAGGATAAGCTGTCCACTGTAGTAACCGCTGTCCCTGAAGGGTGAAAATAATTAACTTTGAATTGAAACAAAATAACCATTCCTGGTTGTCTCAATGAACTACAAATTGGACACTCATCCGGGTCCATATGCACAAAATAACGCGATACAATATACACGATTTAATTTGTGTATGGTTGTCATGCTTCCTGCTTTTTGCTGCCTTGTGTTGTAAATATCTACCATACTTTTTCATCTGTTTGTCTTTTATATTGCTGGTATCCACTATTTTCATGATTACTCATTGTGATGAGAATGATATCATGTTCAACTCTATTCTGGCTTTGATCGCATAAGAAGCGTGTGACAGAGAGGCGCTCATTTAACATTGTTGGTTAGCAGGAGTGTACAGCAGTTGCTAAGATGAGAGCTATTCCTTATGAGGATGGCAGTTGCTCATCTGAAATGAGCTGGGCCACAGTTTAAGACATTTTGTGCAAAATAAAATAAAAAAATAACAGCAACAGGTTGTTGGAAAAAATCTTAGTTGGCCTCCTGGCTGCTATTTAGATGCTCCTTTCACTCAGACATCTCTCCTTGCGTGCATGCCTGGACGTGTGTTGTCGGTTTCTATGCAGTGTGCAGCAAAAAATATACAGCAAAGAGTCATTTCAATTTCCCCTTGAGAGACTATCGTACGCATACTAGTTGGGTTGACTTAATTAGGTGTAATGGTCCTTGTGGTATAGTTTGGAAACATAGGACGAATATACACACGGTATACTTACATCAGGAGTGTGCACTATGAACTACTCATTGGACTGCAGGTTTGAGCATGCACTAGATTGTTCTTTGTCCTCATTGGTAAGCCAAGTCATTGCAATAGTCATACCACAAGGACGCACTACAAGTACGGGTAATGTTTTTTTTCCCCCTAGTTCTACAGTCCATCACTGACAATTTTGCACACTCGTAGAAGAACTCAGGCATACTAGTAAGATAACTAAAGTGCTATTGAGGTCAAACTGACCACAAGTTGACACCTGGGTGGTTACTAGTATGGGTGAAACACTATAAAATTCTGCTATTTTAACCCTTTTGGGGACAGTGGTTCCTACATTGGACAGCTTATCATGTTATCAGGTTACAAGGTGCATGAAAGGGTTAACATACAGCACTTGTAGGAGCCTACTTGTAAAATACAAATGACAACTAGTGCACACTTTTGCCTCACTAGTAACATGTAGTTGTCCTTGTATGTTAAAATTGTCCTGAAATGTAAAAAAAAAAAAAAAAAAGGACGGTACTGAAAGGCAGTAGTGGAATAAAAATTACTAGTACTTTGACAATTGTGGTGTGCAACTAGTATAGTGGAGTAATAGATCTGGGGTGTCAAATTTATTTTTGTCACAATGTAGTTATGGAGGACCATCATGACAGAACCCAAATAAATGTGTGTGTGTGTGGGGGGGATGAGGGGGGTGACAAAAATGCTTGCAATATCTCAGGGTTATTTAAAGTCGATTAAAGTCAAAAAGACAACTTACAATTTTTGCTATTTTAGCAAGAAACGTGTCGGGCTACTCAATTGACATGATTGACATTGCCTGTCAACATAAAAGGTTGTGGCAGGCCGTGTCGGGCCCCCGGGACTTGTGTTTGACACCTGTGATCTTGATGTTAACTATAGTGGAATTTTATCACTCTTCACTTGTAATAACCGGGTGATGCCAACTTCCCAGTTTTGTCTCCAAAGTCATCCCATGAGTCAAGACAAAAGTGTGTACAGTAATCCCTCGTTTATCGCGGTTAATGGGGAGCAAAACCACCCGCGATAAACGAAAATCCGCAAAGTAGCGACCAATAAACATATACAGCTCAAAAATAAAAATTTTAACTCCGCAATCGGTCCGCGAGAAGCTGCAAAACAACAGCGAGTCACATAGAGTAACATATAGAGTACTGTACTCCATGTATTAAAAAAAGTTTTTTAAATTAAATAATGAATATGTTTGAAAAAATCCGCGATGCACTGAAGCTGTGATAAACGAACCACGAAATAGCGAGGGATTATTGGATACCAAGAGCATGGACCTGAAACAGGACATCAATATTATTCAACAACTCATCCGTGTAGAACTGCTGGGTGTGTGTTTGGGCATGGGAATGACTGAGCAACCACTTACGTTCAGAGCAGTAGTTTCCTTTCCAGCCCTCCAAGCAGTTGCGGTTGCCCTCCTCGTCACAGGTGTAGTGTCCCAGTGTGTCATCCCGCGGCCTGCAGTACTCGGCGCATCCGTCTCCGAAGTAATATTCGTCACAGAAGACGTGGTAAGAATAACGTAGTTCACTCTGCTCTCCGAAGTGCACATCCTGGGACCAGTCCTCCCCGATGGCGAGTCTCCTCCTGGTTGCCAGGCGATTGACCAGGTTGTTCTGGTTGTCTGCATACAGAAGTTGGAATTGATTAAAAAAACACACGACATTCACAATAACGTTATAATTTCACCTTCAACCAAAAAAAATGGAGGATACCTGTGTATTCAGTTGGGGATTCTGCGTTCCAAGCCTCAATGATCAACGAAAATGTCCCCTGAAACATGTTTGACAGGATACATGAATGATTTGATATGACATTCAACCCAGTCTCCGCTGATTTTGTGTTGTTTTTTTTTCTCGATGTTGCATTTACCGGCCATTTGAAGTGGAAAGGCACCCTGATTGGGGCACTGCTGGAGATTGACGTGTGATCCGCCCTAATGACATTAGTTTGCCCGGTCCCAAACGTGCACGGCGGCTCTGCAGAGATAACATCTTCCGGGTGCTTGAGGCAAATTCTAAAAAATATGTGACAGTCCCTATGTCTCCTACAAATGCGCTGTGCCGTGTGGAATGAATTGATTTTCAACTCAAACACTCCGGAAGATAACACCTGAAACGGAAGATCAGAATAACATAAACACAAATCTGCGCGAAGTTAAAATTACTGCAGTTTAATAAATCCACTTACAATGTTCACCAACGACCAAGCCAAAAGGTATCTCAGGTGTACATGTGCCATTTCCTCTCAGACTTTTTTTTTGTTCCTTGCTTCCAAAATTTAAATGGATGCAGTCATTCGTCGTGCGCAGTAATTCCACAAAAATCCCCGAAATGTATACCAATCCCCCAAAACACGAATCACGCTGAACTATCTGATCCCTTTAGTGTCTTTCTTTTTTCTTCGTTTCTCACTAACACTATCTACACTCCGCACTCCACTTTGTTTTGGATTCTGCTGCGTAAAGATTGGTTTTTATATCCCACGATGGCGCACGTCACGGCCATGGAGGTGGAGCCGGAGCAGACCTCAGGGGAGCAGCTTGACACGGTCCGGGTCTGCCTGGGGATTTCGACAACCCACGATACATCTGGACTATTGTTCCCTCTAGTTTTGCTTGTCTGAGGACGCAAACTCTCTGAGTGTTTCTTGGACCACGGTGAGCAACATCAGACACGCACACGGTGGCCAAACCGCTGTCACACATGTCCAAATCCTGAGATCATAACACGTTACATACTATGAGGGTATATTACAAAAAAAGTCAAACCACCACCTATATATCGAAAGAGATTATTTCATTGAATGGTGATTTGTGACACGAATTACATTAGCCCAAGTTTTGGCTAAGGGTTGATGCCACGTTTTATGTTGCGAATCGGCCCCGATTGACTTGTCCAGTAATCAATTTAAAAGCAAATGGGAAGTTTGTAATAATCAGAATCGTTCATAAATTTGGGCTTAAGTTATTCGCTGTCTTATACTGTCCACACTACGATTAAGTGGAGAGTGGCGCGAGTGACACTTTTCATCACAATATGCGAGTAAAAAAGGTTGTAAGGGTAAATGTTAAATAATTGAATATTTTTTATTTGTTCGATAACACCTCAAGTTTATGTTTCATAAAAGGACAAAGTGGCCTTAATTTCTTAAATCACTGTAAATTATTTAATTAAATGATGTTTTTCCTGCCTGGTTCAGCGTACGTACCTTTTTGAGGCTTTCTTACAAATATGTCGATGAAAAACGTAAGCTATGCCAATGGCCGCTTTCTGTTTTTATTTTCTTTTTTTTTACTCAACTAATGCTTTACTCGTTAAAGAGTGACATCCCTAACTCCCACACTCGCACACCTTTCTACACTCACCTTTTGTAAAAAAAAAAAAAAAAAAAATTACTAATGCAGAGTGTGTTTGTTTATGGATTTGTTGAATACAAATGAATACATGGAAATGCAGGGTCTGACCCCCCACCCCCAACCCCCCAAATAAATGTTAAACGTGAAATTTATGAATGAGCCCAGCGATTTTCCGCATTTTTTGTTTTGGTTAACATGTTGAAAAGTAATAATTAACCACACCTTTTAGTATTTTTTTCTTTCTTTCTTTTGGAAGCGTGGTGCTGGCAATATGGAAAAAAATTGACTGGAAAATACGTTTAAACGTATTTGTCGGCTAAATGTTCTACGTTTGTAACATTGTTACAAACATTGTTAATCATTGTTACAAACATAATTATTTTTCTGCAACGGTGCGGTAGAGACTTCCACACGCGCATACCCCGTGGCATTATAGGTGTTGGGGGAAAGTGTCCTTCTTTCCTCCGCGTGTTTGTTGAATTTCGGATGGTGAGGATGCGAGTTATCCAAATACAGTTTATTCGAAGCTTTTAATAACAGAATATTCTGGGCATCAGTGAATTACAGACAAAAGGCTGCGTGTCAAGGGTGCGAAGCAGGAAGGAATTCACATCATTTTTATATCATCAGAAGGCCGGCACCAAAACTCAAGGTGTGACATCGAACTTTCGTTTCCTCTAAACCAGGGGTGTCCAAAGTCGGTCCTCAAGGGCCGCCGTCCTGCCTGTTTTCCAGCTCTCCCGGGAGCAACACTCCTGATTCAAATCACCAGGATCGTTCTAATGCTGCTTCAGAGCTGGCTGATGAGCTGATCATCTGAATCAGGTGTGTTGCGGCCGGGAGAGCTCGAAAACAGGCAATACGTCTACACAACATGTCTGCTCTAAACCGATTCTCAGATGTTCATTTAACTGGTGCAGTACAACGATCTGTGCGTCTCCACAAGGCCTCCAAGAAGGAGTGTACCAATATTAAGTGATGCTTGTTTCAAGGACGCAGAGTCTCGCTGCATGCATGTGAAAGATATACATCATGACTAAATATGAGCAGAATGCAGACCTTATGGGGAAAACAAATTTAAATATATACCAATAGCAATATGTTAAAAGATGACTAAGTAAACATTGTTTATTCTTAATTTGATGTTTTTTTATTATGGCTGCAGTGCATGATTTACATTTGGAATTTTTCCCCATAATGTTTGCGCAAGCCAATACCCCGTGGCATTATGGGAAAATGCTACATTTGGTGCATGAAGCCTACAAGGCCCAACTATTTGCGAATACTGTTCACTCAACTCATTCACAAATATTTTCGAACGTACTTGCGCGTATGTTCAAACGTATTTTCCAGTCAAAATATTTTACTCCACCTTGCCAGCTCAACACGTTCTTTCTTTCTTTCTTTCTTTCTTTCTTTCTTTCTTTCTTTCTTTCTTTCTTTCTTTCTTTCTTTCTTTCTTTCTTTCTTTCTTTCTTTCTTTCTTTCTTTCTTTCTTTCTTTCTTTCTATTGTTGGGGCCCACTAAACAAAGACCAGAAGGGATGGCACATGGTCCTCCTTTTTTTTTTTTGTTCAGCACTAAACCTTATAATTGCTCTGACGCGTGGGGGAGACAAAAGGGTGTGTCGGCAGGTCCCTGGATAGGACCGTATTGTGTAGCTAGATGCTATTTAGACGCCTTCAAGCACGCGTACGTGCGTGCGCGAGGGCGCGCGCGCGGGCGCCTGTATCACGTTGCCTTTGTCTGGCCCCCAGGCGAACAGCTGTATGAAAATCAACGGCACATGGTCGGTTGTGTGCGGCGCCAACCCGGCTATTGTTTCCCAGAGCATGACCCCAACGCGCGGGCACGCACGCACACACACACACACACACACACACACACACACACACACACACACACACACACACACACACACACACCCATCGTATACAAGCACACGCTTTTTCAAGGGAGCACCCGGGTGGGCAGGCCGTTGCAGCACCTGTCGTTTGCACGAGGTGGTGGAGGTTAAACGCACCTCATCTGTTGTTTACATACTATAAAGCTGGTTCATCCTCGCTAAAATTGAAAAAAAAAAACCTCTTTGGAGTGTGTGCAGTTACTCACTGAAACCGCTTTTATTTGACATCATTATATTATATTATATTATATTATATTATATTATATTATATTATATTATATTATATTATATTATATTATATTATATTATATTATATTATATTATATTATATTTGACGTTTCATAATAAAATGACGTTTCAGAAAAAAAGCAATTGATGAAGAGTTTAGCAAAGCAATATTATGATTGGCTGCGGGCCAAATCCATGTTGTACCCTTGCTCTCAGTCGTCAAGATGCGGTATGTGTTCTAGCTCCTCAAGGGTAAGCATAGTGCAACGTGCTGTGTGGTGATTGTTGAAGTGGGGGAGGGGGACGACCCTGTTGATATTCTAATAAGGAGGGGGGAAGGGTTTGGGGCGACGCGTGCCTGCTAGACTGGCCGGCTTCCTTACAATATAAACAATAAAACAGAAGACTGAGGCAAAATGGAGAGGTTAAGGTGGCTAACCGAAATACAATCTGAAGCATTGGCCTACATTTCCAATGTAGACTTTAACATGTGTTCTACTACATTTTGTTTATTTATCCCCAACAATTATCAGATATGAGCCTGTAATGCAAAATAATCCGACCAGGATGTTCAAAATCGGTAGGGGATATAACTTAAAGCGTATCAGCAACGGTGCTGTTTCTGCAACCAATCAACTTTCAAATTCACCCTCACAGGGTTAGAGAGCCGGCATGTTTCAGCCAACAACCAAAAACACCCTTAGCAATCTGCACATACTGATACAGAGGAAGTAAGATTTAACTTGATATATGGATTTAGGGATCCTCCGTTAAGTACCCTTTTCATGACCTAAAAACACGCAATACAGTACAAAATTATTGTTTAGTACTTGTTTTATGACATAAAAATGCACAGTACGGTGCTTGGGGCGCTTGTGTCTTGCGCCTGAAGTAGGCAGCATTTTCACAGCCCCGTTTTGTTCAGCAAAAAGGTCGATGCTGATGGACAGTCTGCGGCTGGATGGATGCATGGATTGAGGAGCCGACGATGAGAAGAAAGGAGCGTCAGCGCAGAGCGCTGATGCGTATGTGGAACTGGGAGTCGCGGCTTGGAATTGAAGCGAACTTACATGGGACAGGAGAAGAGAGCCAATCACTCTTTTTCGTTAATGGATTCTCCAGCTTCTTGTTGCTTTCAAGCTTAGCTTGTAGCAAACCTGTGCACATTGCAGCATGACATCTTTGATCCACTGGTGAAAAGGACACTTTGATTCGCTCCTCTTTCATCTATAACTGCTTCAGACAACATAGCGTATGCAGGAAAGTGGTCAAGATTGCACGATTGTCTGTGTCTCATGTGTTGTTTTGTATTATTTTGTCATTTTTTTGTTAACTTTTCTTTTGATAGCGGCACGGACACCCGGCCGCTCTTCCCCCAACAAAGGCTTTATATCAGGTGTTTATCTATCCATAGTGCCCGATCCATATTTCTGGAGAGGGGGAGACTCGGTGCGTCTTTGCGTCAGCTGCGCAGATGGACAATGCAGCCTCTCTGTTGTCATATGTATTACTTGCAAGGAGTGTGACATGAACGTGCCATGGGGCATGGGAATCGCAGCGGAGTCATGTCACCCGCCCCCACGGACTTCCCATTAGAGAGGCCAGCATCTGCCTCTCCTACGCCTCACCGAGAGCAGCTTGAAAACCTTCTCCCTCAGGACAGATGAAGGAAACGGGAGTTTCAACAAACCTGACCCAAACGGGCTCTCGAGGGAAAAGTCAGCCTGCCGTGGCTACGTCCACAGCCCTTGCTTACTGTCTGATGTTGAGACGATGGTTGGCATTCATAGGGCGGTCTCGAGGGTGATGATGCGCGTGTGTTCCCGTGAATGTATGCAGTTGATGTCATATGCGTGCGTGTCATTTGGTTGAATGGTGGATCTCATGAAGATAAGAGACAATGAAGAAGTGCTCGGCACCAAAATGCGAGAGGCCCATGAAACCCCGGTGAGCAGATTTATGAGTTCAGTCAATGGGGGGGAACCGAGTGTCGAGGATGTGTATTGTGAGGCAAATCAGTGGACTGGGGCATAAAACACAAAGACATACTGTACATTCTACATTTCTCTTGTCTAGGGAGTTATTTGCAGCCCGCAGAATGATTTTTTGCGGCTTCCTACTTCAAGTTTAATGTTCGTTCAGCCCCCACGTTTTGTTTTTTTTACCCATATCATTGCCTTGGGTGTTGTGTACATGTATGTGTGTGTGTGCGCGTGTGTGTGCGTGTTTGTCTCTCACAAGATACCGTAGCTCAGACTCATGGCGGTTTTGGACAAACCATAAGTCTGAAGTGACACCAAGTGGAAATAAAATATATCCTATCACTCAATCCCAGTTATGTGTTTTTCAATACTGCGAAGAGAAAGGTTGGGAATGAGAATAGCCAATTTCAAGAAAAACAAGCGATGGACTTTTTCTTTCTTTTTTTTTTTTTTTAGCTCAGGTGCACCCATCATGTCTTGAATGCCCAGAAAAATATACGGTGCTCATGAAATCAGACTACGTCACTCAACAAAACATGTTGAGGAGTATGCAAAGTCCCATGCAGGTGAGAAAGAAGACCGGATCAACAATCTTGTTTACCCTCTGAAGAACTGTTCATGTTCTGAACTGTTATTAACCCTTTCAGGGACGGTGGTTACGACAGTGGACAGCTTACCGTGTAATCAGGTAACAGGATGCATGAAAGGGTTAATAAAGATTGAGAAGGGGTTTTTCAAAGCATTTTAATGCAACCCAGACACAAACGGTGGGTTTTTGAAGTCCTTTGAGACCATTTTGGGATTAAGGGCAATAACCCCCCAAAACAAAAAAAAAACTTGACACATCCAGACAAGTAGTCCCCCCACATAAATTGAGTTTGAGACTCCTGCTCTATAGTGACAATTGTTTAAAAATTGCGAGCAAGTACTCAACCATGTAATTCTTATCTCCTTGGGCTATATTGTGCAATTTCTTCAAAGTCATCTGGTTGGAGCAACAAAGCAGAAGGGTACATATACCAAAATTTGGGACAATTTTAAACATTGCCCCCCCCCCCCTCCCCCACACCCCTTTCACCATCTTAACCCTTTCAGGGACAGGGAAATGTATGTTGCTGTGCAAAAGTAATTGAAATTACTTTTTTTCACAAAGATCCTTGATAAATCTGTCAATAGCTTACCGCTCTGTGCCAAGAAGGAAATTGGGAACATTCATATTTTGATGAGGGTTTGGATTCAGAAGTTGTGTTTAACATTTTCACATCACCATCTAACTTCCAGAGTCAGAATTGTCTGTCATCCTCCGTGAACCCCAAAGTGGCCCATTAATGCTACTCAGTGTCATTCTAGCTAGTCATTATATTTTTGCTAACAAATAACACATCTTGTGGGGGCTTTTGTGCAGTACTGACAAACTCACAGGAGTGAAGTAATGACAAGTAGGAATGATAAGATGACCCAATTAACCTTTTCATGCACCAATTATAATCACCTGTAAGCCATCCACTGTAGTGACCGCTGTCCCTGAAAGGGTTCAAGAAAATGAAATAAAATACTCATTCATTCATTATCCGAACCGCTTCATCCTCACTAGGGGTGTGGGTGGTGCTGGAGCCTATCCCAGCTGTCTTCGGGCAGTAAGCGGGGAACATCCTGAATCGGTTGCCAACCAATCGCAGGGCACACAGAGACGAACAACCATCCACACCCACATTCACAACTAGGGACGATTTAGAGTGTTCAATTAGCCTGCCATGCATGTGTTTGGAATGTGGGAGGAAACTGGAGTACCCGGACAAAACCCACGCAGGCCCGGGGAGAACATGCAAACTCCACACAGGGAGGCCGGAGCTGGAATTGAACCTGGTACTTCTGCACTGTGAAGTCGACGTGCTAACCCAAGGGTCGGCAACCCAAAATATTGAAAGAGCCATATAGGACAAACAACAAATATGTTTGGAGCCACAAAAAAAGCCTTCTATAAAACGTACAATGAAGAAAATACATGATGTATGTATGTAGGAGACTGGACTGTCTCAGAGTTGTTTATATTATTCATTCCTTTGTTGTGTGTTCACAAACGCCCCCATAGAATTTATTTTGTAATTTCCTCACTTGATTTTTTGTTTTGGTGCATTATTTACGCTTTTCTTAGTGTCAGTGAAGTGATCATTCATTTCCGTTTTTCTGAGGCTGTCTTTGAACGCCTCTCGAGTCGAAGAGAAGAGAGAGTCAAAGCAGACATCTCTGTGTTTGTCGAGACTGTTAAAAGCATAAATCAAGTGTACATTTGAAAAAATCAACACCACAGCTCTCCTTTTTCGTAGCTGCAACATGTATCTATATCTATTTGAGCTATATTAGCCGACTATCAAAATCTTTTTCCATTTTCAAAAATTTTTTATAAAGCTCCAGGGAGCCTCTAGATGTCGCTAAAGATCCGCATGCAGCTCTGCAGCCGCGTGTTGCCGACCCCCGTGCTAACCACTGGACTACCGGGCCGCCCGAAATAAAATACTGTTTTACTTATATCATAAATGTCTGGATTAACGAAAATTTACAAAACACAACATATTACCAAATATTACATTCTTGGGATATTGTTTTAAATACTGGTATCATAACAATGCTTGTATTGTTTTTTTTTCTTTCAATTGAAGCGTTTCAAAAAAGAAAAACTATTTCAAGGCAACCCAACAAAAGATTGTATTTCTGAGTTGCTGCCCCTTCCTAATACAACAGTGGGTAGTGGAAGAGAATTGTTTGGCTATAAGCAGCAGATGTACAATTATTCTTTTCAGACAGAGACCCCCCCCCCCCCACGCCTCAGTCCCACCTTTCCTCGCCCCCAATCCAGACACTACTGCAGCAGCTTCTGCAGCAGATGGGAGATGAAAGGAGGCACTGGGAGGATGGAGGGTACACAGAAAGCAGGCGTAACAACTGAAGAGAAGAAAAGGGCACAGGGGTCAACTGTGGCAACAGAAGGAGGGAGGAAACTTGTGTAAGGATAGATCGATATTTATATTTCCCCCCTTTATACCAGACCCCTCTAAATTCACATCTCTTTCAGCCAGATGTCAACAAGTTCTTTCAGCTTTAACGAAATTGTGGGGCTTTCAGCAAAATGATTTGGTTTGGTACTGACTTTATCCATTGTTTTGTGATAAAATCGCATGACTATTTTGCATGAAGCTGCATTTTTTGTTTATGTCTTATTAGGCTTTCTTGAAATGAACAAATGATGTGAAGCAAAAACAACAAAATAAAACATCAGTATTAAGATCAGTTGCAAGATAAGAATATACAAATAAGTGAGAACTATAAATTTGGTATATGTTAGCCCTTTCAGGGACCGCGGTTACTACAATGGACAGTCTATCATTTTATCAGGTTGCAGGGTGTATGAAAAGGTTAAAGCACGTTTTTTGGGGGGGGGGGGGCTGGGGATGTTCTTTTTAATTCACAGAGGGGGAAAAGAGTTAGTGTAAAATTCACAACAATGCTGTTTTACAGGCAGTCCAAGTGAATGATATCTTTTCATCGAGGCTTAACGTCCAGTGTTCAAGGGTTCCCTAACGAGCTAATGGAAAAGACCATTTCACAAGTGAATACAGCTGCCTATTCAGGACCCCACCCAGGGAGACACTAGCTGCATTTCAGCTATGCAGGAAGCTGCAGGACAATGTTCAAGTTCTATTTAGCTGCACCACACCAGGGCAGCTACAGCAGCTGTTTAAACCAGAGGGGACACAAGGACAACTTGCAAACAGAGTCCCCCCCGCTTTTTTGTATTGTTGACACAATTGAAGGCGTAATTGATTAGTCAGTGGCAATGAGGTACATTAAGTGTATTTTGATTTGATTTTAATTCAATTTGGAACTGAGAAAAAACTCCAAAAATAAATAAAGACAAAAAATGATTTCATGAATGAATCATTTAGGTGGCAACAGCAACACGATACACACATGATTATGGTAATTTCTATAACAGTCAGAAACAGATTTACTCATGTTACCGTTTTATTCACAACTGCCACCATCATCAAAAAGCACGCAGCTCTGCCTGGGCAGAAAGCAGGGACGCTGATTTCAAATAATTTCATCTCTTTCCTCTCCTATTGAATTGTCTGCATTGCTTTAATTCTACTCCTCTGTGATTTGAAATGATTGAGAGCAATTATCCGCCTGAATACAGTACTGTACTCAAGGTGAATTTTCACCTGATGTTTGGCGCCCCCTGGAGGGCGTCTGGAGCATAGGCCTAATGTAAAAACGGGCGAGCGGACCCTGAGCTCTTGTCGTACGTGCATACCTCCTCTCACTCTCTTTTTTGACATTGTGTGGAATCTACTATATTTCAAAAGATTTGAAACGTCGGCGTAACTACCAATTTGGCAGACGTGACTCACTTAGAAAAACTAATGGTCACCGTCAAGCTGATGTTCTTGTCCTTTAAGTAACTACCACAGCGACCGGAAGCAGGCAAGTTTTTAAAAGTATCGGCTGCTCTCAATAATTACAAAAGAACGTTTATATATGACAACCTATTGCCAAAGTTTTAAGTGACGATGTAAAAAAATGCTCAAAACTGGGATAGACTCCAGCATCCCCGGCTACCCTGTTCAGGGCAAGCGGTGTTGAAAATGGATGGATGGTTACAGATAGTTTATTTTACAGATATTCTAATAGATAATGCAGTAAAGGATGTAAAAACAATGAGTAAAATGTAGCTTTAAGATATATGGACCATATAATGGTCAGGTGCTGAAAACTACTCAAGGTTACAGACGCAAGGGAACACTTATGGACAGACCGCGCAGAATTTGACACACTTAAAATTCAATTAACCACTCTTGAATGTCAGCAATAAAACAAGGATAGGCTTTTAAAAAGTGGTACATGCTTGAAACAATGCTGTAACAGAAGTATCACTCTCAGTAGCAAAAAAATAAAATAAAATTTACAACCGTTCAATGAAACCCCTCAAACAGTCTTTCTTACAAGTCATTGTCTCTACCCATTATGGAATATCAGTTGAATACTGTAATAAATACAGTGACCAGTGTAAAATCCAAAGGAATTTGAAGTTTTTTTGTGGCTGAAAGCCAAAGAAAAAGTCAAGGATAAATCTGGCAACTTGATGCTATAATGCAGGTCGTCCATTTAGTTTGTCATGCATGAGAGTGATGGCGCTTCCCGTAAAGTCCCGTAGAACCTGCACTGTTTCTCGTTGGAGCTGCAGTGACTCACGCACGAATTCCTGCTGAGTTTCTGCTAGCTGCTGCACCGACTCAGACAGAAGCTCCAAGGAGCGAGATACCGTTTCCAGCAGGATGTTGGTGGCATGCTGCTCCTGGAGGCTGAGTGAGGCATTTTGAAGCATGCTGTCCCTCACATTTGCGCTGGGCTGACCAGTGATCGGAAGTGAGGCTGTCATGGTTGAAGTGCCAGAGGAAGTATGAGGTTGTTCTTGTTTATGGAGGCCATTGTTTCCTAGGTGATCCCCTCTTAGTTTAGATGCCTGACTTGAAGGCAGGACGTCTTCTTTAGTGTCATCATCCCAGTCTGCCAAAGAAACAAAAAGCATCGTCAGCCAACGAAAACCAACCAGAAATTTTATAATATAAAGCTGTCTTTTCAACTGGAACGCATTTATGGCAACTCACCTTCGGAAGCAGGTATTTCAAACTGTACATCAAAGCCAGTATGCGACGAGTCCCCTGAAACAATAAACATCAGAATGAAATGTGCAATGCATTGTTTTGGAGGGAAGTAAAAAAAAAACAATTAAAAAGTTGTGTAACTATACAGTCTATACTGTATACTTTATACGGATGTTAGGTTTGTAAATCTTTATGTTGGGAATTTCCACGGCAGAGCCCAGGCCTCAACCCGAATAATCAGCAGGCTTACCCAAAGAGGGCTAGCTGTGCAGATTGCCAGAAATAACACTGTGCTGACACTACGTAATTTTAAAACACATTTTAAGAAAATAAAGATTAAAGTACAACGTATGGCTGGAAAAAAAAAAGTTGGCATCATTAAAGAATTGAATGTACATCTTTGCTACCTGATTGTGCAAATCCACTTGAAGAGTAGGACATTGGCGCAGGCCGAGCCAACTCTTCAGCACCATTGGGTGAACTCTGCATTCCGACCATGTCGTCCTCGTCCATTCCTTCAACTTCGTCATCATCACAAAGGGGGCCTAAGTCATTGTTGATGTGGTCTTCCCGATCCATCTCCAAAATCTGGAGCACGACTTTTTCTGTTTGATTAAGGTCTTTAGCTAGACGGGAGTTGACGCCCCGGTTTGGCACCTTGCCCGACCGCATGGCAGCAACTTTCCGTTTGGTGTCACACTTCAGGTCCGACCATTTCTTCACGACCTCAATGACCTCACGCTGACATTCGCCAATCTCATTGACACGGGCTGCAATTTCAGCCCATGTGCGCTTCTTCACATCAGTTGCCACACCACGGTTGAATTTTCCTTGGGGTTAAAAAAAACAAAACAAAAGCAACAACATGAGAGTAGCATATCTGACATCCAGTACTTAACCTTTTACAATTCGAAAAAAAATAGCTCTGGAGTAGGAATATGAGGAATAATACGAGGATTAATACTGTGTGGATATATATACATCTATATATATATATATATATATATATATAAAGAGAGAGAGAAACACAGTGGGCGATTGATTAGCACATTCGTCTCACAGTCAAGAGTGCAGGTTTGATTCTGGCTCCAGCCTCCTGTGTGGAGTTTACATGTTCTTCCCTGTGCCCGCGTGAGTTTTCTCTGGGTACTCCGGTTTCCTCCCACATTCCAAAAAAAATGTGTGGCAGGTTAATGGAACAGTCTAAATTGTCCCTACGTCTGAGTGTGAGTGCGGATGGTCGCTCATCTCTGTGTGCCCTGCGATTGGCTGGCACGAAGCGGTGCTGGGATAGGCTCCAGCACGCCCGGCGATCCTTGTGAGGACAAGCGGATCAGAAAATGGAAGGATGGAGACACATTTTTTAAAGTACTAAATAAATATTTAGTATTTTGTTTCTAAACATAAAATAGGTTGTGTTAAATTGACAGTGCTCTTTTTGTTCATTCAATCATTTTAGAGCTGTGATTTTTGTAAAGTGATATTTGTAATTACAGTTATCATAATGTCAGAGGCTAATATGGGCTCAAATGTAAAATGGGCAATACAGTGGAAGTGGGCGCTTGGACCTGCAGTGTGCAGCCTTATTGTAAAGTAATATGTCAGTAGCAAATAAAAGAACAGTGCACTACTTGGCTGCAACCAGTAGATGCTGTTGATTAGTCTCAGCTACTAGTTTTAAGTTCAGAGAACAAAATGACAGCCATATCCCATACCGTTAATGTATAATTTCTAGAAAATTTGCATATGAAAAAACACACTTTTGTTTGTAATTTAACATTCACATAATATAAATGGGTGTTAAAATAAATAATTACAAAGCTAATTGTTACTTTCCCCATCGTCCTCAAATGCCTCTCTCCACTTGAAAGACTATACGTGTTTGCCTTAGCTTCATTACGTTTTGGTTAACATATAGTATGTGGTCACAGGAACGTTGGTTCACAGTATTAAACCAACCACATTAGGAAGAGCATTGATAGACATACCCACAACGACTGAGCGATGTTTCCTCACTTCATCTAAAAGTATGTGGACCTCACTGAAAGTGAAACGGGCTTTCCTTTTTTTGAAGCGTATAACACTGTCTTGGTTGAAGAGTAACGTTGAAGACATCCTCCACAAAACAGCGTCAGTGGTTCTTCAGCTGCTTTGTGTACCGACCGCCACTCAGCTCCAATTTCCAGATGAGTCTGTCAAAGGTCGATAATTACATTGAGATTGTTATTTTATAACTAAAAGCACAAGAACTAAATCATGGGGTTAAAGTTACATGCATTTTGACTCAATTGAGAATAAACATACACGCGTTCCAGACTAGCACCCTGGACTACTTTGACATAAAATAAGAAAACCTTTATTAGTCTTGCAATGGAGAAATTCCCAATTCACAGCAGCAAAGTTATGAAAGGAAGAAGTAGAACAACAAAATATAGACTATATTATATATACATAAGACTCATATTACTGACAATTAACGTAATGTTCGAATGACATACAGTATTTTGTGCTTTTTAACCGTACCCACGGAGAACCGACGAACAATACATACGCTGTATCACACTTGCGACAGCATAACTTAAAACGGATACAATAATTATATTCGCACGACCTCGCGTATTAATAACCTTTACAGACGCCGATTTAAAATAACATTTATCAGACAAAATACATTTCAAGAGCGCTTGTTTAGACATAAGATGTGGTAACGCCGACATTTGGTATCGTCAGCTCGGCTAGTTTTTTTAAGGCAGTGATGGCTAAAGCTAACTTTGACTGAGGTTAGCAGCAAATGATGCACTGTTCAATTTATCCTCACATCATGGACTACATCAATTGCAAATGTACACGCGTGTTTTTTTTTACACAGCACTGACATAATTGTTCTACACGAATGGTATGGCCACAGACGTTGTTTGATAGTATTAGCTTTGTGGCAGCACTGATACTCATCAAGCTCAGCTATGCTTTCTTTACAGCAACACAGCAAAAGCTCATGCTAGTGCTGAGCTAATAAAGCGACGTATTCACACATGCTGACCATTGGACGGCAGGCCAACTTCAAGACTGCAACCACAAAATGAGGAAAACTCACCCAAATTTGCAAAAACTGATAATTGCTCTTGAAGTATTTCTATAAATGTCCTAATCAAGCAGCTAGCTAGTATAAAGCTAGCGAGAAGACTCATCCAGACGAGGTCCGGTGAGTAGTTCAGGTGAGATAGCCTGACTGAAAGAGCGATCCTGCTTTCCCGCAAAAAAAATATATAACTTATATAATTTGAATTCAATCGCACCCGTTATCCAATAAATAGACGAATATATTTGATTGCTATGAATTCTCTTTTGTTGAAAAATTCCAGACTGAATAATGTGCTCTTATTGTGAAAGAAAATCACTTCCGCGAGAGAGAGAAAGAGAGAGAGAGAAAGAGAGAGAGAGATTGTATTCATGGGGAATACACAGATTTAAGGCAATTGAACTTTGCATTTGATACATTTGTGTCGTATCTTTTGCAAGTGTGTGTGTGTATGCGCGCAGGGGAATGTGGATTTAGTTTTAAGGGTTACAAAACAAAATATTCAATATTAAATAATACTGGATGCATTCAGCTCCTTTTCTGTTAGTTTAAATTCTAATTGTGAATACTGCTGCAATGACAATGTAATTTCCCGTAACGATTAGGGGTGTATTACCCCCCACCCCAAATAAATCGAAACAATGTTTTTTTATTTAAAAAAAGATGAGTGCACCATCTTTAAATATATTGAGATATGCCAAATCGTTCTTCGTTGGAGAAATATCTTGAAGGAAATGCCAAATTTGCAGTAACCTACAAATTCATTTATATTGAAAATGACGAGAAACTCAGCGCATAATATAACCTCTGGAACTCAGCTGTACCACATTGAATTGAATGGTAATGCCAGAGAATGTCCTTGAATCGTATCGTACCCGATGTATTGAGCTACATATCAAGTCATCTTTTATTGGAGACATACTGTACATTCCCTTATCTCTCTTGAGAGTGAGTTTGGCTGTCAGTTTTAATCTACCTGTGGTGATGAAAAGGCATGTCTCAATCACTTAAGTGTTGGTCATTCATGAAGTCGGTCAACAGCCGGTGTTCTTCGATTCGAATCTCAAACCATTCAGTACAGCTCCTTTATTTCTACTACAGCACACGTGGCTATTGCAACGAGCAGTTAAAGTGGTTCAAACTACAATGACAAAAACTTTGAAAAAGGCACGTCCAATATTGGCTGCATGCGTTGGTAGCATACACATTTTCTATGTTGGTTTTATTCATTCACACACTATGCTGTTTCAGGCATATCCATAGAATAAGTTGTAACAATGAAAACGTAAAAAAAGACTAATGTGGGCACGTGACACTTAATACTTGATGTAAAATTACATACCGGTAATAGCTGTCAGCCTGTCCAAACCAAACATTGTCTCTGTATGTTAAAGCATGCTATAAGGAGAAGATAAGAGATATTACACTTAAGATTTTCATTGTGTGACATATAATTCATATTTGATGACGTAGCGTTTTATTGAAGCCAGCATTTGCAGGCTAGACTGTAAGCACTTTATTTAATTGAATGCAAAACTACAAAAAAAAGACACCTTTGTGGCAATTTAACTCTTATTGTTTGGCTAAGCGGCTGACCTTCTAAGGTTTATGATGACTTTCACAAATTTAAGGCGAAATGTTTTTTGGCAACTGAAATGTAGTTGATTCAGCCCAACTGTTTCACATTTTCTGCGGTCTATGATTTGGACTCACCTCTTCACATTTTCATTTTGAATTAAGTGCAGTTCAAAAGCAAATGTCAAGCAGCAAACCTAATGACCTAAGCTCGGCGTGCAATCAATCACGCTGGCTAACTGCTTTCTCTTCAGCGGTGTGAACATCATCAGTGAATCTTTGTGCTTCCATGGATGGATAATGGCATCATTTCTGCCTTACAATTAACATGGCACAGTCAACAATTCTATAACTGCCTTGTGATCAAGCATTGCTTTGAAAATAACATTTGCAGACAGTGAGGTGGATGAATAAAATAGGAAGTTGTTGGAAGGTGGAAAAAAAATATATATATATATAGAACATCTCTAACAAAGTGCCTCCAAGTAGGAATATCCTTTTGGGCTCAAGAATACATGGTCAATTGAAGCCACTGAAAAGACACAAGCACAAGGAAGATAACACAGTGACAGTTAAAAATCTAATGAGTTTGGGCTGCATCTATCGATGTCAAAGAGAAGTCTGATGCGTTTACCTCCTGAACATTGACTTTGATCTTCCCACTGTTGTCCTTATCCAGCGTTTTAAAGGCACCTGAAAAAAAGAGCAGTCTCGTCAATAGTGTTTGAGCGCCTCAACATCGACATACAAACCCAGAGTGGATTAGGCTCATTTGAAACTCACGGCACATAGCATCCAGCCTGACGAGACAGCCAATGTAGTTGTCGAAATCCATGTTGCCACTTTCGTCGCTATACCTGCGAATGATCATCTGGAAAAGCTGCTCACTCAGAGGAAAGCCTGCGGATGACCATTTCAACAGCCCATATGAAATCAAATTCAACTTTTCAGACTATGAGGCCAAAAACTGTCAAATATGGGTCATAGTAAATACTGTTGAAAGTCGGGTTTTTGTCACAGACAAGACAAAGACGGAAAAGTAGATTTTCAGAAATCTGCATTGTTTCAAGATGCAATGAGTAAAGATGCATAAAGGACATTTTCATCGATACTTAAATAATAAAATGCCAGGCAAAAAAAAAATAATAATAAAAACCTCACCTGCAGCTCTGAAGGCATTGGGCAATTCAGCAGCCCCGATAACACCAGAGCCATCTGAATCATAGGACTTGTACACTCCCTAAACAAGAAGGTACATTTTTCAAATACCGGTATGCATTCAAATTTAGAAGGACAAGGGATTTCACAGTATTTACATGTGGAATCTTGTCAATTTTCTGGTTCAAACCAGAAACCAGAAAAGGACTATGGTCATAATATATGGTCTATGGTCATATGGTCTTTTTTGAAAAAATGTGAAAATTTGGAAACAACAGAAACCCAAGGCTCTTTGGGAAGTGCATCCAGTTTCCAAATTGTTTCAGAATGTTATCCAATGCCCCCCCCCCCCCCAAAAAAACCCTAAACAAATCCACCTGATACCAATTATTTTAGGGCTTGAAATAAAAATAGATTACAATTCTGTTGTGCTCATTTTCTCTGATTGTATGCAAAACATCCACTTCCTGTGAAAGAAACTTCAATCCGAGCAATTAAATGCTGCAGTGGGACTTTGCAGAGGTCTTCTGGGCAATTGTATCTCAAGTGGCAGCGAATGATTTCACCCCAGCGGAGGCATTGAGAAGCTTCTCATTGGCATGCTCCAACTGGCCAAGGAGCAGAAAGATTCAACTCTTTACAAATAGAAGTTGCGGGAGAATTGCCATGCTGTGATGTTTACTTGTGTGCAGTACCAAAAACAGCCATTAAAATCCGAGTATCAGTATTTTTAAAGACTCATTGTGTCAAAATGAGGCAAAACCCTCCGCCCTTTTTTCCCCCACCCTTTAGGCACAGTTGCGAGCAAGTACTCAGCCATGTAATTCTAATTTCCTTAGGCTATATTGTGCCAGCTATTCTTCAAAGTCATCTGGTTGGAGCAACAAAGCAGAAGGGTACATGTACCAAAATCTGGGACAATTTTAAACATTGCCCCCAAGCCCCTCCCCTTCACCAACTTAACCCTTTCAGGGACAGCGGTTACTACTGTACAGTGGACATCTTATCACATTATCAGGTTACAGGGTGCATGAAAGAATTACTCTGATTTTAACAAGAATTTGATCTTACAAAAGAGTATAGTTGAACCTGTTGTCAGTTTTTGGAATGAGGCTCTGAAGTTGGGCGAATTTGTGTTTCCTTCCAATTGCTAGCCTAGAAACTATATTTTGGAGAATCTTTAAGTCGACACCAGAGATAGGGGCAGAGGTCAGCTCAGCCACTCTTAGGAACAGATACACAGTCGAAACTTTGAAGGCTACAGGTGAGACAGTTTACCAGATATTGCTATTTAAAAATGGCCTTTCAGAGTAAGATGCCAAAACCCTGGAAACTATCATTCATTCAATGATTTTTCATGAGAAAACTATGGACGGGAGGGACCTAATATTTCAAAATTTTCCTATCAACGAGTACTACATTTTTTCTGTGATGGTCGAGTGAGAAGATTTTCAGAAATTTGATGAAATGACACAGGATGACCCCGAAGGCTTTTTTTTTTAAAGCACACTGTTCAAATTACCGGTAGTTTAAAAAAATGAATTGAATTTGACTTGTTGGATTAATAATGTATATATTCCTGACAACATTTTACCTTGCAGTAATTCAAAAAGTTACATTATTATTGAATGTAATGGAATGTGACTTGACTACATTGCAATCGCAAAAATACTTGGACTGTGTTGTCATTGTTGCACAGTACTAACAACAGTCTTTTTTCTCTGACTCACTGCTGACCACAGGATTGCAACAGCATAGAAAGGAAACACCCATGTAGAACAAATGCGTCAATTCTGCAATACTTGCCTGCCATTTCTTTATGTTATTCCAGAGGTATTTGAATTCATGGAAGCCAAGTTTTCCAGTGCTGTCACTCTGGAACTTTATTAAGGTCCATGGGCAAGCACGGGCAAATATGTGCTCTGTCATGTTTGCCTATGGTGTATTTCAGATCACATTACTCAGCATACACACCCAGTGAACATCGTATTAGTTTTATTTTGGACAGCTGCTATGAAAGGCTGACTGCATGGGCACTTGTGCACCTTCGGATATTTTTAAAACGACACGAAAGTTGAGTCGACAATGGGCATCTAGGATACAACATTTGAATTGCTCATGTTCTTGTTTGCTACGGTGGGCGACTGGTTAGCATGTCTGCCTCACAGAGCACACAGAGGTTATGGGTTTGATTCTGGGGCCCGAATTTGCAGTGTGAAGTTTGCATGTTCTCCCCGCACCTACGTGGGTGTTCTCCGGGTATTCAGGTTTCCTCCCACATTCCAAAAACATCCATGGTAGGTAGGTTCATGGAGCACCCTAAATTGTCCCAACGTATGATGATTGTGACTGTGAATGGTTGTGTGTGTGCCCCACGATTGCTGGGAACCAGTTCAGGATGTATTAACCTGCCATGCATGTTTTGGGCATGTGGGAGGAAACCGTAGTCCCTGGAGAAAACCCACACAGGCACAGGGAGAAAATGCTAACTCCACACAGGAAGGCCGAAGCCAAAATCAAACCCTGCACCTCTGCACCGTGAGGCAGACATGCTAACCAGTCAACCACTGCCGCCAAATATATTTATAGCTTAGCAAACGTTTCTAGGGCAGCGGTCCAGTACCCAATCTTGTTTAGCACCATGGACTATAAAGACAAACTTTGGCAGGCCCTTGGTGTGTGGCAGAGCGACAGAGATAACCATCTCGCCCGTGGCTATCGTACAACACGATTGTCCACTGTCAAATATAGATGTTAGCGCCAAAGCTAGCCCCGTCAAGCCAGCCGTCCCAACAAAGGTTGTTCATATTTCAAAACGAAGACAATACAAATCAATGAAGGTGATAGACTAATTTCATTCAGAGCATTCTTCTGTCTGTCTTGTCTTCAGTGATAAGTACAAGACCATTAATGGCTGTCTAACTTCTAATTGTGCCCGTTTTGAATCGCACATTTCAGTCACACATTTGTCATTGTGCCACAATGTACCAACACATAAAACAAAGCCCTCTAAAGATAGAAAAGGTAAAAAGGATACATCCATGACTGCCACCATGCTTCTGCAAGACTCAATCGTGAAACCATCCGTCTTCAGATCTCCATCTGAAACATAGACGAAATAAGGTTGTTTTCCTTCTGCAACATAATATATAATGCTTTCATATACATGCATAAATTTCGAGAACCTCTATCAGGATTTTTAAGTTTCTTTCGGTGAAGAGAATCTGAATCTGTGGTAATGTGTGTAAAATATGTGCGAATACTGTACAGCAAAATAACTTACGTTTTCCAATGATTTTGTTGAGGATGTTCATGAGTTCAGTGGGACTCACTTCCATGTCCTGTGAAAATTCAAGAGTAACCGTTTAAAAGTGACACCATTCAATCAAATGTTTAATGTAAAATGGATTAAAAACAAACAAACAAAAAATAAGGAACTTGGGACTAAGAAACCGATGCATGTAATGAAAAAGCAGTTCAGAATCAACACTTTTTTGGACAACTTTTTTATTTTGTAGATGTTGCTAAATGCATGATAAAACATTGCACAATATATTCTAATTTGATAAGTTCATTGCATGGAATCATGAACAAGCCTAAATATAATTAATCTAAATACTGCTTCAAATAAAATACAATGCAAATGATGCACCTTTAAACAATATGAATGAAAAAAAAAAGACAACACTTGTGGCTTTTCTGTACTGACTGGGACTTTGGACCTGGAAATCACAGTTGATGTCTCATTGCAGACAACTGAAAAAAAAACGGCAACTAGTTATTGGACAGAGTCTCCTTTCTGACTACTGCTTGTGCTCTCGTGCGGTGTGCAACACAAATGTACTGCTGAGTGTGAGCTGAGGGATTATAGTGAGTATAATAAATTACATTACAGTGAAAATATCTTATATCCAAGTCCTGCACCGCTATGAATCCAGCTGATATAGTTAGATATATTTCTAGTGAGGTTGAAAAAAAGGACAGAGTGGTTCCTCCATTCGTTTCTCCCATAGCCTCCTTGATCCGATACGGGGAAGTACGACCAAAAGTTAAAAAAGTACTAGTTGTAATCTCGGATACTGGATGGATGGAGGTTCTAAAATGCATTTAGTGAAATCACAAAGGGCTTAGAATACGTTGAGCAGCCCAACATATTTGAGCTGCTCAAATTGAAAGCATTATGAAATTCACGGCACTTTTCCAAGAGCCTGGTTCCACACCGAGATGGCCTTTCTTGGACTAGAGTGGTCATTCTTCCGTCATGAGACTTTTTGGGGGGCCGAGCAGTTACAATGCAACCACTTTTCAGAAATATCTCGGAAGTGGCTCCAAAACGCCAGCAGGCTTGGGCCAAGTGGAGCCATGACACGTCGCTGTTCTCTGATTGGCCAACAGCAATTCAGTAAGCAACTCTACTGCACATGGCCATTTCCAGGTTTTACGTGAGGCAAGGATATAATACAAAAAGGTAATATTGTGTTTTACAACACCACTAAACCACATTAACAATTTTAGATTTATTATTGGATGAAATGTTGGTGCTTGATCGTACACACCGCTCGCCAGGTGTCAATTCACTTGAATGAGACGTCTCCAGTTGCAGCTAAGGCCTCGGAGATGGAGGCTTTGAGCGGATGCCAAGCCCGCTGACTCAGAGAGGCGGCCAAATGAATGAGACTAGCCTCTCCGTTTCGAATGAATGAGGGCTGGCGGTGAGGTTTGTGTGTCGCTCGCAAATTAACGAGAGCACTATTTCAACCATGGTACATATGAAATTGTAAATATGGTTCAAAGTCTTTATAATACAGTGAATATGTTGTAAAGTATACACTGTATTTTTGACTTGACGGTGGCCTGTCCGAGAGCAGTCTGTGTCTTGTAGGCTTAAACCCGCAAACAGATTTTGTCAATATGTGGAAAGGTGAATGGATGAAAGGTTACGTGCATTTGAGGGGCTGTACTTTGCGACGTGGCCCCATCGTGCAATTTATCATTTGAGTTGTCGCAAAAACTGCTGACGAGACTCAGCACTGAGGAAATATTCTCATATCAATTGTCTGAAAGCGCCGTCCTCTTCACTCACCAATACAGCGGACCCCTGCTGTTTCACTTATGTGCAGATTTAATAAAATATTTACATTGTATACCGGTATATATTTTTTGTGTTTGTTTTCAGGGGGAGCCATTGTACATTATTCGTGGAAAATGGCTTTTAGTTTTAACTAAAGAATATTTCGCGGTTAAAAAAAAATTCATGATTTTGCAGCACTTCCAAAAATAGATTTATAGAATGCAATGTATATAATGGGCGGCAATTACACATGCATTTCGGCTATTTACGGGCTGGCCCCATCCCTCTCCTCCGCAAATAGCGGTGGTCCACTGAAATTCCCCTCAACAACTGAAATTCAATCTCTGGTGGGAGTAATGACAGGACCAAGAAAAGAGGAACTTGTAAATAATGAAATTAGAACCACCAACTTGGTCAGAAGACAGAATGTGATTAACAACTTACATTCAATAGAGACAATAAAAACTGTCAGACGGATGAATTGGGTTGAACACTCACATCTCCGGCGAGCTGCTGGAAGACTCTGCGGAACTGTTTCTCTTCATCACTCTCATGCTGCTCTGCATATGCAAGAGGTCTGCGAGGTGCAGGCTTTGAGAAGGTTACAAACGTTGTCATTAGTCTTGAGTTAATAACGCAGCGTTGCACGCATTGAGTGAGGTAGGAAATGCCTGTCACTCACAGGTTCGGAGGGAATGAACTGGGCTGGGTCGATGTTCCTGCAAAAGCACGGTTAAAATGAGAAGTTGAAAAGACAAGGCAAACTGCATGTTTTGGTATTGGAGGATTTTTTTTGTGCGTAAGATCTCACCCGATAACATTGATAAGGCCACCAATGAACTTTCTGGCAAACGACATCTTTAGTCAGCTGTGAAGATCAAATGTAACAGATTAATAAAAAATACAAACACCACACATCTTGAGTCAGTTGTGAAGATCAAATGTCACAGATTAATAAATAATACAAACACCACAAATATTACACGGTTCTGGATGCAACAGTAAGTTTGGTGGTGTGATTGTGACCACTTTGGCGTGTACAAAGATGCTTTGTTTTCATTTGTAACCAATTACGATGTACAATAACAAAGACTCTGGTGTGCTATAAAGAAGTGGCAGCTGGTCAATCGAGGTTGCTGCTGGGGCTAAGGCAACACTGATGGTGGTCACCACAATACTTTCCTTCAATACAAAAAAAATTTAACAAATATTTCCAAGAAAAAAAAACTTTCAACATATACAGTATTCATTTTTTTGATGAGCAGAATAAGTGGTGTAATAGTTAACAATTATTTGCTTTGTTTGTCCCTGTTGACTAATTTCATGAAACACTTCCATCTGGGGTGCACAATTTTTCTTTTACCCACTAAACCCTTTGAAATGTTGACATTGGACCGCTTGAATGAGCACCATGATAGTCACTCAATACAGATGTGTAGATATCACTATTTATTGCTCTTGTTTCAGGTAACTAAAAAATATTGTCAAGAAAATTTAGTAATGTATTTTTCTATGTAACTGTTTAGGGTGAAACAAACCATTTTTTAAAAAGCTGTTGCGAATTAGAAAAATGTTTACTATGGTAGTTTGGAGTGTTTATGTTCAACGGTTATGTAATAATTTAATAATAATAATAATAGTAATAACACATTTAGTTCGAAAGTGAATTTTTTGTTTGGCTTGATGTTTCCAAGCATTACTTGTCAATGTGTGCAATAAGAGGGACAGTAATTTGCCCAATTTAATTTAACTTACTAACAATTTTCTTCCAGATAAATTCATGGTTTGACAGGGCTAAATACCCATTTGAATGTTTCATTAAGTTTGTTTTTTAAGCCTGTCCTTTTCCTGTCAGTCATTTTGGAAATGACATGAATACTGTTGGATATCTGTCAGAAGCAGAGCTGTGACTGAATTTCTTGCTTTCTTTCATAGATGCTCTTTTGGACTAAAGATCAAAGTAATGAACCCATGTCTCATTCCCAGTCACAATATGCTTGTGCGCATCTGTGCGTTATTTGGGAACCTATCTGGCACAAACTTTTGCAAAGCCCATTGCTGTTTTATGAGTTTTGAAGCACTTCCTGGTTTTATTCTGAGATATTCAGCTATGTCATTGTTGGTGACTTACGATCTTCTCTGATCAGTGCCTCAACCCTGGATTAACCAATGTTGATGGTCTACTGCTCCTTGGCTTGCACATTATGCAACCTTTTAAAAATACACAGTAGTGGTTCCCTTTCCAAAGCAAGAAATTCAATCACAGCATTCTGTATCTGACATTCAATGGCGTCATTACCAAAGTGCCAGGAAGAGGACAGGCTTGAGCAAATTTTTGTTTTAAATAAACCCTCAAGTATTTAGAGTAAAAACGAATATAATATAATATAATATAATATAATATAATATAATATAATATAATATAATATATATATATCATATATGGAATGTATGTATGCATGCATGCATCCATGTAAGCATGCAACTTCTGGTTTTACTTATAGTTTTTAGGGACACGCCCACCACCCTAATAAATGTTTCCTGGTTGGTAAAACGCTGCCGTTTCGCCGCACCCCGAAAGCTAAATGGCCAAGTTTATTTGTTGTTCTTATTATTTTGCTGTTCTTCGTTTATGGTCTCCAATAAGCCTTCAAGCCTTAACAGTGAGCCAATTTGTACATAACCCGTACAATGAGGAAGAAGTGAACTGTCATCTATAGATTAGGATCATTTCTTCCCTGACGCTTAAAAACTAACACTGCAACGTGTTGTTGTTCCACTGTTTGTTGGATGAAATAAATTGCAAGAAGAAAAAAAAACACGTCATGTTCGTTACTGAAATGTTTTCCAACTACTCCGTTTCAGCAATGCTGGTGAATCCTCGAGCCTCCAACAGTGACATTTTCCTGAGCTAGCTAATACTGTACAGTATCGGCTAACACGAAGCTAGCCAGCTAACTATGAGGGACGCAACCTTGCCTGTCGAATTGGACAGACATTTGAATTTAGCTAATAGTTATCTATCCTTACATGCTTTGGCAATAATAAATATGCGCAAGGACTTACCGTAGTGGGCAGCGTTACACAAGTTTTTAGCAAGAGGGTCGGCCGGGGTTTGGCAAGTTTCGAAGCAGCTGGCACTTGGGATCTCTCACCACAAACACACCCTGACAACCGCTAGTGGAGAGGAGGAAGCACGACGACAGTATGTACTACAATACAAGTTGGAGCCGTCCTGCAGCCAGAACCGCACCTCTCGTTTGCATGCTTACTGCGTTACATGACTGCCATCTATTGGAATTAGATCAAACCGCAAGCGCGACCCAATAAATCAATAGTATCCAACTGCAGACCAATAAATGCTCTAAAATTGTACTGACACAGGGTAAACATGAATATTCTGGCCCCTTTTACATTTTACCCCGAAATAGCCTGGTTCCACCTTGTGTTCGTGTTTCCATGAAATCTTTTTGAGGTCGTGCTGATAGAATGGAACTGTTCCTCAAACCTCTTCCAAGTAGGCACGAGCTGATGTTGGATTCTGACAGTATGATAACCATGAGCAAAAATATCGCAATCCCCCAGTATCACAGTTTTATCATTACAGCTCGAAAGCCCATATCCCGCTCATAGACGAACGTCTGCAAGTCTTTGCGAAGATTGCAAATGTCGAGTTCTAATCAGGGTTCGTTCAAGGGCGCACATATTTGCGAGACATTTGCCAACCGTTTTTGATTGTTTTTCTTGTCACAAAATATTTTCTTATGTTCAAAATGTCCCTGTGAACCTTCACAAACTCGCGAAATTTTGTTAAAACGCCCCCCCCCCATTCAACACAATCTTAATTTATTTTTAAACAAAAATATAGAACATTTGGTACATTAACAAACATACACCATGTTAAGATTAAATAAATAAGTCAAATTAATTTATATCACACTTGACAAAAGTCTCAAATGGGTTCACATGACAAAGGTGGGCAACAGGAAGATGCTAGCTAAGCTAAAAGCTATGATGGACACTAGTCCCTCCCACGCCCTCCAGCCCGCCCTGACAGCACGAGGTAGCTCCTTCAGTCAGAGACTGTTACACCCGCGCTGCAAGGAGAGACACCGCTGCTTGTCCCTACCGACCGCTGTCAGGCTGCTGAATAAAAAATAAAATGATGTGAAAAACAATTGTAATTAGCACAACCATCTTATCTATATCTATATTTATATTGCACTTAATTGAACGGTGTAGATTTATTTTGTGAATGCAAACACTTTGTTTTTCTTCTTTCTACACACCGTATTACTTTGCGAGATCTCGCATTACTTTGCGAGATCTCGCAAAGTTTTTTTTCCCCTTCCATGTCCCCTTAGGGGCTCCGTACAATCTTGATGCTGTAGACCAGTGGTCACCAACATGGTGCCCGCGGGCACCAGGTAGCCCGTGAAGACCACTTGAGTAGCCCGCCAGTGCCTGGACATTGTGATTTGCTAGTAGAAATTATGATTTAAAAATGCAAACATTGGCAGTACTGTGAGACATTTCGAAACACGATCAAAGTCTGACAATTTAAATCATCAAGTATTAAAAATAACACATCCTCATATTATTGAAGGTATTTTGGACAAATATGTTATTTCAGACGTGTATCAATTTGGTAGCCCTTCACACAATCGGTACACATGAAGTTGCTCTCACCCTCAAAAATGTTGGTGACACCTGCTGTAGACTGTAAATTTCCCCAGTGTGGGACAAATAAAGGATATCTTAATCTTAATCTTAATCTTAATTCCCTTATTTAAAAACTGGTTCGACAGAAATAAATTGTCACTGAACCTGAAAAAATCGAAGTTAATTGTTTTTGGCACAAGACCAATTAAACACCAAGCTAAAATTATGGTAAACTCAATTGAAATAGAAAGAGCGTATGAAACCAAGTTTCTCGGATTAGTAATAGACTCAAAACTATGTTGGAAACCACATATCGATGACGTAAAAAGAAAAATAGCCAAGACCGTAGGGATCCTCTACAAAACCAAGGAAGTGCTAAATAAGAGATCTTTGTACACATTATACACTTCATTATTATTACCATATATGACCTACTGTGTGTAAATATGGGGAAATGCCTGCAAAACAAACACACTCCCTATTCTCAAACTACAAAAAAAAAGCAATTCGAATTATTAATAGATCAAAATATACGGAACCCACAAATCCACTATTTATCAAATTACCGGTAAATATGATGAAATTTTATGACCTGGTTGACTTTAAAATCGCCCAATTAATGTACAAAGCACACAATAACCTGCTCTGCCAAAACATTCAGAAGTTTTTTGAAATTCGAGAAAGCAACTATGAATTAAGAGGTACCAACTTATTCAAAAAACTCAAAACAAAGACAAGCAAAGGTGTTAATCTGTGGAATAATCTCGAAACAGACCTAAAAATGAGTAAATCGCTTGCTGAGTTCAAAAACAAATTCAAAAAAATAGTACAAACAACCTACATCAATCAGAATTAAAATGATAAATTCTAAACATTAAATATAATGATAAATCAGAACTAAGTTGATAAATAGAGAAAGGTATTGAAATATCCATTCTGAATACAAGAGAAAATTGACACAAGAGTGCCAGGGTGAGGATGTATATAATCCCGATACAAACCAAAAGTTGTAAAAATATCACGGTTAAGAGTAAAGTATGAGCCTTAATGGAGACTTCTTACTTTTTCTTTTCTGATTGATACAAAAATGATTTAGTAGATATAAACACATAACGGGGTAGGACTAGATAAGTTTTTTACTTCATCCTACTCCCTTGAACATAATAACTGTGTTGAATGAAGACTGATTTCTTTCTTTTTACTTTTTTATCTACCTTATTTTCTGTCAAATTATTACTGTATATGTTTTATGTTCAATAAACAATAAACAAAACAAACAAAACCCTAAGGAGGATGGCCACCCAGCAATGGATGCCAAGTTGGTGACAATTTTCACATAATATGATACTATAGAGCTTGTTGGAATCATGTGAAAGTCCAACCAATCAGATGAAGCTCTGCAGGAACTTCAGTAAAGTGGGTCCTGGGACCCAGTTACTCAATGTAGAAATCTCCACAGCAGCTCCTCCAAGTAGGTGGTCAACCGCCCAGACAGTTAATGCAGAACCCAGACAGCAACCTACAATTTTGGTCGTCGTCGCCAAGTCCACTCCGCAAGCCGTGGAAGATGGGGAGGAAAGAGAATAGAAGTGGCACTCAAACAGGCCAACATGTCATTCAACTAAATGCAAGATTATGTTAATAAGTCTTTCGTTGTATTTTAAACAATTCTACTGAGGTTTATTAATAGTCGTGGGGTAAATCATGACAGAACACTAGAGACCAAATTTTAAAAATGCTCTAATCCCGAACTTACAGACTTCTTTTTGGCTCCCGGAATCACTACAAGACCAGCGTGTTGCGAATAAAGGTTTTTGGGACAAAACAAAAGGTACCACTAAGTCAACAAGACTGGAAGGTGTATAATGTTTCATCGGCAAGTAACAAAACCTTGAAATCACATCTCAAGTGGATTTGGGAACTTTCTCATCCTTAACAGGAGTCTAGCTGCAATATTTTGTACCTATTTCAGACGTTTAATATTAGACATGGAAAGACCAGAGAATAATATGGTAATACAGTATTGCTAAAAATCAAGGCATGGATTATGATTTCTGCATCAATAACAGAAAAAAACGGGGCGGATTTTTGCAATATCACGGAGGCGAAACACCCCCAGCCTATACTGTATTATGATATATGGGTGGAGGGCATCCTCCCATATATAGGGCTGCATAACCTTTTGCTTCTGTGATGGGGGCCTGGATCAGTTTGTAACAGAAAAAGTGTGACTGCAAGAGTCCCTAAAGATAAAAATGTATCGTTTTCCAGAAACTCACACAAAATCAAATATCCTTTTCTGGATTTGTCACAGAACAAAAGTCAGGAAATACATAGTAAGACTTAATGATATACTGTAAATAATAACTAAATAACCCCCCATGGGTTCGTCACAGAAAAAAAAAAGCCCTGAAATAAATTACACCATTTATGAAATAAATAAAAATCAACTTTCCTCTGATGAAGTTTATACATGACACCACAACCTTCATGACAGAATCCCAAGTCAATACTTTGCAGCACACACACATACACTTGCTGGTGTATTAAGCAGTGAATTTGAAACCCCGTTTTTCCATCTCCCAATTCATGCATCCTATTAGACCCCCGAGACGCGAACACCATACTCTGAGCCTCGTCAGTTTTTGCTGGCCAGCTTTGACCAGTCCAGGTCTAACTCTTGCGTAGTTTGGTGCACTCTGCCGAAAATATCCTCCACTGTCGTAGTCCCATTGAGACTTTGGATGGCTGCCAGCTCCTCGCACATCACAAAGTTCGTGCTCACTCCACGAAGAAAAAATTAGCTGTTGTTGCGTTGTGTCCTACACGTCCATGATCTCATCCAGTGCTAATGAAAATAATGATTTCATCTTCTGCTGCACCTGGGCATATACATTACCCGCGATTTCTTCAATATGTCTGTACTCGTTCAATATTGTACTCGTTGATAGACTCAGGAGGGTTTCAGATTTTTTTTTCTGGGGTTGCCAGATAACGGCACAGACCGTTGAATGATGCAATACATGTCACGTTACAGGATAAGTGTTTTTAATTATAACTAATTAATAGTTAATAATGAAAATAGTTGAGAACTAAGGTACATATTATTGCAAAAGCCCAACTTTATGATCAAAATACAAATCCACTGCGGAGGCAGGCCGGATCCGGCCCGCGGGCCGTATTTTGGGGACCATTGTTTTACAGTTTCATATTTTGCAAAACAAGTAGTTTTTGAAAATTAAACGCATTGATCACTCTTCACAAGACTCTAATGTAAATATTAAATGCAAGTTTGTTTAGAATGCACACAGGCTTTTGTAGTGTATTACATTCACTTACTCAAAATCAGTTGTTTAGATTCCCGCTGACCTGTAGAATTTTCACGATGCTTAGCGAAGTTTAACAAGGCACATTGGGTGGCACGGTGATGAACTACATAGCACATAATGGCTATGCGGCTGACTGTGCCTTGCTTGCTTCAAACCCAGAAATGTATTTGAGTGCATGTGAAATTTTATGTGAATTTTCATTGGCTGGAATCTGATGGTGCCACATTACAAAAGTACGATTAAAAATGTCAATTGCTGCCAAACCAGTGGCCAAGTGATTAGCTACTCATTGAGACAGATGACAAACCCCACACACACCGTGGTAGAGTTTCAGTTTGGTTCTGCCGCATCGCTCAGGGTGCGGCATCTTGATTAAGAGGCTCCTCTGTGCAAGTAGTAAAAAGAACTATGTGTGTGTGTATGTGTGTGTGTGAGAATGTAAGGTGTATTTAGGAGCTCTGAAGAGAAAGGTCCGTTGGCAAGTCCAATCTCATATTAACCAGGGACAGCACTCACTAGTGGTGACAGTGGACAGCTTACCATGTTATCCAGTTACGGGGTGCATGAAAGGGTTGAGGAGGAGCAATGTGTTTTTTTTCCAAGCCACACAACAGCGAAAACCCTCGATGGCCTCAGCAGGATCTCACAAAGTGCACAGGAGTTTGCCCAACCAGTCTACATGTGCTTTGTCAACTTGGAGAAGGCCTTTCACAGTGTCTCTCTGGGTTCCTTTGTGGGGTACTCTGGAGGTATGAGGTACCTAACTGTTGGTTCCTTATACAACTGATATCAGAGTTTGGTCCACATTGCTGGTAGTAAGTCAGATTTGGTTTCAGTGGGAGTTGGACACCGGCCTTGTCTGGTGGCCTCAGTGCTGCGTCTCAGACTTTTACAAATTATGTTGTTCTGTTGGCTTGATCAAGATTGCAATCGCACTGGAGCAGTTCAACAACAGAATGTGAAGCGAGCTGGGATTAGAATCAGCCGCTCCAAATGTGTCACCATTCAGAAGGTGTAGGGTCGTGCCTGGATCAGGAAAGAGATCTTGCCCGAAATGGAGTAGTTCCAGTATTTTGATACGCCTGCCTGATATCATTGATACAAGCTGCCAAAATGATCAATTCATAGTCAGTACCGACTGTCCTGGCTCTATGATTAAACTTACTATGTTCAAAATAACAGTAGTGGGCATTGCCCACTACTTAGCAATCCCTTGTGGCATCCATCCATCCGTTGAATTAATTTAAACTAAAATCTTTATCGCATGTCCTAACTCGAGGGCAGCACGGTGGTCGACTGGTTAGCGCGTCGGTCTCACAATGCAGTGGTGCAGGATTCAATTCCGGCTCCAGCCTCCTGTGTGGAGTTTGCACGTTCTCCCCAGGCCTGCGTGGCTTTTCTGCGGTACTTCGGTTTCCTCACACATTCCAAAAACATGTCCAAAACAGCAGCTTATGTAACACTCTAAATTGTCCCTAGATGTGAGTGTGAGCGCGGATGGTTGTTTGTCAATGTGTGCCCTGCAATTGGCTGGCAACCAGTTCAGGGTGTACCCCGCCCACTGCCCGAAGACAGCTGGTATAGGCTGCAGCATGCCCCGTGACCCTTGTGAGGATAAGTGGATCAGAAAATGGATGGACGGATGGATGTCCTCACTAGCTTGTGGCAACGGAAGCCAGTTCGAACTGACTCGAGGCCCATTCACACTCACATTCACACCTCTGGTCAATTGAGAGTCTTTAATTAACCTATTATGCATGCTTCAAAACGTGGGAGCAACCAAGACTACCCGCAGAAACCCACGCAGACATGGGGGAGTACATGCAACAACAACATGATGCCTTGTTTTTTTTTCAATCATCATAAATAATCAACTGCATTCTAACGTTCATAAAATATTTGGATCTGTGAATTTCAGCGAGGCTGCTGAAGATTTGATAGCGTATGATGTGCGCAGCAGAAAGGGGTATCCAGCCGTCAGATTCCCACTCCACCTAAAATGACTCCATCCATGAAATAGAGGTATCCATGGTTACATCAGGAGCCATGTTAAAAGGTGCCTGACTGTGTCTCTTCTCAAGAAGCCGTCTCTCTCCCCATTCATCATTTGAATACATCGCTCCTGGCATCTCAAGGTTTTTCTAAAGCTAACCCGTTTGCTTTCGCAAATGAGATTTGCAGTGTATGATTTCAATAATTTTCATGATGACAGACCGCTCCTTTAAACGTCTCTGAATTATGGATGCAAATATTCCTTCGGCAATTACCTGTGTGACTTTGAAGGATTGAAATGAACAGCTTCAACATTTCAGGGATATTGAGGCTGCAGGTCGAAATATTGTATCGTAGCATCCCAGTGCGACATATTTGCAGTCTTCAGAACAACCTGTTTCCTTGACAACGCAGTTTTATCATTCAAGCCCATTGCTACCTTGTCTCAAAGCAGGAATGAAATGGGGTTTAGATTTATGTCGCAGCGAGCACTCACAACACAGCTCAGTCTGGAGTGAGCACGGCGGATAGATTGAGATGTACAGAAAAAAAAAACATATTTTCCGTGCGGCAGGGGGAGAAAAAATAGTGCATTATTCAACGGGTGATTTATTTTTCCATGTCGCCTTTACGAAAATAATGAAAGCGGTACTATGTTATGGAGACTTATTTTGATGTGATCAGTGAATTGAAATATACAGTGAGTATGTGACCAAACATTTGATTTATTTGTGGCAGAGATACTATATATGGGATAAGTCATCCCGGGGGTGGTTCAAGCAACGTACTACAGTAGGTTTATCTTAAAACAGCAGTTTCAACATAATAAGTCAGGGAGAGCAAATGGGCGATGTGCCCTGCAATTGACAGGTGGTCAGTTGAAGGTGTGCAAAACGCCAGGCCCCCCCCCCCCTTCCCCCAGTCATCCTGACAAGAAAACCTGTACGATATGAATGGATGGAAATTTCATTTTTTAACGTTTACTGGTTTGTAATCAATTGCATCTGTCATTGCGGAACAATTCCGAGATGACCTAATTTTCTAAGCTGTAGTATGGCTGTGTCCTCTTGTGTTTAATTTAATAGTGTTGGTACTACCATTGCTGTGTTTTGTGGTGATACAGACATTTTTTTAAAATCCCCTTAATGTTAATTGAAATATATATCTATTGTGTGTGCGTCCATTCGTGTGTGTGTGTGTGTGTGAGTGTGGAGATATATTGTATTCAATTAGAATTGGTATACAAGCTGAGTTTAGTGTCTCAGAGTGTCATCAGCAGTTTTTAGCAGATATACAGAGAGACTGGAGGGTGACAGAATGGCATAGAAATGGATGTCCAATGAAAAAAATAATACACCTGTTGTGATTTTTAGCGATATTGACATTAATAACATTTTGGCTTGTTACTATTTTTAACGGTGGTCAACTGGTGAGCATACTGAGTGCAGAGATGCTAGGTTCGATTCCGGGTCCGGCCTTCCTTGTGTGGATTTGCATGTTCTTCCCCCGTGCCTGCATGGGTTTTCTATGGGTACTACTGTTTCCTCCCACATTCCAAAAACATGCGTGGTAGGTTAATGCAACACTCTATAAGTGTGAGTGTGAGCAGGGATGGTTGTTTGTCTATGTGTGCCCTGTGATTGGCTGACGACCAGTTCAGGGTGTCCCCCGCCGACTACCTGAAGATGGCTGAGATAGGCTTGAGCACGCCCATGACCCTCGTGAGGAAAAGCGGTTCAGATAATGGGTAGATGGATGGATGCATACTATTTTGAAAGGCTTTTTCATGCAAAAACGTGCCCAAAAGGCAGGACATGTTTTGTAGCGAGTGTCGGATTTTCTCAATCACTTATCCTCACAAGGGCTGCAGCCTGTTCCAGCTGTTTTCAGAGAGTAGGCGGGGGACACCCTGAACTGGTAGCCAGCCAATTGTAGGGCACACATAGAAGAACAACCATCCGAACCCTTACATCTAAGTGCTCCATTAACTTGCCATGCATGTTTTTGTCATGCGGGAGGAAACCGGGATACCCACAGAAAACCCACGCAGGCACAGGGACAACATGTAAACTCCACACAGGAAGGCTGGATGAAAAGTGCCTGTTTGAGCTTGATTTACAGTCCAGTGTTTAAAAGTGATGACACCCCACTATAAATTATGGAGGTGAGCTGAGAGGAATTAGGGTGCATTAGGTGGGTATCAAACAAGGCCAGGCCTTCTGGAGGGAATGACACTATCTGGTCAAAGTCATGGCAGACTGATATTTGAATTGACATGTAATTGTTAGAACCAGCTTGAATCGTCTGCACAGATTTATTAGTTTCTTTTCCAACCCATGATACGAATGCAGTACTCCCCAAAATCAATCACATTTCAATTTCATGAGACGTATTTGTTTGCAGTTGTACGTCAGACAGACTTGAGAGGACAAGGCGGAGAAAACGACGAAACAAGACAAGTGATGTTAAAATGAACATTTATAATGACTCTGTTGCCGTCGCAAAAATAATCTTTAAAAAACAATTCATTATTAACACTGAAATGCTGACTTCACTGGTAGTCCACGAGTCATCAAACACAACTCACTGAATTTCTTTTACAAACACAGTACTACAGTTACATTAAATAGTCATTACCGTTAAATCTATTGATGAGTAATGTCGAAATCAACACATGTAACAATGACACTTTTTGAAAATCTTCCCGCTCTCCCGCCTCATAGCTGTCTTTGTCTTCAACAGTTAATCATCTCAAAAACATTCCGCTTCTGAGATGTTTTGAAAACAGACTGGCAGCATAACAATGGTGCCCGCTAATGTCTTTCAAATTAGGGTGATGCATGTCAAGAAGAATGAATCCAATATCCATTCCGGTGAACTAACTAACATTAAGTTATTTTCGGCTTGCTGCCTTTTGGCTCAGTGCAGAATTATTTGGCACTCATTCTAACCCTACCACCCAAAAAAAATTGGCACAAAAATCACCTTCCGAGCCGCTTGATCCTCACTAGGGTCGCGGGGGCACAAAAATCGTTCACACATTTTCCACAATGGCACTATAAGGCATTGTCCTTATGTATGTGAATATAATCAGACTTCATTTTGCCCTTCAGGTTGTTACCTGTGACAATTGAAAGGAGTGTTCCCAATCAAAATACATCACTTTGCTTGAGTTGATTTGTTTTTTAGCGTGTATGCTGTCAGTCCATTTTTTCTCTGAGATGTAACTGAGGTAAAACTGAAGTTTTAAACACCCCCCCCCCAAAAAAGAGGAAAAAATTTTATTACAATGTCATGAACATGTTGTAATGTACCAGCACGCTCCCTTCGGTGTACACTTCCTCAGCAAGTGTTCAACCCTGCACATTAGCCAAAGAATCAGAAAAGAAACACAATTTATACTTGTTTAACAGGATACATGTTGAAACATATCCAACATGGACGTGAGTTCTTGGGGGATGAAGAAGTCAACCAAGTTCATGGGAGATTACGAGGGTCAAAAAAAAAAATAAACAACCCCCCCCCCAAAAAAACGGCCACGGTTGAGTGACAAGAATCTTCTTTTCTCAGATGAAAGTTGTCAGAAATACTTTTTTTAAGCCATTTAAAGGGCGAGCACCGTATTAGGTGCTCTTCAAACGGAAATGCAAACCAGTGATATCGTGTCGGCTGTTTGACACACAGAGGCGCTGGTAAGTTGGGGCAAAGCAGCCTTTAGTCAGTCCGTCGTGTTTAGCCGTCGTATAGCCTTCTCGTTGAAAAGGGCTCCTTTGGAGGCCAACGAATGTCCGGAACACATGTGGAGTGAATATACTTTTTTTTGGGGGGGGAATGAGACAGTAATGCATTTTGGCATTCAGATATAGAGCAGGAAATGCGATACAGTCGTGAGGGCTGGAAGCCTAAGAGAACCGACACACCAATATAACTCATGGAACTCGGACTTCGGCGTTCTCCATCAAATTGTTTTCCTCCATTTTTTTTTTTAATCATGTTGAGGTCGCAGAGAGAATCATCATTTTGCTGGTGCTGGTTATGCCTCTCACACCTGACTGTACGTGTTCCGTTTGTGCCTTTATCTCCCAAGAGAGAGAACCGGCTCGACAAATTTTGTGGTTTTTCTCATTTTTAAAGACACCCTCAACAAAAGGATAGATAGAAAAAGACAAAAAAAAGCGTAGCTCCCTCGTAGTCTCTCTCGCATGTTAGCTCAAAACAAAGCGTCTCAGTGATTGGTACAAACTTCTGCCGAAGGGAATGTGGAGGACAATGCTTTTGAAGGAAGAAACAACAGGGCTCACTTCTCAATTTTTTTTTTTTGTCGGATACTCCAGCCCTTTTCCATCATTTGCCCGACAGGATGAATAAATAACAAAGTACATCAGAATAAAACAAAAAAATGGGGGGAAAAAAACAAACCAAAAAAAAAACCAGTTTGCTTCATTTTCACACCTACTATGATCGAAGAATCAGTAAAGTGCAATTATGCATCATCAAACAAACAAGATCATGTTAACAGTGGATTCGATATTGGGGTCAAACGTATCTGGTTAATGACAATGGCCGTGAGAGGCCTACCTGACTATAGCTGAAATCTGACATAGATATTAACTCTACATGTTTGTGACATTCCTGCCCTGATGTTTTTTGTTAGTTTTTTTTGTTTTTGTTTTTTACATTAAAGACTGGTAAAAATAAAATACAAAGTAATGGTTACATTCATCGATTTTCGAAGTAGGCTTTCAAGCTGTGACAGAACCAATGAAAAAAAAGTGACAGGTTATATGAGGTTCAACCCGTTTGTTAAATAAATGTGTCTACTTTCTATGTGTGTCTGATATCTTGAAAAAAAAAAGACAAAACAAGGAGCCGGTTACAGTTTCAAGTTTGCTTGTTTTGCTTTTTTCCTGAACCTATAAAACATGTCTGGAGATATCAACTTTAATCTGAGATATGGGTGCTGTGTCAGTGCTGTTTTTTTTTCTGGGCCAACATGACAAGAACAAACTCCTTTCCAAATCACAACACGAAAAAACACAACTTTTAGAAACATGAGGCGAGTAAACTTAAGTGCTCTACTTTGGACCACATGCAATGTTCTGAATGTTACGTACGAGTCACCTCGTAAATTTTTCCGAACTGGGTTTTTTTTCTTTCTTTTTTTTTCTTCTCCAAAAATTGTCCTTGATACCATGCATTAGAAGACGTGCAAAAAGATAACACCTAACTCCACAACACATTTTTGATTGTTAATAATGGCTATGTTATGAATGCTTATCATATGTAATGCTTAAAGTCCATGCTGGCCAATAAGAGACATTGTGAAAAAAAATAAACAGCAGTACTTAAGCCACAGGTCAAACAAACACACAAGGGATGCATGGCGTGTAAAAACAACATGGATCCATTAAAAAAAATCACAATCTTTTTCCTCTTATTCTATGTACCTATGGGATATAAAAACGATGCACAGACAGTTTCTTTGTCCTTTTGTTTTCTTACATCATGTGTTTGATTATCTTTTTCTCAACTTAAAAAGACAGCGTTTGGTTGGCACTTGATCAGCACTTCTAAACAAGTTATTGTATCTATGATATCTAACAATTGATCGCACACCTACAATTTCAGAAAGCTGCGGGAGGTCTAGTTTGGCACAGGTTGTACTATGAAGTCTATTATTACTTTTACGATCTGATCAATACCGCGTCGCATCTTGTACACCTCATTGGATGCTCCCCGCATCATAAGGAGCACGTTTCTAATCAACTGACCAGACATCTTTTCAACTAAAATATTTTTTTTTGTATAGTCGACTTATCAAATAGCAGCATCTTCATAATTTACAAAAAAAAAAAAAGTAGTACATGTAAACCTATTCATTCAAAAAATTTTTTGTAACTTCAAAGGTTCATACAACGGACATAAAACACAAAAACAGGACAACATGCTACTATATTGCTTCCAATATTCTTTACATTTTCTTAACTGTCAAACTAAATAATCCGTGACAGAAATATGGACACCACCGGTTGATGAGTCATCATAATGCACAAACAAATCGCAAAGCTAATCTTAATCAGGCGTAGTTGGCACTCTCATCATCCGCACAAGTATAACATAGTTCACATTGTATCGACAACGCTGGACTGCATTTAGACTACAAACTAGAATAGCTACAATAATGTACATATAGATCATATGACGTGACATATTGTATTCCACAGAAATGAATTCTCGTCATTTTCAGATCAGAGGATATGCATAAAGGATGTCATTGTTTCGGCTTTGAGGTCACAAACAAGTTCCCCAAAAACGTGCTTTTGATATAACTTGCGCCTTCTGTTTGTTTTGTTACGAGGCTGTGACATGTAATGGCTGACATATGAATATTCATGAATTCTTAACCAAGATCTGCTCTCATCTGGGGGAAAAAAAGTCATTTTTTCCCACATTTTTTTCCCCCTTTTCTTCCCAAATCTGACTCGTTCTTGTTTCTAGACTGAATTGGACACATTGAAATAAAATTGCTGGTTGGGTCTAGGAGTGGGTGTCACAGTTTTGGAGGCGGGTGTATTCTGTGCATTTTTAAGCCTTTCTCAGCTCTGCAGCCTGGTAAAACGAAGTTTTATTACCCTTCGACTTAGTGCATAACTCCCACCAGCAGCACACCCAACACCGCTCATGAGAAGACGAGACAGGAAAAGGGAGAGAGGGAGAGAGAGAGAGAGAGAGAGAGAGAGAGAGAGAGAGAGAGCACAGTGTACTGTACAGGAGGATAAAGCACAGAGAGCTATTCGGTCACAGGTGCAACCTAAGAATGATGACAAACGGCGACATGCAGGGCGGGGGGAGGTTTGGGGGATAAAATGTTGAGTGAAAGAGGAAAGTTACTGAGGTGCAGAGAGAGAGATAGAGAAAGTAGTATTTGGCACTGTTTTGCCCAGAGGTTTGAAAAATAGCTCCCTGCAATGAAGCAGTCCAGTTGCGTTGCCAACCCCCCCTGTTTTGTGCTTGTATTTCACGATAGGCTAAAACACCGGGCAGTACAACATTCTACTCAATAATTTCACATGTAGCCAGATTGGTACTGAAGGACTTTGGAGTCATCCAGGAAAAAGAGAGGCCTCACTGTGGCAATGGACAAAGAAAATATTCACACAGACAATCCAATTGGCTTTCGGGAAATGCTATGAATTACTGTGAAAAAGTGGAGGGACAACACTCGGGGGTCCAAGGTTTTGTTCTTTCTTGTATACGACTCAGCTGTGTGGACAAACCTCTCACGGCGGTGTGGCCACGCAGCTGATCATAGTCATTTCGATCAAAGGGGACGATTGGAAGATGCCCTAATGGAGGGTGTGTGTGTGTGTGTGCATGTGTGTGCATGTTTCAGATGTGACATAATTTGGGAGAAGAAACACATACGTGTGCCGATGACAACGCGTCCTCGAATTTTAAGAGCAAATGTGCTTGTGCTGACGGTCTTCATGACACATTTGGAAGATAAATGCTTTTATGGAGATAGTCCCGCTTGGTCAGTGTTGCCATCTCTTGTCTGTGGAAGATAGATGTGCACGTGAAAATACGCACTCACACACTCACACGCATCCCAGAAGTGACAGGCAAGCTTCACATTGTGTTCTTAATGTCTCACAGTGCAGTCTTCCTCGACCAAGAGTACTCAAGATGAACACAATGGCTAGCAGCGCAGAGGGAGGCCAAGGTACTTTTAGTGCTTAGAAATGCTCTAAATAGTTGGCCCCCCCACTTTCGATTCACTAATATCCACGAAAGACAGCGATTCCAAAATATTTAGGTTTCATTACATATCCGCCCAAAAGTTAGTGGCGAGTCAGGCGTTTTGGGAGCGATAAAAGGCGGCCCGGATGAACTGAAAAAATCGTTTGGATGCAAATTGAGAAAGATGGCTCACACGGAAAACTGTGACCGAGCCTTCTTTTCAAGTGTCGCTCTACTTTCCTTTCATTCGAGGATGCCTCTGAAGAATATTTGGTACCCTTGTCGTAAAGGCAATCGTTTGTTTGTTCACAGATAAACGATCGGGACAGCATTCTGATCAAAATGCTGTTTGGTAGTGCTTTTGGTTCCTTTCGCACTGAACAGGGGACATGCGGCTTCCAACTTGAGCGCGAGTCGGATATATCCGTTCATTCTTGAGAGATGCGCATATGACAATAAGGCAAACCGCCGTCAGCCATATTTTGGCCGCAGCCAATTTTGAGAAGAGGACACCGGATAGGCCTGAGACATTAAGACTGGATCGCAAAACTGACGCCAACGCTTCTCATCGCGTTACGGCATGTCTCGCATCTTCTGAGCTACTCACGGCTGGGCCATAAATCAGCCAAGCGGGAGCGGGTCATAATCGGGAACGTACTGTCATTTCGCTACCGGTAGCACCAATAAAGGGTTAAACAAGAACCTACTTCGGGGTGTTTGTTGCCATGACTGGATCGACTGTATTTCAATGTTTGTGCATTTATGGGAGTGTTCGCTATGTGTTTTCGTGTTCAATATATTGATACATTCCTGTGTGTCTCCTCTGTCCTCTCACGTGGATTATTGAGCCCCTGAACTATACTCGCAGACTGCACCTGTGAAGTTCAGACTGGGGCTTGACTTGTACATTTCTTTCACTGCAAAACATTTGATCCCTGGTAAATAAAAAATATCAATAGGCAAATATGTTTTTTTTTGTTACATTCAGATCAACCTGCATTCACAGGTTTGAATATATATATTTTTAAATTGAATCCGATCATAGTCATAAATAACGGAGGTAAAAAAAAAAAATCTTTGAAATTTCAATTCCAATATAAGGTTTCAACCAACGCCAACGTAGGTATTAAGTAAATTATTTGCTTCCCGTAAACTGAGGTGGCCTCAGGTGCTTGTTGTTAAATGGCTCCGCCCATCGCCCATAAACAGTGCTTTCTGCAATGTATACAAAGAGAAAAATTTGTGAAACAGCCCCATTAGTTGGCTCGAACTTCACTGGACACATTCAACTCACCGGGAGCTGAGGTCTGCAACTGACATCAAAACCATTGAAACAAGATTAAAAAAAAAAACTCAAAGGAAAGTAAATCAGCAATGAGGTTTCAGAGGAAGGTGAAACCATACGCCTCACCCTTGAATCTTCAGCTTGGCAGTGGACCAGTTCAGCTTACTCTGATCACCATCATCAGAAAGGACTCGACACAAACTTTTAAAAAACATCAGGGACCACATCAGTCCTAAAACATATTAAAAAAAAAAATCACACACACTTGTCTTCGGTGTCTCCCCCCTCTCCTCCTCCTGTTTGATCCTCTCATTTGATTCGGAAATATTAAAGAAATATTTGGACGTTTCTATTTCTTCCTCATTGTGACACTCTAGAATTCCCCTCTAGCTCTGTCCTCATCTTTTCCTTTCCTTCCTTTCTTTCTCTCTTTTCCTCTTAACCCACTTTTTGCGGATTGGTAGCACGCACGCCCTGCTCATAGGTGATCCGCTGGCTGATAAGATACTGCGCTGCTTGTGTAGCTGCTGGCGACCCTGTTATGGTGACTTTACGGTTCCGAGTACCAGGAATGAACTCCCCCTTTTTGGAGATCTGGATGCGGGCTCCTGTTAGCTCCTGGTACTCCACCAGCGTTTTTCCTCCTTTTCCCAAAATTGCACCAACCAGATTCTCGGGTACGGCAATTTCAACCACGTCCTTGGCTCCGTCAGCGAGCTTCTCTGTTGCTAATAGGGAGGAGGCCATCAGTGGAGATGAAGCGTTTAGGTAACCATTGGAAGCACCTGTAGCAGCTGCGAGAGAACCGAGGGAGAAGCCGCCAAGCCCCGTCGCCGGGTGGCCAGCACTGCTGGAGGCGTCGCTAGCATAGGAGGCTAAGAGGTTAGCTGCGGCGGCGGCCGCCGGGTTGGCACTCGCCGCTACTGCGGCAAGGACACCAGAGGCTGCTGCGGGGTTAAGGCCCAGGCCCAAGGTGTTGGTATTGTAGCCATAGCTGGCCAGCGTGTTGAGGGCTGACGTGATGGCCAGGAGGTCGTTGCCAGAGAAGCTAGACATGGCAGCAGGGAAGGCACCCATTCCTGTCAAGCCCGCCTGGCCCAGAAGGCTGGAGGCAGTGGCAGCCGCCGCAGCCGCATTAGGCAGCACCTCGGCCGTGTTGGCGTAGGGGGATCCGGTGGGGTTGGAGTTAGCAACTGGGCCGGAGACGTTTGAATAACTGATGTTGAGGCAGCTGCTGCTCTGAGGGTCCTCCTGGATTTTTTGAACTATGATTTCCACTGCCTTACGGTTCTGCTCGGGCTCACCACTGATTGTTACCACTCGCTCCTGCAGGTTGATGCCCTCCGGTTTCTGGGAGAGCTGCACCCAAGCACCTGACTGCTCCATCACTGCTTTCACTGTGGCTCCTCCCTTGCCAATAATCAGACCAGCGGTGCTGTTGGGCACAATCAGTTTGGCCTGCAGAAAAATATACATGATATAAAGTAGCAGCAAATGAACAAGAGGACCTTTTAACAGCATAAAACAGAAGGAGGGACAGCTCTGACTGAGTTGGAGCCATGCCAGCGCCTGCTTTACTCAGCCATTTGTTAATCCTCGGGGTTTAAGCTACAGCTGTCACATGGCTCTGTCTTGCTATGAAAAACTGGAGGTAAAAATAACCGCATACCCTCACTTTTTCCTGACCTTGCCAGCCTGTGGGTCATGGCCCCGAGAATGACTAACAGTGGTAACCAATATACGCGGTGTCCTAGAAGTGAATTGTGCCGACCACATAGAGACCACACACACAACACAACTTGAGTCGACACAGTGATGGACGATGTGACGACTCTCCCGAAGGCCAAACAAAAATATCTCAATTGGCCCCTCGTGGCTGGCTCCAGTATAGTTCATGACCCAGACTCTTTTTCTTTTTCTACACCATGGGGGGTGCAAAGTCATGTTGAGATCAATTTCAATGATTGGGTCAGAATGGGCCCATCCACCAATTAATACTTGCAGATTCTGGTTTCATCTACAGGACTGTGTCAAACTCAAGGCCTGAGGGCCAGATCTGGCGCCCCACATCCTTCTATGTGGCCTGCCGATGCAAATGATGTGCGTCAAATGCCATATTTTTTTATATTTTATTACTTTTGAAAATGCTGAGCTATTGCAAGAATTTGTTCCTTCCAATCCCTCTTTTAAAATATATTTAACATTAGAAAACATTTTTAAACAAATTAAGATTATAACTGGTCCCCAGTTTCAAAACTAGTCTTTCATTGATTTGTTGCGTGTTTGGAATCTGAGACAACCATACGTTTATTTGACTTCACACTGTGAACGTCAGTCAGAATGGCCCTCCGAAGGAAACCCTAACTACGATGTGGCCCGCAACAAAAATGAATTTGACACCCCTGATCTACAGTACGTCATCGGCAAAAGTATGAGATATTTTCATTTTGGTTTTAACCCTTTCGGGGACAGCAGCCACTACAGTGGACAGCTGATCATATTATTATCAGTTTAGAGGGTGCAGGAAAGGGTTAAACAGGAGATCATGTGACACAGATGTCTTCGCCATTATTATTATACACCAAAACTGTCTTTTCCCCACAGGAACGCACCTGCTTGATACGGTCAGGGTTGACCGTGGTCTGTGGCTGCAGTATGCTGACAGGTTCTGGCTTCTGAGCACTCTGGGGCATCTCTCGGACTTTCTCTGCGATGAAGTTGTGGACACCATTGAGGGCTTCAACAGTACCCTGTATCAGGCAGACGCGCTCTGTTGTTCCTGTGATGACAGAAGAAGAAGACAAACACAAGCGATCGGGTTACTTTAATACGCTTGGAATGGATAAATGGGATTTGGCTAGATCTACATTCATATGAAGACTTCTTGGCAATGAAAACTGTTCCTTGACATTCTGCAAAGTGACCCAATTACCGAGCTATTGCTTCCTTCCCCCATTTATACAATCAACAGAGAAACAGCTGAAAGAAAGAACCGCGCTTGGTTAGTGAGCCACAGGGGGCAGAGGGGGGGAAGGATTCCTCTTCAGTGATGTAACTCTTTCACCACACTAACATTGAATCTCACTTGCCTTGCAGTTCTAAGAGGCTCAACAACCTCTGGGGGTTCTTTTGACACCTACATCGTCACACTCAATTAAAAAAAAAAAACACTCACCCTTTTGTGTGGACTTTCCTGTCTTGCTCTCTCAATTTTATTGCCCGTCAAAAATCGTAGTGGGTAGATTGCATTGCACCTCCAAGGATGAATAATTCTAAACCTGCCTACATGAAAAATATTTTTGAAAGATCCTTACGGGTTGGGCAATGCCAATTCCACTGCAGTTCTGGTGTTGGTAGTAATGTGCATAATAATAGTCCATGTACAAAAATTGCCTGCAAATTGCCATTCACCACAAGCAAATTGGAAAGTAAACGTTGAAGCAAAGTGACATGTTAAAAAAAAGAAGAGGAAGTAGGAGCATGAAACCTGGCCTACTTTCAACCCTCCCTTTGGAACATATGTCTGATGAGGACATGCTTCATGTCAGTGGGCTCTTACTACAGCTGTAATATTTGAATGGAATCAGCTGGGAGAATTGGCATGGAACTTTAAACAGTTTTGGCTTTTGTGTAAACAACTGGTTTCGTAACGACTCAAATCATCTTTGACGTATTTTTCAAATAAAGAAGGATCTGGCTCCGAAGCCCATATCTGAGCGCCCCCCCCCCCCCCCCAACTGTGTTCTATGATGGGTGAGGTGGTAGAGTGTTTGTCGAGCAGAATAACTGGCACAAACCCCAGATTCTCTGAAGTCTGAAGGTCACTGAGTGTGATTCGAACCCATAATTGCCCTTCGTCATCATAATGTGAGTGCATATGAGTTACAAATGATGAGCAAAGTCACACCGCTCCCTCAAGCCCATCTTTGGATGCAAAAGTGAGTGCGAATGAGACAACATGGTAAAGTAGCAAGATTTAAGTGTGGCTTTTTTTCCCTCCCCAACAGTGGAAACATAATGTAATGAATACAAAATGTGTGCTACGTTTCACAGAAGTAAAATTAAATCCAAAATACCAACAGTGTACAAGACCCGTCTGGAGAATGTTCTGTTACTGAAGAACAAATATCACCGGCATATGTCAGGCAGCCTTTACACTCGGGAAAAGTGCTAGTTTGCTATCGCCCCTTTTAGAACATCTCTGGGACAGCATCACTTTCCCAGAGATCGACCTACCTTGGGTCTAAAAAGTAAAACCAGATCAAAAGTACCGTAAACATTCACTCACCCTTATTGTCAGGATGTTGAGAATAGCAATGGCTGTTTTTTTTCTTAGCTACACTTGAATTAATTTACTACCACAATACTTTTTTTCCCGTCAGATTGTGGTCTCACATAATAGTTTAAATGTTCCCCATTTCAAAGTGCTTGGAATGTGACTTCATGTCCTTATATCCTTTTTCTATATTTATCCCCCAGGATGACAAGTCATCTGGTACTGATCCCAGCTGACTTTTGACTTTTTGACATACGGTATTGACAAACAACCATTCATGATCACAATCACACCTAAGGGCAATTAGGTGTGAATAAGAGCAATAAAAACAATATAGATATGATATACTTTTTTGGAGGAGGTTGTGTGTCTGCTTTAGCAGTGATTGCGTGTGATGTAGTACCCAGTAAGCACGTTCATGACGTCTCAGATGGACTGGCCTGGACTGACTGACAGATCGACGTGCCAAACACTGTTCATCCGCCACCTTGCACGCATTGGCAAAATTATTAACAACCGTTCAAATAGACCTATGCACAGATTTATGTTGCTCGCCACTCTGGGCTTGAAAAAAAAGGCCAGACCTTATTTTAACCCTTGCATGTACCAATAATTCTAACCTGTAACACGATAGGATGTCCACTGTAATAACCGCAGTCCCTGAAAGGGTTAAACCTTAAATGATTTTGAAAGCAAACACAGTAACTTTGTTGTCAAGTTATTGTCCGGTATGTTAGTGGAAAGCATTATAAGCATGAATGTTTGTGAGTTGGAGTCAAACCAGCAGACTCCAAGTCAGTATAATAACAGTTTCCTCCCAAAGAACTAGTTATCGGCTCACCCACCCTGCTATTTTATAGGATTATCTACTTTGCCGTGGCAGGACCGAGGTTCTGTGTGCAGCTAAAGCACATTTGCAGATATTTTGGGAATTTTGCAATCAGGTTTCAAAAATGCACAGTCCAGTACTCTGACAACATGTATGTTGTATAAACCTATGTAGAGTATGGAAACATAAAGGAGGCAGGTTCTTTAAGCTGGAGAAAAATTATGGCTGGTCAATTGTCACTACAAAAACGTATACAGTGGTACCTTTACTTACGAACGTCTCTTCATATAAAATTTTCAAGTTACAAAATGCCTCATCAGGAAAATATTGCCCCTAGTTACGAAATACATTTAAAGATACGAAAGGTAAAAAGTCTGTACTGAGACTCACAGCTCTGAGTTTCCTGAACGCAACATTCTTATGGCTGCTCTGCCATTGGCTATTACCGAGCATCATCCTGGCATCCTATTAGTTAAGAGGGACCTCGACCGTATGTGTTTATGTGTGTAGATAGATAGATCCGTGTCTGCAGCATCCTCGTCATTCATCCCTATAGCCAAACATCCTTGGATCAGTTCTTTACAAAACGCCAGGCAAAAACCGTCAGAGAGAGAACATGAACTAAAGCGGGCAAAAAACGATGAGGACGCAGTTAAAAGCTAATGACCATAATTTTTATTCTTTATTCTTTGTTCTTTGTTTTGTTACATTATGCACAACTCTCATTTATTGTGCAAGAATCCAATTGTAACATGCATTTGTTTTGAATGCATTTTTATGCTTTCGAAACCGTTTATGTCTGAATTTTGGAGGGGCTTGGATTGGATTACAGCATTTACATGGAAAACGCGTCTCTACCTACAACATTTTCTAGTTAAGAAATTTCTTCCAGAACCAATTACTTTCATAAGTAGAGGTACCATTCTACAGTGTATTGCGATGGAGTCATTTTAACACATTACATTCTACACCGAGTTCCCCCATCTCATCAATTGGTTACTTCCTAGTACAAAACAACATGGCATCAACTTGTGTATGAATCTCGAGCCTTGAAAATGGTTTGATGAGGGAAGGCCAAAAATAATGAAGGTCCAGCCATCCATTTTCATTCTTTATTCTCACAAGGGTCACGCGGCGCGCTGGAGCCTATCCCAGCTGTCTTCGGGCTGTAGGCGGGGGTTACCCTGCCAATCGCAGGGCACACATAGACGAACAACCATCCCCATTCACACCCGCACCTCGGGCCAATTTAGATTGTTCCGTTAACCTGCCGCGCATGTTTTTGGAATGTGGGAGGAATCAGGAGTACCCGGAGAAAACTCACGCAAGCCCAGGGAGAACATGCAAACTGCACATAGGAAGGCCGGATCCGGAATTGAACGTTGCACCTTTGCACTGTGAGGCCAATACGCTAATCAGTCGACCACTGGGCCGCAATAATGAAAGTTTTATTGAAAATTCTGACAAATGAGGCAAATTTGAATGCACTAATTGTGTCACTGGCGTGGAAATTGGAGGAGCTGGATGATTTCATTTGGTTTTAAATGCAATATACCGGTAATTTCAATCTGAGTCTCATCTCTGTTTTTACAGAGATTAGTTGCATATGTTTACATTATTTTAGTCTTGGTTGTATTTAATATCATGGTCCGAATAAACCCTCTTTTATCAAGGAACCAATTTATGCATTCATCCAAGCACAAGGCATGCAGAGAAGTAAACGAGCAGGCAGCAAATGAAACGCCTCAAGCGTTTTGGACCACAGAGACACACAGTTGGTGTTCTTGCACCTGCTGGTCATTTTTGAAGTGACAAAGTGACAGAAGGAAGGCATGCCAGCACAGGCTTTTAACCTAATATGTGCTTTTATGTCAACTCATAAATTCTTCATTACAATAAATACTGTATTTCCAAACGGTAACGTGCACAAATCACCGTTTTATGCTTTGTAGCCATGTTCAAAGAAATGCAAAATCCAGGGTGTGCTGTTCAATAAACAGCGGGTGTAATGTCCTATTAATCAGCGTCAGTTATTTTCCTTGGGTTCCATTAGTTGGGAGAAGCTATGCCACATACATAAATGAAACACTAATCGTCAAACTACACAGGTTTCACTTCACTGGGCATGAATATTAAAACATTTGTGTGTTACAGACATAATCACCTTTTTGCCTGTTGGCGCAAAATCAAAAAAAAAAAACAAGCAAGCAAAAAAAACAAAACAAAACAATCATTCAATTGCTAGAGTAACTTGTAGTGATGATACTTGCAAGTTTGTTGCAGAGCAATACTGCAACTGCTAAGCCGCTGTGATCATCTAAACGAATGCAGAGTTCAGCTTCGAATGTGATCATGGATGAAGATGCCTTCAAGACATGCAACTGCCAATGCACTGCACAATTATTCTTTTGCAGTATTTTACGCATGGTAAGGCGCACCTAAAAGCATTCCATTTTCTCAAAAGCCGACAGTGCGCCCTATAATCCGATGTGCCTTATATATGGTGTTCCAGTCATTGTCTTGATAACTTTTGTCTTTCATTCACTGTTTTGTAATGTCATTTATATTTTTGCCATAGAATAAATCCTGTATTTTTATTGATTTTGTGTCGTGCTCCATGCTACATCCCGAGGGAGCTACATATGGATCAATATTCTGATTTATTGGATGGAGTATTTTAAATGTTCTGTAAAAAAGCGCGTTGTTAAAGCTTGTGAAGGCTCTATATAAGTAATGCTGTATTGCATTGTATTGTATTCCCTTTAGCATGGCCCCATCTAGGGGATCCATAACACAACCACATCCACTATTGTCACTTCGATTCTATGCACATTGATGCAATGCAAACAGTTTTAAAATAGGCATTAATTGAAGGTGGCCTTATATTCCAGAGCACCTTATAGTGCAGAAAATACGGTAGATTTCACCACCTAGATTACTCAGATTTTGATTCCAGTCTTGCTCTCTGTGATCAATTTAGCTATATCTTTTTAAGACAATACGATCACGTTTAGAGTTGCAGACACATCCTTTTGTTGGCACGGCTACAGAAATGTTCCTGGGAGTAGACTTTTCATTCCCTCAGTTTTGTCAAAGATACCAGTGACTTAAAATGTCTTTCATCTAGATTGTGGATGAACAAAATGTAATTTTTTTTCTTAGTTGCTGAAGATCTCACTGACAAGCATGTAATACTGTCTCAAGTGTAGATCAAATAGATGATGTCCACTCAGACTGTCAAAGCACAATAAGGAATGTCAAGTCGTGCCGTAATCAAACATAAAAGTCATTAATTTACAAACCTGCTTTCACCACAAATTAAAATAAAAGTACAAATTACTCCTTGGGTGCCTTGTTTTTCATAGCATCCTGTTTCTGTGCTTCCGGAGAAGCACTTGGCCAAATACAGACCCAAATAGCTGTTTGCCTATGTTGAAATATCAATATAACATATACCATTGAAATTGCTTTTTTTTTTTTTTTTACATGCAGCAAACTAAGGAATTAAAGTGATTCCGTGCCAAAGAAGACTTGTTACCAATGGATGCAATAGCAAATATTCATTCCATGAACTGACTTGTTTCTCAACAATGATATTAAAAAGTAAAATTAAACAAAAAATAAATAAGTACACATCAAGAAAGTCCATCCATCCATCCATTTTCCGATCTGCTTTATCCTCACAAGGGTCACAGGGGTGCTGGAGCCTATCGCGGCCATCTTCGGGCAGCAGGCAGGGGACACCCTGAACCGGCCAGTCAATCGCAGGGCACACAGGGACGAACGACCATCCGCGCTCACACTCACACCTAGGGACATTTTAGAGTGTTCAATCAGCCTGCCATGCAAGTTTTTGGAATGTGGGAGGAAACCGGAGTACCCGGAGAAAACCCACGCAGAACATGCAAACTCCATACAGGGAGGCCGGAGCTGGAATTGAACCCGTTACCTCTGCACTGTGAGGTCGACGTGCTCACCATTGTAGCACCAGGACACTCACATCAAGAAAGTGATTTTCAAATTGTGGATAACCATACGTGGAATCACCCTACCAGAGAAAAACCTGTACTGTGAAACATTACAGCCTTTACATTACTTTTGTACGCAGCAAAAGTCTATTGCAAAAGCCCAGTCAAACTGTTTTCTATTCTTTTAGTACCGTATTATCAAAGATGGACACTGGTAGAAAAGGCCACCTGCACCGTTATGGGAGTGAACACCGCAGACTTGTTTACCAGCCAATGGAAACGGTTCCCTTCATACCCTTTAAAGACTGTGCACTGGAGGCGCAGAAATAGACTCGCTGGAACCTATGCAGAAGATCAGAGTGTGCAAAGTACGTTTGGAAGGAACTGTAAGCAGACCTACATGGGAGGATGATGTAAAACTGGTCAGGGTAATCACAGATCACCGCTGCCAAGTGGGCACTTGCATCGACAATATTGATTCCTACAAGGATTGAGTTGCTTTGATAGACGCTGTTTTCATATTGATGAATGAGATACAATGGCATCCACCACTCGCGACCGCTGAGCTCAGAATCTGTCTTTCTGCACCTCGATTGAATCCAACCACCTGCGGCACGACTTAGACCTGCTGGTATAATGTCGAGTCTATGTTCAGTCATTAAACTGTCGAGTATGTCAGGGACATGTGAAGAAAATGTCCTCGGTCTGCCAGAACACTGCATGGCGCAGCACGGTCTGCCAGATTCGGCCCGTCAGATCATTTTATGTGGCCCTCAAAAGCAATTCATGTGTCAACTTCCGTGGTCCTTGCTAGATAGTCTGCACCGAAATAATTGTGATTGTGTAGAAGAAGAAGAAAACCTTTATTAGTCTCACAATGGAGAAATTCCAGATTCACAGCAGCAAAGTTATGAAAGGAAGAAGTAGAACAACAACAAAAATAGGAGCTGCTGGAAAGGCAGCCACTCTCGCGGCGCCATTTTGAAGTCAAAAATAACAAAAATAACAACACAACACATAGGACAGAGACAGTCGTGCAATCTTCACCACTTTTCTGCATACACTTTGTTGTCTGAAGCAGTTATAGATGAAAGAGGAGAGGATCAAAGTGTCCTTTCTCCAGTGGATCAGAGACGTCATGCTGAAAATGTGCACACGTCTGCTACAAGCTAAGTTTTGAAAGCAAACACAAAGCTATAGCATCCATTGACGAAAAGAGATTAGTTCACTTCTCCTGTCCCACGTAATCCGCTTCAAACTCCAAGCCGCGACTCCCAGCTCCAAATCCGCATCAGCACTCCGCGCCAACGCTCCTTACTTCTCATCGTCGGCTCCTCAAGACCTCCATCCATCCAGCCGCAGACCGTTCAACAGCACCGATCTCTCCGCTGAACAAAGCGGGGCTCGAAAAATGCTGCCCATTACAGGCGCAAGACACAAGCGCCCCGGGACTGTCCAGCAACGACAGTCAAATGGCGTAATAAATAACGGTGACATTTTGCAATCATTTTGTTACCCTGTTTACATTCTAACAATAATCGAACAAACAACAAACAAATAGCTGTTTTTGAGACGCGTCACAAGGAAGCAGTGACAAGTTTGATGAAGGCTGAAGTGACTGCTGAAACTGTCAGGGAAGAGTTTTTCTCCTCATCAAAAGAGACCGTTGTCTGGGAAAAAAAGAAACTAAACCTAATTTAACAAATGGTTGAATTGAGTGATTACAAAACTAGTAATCCATCAATTTGTTGTGTACAAGTAATAATATGATGAGATGTTTACATAAACATTTATTTGGTTTCACTGTCGAAACGGCCCTCCGAGGGAAGATGTAACCTCAAAGTGGCCCCCGACAAAAATGAGTTTGACACCCCTAAAATAAATTGATATCGTGAGGATTTAGTTATGAATCAAAGTCAATGTATTTCAATCGAGCGCGATGTGTCTCAGGAAACTGTTAAGACCAAGCATGAGGATATCTTGGCAAGCATTTTGAACAAGGCCCTAATTCCAGCAGGCTTAGCTCTTTCGAACCAGTTTAAATTGGGACAAATGACAATATTGTGATCCCTAAATAATAATAATAATAATAATAATACATCACATTTGTAAGCGCCTTTCACAACACTCAAGGACACTGTACAGCCAAGACCAATAATAAAACACAGATAAAATAATAAATAAAGAAAGAAAGATTTAAGGCGGGTAGGCAAGTCTGAATAGGTGGGTTTTGAGCTGGGTTTTGAATAAGGAAAGGGAGTCAATATTACGAATGTTGGGAGGAAGTGAGTTCCAGAGTTTGGGGGCAGAGCGACTGAAGGCTCTGCACCCCATTGTACTGAGACGGGCAGAGGGTAGAAAAAGGTGGAGGGAGGATGAGGACCTGAGTGAGCGAGAGGGAATGGAGATTTGAAGAAGATCTGACAGATAGGGGGGCGCAAGGTTATGGATGGCTTTGAATGTATAGAGAAGTATTTTGAAGTTGATTCTAAGTTTGACAGGAAGCCAGTGGAGCTGTCGGAGGATGGGGGTGATATGATGGAAGGAGGGGGTTCTCGTGATGATCCGGGCTGCTGAATTCTGAACAAGTTGAAGTTTATGGAGGAATTTTTGATGGACACCGAAGAGGAGTGAGTTGCAGTAGTCAATACGGGAAGTGACGAGACTGTGAACAAGGATAGCGGTGGTGTGCGGAGTGAGTGAGGGACGGAGGCGGTTTATATTGCGAAGGTGGAAATGAGCGGACCGGGTAATGTTATTGATGTGGGAGTGAAAGGATAGTGAACTGTCAAGGATGACACCCAGACTCTTCACCTGGGGGGAAGGAGATATAGTGGCATTATCAATTGTGAGGGAGAAACTGTCGGCTTTGTTTAGAGTGGATTTGGTACCGACGAGTAGGAGTTCAGTTTTATTGCTGTTTAGCTTGAGGAAATTGTGGGTGAACCAAGATTTGATTTCTGAGAGACAGTGAGAGAGGGACGAGGGTGGGAGAGAAGCGTCGGGTTTGCTGGAGAGATAGAGCTGGGTGTCATCCGCAAAGCAGTGAAAGTGTAAGCCAAATTTGCGGAAAATGTTTCCGAGTGGAAGGAGGTAGACAATGAAGAGGAGCGGACCGAGGACAGAACCCTGGGGAACACCAGAAGAAACGGGGAGGGATTGTGAAGTAAAAGAATCAACTTGAATGAACTGAGAGCGGCCAGTGAGATATGAGTGGAACCAATGTAGAGGGGTGTTGGTGATGCCTATGGTAGAGAGTCGATTGAGGAGGATGGGGTGAGAGATTGTGTCGAAGGCTGCACTCAGGTCAAGGAGGATGAGGATGGAGATAAGGCCAGAGTCTGCTGCCATGAGAAGATCGTTTGTGATTTTTATGAGGGCTGTTTCAGTACTGTGACGGGGACGGAAGCCGGACTGGAATTGTTCATAAAGACTATTGTCGGTGAGGTGGGAGTGGATCTGAGAGGCGACAGTTTTCTCCAGAATTTTCGAGATGAAGGGAAGATGGGAAATGGGGCGTAGGTTATTGAAGTCATTGGGATCTGAACCAGTTTTTTTCAGGATTGGTGTGACAGCTGCAGTTTTGAAGAGTACAGGAACAATTCCAGTCGACAGAGAGGAATGGATAATGGCTGAGATGAAGGGAAGCAGAGAGGGTAGGCAGGATTTGACCAGAACTGTGGGGAGGGGATCAAGCTGACAGGAGGAAGTCTTGGATTTAATGATGAGGTCTGAAATTAATGAGAGATGGGGGAGTTCAAAAGAAGAGAACAGTTTGCAAGGGGTGAGAGGTTCAGATGAGGGGAAAGGTACAGAGGAGCCCAGATGCTGGTGGATTCTGTTGATTTTTTCATTGAAAAAGAGGAGAAGTGCATTGCAGGTGTCACGAGAGTAAAAGTGAGGTGGTAGGGAGTCAGGAGGTTGAGTGATTCTGTTCCAAAGGGAAAAGAGAGTCTTAGTATTTCCAGCATTGGAGCAGATGAGTCATTTGATAAATGCCATAAAAACAGCCTGTGCCTGCGATTCATGACCTAGGACGCGTTAACGCTGTAGGTGAAGTGTTGTAAAACTAAAGGATCTCTGTAACAGTATACTTTTCAGGCATATTATGCTTTGCTCGACTTACACACGCTACATATTGCAGTTTGCTATTTTAGGATGGCTTAGTATGGAATTGTGACCGGTTACTTTTGCAAGCACACAAACTCGTCCGTCGCAACTGGTCAATCCACAACTGACGAAAGAGATATGACTCAAGGAAGCAGAAGAGCTGTTTTCCTCCCCAGGCATCTGCCTCAATCGTTGTATTTCTGTAACAGTATGCCATTAACCCTATCAGGGACAGCACTTACGACAGTGGACATCTTATCGGGTTACAGGTTAGCATTACTAGTGCATGAAAGGGTTAGACGTTAGCGGGTGCTTTCCATCTGACAAAACATAACAATCCACGGTGTTTGTTATTTCGTCATCTTGAATCAATTGGATCAATCTCAATTTTTTCAATACATCTATTTGAGTGAGTAAATCACATCTGCCTCACAGTTCTGAGGTTTGGGTTAGAATCTTGGCTCCGGGCTTCGCGTGTGGAAATTACACGTGCTCCCGATGCTTGTAAAGTTTTTTTCTTTTTGCCTGATATGCTGGCTTCCTCCAGATTCAGAAAATACAGTACGGATGGTCAGCTTACGTGGTAAGTGTGAATGCTGGTGATCAGTCTTGGGTGGTCCTCGCCCCTCGCACGAATTCAACTGCAAAATGTTGTAGCTTTATCCGAGCCAAATGTGGACAAATGCAACTGAAAATGATTGGATGGATGATACAGTGGTAAATGTATCAAGTAAACCGCTTCAAGGCCATTTAGCCATGATGATGACTAAGGCTGTTTTTATGATGGTTCATAATTTTAAAATGTAAGTCGTTTGCTTTATTTTTGAATGAATTGGCTGTTGTGATACTGCAATTGGCTGGCAACCAGTTCAGGGTGTAACCCCGCCTACTGTCCGAAGCCAGCTGGGATAGGCTTCGGCACACAACGCGACCCTTGTGAGGATAAGCGGATTTGAAAATGGATGGCTGTAGTGGTAAACGAAGCTAAAATATGATCAGATTTGTCTGAATCTGAGTTTGATTTTCAGGATTAGTGATTCAGAAAACAGATGGATCGATTTTTAAAGTGTTGTGCTAAAAATGGAGACTGGCTATGCATCAGAACAAAACACAAAAAAAACATTTGATGACAAAAATGTGGAAAGAAGCAAATCTATTCATGTTTAGTTGCCTTCGGTGACATACAAATATATGGGCTTTATTCTCAGCAAGCAGCATGTGCACTCAACGTCATGATAAGGCCTTGTTCTGATGAGCCTGTCCTGTGAAAATATTGTATGGTCCTGACCACCATGCTGCAGTTGGAAGTATTCTTATAGCTTTGGCTATCGATATGTAGACCAGCATGTTTTGTTTTTAATGTATCCTCAGAGACTTCTTGGCCACCATATTGAACTTCCAGTGACCGTCACACTGGTCACGGGAAGTTCAACATGTCTGAGAGCGAGAACACCAAATTCAACACGCTTGCTCCCGCAATCACACCTGAGAACTTGTTACAATAACTAGTCACATGACACTGGGGAAAGAAAGTGGCTAGTTCTTCCCAATTTGGAAACTTAGGGGTGGAATCACTTTTGTTAAGAGAAAGGCTTAAATCTTCAGTCAGTAATAGTTGTCTGCTGAGTTATTTTGAGGGGGACATCAAATTTACGTGTTTGGACACTGGACTGCTTTTAGATTGTAGCGGTCAATGTAAAGCAGTCTTCAGTGTTGTCCCAAAATATTTACCCAAATAATTGTCGGATACTGCATGTTGCTGTTATTTCAAATGGGAAATGTGAGCTTTTCAATATAAACAAATTGAATGTCATCCAGGTCCATTGGAATTGAAAAAAAAAATACTTTAGTTCTCTAATACACAAAAAATAAAATACTATCTCATCATATGCTGATTTGGCAGAGCCACGAACACAATGCTAACTAGAACATGCCCTGGAGCTCACATTATTCCGGACACAAATATGAGAGCAACTGGTTCTTTGAATGTTTGTATCGCATATCTCCCAAGTCGTTCACCGCAATATAAATGACAAGCATGAGCTTTCAACTGCAATGTTAATACGAGATAAGCTAACAGTTAGCCAACCTTTTTTCACTCACGCACATTCTTTTTCTTTTTCATACATACTTGCAAAGTTTCCACGATATACGTTATCTATAACCCTGCTGGGCCGCAAGGCTTTTCTTGAACCCCCACCCCCACCCTGCCAAGTTATGCTAATGCTCTACGGTGTGTCTAGTTTGGATGCACTGGTGACATGATTTCACGATGTGGCGACTGAAAATGTACATGTACAGTTCATGTATGACATATCTCCTTGACTGTAAAAAACATATTTCTTCTAAATATATAAGCTTTGGGTCAAAGTTTTCACTTGTGCATGCACCCCGCTGGCTTGATTCCATCCACTTGAATGAGAGTTGCATTCCATTAATATTATGAAACAGTTCAGAGAGAAATCAGTGCAAGTAAGCAGGAACGCCAAGAAACCAACATTGAAGGCACGTTACGTTCGATCCCCCAGGCGGCACTGCATCAAAAACTGACATCAATATGTAAAAGATATAACTACGTGAGCTCAGGAACACTTGAGAAAAATAATAAATACAGTAAATACAGTTTGGCGCTACATCCTAAAGTGCAAGGCAAAACTTACTATGCAAAGCAAAAGTCATTTATCAACATGACATTGCAACTTCATTGAAATTGGCTTTGTAAATGACTACGCAAACCAAACTCAATCAAAGGACTGGCTACAGGACCAAAACTAGTACATCTCCGTCGGACAAAAACACAAATTCACTTGCAAAGTAGACTGCTCTGCACTGCCGACCACTGTTAGTGGCGAAGATAATGGGTTTCGAAACACGCCACAGTTAGAAACATGTGATACAATTTTTCAATTGCCTTGCAGAAACCATCGAGAGCAGGGGTGCCCAAGTCCAGTCCTCAAGAGCCCGTATTCAAAAGGAGCACTTTATCTTTTGGTCTGTTCAGTTTTGGCATAGGTTAATTTTTTTCGACTATTTACTCCTTGTTGAATACATTACAATGCTTTTTTTCCAGTTAAAAAAAAAAATCACAGCTGTGTTTTTTTTCAGTGGTCCACTAAAATACATTTAAATAATTTTAAGAATGCATTTTAGGACAAATGCTAAATTTTTAAATGTGTTTTTCGCATCATAAGGTGCACCTGCAAGCATTCAATTTTCTCAGAAGTCAACAGTCTACCCTATAATCCGATGTGCCTTATATATGGTATAACCGTCTCTTTATATTCCCTGTTGAGTTGTTTCCTGTTAGTGTGCCTATAATTACTTAAAAAATGCTTATAGTGTAGAAAATACGGTATATGATTGCATAAAAAATGTTAATTGAGTCCCACCTCTAATGTATGTCACGCAGCTGCATGCTTTTCAGGCCTCACAGATTTTACGCTCACTTCAAGACATTTACACACCCTCATGTCAGATACGCGCTCAGGATGAAGTCACCTTAAAATGTGGGCAATGCCTGTCTAATTTGGCTTTGCACATATTCTCCTGTCGACTGAAGCACTTTTCCTCTTCCAAGCTCAAGAGTATGTTGTTGGTCACGCGCCATTGCTCTAATATGTCCCAATTATCAGTATATATGGACCCCGCTTTCGTTTTAACTTATGACAAGGAGACGTTACTGAGTTGTTATTGCAGTGGTATGGAAGGGGAAACTATTTTGTTAGTTTATTATATCACAACAGCACGGTCGAACACTAACATACTATTGGTTCCAGCAAAGAAAAAGGATTTAAAATGAAGTTACTGTGCCATTTTATTTATATTAAAATCATGAACGCCCACATCTCTCCTCTCTTTACCACTGCTTAAACACGGCGATGTGAATCACTGGGTGTGAGTGGGTGTGTGTATGTGCCGCTTGCACTGCGCGAGTGGGCACATGTAAACTACAGTGCACTGCATTAACGGCTGCTCAAGAAATTCAGTCAGGCAAAGTTTTGTTGTCAAGCCAAATGTGAAAACTCCTTGTTAAAAAGGACTGCATTCCAGGGCAGGCATGCAAGTCAAATTTTATGATGAGGTCATCATATCTGGCCTGACCCCTCCCAACTACTAGGAACCAAATCTTAAAGAAAGACAGGGTGGGGAGAAGGGAAGAGGAAACTTGGCTTGTGTTCGAGTAGCTTGAGTGCAGCTGGGAGTGGGGTCATGTCTACTGAGAGAGATTGAAACAGGCTATTTCTGGGTTGGCCCGCCTGTCCCCTCTTACATAGAATCATGCATCATCCCCACTCTTCACTATCTTTGCTCACCCATCTCAGCCATCCACACCGAGGCCTAATTTTACAGTCCCCATCAGGACCTTTTTAAATGACGCTTTCATGTTTCTCATGGAGGCGTGAGGTGAATTTAGCGGTCGTCAGACTTGAGCCATCACAGAGAGGCATGCGGGAGAAAATGGCTGCACCGGTTGCCGTCCCCCGATTTGTCCCGTAAATGATTGTGCAGGTTGTTGGAGTGTGCTCAGACTGCTAGCGGGAAGACAGTGCGTGAACTCTGTGTAATGGTATTAGCATGCTACATCAGCCAAAAATGGTGAGTGATTTATCACCAAAGATAAACCACGTAGCCAAAATATCTATTTGTCCATACTGCAAACATCTCTCATGATTTAAATTAAGGTACTTTACTTTTGCCAGTCTGGACTGACTACTCTACAAGCAGTTGTTTCGCATTACTTGTGCGGGCCAGGACAACCACCCGATCAAATGCTTGCCAGAACTCTCTCCATGAATTCATCATGTCACTCGTCACAATTATGAAATGGCCAGGAGCACATGCACAGAGCAGCTGGTGGCCTCTTACCACGTGGACAATACAATATTATAGAGAAGAAAGAATATACACCGATCTCTTCATTTGTAATTTTGCAAACAAATGGGTGAACGTTCGTACTATATATGACCTTAAACATAGTTGAGCCACCACTTTTGGCCAAGTCCCCCCCAAAAATATGACAGGTCTCACTTTTATCGCGGTGGTCACATTCCACATTTTTCTCGCGATAGGCGAAATTTGCAAAGTAGAGGTTGAATCTATTTATTTATTTATTTATGCTTCAATTAACCCTTTAGGGCACAGCAGTTACTACAATGGACAACTTATCACGTTATCAGGTTCCCACATACGGTTGCCACCTTTCTCAAAAGTTACATTCAATACATTTAACTTTTAAAATGCAAAGTGTAGAATCAATATAGAATTGATGATTATAAGCTGCCTTCATAAATGAATGTGGACAAGTGCAACTGAAAATGATTTGCAGCCCAGCAGCTGACGAGGTCAATGAAACGCCGTCTTAATAACTACATAAAAGTTTGCCTTTTCATCTTAAAATGGTTTACCGTTTTAGTGCGCGTCACAACCCTCGCGCACTATTTAAAACGATAGATTCTGTACTGAAACCCCCTCTGCCTACTTGCTCGGATTCTTCACCCGAGATGTGTAACAGATTCCTTCAGTTTTTCATTGATAAGGTCTCTACAGCTAGGACTCCGTCTCCAATACCGCATCTGACCCCTCTGTCCATGTTCCATGTTCTGCTGTACTTAATTCTTTTGATACTGTGTCCTTGGCGCTTTTGGAGGATGTAGTTCGCCAGACGAAGCCATCTGGCTCCCCTTGCGACTCTCTTCCCCCACGCTTCTTTCAGGATATCATCAACAGCAGCCTTTCTTCTGGTGTAGTTCCCCAACAGTTTAAACATGCTGTGGTCCAACCCTTGATCAAGAAACCTGATCTTGATCCAGATGTTCTGTCAAGTTACAGGCCCATTTCAAAACTGCCTTTCATTTCCAAAATTCTGGAAAAAGTGGTGCACATACAGTTGAAACTTTTCTTGGATGAACATAACATCTTGGAGGTCTTCCAGTCAGGTTTCAAGACGATGCATAGCACGGAGTCAGCCCTGTTACGCGTTTCTAATGACATCCTCCTGGCAAATGACTCTGGAGACCACGTGTGTCTGGTCTTTTTGGACTTAACTGCAGCATTTGATACAGTGGATCACGGTATTCTGCTGACTCGTTTGCAGCACTTGGTGGGCATTGGCGGCAGTGCTCTTGAGTGGTTTAGGTCCTATCTAGCTGACAGGACCTTATGTGTCAGCCTTGGCTGCTCTGAGTCACGCACTGCTCCCCTGTCATGTGGTGTTCCACAGGGCTCAATTCTGGGGCCTCTGCTTTTCTCGCTGTATCTGCTCCCATTGGGTTCCATCTTAAGGAAACATGGTATTCCCTTCCACTGCTATGCAGATGACTGCCAGATCTATGTCCCACTGAGCAAGAAAGACGCCTTCTCATTAAGGCCACTCCTATCCTGTCTGGAAGAAATCAAAACCTGGATGGCACAAAATTTCTTGAAATTCAACAAAAGAAGACAGAGGTGATATTGTTTGGTCCCAGTGGCTCTTGTACATTCCATCCTGTAGACTTGGGCCCCCTGTCTCCTTATTTGAAATCAACGGTCTCAAACTTGGGCCTTAAACTGGACAGTGATTTCAAACTCGATCGGCAAATTGGCGCCGTTGTTAAATCCAGCTTCTTTCACCTTAGACAGCTGGCCAAAATAAAACCTTTCCTCTCACATGAACACTTTGAGACAGTAATCCATGCCTTTGTCACATCCCGGCTCGATTACTGTAATGCCCTGTACTTTGGAGTCAGCCAGTCCTCCATTAAGCGCCTTCAGCTGGTCCAGAATGCCGCTGCCCGCCTCTTGACTGGTACTCGTAAGAGGGAGCATATAACTCCTACTCTGGCATCCCTTCACTGGCTCCCCATTCATTTTAGAGTTATTTTCAAAATCCTCCTCTTTGTTTTCAAATCTCTAAATAATCTCGCGCCACCTTACCTCTCTGAGCTCATCCGCCCCTACACACCTGCCCGGTACCAAGAACTAAACTGAGGCTCAGAGAGGATCGAGCCTTTTCTGTTGCTGGTCCCTCTCTCTGGAATGACCTCCCACTGAACATTCGGCAAGCCTCCTCGCTGCCCATCTTTAAAGCCCTCCTCAAAACTCACTTGTATTCTTTGGCGTTCGACTCAGCATGATTTTACTGCTTGGTGCTTTCTACCGCCTTTATTACCATTTCGTCTTAGTGTTTATTGTGTATGTTAAATCGCTCCATGTACAGCACTTTGTATGCAGCGATAGCTGTTTGAAAGTGCTCTATAAATACCGTATTTTCACGACTATAAGGCGCCATTAAAAGTCTTAAATTTTCTCCAAAATGGACAGGACGCCTTATGGTGCGGAGCGTCCTTTATATGCGCTGAGTTCCAAAATCTGACTGACAGCCGGCACGCTGTTTATAGAGAAAAGGCGGAAGTGACTGTGGCCAGGCATGCAGGAGAGAAGTCGGCCAATCAGGGAAGGGTGGGCGTGTATATATACATATATGGAGAGGGAGAGAGACAGAGAGAGGGAGAGAGAGGACAGACAAGCTAGTCCGCCAATGGTGAAGGGTGGGCGTGTAAGTGGACGCCTCAAGCCAGTACCAACACTTGTATAGAGTGTGGCAATGTGCATTGTTGCAAAACAACTCCGGTTTTGGTTTCTAAGAACCCCTGAAAATAAATTCGACAAAAAGACACGCCTACGAAGCTCAGTTCAAACTTAAAGCCACCGGTTATGCTTTTGGCATGCGTGCCCATCTCCAGCAGCGGTGAAAAAACAAATGAAGCAAATGAACTCTGAGCTTGCCGTTATTCCCGGAGGCTTGACTAAAGAACTCCAACCGCTGGACATTGGCATCAACCGGGCGTTCAAAGTAAAGTTGCAAACGGCATGGGAACAATGGATGATCGGTGGCAAACACAACTTTACAAAGAGTGAGAGGCAGCGCTTGGCGAGTTACGCCACAATACGCAACAACGAGAGGGAACGCGGCGTTTTTGATGGATTACGGTACTTGCACAATTGTTCAATTCTTTCTACACACACGCGCTGCCACCATGTTTCGCTCTGTTCTTTACTTTCAAATGTGGGAAAGCTTCACACGAGAGAAATGTTGACTTTGCTGTTGCTGCTCCTTCTTTCCGCTCGGCAATGCGTAGCAATTCACTGGGATGTGCAGTCCTCTGCTTCTGATATAGAGGATGAGGGCTTTGATGGATTTCTGGGTGATGATTGATCGATAAACGTGAGAACATTGTACGATGGCTAAATAAAATACACCTGAACTCAGTTCTGCTTTCGTTGCCTTTTTAAAAACGTGTTTTTAGCTTATCTGTATATCTTGGCATGCTACCGTATGCTTCAAGCGAACGTGATAGAGTCCGCGCATGCATGCCGTATGTTTAAGCTGGCGTATGTTTTACCACTGTAAAACTGCGGCCATTAGTACGATGCGTCCTGTGTATGTGTAAAATACAGAAATGTCACCCATTAATGAGACTGCGGCCATTAGTACGATGCGTCGAATAGTCGTGAAAATACGGTACTGTTGACTAAACTTGACTTGACTACCGTAACCAGAATCCCATGTTGCAAAGGTAAAATTATGATGGATCGTTGTTATATATCCTTGTGGAAACCGAAACTAAGTTACCCTGACTAGCTCCTTCGCTGTCATCGTCTTCTTATTTTTCTTTTAAAGGAGACCAAGAAGCGACTTCCTCTGGAAGTACCGAAGTAGAAGACTCCTTCAGTCATGGCAACCTGGTTTTGGTTTCCACAAGGATTTACAAGGCACATTAATCAACCAGGATGATATCTTTGGCTCCAATGTTATGTAGATTTTGGTTTCAGATAAGCAATTGCATATTCAAAAGCACTGCACTGCCCGGACTGGGCTCTGTTTTTTGGGGCAGTCTGAATAACTGAACAGTACATTTGAACAACGTTCTGAGCTTTTGAAGGGTTTATCCATCCATCCATCCATCTATCTATCCATCCATCCATTTTCTGAACTGCTTTATCCTCACAATGGTCAGAGCCTATCCCAGCTGTCTTCGGGCAGTAGGCAGGGGACACCCTGAACCGGTTGCCAGCCAATCGCAGGGCACACAGAGACGAACAACCATCCGTGCTCACATTCACACGTAGGGACAATTTAGAGTGTTCAATCTGTCTGTCATGCATGCTTTTGGAATGTGGGAGGAAACCGGAGTACCCGGAGAAAACCCACGCAGGCACGGGGAGAACATGAAAACTCCACACAGGAAGGCCGGAGCCGAGATCGAACACACGACCTCTGTACTGTGGGGTCGACACGGTACCCACTCCACCACCAGGCCGCCCCTCTGAAGGGTCTAGGAGTGTATTTCTGAACGCACCCACATGAAGGAGGGGGATTTTGAGGGCGATGAGCAGTTATCACCAAACCTTTGTTCTGTCCCTAAGGTGTAGTCAGATTCACACCTCTGGGGAATGTAGGGTCTTCAGTTCACCTAATAAGCATGGTTTTGGGATTCGGGTGCGAGATGGAGTACCCAAAGCAAACCATGAGTAAACACGACCACCAGTACGCTGTAGTTTTAACATATTTCTCTTCTATACAGGTCTCGAAGGCTACTTTTTTTCCACCATTGGGCAATAGGGACTTACTCTGGACTCTGTCATTTGTATGTAGAAGCTCATTCTTTAGGCGCACACTAACGTTAGACTAGTTCCACCATACTGTTTTGTCCCACCGGCCAGCACTCACACCAGGATAAACATTCATATTTCTGAACATTAATGAGTTACTTCACCGCACTGTAAATGCCTATTGACGGACTGAATATCAGGCCAGGTTGGTATCTGCCATTTGCGCAAAGTCAGCTCGGATAGGTGCCAATTTTCTATCCTATAAACGGGATAGAAAATTGATGGATGGATTTCAAGGGGTTATTGGTTATTCTATTCTTCATGGTGGTGGTTGGGCGGCCCGATGGACGAATGGTTAGCACGTCCACCTTACTGTGCTGAGGTCGTGGGTTTGATTCCAGGCCCCAGCCTTCCTGTGTGGAGTTTGCATGTTCTCCCCGTGCCTGCGTGGGTTTTCTCCGGGTAGTCTGGTTTCCTTCCACATTCCAAAAACATGCATGGCAGGCTAATGGAACACTCTAAATTGTCCCTAGGTGTGAGTGTGAGCGTGGATGGTTGTTCGTCTGTGTGTGCTCTGCGATTGGCTGGCAACCGGTTCAGGGTGTTGCCAGCCTACTGCCTGCAGACATTTTGGATCGGCTTCAGCACACCCCGCGACTTTTGTGATGATAAGCAGATCAGAAAATGGATGGATGGCGGCTGTTGTCATTAGTCTGTGGTGGGAGGAACGATTGTGTTTACAGTGAACGACATGTCTGCATTTTGCACTGTTCATAAGCACGTGCCTGAGTGAGCACAGCATGGGATTTGACTTCTTAATTTGTTCTATTTATTTCTTTGATATCAGTTCGCTGATGTAATTAGACATTGGCAGAGAAGCCCAGAGGAAGCAGGACTTGCATCAAACGCACTTAAGTAACAGTGTCACTTGCCTCATGGCTTAGTAGAGCAGGTACACAGTGTCCTCGGTTTCTGATGGAGTTCCATTCCTATGGCGGCAATGTACGACTTGGTTCGGAAAGTGGTATAGACTATCACTAGCCTATGCTAAATCAGCTGTAGGGTGCGAGGGTCCAAGCAATTCATCGGCCGGTCAATTTGATTGGCTGAGCTCTTTTAAAACTGGCAAAAAAAATCATTTTCTTTTTTTCCTGATTTTTTTCTTTTTTTTTTAAACAGTAACACAAAAGACCTTCAAACATTCACTCCTCCCGCCAAAAAATAGACAGTTTTGCCAAGTCATTCTCTCTGTCATGAATTTAAACCAATAGTGAAAAGGAAAGTCTTGAAAAACAGTCATATGTTCTGCCTGCAACGTATCACTTTCTTTTAATAAGTGTTTGAGGACGTTCTTTTGCTATGTGATGGATTTTTATATAGTGCATTCTTGGTATGTCGTGACCGTTGTAAACCGAGCAAAATCTCCAACTTTTAACCAGGCCAACTTTAATCTTGATCCTTCCAATATGTGTGGAGCACTTTGCTTACTTCCCCTACAGGCTGGAGTGGGAAATCAAGTGCTGGCTTTTTCGCATTTACTGAAGAACAAACTAGGATATATGTTCACTTTAAAAGCAGTAATTGTGTTCTAAATAGAGACAATGTGAAGTACACTACAACACAGGAATGTTATACTTCTGATTGCAACCGTTCGATAAACATCTGGACCTAATAATAAACAGAGAGATGCACAACAACTGTTCCTTTTTTTATTTTGTTTTTTTTGGCAGTTTGAAGCATCCCCCTGAGGCATGAAGGACAAACAGAGGCTCCGGCTACAGCTCAGGCATTTGTGTATGGGTGGGAAAAAAAATAAAGCATCCTTCACCTGTTGCAATGTCTGCCAAGATCAATCATTTCAAAAGTTTGATCATGTCATCTATGTAACCTGCACAACTGAAGAAAAAAAAACTTAAAATAAATGATAACCTATCACTCATCCGATCAGAAGATCAACCAATATATCCAATCTAACTTTTTTTCCCCCTGCTATTCACAGAGGAGTAGGACCGGCCCAGCCCACAAATAGCCAAAATTTGCATATAATTGCTCCCCATTATATGAATTGGGAAGATAATAATAACAACCCCTCAAAATTGTATAACAAACCCTGTTAAACATTCAACACATGGAAAAGGGGGTAAAGGAGACTAGGAGGAACCTCACAAAATATTGGGGGAAAAAAAATTATAAATAATCCAATTGTATATGCAACACAACACAAACATCCCTGGAGTGAACAAGATTGTGTTTGCTGTAATGTCTTGCTTTTGAGGCTATATATTACTGATCAATCTGCAAATTATGACATTACAACCGATCACAGATTTTAGAAATAATGCTAAATACTGTGTATGCCAATCTGCTCCAGCCAATCAGCCCTGTGTAAAGTCTGACAAATACGCATATCTGAAAATGACGACTTTGTCGTAGCACCTTTGGATTATACTACTGCACTCGGTCTTTTGAGTCTTTTAGTCTGGCACGCAGATGTTTCTTTGCTAAAATGCTCCATGTCTGTTAGAATGTTGGGCACAACATTTTACAGATCACAACAGAGATATTTGATGGAACTGTTCATTATTCCATCCATCCATCCATCCATTTTATGACCCGTTTTGTCCTCACAAGGGGTCGCGGTGGGTGCTGGATCCTATCCCAGCTACTTTCGGGCAGTAGTTTCGGACACTCTGAGCTGGTTGCCAGCCAATCGCAGGGCACACATAGACGAACAAACATTCACGCTCATAATCATACCGAAGGACAATTTAGTTTAAATGTGGCGGGAAACCGGTGTACCCGGGTAAAATTCACGCAGGCACGGAAAGAACACACAAACTCGATAGAGGAAGGCTGGAGCTGGAATCAAACCCTGCACCTCTGCACTGTGAGTCGAATGTGCTAACCAGTTGCCCACCGCATCACCCATTATTTTATCCAACAACCCCAAAGTGCGATGCTACCACCACCATGCTTCACTGTTGGTATATGAGCTTTAGCTATGAGCAAACGAACATACATTTTACAATTATCCATGGAATTATGGTTCATCCCTATTTTCATCGGACCATAATGCACTTCTCCACATCTAGCCATGCCAGGATGTTTTTTCTCTGTCTGATTAGGCTTTTGTCTTACCACCCTACTCCATCACCTTCACACAACACGTCTGATTTACGGTTAACGAGAGGCAGTTTCATTGCTTACGGGTGTGTACTGACTCCCATTAAACATGAGTTTGAATGTGATTGGCAGATTCTGAACACCTCAGTCATTCATAACCCCCCATCACAGCATCTATTATTATTCTTTTTTTTCCAATTCAGTTGAACAGGTTATACTAATGGTGGCTAAATGTTTGAAATGATTTATCTTAGTCTCTTTATTCATATGACTGAACCTGCCGTTTGAAAAGCTGTCTGTCGACTTTGCATAGCCGCTATATGTATTTCTTCATGCCTGTTTCACATGTTTGCCATCGGTCCGTTGACTGAAAAAAATAATAATAATTTCAATTTTTTACCAGTATTGTGAATGACCTCTTACCTGGGTAGAAATCTTTGGATTTCGACAGCTTAATGGTGGCACCCGTCTCTTTCTGCAGTTGTACAATGGTCTGGCCGCCCTTGCCAATTATAGAGCCGGCTGCATAGCTGGGAATCAGCACCTTCAGGAAGTATTCGCCCTCCTCTGTGAGACAGAGAGAGAGAGAAACAGAATGTAAAAAGGGGTCACATCTCATAAAGTTGCCCTGCAAGATCATCATTTACACCACGGGTGTCAGACTGAGTAGTTCAGGGGCCACATGCCTAATTTGATGTCAAGTGGGCCAGACCAGGAAAATCAGATGATAATTGCGATCCAGTGAATGCCAATATATTGGTGGGGGTTTTCCCGCCATTAATGACATTAGAAAAATCGACACCTTTAATGAACTATACTTTCATAAAAAATAAAATAAAACAGACATTATTCAGTCACAGCAGCTGCTAAAATCAGCCTGCGCAACCACATTGTCTTCTAGGATTGTAAACATCTGGCCCAGACACCGAAATGATGACAAGGAGGTGGACGATCAACGATATATTCAACGCACACAGATGGGTCACTGTCATCAGTAATCATGGCAAAATAACAAAAGCCAACACACACAGACACACACACACACACACGCACACACACACCGGGTCCCACTTCATTTCCTCACATCCGCCCCCTTATCATTTTTTTATCCAATGAAAAGTCAGGACTCAGACAAAAAACATTCCTGTCCTTAACAGACCGTTGGAAATGATTGAACTTTGAATGTAACACATAATGTCAGGGACGCGACGGTACAGTGCACTCCGCTTAATAGAACACCGGTTAATAGAGTAATCCGCTTAATAGAGCAAAAGGCTCTGGAACAGATTTGCCTAATGCAATTTCCTATAAAGATACTCTGCTTAGTAGAACAGATCTCCGCTTAATAGAACAGGCCGTAAGCAATGAACATTGTAAACTAGTGGTTTTCAAAGTGTAGCTATCGCGATACTGTACCACTATCGCGAGAAAACGCGGTAGTTCGAGCCGTATACAGTAACAGGTAGCACGCGTCACTCCACACATAGACACACGCACGTCACAATGGCTTCAACTTCATTCAAGAGACGAGGGCTATCACCTGCGGATAAGAAGGACATACTCAGACGATACGATGCATTGCCGGATTCTCAGAAGGTACGCCCGCGGTTTCCAAGACTACCCTCTTATCCCTCTTATCCAGCGCATTGAGAGGGAAGTCAACCGCAAAATTACGGACTCCTGTTTCCAGACAAAAGTAACGAAATTTTTCTCGTGATTTGAGATGTTTGACTGAAGTTGGTTAAAGTTGTTGTTTTGTTGTTTGATTAAAGATATGGACGTCCACAGTCGAAATATCTCTTCTAACTCGTCAGCAGGGGTTTTTCTGCGTGCATAACTTGGTCGTCGACGTGTCTGAAGGTGTACCTAATAAAGTGTCTCTGGTTATTAGAAACTCCGCTTAGTAGAACAGAAGCGCTTCGGCCCAATGGTGTTCTATTAAGCGGAGTGCACTGTATTCTTCTTTCACTTTCATATTCATCCCGCTCGCCTGGTTGAACCCTCTAGCTCAGGGGAGCCCAACCTTTTTTGACTGAAGATGTACGTTTCGATCAACCAACCCCTCGCGATCGCCTCGTTACTGCACAAGCGCGCATATGCACACACTTACACACGCATGCCATGATGAGCAATAACCATAACGGCCCTGAAGATGAACGAGTCCGAAAAATAAAGTCGACACAAGAGTATGTGGGTTCGTGAAAAGGAAATCACTGCCTAACTTCGTCGAGACCTGACGCGGAGCTGTGGCACGCACCTTTGAGGGGTGTTAACTAAAGTGGCTCACGTGTATCGTTTTAAATTTTTTCTCCGAGCACTTCAGATTCCCATTCTTTGCCAGTGCCCTCGGGCAATTGTACATGAAACAATCTCTGAATGAGAATACTAATAACAGTAAAAGAGATAGCGTAACAACTCTGATTACTAGCCGTAATTACAGACAGCTGACCGCTAACAACTTCCAGTGATGCACGTCACGTGCCACCGTAGGTTAAAGGTGACATGCTTTTTTATTTTATTTCAGACAATTCGAATGCTACGGGTGTAGTGTGTGCTAACACAAAAATATATCATATTAATAACACGCACAAGGGTGGCCCAGTGATCCAGTGGTTAGCGCGGCGACCTCACAGTGCAGAGGTACCGGGTTCAATTCCAGCTGTGGCCTTCCTGTGTGGAGTTTGCATGTTCTCCCCGGGCCTGCGTGGGTTTTCTCATGGTACTCAGGTTTCCTCCCACATTCCAAAAACATGCATGGTAGGCTTATTGAACACTCTAAATTGTGGATGGTTGTTCGTCTGTGTCTGCCCAGCGATTGGCTGCCAACCGGTTCAGGTTGTCTCTCGCCTACTGCCAAAGGACAGCTGGGATAGGCTCTAGCACCCCCCGCGAACCTTGTGAGGGTAAGCAGATCGGAAAATGGATGGATGGATAACACGCACACAGAAACACAAATGTTTTGAATTTTTTTTTTTTTTCCTCTTGACACCAGTCCGCGAGGTACCAGTCGATTGCAATCGACGTATTAGGCACCCAGTTTTTTGGCGGGGCCCCGTGCCTTATGTTTGACACCACAGACGTAAACCATACTTAAACAACAACCGTAAGACATGCCGTCGCTTCAGTATCACACATACTAACATTTAAATCAGACCAGTGATGTAGTTCTGTGTCCCGTCCTAGATATTTTTTAGAGGAAATGATGACCTTCTTTCCAGATTGCAAGGGCCTAATTTAAGCTGTTTTCAGCAGGTTTTAAGCAGCCTCAGTTCAAAATGCAAAGCCGCACCAGTGTCACTCACTGTGTGACTTACTTATTAGGAAGGAAGGATCCGGACATTTCCAGCGCAATCCGCGAATACTGCAACAGACTTATCTTTCACAACAAGCGGACATGAGAGTAATGTATCGCAGCAGAGCGCCCAAATTAGTTTTGATTGCTTCAATTTTAAAAAGGGGCTTAGTTTGAAGACTGCCAAATGCCTTTCTGCCTTTTAGATCGTAAAGTATTGCCATCGTCGTAAGGGATTGACTACAAAAGGCATTCACCGCCAATGAAATTGAGACTATTATGACTATGCTCAATTTTGATTGACCTTGAATCTAAATCAAGCCAGAGTGTGACAACAATTTGGTGCGAGACCACAAAGAATTACAAAATGATAGCGATGATGTCACACAAAAACAGCGGGTACGGGTTCGGTCCTCCTGTTTCTGTGAGAATTGATCCCCCCCGCCACTCCCCCGTCCCCCTGCATCCCGATTCCGATGCAGTGACGTCATGTTCAATCTTGTTCAGCTGCCTCAAGGGTGATACCACTTGTGTCGGCAGAGATGTAAAGAAACACTGGATGTGATATTTTCTCTTAGATGTTTTCTTTTTGGTTGAATACGCTGTTATTTTTTTCCCCCATCCACAGAATTGGACATAAGATGGACTCAGTCTTGGCAGGAGGAAGACGAATGGATAGAAGTGGATCCCAATGAATGAAAAACAACCTGTTGCCCGATTAATGAAGACATTTAAGAGTCATTTGGAGAGAACATGGCGTTGGAACGTGAAGAATGCGCACAGTATAAACGTTAGCCTCTCTCTCCTTTACATTAATATGCACCTCATGTTCCATTCAGACGCCGATTTGTTTAGAGTGCACCACCCAGAATGAAAGGTTCTGGCAAGTGTGTGACAGTTAATAGAATTACGGCAACATTGTGAATTTCCTACTGCATACGTTAGGGCAGACCCAAAAATTAAAAAAAACAAAACCCCGTAAACTGACCAACCACTCTCGATTTGCTAATTCTGAGGTAATTGTCCGAGAGAAAATGTAAGCGCTACCAGTATGTGTATTTTTCCGCAAAGGCCACTGCCTCCTGATCTTTTGCGTTTGTGTACAGGCAAAGTGTTCTGATGTCGCAACCCTCACATCAAATCAGACTAAAATGACCTTGGCGGAAAAAAAAAAGAAAGATCATGCATGATCGCCGCGGTTGCCGTAAAGTATTTCAAGCCGAGACTACTATTGCAGAATTTGGATTGAATGCCAGCACGCCAAGAATGCGAATTGAACAACGCTGGTTGTAGAATGCAAACGTCGAAAGACCTGTTGTTGACAGACAAGCCCAAAGCCACTGCGTAACTTTAGGTTTAGCATCAAGTCAACCCAGTGGGGGGATGCGGGGTGGTGGTGGTGGGGGCGGGGGGCAGGAAAGCGCTATGGTTCTCTACATCACGCTTACAGTCATGTTTGCAGTCATTAGTCAATAATTAATTCCGACCTAGTGTCTGAGATCACAGTAACAGGTTTTAATGGCATCATGTGGTAGAGTAAACACGGCAATCTGTTGCTGCAATCCGCCAGGGAAGTCGAACAGTGGGGCACACTGGGATGCGGAGCCAGTGGGGTGCTAGTTCAAACCTCTTCTTACAATACTGGGAGGGTGGCTTGGAGGAGATGCCAAGCTTAATGGATTTAGTTAAGTCATCCAATGGGGGGGGGGGGGGGGGGGGTCAGGTAGAGATGCCTTATGCCTGTCCATGCTCCTTCCCACAACCACTACCCATTCTGCATTTCAGTATAACTAACCTGCCCCCCCTCCACCCCCGAAAGGAGGCAGAACCAAAAATGACCGACAATGGACAGAATTACTCGGTGAAGTCAGCAAAACTGCATGTCTTTAAGATGGATGAATTCAACAAGTCAGAGAAAAAGAGTTTGGAGGCTTACCCATTCTGAGATCTGCTGGTTCTCAAGTCCTCGCTCAGATCGCCATCAATGCCGGGGCACAATCTCGAAAGGGTGTCTCAACATTAGCCTCGGCATAGGTGCGACCGTAGTGTTGAGGAATGCGGCCAGTGGAGCTTTTTTTCACTGAGGGCTGTTTCATCGGTGGGCGCAGGGAAAAAAAAAAAAAGGTTTCACCGCAGCGTCCGTGCCATGCCTGCAGCTGGCCACAGCCTAATTGTCTGCGAAAATGCTAATGCAGACTCTCAGTGTTTTCAGTGAAAGACGGCACGCATTGTTCGAGCCTGCATCGGTGTGAAGGAGGAGGAGGAGGAGGGATGGGGGGGTCTTCCCTGCCGCATCACCCTTTTCACTGCTCTCATCCATATTCATCGAGTGGCCTGTCCATCTGCGGCAGCGCGCAGGAATGACATTGGGCTCGGCCAATGGCTCGCCTCCTCTCGCAAGCGCGTCATGTCCCCACCCCCCAAAGCCAGTCCCCAAAAATTGAATTTTCTTCCCATACTCCGCCTCTTTTGACGCAGCACTATAAAGTATGGCAGTCCCTTCACTCACTTTTTTTTTCGTGAAAACCGACAAGGTGAAGCATCGAGGGGGTGGGGGTGGCGGGGTGGCGAGCTCCTTCAGCCGTGAATGGGAAAGCGTGTAGCGTGACCTTCAACGGCGACTCAACCAGTGTATTGATAACATAGGCAGATGATGAAGAAGGTGGAGGAGGAGTGATCGGAGAGGGAGCGTGCCGTACGCCACCCACTCGGCTCCCCCCCCAGTCCCTTAGACGACCATGTTTGAGAGGGGCGGAGGGGCTCATCAACCATTGCAAATGGCAGTGTCGCAGAATGGTGGAGGGGGTTGATGAAGCCAATCACTACGCCTATAAAATCCCACGCCGAGGGGTATCTTAAGAAAGTGCACATAAAGACCGCAACGTGTGTGCCTTTTAACTGTTTGCATGTAGACACGGGTGGGTCGAGCGTCATTGAATAGAACATTCTGGGAGAAGCGGGCAAAAAGAAGGTGCTTTCGCATCATCATATGTAAATCGAGGCCTAATGTTGGTCCTGGAGCCTTCCAGAATATTCGACCGGTGTCGTACCGACCGTATATAGACACAGCTTCTCCGTAGACTCCATCTATCTCTCCCTTTGCTCTGCCTTCCTTCCTACCCCTCTCTCTCGTTCTCTCTTTCACCACCACCTGGCAAATTCTCAGTCCGCTCACGTCATGTCGCTCTGCAAGGGCACCTGTGTCCTTCCCACCCAAAAATTCGAAGGGAAAAAAAAAAAACAAGAACTACGGCGCACATTTCTGTGCCAACCCCTCCATTAGCAAAAAAAACCATGATCAGTTTTAATCCTAAAACGAAGACACACAAGCATTCTCTGTTTGTACGCGCTTGCTCAGTGACACAGACTCGATGAATTGGTGCCGAGAAATGAATTCAATGCGTTCGTTTTGAGGCGAGGGGGAGCGGTGCTGAGAAAAGAAGAGGGATCAGCCTCACTCGGTGCGTCTGTAGCTTCTAAAGCACAATGGGGGGGGGGGGGGGTCTCAGCTCTGAGAGCACAGTGTCTCTTTTCTTTGTTACAACTAACTGACGGTCATGTTAATGATCAGCTCGCTACAAGGAACATGATCAATATCAAATGCGGACATGCAGTGGGTGATTGTAGCGGTGGCTCAGTACCACTGTGCCGTCTGTCGTACTGTGTAGTGCCGTCCCATGTTTCTGCCAGCATTGCAGTTGATGCAATATCCATTCATCCATCCATTTTCTGATCCCCCGATGCTCACAAGGGTCGCGGGGCGCGCTGGAGCCTATCCCAGCTGTAGGCGGGGTGCACCCTGAACCGATTGCCGGCCAATCGCAGGACACACATAGACGAACAACCATCCACGCTCACACTCGCAATAACACAAATTAACATTGGAGTAATTGCATGAAATAGTGCATCATTTGGAGCATTGCCATTGCTGACTTCAGTGCACGTAGCAGCACGTCAACATCAACGACATTAAGAAGAAAATGAAGAGATGGAGGGAGCGATGAAACCACTCAAGCAGTGGAAACATATTTAGTAAGACCCCCGGAATATATATTTAACAACATAAAATCAATGTTGGCAATAAGATTGGGTGATAAATGTAAACATGACTAAAATATTGGGGGGGGGGGCACGGTTGAAGTAAAAACAACAACAAAACACACACACAAAAAAAAATGTGCCACAAGAGTTGTACATGTGCTGTCATGACTGGCTCTAAGTCAAGCAGCCAAATGTTCTTCATTTCATGAACAGCCGGGATAATTTTGTCACATAATCTCACAATTTCTTTGACTTGCATGCATCTTTCTTAACACGGTAACTAGGCAACATTTCACATTGAATGCTATAACGCATTACCAAATCATATTGAACTTGGTAAATGTTTGCAAAGAGTCGGCATCATAGCGATGACTGCCATCTGTCATAAGATTGTGATTTTCAAGACATCCAATTGAATTGTGTGACCTGCAGATTGTCATCGCTAAGAATTCCACAAGGAGAAAAGTGCTACCTCCGAATTTCCTAAGTGAGAACACCACGTGACTTCTCCGCACCTTTGCTCTCAGAGGTGCAAATGCAGGACGGATGGAGACGGAAGCCATTGAAATATGACTGGTGACATAAGTGTCCTCTAAGATGACATTTTTGAAGAAAGATGAAAAAAAAGCCCTCATGCTGTTCAACACTTTCAAGGACAGCGGTGACTACAGTGGACAGTTTATCATGTTATCAGGTTACAGGGTGCGTGAAAGAGATAAAATAGGGTACAAAATGGGCTGAGTTCTCGGGTCGCAGAGCTAGGCAAATTAAGTTTATACCACATGCTATTGAAAAGTACCAGGGGGATGGGGGGTGGCCATTGAGCTGCAGATCAAAACCATCTGAACTGCACTAATGGCACACAACATCTGTATGTTTTTCTTCCTGTACATGTGCAATCATATATTCACTCTTTTTTCTCTTTCCAATGAAGGAATATTGAATGAGAATCATTTTGGCCGCTGCAGTAATTCTGGGGTGGGGAAGGGTGGGGGCGAGGGGGGTTGCAGTGAGGTGGCAGGTCTGAATTCTTTGTGCATATTTGTCATGATGGGCAAAATAACAGAATCATTATTTGGTAACGAATTCTGTCAATTGTTGATAATGATGCACTGAAGCAAAACTGAGTGCACTACTTGGCTGTGATGACATATAACCTGTGGGAAGCTGAGCTACACCGGTTAAGACCTCCAGTTTGCAGAAACAGGCATCGAAACAGGAGTTCAGAACATTTTAAAGAGCGAATCTCCCATCCCGTTATGATAGTTTTAGAAAAGCGGCAAGTAATGTGATTCCTTTTTTTTTATTTTAGTGAAATCTATTCTCCATTGACGTCAAACTTGACGTCAAAATTCACTTTGGCAATTATAATCCTCTTCGTGAGCAATGTTTCTGCAAAGTTTGTTATTATTCGATGCAGCACCTACAGCAAGACTCTTTGTATTTAACTGAAAGTGGACTTCACAGTGAATTTCCAGCCAAATGTCTGATCGCCAGGTCCCACCAGAAACTGCGCTATGAACCCCATTCAAACAGTTTTGAATTCACGCTTAACATAATTCATATTTGTCAAGGAGGATAAGAAAAGATTGATCTTTTTTTCTCGGCACAAGAGCTTCAGGAATTATTCATCTAGCGATACAAACTACAACTGGACAGAGAAACAGATGGTTACCGGTGGGAAGAATAGTTCAAATTTTCTCCTTTGCTTTTTAAAATGTTTTTTAAGGACTTTTTATGATAGAACACACCACGTCTGCGGTGGGCGGGGGTGGGGGTGGGGGGGGGGCTGGATTGATATGCAAAAGCGACCTGCCATAAAGAGGCCACTGTGTCAAGGCGTGTTGCAGTAACAACCGCAAGACACACACAGCCACATACACTCACAAAACTGCAACCCCCACCTCCCCAAAAGCGCCAAGTGCACAGGTGCAGCACATCGGGGGTCTGAACACGCAGCTCGAATCTGAATTTAAGATACGCGGGTTTGTTTTCTAAGCGGCGGCCCACACGCAAGACAAGCAAATTCGTGTTCCACAAGTGACGGCAAATGCGTTGGCGCCGATATGGGTATGATGGAAGAATCGCGAAGGAAGAAGCTGCTTGTTACCTCCAGTGTTGGTGCGCTTGGTACAGCCGGCCTCCTCCGCCGGAGTTTCCAGCGGCCGTTTACGGGAGTCCGAGTTGTCCGCCTCCATGTGGCTCTGCTGCAGGTTGTGTGGCAGATTGTGGAGGTTAGCGGTTGAGTATATCCCGTTGTGGTCCATTGCTGCTTCGCCACCACCGGCCATCATCTTTCCCTCTCCCGGAGCTGGAGATAAATTTGTGCTCGTCTCTTATCCACACACACACACACATACACTCACACAGCGCCCTCACTACTAGCAGCACATAGCCAGATGACGCGCACCGCCAAATGAACAAGTTTTTGGGGATTGAATGGTTAGAACGGGACTCGCAGTCGTCACTTACCGCCGTCCCTTACTGAGCTAAATATAAATCCCATTGAGTGAAAGGCGCTCTCCGGAGTGCGGTCCTTATTGTTAACGCGCAAAACAGACCCGCACCCCCGCCCCCCCCCCCCCGAAAAAAAGTACAAATAATCGTAAAATTGGCGACAGTTTACCGCTGTGTACCCTCATGTAACGCCATCTTTCTCTGCCGCTGTTCCTCGAGCGTTACAAGCGCTGTTGTTATTGTAGTTGGAGAGCGTATCGGAGGGAAATGTAGTTGGGAGTTTAGGGAAGAACCACAGTGCCACTGGCACGATTGTTCATTGTGTATCCCAACACCTTACATGTCTTATTTTTGTTTCGTGTTTTTTTCCCCCCACGAGGCAGGTACCTAATATGTCGGTGTTTTGTTAAAGTTAGAATCTGTTGCAGTAGTAAGTACCTAATTTTGTCATATTTCTGTCGAATAATTTGGCCTTTCCCATTGTCACTTTTTACTGTTTTTATGGGATGTAGGCTGATGACACGGCAGAACTGCACGACACTATCAAGTAAAAGACCAAATTTATTAAAGAATAGTATGATCCCCTGTGTGATATTGCCACGTTACGATTTAAAACCAATTTTCTTCTGGCATATAAAATATTCAGATATCCGAGACACCTGTTATGAAGCATAAAAGGAAGGATAACCTTGCCTTAATTTATCGAAACACGTCACGTGCCATTAAATGTGGTCTACAGCCCCTTTTACGTTTTTTAATAAAACGTATGGTAGTAAATTCTACGCTCATACGTGTCATTTTTTTTCTTGTGATGCAAAGCAAAAAAAGCAGAGCAAAGGCACGTGACTCCAATAACTCGTAAGTAAAACCAAACCAAACCAAAAACAGAACAATGGCTACTAACTCCAATAACTCGTAAGTAAAAGTATCACTGTTATGTCCAGTTGATGTAACCAGAACGAGAGCTTGGTGACACCGCCTAGTGGATAATTTCGTCATTACACTCTCATTGTCACTGGCAAAAAAAAATGCAAACGTACCGTGTTAGGCCCTGATAATTACGAAAAATATCACCGTTTTCCGAATAAAATTTGTCTTGTTCAAACAACAAAAACATTATCAATAGAATACCATTAAAAGACTATAAAACATCGTGGTAGAAAGGCAGACACATGTGATTTCATCGGAGTAAATGTAGATCTCGAACACTTAAATCCACTTGAACAAATATACCGACCGGCCACACCCATGCACTGACAATTTTATGCAGTTTTCTTGAAACGCTCCTGATTTTTTTTTTTTACAATAAACAGTTCTGGCGGCACTGCACAAAACCAAAATGTCGCAAAAAATCAGGAATACTAAAATAATGATGATCGTGTCTCAAGTTATTAATAAATTTACTGACTCGGTGTGAAATCAGTGCAAAACAAAGTCTATAACTGAGAGAGTTTGGTGAGGATAAATTGAATCGTACAACCTGACTGTGTGAGTTAACGCACGTGAGCAAAACACTTTTCCTTCCCAAAATACTTATTTACTATACTTGCTTTCATTGCCAGCAGTTTGCTTACATTTGGCCATGTTGTCATTTTGAGGGGACAATACTGTAAATGTAAACGAGTGTATAAGTTGCCCAACTGGGGCTTCAAAACTCATCCCATGAAGATTACTGGGAAATAAAATTCTTTACAAAATGTGACGGCTTTTCTTGTGCATTTTTTTATATTGGGTGCCTATTTTTATACTGTATTGCATATTTTCTGTATATACTGTACTGTTATTATATATATATATATATATATATATATATATATATATATATATATATATATATACACTATACATATACGTATACATATAGACACACCCACACACATTACAAACACACACACGGACAGCACGTCTGCCTCACAGTGCAGAGATGCCGGGTTCGATACCGGCTCCGGCCTTCCTGTGTGGAATTTGCATGTTCTCCTCGCGCCTGAGTGGTGATTTCTCTGGGTACTCTGGTTTCCTCCCACATTACAAAAACATGCATGGTAGGTTGATTGGGCACTCCGAATTGTCCCTCGGGTGTGATTGTGAGCGCAAGTGGTTGTTTGTGGATGTGTGCACTGCCCAAAGACAGCTAGGATGGGTTGCAGCACAGCCCGTGACTCTCGTGAGGATAAGCGGATCAGATAACAAATGGATGGATGGAGGGATATACATACATCAACAGTGTCAATAAAAAAAGATAACTGACCACCATTTATTTACCTTTGTAAATTCAGGAGTTGGAAACAGCTATTTAATTCCCAACTCTTATGTACAAAGGACACATGGCACTGAATGTGTTTCGTAATTATGACAGCCAGAAGAATGGATTATCTCTGACCGACTTGGCTGTTTAAAAAAAAAATCTGTTTTTCTGTTTGCTGACCAAACCACACGCACATTAAACGTCTTAATTGCATGTATTGCAAACGTGACTATAAGAGCATAAATCTTGGTACAGCTTTTGTAAAATGGTGTCGGTATACCATCAAAACACTGTTTATTAATTTGAAGATGGTTTAAGTGCAAAGTCCTCCTCAGGAATATCCTTTTCATGAGTATGTCGACCTTCAGTTGCCTTTGGCTCCGTGTCAACAGCCAAAGCTGCCACTCTCCTGGCAAGACGCTCCATGACCAAATCAGCAGTGCTGGTGAGACTATGCTACAATGACACACAACACATAGAAAAACAAGTGAGTGGTCTGACCATCATCTGTTCTCCAAGCGCTACATTCTAGTCTCAGGTTGACATTTCTGCAGAAATTATGTTCAATACAAGATCACCTTGAAAACTAACGTGTTGGAGCGATTTGGGTTATTTTTTATTGTTAGGTTTAGAGACTGGGTCAGCTCAGTTAAGGTAGCGACCGCAGCTGAGAGGTTGTTTGGGTTGAATCAGACCCTTCTATGCGGAGGTGACATGTTCTCCCTGTGCAGGCTTCCTCCCACGCTCCCCCACCAAAAAAGGATGTTAAGGTCAATTGAAGACTCTAAATTGCCCTTAGGTGTGAATGTCATTGGCTGTGCCCTGCGATTGCCTGGGGAGCTTATTTTCATTTGCAACACACATACAGTGCCTGCCCCCTGGTCGCTCAGTGCAATATAGCTTTATAGGTCTCTTATGAATTAACAATAAGCCAAAAAATAATATATATGTCACTGCCCGCGCACCTCACCCTTGTGAAAGCTTATCCCTCGCATTTTAGAAAATGCAGACAAATAATCCATTAAAAAAATTTCCAAATAGGACTGAGGAACTGTTTCACATACAAAAGAAAAAAAGGAAAATGTCCCATAATACCTGAAAAGGAGTGGGATAAGAAAATATTATTGAATCCTATCCACCTTTCTAACCAATATTGTTTCAACAAGCGTCGTGTTTCTTCCAAGAGCTAGTTCAAAATTATAGCCTTGATATTGCTCAACAATCAACAAAAATTAACGATAACGAGACTGAGATGCTCGAATTTTGGGTCATTGTCCAGTCGAAAATAAAGTCAATTCAAGTAACGGCATACAACAAAGAGCGGAAAGAAAAGTCGATTAGATTACGGTGTAACAATAATAGTCGTTGACAATGTGCCACAAAAGTAAGGAACTACTGTGTTTCCTGCACGATAAGGCGCTTCGGATTATAAATCGCATCGTCAATAAATGGCCTATTTTAAAACTATTTTCATATGTAGGGCACAATGCATTATAGGCAACGGTCGTGGCTGCTGTTGCGCTATGCATCCACTGGATGGAGCTACGCTAAAGGGAATAGAATAGAATACAATAAAATAAAATACGATTGTACTAACCACTGCGGCTGTAACAAAGCCATGAAACTGGTCACAAACACGGCGGAAATGAACCATATGAATACAAATGGCATTACAAAACAATAAATGAAAGTAAAAAGTTATGAAGACAAATGATTCAACAAAAAGGCACACAAACATTGTGGGCTCACATCGACAAGGGGATATATATCCTTGCTTGTCTCCTCCTTCCTTTATTTAGTCAGAGGTTAACTATACTTTTGGTATTATTTTCGTTTCACAGTGGCTGCGCAGAGCGCACAGAGTAGTTGTTTGATGGGGTGTGTGTCAATTCGTGTCAGGCAGAACCCTTTTCCGTTACAAGTTGTTCTTGCTCATAATCACCACAAGATGGCATAGGAACACTAATGGAAAAAACTCAATGGGGAATATAAAGAGACTGGAAAAGCAGAAATAAGGCACATCGGATATTCAGGCACACTGTCGGCTTTTCGGAAAATGTAACGTTTTTAGGTGCACCTTATAGTGCGGAAAATACAATACAAATAAACATTGGGAAGGCGACCATATTGCAGTAAATTGAAGACTTACATTCTATTTTCTGTGAGCAGACCATGTGTATATTCTGACATTTTACAATTATGTGATGATTAAGATTAAAATGTGACTGAGATAAAAAAATAAAATAAAAAAAATGCCCGTACAGTGTTACGATGTTGACATTGCATTATTTCTTATGGGAAAGACACAATTTGGAGATTACACAGCATTCTGGAACAGGGCGTCCACAACTGTAGAGGCGCCATTGTATTTGAGATTATCCTCCAGGTGCTCATTTGAGGTCAGCAAGACACTTTCCCACTTTTTTGCTGAGTTAGTGAGAACGTCTACAGAGGTGGCACAACAGCGGCGTCGCTGTGGCTTTTATTACAGTCATAAATCTCTTGAGCGCTTTGGTGCCACATACTTGTAAAATATGCAGTCCCTTCAGTGTGAGGACAGCCAGCTCTCTCAAACCGTCCCCCGTCAGGTCTAAGTAGATGATTGACAGCAAAGGACTCTTGAAGCTCCGTCGCCACAGCAACTCAAAGTGTCCCTCTTCTCCTGCTGCCCCATGCTGGAATTTATAACAGAGAAGTTCCTATATAGGTGGATGAAAAACAGATTGCGCAGGTTTTCAGTTGGCCTCTCTCATCATCCATCCATCCATACATACATTTTGTACACAGTTTGTGCACATTAGGATTAACTCTTTCATGCACAAGTAATGTTAACCTGATAAACTGTCCACTGTAGTAACCGCTGTCCCTGAAAGGGTTAAAGGTGAGCAGGAGGCAATCCCAGCACACTGGACTCATCACCACTCAATCACAAGGTACCGTGGTACCTCTACTTATGAACATCTCTTCTTACGAAATGTTCAAGTGAAGAAACGCTTCAACAGGAAAATATTGCCTGTTTTTTTTTTTTTTACGAAAGAAATTTCAAGATACGAAAGGTAAAAATACAGTATGGTCTGCGACTCGCAGCTCCGAGTTTCCTGAATACAACAGACTTATAGCTGCTCTCCAATGGACTATTACCGAGCATCTTCCTGGCATCCCATTCGCTAAGAAGGACCTCTATTGAATGTGTCTATGTGTGTAGACAGATGTCTATGCAGCGTCCTCGTCATTCGCCCATGGAGCCATGAGGCGTTACGATATGAATCACTCAGAAAAAGTGTTCACCATTTCACCGATCGCTCACTATGCTGATATTTGACATGGACATTTTTGAAGGATTGTTAAAAGTCGACATAAGCAAATGTCCTTGGATCAGTTCTTTATACAATGCCAGGCAAAAACCACTTCTGAGAGAGAACACTGAAGAGAGCAAAAAAACGATGAGGATGCAGTTAAAAGTTAAATGACAATCATTTTTATTCTTTATTCTTTGTCATTTACATTATTCACAACTCTCATTTATTGTGCGATAATCTAATTGTAACATGTATTTGTTACATATCTTGGTCCATTTTTATGCTTTCGAAAACATTTATGTCTGAATTTTGGGGATGCTTGGAACGGATTAGGGCATTTACATGGAAAACGTGTCTCTACTTACAAAATTTTCTAGTTAAGAAATTTCTTCCAGAACCAATTAATTTCGTAAGTAGAGGTACCACAAGTACATTTTCTAACAAGAACAAAGGTGGAGACTTGTGTTGGCCACATGACTTTCTGACCTGTCCATATGTTCCCAGCAGCACCTCCTTCTGCCCATCAAAATCCAGATCGATAACCAGAGCACAGAGCACTGCATCCCACTGGTCACTGTCAGCGAGGCAGAGCGAGTGGGACAAGCCTCCCTCATGAACATTTCTGGGACACAAAAAAAAAACAATAGGGTGGGGCTTTGGTGTAATAGAGTCATAGAAATGCTGAAAAGTAGCTTTACCTTTCTTATAAACTTCACGAACTGAAGTTATTTTAAAAAAAATCTATGCCCAAAACATGATTAATGAAATGAGCTCCTTACCTGTAGACAACTGCCATCTCGATTGTGCTAGTTACTAGAAGATTGTAGCCTTCAACTCCGAAACCTGAAAATATGAATAAGTGAGACTTTTCAATATACCGGGGAACACATTTTTTGTTGAGTTAGGTGTGACAGCTGTTTGAACAAATTTTTGGGTGCCGAATCCAAAACTGTTCGAACAGAAATGTGTACATATGTAAATACAACACTAAAATGGGATAATTACAGGATTTGAAAACTTGAACAAAAAAACTGCATAAAACCAAATACAATTTACCATGGTATGACCATGGTTACAATATTAAATAAAAAGCCAGCAGTAATTTTCTTAATTCCTACTATGCGAGTTTTAAATTTGTAGATATTGATAGTGCGAACCTACTGGGAGCTGCACACACCTCTCATCGGTGGAATTTTGCTTGTTTTGTAAAAAATGTACATGCTACAAAAAAAAAAAAAAGAAAAAAACATGACAGCAATTTGGAATGAGCATGCCAATTTTCATTTTAATCAGCATAAAAATATAACGCAACATTTTATTTTTTTTCTCCACTTAGTATTACTTCAATGCTCATTTAGGTTTTAGGGGTAGTGGACAAATCTGTGCATCATACATTCTTTCCATTTTCAATTGACAATAGGTAACCAGGCCGAGGGGGTGCTCCAGCCCAATCAGAAATCTGTCCAGCCTCAGTTAAGCCCCTCCAGCATTTTATTTCAATTCAAAAATGTATTTATAAAAAATTTTCTCAGCCCTGGTATGTATCAGTCATGCTCCTCTTTAGTCCCGGGACAGGAAAGAAAATGCTGGAGGTGTGCCTGTCAATGAACAAAACACTAATGACCCCCCGCCCACCCAAAAAATAAAAATGAAAATATGGCAGTTTTTTCATATCTCAATTATAGTCAGTAGTAAAAAATATATAAAACTGGAAGAAGGGGCTCGAGGACTGGGATTTTCAAAATTTTTCGGTCAGGTAAGTTTGGTTACAAGTAGTGGTAAAGTTACATTGAAAATGAAAAGAACAAAAGAAAGACATGATTTAGAACAAAGGTGTGACATGAGATACTTTTTTCTCCGCTGGGCAAATCCGGCTCTGTTTGGCAGATGAGAGGAAAAAGCAGCACGATGGAGATTGGACTGTCGAACTGAACGCGCCAGCTCTGCAAAACCTCTGTTCAAGAGACAATACATGAATTTACTAAAAAACATGTACCTCTGAAACTAACACAAAGGAAATAATCATCTGTTTGCCCTGTGTATTTGTTCCGGGATCATCATTTTAGCGCGTCGACCTCACAGTGCAGAGATGCAGGCTTCGATTCCAGCTCTGGGCTTCCTGTGTGGAGTTTGCATGTTCGCCCCCCTGCCTGTCTGCGTGGGTTTTCTCCTGGTACTCCAGTTTCCTCCCACATTCCAAAAACATGCATGGCAGGCTTATTGAGCACTCCAAATTGTCCCTCGGTGTGAGTGTGAGCGCGAATGGTTGTTCGTCTATGTGTGCCCTGTGATTGGCTAGCAACCAGTTCAGGGCTAGGCCTACTGCCTAAAGACAGCTGGGATAGCTCCGGCCCATCCTTGTGAGGATAAGCGGATCAGAAAATAGGTGGATGGATATTAACTCAAACCTGGAAGAATGACTCCCTCGCATACACGTTTTCAGAAATCGGTAGATAGTAAAGAACTTTGTTGTTTGGGTTCACCAAGGGACAATTTAGAGTGTTCCATTAACTTAACAAAAACTTGTTTTTGGAATGTGGGAGGAAAACCGGAGTACCCGGAGAAAGCCCACACAGGGAGAATATGCAAACTCCACACAGGAAGGCCGCAGCCGGAATCGAACGCTGCACCACTGCACGTAAGCCCGATGCGCTTTTGAGTGGGTCCGATTTACATACTGTTCTAACCCGACCAAGTGTGCCAATCCACGGGCGAAGATTCACCACCACTTTCAAGCTTAGCTTGACAAAATCGGGTGTTGGAATAATTCTTGATCGCTGTAGTAGTTTGATGAACGCACGTGACCAGTTCTAAAGAGTATTCCTTCTAAATATTGTGACTTCAACCACTAGCTCTAACCTAAGAAAGAATTGGATTTCTTGGTGTCGTCTCACCGGGCCCACACTGTTTGACAAGAGCCAGTCCAACGCAGCCGTTCTGGCAGCCAAATGCAGACAGTCGTCGGCCATCAGGTATGCACATTATGTCCATCCATAACACACTGCGAGGAAGCAAGACACACACCAGTTGAGAAAATACAGTGCAGTGTGATTTTCTTTTTCCATGGAAGGAACAAAACTAAAAACTACTCAATTCCAGTTCACTCGTTACTTACAAACATGCATCGTTGTTCTCATAATAGGTTTATCCAGTCACCACAATGGTGTAAAAATGTGCTGTACTTTCTCTTATAGAATTTGACAGCACAACAAGAAATGACATAAATAACCACCCCCATAAAAAAAATGATGACCTCCATGGAATTGACATGTATATGGAGTAAAGTCTTCATCACCCTGTCAGTTTTTAAGCCCTACGATTGGACACATAAAAGACAGAATTAGAGGGAGACTAACTTGCTGGGCAATTGCTGCAGCTCTGGGAAGAGTCGCTCCACTGGCTGCTCTTCAAACTGGTGGAGTGAGGCATTCTGTTGAAAACAAAAGTTTTGTGATCGACTTGATATGCAATCATGTTTTTTCGTGGCTGCATGACACAGAGCATTTGTTATTTCGTCTTTATATTTTGCCCTGATGAGAATGACGCATGATGAACGAATACAGTACAGTCAAACCTCGGTTTTTGAACGTCTCTGTTCTCGACCAAATCGGTTTTCAACCAAAAGTTTGGAGTTTTTTATGACTCCGATTACGACCGAAAATTGGTTCTCGACCAAACTGAGCGAACTTGAATGCGTCACTTGACCCCTCTCGCCTTCTTTACACAAGGAAGGGATGCTTCCTCGGGTAGACAAGGAAGTGACGCTTCCTTGTGTAGCGTTCCATTGTGAGCAGACGTGTTCAATAAAGATTTTTTTTTTTAAAGCAGCATGGTTTCGGTTTTCGAACAAATCGGTTTTCGAACAGCCTTCTGGAACGGATTATGGTCGAAAACCAAAGTATGACTGTACTCTAAAATGGCCGTCTCACATCACAGCAAAAATGCCTCACTGGGCTGTAAAAGGTTTTGTTACATCTTCAAATTATATTTCTTTCTACTGTCTATTTCATTCAAAAAGCTGAAATAAATATGTTTTCCTCATGGGATGATACTTTATATTACATTTGATTATCAATTTAAAGCTACAAATCATTCTCTAAAAGTAAGCACACACACACACATATATATAAGCACACAGACCTCCTTGTACAGGTGTATCCTCTGGTCGTGACCACTAAGCAGAAAAACAATTTCTCGCCCTCCGTCATCACTCTGCACCCTAATAACAGAAAGGTTGAATGCAAATGTTGATGAGGTTTGCTTCTTTATAGGCCACTACATATAGAATTGGCACCGAACCCCATTACTGGTATCGGTATATTCATTCATTCATTCATCTTCCAAGCCGCTTGATCCTCACTAGGGTCGCGGGGGATGCTGGAGCCTATCCCAGCTGTCTTCGGGCAGTAGGCGGGGGACACCCTGAATCGGTTGCCAGCCAATCGCAGGGCACACAGAAACGAACAACCATTCGCACTCACACTCACATCTAGGGACAATTTAGAGTGTTCAATCAGCCTGCCACGCATGTTTTTTTTTGGAATGTGGGAGGAAACCGGAGCACCCGGAGAAAACCCACGCAGGCCCGGGGAGAACATGCAAACTCCACACAGGGAGGCCGGAGCTGGAATCGAACCCGGTACCTCTGCACTGTGAAGCTGACATGCTAACCACTGGACTACCGGGCAGCCCGGTATCGGTATATTCCCTGTCTATATATAATGTAACTTACTCTGTGTGGTACAGCTGGAAGGGTGTGAACTGCAACTCCAGATTGAGGCAACTTTCTGTCCAGACAGTCAGATTTAAATCATAACTTGAGAGGGAAATTGATCTGAAGTGGACACAGGTTTACTCACGGGCAATTGACTCTAGGTTGAACTCTGAGCCAGGCTCGTAGTCACAGTAGATATTCAGGAACGGGGTGGCTTTGTCACCAGAGTCCTGTTAAAAAGATCACACTGATTAAAATATTCCACTCAATTAAGCATATGCTGTCTTTGCTATATTTACCTTTATGAATGTGATCCCCACCACAAGGCCACTTTTGGGTGAGGACTTGTTGAACGCATCGATTGAAACAATCTCTGCATCAACTAGGTCGACGAGAAGAGATAAAAACTTGGCAACGTTGCTTTAAGAATTACTGATATGACTGTCAATCATATAAATCAACATTCTTTAAAGCACCGATCAGAATTTAGCCTCAACACTAATAACAGTAAACTTATTTTTTGAGCAAATATCATATAGAGGAAGTTGCGCTGCCATTTAAATTTACAGATCTGAATATATAAATATATATTTTTCACCTTTACAAATCATTAATTGCAACTGTGGTTGAATAAATTAAAAGTACATCATTTTATAACAGTGTATAGAGTCGTTTTTTAACCTAGTTTTAGATTTTTTTCCCCCTAACTATTCACATTTGCTATTATTCTATACATACAGCAATTGAGTTTTTAATGTAATCAAACACAAGTCAATGTGTGTAGTGATTTAGCTTAATAGTTATGTTTTACAGTATTTATGTTTGGGGTGGGTCGCTTCGACTATATGTCTTCAGATTAAGAAGGCAGAGGACAGGTTGTTCATTTAATTTATGACAAATACAAACATATCTCGTTGAAATGATTATGTCTCAGGTCCGTTGAGTCTACCTGGTATGTAGGTGAATTGAACCTCTTTGGCCACTGGTCTTATTTTCTGCTGTAGTTCCTGGTAAGTGAAGCTGACCACCTTCCCCTTGAGTGTAGCCGCGAGCAGCTCCTGCTCCCCGGCCTGACACAGTCCATAAATGTTACTCTGAGATGGAAAGCGGCTAAAACTGTCCTCCGCGAAGGGATACAACTCTCCAAACATGATTTCGGACGTCAACAAGATGCACAAGCAATCACCAAGACGAGGAAGTCTTCACAACTGTATATGAATAGCGACTGCATTGCTGCATATTAATCGCTACTAGGGTTAAGCACCACACGTGCTCTCGATTGCAATTGCAACAACAGACTTTGTTTTGAATAAAATTAACATTTGTTTTATCTCTCAGTTCTTCTTCTACTACTTCTTCTTCTTCATCGGCTTCTTCTTCTTCTTCACCAGTGCGCTGATGCAGCAGGCCAACGTGCCTACGTGGCGGCCATGTTGGGAAGGACAACCTTCCCATCAAAGACAATGCAAAAACGTGAAGTCGTAGCGTGCTCATTTTTTCAACAAATTTCCTGAGGTTTCCTTTTTTGTCATTGGCAAAACGTGTGCTATCAATTAAAATAATTTTGGGGGGAAAGGGAAACAAATGAATGTAACCCCTTTTCTGTTACTTCCGGTTTTCTTATCGTAATTGGACATAACGATCTCCAAATCCAACCGTATGCAGCACATAATTATATTTTTGAAAGCCCCAGAGCTTACATTTGTGCAAAACCCCAATTTCATTAAAAGCGACCTGTGTGTAAAACCATATGGTCCACGACTGTAATCCAACGAAGCTCTCATTCGAGCCAAATACAGTGTCTTCAAGTTATGAACTTGCCTGACAGAAATTTGATATGCAATACAAACCAATACCAATTGACAGAAGACACCTACGCCATCAAAACTGAAACCAGAATGTATTTCATTTCTATCCTATTTTTAAGTACCGTCTTTGTTTTTACACCTGCAAGCTTGTGTAAAAAATAACTGGTAACTGTCATTGTCTGTCCACCAGATGTCAGTAACAATTCACTCATCAACTTTCCATCTTAATTAAAAGGCTTTGTTAACCTTCATACTTTTAAAGGCTGTTTACTTCTTTTTTTATCTTTACAATGAAGACTTTATTCTTCATCTGTCATGAAGAAGCAGTCATTTAACTCTCAATGAGAAATGACCGGACAAACTATGTCTACTGTTATATAGAATATGATGAATCGTCACTTCATGAAAGGAATAATGTCCGAGAACATTGTCCATTACTATTCTGTTTTAGGAAAAAACATGACCAGGTTTATGGAGCAGGGACTGTGGAATATGATAAGTGACATTCAGAGTATCTGAAGCCGTATACTGAATAAAGTTGTTGAAATTTTCCATGGAGGCATTCTTTCCCACTCTCACCACATGTACAACTTCAGTTGCTCAACAGACAGAGATCTCCCTTGTTGTACTTTGCACTTCATAATGCGCCATACTTGTTCAGTGGGAGACAGGGCAGCACTGTTGGCAGGTCAGTCTAGATCACAATGTGATTCGCCATTGTCTTGCTGAAACAAACGGGGACGTCCTGCAAATAGATGTTGTTTGGATGGCAGCATATGTCCTTCCAAAACCTGGATGGACCTTTCAGCATTAATAGTACCTTCATATATGTGCAAGTTATTCATCCGATGGGCACTAAAATATAGTAATATGCTGGTTTTTGAACTTGAAAACAATCCGGAGACAAGAAGTCCATCAGCTCCGAAAACATACTGAAACAATGATTTGTCTGACCACAGTACTCTTTTTTTAATCCACTTTAGGTCAGCCCACCTAAGAAAATCTCAGGACCATACAAAACAGGAGTGTTTCTTGGTGATATATGATTTTTTTACTTTACTTGGTAGTTTTAACTTGGATTGGTAACTAACAATTGTTTTCTGAAATGCCCCTGAGCACACATGGCAATATTCCTAATACAATTATGTCATTTTTTTAATGCAGTATCGTGATCAAAGTTCAGTGGCTTATAAAATTGATTTCTGGCCTGGTTGTTTGCGTGCAGAGATTTTTCCAGATTCTTCCAACATTTTGACGATATTTATGGATCGGAGATGATGACATCCCTAAATTCCACCAAATATATGTTGAGAAACATTGTTTTTAAACTGCTGTACTATTTGCTCATACCATTGTTCTCAAAGTGGTGAATCTCACTCCATCTTTCCTCCTGAACAACTGATCAATCATGTCACTCACCTGTTTCCAATTAATCAGCTGTGGAATGTTCCAAACAGGCTGTTTTTGAGCATTTGTCAACTTTCTCAGTCTTTTGGTGCCGCGTCCCAGTAATTTGTTTTTAACGACACTGTAATCAGTTTGAACATTAAATATCTTATCTTTGTTGAGTACAGTAATCCCTCGTTTATCGCGGTTAATGGGGACCAAAACCACACGCGATAAATGAAAATCCATGAAGTAGTGTCCTAGGTAAGAAACATAAAAAAAAAAAAATTAAGTCCTCAAACGGTCCGCGAGAAGCTGCAAAACAACGAGTCACATAGAGCAACATATACAGTACTGTACTCCATGTATATGTAAAAAAAAGAATAAATAAAATGAAAAAATTGTTAATAGTTCGAAAAAATCCGCAATGCACTGAATCCGCGATAAACGAACCGCAAAGTAGCGAGGGATCACTGTATTCAATCGAATATAACTTGGAAAGCATATCCAAATCGTTGTACTCTGTTTTTAGTTTCACATTTTGGGACCATATTTTTCATCCTCAACTAAACGGCGCTCATAATTGTCGATTGTCTGAGTATTCAGTCGTTTCAGGTATGCAAGTTGTTGTAGGGACTAAAGCAGACGGAGGTGAGGGCCGGCAAGCTGTTGCTCCATATTGTGACAGTTCAGAGGTGACAGTGTGCTACACCCCCACTTCTCCTAATACCACCTGCTAATCCATCGGCAGGATTACTGTCCATTGTAATCACTCATCCTCCCCAGTGACACACCTCAGCTCACACTGCACTCCAGACTCATTACACGCACGCAGCACACACACACACAGACACACACACAAACACACACACACACACACACACGCACACACACACACACACACACGCACACACACACGCACACACACACACACACACACACACAGGTCTATCTAAGTCTGACACCACCAAAACTTTATGATTAATAACCAACCAATTGACAGTCAGAGATGGCAACTGAGTGTTTTCTAATAATTTGTGTATTTATTGTGTTTGGTGCAATGCTCATGTCCAAACACGTGTTCAATGTTTTATACGATAAAAAGTTTGTTTGAGACATTTTGAAAGATGCCCTGACATCATCATGCATTTTTTTCCCCACACTGTTTTTTGCAAGTCAAAATGATTCTATGGCATTTTTTAAGTGTGACATGCATGCACTTGCTTTCTGAGTCTAGGAATTCGCATGGACATTGATTGGTCCCATTGTATTGTATTGTTGGAGGTACTTAACACAACCAGTTCAAATGCACATTCACCGAACCCTTCATTAGTGAAAAATAATTACAAATTCAAGGCATAAAACCACATTTATTAAAAACAGAAAAAAAGTAAATAATTTTTTTAATTGTGAAAAAAAACGGCCCGGTAGTCCAGTGGTTAGCACGTCGGCTTCACAGTGCAGAGGTACCGGGTTCGATTCCAGCTCCGGCCTCCCTGTGTGGAGTTTGCATGTTCTCCCCGGGCCTGCGTGGGTTTTCTCCGGGTGCTCCGGTTTCCTCCCACATTCCAAAAACATGCGCGGCAGGCTGATTGAACACTCTAAATTGTCCCTAGGTGTGAGTGTGAGTGCGAATGGTTGTTCGCCTCTGTGTGCCCTGCGATTGGCTGGCAACCGATTCAGGGTGTCCCCCGCCTACTGCCCGGAGACAGCTGGGATAGGCTCCAGCACCCCCCGCGACCCTAGTGAGGATCAAGCGGTTAGGAAGATGAATGAATGAATGAACCAACTAAATTTCCCACAGCACTGATTAGACAAGCAATGTAATGTGATCATCTGCAGCCAGTGATGGTCAAGCGGGCATGTCATAACTAATTGACATGTTGAGTCGGGTGTGTCTTAACCTCCATGGCAGAGGCTTCGTCGAACCCCTGAGACCGATTCACCGAACGAACCCCTAGGGTTCGATCGAACCCAGGTTAAGAACCACCGCTCTATATTCAACTCTTTCAAGGATAGCGGCTACTACAGTGGACAGCTGTTCATCTTATCAGGTTACAGGGTGCATGAAAGGGTTAATATACAGATATATCGAGACTCACTCATTTGTGCGGACTGCTCAGTAGCCATCAGTTAGCCTGATGTGCAGCCGTGAAACTACGCGGCTCAGAGATGGGAAAAATTTCCTGTAGGGAGACAGGGCTGTCAGATGACCATGGCCGCCCGAGAGGGTACTTTTTCTTGGTAAATTGTGCCAACGTTTTACAAATTTTCAGTGGAGCCAACGCAATGAATAGACATGGCAGCCACGAGACGCCCGCCATTTTGGCTCATGAACTAACCAATCAAAGTAAAGCTGTTTACATATTATATTAAGGAGAACAGAGACCCAATCGGAATAAAGATTGTTGACATAGCGAATATTTATTTATATCCATCCATCCATTTTCCGATCCGCTTATCCTCACAAGGGGTGCTGGAGCCTATCCCAGCCGTCTTCGGGCAGTAGGCGGGGGACACCCTGAATCAGTTGCCAGCCAATCGCAGGGCACACAGAGACGAACAACCATCCACACCCACACTCACACCTAGGGACAATTTAGAGCGTCCATGCAGCCTGTCATGCATGTTTTTGGAATGTGGGAGGAAACCGGAGCACCCGGAGATAACCCACGCGAGCCCGGGGAGAACATGCAAACTCCACACAGGGAGGCCGGAGCTGGAATCAAACCCGGTACCACTGCACTGTGAAGCCGACGTGCTAACCACTGGACTACCAGGCCGCCCATTTATTTATATTCATGATAAAATAATTAGAATATTTTTTTTAAGTATACTGCATGCATATATTTTACTCTTTGACCTTTTGGCAAGCCACTTAAGAGTGCCATGCACGTGGTACCTGTTGAAGATTTGCTTAAAGAGGAAGCCATTTCCTGTAGCCCAACATTTGGCCAAGTACAACCTGAGGACCATCCGGCCCACCCACGGCCTCTTAATAATTGGCTGACAACCGGTTCAAGGTGTACCCGATGTCATTTTCAGTTAAACAGAAAGTGGCAAAATAGCCGCCCCCTGACATGGTCCAATCCAGGTGGATTTTGCTGCTTAATTTACATTCCATAAACGCAACATTAATCAGAATGCCATGTTTAGAGTAGTGGAGGCGCAAAGAACATCTTATTGGAAAGAAAATGTTTGGGTTGACTACCCCTTTAAGAACTGCGGTAAAAATATTTACATTAGAAGGGAGCATCGTCTAACCCCCAATGAGTTTCCATCTGTTTTACAGGCTGACCCACGCGTTTCCAACCCATTACCTCGTCAATGGCAGTGCCACGGCATTGAGAACACACACACACACACACACACACACACACACACACACACGCACATGCACACGTACGCACACAGCGAGATGCCTGTGGGATCAAAAGGTGTACAACACTGTTTTATCTGATATTTTTTTCCTGTATTTGGTGGTGTGTCAGTTGTGCGGCCTATGTGTGATGCAGTACCGGTAAATCCGCTCTTGAAGCAGTTTGGCTGTCGCTGATGACTTGGACCGACTGGGCGGGCCTGTAGTGGTATGGAGGAAGCTTAGTGATGTACTGACGATGTCCACCTCTGGTTTACATATTTTTTAATGAGCCATGAAAATATTAAGTGATAAAGCCACAGACAAACGTAGAATTTACTGATGGATGTTTACGCCGCACCTGTTTGATAGAATCTTCTTAAGTCGTCGTAGTTTAATAGACTGTTTGTAAATGAAGTTCAGATCATTAAAGTTGATTTAAAAACTGTCCTTCATTTCAATTCATGATTCATATGCCTTTATTTTAGCTTAAAATGAGCTATCAAACAAACAAAAAAACATGTACAGTACATGATATTGAATCAAATTTAGTTTCGTCGTATAGAGATTAATTTATTGCTTGTGTTTATTAAAGAACACACGGGAAGAGAACCATTAAAAAATAATCACATATTAACCCTTTTATGCACCAATAATGAAAACCTGTAACCAGTTAACATGATGGGCTGTCCACTGTAGGAACCACTGTCCCTGAAAGGGTTAAATCATAGTTGGAATATTGAGGGGGGAAAGAATTGCAATTACATTGTTTTTTTTTCTCAACCATGACAAGTCAATCCCACTTTGAGCCAATCTCTGGCTCTTTTCCTTTCTCCTGAGGAAAATTTTGCGAACCTTCGATTGGTTGTTGTTTAAAAAAATAAATAAAGATTATACTGCATATTTGATCATGTTGAACTGGACGAGGAAAGGGGGGGGGGGTTGGGTGGTTAACCAGTATCAGTCCATGTTGAGCTGCTGGTGGCACAGAGGAGATTAACGGAGTGTGCGTGTGTGCGCCGCGTGAGTGATTGGGACTGACAGCGGCCTCTGTATTGCTGGCTGGCCCACAGATTTAGCCGACCTGCTTTAGACACTCTAATCTGGATTAACTGCAGCAGTGTGTCAGTGGGGACGAGAAGCGGTAGCCCCACCCCCCACCCCCCTCCCCTCCCCTGGCCCCCCTCTCCCTCCATCTTCTTTCCTGCCCCTTCACCTGTTTCTTTTCTGTCCTTCCATCCTCAGCCCTCCCTTTATCTGTACCTGTCCCCCACCTCTCTCCCTTCTTTTTCCACACTCGTACCACAGGCTGGTTTTCATACCTTCCTGAGATATAAATAAATCATGAATTAAAGCCCTTGCTTGCATCACTGCCTGCGTGGTGCTTCTAGTTCATCTCCGGGGGAGGGTATAGTCCAGCAAAGGATTATAGAGCAGTGTCTTCTTCCACACTTGTCCGGGCTGTTCCACTTGTACTTGGTGGTCATACACAACAGAGTAGACATTGATGCAGAATATTGATGACAATTTCATCCTTTCACGCACCCCGTAACCTGATAACATGAGAAGCTGTCCACTGTAGTAACCGCTGTGCCTGAAAGGATGAAAGTCACCGTGTTTTCCGAATTGTTATTTGACCAATAAAATATCCTTCCCCAACACCCATTCACTTTTTGCCATTGTTCAAGCGTTATTGTTAAAAAAGTTGAAAAAAGATACACGACAGTACATTCAACACGTGTCAAACAAATTCCCGAGCCTGCTTACAAAACTGCGACAATCCAATGCTTTTTCTTCCTCCGTAGAAATAGAACCGTCCATCTCCCCGGTGTTCTCTTTTCCTTCTTCTTCCATCTTTGCTGTTCAGGGCGTTTTCCTGTCTTTCAGTCAAAACTCACTCCTTGGTGCACTTGGCTTGGCGATAGTTCTTTTCAGGCTCCGTCCCGGTTTCAGCACTGAATGGATTGCTCAGTCTTTGCTCCCTTTATCTGGTGATAAGAGACTTTTCAGATAAAGCATATTATGATAAATCGAATGAGCTTTGTCGGTTTTATGCAACCGGGTGTTTGCGGATGTCGGTGATGAGAGAGAGAGAGCACAAGAACACAGCTGTTGGGGGAAAAACAGAATCTGATGTGAGAGCCGCATTTTCAGTATCAATCAAAATCTATCAAAATGTTTTCCTCGGTTTTGCTGAGGATGCAATTTGGATATAAAACGTCATGCATAAAATGCATTTAGTCACTTCACCTAATGAAGTTATTGTGGCAGCTAAGACCTTAAAACCAAAATGTAATATGCTGTAATCAACATGTACATCTATTTGATGTTTTTTTTTTTAAATCGGTAATGAGAGTGTTAGTCACAAAAGGATGTCGACATTTCGTGCAAATGACCATATTTGGTAACAAAATTATAAATCGACACTACACAATAAGTTTGTAGAATCATGTAATTTTCCGCAGCCAATCAGCAAGAAAGGCAATGATAATATTGCATTATTCTATCATAAACAGGATTTTTCAAAATTAAACACAATATATTTACAGCAGTCGCAGATGATGTAGTGGTACATTCGCCGAACTTGTGTGCTGGAAGCGTGGGATCGGTTGCCATTCAAGTGACGGTGTGAATGTGGGTGTAAATGGTTTTTTGTCTCTCCATTGACTGGCGACCAGTTTGGAGTGTGGTCTGCCTTTCACTTGAAGTCAGCTGGGATCGACTCAAGCACCACCCATGATCCTGTTCAGGACAAGCTGTGTTGAAAATGAATGGAATATTCACAGCTTGTGACACTTTTTTTTTTTTTAAATCGAGACATAATGAGATGTGCATTATGTACAAGATTAGACCGCCTGACCGCCCATCCATCTCTCCATTATCTGAACTGCTTATCCTCACAAGGGTCGCAGGGCGTGCCGGACCCTAGCTGTCTTGGGGCAGTAGGCGGGGGACACCCTGAACTGGTTGCCAGCCAATCGCAGGGCACACACAGAAAAAAGACAACCATTCCCGCTCATATGCATCCCGAAGGAGAATTTCGCGTGTTCCATTAACCTGCCACGCATGTTTTTGGAATGTGGGAGGAAACTGGAGGACCCAGAGAGAACCCACAGAGGCACGGGAAGAACATGCAGACTACATACAGGAAAATTGGGGCGTGCTAACCATTCACCCACCCTGCCACGAATACTTCCATTATGTATTTATTTGTTTGTACACAAGTATCTGCACAACTTCGAGTGTATAGTTTTGCAGTGCATCGATGGGTATCATGTCCTCTCCATAAATTACCATTTAAGGGCATTCCTTGTTTCTCTTCTAGATTTTATTGAATTCTCCTTCCATCTGGTACTTATTCTCTGTTTCGGGAGTCGCCTTTACTTTCATCTTTCAATTTCTTCTCTTTCTGCATGCATTCAGCTCTCCTTGTGACATCTCATAATCAACAAGCCCAATAATGCTTCTTTTTGTAGTCGTCCTGTGTACTTTCTTTCAAACTTCGGTTTACCTTCACCAAGCCCTGATACAGCCTACTTATTTTATTCTGTTTTTTTCCCCTTCATGTATCTCAACATTTTGATCTTCTGGACTGGTGGTGCTTCCAATGCGGTAGCATGGCTGGCATACTTTATTATGTACTTTACCCTATCATAGGGAGTTTATTCATTGAGGACTCAATATTTCCACTGAGTTTAAATAAACGAACAACAAGGTTGCCTGCAACCTGTTGCGTCTGCGCGTGCGTGTGGTGGGCGGGGATAGCCGGAGCCATTTTACGCCCTCTAATTAGCAGCCGATGCGGGGACGAACGTATTCAGTTGAGTATCCTCTCCTGTCGCCATCAAGTCAAACCCGAGGCCGCCACACCTGTGCCGACATCCTCAGAGGAAGAAAAACAAGAACAGTTCGGATTGATGCTCGCAGTTCGCCATTTTCCTCCAAATTGACCGTTACAAAGTGAAGTTTTTTTTCTTCCCCTAAAAAAGCGCAGGTTTGGAATCACGGGGATTCAGTGAGTTCATTGTCGCCTCAGCTGAGGTCCTCGGCTGTTGCGTTGCGTCCATCCCACACGCATAAACAAGAGCGTCGGGATTTAAGAGACTGCAGTCAAGATGATGTCCTACATAAAACAACCTCATTACACCATGAACGGGTTAAATTTGCCCGGCCCGGGAATGGACGTGCTGCACACAACCGTCGCTTATCCGTGTAAGTAAAAACAATATTCCCCCCCCCCCCAAAAAAAAGATTTTATATCTCTTTAATTGTGCTTCTTTGCTTTTCATTCTCGATTGATGACGTAGCTTTTGCGTAAAACCGCGCGTAAATAACCAGAAGCGGTTATTTAAATGTTAGGTTAAGGCATAATCTTTATGATGGCAATTGAAATATTTGATTGTTTGTACATGTTTATTGTTGTTCTTATTATTATATTGACCAATGAAATGTTTTTGATTTGTAGGATGTAATATTGTGTCAAATGAAAAATAAAAATAAATAACCATAAAGCCAAACGAAATAGACATATTTAATTTTTAAAACGAAAGTTAATGTTTAAATCTGCTCAATGGTGAGAAGCGTTGACTTGGATGAATATATTTTTGATTAAATGTTGTATTGGTTTGATGTATGTCTTGAACTAAGAAAATAGCCAACTATTTGAACAGAACGGGCAATTGCTTATTTTTTGTGTGTGTAGCCCGATTTGAGCGGACAAGTTTTTTTAATTGTTGTTGTTAGGTGCTATACATTCTTTGTTTCTTTTGTTTATTTCTACATCGCTAAAACAATGTATGCGTATTTAACCATAAATACGATTAAGTTAAAACAATTAGATGACAGTAAAATAATAGACAATTCAATTGTAGATATTTAAATTATATTTTTATCTTTCGTTTTAAACTTTTACGTGAGTCAATGTGACGTAATTAGAAAAATAATGTCCTGATGTGTAGATCCGCTTTAGACAAACATTCGGGCTGTTTTTAAAAGATGAAAAGCAGATTCGATTATCAAATTGTAAATCAGAAAAGGGTCTAACGGGTTTCTATTTCTTCATTCACCCCTGCAGTCAGTTTCCCCGAAGATTCAGTTAAATGTCGCTTGGCATGCGACTGAGACACTCGGCGAGGCCAAATCCTTCTTCTCACGTCTTCCTCACTTGACTCGTTCTGAAACAAATACTCTGAGGCGTTTGGCCGTGGCACCCCGGAGGACAAATAATTGTGACTTTGACTGCGCAAACTAAACTCTAGCGAGTAAAGTTTTTCTCCCTCTCAGGGGGAAACTGACACCGCGGACTTGAATATTTCAGTATAATGAGCAAATACGCGTGAAACGCTCCCCGCAGCAAAGTCAAGATCACTCAAGGAGATTCCCAACTGTCTGTGTGTTTGTTGTCACGCCGATCTGCTTCAGGAAAACAAAGGGGAGTTGGTTAGAGGGCGGGGGTCAGCGAGCACGTCACGTGACCTTCAAGAAGCTCATCTGTGTGCTGACACCTCCCTTTTTTATCCTTTTTTATCTGAAGCCACGCCAAGGAAGCAGCGACGGGAAAGGACCACCTTCACCAGAACACAATTGGACATCCTGGAGGCCCTGTTCTCCAAAACCCGATACCCGGACATCTTCATGAGGGAGGAAGTGGCCCTCAAGATCAACCTGCCTGAGTCACGTGTGCAGGTGGGGGTGGGGGACGGTGGGGGGTATAGGTTATAGAGCCAAGACACTTAATCAACATGCCTCCTGAAACGAATTGAATAATCTAAATTGGCAGAGAATATTAGTAATAACATTGTAATTACAGGTCTTAAAACAATGTATTTTCAACGAGGAGTCATTGAAGTAGTCACTGACATAATTTGTTTGTTAATTTCAATGGAGTCAATTTGAGTGGTTGTTCAGGTTTGTCCTGTGATTTTTTGGGGGGGGGGGCGGGGGGGGCAACCAATCTTGGGTAAAGTCATATTTCCAGTTCCCCGCAACCCTGAACAGGATATTAAGCACTATAGGAAAAGAAGGAATTGATATTTATGTCACTTTTTGGTTTTCCCATTTGCCCTAGACTATGGCCTCCCTCCTCATTGATTAAAAGTCCCAGTCTGTTATCGGGGTATGGGGTTTCCTAGGACTGACATTTCAGCAACAAAGCTGATGTCACTTTCTTTGGCTCACTTCCCATTACGGTTTTGAAGAGTGGCGTCCTTAAAGGGTCCAGAAATACTCCATAGTGGACTAAGGAGGCAGGAAAGTGCTTCCGTGCCAAACTCTCCTGTTGTCTGTGTCCAGGTGTGGTTCAAGAACCGACGTGCCAAGTGCCGTCAGCAGCAGCAGCAGAGCAGCGGCCAGTCCAAACCCCGCCCCCCCAAGAAGAAGGCCTCTCCAGTCCAGGAGGCCAGTGCCCCCGATCCCGTTCCGAATCCTTCCGACTCCTTCAGCCCCTCGTCGGCCCAGTCGGGCTCCGGCCTGGTCCAGAGCTCCGGCGCGGGAAACACCTCCGTGTCAATCTGGAGTCCGGCCATATCACCCCTCCCTGACCCGCTGGCCTCCTCCACAGCCCCCTGCATGCAGAGGCCCTCACCTTACCCGATGAGCTACGGCCAGCCGTCGGCCTACGCCCAAGGCTACACCAGCACCACCTCCTACTTCACAGGCCTGGACTGCAGCGCCTACCTGTCCCCCATGCACTCGCAGCTCTCGGGCACCGGGGGCGCTCTCAGCCCCATCACCGTGCCCTCTATGGGGGGCTCCCTAAGCCAATCGCCCGCCTCGCTGTCTTCGCAGGGCTACAGCACCGCCTCCTCCCTTGGCTTCACCTCGGTGGACTGCCTGGACTACAAGGACCAGCAGGCCTGGAAACTGGGGTTCACTACAATGGACTGCCTGGACCATAAGGACCAAAACTCCTGGAAGTTCCAGGTCCTCTAGAAAGCACCACAGGGCAGCATCCAGATTGGTTAGTGTGAGGCATGCTGCTTATTTTTCTTTTGTATAAGTTTAATTTCACTATCAGGCTAGTGTTGCTTTTAGGGGGACATGCCCAAGTTAAAAAAAATGGCACCCATTCACAAAATTCTTTATACAAAAAAAAGTGCATATACTTATGTATTGATTTCTTTTCTGTTATGTTTTGATTTATGCTCACACAACTAACACAGGTCGAAGAAAGTCTATTCTCTACATTCCTATTCAAATGCCAGATTTGGTGATATACAAAAATGACATCCAGGTAAATCATTTCATAACTTTTTACACCATACATTTTAGGGTGGGTCAAGGTGGGCGCCGGAAATCTGCAGGTACACAATTCTCACAAAGGACTTGAAAAAAAATGTCCTGAAAATATCAAAACATTGGCGGTGATTGATGACAGAAAGGCAAATATTGTTTTTGTTTTTAAAAATATTGATAGAAAGGGCACTTTTTTTCCATCCAGAATTTAAGGGCTGGTGCACAAACACCAATCAGGGTCTGTGCGTGCACGTGCCTGGTAGAGAAGCTCTTTTCCAGCCTTATACATTTAGACAGCAAATGCTGACAGGCTACAAACCAATTTTATAACCACAGGATCAAAAAGCCTTTTTTTCCAGTTTGTAGGAGGCCTGCACAAGAAAACAAACTGAGAGAACTCCTTCGTTAACACGATGGACTCGGCGAGTTAAGGAGAGCTGCAAACGTCTCGACTTTCAATTTCTTTGGATTTCTTTCTTTCATTATATGTCATTTGTTCGCATCGATGTATTCTTGAGCATTTGTATTCAGTTCTACAGTGTTTTGCGTTTAGTGTCATCGTCCAAATTCGGTTTGACAATTATGACCTTTCTGGGGGTTTTTTTTTAGTTGTGTGTCATATTAAGACGGTTTGTTCCTGTTAGATAGAGGTCAGTATGAACACTTCATGTTCCGGTCAGGTCCAAAGCGTCATGTTCGTCATTTCCTCGGTCCGTCTTGGTTATTTTTGTTGAGCTGATTCTGGAAGTGTCCCAATCCTCTTAGCCACCCTTCAGCAATGCTCTAAGTGAATTACTTGGGATTATTGCCCTATCCTCCTCTCTTTTTGTCTCTGTCAACTCCTCTCCTTCCTTTTCCCAGGTCTCTTGCTTTTTCCACTACTACTTCTTGTGTTGCTTTTTTTTCTTTCCAGTTGCTATTTGTGTGTCTTCTATTTGCATGCCATTTATGACAGTTTCTTGAGTCATCGAACTGAATTCCTTTTCACAGTGGCTCAAACACCCCCCCCCCCCCGATATCACTATATGAATCATCCCCTTCTTTCCACCCTTGCCACACTCCTCCTCTGACAATTTGGTAATCCCGCCATGACCTGATTACCGCCACACGAATGTCCAATGCATCCAACAACATGTTTATGTTGCAAATGCCATCCCGTCCAATCCTTCCAACTCTAGATATTCAATGACTTTTAATGCATTTAATTTGCTATGTTTCTAAATCTTGATTGATTTCCATTTCGTTTTATTGTATTGATGCGTAGAGGTTTTATAAATTCATTTTGGATGTGATTTCAAAAAAGAACAAAGAAAAAAAAAGTACATTAAAATGACGTCAGATGTAATCTTCACATAAATAATAAAACCGGATTATATTTGTTGCTTTTTTTTAATGTGGTTTGAATTTTTTTCCAGGATGATTTGCAAAAAGAGAAGCAGGCGACCAGCACTTCAAAGCAGTTTTTTTTTTGCACTCTGCATTGACTTAATCCCCGTCTGTGCACAATGTAATCTCTTCCTCCCCCCGCCCTCCTCCCTTCCTCACTCTGTGGTGTGATTGGTTAATCCCTGCATCTGGGCACCCTGATTGGTTAACCTCTCAGCGAGGGCACATTACATTTGTTTTACCCCTTTACACACGCACACACACACACGCACGCGCGCGCACACACACACACACACACACACAGAGGGACAGACATTTGTACTGTAATCCCGGGGAGGAGCAGATGTGATGGGGGAGGGACGCACAGGGCAGAGCGAGACGATATATTTCAGTGTATGTGCGTGTGTTTGTGTGTGTGGAAAAAAAATATTACAAATCAACCTGGCAGGAATGATACAAAAAAAAGATACAATAATTATTATCAGATTGTGGCCCCTAAAAACTGCGTTTAAAAAAATAATGTATTAATCGTTACGAAATGACTTTTCTGATCACAAATATGGAGAAAACAAATTTGGTTGTATTTTGTAATCTATTAATTAGGGCTTCGCCTGTCCAATCAACCTCCACCAAATGTTAGGATATTTTAGTTGCATAAGTATATACATTCATAGCTAGTTAAAATCACACATTGTTTATGAATCGTGGTTCAACAGAATTATTTTTAAACACAAACTCAAGTAACAGGCCTGGATAATTTTTTTTTTATAAATGATGGTACCCCGAGAAAAGGATGAAAATTATTTGACCATAGGGACTTGTTCAACCAAGTTGTGTCTTGTAGTTAGCACCAGAGGTGTCTTTAAATTTCTAATCCACAAGTGTGTATTACATAAAATATGGTCCAGAGGAAGCCAAGGAAAGTGTTTTTTTAGTAGATTAGAAAGATAATTATACAGATTAACATTAAAGGGAAAGGCTATTAGACCATCTCTGAGGTGCTTGAACGTTCCAGTGACCATATTATTTAGAAATTTAAGATCAATAGGACTGCAGCAAACTGCCCTGAAAATGGCCATCCATCCATTTTCGTACCTCCTGCTAATGAATTCCTTGAAAACTGCTACAGTCTCTTGTCAAATCTGACAGACTGAGTTGTTTTGTATTTCAGTGCAAAAAAAAAGAAGTAATTTTCCACTTGTCCTGGAAGCAACGGCTCTCTCTGTCATCTTTGCTTGTCTTCGCTTCAGTCTCCATTTTAAAAATGGGCTAGAAAAGGTCACACAAGGGTCCATGCAGCTTGGAAATTCAGTGTAGTGTACTCGGAGAGGCAAAGTACACTTTGAGCATATTGCAAAATGCTCCCAGGACAAAGGCCATGGGTCTGCTGACATTTTACATCCATCCATCCATCCATCCATTTTCCGATCCGCTTATCCTCACAAGGGGTGCTGGAGCCTATCCCAGCTGTCTTCGGTCAGTAGGCGGGGAACACACTGAAGCGGTTGCCAATCGCAGGGCACACGGAGGCGAACAACCATTCGCGCTCACACTCACACCTAGGGACAATTTAGATTGTTCAATCAGCCTGCCATGCATGTTTTTGGAATGTGGGAGGAAACCGGAGTACCCGGAGAAAAACCACGCAGGCCCGGGGAGAACATTCAAACTCCACACAGCGAGGCCCGGAGCTGGAATTGAACCCACAACTTCTGCACTGTGAAAATGGCCAGTGGAAGAAAATTGATGACAAATTGAAGAGACAGACAATGCATAAGGTGAAGGTACATGAGTGTCAGATTCAACTATCCATCATAGTCTGAGCCAAAGTGGACTACAAGGAGCACACCACTCTTTAAAGTTCATTCATTCATTCGAATGAATGAATGAATGAATCTTTAAAGTAAATAATAAAAATTGAATTTGCTAAATTATGTGTTAACAAGAAATAAAGGGGAACTTTTTAAATATCAAATCTCATCAGCTCTATGTTCAAAGATGCAAAAATAAAGCAGACCAAGAAAAAAAAACACAGTCCCGATAATGTGAAGCTCTGGGGTTGCTGCATCTGGCACATGGTGTCTTGAATATGTGCAGGGTACAATGGAATATCAAGACTATCAGTCTATTCTCATGCAGTCCAAGCTTGGTTTTAGTTGCAGGTCATGGGCTTTGCAACAGAATATTGACCCAAAACCCACCTAAAAACACCCAAGAATGGCCACAAGCAAAACATTGGACTATTCTGAAGGAACCTTACAGGAGTCGCAATCTAAATCCGATTGAAGATCAGTGGAACGAGCTGAAACATGCCGTCTGGAGGAAGTCCCATTCACACTCGAGACAAACCGGCGCAATTTGATCGTGTAGAGTGGGCCAAAATACCTGCTGAAAGTTGCAGAAGTCTAATTAAAAGTAACAAAACTCTCTTGTTGCACTAATTGCCTTTAAATTATGTACAACAAAATACTAATAGTACCATTGTTTTCGTCCAGGCCCGTTTGTTTGTTTATTGAACATAAAACATACAGTAATAGTTTGACAGAAAATAAGTTAGATAAAAAAGTAAAAAGAAATCGGTCTTCATTCAACACAGTTATTATGTTCAAGGGAGTAGGATTAAGTAAAAAACTATCTAGTCCTACCCGTTTCATGAGTTTCAGTTAATTCACACTGCAGTTTTCAGTGAAACCACGAATCAAAAACGTATTTTTATTGGCTGGTTCATTTTCCTATTTTACTCTTTTTCTCGTCAGGCTCACGTTATATCTGCGACCACCGGGTTTTCTTTCATTAAGAGCGGTGTAGTTGTAGTACAGTAATAATGTCCGCGGGTCGCTCTTTCGTTTTTTTCAGATTTCCCCTGAGGTTACACTGCCACCTGGTGGCACTTCCCCCATGTACCGCAAGAGTTTAGCTAACTTTGTCAACCACGTCACCAAAACTAACGTCGTGGAATTTGGCTTCAGCATTCCGGAAAACAAAATGAAGCAATTCCTTCCAGTTGGCAATCGTATTTAAAAAAAAACATTTTTACTTTTTAGCCAGAATTATCGAAAGGCAGGGTATTTAGTAAGCAATTAACTTTTGATTTACAGGATATAAAAATGACTCCACCAGCGATCTGAACACACTGCAGTTCTTGTAACTTATGTACTGTTAGCAAATCATCACATGACAGTGTCACTTGAGCAAAAGAACCAGACCAACTTTCAACGTTTCTTTTTAACATCTATTTAATGCTACCATGAGAAATTTGGAAAATACAAAGATCAGTTTATTCATACATTTGAAAACCTTGAGCATTTACCCAAAATATAAAAGAAAGCGAGGTTATACTGTGTATTACAAATTATTGAGAAAGGGACAGAACTGCGGAGAAGTGAGAACCTCAATTCTATATGTCAAATTAGTGTATGTGTGTGCGCGTGTGTATGTGTTGGGGTCCCAAATCCAAAGAAAAAAAAGGTTTGACCAACAGCTAACGACCGCTGGTAAAACTTCTCTCCATAGTGGCTGCGTTTTGCAAATACAACTCTGTTGGATAGAAGTCCTTCCTGATTTTCAAATCATTCTTGCAAAAAAGGGGGCGGGGAGGGGATAACCAAAAAACTTTTCACTATGCTTTGACTCTCTGTAAATGGAAGAGGATGGGATTATTTGTTATGGTGAGTAAAACAAAAATCGACACCGTATGCGTAAGATTATTATTTTTTGCTTATTGATTACATCTGGTTGAAAAGATCAGAGTTCACACATGCACACAAACTGACTGCTCGCACAAATTCCAGAGGCAGAGATGTGCTTTCAAAGGGTAGCGCAAGGCGTCACGCTGCTGGTGCGTAAGGAGATGGGGGGGCTGATGACCCGACGAGGTGGGTGTAAAGTAAGACAGGGCAGAAGTGTCAGGACTAGTTTTAATAGCACCCTGCTGTGGAAGTTGCAGCTCCCCTTAAGCAGACTAGCCCCTCTGCTCACCCCCGTCTGCAGCTCAGGAAATCCATGTGGACCCAAAGGTGTGACTGGTGTCTGGATATGCCCCCTCTAACCCAGGATGGTCGCACACTCGTGCTAATGTTCGTCTGATCTACATCTTGTCTGTGCACTAAATAGGTACCCTAAACATTTGGTGAAGACAAAGAAACCTCAGAGACCACACATCGACAAAATTCTACCGCTTAAAAGTCTACCGAGAAGCTGGGAAGGGGAATCAGGGGGAGGGAGTGAGGATGTAAAGAAAAAGACAAAGGTCAAAAGGTGCCTTCTAAGCACGCTCGCCACGGATTCGGCGGGCCAGCTGGATGTCCTTGGGCATGATGGTGACCCGCTTGGCGTGGATGGCACACAGGTTGGTGTCCTCAAATAGTCCCACCAGGTATGCCTCACTGGCTTCCTGCAGACGCACACGCAGACAAAAGACACATTTCCATATTTTGAAATTTGAATATGTGCACACCTATGTTATTATAATTGAAGGGGAACCCGTTCGTTTTTATCCATTTCAAGGCGCGGCCATTTTGCCACTGCTGTTGACTGAAAATTACATCACAGCCAATGGACTCAGCTTGCGAATGTCACATGACCAAAACCAGAAAACAGGTGAGCTGGGATTGGTTGTTACCCATGGACATGCCGGGAACAAAATTTGGCCCAGCAATATGCGGTGACGGTGGCTGTCTCTTGCCGAAAAATACACGATCGGGTAGGTTGGAGGGGAGGAGGGTCAGGGTTTTGCTGGCCGATGTGTTAAAAAGTTCTCGCGACAGGCCGAAATGTAGTCGGCTACGGGTTACGGCAGTACCGTATCCAAAAATAATCGCAGACGGGAGGAAGGTGCCAGCCATTATGCCCGGGACCGGCCTATAAATACACCAGCCATTTGGGGGGATAACATTTTTCTGAAATTCCCGATGGCCACTCCACCCCGGTCGTTACCTGAGCCCTTCGGCACTGTGATGTCATTTTCAGTTGACGGAAAGTGGCAAAACGGCCGCCCTTTTGTGATGGATAAAAATTGATGGATTGTGCTACTATTTCATACCGTACATATTCCACATACGCAATATTAATATCTATCTATCTATATAGTATATTAAAAATATTTGTGTTTAGATGAGTGGGGGTTCAGCACCAGCTATTTTCAGACCCTCCTTTACACGATCACGTGATTAAAAAAAAAAAAAAAAAGCATACACATGTGCCATCCAGAATGTTTGGATTCTTGAGACATGAAAAAACATCCGTGGCATTGAATAAGTAAAAGAAAACTAGCAATGTAACCACAACTAAAATTGAAAAAACAAAACATTTTTGTTCAGAAAATAAAATAAAGACAAGAGTGCTTTTCAAATTAACAAACTAAAACTCCATATTACATTTAGACATCTAACTCAAAGTAACAATAGTGAAAATGTCTTTCGCTTTTGCCTTTGTCAATTGATTTCATACATTTTGGGGTTTAATTAAAATACAGTATATGTATTCGAATATTAACACTCGTACTACCAGGATTTCAAAACTGTAAGACCTATCGTCCTTTTGACGGCTTGGGCTCTTGTTGCACTCCGACGATATAATCGCCTAAAATGATCATTACTCACTGCTTGAGTGACTATAATAAAGGTTTTGTTGATAAAAGTTATGTTTTGAGTGTCTTTTAATGTAAATTATTTCATACAAACAAATGAGAAACAACAGCTCTCACGCTGCGTGCAAGGTTAGCTGTTATTTAAAAAATTGTTTGGTGCAGAAGAAAAGGAGATCGAGAAGACTTTGCCACAGTTTACTTTAAAGAAGTAAATAGGAAATATGGCCATAAAAAACAACTATTTGTAGTTTTTCTAAAAGCCCCCAAAAATAAAAGCTATCATAAGAAATTCAAACTATCATAACCAAACACAAACCTGCAGAGCACCAATTGCGGCGCTCTGAAAACGCAAGTCAGTCTTGAAGTCCTGCGCAATCTCTCTGACCAGGCGCTGGAAGGGCAGTTTACGGATCAGCAGCTCCGTTGATTTCTGGTACCGACGAATCTCTCTCAGAGCCACAGTACCGGGCCTGAAAGAAAATACCAAGCAGCCTTACTTTAAAACTCAAAATAACACCACCCGATCGACAAAAACCTTCAACATCCAAAAACGTACGTGTCGATAAGTGAGAAATCAGCACATGTTTTGAGTCAAACAACAACAGGTATTTTCTTCGCATTCTGTCATGTTGCCTGATTTCTCCAACCTCTTAATATGATCGACAATTTGACACATCATGATTCCTATTAGCTGCACAGGTTACCTGTAACGATGGGGCTTTTTGACGCCCCCAGTTGAGGGGGCACTTTTGCGTGCAGCCTTGGTGGCCAGCTGCTTGCGAGGAGCCTTTCCTCCTGTGGACTTACGGGCGGTTTGCTTGGTACGAGCCATGACCACAAAGTATTAACCTAGAAGAAGTATTAGAGGTTAAGACTCATATATAAGAAATTAGATACTTACACATAACGCATTGACAGCTCCAACATATTACTTCATATTGCATTTAAATCACAGCATTATTTTGTTGAAATAATTGTTCGAGCACTGCTCCACATTTACGGCGATTAGATTTCTTACGGTCCAATAACTTGGGTTTAGGGAAATAAACTCACCGCAATGGATTAACCTTGAAATTAGTAAGTGAAACTCAAAAGTTCAACTTTCAGTTACGCTTGCGAGGTCAAATAACAAGGCGGTGATAGCGTAATACGTATATTCGCACGAGTTGATATGACGTCACACAGCAACCTCATTTTACCGTCATCCAACAGTTGGGAGATTCCGGAGCACACCATATGTGACAGTTGCTACTGTGACAACGTAAATGCGCCTGGAAGTATCGTTTGGTTACAGTCAGAATTATTTCATAGCTGTGACGCGTGTTCTTTGCGTGAATTCAAGAATGTTTCTTCGTCGTCAGAATTAAGGCTCGAAGTTTTGAACCGTCATTTTTTATAAACTGGCGGCTTGCAGAGTCTGGTAATAGTTGACCACTCGTCGTTCTTAAAGGGTAAAACCCACCCATAACATCCATAAATCTTGTTTATTCCTCGAACTGGCCAGTATACTGTGACGCTTTGAAGGCCACCAATCAACGTTGGCTTACACTTGCTGAGAACCAATGACCTGGAATGTTGCTGTTGTTGGGGGCGGGGACATCGATTTATCGCTCGCCTCCTACCCTCGGGATTTATGGCCGCATATGAAACGTTAAAGGCTATTAACATTGAGCCGGACACACGACATCGCCAGAAGTCCACAGTTACACAGACTATCACTAAAATGTAGAAAACATTTATGAGTGCCATTAGATCACGCGGAACGGCCGCTGAAACAAAGCAGTTGGATAAAAATAGCCGATGAAAAGAACACATACGTCGACGTTTAGTAGCACTGAGCCGTTTTCCTCACTTGTGATGGGGGGCTGCTTTTCCGCTTCATCGTAAACCTCGGCATTAGACGACGTTTTTAAAACACACTAAAATCCGATCCCGATAAATTTTACACACAAAGTGCAACGAGCGCCACAGTATGAAAACCTCACCAGAGTTCACCCACCAAGGGCAATTTAAGCGCCGTTTCCAGCAGTGACTCGAGCGTGTTGTTGCAGTGTCAGATATTTACTATCTCGCACACAATGGAAGCGCAACGAGCAAAATGGCGGCCGTGTCAATCATGTCTCCCACAATGCAACTGCCAACGAGTGTAAACAAACATTGGAGTTGCACTCGATTTACCTCATAGCACCAAACACTGACAACACCACGATAATTCCAAACCGTTATAACATTATATATTATTGTAGCGAGGCAGTTTATAGACTGCTTGATTCGCGGAACAAAACCGAGAAAAAATGGGCACGTAGTTTGGAGGAATAGTAACTAAGTTGAAGGCAATGCTTGTCACACTAAGAATCACGTTTTTAAGTGTAACCCGATAAAACCCCAAATAACAGGCTGGGTGATTCATTTCATCTGCTTGTACAATCAACCTCAGTGTTAACTGTCAAACATGACAGAACTTGTCAGCATATATTTGTTTTGGAAGAAATGTGGAATGGCGGGAGGCTAAACATTATTTCTGATGGTTACATTTTTTGCTCTTTTTATTTGTTTGAAGTATTCATTAGTGTACAGTATATTAAATGTAAGTATTATGGTGTTTTAAATCTAGTTCAGTTTAAATATAGGTGGACGTGTTGATATAAATCAAATACAGCGCATTGGCAAAACGCCAATTTCCTTTAAAATCTAATATCTGACAAATCTTGCACATTTACCTGCGTAATGGCTTCACGATTGGCATTAGCTATGCCTTTATATGGGCTACTTTTACTATACAGCTTTTATTTGACATAATTTTAATTCTAAATTGAAGTGAATACAACATAAATCGATGGGTAATCCAAAAAATCGGAAGACATTTTCTGCCCCTCCCGTCATAAAACTGTAAATAATTAATGCACAAAATACATAATCATGCATTTGTTATGTAAATTATAATTGCCCTGAGACAAAATGTGACCGGAGTAAAAGTGATTCTGAAATATTTTAAATAGCAAACAGCTTTTGAACATCCCATCAAAATGGCGGTTACTCACGTCATGCTAAAGACATTCTTGGCCAGTTAGCGTAGCAGCGAACACAACTGATATGCTGCGTACTCGAACAAAACATGAGAATTGATTTGCAAACCCAAGACTGCAATTGGAGTATTACTAGAATTAAGTAAGTATTCAAATGAAACTCAAGTTTAAGCATTTACTCTGCAACACTCTAGAATATGAGTTTGTTTTTCAGGTGCCTGAATGTCTGGAACAGTACTGTGCCAAACATAGCAAAACAAATAAAATCTTAAATAAAAATTCTATTGATGGTGGCTCTGGATCAATCAAAGGATGGTTTAGTAGCTATTAAAAATGTTTTTTAAAAAGTATAAAATAGTGAATTCATCAAGATTTTTAGTGGCGAGTTGTCTTCCAATACTGGAGTGAACCAGAAAATGTTCAGTTCTGGCTGCAAAAATATTTAGTCACTTTAAATTTGCTACAGCAGTATGGTGGGCCAAGTGAGGACACAAGCTTTGATCCCAAAGATGGACATTGAACACACAGCTTGTGTGGGGTTAACAAATTCTAATGCTTGCTCTGGCTTCCTCCCACTTTCGTAAAACTTGCATGCTCGACTCATTGACGACTCTAGCCCATAGGTGTGAATGCTCATTTGTGCATATGTGCTCTGTGATTGGCTGGCAACCAGCCCAGAGTGTACCCCGCCTCTCATCCAACGAAGGTGGGAAGGGCTCCATCTCATCTTTGATCCTAATGAGGACACGTGTAATTGAAGAAATGGACGTTTGGACACATTTTAACCCACTAAGACGAAATTCAAGAGCACGGTTGAGTTTTATCTGTGACCTGTAGATTTTGATTGTGTTTCTGAGGGCACAATGTTTTTTATTTTAATGCAGTGTCACCTGAGGGATTGAAGATCACACATTCACTGATGGCTTTTGGCCTTGACGCTTGTGTGCAGAGATTTCTTCAGGTGCTCTCAATCATTTGAGTATTTTATGTACTGTAAATCAGTAGCCTCCAACCACCGGTCCACTGACCACTTGACAACAAAATACATAAATGAATAATAATACACATGTACTTTTGTCGTATACATATGCCCCAATCAGGAACATCTGTCACCACTCCCTGCCTCCTAATGTTGATTATCTGATCAGAAATACAGTATGCATATATGGCAATTCCCCACCCTACTCCCCATTTTCAGCCCCACCAGGTTTGACATGAAAACTTTGTTTTTATGATTGATGGAAAACTTTTGTAATGACCATCGATGGATTAAAAAGATATCCAGTGAACCTGCCACCATGAAAACTCTCCCAGGTCTACTATTACATGCGGCAGAATGTGATATATTCTACCCCTCGCTATTTTTCCTCTCTCTTTTAGTAAATATTTGTAATTGCATCTATCTATCCATCTCGTCACGACTGTAACCTATGGCAATTAGGACATGTAAAACCAAGAAGCAGGAATTATGCAGCATCATGGACACATTCTTAAGTGCTATTCCTGAACAGTTTTATTTGTTTTATATCTAAAACTTTAAGGTCCCATTAGTTTCAGACAATAGTTTCACATTAAAGTACACAGTGCCTTACTTTTGTCTCACGTGAAAAGAAAGAGGCTTCATGTAAGGCAGGAGGAGCAACATTTGCAAGCGATATACTGGGTAAAACAGTTACAGAATACAACCCGTTGGTTTTTAATATACTGTAATTGAAACTCCACTGGGCAGTACCAAATGAGTGTACCATACATCAGTATTTCTGCTGAAATATACATTTCAAGAACTACCGTACATAAATCATTTGCGTAATCTGGGCACAGTAAATTACATTACGGTAGCAGTAAAATACATTTTTCACTCAAAGAAAAATTGTCATTTTCCAACAAAGTAGGATCAACATGTTTGTCATTTTAGAGGAAAACATTCTCAGCTTTATTAATGATAGACCAGGTGTCACAGCTAGATAGATGTAATGGGGAAATGAAATGTAATTCGAAAAACCTCTTTAGAGCTGAACCTTAAATTTATCATCTCCTTTCCTTTTTATTTTGGTGTCTGCGAGAACTGCACCGCAATGCTTGGTCCACCTTCTAACAAAAGTACCAAAACATTCCATTAGAAGTAACCAAAATGTGTTTTGAGTAAATGTACATAAAATGGCACCGTCACAAAGAACATAAAAAGACAATGACACCCACTATTTGAACTGACGTTAACCCACAACGGATCGCCGTCAAAAGACAAACATGGACACAGTGTACTGCCTACCTGTGTGCATACTGGTGGAGGGAAGGTGTGATGGTGCTGAACATCCATCCTCCTCCCCGTACCTTGTGCTGTCATATTTAAAACGAATGAAATGAACAGTGAAGTACACAGAACTGTTCTGTAAGAGAGTGCATGCATTTCTAAAATGCAAACCTTATTCCCATTTATGCTCAAACCCAGCGGCCACGTCTAAAAAAATAAGTCATACCCCTTTACTATGGGTTTATTTATACATGTGTGTGTGTGTGTATATACACACACAGTATGTATGTAGTATAATATTAGACATTTGTGGTTCCTGTTTTCAGTACCTTGCATCTTTCATATCATACATTTATGACTGTTTTCACTCAAATACAGCAAACATGGACTCTTGGACAAAACCTCCTGTACATTCAGGACTTTCTGTTAAAAGTCTTACTGTTTCCTTCACAATTTGTTAAAAAATCCAGAACAGCAAAAAAAAAAAAAAGGGTGGTACAACAGTCCAACTGTCCTGCAGAGGCTGATCGACCATAGCTCAGTCTTTCTTCGAAAGAAGATTTCACAATTCCTCAACAGCAGAGGTTTCATTCCGTACATATCTCTGTTTCTGGCCTCTGGATACCCAAGTCGGTCTGGAGGAAGGCTCCCTGGCCTAACGCGGTAGAATATGCTCTGTTGTTGTGCGCCAGGTAGGAGTTACAGCCGCTGCGTTTTTGAATGGGGCCCTGTGGCTGAGGTACTGGGTGGTAATCGTCCAAGTTGTCGTAGTGGGATTGCACCGGTTTGCCGCCGTGTTTGAGATACGGGTAGTCTCCGTCCAGTTCGGCTTTGCCGTGGCCGTAGAGAGGCTGCTCACGCATGCTGTGCGATCGTTCAGGTTTGCGGTGGGCGAGCTCTTCATTGGGAGCGGATGGCTGATCTTCTGGACCGTGACAGGTGTTTGTCATTTTACTTTGACTGTGGTGGGGATCAGCATCGTGGCACTCATACCACGTCTGGAAGCTCCTCTTGTTTGTGTGCTCTGGCTGCCGGTGTGTGGACAGGCTGCTGCTGCTTTCGCCAAGCTTTTCTCCTGAGCTAGCTTGCTTGGATTCGTGCGGGCTGCTCTCCTGCTGATGGGAGAGATCGCTCAGTGTTGCAGAAACGGAATGAGACGATTGGCATTTCTTAGAGCCGCTTTGCTTCGTCGGCCCGTCCGACTTGTCTCCTGTTGGAGCACCTTGGGGGTGCTTGTCACTCTCCAAACATATGAGGACGTTGGCGTCCGAGATCATATGTCTGGGGAGATGGCGACTATCTTTGTTCTCAGTTGTACTCGGCAAAGCTTTACCTGGATCAGACTTACTGCGCGAGTGCAGGGTGTCATAGCCAGCTATGTCAACTGACGTGAATGAGCCTACATTGTCATATTGTGAGAGCACAGGACCTTTAATCTTTTGTCTGGCTCTACTCTCTCTGCGGATAGACTGCATGCGCAAACATTCGGACTCCTCGGGCTCCCAAGAGAAGTAAGAAGGAACTTCCTTGGCACTGTGACTTGGTGGCATGTCCCTGCTCACAAAGCTGTGCTCCTTACCAGGCGGGAGGACATTGCGAGCGAGGTAGTGGTACCCCGTCACCTTTCCACTGGGTCTGCAAACAACTGCCCCTGAATCTCGACAGGCTGAGTGGACATGGCGTACCCGGATGGTGCCATATGGGTCAATATCATAATAAGGGCCCTCCAGTGGGATAGAATCGGAGTAAGGACTGTAGCGGTACTGCACTCGCCCATTCTCAAAATAAGGCTGCAGTTGAGTGACGTGATAGTCGGCTTGCGAGGACTGCTGCGGGGGCTGCTGGTAGGGTTTGCACTGATACACAGGTCGATGGTAATAGAACATGTCATCCGGTGGAACTTCAGTCCTTTGGATGGGTACTGTGCGGATAGTGGCGGGAACATGGAGCGAGTGCACTCTGCGAATGGTGGGGTAGCCGTGGTTTCTGTCATGGCCATAACCCTGATGTCCCGGAGTCCCATAAACACTCCGGGTGTTTCCTCTGGCCTTGATAGATTGGTGGTAGGACCTTGGGCCTAAAGTGCTGTACCTACCGTCGACTCTGGCACTGTAAGGTATTTGAGGTTCGGATTTGGACACATACGAGAGGTGTGAGGGAACGCTGTTAGGTCTGTAGTGATGCGGCATGGGCTGGGAACCCATTGAAACGGGCCTCTGGTGGTAGTATGCAACTCCCGAAGGCTCAATGATAACTGCTTCACCTTTAGCATGGTAGAGATGTGTGGAAGATTTGCGAGGTGAAACTGGATGTTGAGGAAGAGCATCCCCCCGATGGCTAGCAGCAGAAGTCTCGCCCAAGGTATGGTAAGAAGCTTCACTCAGACTGAGTGCGGCGGTTGCCAGTTTGCTCTCCACTGTGCGAATTGGAGGGGCTGGGGGTGTGAATCCACCGGGGTCATTTTTAGCAAACTCTGGGCAGGACTGCTTTAGATTTATGAGCTCCCATGGTCTGTCGACATGCTCAGAAGAGATCTGTGCCACTACTGAATTGGTCTTTGATAGCGGCTGAGTTTGTACCTGATGAGGCACCTGAACTTGGCACTGCCGCTCAGTTTGTGTTTGATGTTGGGCAGGTGACGACACCGGATTTTTGGCCTTTGGAGCTGCTGTAGGCGGCTGCTCTGATGATGATGGGGGTGATGTTGGAACACTTTTGGGCTTTGTGTCTTCCTTTGGCTTCATCTGAGAAAGTGACATGAATGTTAAGCTGTGTCAACTAACACAAAATGGAAATAATCACAAATTTGCACATGTGTAAATATTATCAGAAAACAAACAATAATAATTATAAAATGGAATCAGATGTTGACGTAAATTAGTATTGGATGGATATTTAGCTCGGGGTGTCAAATTCAATTGCAGAGGAGACCAATTACACATTAGGATGTGGGCTGAACTGAAATTAAATATTTACACGGTGCTCCAAATTGTTCTGTAAATTATGTTTTGTCTTTTCTCAGACTTTTAAAAAATAGTCTATTCAAATGGCACTTTTTCAAGTCAGCAACAAACCTTCCAATAAACCGGCCCCTCCCCAAAAATAAAGTTTGATTAAAATACAGGATTCCAAATTATTCTGCACAGCCGTGTTTCAAAGATATCTTAAAGATCATAAGAAATAATACAAAGCTATATTTGCTGAAATCTTCAGCATCGTCATACCAGATCAAATGACATCTGAACGTAGGATCTCTTTTTTGATAGCAGCTTTGCAAGTCTTTCATCCATCGCACTTGCACGCGGCAGATATATTTGCATAATAGGCCATAATTAGCCCAGAGGCAGGTAGTTTGACAGGTGTGAGTTGGGTTGACAGACAAGACATATACGGTCGATGGATATACTGTATATACAGTATAGCGATGACGGATAAACGAATGACAAGACACTCACTTCAGCAAGACGTTGTCGGGAGCCCCTGGGGTCTTTGTTGCTGCCACTGGGAAGGGGTGCACTGCCCTCAATAGCCTGTGCACTGGTGGGCACTGCTTTGGTACTGGTGACACTGGTACAGACTGAGTCATGTACAACAACGGACTGACTTTCTGGACTCGTGGCTGGAGAATTCAGGTTGGCTGTACTTTTAGGGAGAGGGATGACCTTTTTGTGAAGCTTATCGGAAGGAATCGAGTCTATTTCAGGTGGTTTCCCAGACAGAGTAGTTGTGGCTTGGGCACTGTCCGGCGGCCTGGTTGTCATGCTGGTTAACTCAAGCGCCTGCTGTTCTTTCGACAGGTTAGAAGAAGAGGGAATACATTGGATGGAGGTGGCAGACACGCTGCTCTTTTGTGACACTGAACTTCCTCGTTCGGCTCCCTCTTCAAAGGAAGTCTGTAAATGTGGGCCTGATGATGCCTTGCCGTAAGAAAAGTGTGGCTGCAGAGGGGGCACAGGTGTCAGGGGCTCGCCAGACCAAGGCTGGGACTGTATGGAGACTTGCTGTGCTGACCCAGCAAGAACCAGGGCCAACATGCGAGCGGCATCTTTCGGAGGAGGAGGAGGGGGAAGAAGAGCGCCAGTGGTAGGTGGAGTGCTGAGGGAATGTGCGGCGAAGTCTTTTGAATCTGGAACGCTTCCACCTAGCAAGGAAACGAGTGATGTTTGAAAAAAAATTAATTCGTTGTAATACAGATTGCGCACAGGCAAGTAAATGTGAAAGGAGATTTGGAACACTTCATGACAAATATAAAGAGATGACATACCGTACATATAAACGTTGACACATAAGCGTGAATACCGTATTTGCCCGAAAATAAGACAGTGTTTTTTTGCATTGAAATAAGACTGAAAAAGTGGGTGTCGTCTTATATTCGGGGTCTAGACATTATACTCATTCACGACGCTAGATGGCGCCAGATATCATTGAAGCGAATGCTGAACTCGACTTCCCAGGCTAAAGTGAACCCCTGCCACGAAAAATAAAAATAAAAATTAGCGGTAACAAGGAAAAGAGTTGAAAATAATAGAAGGGATAACAGAAAATGGAGAAACGTAGTGACAATCTGGAGAAAAGTGGGTCGAAGATCGACCAGGTTAACCGGCAGCTGAAGTTATGATGTTATTTACATTTGAAAAACCAGAAGCCATTCATTTACGAATGTGATTGCACTTTAGATTTGAATGAGGCAAAATAACATGCTCGTTCTCTCAAATATATTGTTATAATCATTTGTTTCAGATCTACTGTAATTATTTTCTGTATAAAAAATTAATTTAGTGTTCAAAAAGTCTTTTTTTCACACTTGAGTCTTGAAAAAGAGGGGGTCATCTTATAAACAGGGCCGTCTTATATTTGGGCCAATACGGTAATACATTGGAGGAATCTTTTCCTTACCTTGTTGCTCGGGGCTCCCGTGTGACACTTGTTGAAAGCTGTCCTCTCGCTTTAGCTCTTCACAAGCAGCAGTGTCGAGCGTTGCCAACTTGGAGTGGAGCTCCATTTGCAAAGCTTCACTTGGAGACGGCTCAGCTTTCATAGAAAGAGGAGAGTCTTTTGGTGCAGTGGGAAGAGATATAGCTTCCGGAGGTCCCGCTTCTTCACCGGTAGTCTTGTCAGGCATCTCGAAGGAAAATTGCGCTGAAATGGTAGACGGAGCAGTCTCGACACTTCTAATAGGTGACACAGCTTGCGTGGGCTTGTCAGCGTAAGAATAAGAAGTGGTGAGTTTCTGGCTTTCCACTTTCTCTCCTGCAGCCCGGTTAAAGTCAGAGGACAACAAGGATGAGGTCAAGTTGTCAAGGATGGAGGAAGATATGAGGTCAGATCCATTGCTCTTTCCCCAGAGGCTGCTCTTTTTTAAAGTGGAGCCTTCTGCTCCAGCATGCGAATCAACCAGAGGAAATGCGTAGGCCGCATCAGGGAGACTGCACTGGAAAGACATCGGGTCAAAGTCCAAGGAGGCCATGCCGATGTCTGGCGGGCTGAGGTCCACGTCTTCCCCGGCTGAGCGGGGGGGAGAGATTAGAGCAGGTACACAGATGGGCCCGTCATCCCCGTCGCTGTCCTCTGTGGCGCCAAGGTTGTCGTACGAATTGCAGTGCTGTCGACCGTCCAACAACTCTCCGTTAAAGGAGGCCGAAAGGGCGTCGCTGCTCGATCGCGGCCGCCGTGGACGATACACCTTGGACTCTCCTGGTGAAATAACAAAGACAAGATTCATGTGAGTGTAGGCCAGGGTATTTGAACAGTTACAATCTGACCTATTTAAAAGGCGAAATATATTCTTTAGCATCCAAAGGCCATGCATGCACTTATAGAGGCCCACACAGAAATCCATAAAAATCTAGTTAATCTCCTCGGCAGAGGTGATGATGACACTATAATGAAAAAAGTATGTTGTCATTACCTTCAACATTATGCAGCGAACTCAGTGACTCTTCGCTTTTAGCAGATCTTAATGTTGCCGTATCTCCTCGACCTCCTAAAAAAGGTTTGTGCATAAAAAGGTATGAGTATTGAGCCCAGTTTTCTAGAAATATTCCATTTTGCACAATATCAAAGAGAATGAAGGAAAGACACACCCGCAAGCGCCATTGCCTTGAGTTCATTGGGCTCACTCGGGTTCCGTTGCAGCTTGCGCTTGGACATAGAGGAAGACTTGCCCAGGTTGAAGAAAGAACGCCAGTTACCCACAGGAGACTTTTTCGATTTAACAGGAGGCCTCTTCCTGTGATTTAAAAAAAATAAAAATAAATCAAACTGTTAATTTACATATGACAGAATATGTGGGTAATCTGGCAAAATGCAAGCAAGGTAAAGAGTTTAATCTCTAAACTCTGCCTGTATAGGAATCCAAATCCAGCATGCAAGAGATTGACAATCTGGTGCAAGAGCACAAGTATTTTGAGTCGGCACTTTTCTGGGGCTTTCACTTTCGTCTACGTTGGTCTTTAAAAACACCGGTAAAGCAAATATACTAGCAAGTTAAAAAAAAAAAGCACCAGACAAGACAAACCTCTCTGTGGGAAACTCGATGACGGTGTGGAACTTGCCCTGCAGGGCAGCAGGACCTTCGCCAACCTCAATGTACTTGCTATCTTCAGTGACAGGAGAGTTGATCTGAGCCTGAGTTCTGGCCTGAGCCTCCTCCAAACTTAGAAGTTTCGTAGAGGATGAGGAAACCAACAGGGATTTGGGCCGCGACAGTGTGTTATGACCTGTGGATGGGATGTGTCCAGTCATTATTACTGTCTCAGTAGAGGCAAGAGTGAATACACGTGAAGGAATTTTGCTGGTTATACCTGCTCCCTCGCGAATTAGTGAGCTAAGTTTGGCGCTGAAGAGAACATCCACGTGGTTGAGAATGAACTCAACCACAACAGACTGGATTCGAACTTCCATGAAGGCTGCCGTGCCACTGAAGCATGCCGATTCAATCTGTTTTGATCTGGCAAAGCAAACAAACACAGTTGGCTGCAGTCAAAGTGCCAAAATTCAATAGAATAGGTTGTGGGATAAAGCTACGGCAGGGGAAAAAAATCCTTTACATTTACCGTATTGGCCCGAATATAAGACGGCCCTGATTATAAGACAACCCCCTTTTTCAAGACTCAAGTTTGAAAAATGTCTTTTTGAACAGCAAATTAATTTTTATACAGAAAATAATTGCAGTACATCTGAAACAAATGATTATAACAATATATTTGAGAGAAAAATCATGTTATTTTGCCTCATTCAAATCTTAATATCTGAACATTGAAATATGTAAACTCAAGTGCAATCACATTCGTAAATGAATGGCTTCTGGTTTTTGAAATGTAAATTAAATCACAACTTCTCCTCAGCTGCCGGTTAACCTGGTCGATCTTCGACCCACTTTTCTCCAGATTGTCACTACATTTCTCCATTTTCTGTTATCTCTTCTATTATTTTTTCCTCTTTTCATTCTTACCGCTATTTTTTATTTTTCTTCTTCGTGACAGGGGTTCACTTTGGCCTGGAGAGTCAAGTTCAGCATTTGCTTCAATTATATCTGGCGCCATCTAGCGTAGTGAATGGGTATAATGTAAATTTCCCCAATGTGGGACAAATAAAGGATATCTTATCTTAATGTCTAGACCCCGAATATAAGACGTCTTATTTCAATGCAAAAAAACACCGTCTTATATTCGGGCCAATACGGGACTTAATTTGAACATAAGCATCAGTTGCGTCTGATTAAACTTTGTGAAACAAACATGATTTCATTACTTATAATAGTTACATGGTAAGTGGTCACATTTGACTGCTTTACAAATCATGAAAGAAAATCTATCCTCTAGTAATTCAATATCTCACCTCAGCAGGTTGGGGGCCCAGACAATGGCCAGGTTCTTACTGTGCATGTTGGTGATGTAGCTGAATGCTGCCAGGCGGGAAAGGTGTCTCATGAGAAACTCCAGAGTTCTAGGTGGGCAAATACATTCATTCATTTAACTTTTCACACTGTGATATGCCAACTCATTGAATGGACTGAGCCGCGTCAACATTTTATACTCTCTCTGTATGAATCAAATTCCTGGTGAATGTCCCCTCATGTTTCAGCAACCATTTAATACATCACATTAGGCAGGAGTATGATAGAAATGAAACTTAGATGGTATTTTACATTGCTATACAAGCTTTACAATTGCCAACCTGAAGTGATATGAACGTTTCATATCGATGGTATTATCCATTCAGAAGTTGTGCTCAATGGTGTGTGAAATGTGAGAGGTGGACTCACATTTGTGAGATACTATAACTGTCATCTGGTATAGTGATTTGGATTTGCCTATTAGTTTGACAGGATGCTGCTGTTCAAACGCACTCCTTATGTTTGCCACAGGGGGGCAGCGTGCCTCTATTCTGACCTGTAATGTGGAGGAGGAAGTTGCTGGATGACGTCATGGATTTTAATAAGTCGCTCTTCATCTGTTGCGGCTGATACAGCCTCCTGCAGAGTAAACACACACACACGCACACACACACGCACGCACACACACACGCACACACACACGCGCGCGCGCGCGCGCGGACGAATGAGCCAATGTTACGCGTCATCCTCCAGTGGCAGACCAGATAAAGTTTGACTCATCAAATGGAAAAAGCTTATCCTCCAAGAAACACAGAGAGAAGTGGGGTGTAATTGTAATGTCAGTGTGTATTTTATGTTGTCTGTGTAGCATGAATTCCTTATAAAAAAAAAAAAAAAAGAGTCTAACATATAATCGACCTTTCGTGAAGCCCAGAGGAGATTCTAAGTCAGGGGTGTCCCAAGTCGGTCCTCAAGGGTCGCCGTCCTGCCTGTTTTCCAGCTCTCCAGGAGCAACATACCTGATTCAAATACTCATGATCGTTCTAATGCTGCTTCAGAGCTGGCTGATTCAGGTGTGTTGCGGCCAGGAGAGCTGGAAAACAGGCAGCACAGTGGCCCTCCAGGCCCGGAGCTGGACATTCCTGTTCTAAGTGAACTGGAAGCAATGTGGGGAATCCAAACAACTTACAGAGAATTTTTCATAGAGCTGATAGGTGAGCAGGGGGTTGGGCAGCTCTCTGAAATAGAGCTTGCACAGCGAGCCAACGCAATGGATGTCCTGTACGTAAACATCTTTGGTCAGGTCGGGGATTTGCTCCGAGTCAAACTCATGCCTAATGAGAGACAAAGATCATAAAGACAGAGGGTAAAAAAAACAAAACAACAATACTTGATTTGAACCAATGTCAGGACATGTGTAATTTGGGGGTAAATGTCCTCTGTTCAAAGTTTATTGTCCCTTAAAACCATAGTTCTCCCCCCCCCCCCCCCACACACTCTTTTAAAGGAATGTGCATGTAACATGTTTTCTGGCAAAAATAGAACTTGGCCAAACAAAAAGGAACAGGATCAATGAACTGTTCCTGGTTTGGATGCATTTTGGATACACTGTCTCATGAAACGCAAAAAAGTAAAAATAAAGTACGATAATGCGCACACCTGGCCAGAAGCATGCACAAAAACAAACATTTGTGCACAAATAGAACATTTTGTCCCTCAAAATTTTCTTAATTTTACTTGTCAGCAAAAACGTAATTTTACATTATATTTATTATATATTTATTATTTTAGCACTCTGCCGCATCTGCGAGCAGCTTAAAAGGGGTCTCTTACGTGTATGCCAAGGACTTCCAGTTCTAAGTACCGTATTTTCACGACTATAAGGCGCCATTAAAAGTCTTAAATTTTCTCCAAAATGGACAGGATGCCTTTTGATGCGGAGCGTCTTGTGTATGCGCCGAGTTCCAAAACCTGACTGACAGCAGACATGCTGTTTATATAGAGAAAAGACGGAAGTGACTGTGGACAGGCATGCGGCAAAGAACTCGGCCAATCAGTGAAGGGTGGGCGTGTATATATACATATATGGAGAGAGAGAGAAGGCAGACGTGAGAGAGGACAGGCATGCGGAGGAGAAGTCCGGCTATGAGTGCAGGGTGGGCGTTTAAGTGGACGCTAAAGGGACGCCCCAAGCAGGTACCAACACCTGTATAGAGTGTGGCTATGTGCATTGTTGCAAAACAACTTCGGTTTTGGTTTCCAAGAACCCCCGAAAATAAATTCTACAAAGAGACCTACGAAGCTCAGTTCAAACTGCAAGCCATCGGTTATGCTTTTGGCATGCGTGCCCATCTCACAGCAGCGGTGAAAAACCAAGTCAAGCAAATGAACTCTGAGCTTGCCGTTATTCCCGGAGGCTTGACTAAAGAACTCCAACCGCTCGATGGACATCGGCATCAACCGGGCGTTCAAAGTAAAGTTGCGACCGGGCGTTCAAAGTAAAGTTGCGAATGGCATTGGAGCAATGGATGATCGATGGCAAACACAACTTTACAAAGAGTGAGAGGCAGCGCTGGGCGAGTTACGCCTCAATTTGCGAATGGATTGTGGCTGCTTGGACGAACGTGTCTGCTTGCACTGTTGTTCGAGTTTTTGGCAAAGCCGGCATCATTTCTGTGGAGCCACATGGCAATGAGAGTGACTCTGACAACGAGAGGGAACGCAGCGTTTTTGATGGATTACCGGTACTTGCACAATTGTTCAATTCTGATACAGAGGATGAGGACTTTGATGGATTGCTGGAGGACTAACTACTGATATTACAATGTGCACAAAAACAGTTTTTGTTTTTCTTAAAGGTACAGTGTATAGAATTTAGTTCGATCTAATGGTGAACAAATAGAACGCAATGTCCTTAGCTCGAAGCGCGTGCCTCAACTGTGACAGAGTAAGTGCATGATATTTGTTACATATGCTGTAATCATGTTGAGGAACTACATTTGTGAAGTTTGTCTCCTACGTAGATCCGTAGCATAAAGATGGCGGCGAAACACGGCAGTCTACAGTAGGGGGAGGCATGCCCTATGTAATATAATTGCAGATTACTTTACCTACAATGACGTTAAAACAATTTAAATTAATGTGATAGAACATGCTGTTTTACATATTGTTGAAATTAATAATAGGTTTTTGAAAAAATGAACATCGGAGGGAAAAAAAACTACATATTTTTACACACAATCCCTCACCCAGGCCACTAAGCGTTAATTTACCAGTAATCTTTATATTTCCCAGTTCATTTGACTTTTTCCCCACTTGGATTGACTTCTTATTGAAGATAAAGTACTACATGTTAAAATAAAATGACCTAAATTCAGCCTATTTTCCCTGGGTCCTTATTTTCAATATAAAAAAAAATCTCACAAAATATTATTAACAAATTATGTATGTTTTAACGCGATCTCTTCAGGGGGAAAGATGCGTCAGAATCCATAGTATCCTCCAGCTTTCTGCTGGTAGAATACAGTAAACAGGAAACCACACTAATGCTCTTTGAATGACGTGCAACGTGACAGTGCTCGTGGCCAAAAAAGCAGCCCACCCCCACTGGAAATTGGACCCCGCTAAGTGATCCATCCCACAACATACACAAGCACATTCCAGTCATGTAATATATATATATTTACATGTAAGCAGAAGAGCGACACCACAGCAACACATGAAGAACAAGCTCCCAAATGTGTGTGACTTCATCATATATATAAACGGGGTCCATGATGCTCCTACCGCAATTTCTGGATATTCGAAGCTATGCCAGAGAGGCGGTAGATGCCATCCACCACACCGTGCTTCTCGATGAATTCGGTGCAGCTCTTGAGGACCTGAGGAACTGCAGACAGTGGAAAAAAAAAAAAGCATGTCATCACACACTTACACATTCTGTCAATATTTGTCTAGTGTTCGCTGAGCGCTGCAAGTTCAAAGATGGTGCGTGTTGTGTTGTGTTCAAAATTAATTTGGGAAACTGTTTTGATCGAGAGGCTGTAGGCTGTATGTTTTGACGAATAAAGGATATCTTATCTTTAGGTAGGAATAGTGCTTTCACGGCCCAGGGTAAACCCATTTGAATTTGCTATTTTGTTTTTCTGTGTCAATATTGCAGATAAGGTATATAAAGGTTCCCAGCCTACCGCAGCTTAAAGAGTCAAGGATGGCACTTGCCCCTCTGAAAAATTCCACACACAGCAAGACAGATGAGTCGAGGTGGGGGAGTAAATATTTTTAGGCGAACTAACTGACATTTGACAGCACAACAGGGAGAACGATGGGGATGAACAAGCCCACTCATTTCATGGGGAATGATCTTTTTTTTCATCTTTGAAAAAAAATCTAACATCAAGCTCAACACAATCTGTGTTACATACATTTTTGAGGAAAGTCAGACTCAGATTTACATTCAAGGAATGTCACGTACTTTCTTTTGTCTTTAGCATGTCCGGATGTTAGCATTTGTCACAACAGAGAAGGCGAATATGGTATCTGTTGTGTTACAGGGGTGAAGGATCAACAGCAACGGCAAACTGTGATTTATGACCACATGACTGTGTGGTACGTACCAGGAAGCCGAGTCAATGGATTGTCGTCATGGCCTGAAATGTATTTTATCCGGTGACCAAGTGGCAACCGAGTACCAGCCAAATCATTACAGCAGTGCAATTGCAAATTGGATTCAACACAACAACGGCTGCCACAGTGTGTGTGTGTATATATTTATATACAGTGTTTTCTCACCTGTGACATAATTTTCCTTCCTAATCAAAGTACCTGTAAGTTGACCAATAACTAAGATACCCTAACAGTATCAGTTCCCTGCTATACTGACAGGTAATCAAAGTACAAGTCAGGTTCTGTATGATGCAATCCTATGAAGATTATTGACGATGATGATGATTATTACTCAGAATTCAGCAGAGAAAAACGGTACTGACCAGCCCACTCCAATGAGAATTGGTCTTCTGAATATTCGATCACTCCCTTCTATAGCCTTGCTTAATATAAAATGAAATGATTTTTTTTTTTTTTGTTACCATTCAATAAAACATAGGTCAACAACCTTTTGGAAACTGAGAGCTACATCTTGGGAACTGATAACACAAACGGCCATTCATCCACAGCCCTAGTCCTGAAATAAAAACATTTGCTCAAATTATTTGGGGGGTAAATCATTGTTGCTGAGCTAACTAGCTTGCCTCCGCGAAGGCGATGGTTTGGTCATGCACAACAGCACTGACCATTCAACTATACAGTACAGTGGTACCTCTACTTACAAAATTAATTGGTTCTGGAAGAAAGTTCTTAACGAGAACATTTTGTAAGTAGAGATGCGCTTTCTATGTAAATGCCCTCATTCGTTCCAAGTCCCCCGCCCCCCAAAAGAAAATTCAGACATAAAGCATAAAACTGCATCAAAATATGTAACAAATACATGTTACAATTAGATTATTGTGCAATAAATGAGAATTGTGAAAAATTCAATAAACAAAGAAGCGAGTCAAGAATAAAAATGGTCACTTAACTTTTAACCGCATCGTCATCGTTTTTTGCCCTCTTTAGTTGATGTTCGCTCTCAAAAGTGGTTTTTGCCTGCCGTTTTGTAAAGAACTGAACCAAGGACGTTTGCGTTTGTTTGCTTTTAACAATCCTTCGAAAATGTCCAAGGCCAACATCAGCATAGTGAGCGATCGCCGGACTGGTGAGCACTTTTTCTGGGTGATTCACATTTATGTAAAACTATCGGAACTCCTCATGGCCCGAGGGGCGAATGACGAGGAGGCTGCATCGACACATATCTATTTATCTATCTACATACATAGACACAGACGGTAAAGTCCCTCTTAGCCAATGGGATGCCAGGATGATGCTTGGTCATAGCCAATGGCAGAGCAGCTCTAAGTATGTTGCGTTCAGGAAATTCGGAGCTGCGAGTAGCAGCCCATACTGTATTTTTACCTTTCGTATCTTGAAATTTCTTTCATAACTAGGGGCAATATTTTCCTGTTGAGGCGTTTCGTAACTTGAAAATTTCAGATGAAGACGCTCGTAAGTAGAGGTACCACTCGACAATGAATGATAGGTTTGATCACACTTTTGCAGAACTGACGGCGAACAAAACAAAATCAACGATATGTTTTCGAATGGCACTCTCACCATCATGTCCAGAGTTCAGGAGGTGCTCCCCCAGGTCGCAGCCAAAGACCCTCTCCCGGAGGATGCCCCGCTGCTTCAGCTTCTGCTTGGTGGGCCTGGACTTCATGAAGGAGCGCAAGAAGGTGATCAGCTTGCCATGCTTCTTCGACACTGAAGATGGAAAGTAGGAAGGACAGATATGAGAACCGCTAACATCAAGTGCAGAAGCTCAATTTTTACTCCTACATTGTGAAATCCTACGCAAGCAGCTTAGTTCTCTCTTTTGCTTAATTTTGGCTTGATTCTAATGCAACCCCTTCTTTTAGGCAAATGATGTCACCATAAAGTCACAACTTTAGTAGGGCGTTGGACTATTATAACTTCCGAACGAAACCACAGAAAACAATACAAAAACATAAAAGGACCAACCGCCTCTCACCACACCCCCAAAGTAAAATGATATTCACTTTTAACCACAGCACAGTCGTTTCTAATCAAATGGTATATTTCAAACGCAGTCATAAATCTTTGACATGTGGCAGTCTGGTGCAGGGTGGGGATCCAGATGATGATAGCTAAGGAAATTAGAGCCTGCCGCCCTGGCATTTGAATATAAAGCAGATAAAATCCAGACAGGATAGAGCTCAACAGGAGTTGTAGCCTAAGGACCACTGGCAGGTTTAAGTTGCAGCTTGCGTGTGACAAATTTTTTCCCCACTGAGGCTTGGCTATGATGAGTAGGGGAGGTTGCGGGGGGACGAGGACACGAGGCCAAGCATCACAGCAGAAAACAATTATCCACGTAATGGCAAATGTTCATTCTTTTCCCTGCTTCAACCCAAAAGCCAGAGCCCTGTCAATGTAATCAGAGAGAGACTTTTCAGAGGAAGCAGTTGGGCAGGAAAATTCCAGCTCCATAGAAACGCATCAGTGATGTTTCAGAGCGACTCCACAGAGACAAAGAAAAGGCTGGAGCCTGAGTTATCTGATACAACTACTAGGTGCCACCTTGCCCTGAATACAAAAATCAACATAATCGTCTTAAATGGGCTAGGTCTATTCACTGGCCGAAACCCCCTCTGGATTCAACAGTTGTACACACCCAGTTACTGTCGGTGCCCGAGTGGGAAACGAACAGCTCTCCTTGGAAAGGTTTGTGTAGCAAATATCTGACTGTCAATTCACCAAAAAGGAAAATATCTTAATAATGAATGCTTCCGCAAAAATGAATGAAGACAGACCATACTGGGGTTTTCTTTAAGTGCAAATGTCTATTTTGTTTTGATTCATTACAATCTTGTGATAAAGGCCATGGAACAAGTACACACACACAGAAACCCAAAAAACAATACTGTTTACCAGAATTAAGGAGTAATGGAATACATGTACTGGGTTTATGTATTCGTGGTACAAAAAAAACGACAAAAAAAACAAAATAACTAGCAACTACATTGGAATACATTTTTACAGTAACCCTCCCAACCCTGGTGTTTATACACACACACACAAACACAACATTAACATTTCCTGTCTGCACATTGCAAAAACAGTGTGTAAACAACAGCACAGTTGGAATATAACAACTGACTCGTTTCCATTTTTTGTGATGCCATTTTCGTGTGATAATGCCGTGTGGTTCTGTTTTGCTCTCCTCTGGCTTGTTAAAGATGTGTTTTCTGCTTATATGTTTAGATACAATGCACAGTGGAATCTTTTCTGTTGCCTTGTTTTCAAATTTGATGATTTTCATGCAGAATTTCAATGTTTAGTGCACACACGGCGGGATAACTCATCTTTGACTGCCTAAAAAGTGTTGAAAGCTCGCCGGCACATTTATATCAACCTATACTGCATATAACTTTGAGGTATATGGGGAAATGAAGAAATTTCATAAAATGTGTGTACTGCGGAAGCAAATTACACAGTACAGTATAATTTTGTAGTCTAAATAGGTTTGGGGGGGGGGGTCCGCTGGGGAGCATTTGGGTCCGCTTTTTGCACCCTTTGATATGTCATAATTTCCTTAATTCTTAAGATATTTACAAAACTGAAATACTGTTTTGCTCTCCTTGACATGAGTGAATTGTCACATACCTAAGCACCGAATAGCAGCCACTGACCTTATTTGAACAAAAGCGGCCAAGTGTCCAATAACACCCTTCCCGATTTTTAAAGGATCACTGACAATCAATGGGGACTCAACACTAATTTTGGTCATTATTTCCTGTTTTAATTATGCATTTAACAAAGCGGCGAGCCTCATTGTGTTGCGGTGTACTGCAACAAAAACGAAGTATTCCCTTCCATCAACAGATTTCAGCGCACAAAAACACATGATGGCATCAGGAGTAATTTAATATTTAACATTCCGAGAGCTAAAACGGCGTTCACACACCACTAAATCCCTGTGACCTAGTTACTAGATTGACTGGGAACTTTGTGGTAGAAAATGATGAACCGTAATGTAAAGATAAAATACTGTAAACGATTTAGATTGCACTGTGCAACTCGAAACTTCAATCGTGATTATACATTTCTTTGTAGGTGAAAGAAACGGACAGTAATTACATTTTGGGATCAACAGTAAATAGAAAGAAGGTATTGACCAAATTTCCCATCGACAGCAAGACGATTCATTCGAACACTCCAAGGTTCAAATCGGCCACTTCTTTCGCCAAACAAACAGTTAATTACAAGGACGTAGTACTCTGAAAATCACATTTAGGGACGACTGTGATACTTACTGTCATATACTGGTATAATTCAACTATAACTTCTTACCTTAGATGGACACGACAGGACTAAACTCGCCTTGGGACTCTATCTATAACCGAATAAAGTCCAACCCCATGCTCGTCTTTTTCTTCCACGGGCGTAAAACTGTACAAGAGTGGACCAATCCTAAATTAGGAAACTAGTTGTAGATGTTGAAAAAGAAATACAACTGGTACAACAAAAGACAAACGGAGAGCACGGTGTCCTATTTGCTCTGTCAGCTAATATCTTTTCACTCACGCGTGCTACTCCAAGACGTGCGCGCGCCTGCGCTGAGGAATTAGTTTACTTGCCAACTCGTGCTGCCTTCAAGTGCTTCAACAAAAATGGAACATTTGAGATCAGTATTCTTCGGGGATACGACATGGAAAAAAACGTTTCGCAGTTTTTAACTATAACACAATCGCATATGACAAAGTGCCCATCTTGTTTTTATCGGCCACATAGTCGTGGTAATGGTTGACTGCGTGGGTTATAACACAGTACTATACTTAACCGATTGAAAATATGGCCGAGGAGTTTGATATGAGAGCTCCAAAAGGAACTTGTTCAAAAGTAGGTAAAAATGATAAATGCGTGCAATCGAACCTCCCTGCAGTGAGCTATAAATAGATTACGTTCACTTAGCGCTTTGTTTGCAGGCGATTGTTGAATGTAGTGGTACTCCAATGTTTCCTATTGAAGCGCTCGATACCGAGAGCACAAAAAACCCTATCTCTCTCTCTCTCACTCTCTATACAGTATATGTATATACACATACACTTGGACGGTTTCACCATATTCATGCAAAGATAATTTGTTGAAAAACAGGTACAATTTACCAATGTAGAAAATTACCTCTAGATGGTGAACAATGGCCGTCCTGTGATATATGGTTAAATTTCAGGATCATATGAACACTGCAATTTATTCGCTGTAGGCTTTGCAAAATATTAAAATGCCTGGCAGCTGAACCATGCGCCTTTCAAATCGTGCAGAGTCAGGCACAAGAATACACTAAAGAAATAATGCATGCAACTCTGTCTAGCTTTGAAATCAAGATGGCGCCCGAGTAGGCAGCCGTCAGCAAGTGCTCTCTTGAGCCTTGCTTTTTTTTTTGTTGTTCTTGTGTTTCTTTTGTCACTTTTTGTTTGTTGTTACGTCGTGTGGACTTGATGTGGACCTTTTTTCAGCATTTTTTGGCCACAACATTCATCAAGGAGGAGACTCTGTGCTTGGTGGTTGCGCCTTCTCGGCAGCATGGGTATACCAGCACTGTTTTTGACTGGAGGAATGTCGGCGCCATTTGACTGTCGTTGCTGGACAGTCCCGGGGCGCTTGTGTCTTGCGCCTGTAATGGGCAGCATTTTTCACAGCCCCGCTTTGTTCAGCGGAGAGATCGGTGCTGTTGAACGGTCTGCGGCTGGATGGATGGAGGTCTTGAGGAGCCGACGATGAGAAGAAAGGAGCGTTGGCGCGGAGTGCTGATGCAGATTTGGAGCTGGTAGTCGCGGCTTGGAGTTTGAAGCGGATTACGTGGGACAGGAGAAGTGAACTAATCTCTTTTCGTCAATGGATGCTACAGCTTTGTGTTTGCTTTCAAAACTTAGCTTGTAGCAGACGTGTGCACATTTTCAGCATGACATCTCTGATCCACTGGAGAAAGGACACTTTGATCCTCTCCTCTTTCATCTATAACTGCTTCAGACAACAAAGTGTATGCAGAAAAGTGGTGAAGATTGCACGACTGTCTCTGTCCTATGTGTTGTGTTGTTATTTTTGTTATTTTTTTACTTCAAAATGGCGCCGCGAGAGTGGCTGCCTTTCCAGCAGCTCCTATTTTTTTGTTGTTCTACTTCTTCCTTTCATAACTTTGCTGCTGTGAATCTGGAATTTCTCCATTGTGAGACTAATAAAGGTTTTCTTCTTCTTCTTTTCTTCTAGCTATGTACTGGAAATCTATTTTATTTATTAAGCGTGACCAATAAAACTGGAAACCATGTTCGACACTGGGGCTGCCAGATAGAGTTGTCGCGATTAGTCGATGAATCAAATCATTTGGAAATCACTGCGTAGTGCAGCAGCAAGTAGTTAAAATAACATTCATTGGTTAACATCTTAAATTCTTTCAGGTATGTACAAAGTAATAATAAAGACAAGTTAGATGATTGTAAATTCAAAGTGTACAGCTCATGCGAGGAGTCCTGACATGTTTATAAATGACGGCACAATGTAAATTCAAGATGATACTGTGGCCTTAATCGGTGATATTGGTAAAAATAAATAACACCTTGAAAAATTATGAGAAACATATTTTGCTGAAAAAATGTGAAAACCTGTAACCATTGTAAATAGCACAGCCACCTTCTCCTGCATATATGAAGTTGTATATATGCTTATCTATATCTATATCTTATATTTATATTGCATTCTATACTGTGTACAGTTCTTTTTCTGAAACATTTACTTGTACATGAAACACTTTGCTTTTTTCTTTTCTAACCCCCAATTCTGCTGCTGTAGACTGCAAATTTCCCCAGCATGGGACAAATAAAGGTTATTTTATCTTATCTTATAAGAAGTCCAACAGGTTTGGTTTATGTGAAGAAGATATACAGTGATCTGACCAACGTGAACAGTCTCTGCACCTCGTCTTTGTACATATGTACGTACCCCACAATGTCGACGAAACGTTCTGCACCGGCAAAGGCACCCGAGGACGCGCTCAAGCAATATTTAACAGTACAGTATTTCCAAAAAACTATTATAGTTATTTGTTGAAAACGTTTTTTTTTGTGCTTGCTTTGGCCTGAAAACAGGTTTTGGTCTTTGGTTTCATTGTATACATAGTTCAGTATTGTATAATAACTGTAAAAAACGAAGCTCACTACTTCACGAATTTTACCTATCACTGGTTCTTTTTGGAACGTAACCCCCGCGATAAATGAGGGATTACTGTCGTATAGTACCCTTAAATTCCTGACCAGTTTACCCCATAATAATGCTTGAAGACTTCTAACTACAAATACAGTACCATATAAGGCGCACGAAAACTCTTCCATTTTCTTAAAAGCTCACGGCGCGCCTTAAAATCCGGTGCATCTTTTGTATGGTCATTATGGTAATATGTTGATTCCAAGATGGTTATAACTTGCTGTGTCGCTGCTTTTTTAAATAAGTTTTTGTTGCAGCTCCGAATAAAGGAGAGCTGTGGTGTTAATTTTTAAAAACAGTCTCAACAAATACAAGTACGTCTTTGTCTGTCTCCGTGCCTTTTTCCATTCGACTCGAGAGGCGTTCAAGACTGCCTCTTACTTCCACGACAGCTCCGAATAAAGGAGAGCTGTGGTGTTAATTTTTAAAAACAGTCTCAACAAATACAAGTACGTCTTTGTCTGTCTCCGTGCCTTTTTCCATTCGACTCGAGAGGCGTTCAAGACTGCCTCTTACTTCCACGAAACTAAACAAAAATGGAAAATAATACATAAAAACTGAAAAGCAAGCGAGGATATCACAAAATAAATTCTATAGCCCCGCCCCTACATAATTTATATTGTGATTTCATCATTTGTGAATACACAACAAAGGAATAAATAACTACGACTGACACTTGTGTCATTTTGACTTCAAGATGGCGGCGCGAGTGGCTGCCTTTCCAGTAGCTCCTATTTATTTTGTTCTTTTACTTCTTGCTCTCATAACTTTGCTGCTGTGAAGTGGGAATTTCTCCTTTGTGAGACTATTAAAGGTTTTCTTATCTTATCCGATCGTACTGTTGGCGCTACGATAAGGGAAATGTCAATGGTTTTTTTGGAGGGGGTCATGAACACCTCTCGAGTTGACCGGAAGAAAAGAGGCACGGAGACAGACAAAGACGTATCTGTATTTGTTGAAAAAAGGAGAGCTGTGGTTGTGGGTTTATTTATTTATTTTTTTTAAATGCAGACTTTATTAATGGTTTTCACAGTCTCAACAAATACAGGTACTGTACGTCTTTGTCCTTCTCCGTGCCTTCTTCCGTTCCACTCGAGAGGCGTTCATGGCCGCCTCCGAAAAACATAAATTAATTATTACTTCAAATGAAACCACAAAGAAAATCAAGCGAGGAAATCACAAAATAAATTCTGTAGGGTGTGATATAGAATTTATTTTGTGATTTTTGTGACAAAATAAATTCTGTAGGGTGGGATATAGAATTTATTTTGTGATTTCCTCGCTTGTGAATTCAGTACACAACAAAGGAATAAATAAACACTTCTGAGACAGTCCAGTCTCCTCCAATTTATTGACATCTGAACGTTCTGTTGCAGCTACGCTCAAGGAAATGCCAAAATAAATTCTGTCGGGGGGCTACAGAATTTATTTTGTGATTTTCAGTTTTGATGCATTACTGTATTTTCAATGTTCGTTGATTCATTGAAGTGATCGTTAATTTACCTTTTTTTGGAGGTGGTCATGAATGCCTCTCGAGTCTAACGGAAGAAGAGAAGGCACGGAGACGGACAAAGACATACCTGTAGCTTCATCTAGTGGATGCATTGTAGATTGCGCCTTATAGTCCAGTGTGCCTTTTAGTGTGGAAAATATGGTACTTTAATTGTACACATTTTTACTGTCTTTCAACTTTCTCTGACATTGAAGCCCCACTGCTTCTCAAGAATTCCTGTCATTCCTGAAATTAGTTGTGCAGGATTTATGTTGAGTAAAGCTAATTTGATTTGTCGATGGTCGAGGACCATGAGACTGCAGTCGGACGCTTCCACTTCATGTGACTTCAAATTGACATTCACGTCCTTTGAAATGATTTCATGTCCTTGTTTGTCATTTTCTTTTAATGGAAGGCAATGTTGGTCATCTGTGACCAAATTTATGGCTTTTGTTTCGTGGTTCAGAATTCCAACAAATCTGCCAAACAATAATGGCCAAGTATGGACCACAACTTTGTACAATCAGCACAAAAATGACAATACTCCTCATTCACAGCTTATGCGTATGATGCGTACTGTACACCAATAAACGGCGTGAGCTAGATCAAATTCTGATATTAAAAAAAAGGATGAATTCAATTGGAATTCCTCATTCCTTTTCAGAATGGAAGAACATCAAGCTTTTCAGCATGTGGTAAACTTGTCAGCGAGAGTCAGCATGCAAGGCACATTGTAAGCACAGTACGGGAGAGGGGTGGAGTTGACCTTTGATACAAGTGCTCACCGCATCACCTACAGGACAAATGGGGCGAGAAGCCCTCTGCTATGTTGCCCAACACCACATTACAGAATGAGTTGAGTGCAATGTGATGTGAAAAATCCCACCATATAATAATGGGGAAAAAAACCCTCCCAGCTTTGACATATGCAGCAAGTTAAGAACCACCAGCACCAGCTTCCACCAAACTTCAGTCGTTAAAATGAATCATGTGGAGAGACAAGTTACACAAGGGACCTCGAGAATTTCACAGCTCAGAGTTGGAGCACCAGGAAATGAGCCGGGATCCTTGGGAACTGCAGGAACAAATCAGTCTCTCACACGTTCTCTATTCAATGACTTCCTCCCTCGTTCGCATGAGCAGCTGTTTGAGCTCACTCAGTTTATGCTCAAGCAGCTGCCCAAATCACAGGTCCCCAGACATGACAATAGGCGTAGAAATGAAGGGGTTGCTCCACATCTGGGTCAGCAACTGGCATGTCAAAAGAAGGCTCATTTGCATCATCAAATGAGTGGCAACTAAAACCTGTTTGCCTTGTGAGGATGGTAAAGTTTCCATCATCACACTTGGGCAATTGTTAGTAAAGCGCAAACTGAACCTCGGAAGAGAGAGTAATTTTTTTTTTCAAAACTTGTAGATCCCTACAGGAATGTGCTCTTTTCGTCGCCATGGAGAGGGAAACAGCGATTCATACGATTGCAGAACAAAGCTTACCACTCAATGGATGGGTTTACAGCCGCTTCCCTCCCTGCCCCCCTCCCTTGCTGTGAAAGGATTAAATAAATCATGGCTAGTCAGGACCCAGGACCACGACACTCCTACCACCATCTTTCAGTTTCGACCAAACAGACAAACAGCTGGACCTCATCCAGACACAGGATACGTTGAGGAGCTTTTAGGAATGCTCCAGTAACCTGGCTCACCCCTGAAGTAATTTGCATACATCTTTAGGGGACCAAGACAGAGAACTGAAAGTTGGGAACAGAAGATGGTTCTCTCCCGTGAATACCGATTTCAAAGTAGAGACGCATTTACTATATTCAGCAACATTCGGGTTTTCCTCTCTTATATGCAAATTGCATTTGATAATTCCCTGGAAGAATTATTCTGACAAACCTAAAATATATAGTATGCATAAAAGATGTCTATTTTCTCATGGTCTTACATATACCATTATTATGTGACAACCATATGGGATGAAGAGTTTAAGTGTTTAATTTTCCAAAATTTTTTGGAGGGTCACAAACATTTATTGGTATCATTAGGTTGAATTCTGTTGCGGTGGAACTTCCAATTTTGAACCTAAAGATTGTACAATTTAAATTGAACTAGCATTTCTATGTGCTCACTCACTATAATTTAGATTGAACCATCATTGTGTATAACACTAAGTAAGAGAGGTGCATTAAATCAGACTTGGCAAATTAGGCATGCGGTCAGCTGTTTGGTACACACATCTCTGTCAGGGCTTCTCAGTATAATTTGAGCACAATAATGAAAAAAAGAGGAATGAGTTGCACTTACTTACACGAAGGAGCGTGTACAGTCAGCACTTAAAAGGGTAAATGTACCGTACACGTCTTCTTTTTAAAATGATTGTACTACTTTTACACTTATGTAACACTTATGTTGAAATAGCAACTCAACTAACAAAAAAAAAATCAATAAAGGGTTTATGATCGAGAAAGTTTGACTCTATACCAGATTAATGAGATGTAGAGCAGTGCCTTGAGATATGAGTGCCTTGACCTGAAAAAATTTCAAGACACGAGACATCACTTGACCAATTTTTTTTGTTTTTGTGATGTGACATGAGCAAATTTGAGATACAAGTGCACTTCCGAAACACACTGCTACAAGGCGGCCACACCCAGTCACCATCAATTCACATTGGTTTCTTTAAAGCGGAAGGACAATATCAGCTGGAGGCTGTATACAGTTGATGGTGCCGTAAAGATGGTTTGCTAACTGCCAATAGACCCCACACAAGAAGAAGAAGGAAAGCCAATTCATTAGGTATAGTCATGTTTTGTGTTTGTGTTATCCATGTTTGAAAGTTATGTGGAGAGGAAATGTTATCACTCATGAAAAAACATGCAATAAATACATTTGGGGTGGACTTTGTGGGGTCTGGAACGGATTAATTGCACATCCATTTATTTCCCTGGGGAGAGATGATTTGAGACTGGGACAGAGGGGGTTGTTGACCAGTGTTGCGGAATGGACCGCAGTCAAATTTATAGGGTCCACTGTATTTCTAACTCCATACAAACTATGTGTTATGAGAGTTGCACAAAATAAACATTGCTGTCAGTTTGGAGTTAGTTTCGGGCAGCACACCAAGAGGCTTTTCTACCTGAACTTAGGCTGTAGTGGTTAAGCGGGTCGGCCACCCATGCATTGTCCTGTATTACACTCTCCATCTCCAAATCTGCATGCATCCCGATGAATGGATCGACCAACAGAAAGATGGATGGATGGATGGAGACATGAGAGAAGCAGCAGAGGGAGAGAAGCATTTGACGTTAGAAAAAAAATAGCCATCGTTTACTCAAGTCTCAGATTACAACAATGTCATTGGATCCGATATCAAGTTAAATCTGACAAACAAACTGCAACGCAATCACAGTTTATATGTCTAAGTGCACTAGTGAGGGAGGAATGCATGAAGCAGTTGGAAGCAATTTTATACCAACACGCACAGGGAGGGAAGAGACTCCATGAAGCGGGCGGCAGGCCAGAGCACGGGGACGCTGAGGCAGAGGAGTCAGAGTCAAATGCAGCATATCAAGACACATGCAAGTTACCACATACATACGGCTTAATTGTGTGCGATGAGACATCTATATTCACGATGCATCAAAGCAGTGAGAACAAGCAATGTGGGCTGTAACCCAGTGCAATATTTGTTGTGCGTCTGACAATGAATGACAATGACAATCAAGCCTTGGTCAGCCCATTAATCATAAAAATGCTTTTGACAGCCGCGGAGTTTCGAAAACTAAACCTTGAAGAGTGGCTATCTGTATAAAAAACAAAAATCAAATAACTGCGCAATCAGAGGAAAAAACAACAACTATTTTGATTAATATTAAAATATTCTCAATTGTGGATGAAGTGGCAAATTGTGGACATAAATGTGCAAGTAACCCAGACAAGCAGTGTGCACCAAAGCGGGAGTATGTACAGGCATATCAATTAAAATATGAACATGTGGTCGTCCGTGTACTACAACGGATTACAATATCATGAGAAGTATTTATTATCCATCTGATCGGTCAGGTGCTTCAGGCACCGGAAAATCTGGAAACTAGCAATTTGTAGCATTGGCGGTCTTATTTATTTATTTTTACAGCATTATCATTTTGTCATGACATCAGTCTTCCTGATGGTTAGCATCTGGCTCCAAGTCTCATTCCAAGGCCGGCCAGATTCTTGTGAATGAAAGTCATCATCAATGAATCCGTCTTTGGCGTTGAAATTTACATGCGAATTCCCAAATGTACAGTCACAACATTATGTTGTTAGGATTTGTAACGTATGGATTTGAATATCCCAGTAAAAGTTTAGCATACTTATTGGCTTGTGTATATTCACATTAGGTAAACCATACATTCATAGAATTCTGAGTCAAAAAACTGTTGAAATAAACCAAGGGTCTGCCTGAGGCATAACACACACACACACACACACACACACACACACACACACACACACACACACACACACACACACACACACACACACACACACACACACATACGCGCGCGCGCACATGTACAAACGCATCCTGAACTACTTCCTGAAAACGCAGCCCTTATCTCTCAGCTGTCATCAACGATTATTCCCTTCTGACAACATTTCACTAAATGGTTTGAACGTTAAGGAGAGCAGTACCTGGCTTCGGCACAGAGTTGGTCATGGACTGTGGCACTTTATCATTTATGAGCTCCACACACTCACTGGGAAAGTAGCCAACCTGGAGGGAGTGGGAGAAAATATCAAACAAACCAGAATTAAAATTAGTCTTGGAGCACAAAGACTGCAGATCTCCATTGAGGCCCAAAACCCATGCCCTATAGGAAGCACTTTTTATAGATTGGAGATCTTATATGCATCATAGCTGCAACAAAAATATGAATTAACCCATAAAGACCCACAACAATTCATTTCAAAATGTTGCCAGTTGAGTTGCGTACTCATTTAAAAAGTTAAACATAAAAAAAAGGTTTGGAACTCAGTTCAAACATAATACATTTTGTTTTGCTCATCCAAACTAGGTTTTTGGTTACAAGTAATCAGTGGAGGAACTAACCACTAATCACTTAATTCAAATGGAGATAAATCACTATTATTGAATTTTAGTTTCTCAACTGCCAAATGTACTTCCAACAATATCAACACCTATGAGCCATGTTCAGATCATTCCAAAATTGTTTAGCTTCGAGCAAGTTGAATGAAGGTACAGTTTAACGCCAACATTGTCTATGTTCACCAGTAGTATATTTCCAAACATACCCCGCGCATGAGCTTTAAAGGTCAAGTGTGAAGTCATTTTAGAAAATCTCAACTCAAATCAAATATTTTTATGTCACTTATCTGAGGGGTGTTTGAAGAGATATATGTTGGACGAAACATGTACGAGCCAGATGCTCAGGATGCGGAAAATGTGCCCCAACGGCTGGACATGGAATGGAGACGAGACCCGTTGGGACTGGAAATATGCGAGGCTATATAGTCGAGTTATTAGCCTAGCACTATTGTTTGCAATTCGATGCTGCGCCGTGCTGTAAATTGTGCACGATGGGTTTAGCTACTTGGTCCAAGCATTCTCGCTAGTATTGAGAGCACATATTTTCGTGGGTTGGTGTCCTGGCATTGTCATTGCTAACGTCGTTCAGTTACGTTGTTGGCCACTCCACACAGTATATCGTCAGCATTGTTCGTTGCAAACCATTACAAAGGATTCCATCGATGCACTCATATAATATTTTGAATCAAAATTTTTCATAAACAACAGCCAGAGTTATTCATTGATTATCACACCTGCCATTTTTGCAAATCCGGTTGAGAAAACAGAGGTTTTTGGAGTACTGGTAACAAAGAACGCTCGTCAACACCGGCGTGAAATTCATTCGCTTTGCCAGGATGAAACTGTATCATTTCAATTTTCTGGTCCATTTACGTGCCCTATTCTTTTCTTTTGGCCACTCAAACCACTGTTTGCTGGAATAGGAACAGTGCATCGCCACACAGCGTCGATGGGTTTCGCTGAATAACTCAAAACCAATGGCAAAGAGCAGTTAACTGGACAATCGCCAATGCAGTTCAATGGCTGGCTGCCGACTCTATAATAAATAATTCTATAAACCACATCACTCACCAAAGATTGCCGAACAAAAGCATTTTTGTTGTTCAGTGCATTGATATGAATGAATATGAATCCAACTATGATGATCTAGCTATGAACCTGGGTGGGTAGTATGCTTGAAATAGTTTTAGCTCAAAGTATTACTCAAAAAATGGTTGGCTAAGTTTATTTCACACTTGAATTAAACTGACAAGACAAAACTCTCTGTAGATTCTTGCCAACCAACCACACTTCAGAAATAGCATCGAACTAATGAGAAACTTCCTGTTGCCTGTAACCCTGGGAGTGCGTTAGAATGTCAGACTTCTTGAAGGCAAAGAGCCAAGTGTGTTCAAAAAGGGCAGTGCAGAGAAAGTGGGGCAGAGGGTGAGAGAAAGTTCAGACATGGTTTTAAAAAGGGTTCATGACTGCACAAGATCTTCAACATAAAAGAGTACACTGGGTTCAGTCATTATTTATATGTAGGCTTGACTGTCTTTTACATAAACATTTATGGTTTGACTATTTTTTTTGGGGGGGGGGGGGGGGTTAGGCAGGTGTGACCACTATCTTCCAGTTAGGAATGGGTTGGTGACCAGTTTCAATGTACAGTATACCATGGGTTTAAATGTCCATTTCAAAAGAGGTAGAAAGCATGCATCCACAAATAAATTGGCCAAAGTTTATGTATACTAACACTAAACTCACTTAAAAGTAAACAGTAGGGAGATTTTGTAGAAGCCAGGGCCTGATGTTTTGCTCTCTTACCGGGTCAAGTGCCTCTCTCACCCATTTAGGCTACTCCTATGGCCCACAGTGGACGTGAGGACTTAATAATAATAATAATAATATGAATAATAAAAAATCCAACTCCGACTGTCCTGCTCGCCTAGTATTCTGATCCCTCAATAATCGCGTAAGTAATATATTCAATCACTGCTTAGTGATGGGTTGACAGAACAAGCTGTGCTAAGCTACGTACGTTAGTCACATGCACCGAGACAAGTTTATCCAGTCACAACAATTTAGTGGAATACGCTTCGCTCCGGTTAAGTAGTGATGGGACGTATGTACTTTAATACGGTACACAAACACAGGAAGTATGCTTACAAAATTGATGTATTTTCTGCAGTATAAGATGCTTCGGAATATAAGGCACACCTTCAATTAATGGCCTATTTTAAAACAATTTTCAAATTAAAGTCAAGTCAAGTCCAACTTTATTGTCAAGGAGCATAATGCATAAGGCGCACCGCATTATAGGGTGCATAGAATAGCAGCTACAATAGTGGCTCTATTTGCTTTATGCATCCAAGAGATGAGGCTACACTAAAGGGTTTAACCAGCTTTATTTACATAGAGCTTTTCCTAACCGTTGCAGCTTTAACAAAGTGCTGAACATCAGAACATTTAACTCATTGAATACCACCCCTTTTCACTGGAGCAATCACTAAATCCCTCACATTTTACTGAATTTTGACTGATTTGCAAGGCCCACAGAATTTTCTATTCTTTCAGCAGGAAAAAAAAGTTTGGTTCTATCTTTCTCCGTTCGTTCGCAATCAGCATCGAAAATTGCTAAGTTTTATGGAAAAGGCCGATTTTCTTCAGATATCCAGAGAATTATCTTTTTTTGTAAAAGCATGCATTTCAAGCATCGTTTCAAGTTTGACGCTATTTTTTGCTTTTGTGACAGCTCAAATACCTCAATAATGTGTTCCTCCTTCAATACAACATTACAAAAAATGTTTTTATAGCAAACTCATTTATTTGCACATAAAACGATTGAGCTATGAACCAAAGTGCAAATTGAACAACGCTGGACTTTTGCACCACTGCCACCTGCTGGCCATTTTTTCACTATTGCTACATTACAGTCAAGCCTGCCCCTTCAGTGAGAAGTTGCATCAGACTCTCTTGCATCCTCCCCATGTAAAAACGTGATTGACGCCTTTAGACATCATGGGGACGCGGGGACTATGTGTTAATTGACGCTTTTGGACGTCAACGGGTTTGAATGAGTTAAAATACTATATCCAAGAAATCTGATTACTGATCCATATATCAAGCAGATCGGATTATAAAGTGCAGTGTCGGCTTTTGAGAAAATTGAATGCTCTTAGTCTTATAGTGTGGAAAATACGGTAACACCCCCACCCAAAAAAAAACTCCCCATAAAATGTGTACACATTGTACTTCGTATACAGTAATGTGATTCAATCAAATTTAATGAGGCATGGATTGTATTTTTCTACACATATAGGCAGCAGAATACCAACAACAAATTAAATTATACGGGTTTGCTGAGTGACAGGTAAGCGCGTATGGAGTTTGGAAGAAGCCTTTCAATTTTTGATATATCAACTGCCACAAATTCAGAACGCCAATGACTACGACTTTGAATTTCTGGAGCATTCACATGACAAATGATGTCTTGAGATGGTACCCAGCATGAAATGGTACCCGGCAACCTGAATATTCACTGCATGTATGTAAAGGTAGGGTATGATGATGTTTTGATGTGGTTGTGTTGGCACACCTGAAAGCCATGCTTCCCCCTCCACCATGTGGTGTCTTCTTTCGGAGGCATGTCAATCACTGACACAATGTCACCAACCTTAAGAGAAGAGGAAATAGGTTACCGGGTTCGATTCCAGCTCCGGCCTCCCTGTGTGGAGTTTGCATGTTCTCCCCGGGCCTGCGTGGGTTTTCTCCGGGTGCTCCGGTTTCCTCCCACATTCCAAAAATATGCATGGCAGGCTGATTGAACACTCTAAATTGTCCCTAGGTGTGAGTGTGAGTGCGAATGGTTGTTCGTTTCTGTGTGCCCTGCGATTGGCTGGCAACCGATTCAGGGTGTCCCCCGCCTATTGCCCGGAGACAGCTGGGATAGGCTCCAGCGCCCCCCGCGACCCTAGTGAGGATCAATCGGTTAGGAAGATGAATGAATGAATGAATGAAAAAATCCAGTACGATATTTCCACAATAATTGCTTTAAAACGACTAGGGATTGGGATCCAGCTTTAGTTTCAGTTGTTTTACCCGAAGAGCCAACTAGTTTCCAGTATTTTATTTCCACTTGATCACTGTATATAGTTGAATGGAATGCATTCTCTCTGTGTACTGTCAGAAAGTCTGCAAGAGAGATTGGGAGAGTATTGGTGTCACCTCAAAGGAAAGCTCGTCTGAAGCCTGTGCAATGTAGCGTTTGATGACATGGGCAGCTGCAATTGCGGGCACGTTGATGGATGACTCTTCGTGAACCAAAAGATGATTTCCTTTATTGTCAACCTGGGAAAAAAAAAACATTAATGCTACGGGGCTCAATTGAATCATTGTGATGCTTAGACGACTGACTCAAAACGTTTCAAGTGAAGAAATGCAAAACAGCAAAACATCCAACAGATTTACAGTCATTTTATGACTTTAAAATAGAAATGCAAAGCAGATGAAGGAATCGAAAGGCATTTAACATGTTCATCAGCACTGAGTATGTTGTCTGTTTGACAGGGAAGAAATTTCATCTGTGCTGTATGTTGCACATACTGCACATTTGACAATATTAAGTACCGTATTAGCCCGAATATAAGATGGCCCTGATTAAAGAGGACCACCTCTTTTTCAAGACTCAAGTTTGAAAAATGTCTTTTTGAACACCAAAGAGATTTTTATACAGAAAATAATTACACTACGGGCGGCCCGGTAGTCCAGTGGTTAGCACGTCGGCTTCACAGTGCAGAGGAACCGGGTTCGATTCCAGCTCCGGCCTCCCTGTGTGGAGTTTGCATGTTCTCCCCGGGCCTGCGTGGGTTTTCTCCGGGTGCTCCGGTTTCCTCCCAAATTCCAAAAATATGCATGGCAGGCGGATTGGACATCCTAATTTGTCCCTAGGGTTGAGTGTGAGCGTGGATGGTTGTTCGTCTATGTGTGCCCTGCGATTGGCTGGCAACCGATTCAGGGTGTCCCCCGCCTATTGCCCGGAGACGGCTGGGATGGGCTCCAGCACCCCCCGCGACCCTAGTGAGGATCAAGCGGTACGGAAGATGAATTAATGAAAGATGAATGAATAATTACACTACATCTGAACCAAATAATTATAACAATATATTTGAGAGAAAAAACATGTTGTTTTGCCTCATTCAAATCTTTATATCTGAACATTTACAGTATATATGTAAACTAAAGTGCAATCACATTCGTAAATGAATGGCTTCTGGTTTTTGAAATGTAAATTACATCATAACTTCTCCTCAGCTGCCGGTTAACCTGGTCGATCTTCGACCCAATTTTCTCCAGATTGTCGCTACGTTTCTCAATTTTATGTGATCTTATTTTCTTATCTTTTCTCTCTTACCGCTATTTTTATTTTTATTCTTCGTGCCAGGGGTTCACTTTGGCCTGGGGAGTCAAGTTCAGCATTCAATAAGGTTATAGTGTTGTGTTCAAATGTACAATAACTACAATAACTGTACATGAAAAACGAACGTAACAATTTTGACAAACTGCTAGAGCTACAATTACCAACTACTGTACCGTATTTTCTGCACTATAAGGCACACCTAAAAGCATTCAGTTTTCTCAAAAGTCAACATTGTGCCCTATAATACATTTGTTATTTGTAGTTATATGTTTCATATCCGTGTTTGTAACCAGTTCTCATGGCTTTGTTAGTTGTGAAGGCTCTCTATAAATAAAGCTGAAGGCGCTTATAAATAAAATGTATTATTATTATTATCATCGTTGACGTAGCACCCTCTAGTGGATGCGTATTGCAACCACAGCCACTATTGTAGCTTCTATTCAATGCGTCTTATAATGCAGTGCACCCTATATATGAAAACAGTTTTAAAATAGGCCATTCATTGAAGGTGCACCTTATAATCTGAAGCACCTTATAGTGCAGAATGGTAATGGACAATTAATCGATCATCATATTCATCAAGAATTATTTTTGACAATTGATACATTGGTTAGAATCTTTTTTTAAATGAGAACTGTCCAAACGCTCAAAATATCAGTTCCTGAACAGAAAATGTTCACTGATTTTTGTCATCTTTTATGAAAGCAGATTAATTATTTTTGTATTTAATCAAAATGCATTTGCTTTTACTTTGGAAACTGATTAACAATTTTGTCTATTTTCTGAAAAGTTAATAACCTTACTACACTGTCATCTTGAAATCATGTTTTGTTTTGGTCATGATTCCGTTCTGTTTAGTCCCCAACAGGTGACAGCGGAATTCCGGTCTTTTCTGCTGCGCACCGGTTCCTCATTTGAACGCAGACTATTTGAGGACATCCCGCACGACAACTGATTGTCGGATAATTCGCCTTGCTCATGTTATTCTTTCAAGTGCAGTTTTCTTGACGTTCTTGATATTGCTCCATATTCTTATTCTCTGTACTTGGTTCTCCGTTTTCCGTAAGCATTTTGCCTGTGTTTAATATTACTCTCGTTTTTCGTATTTCTACGATTGAGTCATCTTGTCCTTTGTTGACGAGCTATTTTCATTAATATTTTTCCCTTGCCTTCTGGCAAGAGCTTTTGGTTTCCCTCATTTTCCCGTGGTGTGCCAACCAGTGTCATTAATTGTTGGATTTGCGCCATTTTTGCTGTAAATAAATATTTTCTATACCTTTATCTGAGTTTACGTTTGTAGAGTCTGATTCTGTTCCGGAACCTTATCAATTTTTGAATAAAGGGATGGAAATTAAAACATGATTTTAACCCAACTCATCAATTAATTGACAAAATAATCCAATACATGTTCATCAACATATTAATCGATTATTGAAATAGACTTCAGTTGTAGCCCTAGTAATTCTTCCAAAAAATATATAATGTTTTTCGGGGAAACATAACTCATAACCTGCTTTCACTACATATCAGCAGGACTTGCATAACAAATCCAAGTGCCTGTGTTCAATTACACATGCACAGAAGAGTAGATGAAAGATGATCCACCCACAACAGGGGGTTTATCTTTTTTTTTTCTTTCTACAAAAGACACGCAATTCTCAGAAAAAAATGTGCATCCGAGAGGCAAAAAGCAACAATGTAACAAGAGTTATCTTCTTCAAAGTGTCTCTCTGCCTCTCCCTGCCATTACGGGATGGTCGCTGATATTGTACCACCAAGATGAACGCATAATTAAATCACATCAATGTCATCATGTGCATACAGTGTCTGGCACCATTCTTAGAACAAAAAGTACATTTCCACGTGAGACTCAACTGGGAGCACTGTGGTCTAGTTAGATGGGGAAAGCTCATAGCTAATGTACAGGTATGTATAATGTATGTATGTATAATGTATATGTAAACTTAGATCAAATAATGTGATTCACTTCTTGCTCTGAGAACACCGACTCCTTTATCGTCACAATACAAAAACGTACCTCTTGCTAGAATTCCTTGAAACTTGCTACGGTCTCTTGTCAAGTCTGACAGACCGAGGTATTTTGTATTTCAGTGAAAAAAAAAAGCCATTTTCCACTTGTCTTGGAAGTGATGGCCCTCTCTGTCAACTTTGATTTTCTTCGCGAGTCTTCATTTTAAAAATGGGCTAGAAAAGGTCACACAAGGGTCATGCAGCTTGGAAATTCACAGTGATGCCAAACACTAATCAAAGTACATTTTGAGCGTTTTTCAAAATGCTCGTAGGCGCGTGGCCACGGGTCTGCTGCCATCTTACATCCATCCATCCATTTTCCGATCCGCTTATCTTCACAAGAGTCTCGGGTGGGCTGGAGCCTATCCCAGCTGTCTTCGGGCAGTAGGCGGTGGACACCCTGAACTGGTTGTCTACCAATCACAGGGCACACATAGAAATGCAACCATTCCCACTCACACTCACACCTAGGGGCAATATCGAGTGTTCCATTAACCTGCCATGCATGTTTTTAGAATGTGGGAGTAAACCGGAGTACCCGGAGAACACCCACGCAGGCACAAGGAGAACATGCAAACTCCACACAGGAAGGCCAGAGCCGGAATTGAACCCTGCACCTCTGCATTGTGAGGTGGACTTGCTAACCAGTTACTCCATTTTACATTGAAATATAAAATGGCTTTTTTTGTTCATGTGTATTTTCCACTGCATTCAATTTTGCTGACAGACCACATTTTATTATCTTTATGCCAGAAGCTGTGGACCAGTAGAAATTTCAACACAGACTGCAATTGTCCCCGGGCCAGACTTTGGACAGTTTGGATGAAAATAAATCAAGCATCTTGGATGTCTGTTTTCACTGATAGTAACCCAATTTTGGATTTATTTACACTGCCACACACTGATTCTTCAACAGATGATTAAAGTGTTTACATACCTCCATCCACGTGAGGGCAGGCCCACAGTTTATCTTGTTGTCAGCAATAGCCGATAGCCGGGAGAGGTAACCCAACAACATTTGGGAAACAGACTAACATGAGAGAAAAAAAAACAAAACATCAAAAAAGACTTTGGAATTAACCCTTTCATGCATTCTATAACCTGATGACATAATAAGCTGTCCCCTATAGTAACCGCTGTCCCTGACAGGGTTAAAAACGTTTTTTATTATGTCATGTTAAAAATGTCGGATGACTCAACAGCGGTGCATGATTTAAAGGTTCTGGAAAATAACGCCTTCACTGGCCTCATTTTGTAATAAAAAAACAATCTGAGACAGAAGGTGTGACTCACGATCTCTTAATCATTCTCATGCACTTAAGTGCACAATCATAGTGGCACATATACAGCTTTGTTGAAACGATGGTGGAATATTCAGTTTTAACCTCTGTTAGAAAAGGAAAAAAAAGCCCTTTCCTCGTTTACCACCAACTGGGTATAATGCTAGCAAACGAAGCTGTATGAACATATAAACGTTATTTTGCTCACACTAAAAGCTTACTACAGTAGAACTCCTCAACAACGAAATCATGTTTGCACCCAGACATTTTTCACAACAGGGAACTTTTCACTATAATAAATTTGTTCTTAGACGTAAACACAAACGCACACAAAAACGTGTAAGTGTACTCTTTATTTTTATTCCAATAGTGTATAAGTATGAGCATACACTTATTTGACACTTCATAGCCAGCATAGAAAGAAAAAAAAAAAGGAAAGAAATTGCGGAATTTTCGATCAGCATTCACTTTCACTTACCGTATTTTCACGACTATAAGGCGCCATTAAAAGTCTTAAATTTTCTCCAAAATGGACAGGACGCCTTATGGTGCGGAGCGTCCTTTATATGCGCTGAGTTCCAAAATCTGACTGACAGCCGACACGCTGTTTATATAGAGAAAAGGCGGAAGTGACTGTGAAAGAAGTCGGCCAATCAGGGAAGGGTGGGCGTGTATATATACATATATGGAGAGGGAGAGAGAGAGAGAGAGGGAGAGAGAGGACAGACAAGCTAGTCCGCCAATGGTGAAGGGTGGGCGTGTACGTGGACGCCTCAAGCCAGTACCAACACTTGTATAGCGTGTGGCAATGTGCATTGTTGCAAAACAACTCCGGTTTTGGTTTCTAAGAACCCCTGAAAATAAATTCGACAAAGAGACATGCCTACGAAGCTCAGTTAAAACTTAAAGCCACCGGTTATGCTTTTGGCATGCGTGACCATCTCACAGCAGCGGTGAAAAATCAAGTCAAGCAAATGAACTCTGAGCTTGCCGTTATTCCCGGAGGCTTGACTAAAGAACTCCAACCGCTGGACATTGGCATCAACCGGGCGTTCAAAGTAAAGTTGCGAACAGCATGGGAACAATGATCGATGGCAAACACAACTTTACAAAGAGTGAGAGGCAGCGCTGGGCGAGTTACGCCACAATACGCAACAACGAGAGGGAACGCGGCGTTTTTGATGGATTACGGTACTTGCACAATTGTTCAATTCTTTCTACACACACACGCGCTGCCACCATGTTTCGCTCTGTTCTTTACTTTCAAATGTGGGAAAGCTTTACACGAGAGAAATGTTGACTTTGCTGTTGCTACTCCTTCTTTCCGCTCGGCAATGCGTAGCAACTCACACTAGCATGTGATGCATTCAATGACAACTGAGATGTGCAGTCCTCTGCTTCTGATACAGAGGATGAGGACTTTGATGGATTTCTGGGTGATGATTGATCGAAAACGTGAGAACATTGTACGATGGCTAAATAAAATACACCCGAACTCAGTTCTGCTTTCGTTGCCTTTTTAAAAACGTGTTTTTATCTTATCTGTATGTCTTGGCATGCTACCGTATGCTTCAAGCTAACGTGTTAGAGTGCGCGCATGCATGCCGTATGTTTAAGCTGGCGTATGTTTTACCACTGTAAAACTGCGGCTATTCGTACGATGCGTCCTGTGTATGTGTAAAATACAGAAATGTCACGCATTAATGAGACTGCGGCCATTAGTACGATGCGTCGAATAGTCGTGAAAATACGGTATATCAATTTCTTCCATAATGTCTTTTACTTTGCTTCCTCCATCTTTCATCTTCATTACTTTTATCCTGTCTTCAAGTGTTAAAGCTTTTCTTTTGTTTACTTCTTGTGAAGAGCCTTGGTCTGCAAAGGTCCGTTTTGTAACTATTTTATACCAAGCAATGCAACATTCGTGCTGTGTCTGAAACTACTCGTGAAATTTCTAACCACGTGCTGACAATAACAAATACTTCCTGTACTACTGCGCACGTGTAAACGAGTTGTGGTGGGTGCTGTTGCCATTTCCGAGCGAAGCAATAGCAGTGGCTGTGGCAGGCTGAGGTCAGATTAGACTTTTGCGGTAGACTTGTTTTCGTTGTAGTGAACCTCTTTGCGGGCGGCCCGGTAGTCCGGTGGTTAGCACGTCGGCTTCACAGTGCAGAGGTACCGGGTTCGATTCCAGCTCCGGCCTCCCTGTGTGGAGTTTGCATGTTCTCCCCGGGCCTGCGTGGGTTTTCTCCGGGTGCTCCGGTTTCCTCCCACATTCCAAAAACATGCGTGGCAGGCTGATTGAACACTCCAAATTGTCCCTAGGTGTGAGTGTGAGTGGTTGTGCGTTTCTGTGTGCCCTGCGATTGGCTGGCAACCGATTCAGGGTGCCCCCCGCCTACTGACCGGAGACAGCTGGGATAGGCTCCAGCACCCCCCGCGACCCTAGTGAGGATCAAGCGGCTCGGAAGATGAATGAATGAATGAATGAACCTCTTTGCGAGGCAAGGGTGGAGAAAAGGATTTCGTATTACGCAACAGACAAACTATTCGTTGTAGGGGGAAGCAGAACAGAGGGAATGGCTTTCATGCATGAAGATTGTTTCACACTAGGGTGTATTTTCGCACATGTAGGTTTCGTTGTAAAGGAGTTTCACTGTGTGTATTGTCGAGAGATTTTTTTTCTCTTCACTGACTTTTGTTGTTGTTGTTGTTTACGACTATGAGTCAGTTTGTTGGAACACTAATCCTGTAAAATTGAGTCTCTGGAGAAGGTTTAACAGTATGATACGACCGTTATTTACAGTCCACATGCACGCATGCATAGAATTTTATAAGGTCACCTCTGGCTGATCAGTCAAACTGTCAAGTCTTGGCAGCTCAGGCAGCTGAGAGAAACGGCGGTCATATATGCAAAGGTGCAGGTGCTTGTCCAAGACACGGAAATCCTCATAGCTCCGTTTCACAATCCAGCTTCGACCCTTCAAAGAAGAAAACACTGAGTTAAAGCAACTGAGCAATTATTCTTAATTTGTATCTGATAAGGTACCAGTAACTTAACTAAAAGCTCCTTAACTCATTTCGATAAAAACTTTGCACACTGGCATGGCACAGACCACGGATGAAGCACTTCAGATCCAGATTTTTTTTTTAATCGTGAAAAGCAACAAAATGGGCCTTCTGTTTAGAGCACCTACCACATAGTTAGAAGGTTGAGTTTGAATCTCAACTTTGCACTTCCTGTGGCGTTTAATCCCCATGCTTGCATGGATTTGTTCCAGCTTCCTCCCTCAATACTTGACTCATTACAAAAACATGCGTGTTATGAACATGTTAGGTTCAGTGAAGACACTAAGTTGACATGAGTGTGTCTGTTTGTCCAGGCCAAAGTCTTTTTGAATAGGCTTTGGGATAAGAGGTCTAGAAAATGGAAGTGACAGTCTTGTTTTTCTCCGTTTCATTTGTTTGGCTTTGGCAAACTAATTTGGCACTGTAAATTATCGCCACCTTCAGGACTGGGGTGAAACTAAATTGACAACAATTCGTTTTCAGAGTTAGTTTTGATTCTTTCTTAGAGGCAAATTGATATCTCCATCTCTGATAAACATAATGTAGGTAGTTGTGGCTCAATTTCTCTTACAGACTATGCTATTATACAAGGTGCTACGCTCGGTAGAATCAGTTTCATCTGGTTGTTAGTAACATAGAATAAACAATAATATTAAAAAAAAGGTCCAGCCTAGTGTATATTGGCCTCACTGTTAATACTGAAAGTAATAACAGAAAGTTTATACATGTTCACCCTCCATACCCCCGCCCTCAATCTAATAACTAAAACTTGACCTGACATAGCAGGTTTCTAAGATTAAAATAAATAAATAAATCATACTTCCAACATAATAAACTGAAGATGCTTCGATTTGAAGTCCAAATGTTAAACCGGGCTTTCCCCTTTTATATAATGAGCTTATTTATGTAACTGACAGATTCGTTTGTTCTGCTGCAATTGTTAAGTTGTGACAGTCTAATTGGCCTACACGCAATTCCTTGTGTAAGGGGACACATGATGAAAAATTGACTTTATGATTGCTTGTATACAAATACTGTTGTCTCCAGAGTGCCGCTGAGTGTGACAATCAACAGCCAAATACATTTTCCAAACTAAACCTTCATGAGTGCTGAGTAGCAAAAGCGACGTTAGCCACTTCAAAGCTAGGCTATTGACAAACACGGCAACCATATTTGTCACAATAGGCAGATAGTTTAATGTAAAACAATAGAGCCATTCCCTGTTTTCCCCTCCTTGTTTCTACCAAAATGAGATTGAGAATGCTTCTCCAAATGAGAGCAACTTGTGGTGGAAAAGGATTTTTGCTTTGATTTGGCCTAAAAAGATCCCTCTGTTCTAGGGCCAAGGTCTGTGCGCTGGGACTGCAGCACACCACTCAACCCACTGATTCTTGTGGTGTTTAAAGCACTGGCTGCGGCAGGCTGAACATCTCCACGGGCTCAGTGAACGTATGAAGCTTTCCTGCCCCACTTTCATACAGGGACTCCAGTAACCATGCACGTCTGGCCTGGCTTTGTGGAAATCAACTCACTGTGCTTTGCCACTATTTCTAATCAAACTCTAAACTCAACTCTTTGTGAGTCGCAGGGTTTTTTTCTCTCTCGAAAGTTCTGGGAAAGATCTAACAATTTTCCAGTGGCTCCAAGTAGATGGAATATCCAATTAAACAGTCACATACTTGTGTGTCATTGCCAAGGACGAGGAAAAGGAATACCCCTCTGCGGATGGAAACACATGAAGAAAGGAAAAAAAATGGCAAATGTCACAGGAGTAGATTAGGGCAAAACTGCTCTGCAGCTGGAGTAGGTCTGTTTGTTTGAGTTTATGACATTTTATACAGAACTACACATGCCAAATTATATACAGAAATGTAACCAAACAGTCAATGTTCAACTGGGTAGAAAACAGCCGACTCTGAGTTTACAAAGCTTCCATCTATAAGAATTAATGATGAAGACGATATGATGATGAATCAGTATGAATAATGAAGTCAAGAGAATACACCACAAAATGTGCTCGGTTTAAAACTTGGAGGTCTCAACTATGTAGCCTTTTTCCACAGCCCATGTTTTGATTCAGATTCAGAATACTTTATGAGTCCAAAAGGGGAAATTTAGTCAAAAGAACAAAAAAAAAAATCTGTTTAGGGCTGAAATGGAAAGTGAAGTAAATAAATGATAAACAATTCATCATTACAGAAACAACCACAGCCAGTGACCATACAGAAGCGGGGCAAGCGGAACGATTCTCGGTTTATTCCACATTACATGCATTATGGCAGAAGCACAAAAGTTCTGTGCTGAACAGGTTCTTTTCCGCATCGGGAATTTAATACACTATCATCAAACTGATGGCATGACTGCAAATTCACAAGTGTGAAGTACATGATCAAGCTTGGGTAACATTTGGTTTGCTTTTTATACCACCCACACTGTCCAAAGATGGCAGAGGACCTTAAGATGGGCTCCATTTATTTTAAATCACATTCTCGTGATGTAATGCAGACACATCTTGTCTTGTACAGACAGCGTATAAAACAAGTAAAGATACTTTCCATAAAGTACAGATTGTTGGAGCATAAGGCTCACCTTCAATCAATGGCCTATTTTAAAACTGTTTTCATATGTATAGGGCGAACAGCATTATAAACTGCATAGAATAGAAGCTACAATAGTGGCTGGGTTGTGTTATGCATCCACTATATGGAGCTATGCTAAAGGGAATACAATACAATACAATAGAGCTTTATTTAAGGAAAGCAGTGGTTCTTAACCTGGGTTCGATCGAACCCCAGCGGTTCAGTGAATCAGTCTCAGGGGTTCGACGGAGCCTCTACCATGAAGGTTAAGACACACCCAACTCAACATGTCACTTGGGCATCACTGGCTGCGGATGATCACATTGCAGTGCTTGTTCAATCAGTGCTGCGGGAAATATAGTTCCCTCAGTAGTCAGTGTGTGACTGTCGTGATTAAAAAAAAAAAAATTCAAACACATGCAATGTCGAACAAAAAAGAAAGTGGTCAGACGAATATGTACAACATGGATTCACATACATCACGGAACATGATGGGACTCAGCATCCTATTTGCATGATTTGTCATGCCAAGTTGAGCAACCATCATCTCGCGCAAAACTAAAGGAACACTTCTCGAATCATATTTTTATTTTTCACCAAGGGTTCGGTGGATGCGCATATGAACTGGTTGGGTTCGGTACATCTAACAAGGTTAAGAACCACTGATGTAGAGCTTTCAAAACCGCTGCAGCTGTAACAAAGTGCTTTACAGAACATTTAAAATACGTCATCCAAGAAATCTAAATATTCATCCATATATAAACCGCATCGGATTACAAGGCACAGTCAGTTTCGAGAAAGTGATTGATTTTAGGTGCGTCTTATAGTGTGGAAAATACGGTCCATTCAATATTTCTATTGACACCAAATAGATTTTTTAAAATCTGTTTGCCTAACAATGCTCTCAAAATGCAACCTAAACCAGATCCAAAATACCTAAAATGATTCATTATAATTCACAAAAACTATGCCGACCTCTTTACTATAAATACTAGTCATGTAAATTATCTTTACATTTGACACATTTGGGGAAGGCACAGCCATAATTTGATTGGTGGCCCATGGAGAAAAAAACAGTCATCAAAGATCAGCAATAAAATCAAGATCATCAATAAAATTAGACTGACATAAAATGAGAGGTGAACCTTTCAATTAAAAAATGTAGCTGCATCTTATTAAAATCAGAACTGAAACCATCATATAAAACTCATGCATGGGATTTAGGTTGTTCAAGAATCTTGAACAGTGTGAAATTAAGAGCTGAGTGGCTTCTATACAATCACCCGCTTGATAGGCAAACAGTTAGTTTGTCTGGCTGTCATGTGATGATTTCCTCCACCAGGTTGTTGTTTTTTTTTTTAAGCTTTTCATGAGGAGAGCGGTAAATGCAATTGGACTAATTATTTACCGAGGAGTTCTTTAGGGTGTTTTGTTTCGCCCGCGCGAGCGCAAAGTGCGGCCACATAGAGTGCCACGTCCAGGGCCAGCGGCTTTTCATATTTTTATAAACAGTTGTGACCTATTTCAGCACCCCCACCCCCCAAGTCATAAATGAATGAAAAGCTCGCTTGCGCTCCTGTTTATCGCTCTTTCCAGTTAGATTTTAACACTGATTAGATCTTATACATTAATGAGTTAATCAACCCAGATCTTATTTCAGGCGTCGCTCTGAGGAAAGCGGGCTGGGTCCGTACTTCTTTATGACGACTCATGAAATGAAGCCTCACCTGACAGTAAATATGAACCAAGTAGACGAGCTCTTTGGACTCATGGCTGTTTCGCGTCACTTCACTCTGTTCATCGCCGAGAGACAACTGAAAGACAAGACAGTAATTATGGCTTCACATTTCCATTGTTGTCACAATTTTCATGTCACATTTTCATTTGTGGACAAAAGTGTTTAGGTGTTTAAACATGTTTTTTGGAAGTAGGTTTTCATGACTCAAGATCTGGACCGCATTCCAAAACCTAGAAGACAGAACCAATAAACCAAGACATTTTCCTTTGATTTCGGACTCGCTTTTAGTGAATTTGTGTTCGTGCTGAATTTAATTAGATGTCATGTCATATTTATGATCCTAAGAGCGTCCCTCACTTTGAAGCGACTTAATGTGTGAGGATGTTACACATTAATCAGAAGGAAACAGCTAAGTTCCCCTATCGTCCCCCATTAAATTCAATCCATTGAAGACAAGCATCACATCCGTTTTTGCCAGGTACCGTATTTTCACGACTATAAGGCGCCATTAAAAGTCTTAAATTTTCTCCAAAATGGACAGGACGCCTTATGGTGCGGAGCGTCCTTTATATGCGCCGAGTTCCAAAATCTGACTGACAGCCGACACGCTGTTTATATAGAGAAAAGGCGGAAGTGACGGTGGCCAGGCATGAAAGAAGTCGGCCAATCAGGGAAGGGTGGGCGTGTATATATACATATATGGAGAGGGAGAGAGAGCGAGAGAGGGAGAGAGAGGACAGACAAGCTAGTCCGCCAATGGTGAAGGGTGGGCGTGTAAGTGGACGCCTCAAGCCAGTACCAACACTTGTATAGAGTGTGGCAATGTGCATTGTTGCAAAACAACTCCGGTTTTGGTTTCTAAGAACCCCTGAAAATAAATTTGACAAAAAGACACGCCTACGAAGCTCAGTTCAAACTTAAAGCCACCGGTTATGCTTTTGGCATGCGTCCCCATCTCACAGCAGCGGTGAAAAAAACAAGTCAAGCAAATGAACTCTGAGCTTGCCGTTATTCCCGGAGGCTTGACTAAAGAACTCCAACCGCTGGACATTGGGATCAACCGGGCGTTCAAAGTAAAGTTGCAAACGGCATGGGAACAATGGATGATCGGTGGCAAACACAACTTTACAAAGAGTGAGAGGCAGCGCTTGGCGAGTTAAGCCACAATACGCAACACGAGAGGGAACGCGGCGTTTTTGATGGATTACGGTACTTGCACAATTGTTCAATTCTTTCTACACACACACGCGCTGCCACCATGTTTCGCTCTGTTCTTTACTTTCAAATGTGGGAAAGCTTCACACGAGAGAAATGTTGACTTTGCTGTTGGTACTCCTTCTTTCCGCTCGGCAATGCGTAGCAACTCACACTAGCATGCATTCAATGACAACTGAGATGTGCAGTCCTCTGCTTCTGATACAGAGGATGAGGACTTTGATGGATTTCTGGGTGATGATTGATCGAAAAACATGAGAACATTGTACGATGGCTAAATAAAATACACCCAAACTCAGTTCTGCTTTCGTTGCCTTTTTAAAAACGTGTTTTTATCTTATCTGTATGTCTTGGCGTGCTACCGTATGCTTCAAGCTAACGTGTTAGAGTGCGCGCATGCATGCCGTATGTTTAAGCTGGCGTATGTTTTACCACTGTAAAACTGCGCCCATTCGTACGATGCGTCCTGTGTATGTGTAAAATACAGAAATGTCACGCATTACTGAGACTGCGGCCATTAGTACGATGCGTCGAATAGTCGTGAAAATACGGTATTTGCAATTGCCTTTAACAAAGGCACATTTGGGCTCATTTAAATTGTGGGGCTAGTCTGGCTCACTACACCCTGATTTGGTCGGCACGTAGCTGATCAAGGAACAGCGTAACAGAAAGCTGCATGAGCTCCGTAAACAGTGTGGGATAATAAAAGCAGAATAGCATGACACTCATCCAATTCCACAAACAAAATCTATCCATCCATCCATTTTAAACACCGCTTAGCTGTAACTGGGTCGCGGGGAGTTTTTGTAGCCTATCCCCATTGGGTTCCATCTTAAGGAAACATGGTATTCCCCTTCCACTGCAATGCAGATGACTGTCAGATCTATGTCCCACTGAGCAAGAAAGATGCCTTTGTCACATCCCGGCTCGATTACTGTAATACCCTGTACTTTGGAGTCAGCCAGTCCTCCATTAAGCGCCTTCAGCTGGTCCAGAATGCCGCTGCTCGCCTCTTGACTGGTACTCGTAAGAGGGAGCATATAACTCCTACTCTGGCATCCCTTCACTGGCTCCCCATTCATTTTAGAGTTATTTTCAAAATCCTCCTCTTTGTTTTCAAATCTCTAAATAATCTCGCGCCACCTTACCTCTCTGAGCTCATCCGCCCCTACACACCTGCCCGGTACCAAGAACTAAACTGAGGCTCAGAGGGGATCGAGGCTTTTCTGTTGCTGGTCCCTCTCTCTGGAATGTCCTCCCACTGAACATTCGGCAAGCCTCCTCGCTGCCCATCTTTAAAGCCCTCCTCAAAACCCACTTGTATTCTTTGGCGTTCGACTCAGCATGATTTTACTGCTTGGTGCTTTCTACCGCCTTTATTACCATTTCGTCTTACTGTTTATTGTGTATGTTAAATCGCTCTATGTACAGCACTTTGTGTGCAGCGATGGCTGTTTGAAAGTGCTCTATAAATACTGTTGACTTGACTTGACTTGACCTATCCCAGCTGATTTCGGGCGGAAGGCAGACTATACCCTGAAGACACACATTCACACCGTTACAGTGTGGGAAGCGATCCCACGCTGCCCGCACACAAGTCTGGTGTGTGTACCATTACACCATCAGCGACTTAACAAACAAAATATGAAACTCAAACGTACAGTGGATATAAGAAGTCTACATGTGTTCAAACAACATGGTTTTCAAAAATAAGACAGCATGACAAATATTTCAAAACGATATCCACCGCTTAGGTAACATAACATTTACAAGTCAATTGATTTGGTTGGCCTGAATCTTTTCAAGAGGCAAAGTAAAAATCCGTCCCTCCATCCATTTTCTGATCTGCTTATCCTCATCAGGGGGCTGGAACCTATCCCAGCTGTCTTCGCGCAGTAGGCGGGGGACACCCTAAACTGGTTGCCAGCCAATCACAGGGCCCGCACAGATGAACAACCATTCACACCCACAATCACACCTGGGACATTTTTAGAGTGTTCCATTTACCTGCCACGCATGTTTTTGGAATGTGGGAGGAAACCGGAGTACCCGGAGAAAACCCACACAGGCACGGGGAGAACATGCAAACTCCACTCAGGAAGGCTGGAGTGCGCCTCTGCATTGTGAGGGCGACACACTAACCAGTCGACCACCGAGCCACCTCAAAGAAAAAAATGAATGACTAAAATAATATTTTGCACAAAGGTGCTCGCCTTAAAACTGGAAGGTGGTCATGTTCGGGATTAACACATACAAACTCCTGTTAAATTGGATTCAGCAAACAGCTGAAATCATACAAAGTGCAGATGACTACAATAACCCCAAAGAAACTTCTGGTGTACAGACACTAAAACGCAAAAATCTTGTCTGAAATAGTTCTGTAATTACAGATAACGCTTTTCAGCGTTATTTTCTATTTTTTGCATCATGCATTTTTGTAAGGCCACACAGGCAACTCTAAGACCTTTGAGTGGGTTAAAAATGCTGAGTTGACAAATTATTTGAATGAGCAGATCCCGGAGTATCTGCGAGGGATTTTTTTTTTCTGTTTAGAAAGCTATTCTGCTGATGGGAATGGGAAGGTTTGGAGAATTTGGAAAATACGCTTAAATGCGAATTAAAATTCCCTTCCGGAATGAAAATATGTCAACAGGGACATTGACTGCTGCATCTTTACATCTACAACAGCCTCAAATTTTGTGTCGGATGAGGTGGCCAATCTCAATGTAGTTCATTCCAAAATCTTTTTGATGAGGTCAGTGTCAAGTGGCTCTACACCAGAGGTGTCAAACACATTTTTGTAGCTACATTGTAGTTACTGTTTTCCTTGCAGGGCTATTATGACCATAGAAAGACTTCAAGAATAACGGTTTATTCAACTATTGTTTAACTTACTGTAATGAGGCTTTGACGAATAGAAAATGATTATAATATCTCTAATATTTATTCCACATGTGAATTTGAAATGTCAGATTTTAGCAAGCATCATAGAAGTTGACATGTTTGATATGCTTTGGCGGGCCACATAAAATCATGTGGCGGGCCAGATCTGGCCCCCGCGCCTTGAATTTGACACAAGTGCTCTACACCAAATGCATCCACCCGCAACTCTGTTTTTCTAGGTATAATGGGGCAGAGTCATTATTTAAAAGAGGAAGTCTAACAATAAATAAGTCGACAGCAGGGTTCACCAACGTGGTGCAGTACAGTTAATAAAAGAAAAAGCAGACTTGACAAGATTGAAAGAATTCATATTTGACTTGGAACAAAACAGGCAACAAGGAAAAAGCCAGCAGGTTGACTCACAGCTGCACTCTCACGGCACACGCTATTAAAAGTTATTCTAAAGATACATCGAAATTTCCAGTGGTGCAGGAAACCATAAACACAAGACGGCTCAGAACAGCAATTTGATCTCCAATGGAAATAACATTATATGCGAGCAAGTGCCTCTGCTTTTAGTGAGTCGTTGGCCCACGTTACAAGCACAATGAGATTAAATAGTAATCGGACAGAAACATATTCTGAAAAGGATGTCAACCTTCATTGCAAAGGTTGGCTTACAAGTTCAAGTTCAATTCTAAAGATTCAAAATCACCCCCTCCCCACCTCCCATCTTAACTGTAAGTGGATCCATCCAAACAGAAGCACACTTAGTGGTCGATAAGGATTTATAATAAATACAAATGTGTTCAAATGTGCTATTTTGACAATGGGGAAAGGGAACAATGAATCCAAAGAAAAAGATTAAAGAGCAAGGCACTGTTTTAGCCAATAATTACATTTCAGGGCACCTCTACGACAGCAATTTGTGAGCAATATCCAAACATAATGGAAAGTATTTAAAATTCATCAGCACTACTTTTCCATCAACAAACAAGTTACTATTTCTCATGCGCATGACGTTCATAATAAAAGTCAACACACACGACTTGAGTACTCACAGCAATGTCAAGTGTGGATTTCATGCATTTGACGTCTTAGCTGCCACACTTTCCTTCCGCTTCAGGCAGTGGAGATTCACACCAACATGTTCCCCCTCCTTTAATGCCCAACACCTGTCCCCGGTCTCTTTTTCTCATCCCGCCTCACAGAGTCCAGTTTCACCCGTCCCGAGCACAATTCAAATGGGCAGGGGATGTTCAAGACTAGCTCTCCGGATTTGTTCCACAAACAATATGAGCTCTCTTGGTGACACTTTGAGAAAAGGAGAGAATAATACGTGCAGCTTTACAGGGGTAGAGGTGATGTTAAAATGGTTGATTCCATAACCGGGCAGCTTTAATCTCCTCCGTTTGGCCCTGGTAGCCATCCTGCCATTGTGATGCCCAGTGCTGATTCTTCTTCTTTCCGTTTGCTTTTGGGCTTTCTTTCTTTCTTTCTTGGCGATCGAGCGAACAATAACACGATGTGGCCAAAAATTTTAAACGGCGTCAGAAATGGAAAGCAATCCAAAACTTTGCTGCTGTTTTCTCTGCATGTGTGTTCTCTATCCCACATGCTATTCTCTCCCTTCTTCCTCCTCACCCCATGTCTGACATGCTACATCACCCCTCCCCCTTCTGTCCTCATCTTCCCCTTCCTGGTTGGTACATTCCCGGGACAAAGAGTGAGGATGGAGAGACAGAGAGAGAGAGAGAGAGAGAGAGAGAGAGAGAGAGAGAGAAAGAGAGAGAGAGAGAAAGAGAGGACATGCAATGGGGCAGGAGGGCAATGGGGGGTGAAAATAAAAAGTAAAAGTGAGGAGGAGGATGGGTGCACTTGCGGAAAAAGTCGTTCCACATGCACAGTCCTCCCTCTTGACTGCCTTCTCGCACATAGTGCTCTGAAACTCTGCAGACCACACAACACAGAATCTTAAGCGGTCCATTTCCGCCATTAAAAAGGCACTCAACTTTATAATTTAAAAAAAAAAGCCATTGATGATATTCACACAAACCAATTAAAAAGTGTCCCAACCATGCACTCAAGTTGAAAAAAAAAGTAAACAAGTGGAAACTGCAAATTCATCAGCTGTGACTAATTACTTTCCAGGAACATATGAATTTAATTACAAAAGCCTATTGCTGGGAAGATGGGTGGAAATACAGTATATGCAAATGACTGCACCCACGAGGACAACATAAGAGCCAGGAGAGGTCACTAGGCAGCTGCCCGGAACCTGCAGTGGTCACACGCTCGCTATGGTGCGTCTTGTGTGTGATTGTCCCCTTACACAATAAAAGGAGACTCTCAAGTAAGCTTCAAAAAAATAGCTGAGAAAATTGCACCGGCCTCCTTGTTTGATTTGAGGGGCTGCATGCGAATCAAATTATTCCTTGAGCACAAATCTGCTTATGATTACCAAAATGACAATCCAACGGTGACCCACTTAGTTCAGCTCTGCAATGCTCTGCTCTACCATAGATGGGTTGATGCGTCAAGTCAAGTAAAGTCAACAGTATTTATAGAGCACTTTCAAACAGCCATCGCTGCATACAAAGTGCTGTACATGGAGCGATTTAACATGCACAATAAACAGTAAGACAAATCGGTAATAAAGGCGGTAGAAAGCACCAAACAGTACAATCAAGAACAAATCTAAGTCATGCTGAGTCGAACGTCAAAGAATACAAGTGAGTTTTAAGGAGGGCTTTGAAGATGGGCACCGAGGAGGCTTGCCGAATGTTCAGTGGGAGGTCATTCCAGAGCGATACAATAAATATATAAAAACATGTGGCCTCTCAAATATATCCCAGGAGAGGCAACGTTGACCTCCCATTTTCAAATAATGCATGAAGAATTGCACCCTGTTTTTTCTCAAAGATGGGCAGATATAGTATAGTATAGCTGCTGGTTAATAAAATAAAACAATATGTGCCACATTCCACTGAACACAAGTGCATCAAGCAATATCCGGTAAACTGTTCCAGGTCTAGCCAGTGATGTTTTCTTAGGAGGTGGAGTTTGGCTAGTATGGAGAATGAAGGAAACTGCAGGTGGGCACAGGTCAAAAAAATCCAAGATGGCCGCTTGTGCGCCAGTGTGTTCGGCGACGCTCCTGCCATTTCGGGTTTTTTTACTTTTCGCAATGCTTGTTACCTCCCTAACAGCGTCTCGGTTGGTTTATGATCGCCGATCGTTGTTATTGATTCAACAACACGTCGGAGATTCGGCCGCGTTTTGGCAAGACGGTGGTGGAAAGACGCTACCTCCGTTCTTGGCTAACCTGCCGGCTGATCTCTTCCGCGTTCGCTCGCTGCCTTCACGAAAGCGCCGCCGCCGCCGCGGCAAACGCAGTGGTCAGCTCGTGAAACTGAAACGGGATCTGAGACACACTTCGATCGCTCCGGCGTGCTGTGCCCTCGACCCCGTCGCCTCGTGCTTGCTAACAGTCGTTGGCTCTCCCATCGTGCCACGGCATTTCTACCCTGCGCGCATTTCTCGGGGAGGAATTCAGCGAAACCTTTTGAGGGAATTCCCCCGGGCTCGGCGATTGACAGAGGGAAGCCCTCCCATTGCTACTTCCACAAGGATCGCGTTGTTAAACGCCCGGTCGCTGACGAACAAGACCCATATTCTGAGGGAGTATTTTCTTTCCAATGACTTGGATTTTCTGTGTCTGACGGAGACTTGGGCAGGTACCGGTGAGTACAAAGCTTTGATTGAATTGTTACCACCTGACTGTGATTTCCTCGATACCCCGAGGACATCAGGACGTGGTGGAGGTACGGTAAGCAGTTTTTAAGAACAATTTCAAATGTAAACGGTGCACATTCACCACATCTGCCAACAGCTTTGAAGCAACCTTCTTTGAAGTTGGTCGTGTTTTCCCGGTGCTTTGTGCTGTCATTTACCGTCCTCCTAAATACAACAAAGACTTTTTAAGCGACTTTTCAAGCTTTCTTGCGGAAATCAGGCTGAGATATGATCGTATTCTCCTAATGGGGGATTTTAATATCCATGTATGTTGTCCGGAAAAAACGCTAGCAAAAGACTTCTTAAGACTTATCGACTCTTTTAATTTTGTGCAGTATGTGACCAGCCCGACACACGAACAAGGACATATTTTAGACCTTGTCCTTGCTCATGGTATAACGGTGTCAAATCTGGAAGTCCTTGAAAATGGAATTTCTGATCACATGGCAGTTTTATTTGACGTAGTCTTATCGCATGCTGCTGTGAAATCTGGCGCTCCTAGTTGTAAACGCCGAATTTTTAACCCTCACACTGCTAGTCGTTTCTCTGATGCCTTTAATAACCTTTGCGTACCCTCGTCTAACACAGAGGAACTCACCTCTTGGTTCGACTCGTCATGCCGGGCCATCCTGGATTTGGTGGCTCCTTCAAAAATTGTGCTGCCAAAGCCTAAACCCGAGCCATGGTTTAACGACATTACCCGCGCAGCTAGGCAGGAGTGTCGCAAAGCTGAACGCAAGTGGAAAAGAGACAAATTGCATGTCTCTTCTCAAATTTGGAAAGACAGCTGGCGTAACTACCAGCTCACAGTAAAAGAGGCCAAAAGAGAATATCTGTCGGACCTTATTCTAGCCAACCGTCACAACCCTCGTGCACTATTTAAAACGATAGATTCTGTACTCAAACCCCTTCTGCCTACTTGCTCGGATTCTTCAGCCGAGATGTGCAACAGATTCCTTCAGTTCTTTATTGATAAGGTCTCTACAGCTAGGATTCCGGTCCCAAATACCGCATCTGACCCCTCTGTCCATGTTCCATGTTCAGCTGTCCTAAATTCTTTTGATACTGTGTCCTTGGCGCTTTTGGAGGATGTAGTTCGCCAGACGAAGCCATCTGGCTCCCCTTGCAACTCTCTTCCCCCACGCTTCTTTCAGGAGGTTCTCCCGAGTGTTGGTGCATCGGTCTTGGATATCATCAACAGCAGCCTTTCTTCTGGTGTAGTTCCTCAACAGTTTAAACATGCTGTGGTCCAACCCTTGATCAAGAAACCTGGTCTTGATCCAGATGAGCTGTCAAGTTACAGACCCATTTCCAAACTGCCTTTCATTTCCAAAATTCTGGAAAAAGTGGTGCACATGCAGTTGAAACTTTTCTTGGATGAACATAACATCTTGGAGGTCTTCCAGTCAGGTTTCAAGACGATGCATAGCACGGAGTCAGCCCTGTTACGCGTTTCTAATGACATCCTCCTGGCAAATGACTCTGGAGACCACGTGTGTCTGGTTTTATTGGACTTAACTGCAGCATTTGATACAGTGGATCACAGTGTTCTGCTGACTCGTTTGCAGCACTTGGTGGGCATTGGCGGGAGTGCTCTTGATTGGTTTAGGTCCTATCTAGCTGACAGGACCTTTTGTGTCAGCCTTGGCTGCTCTGAATCACGCACTGCTCCCCTGTCATGTGGTGTTCCACAGGGCTCAATTCTGGGGCCTCTGCTGTTCTCGCTGTATCTGCTCCCATTGGGTTCCATCTTAAGGAAACATGGTATTCCTTTCCACTGCTATGCAGATGACTGCCAGATCTATGTCCCACTGAGCAAGAAAGACACCTTCTCATTAAGGCCACTCCTATCCTGTCTGGAAGAAATCAAAACCTGGATGGCACAAAATTTCTTGAAGTTCAACGAAAAGAAGACAGAGGTGATATTGTTTGGCCCCAGTGGACCTTGTACATTCCATCCTGTAGACTTGGGCCCCCTATCTCCTTATCTGAAATCAACGGTCTCAAACTTGGGACTTAAACTGGACAGTGATTTCAAACTCGATCGGCAAATTGGTGCCGTTGTTAAATCCAGCTTCTTTCACCTTAGACAGCTGGCCAAAATATAACCTTTCCTCTCACATGAACACTTTGAGACAGTAATTCATGCCTTTGTCACATCCCGGCTCGATTACTGCAACGCCCTGTACTTTGGAGTCAGCCAGTCCTCCATCAAGCGCCTTCAGCTGGTACAGAATGCCGCTGCTCGCCTCTTGACTGGTACTCGTAAGAGGGAGCATATAACTCCTACTTTGGCATCCCTTCACTGGCTCCCCATTCATTTTAGAATTATTTTTAAGATCCTCCTCTTTGTTTTCAAATCTCTGAATAATCTCGCGCCACCTTACCTCTCTGAGCTCATACGCCCCTACACCCCTGCCCGGCGCCTCAGGTCTGTGGACCAGTCTTTGCTAGACGTACCAAGAACTAAACTGAGGCTCAGAGGGGATCGAGCCTTTTCTGTTGCTGGTCCATCTCTCTGGAATGACCTCCCACTGAACATTCGGCAAGCCTCCTCGCTGCCCATCTTTAAAGCCCTCCTCAAAACTCACTTGTATTCTTTGGCGTTTGACTCAGCATGACTTAGATTTGCTCTTGATTTTACTGCTTGGTGCTTTCTACCGCCTTATTACTTATTACTTATTACTGATTCGTCTTACTGTTTATTGTATATGTTAAATCGCTCCATGTACAGCACTTTGTATGCAGCGATGGCTGTTTGAAAGTGCTCTATAAATACTGTTGACTTGACTTGACTTGACTTGACAAAACATGAAAAAGAAAAGCTTGCAGCTCTCCGTCTTTGAAACATATTGAAGCATATTTGTCACATTTTTATCTTAGATCATTCATTCATTCATTCATTCATCTTCCGTACCGCTTGATCCTCACTAGGGTCGCGGGGGGTGCTGGAGCCCATCCCAGCCGTCTCCGGGCAGTAGGCGGGGGACACCCTGAAGTGGTTGCCAGCCAATCGCAGGGCACACAGAGAAGAACAACCATCCACGCTCACACTCACACCTAGGGACAATTTAGAGTGTTCAATCAGCCTGCCATGCATATTTTTGGAATGTGGGAGGAAACCGGAGCACCCGGAGAAAACCCACGCAGGCCCGGGGAGAACATGCAAACTCCACACAGGGAGGCCGGAGCTGGAATATCTTCGATCACTACTTCCCAAATAGGCTGGCATTGCACATGAGTGTCCCATGAGAGATGATTGGGGATGTCGTGGGAAAACTATTCAAATTTGACTTCATTTGTCAGAAAATTATTTATAAATGATAAAAATATATTTTTTCATCGGCCTCTCCCAGCAATGTGTAGCAATAGGGAGAACAATTAAATTTGGTGTCAGAAGGTACAATACACATGTGTATCCACCTGTTGCTATTCATTCAATAAGTCATGGTTACATCAACTTGGTGTATCATAATTTGCTGTGATAATTTACTGCGAATAATATGCAGTTATGTGCCAAAGAAAAAAAAGATCCAAAATCCAGGAGTAATAAGGGTCCCGAAAAAAAAAACGCCACTTTGCTGTTGACTTTGCAAAAAGCAGGGGTGGTCACACTTTTCAGAATGCAAGTGACTTATGAAATGACCAATAATAAACGAGTGATCAACCCACGGTATTTACTGTATTTGTTTATTTGAAAATATACTGTATTTTTCGTTCTATAAGGCACTTTAGATTTTAAGGCGCACCTTCACTGAATAGCCTATTTTAAGGCTGTTGTCATATATCGGGCGCACTACATTACAAGGCGCATAGAATAGAAGCTAAAATAGTTGCTGTGATGTCGATATGCATCCACTAGATGGAGCTATGCTAAAGTGAATACAATACAATACAGCTTTATATATACAGAACCTTCACAACCGCTGCAGCTGTAACAAAGACATAAGAACTGGTCACAAGCACAGACATGAAATATATAAATAAAAACAAATTAAAAAAATAATAAATGAAAGACAAAAGTCATGCTGACAACTGATTCAACAAAAAGGCACACAAACTTTGTGGGCTAAATAGGGCTAAATATCCTTAGAAGTCTTGCTTGTCTCCTTCATTCATTTAGTCAGTAGTTAACTAAGCTTTTGGTTTTATCTTCGTAAAGTACTTGCTTGTCTGTTTGAGTGTGTGTTGGCGAATGCACATGTCAATTAGTGTTAGGCAGAACCCTTTTAGGTTACAATTGGTTCCTGCTAATAATCACCACTAGATAGCATAGGAACACTAACAGGGAAACAACTCAATAGGGAATATCAAGAGATTGATACACCATATATAAGGTGCATCGGATTACAATATAGGGTGTACTATCGGATTTTGGGAAAATTGAATGCTTTTAAGTGCGCCTTCTTGTGCGGAAAATATGGTAATTAGAATTATTTTTAAGTACAATATACAGTATATTGGTGTACGTAGCATAACATTGTGTACCCAAATTACACAATATGACTGGTGTACACCCCTCCGTGAGTCGTCACCTTACCGTGGTGGAGGGGTTTGTGTGTCCCGATGATCCTAGAAGCTAAGTTGTCTGGGGCTTTATGCCCCTGGCAGGGTCACCCATGGCAAACAGGTTCTCGGTGAGGGGCCAGACAAAGCACGGCTCAAAAGACCCCAATGATGATTACGATAAATGGATCTCGGTTTCCCTTGCCCGGACGCGGGTCACCGGGGCCTCCCTCTGGAGCCAGGCCTGGAGGTGGGGCTCGTTGGCAAGCGCCTGGTGGCCGGGCCTACACCCATGGGGCCCGGCCGGGCACAGCCCGAAGAGGCAACGTGGGTCCCCCTTCCCATGGGCTCACCACCCATGAGAGGGGCCAAAGGGGTCGGGTGCAATGTGAGCTGGGCGGCAGCCAAAGGCGGGGACCCTGGCGGTCCGATCCTCGGCTGCAGAAGCTAGCTCTTGGGACATGGAATGTCACCTCTCTGGCAGGGAAGGAGCCCGAGCTGGTGTGTGAGGCAGAGAATTTCCGACTGGATATAGTCGGACTTGCCTCCACGCACAGCCTGGGTTCTGGTACCAGTTCTCTCGAGAGGGGTTGGACTCTCTTCCACTCTGGAGTTGCTCACGGTGAGAGGCGCAGAGCAGGTGTGGGCATACTCATTGCCCCCCGGCTCAGTGCCTGTACATTGGGGTTCACACCGGTAGACGAGAGGGTTGCCTCCCTCCACCTTCGGGTGGGTGGACGGGTCCTGACTGTTGTTTGTGCATATGCACCAAACAGCAGCTCAGCATACCCACCCTTTTTGTAGTCCCTGGAGGGTGTGCTGGAGAGTACTCCTGCTGGGGACTCCCTTGTTCTGCTGGGGGACTTCAATGCTCACGTGGGCAATGACAGTGAGACCTGGAGGGGCGTGATTGGGAGGAACGGCCCCCCCGATCAGAACCCGAGTGGTGTTTTGTTATTGGACTTCTGTGCTCGTCACGGATTGTCCATAACGAACACCTTGTTCAAGCATAAGGGTGTCCATATGTGCACTTGGCACCAGGACACCCTAGGCCGCAGTTCGATGATCGACTTTGTAGTTGTATCATGGGATTTGCGGCCGCATGTTCTGGACACTCGGGTGAAGAGAGGGGCGGAGCTGTCAACTGATCACCACCTGGTGGTGATTAGGCTACGATGGTGGGGGAAGATGCCGGTCCGTCCTGGCAGACCCAAACGTATTGTGAGGGTTTGTTGGGAGCGTCTGGCGGAATCCCCTGTCAGAAGGAGTTTCAACTCCCACCTCCGACAGAGCTTTTCCCATGTTCCGGGGGAGGCGGGGGACATTGAGCCCGAGTGGACCATGTTCCGTGCCTCTATTGTTGAGGCGGCCAATCTGAGTTGTGGCCGTAAGGTGGTTGGTGCCTGTCGTGGCGGCAACCCCCGTACTCGCTGGTGGACACCAGCAGTAAGGGATGCCGTCAAGCTAAAGAAGGAGTCCTATCGAGCCTTTATGGCCTGTGGGACCCCAGAGGCAGCTGACGGGTATCGATTGGCCAAGCGGGCCGCGGCTTCGGTGGTCGCCGAGGCAAAAACCAGAGCGTGGGAAGAGTTCGGTGAGGCCATGGAAGCCGACTTCCGGACGGCTTCGAGGAAATTCTGGTCCACCATCCGACGTCTCAGGAGGGGGAAGCAGTGCACCACTAACACTGTGTACAGTGGGGATGGGGCGCTGCTGAATTCGACTCGGGACGTTGTGAACCGGTGGGCAGAGTACTTCGAAGACCTCCTCAACTCCACCAACACGCCTTCCTTGGAGGAAGCAGAGCCTTGGGACTCTGAGGTGGGCTCTCCTATCTCTGTGGTTGAAGTCACCGATGTGGTTAAAAAGCTCCTCGGTGGCAAGGCCCCAGGGGTGGATGAGATCCGCCCGGAGTTCCTCAAGGCTCTGGATGTTGTGGGGATGTCCTGGTTGACACGCCTCTGCAACATCGCGTGGACAACAGGGAGAGTGCCTCTGGATTGGCAGACCGGGGTGGTAGTCCCTCTTTTTAAAAAGGGGGACCGGAGGGTGTGTTCCAACTACAGAGGGATCACACTCCTCAGCCTCCCTGGTAAGGTCTATTCAGGGGTGCTGGAGAGGAGGGTCCGTCAGGAAGTCGAGCCTCAGATTGAGGAGGAGCAGTGTGGTTTTTGTCCCGGCCGTGGAACAGTGGACCAGCTCTACACCCTTAGCAGGGTCCTCGAGGGTATGTGGGAATTCGCCCAACCAGTCTACATGTGTTTTGTGGACTTGGAGAAGGCGTTTGACCGTGTCCCTCGGGGAGTTCTGTGGGGGGTGCTTCGCAGGTATGGGGTACCGAACCCCCTGATACGGGCTGTTCGGTCACTATACCACCGATGTCAGAGTTTGGTTCGCATTGCCGGCAGTAAGTCGGAATCGTTTCCAGTGGGGGTAGGACTCCGCCAAGGCTGCCCTTTGTCACCGATTCTGTTCATAACCTTTATGGACAGAATTTCTAGGCGCAGCCGAAGCGTTGAGGGAGTCCGTTTTGGGGGCCTCAGTATTTCATCCCTGCTTTTTGCAGATGATGTGGTGCTGTTGGCTCCTTCAAACGGGGCTCTCCAACTCTCACTGGAGCGTTTCGCAGCCGAGTGTGAAGCGGTTGGGATGAAAATCAGCACCTCCAAATCTGAAACCATGGTCCTCAGTCGGAAAAGGGTGGAGTGCCCCCTCCGGGTCGGGGAGGAGATCTTACCCCAAGTGGAGGAGTTCAAGTATCTTGGGGTCTTGTTCACGAGTGGGGGTAGGAGGGAGCGGGAGATCGACAGGCGGATCGGTGCAGCGTCTGCTGTGATGCGGACGTTGTATCGGTCTGTCCTGGTGAAGAAGGAGCTGAGCCAAAAGGCGAAGCTCTCAATTTACCGGTCGATCTACGTCCCAACCCTCACCTATGGTCACGAGCTATGGGTCGTGACCGAAAGAACGAGATCCCGGATACAAGCGGCTGAAATGAGTTTTCTCCGCAGGGTGTCCGGGCTCTCCCTTAGAGATAAGGTGAGAAGCTCAGTCATCCGGGAGGGGCTCAGAGTTGAGCCGCTTCTCCTCCACATCGAGAGGAGCCAGATGAGGTGGCTTGGGCATCTGATTCGGATGCCTCCTGAGCGCCTCCCCGGTGACGTGTTCCGGTCATGTCCCACCGGGAGGAGACCCCGAGGAAGACCCAGGACACGCTGGAGAGACTATGTCACCCAGCTTGCCTGGGAACGACTCGAGATCCCCCGGGGAGAGCTGGAAGAAGTAGCTAGGGAGAGGGAAGTCTGGGCTTCCCTGCTAAAGCTGTTGCCCCCGCGACCCGGCCCCGGATAAGCGGTAGGTGATGGATGGATGGATGGATGGATGGATGGATGGATGGATGGATGGATGGATGGATGGACTGGTGTACAGTTTATGTCCTTAATGACTCTCATCACGTCTGCTTGCATGGAATCAGCAAGGGTTGGAGGAATTGCTGACAGCAAGCCATGCGCACACCTCCCGATTAACATTCAGAATGCTGGAATGGGTACTTGGACTGAGTGTTTTTATTAATGGCCCGAAAACACAGCTCAACATTCCCTCCCGCGCCCTGGGCGGACAGACCGTTTCGATGTTCTTCTTGGAAATGAACTAATGATGAAAAGTAAGTACATGATCTGTGCTCATATGCGCTTATCATAGTCTGTATGAATGTGGATCAGTTAGCCAAATTAGCCCAATAGCATTGGCAGAAGCTATTCCCGGCAATTATGATGCTCACAAATAAGGGCATGGTGTTAGCTAAAGGCATATTGTACAGTCACCTAACCTAACAATCGTGCCTTCCCTTTTTATGTATGTTACTAATTGTAATTATTTTTTTACAGCAACTGGATAGCATAATTGGACCGTTTTTTTTCTTTCAGGTTTTGGGCAGCATATACACAGTCACTACATAAGTCAATGTGCTACACATAATTAAAAGCACAACATTTAAAAGCAGTTACCAACAAAATTACGAACAACATTTTGGTAAACATTATTTTAAATTCTTTGAAAGACCTTCATCATTGGTGAAATGTTTTATACAACGCTTTTTTACAGCTGTAACTGTTGTGAAAGTGCTATACAAGTAATATGTTGTATGGGAACAGGAGGAAAATTATGTACAGTATACATTTTAAAACATTTACACTTAATTGGTATGTTTTCACTCCTCACTCGTATTCACTCTGATAATGAATGATACGTACAAATCAGGGAATGTATTATACATACTGTACGTGTAGAGATGTTTTTTTTTAACGGGTTATTTGGGGTGGGGGTGCGTGTGTGTGTGCGCGAGTGTGTGTGTGTGTGTGTGTGATGGGGGTTATTATATTTGGGGCAAACCTTATATTTACGGTATTCATACTTTTTGTTGGTTCGGTGGTGTGAAATTTGTCTAACGTAAAATGGCTGCCTTGGCTGAAAACACTTGGGAAATCCAATCCACGATATTGTAGAGAAGAATTATGAAACAGGTCAATGAGATAAACAATCTCACTTCACCCCCCCCCCACCCCCAAAAAAACCCCACTATGCTCAACTTCTTTTATGAGCGTGGTAGTGTTCTAAACATGATTTCAGGAAGCATTTACTCAAGCAGCCACCTCAGCACTTAAAATGTCAGAAAAGGACAGGGAAGTTTATCAAGTGTGAAGGCATAAAGGAAAATTGAAATTACTTCTGTTCATTATATCACACATGCAAATTCCATGGTCAGATTGTGTGCATGTGTTCCAGAAAATGCCTTCACACTGAAGGCCATCTGCAACGGATGCATATAGCCGTCAGGCAGACAGATGTTTGAATCGTAAACACACACAGAATTTATACTTTTACTTAATAAAAACAACAACAAAAAAAAGATTTTTGTTGGAAAATATTTTGGCGTCTCAACCCTTTTCATGCACCCAGTGACCTGAGAACATAATAAGCTGTCCACTGACATAGTTAAACTGCCCAAATAAATCCATGTATGCCTGTGCAGTCCAAATTTCATTTTGGGTAATTAATAACTTGAATTTGTCTGAATATGCGAATGGTTGTTCGCGTCAGAGATGCGATTGGCAGGGGAAGTTTTAGCTCAAATGACAAGTTAATTCTCTATTCATTTTGCTGCGCCGATGGACAATGTATATACAGTGCAACTAAAGATAAAGTGATCAAGAAGAGTACTACTAATTGTAACCATGTCTCAAGTAAACTATTATTTTTTTAATAGCTGAAACTACTACTAATAATACCTAGCTGTTTACCTAAATGCTAAGCCTGAAAAAAGCTCTTTGTTTTCGATCCTGACAAGTGACAAGGCACAAATGATGAGAAGTCAAGACTCATCAATGTCTTAAAATTGCCAATTTTCACTTGCCCCTTCCACAATATTATCTTCCAGTTGTGCGGGAAAAATCAAAAGCATACACGATGAAGGGGATGGGTGAAATCGACAGAATGTGTGAGGCACATGAACAGAGGATGAAGGAGGTCGAGAATGAGAGCACGCCAACTGCTCTTTTGTTTCCTCAAACCGGGGCACTGCTGGGTCTAAACAGTTACATCATCCTCGGCAAGATATCCACGGATCTCTTATGTGAGAACATGTGACAGGAGTTTAACATCATCTTACTTGTGCCGTATAGGCCTACATTGCTTTGTCTAGACCAACAGACTCAACAATAAAGATTTAAAAACAATCAGATTCTGTTTGACCTTTGGACTATACTCGTGTTTGTAATTTGCAAGGCTTGGGTGTGTGCTCGTCTCGGTGCATCACAGCGCCGTTGGTGGATTGGATCTCACTGGGTAAGGGAATTCATTTCTTTGCGTCACCCATAGTCTTTTGTGAGAAGGGGGTGAGCGAACAATTGGAGCATATTGTGTCATGGTACACGGCCAATAGAGGGCGGACACAGGCAAATGATGGAGGGGAAGATCGATAGAAAGATGGATGAATGGAAGGAGCACAGACAAAATGAAGTGCACAGACAATCAGGGGGAAGCCTGTCACGTCTGAGCCTAAAGGGAGCTGCAACTAATGCATCACCACATGGTGAGGCGGTCTACAAGGTAGGCTGACCAAGATGTCAGTCTTAATTAGCTGCATGACTGTGCGCAAAAAAAAGCTACACAAAAATACTATGGCTCTTACAATGGTGCAAACCATTCTTGAGATGAGCAAGGCACTCCTTCACATCTGTTATTCAAATTGTTTTTTCAGTATGTGTAAACATAATATGCATGTGTTCTGAAGCAGTAACCCGATTCCACAAGGACCGTTTTTTTTCTGCATGATAAGGCGCTTCGGATTATAACCTTCAATTAATGGCCCATTTCAAAATTGTTCACATACATAGGGACGCACTGCATTATCAGGCACATACAATAGAAGCTAGAATAATTGCTGCAGTTGCACTATGCATCCTCTAGATGGAGCTACACTAAAGGGAATACAATACAATACAGCTTTATTTATATACAGTAAAGCCATGCCGAACTGGTCACAAACACGGACATGAAACATATAAATGCAAATGGCAAAACAATAAATGAAAGACAAAAGTTATGAAGACAATTGATTCAACAAAAAGGCACACAAATCTCATGGGCTCACATCCAAATGGGGCTACATATCCTTAGAAGTCTTGCTTGTCTCCTTCTCCTTCTCCTTCAGTAGTTTACTATGCTTTTGGTCTTATCTTGGTTTCATAATGGCTGCACAGAGCTCACAGAGTTGATATCTGTTTGCGTGTGTGTTGGCGAATGCGCATGTCAATTAGTGTCGGGCAGATCTCTGTTAGGTTACAATTGGTTCCTGCTAATAATCACCACTAGATGGCATAGGAACACTAACAGGGAAACAACTCAATGGGGAATATGAAGGGACTGTAAATCCATATCTAAGGAGCATCAGATTATTGGGCGCGCTGTCGGCTTTTGAGAAAATTGAATGTTTTTAGGTGCGCCTTATAGTGCAGAAAATACGGTACACATTTGGCATGTATCATCCAGTTTAGAGACCGTTCATTTCACTTGCCTCAATCTTCAGAGTACATACTTACAGTTCATCTTAACAACAAAATGATTGGGGGGATACAGACAGAGTTCCGAATTCATTTTCATTAGCTTCATGAACATCAGAAGAAATAACTCCACAAGTTTTGGCTGTGGTGTTCCGGTTCTTTTGTGATGCTCCAAAGGAACGTATCACTGATGGCAAAGAGGAGAAACATGACGACTATAGAATGGAAATCAACGCCCAATGTGCGAAAACGGTCTGGTGGTTTTGTCTTGGCTAGCCAGTGCAACACAAATATGTCAACATTAAGTTGAAGAACAGAATGTACAGCAGAGAGTAAAGGCCTTTCGTTGTTTTTGTAACCATTGAAATCACCCATGCAAACCAGACATTTGAAAATCTTTCACTGGGTAATATTTTAAATACAATGTAATTAAATTAGTCACCTACAGAGCATAACTTTTTACATTGTAAAAGGCCGGAGGAGGTTAATATGATGCAATTCATGTATTATACGGTAGGGGGCAGACTCTTTTCTCTTTTGTTTGTAAAGTGTAGGCAGGGATTAAATTTAGACTTCATATGCGCGTGTACATGGTTTAAAAATTCCTTTCTTTAAAAATGTCATTTAATCTTAAAGTGCATTACTATATTTTTCAATACCAGTGAAAGTTTTGTGTCTTTCTACAATCAGTGGGATCAGTAGCAATGTATGTGAATGATAAAAGTACATGTATTGCATTTCATGAAATATTTTGTAAAAGATATGTTCATTACGTTTTACTAATGCTCCTGTGCTTCTTTATACCAAAACAAAGGAAATACATGATATTTTGCTTATTTAAAGCAGAGTATGGTATAATTTTAATAGTCCGGCCTACTTAACATCTACCGAGGCCGTATGTGGCCCACAACGTGAAATGAGTTTGACACCGCTGTTTTACAATAACCTATTTCAGTCTTCAAAACATGCCGAGTTACAAATACAGTATATAAAGTGTAACAAAGTGAGTCACTCACAATGGGAGGTCAATTGCAACTTCCAACTTTCCAAAATCACCAAGAACAATAATCTTGAAATTTGCAGCAAACACTGCCGACAGACATTATTCTCGGCTTACAAAATCGAACGCATGAATGCAGTTTGCAGACGTAACAGGCTTTGTTTCTTTTGAAAGTCAAAATCGACTGTTTTGGACAGCCTCAAACTGTGTCAGCCTGTAAAGACATTATTGCATAATTCTGAGGGATAAATATGTCACACACACAAAAAAACAACTAACGTTGAATGCATTCATTCACTATGTAAATTGTTTCCACAGCATGAGACCAATTCTCCCTCCTAAGTAGCTCTGCAGATTTAACACACCTCAATCGTTGAAATGTAAACGATGCTACAAGTAGGAAAAGTGAAACAATTGCCATGCACAACCTGCTCTCAACCATTTCAAATTCAACTACATGGCACCTCCTCTGTGAGGTCGTATGAAGATTATATCTATTGCATAAGATACTCAAAAAGTACCTGGAACACTGACGGCAATTTGTTAACTGGTGTGAGTCAAATCATGACAGAAAAAAAAAAGGTTCTTAAAATAAAACATTCAAAATCCATAAAATCAAATGACCAGAAGACGCCACAGACCAAAGCGCTATGAAATAAAATAGTAAAGGTAAAAGAAGATCAAATAAGACAAAAATGAAACTAAACAATATTAATGGTTTGCGCTTGAGGTGCCGCTCACTGAACCCAAGTAACCGGAGGACTGGTGAATCCTGGAACCACAATGCGGCAGACAAAACAACAGCATGACTCGAAAACATTACGAGAAGCACGATGGAAAAGACAAATTTACTGGCACCTACAGACAAACCAAGCTGATCACTACTCGCGATTAATATGTTATAAGAGCACGTGATGAAACAAGTAACCCACTTACAGCAACAGTTGTGCTGCGGGTGAACCGAACTCAAGTTTCTTCACATCAACCAGAATTTAAGATCAAATTGTCTGACTGCTGACCCCTACTGGTTTCAAACCAGAAGAGGTGAGGAGACTGGAAAGGATGAGCATCTTTTCTCATTATGGACATATCCACCTCCTCTGATATGCCCCATTTACAAATATGATGATACACACACATGTGGATTCTGAGTACATAATTGCTGAGTGGTGTGCATATTCCCAAATCGCAATACATACTCTTGACACACTGATACAGATCAACAATTCTCCATGTGCAATGTCTCACACAATCCCAAATCATTTGGCAAAGAAAATAAATACAGAGTATCATGCTGATTCATTCTGAACACTGGATTGTTGACAAAAAGTGGAGAGTCACATATTGAGCCATACGCTTGAATTTGTCATCATGGAATGGCTCAAGATTTTGCAGTATGATGCTTGGGCCTGTCACACTGTGATCATGTGAAAAGTGTGGAAAGATATTATGTGTGCGCAATACTTTATGGAAATGCACTGTACAGTTTGCCCATGAAGATTTTCAATAAAAAAGGGAAAACACTGTACATGATACTATGTCACATTATAAAAATGGTACGTAATAAGCAAAATGATAGAAAACCTGGATTACCTGGATTGTGCCAAAGTCCACGTTTTCATAATGGAAATGAGCACATTCTGCCAGTTTGGGGAAGTGGCCCTTGGTAAAACAAAGCCTGAAAAACACATGCAGAGTGTTGCCAGTCACTTGTAACACTTTGAGAGGAAAACATACAGTTTTGTGCATACAGCGAAAGTAATAAGAGGTTGCAGATAGAAATAAACTAGAAATAGAGGGGAAGAGGCGTTAAACAGCATGTGAGAAGAGACGCATACACATACAAGAGAGCCCGACGGTAGGGTGTTGTGTCTGTGTCGGAGTGTCTACTAACTTCTTAACATTCTTGACCTTCATGCTTGCTGTGCTGCTGCTGCATGAGCGCATGAGGGTCTCGCTCCGCAATTCGGGGATCTCAGCACTTCTTGCCTGAAATATCGCACATACACAACAAACTCAATTGTGCTCAGATGCTATGAGTTTCATTAATTGTTGATGGTAACGTATTATTATGGCACAAGTCTTCCGGATGTCAAAATTCTTGCGGCAAAACAATACCGTATTTTCCGCACTAAAAGGCGCTTTGGACTACAAGGCGCACCTTCAATGAATGGCCTATATTAAAACTGTTTTCATATGTAGTGTGCACCGCTTTATAAGGTGCATAGAATAGAACCCACAATAGTGGCTGCGATATCATTATGCATCCACTAGATGGAGCTACACTCAATACAATACTATACAGCAGTCTTCCTCAACTGGCTGACCGTGATCCACGACCGGACCGCCGACCTCCTCTGTCCGGACCTCCTCTGTCCGGACCCCCGGCAAATTGTATAAAATAATAAATTATAGTGATTTTTACGTTATACATTTTATATTTTTGGACTATAATCTGCACACTACCGCGATCACTTGTTAAAATTATCCGTTGTATTCTTTGCATGCATTAACAGATGTATTGCAGAGGACCGCAGCAGCTCGACTGTGTGTGTATGAAGTTTGACTAACTGGAGACCCTGGCTGAGCAGGGCATGTCGGCGATAACGATGCGCTGATTGGCTCCTCTGAACTGAAGGTGTGCCCATAAATAGGCGTCACGCATTCAAAATGCATGATTGTGTCAGGAAACAGACGCATGCGCGACGCCACAGTGTGCTCACAGCTTCAGCCCAGGAGAGCCGCACACAGACAATTAGACAAGACGAATCGCGGGAGGTTTCAATTGTGTGCAGTTTTGCTCCCGTCTACCCGGGGATCTTTGCAGCTGTTTAACAGCAGAACACCGCAACATGGTAAATGAACATCACAATGGCGTCCTCAAATAATATTTGCATGCCTCAGACATTGCATTCACCTTCAGTGGAAGAACAGCACTGCACATTCCTGTGCTCCCTTGTGTCAGTATTTAAAATGGTTCTTAACTCCTCTTCTGATATATTTTTCAGTGATTTCAGAGGGGATGTGAAAAGGGGAATTGTACAAATGAAAATGATATTTTTGTTTTCATGTTTAGTATTTATTTAGGTAAAATGAGTATTTTGTTTTGGTTAAACTGAGGGAAAAAAGACAACTACTGTTTAACAAAGTTAAAGTAAAAAATGACTTATTTCCCTAAAAGGGCTATTTCTATTATTAAGCAGGCACAACTTAACAAAATAAAAGAGTTCCTGTGCCTCAACACAATACCTCTCATTATTTGCTGTGTACTGGCAAACTTCTTCTTTTTCTCAAAATTCTTATTTTCATGCACCCCTTTATTGGTTGGTTGTGAGGAGTGTTGATTTGTATAAGCTTGGCTTGGCCATACTAAATGGGCATATAGCCCTGCTCCCCATGACCACCGTGCATGGGACCGGACCTTGGTCTTATTAAAAAAAAAAAGTGGACCGACAGTATTTCTAGTTGAGGACCACTGCTATACAGCTTCATTTAAATGGAGCTTTCACAACCGCTGAAGCTGTAACAAAGCGCTTTACAGAACATTTAAAATACTGCGTCCAAGTAATCGGAATATTGATCCATATATAAGGCACGTCGGATTATAAGGCACACTGTTGGCTTGTTGAGAAAATTGAATGCTTTTAGGTGCGCCTTATAGTGCGCAATATGCGGTACTTCAGGACTTTCCAACAGAGATCCAATTTTTTTTAATTTGTGCAACCAGACTTTAGACACACCTTCATTAATCGAGTTTGCCCATCACAATTTGGGTGCATTTCTGAAATGAGCACCAAGAGCTGGTTTGTTTTTGCATATTTTCCCCGACATATCAATCTCATGGATGAATTTAAAGGCTTAAGGCACCTATAGGCATCGTAGGGCCTGCAGGCTACAGCCGGCCCGTCTTCAGTCTCTGACTAGCCCTCGCAGAATTTATGAATTACAATTAAAACATTGAGTACGTGTTGCTTTTATGTAGATGTGAACGTGTGTCAGTGTAAGCCAGCAAGAGCAGCAACTTGTCTTCGGTGTTGCCAACTTAAAGATATTGTTACAGTATTTCGTGACTTTTACAACTATTTTAGCAACTATTAAAAAAAAAAAAAAAGGCCAGATGTCTATGGTCCCCATGTTAGCAACCATATTATGTTCTACATGGTGGAGAAGGAATTTGCCCTGGGAATATTTTGGAGTCCTTAGAATGCCTAATATTAGGTTGTGCTCATAATGTCAGCATACTTTAATAAATATATGTACAAAAAATAGATATATGGACAATATAGAATATAGAGAGAGTGACATCCTATTAACAAATTTAAACATTAAATTCCTATTCAACACAATTGAGCTAGAACGTTGATGAAACATCCAGTTTTAGTTTCTCATACGGCCCATTTGAAATATTAATTATACTAATTTGCAGTGTGGCACTGGGCACATATAGCTGATTTAGTGCAGTCCTCAAAGGCAGCGGTCTCGTCAATGCCCGGGGCCCCTGTCCCCTGTCCCCTGTCCCCTGTCCCCTGTCCCCTGTCCCCTGTCCCCTGTCCTGTCAATAATAGTCATGTTAATTTTTGATGCCAGTTTGGCCCTCGGAAGCAATCGTGGTGGCTGCTGTCTTGCTTAACATTTCGAACCTCCACAGCAACATGTGAGAATTAATTCCCCACTCGGAGAACCGCATATAGAAATGTACCCACACACACCGCCTACAACTCTCTATGCCCTGGGTTTCATTTGCCTTACAATTTCCGCCGTGACATACCTGGTTATGATGCTTAACGCTGAACGTGTGAGCAAGAGAGAGCTCACGCTCGCATTTATTGCTTCGTTTACGTTGAAAAAAACGTGTCAAGAACTGCGCTGCTCACCTTTTGCCATGTGGGAACAAAGCAGGGACAGGCGGCGTATGGGAGACAGCAGTTGCTCAATTTAAATACTATTTTATTTGGGCTATAAAACGCCCAGCCTGGCGTAACTGTTCTTCTGTTCCAAATGTGTCAACATTGTGTGTAACGCTTGGGCGACATCATCATCGGTTGACCTGTTTTCCCTGGAGGCGAACTGGCAGGGGTCGAATGAGGGCAACAGTCTCTGGGTTATGATGGACGAAAAGACGCTCGGCCCCATTACGGTTTCTGAAAGTGTCGGAATGACCTCTGCAAAATGTCGAGTGTCCAACTTCATAATTCCATGCGGAATAATACAAAAAGTGGGCCTTCTAAAGTAAAATAAATGTATGCAAAACACATCATACCGTGCTGTAATACTGACGGAGGTGTAAATATGTCGGTACCTTCCCTTTTCCAGTTCTATGACTACCAACTGGGTTGGGGGAAAATGGGGATTTGATCAAATGGGGACTTTGAAAGAACACACAAAATTTGCATGAGCGAGTAATGTTGCGCTCAAGAACCAGTTCACGATAACTTTGTTGAAAATAACATTATCATATATTTTGTATTATTGAACCTAATACAAAGTATATACAGTTGATTAATAAAACTATATTCTCTGTAAATTGCAGTGACTATTTGAGAAACTGAAAAAAGAGCACATACAGTACATAATAATTAACAACCCGGTGTATATGCAACAGGGAACAAGTGTGACAGTTAACAGTTGCTGAGCGCTTCCTTGTAACCACCAGAGATATGAATAATGTATGCTACTCTCGTCAAGTCTAAGTGCACTATCAAATGTTGAATTAAGACAAGTTGACAGAAAAGGCCTTTCAATTCAATATTCATTAGCACTGTGTGCTTGTTGATTCTCTCCCTCTTGCCCAGTCAAGGAAGGCAACCACATATCCACTCCAACAACGGTGGGACTTCGTCTGCACGTTACCATGGAGACGGCCTCATTTTCACTATACTGTTGCAAGAAGTCAAACCCAAACCCGAGACTAGAGGGGAAAAAAAAGAATACTGTTCAAGGTTCCTTGTATATGACCAAAAAGAGAGAGGCTTTTTTTAAAATATCTTACAAGGTTTCTGTCGTACACAAATAATGGTCTTACCTCTAAGAACCGAAAAATATTAAGCTTGCTACTTTGAAAGAAATGACGAATTCTGCTGAATTGTCATGAAAATAAACCTAAGGCGAAAAAAATATTACATATGGGAAGTAAATAAATACTTGAGCAAAGAGCAGCAATGCATTAGGAGAGGGTTGGGTGGTATTACAGTAATATGGTATCCCATGGCGTCTAAAAATAGCGACAGTGTCACTTTCAACATCGTGCCCCCTAAAAAAACAAACTGCAGTGCATAAGGACCTTTGTAATATGATATTAAATGATATTTGGCCCATATAAATGTGTAACTGTGTTTTCAACTCAACAGGGCTTGCGACGAGCATATTGCCCATCGCCCCCTCCAAAGGAATTGCAGCTGCTGCAATTTGGCATCTTTGTTTTCGGTTGTTATAGTACGAACATCAACAGCATTATAAGTTGCTAAACTGCGCAAGACATTTTGAAATACTACGGGGGCTGACAATCATTTCGGAAAAGGAAGCAAAATACATGTATTTCAGGCAGGCAGCTATTAGCGCATAGCCTAATGAGAGAGCCTTCACTTTGAGTGACTGCAATGTTGAAAGGACGCCTAATATGACATGTGGCCTTGTGTCATAGCGGCATGTCTGATGTTTGAACAAACCAATCTGTGTCAAAATTGCTAAAGAATAAAATAAGTTAAGAACAAAAAGAAAAGAATGCATGCCTCAGCTATTTAAGAGTAAGCGAACCTAGAATTGCTGGCTTTGAGCATTAGATTAAACTCTTCAGCACTCAATGAAGTCCAGCTCGACAGTTTATCAACACCTTTGTCAATGTTATTTCTTTGCTGGCCTCTCACGGCAACATACGACGGAAGTTTGGCCATTTGCACGCCAGAGAGGAGACGAAAATACTCAGGTTAGCTTAGCGCGAGATAGCATGTTGAAGTTTGTGATTTAGAAATGAGAGACCTCTTTAAATATTTTCAAGTAAGGGATTATTATGCAGAAGAAACAAAAATGGATAAAACAAACGGAAGAAACGTGATACAGGTACTGAGTGACACATATATGAGTGATAAGTGTAGAGTACAACAATCAACGTTTTTTAGACTTTGGTTTGAAACATAGCAGAAGATTTTTCATAACCCCAAAGATGACCGAGATATATAAACTAGAGCAGAATGTGTGCTATCGGTTATGTGGACAGGAAAGCGCAGGAGGCCACGCACACATATTTTGAAAATGTCAAAAGTTGAAAGGCTACTGGGATGGAGTTTGGAAGTACCAAAGACCGACTCCGTGATGTACTGAGGGAATATCGATCAGGCAAATTTACAAGGCAGAGATATGTACTTGATAAAAGTGCTGCTGGCAGCCAGTAAGAAAGCCATAGCGAGGGCATGCTTTAAAACTGAACCAGCAACAGAGAAGCAATAGCTGGAAGTAGGAGGAGAAATATTTGATATGGAGAGATGAAATACATGCTTGAGGGTCCAGGAAGTGCTGTTTACATTGAGACGGGGGAAATTGGTTAAATATAAAAGAAGAATAAATGACACCACAAACTTGAGATGTGAAAGTAGATAATCAACTTGCATTAACAATATGGGACTTACATGTCACTGTTGATGTTTTTTAATTATTTGTTTTGATTTTTTTTCTCCTTAAAGGGCTCTTTAGCAGACCGTTTTGTTTCTAGACCTTTATAAATATACATGGCTCTTGATGTAATAATGATCTTATTTGCATGTGGACATTCTTTTTTTAATTGAAATGGTTTATCAGACCCACGTGGTCTTGCCTGTTAAAATAGTAAAGAAAAAAGAAATTGTATTACCATATTCCCTGATATAATGAGGGGACAGCAAAATGGTGTCAAAATTTGAATTTTGACACAATGGTGTCAAAATTAGAATTTTGACACCATTGTGTCAAAATTCAAATTTTGACACCGTCCAACTTAGCTATCAGCCATCTTCATTAACCTTCCATGGATGACAGTGTTTCACGAGCAGAGCACACATTGTCAATATAGAAGAGAAGGACAGCTACTCATACTTATTTTTCCAAGAAAATGTGACTCAGGATAGGACCCACAGTTCTAAACACGGTCGTGATGGAGTGTGCGTGTAAGTAAACTATCTCTTTGTGTGTCTAACCATGGCACTAATGGTCTCTTCCCAGTCAGGTCTCTCTCTGGGATGAATGTGAGTCAGTTCAGGCACAATGTCGTCGTCCTCCAGAGGCCGTCCAAGGCGAAGGCTCCTGCATGCATAAAACACAACACAATAAACCTTTTCACTCCTTTTCATTCAACACAGTTATTATTCAACACAGTTATTATATTATGTTTCACCTAATAAAACAAAAATATACACAGCACTCTTTTGTTTTCTTAAATAGGAGTTACAGAGTTATTTTTTAAATAACTTTTTCATTGTGTCCGAGTCACCCAGTTAAGGGGTTGAAAAATATAGTTTCAAGACCATAAGATTCACAAAAAGTCTGAAATTTTCTCCAAAATTGTTGGGGCGCCGAATAATCTGGGTCGCCTTGTGTATGCACAGAGTTCCAAAATCTGTGAATGCTGTTATGTGGCTTAGATGCGTTGTCCTCTTGACTGACTGATGTTATGCCAATGTGTTGCTTATATAGGGGAAAGGCGGACATAACTGAGGACAGAAGGCGGACCGAAAAGTGGGAAGGGTGGGCGTGAACGAGGACGATAAAGGCATGCCCCCAGTAGGTGTAAATAGTTCCGGGATGTCCATTCTGCAAATCAACATCCCGAAAATGGCACCTACGAAGAGACACGCTTACAAAGCACAGTTTAAACTGCAAGCTAACAGTTATGCGGAGGACCACAGGAATTGAGCAACTGCCAGAGAATTCAAGATCAACTTTGTCTCTTGCATTGGAATGTGTTGCAGCCATAAAATTCTAAGTTAATGATTATTTGCGAAAGAGAATAAAGTTGGGCAGTTTTAACATTTAAAATCTTGGTTTTGTAATGGATTCAATTTAAGATTTAAGGTTTAACATGATTTGCAAAGGGCGGCGCGGTGATCGACTTGGTTAGCACTTCCGCCTCACTGTGCAAAGGTGCAGGGTTCGATTCCAGCTCTGGACTTCCTGTTTGCACGTTTTCCCTGTCCCTGTGTAAGTTTTCTCCGGGTACTCCGGGTTCCTCCCACATACCAAAAACATGTGTGGCAGACTAATGGAACACTCAAAATTTTCCCTAGGTGCCAGTGTGGGCACGATTGTTTATCTATGCGTGCCCTGCGATTGACCTGCAACCAATTCAGGGTGTACCCCACCGACTGCCCGAAGACAGCTGGGATAGGCTCCAGCTCACCCTTGTGAGGATAAGCGGATCAGAAAATGGATGGATGGATGGATGATTTGCAAATCATTGTATTTTGTTTTTATTTCTGTTTAAGACAATCTCCCAGCTTCATTGGAATTGGATTTGTAAATTAAGGCTGGCCGTCTCCCGAGAAGCACTATGCATCACGTAAGGGCTTTTCAACTGACACAATCAAACTCTGGTGGTTGAGACTTGGGCCCCCTCTCCCCTGAATTCAACAGTCTCAAACTTGGGTCTTAAACTGGACAGTGATTTCCAACTTGACTGGCAAATTAGTGACGTTGTTAAATCCAGCTTCTTTCACCTTAGACAGCTGGCCAAAGTAAAACCTCTCATCTCTCATGAACACTTTGAGACAGTAATCCATGCCTTTGTCACATCCCGGCTCGATTACTGTAATACCCTGTACTTTGAAGTCAGCCAGTCCTCCATTAAGCGCCTTCAGCTGGTCCAGAATGCCGCTGCTCGCGTCTTGACTGGTACTCGTAAGAGGGAGCACATAACTCCTACTCTGGCATCCCTTCACTGGCTCCTTATACATCTTAAGAGTTATTTTCGAGATCCTATTATTCGTTTTCAAATCTCTAAATGACCTCGCGCCACCTTACCTCTCTGAGCTCATCCGCCCCTACACACCTGCCTGGCGCCTCAGGTTTGCGGACCAGACGTTATTAGAGGTACCAAGAACTAAATTGAGGCTCAGAGGGGATCAAGCCTTTTCTGTTGCTGGTCCCTCTCTCTGGAATGACCTCCCACTGAACATTCGGCCTCCTCGCTGCCCATCTTTAAAACCCACCTCAAAACTCACTTGCATTCTTTAGCATTTGACTCAGCAAGACTCAGATTTGTTGTTAGTTTTGCTGTTCGGTGCTTTCGCCCGTCCTTGTTACCGATTTGTTGTTTTACTGTTGTATATGTTAGTTGCTCCATGTACAGCACTTTGTATGCAGCTCTGGCTGTTTGAAAGTGATCTATAAATACAGTTGAGTTGAGTTGAGTTGAGTTGAGTTGAGAAGAAGGCTCAACTCAAGCCACTTCACCTGTTTTTCTCAATCACTCTGATCGTCAAATTACGGTAATCTAAGTTTGTTTACCTGGGGAAAGTTCTGTCTTCGGCCACCATCTCACCAGAACTGTGAAGTCCTGGGGAGATGGTCTACAGTGCAAAAGTATTACAGTGCACTCCGCTTAATAGAACACCGGTTAATAGAGTAATCCGCTTAATAGAGCAAAAGGCTCTGGAACGGATTTGCCTAATGCAATTTCCTATAAAGATACTCCGCTTAGTAGAACAGATCTCCGCTTAATAGAACAGGCCGTAAGCAATGAATATTGTAAACTAGTGGTTTTCGAAGTGTAGCTATCGCGATACTGTTCCACTATCGCGAGAAAACGCGGTAGTTCTAGCCGTATACAGTAACAGGTAGCACGCGTCACTCCACACATAGACACACGCACGTCACAATGGCTTCAACTTCATTCAAGAGACGAGAGAGAGACTAAGTGTAGCTATCGCGATACTGTACCACTATCGCAAGAAAACGCGGTAGTTCTAGCCGTATACAGTTACAGGTAGCACGCGTCACTCCACACATAGACACACGCACGTCACAATGGCTTCAACTTCATTCAAGAGACGAGGGCTATCACCTGCGGATAAGAAGGACATACTCAGACGATACGATGCATTGCCGGATTCTCAGAAGGTACGCCCGCGGTTTCCAGGACTTCCCTCTTATCCAGCGCATTGAGAGGGAAGTCAACCGCAAAATTACGGACTCCTGTTTCCAGACAAAAGTAACGAAATTTTTCTCGTGATTTGAGATGTTTGACTGAAGTTGATTAAAGTTGTTGTTTTGTTGTTTGATTAAAGATATGGACGTCCACAGTCGAAATATCTCTTCTAACTCGTCAGCAGGGGTTTTTCTCCGTGCATAACTTGGTCGTCGACGTGTCTGAAGGTGTACCTAATAAAGTGTCTCCGGTTAATAGAAACCCCGCTTAATAGAACAGAAGCGCTTCGGCCCAATGGTGTTCTATTAAGCGGAGTGCACTGTATTAGTATTATGCGACTGTTATTTCTCCCCCCCTTATTTAATATTTTGTCCCTTCAAACCCTTCTACATAGTTGTCTTTTCAGAGATTTCATTGTACAATAACTGGTTAATTTACTGCATTTAACTAAAGACACTAAAGACACCTGCCCACTATCACCCTTCTCTGTTCTAATGTGTGGGGACACCAAAGACATTCCACAGATTCCCGAGTGAGAAGGCCTCTAACAGTGAACTACGATGCCCAGTAGCACCTGCTCCAAACATCAAGACACCACAACAGAGGTTCACAGCACTACAGTGTCGACCTAGGGTCTTTAATTAGAAAATAAAGTGGTCTACTCCACGGAAAATAGCAAAAGTCCAGAACATCCTAATGTGTTGTTTTATAATTGAGTTACAAATATATCAATGTCATGAATTGACTGTGACACTCAAAGAGAAACAACTTATAGTACGCCAACAGTATTGAGTGTTGATTTTAATGTGCAATTACCATGATTCTTGAAAACGAGAAGTAGCTCAAGTTCCGATATGACAAAAACACGTGCGTCTGCTAGTGATTGGATGCGGATTCATATGAGAAGACAAACATACATTTGTGAGAAAATAGGAAGGAATTTAACTTTCCGTTTAACTCTCAGTCTCACTGAGCGTAATGATATTGTCCCATATTGTAACATTGGAAGTGCGGCACCGAAAACACAGCTTGCGTTTTATCTGAGCGCAGCATAAGGCTAGTAGACTACATTTCCACTGATTCTTTGGCTATATTCACACTGCAGCTGAATGACAATTTTTTTTTTGTCCTTTTGTGCACATACTCTACCTATATCTGATCTTTTCATGCTCTGTGAACAGCACAATTCTGACCCGGACCTCTTACATATGTAGAAATAAATTGAATAAGAATGTGATATATTTGCAGAACATGAACATACATCCGTTCACATTGTATATATTCGACCTACACGTCATCAAAAGCCATCAAACTGCGCTCCGCACAGGCAAGAGAGAGTGGAGGGAGACTACTGACTAATTCCCCCTCAAGAGATGCTTCGATTCATGATAAGAGTTAATCAGAAGACATAAATTGAGAGCAACTTGCTAACTCTCAAAAACATAAAAATGTATAAATTGCCATTGAAAGTAATTCAAAACAAAAATATTATTCTCTCTCTGTGAATTGTACATTTGCATTCCTTTTGAATTGGTTCCCCAAAATGGTAAAACTTTTATATAATGTTTGTGTCATGAACGGCACAGCAGAGCAAATATTATTAACAGATATTCTTGTGTCTACTTTACAAATGATAAAGCAGGCAATACAGTGCTGTGATGCGAATGGTAATTTATGCTTTTGTTCGGCTAAAAATTCTAATTAGTTATATCGAGAAAAAAGAAAATGTCAGAATGAGGTCTGCTCACCTGAGTTCATGCAGTCAAAATATTTTGGCCTGTTTGTAAATGAGGGGTTTCTGTTTGCTGCATATGTTATTTAAATTACATTACCTGGCATCGGATGCAAATAGAAGCTCCTCTGTGATATCAACTACTTTTAAGTTGGAAAAAAAAGGATTTGAGGATTATGTAGAGCTTTTTTGTTTTTTGTTTGTCAATGCAGCAAAACTGCCTTTGGCCAGGCTCACGCAGAGCGGCCCTCTCATTCATTTTCAATGGAGCCTATCTGCTGCTGCAGCAGTGGCCACAGTAGGCCAGCAAAAAGTGAGGGGAAAAAAAATAATCAAGCAGTATATAACTTAACAACTCAATGTGAGATTTTATGGAAATGCACTGACCAATAAAATGCAATTCAATCTATAAAGTGAAAGTCAGAAACGACTGTACAGGGTTGAGATGGAGAATACATTGTATATATTTTTTAAGCATCCAATCAATTTAACTGAATTTTATGTTTGAATGCTGATATGTTATTGAAACATTACATCCTGAACCTTCTAATCTTAACACAGATTATTAATTTTTGAGGGGACAGGGAAACGTCTCGTCTGTATCAAAACTGGGCTCAAGCCACTGAAAGTACGTTCATTGAGGTAAAACAACCAACTTAAACAGGAGGGGACTGCAAATTTTTAAATGAGAAAGCAACCTTAGACTGAGCAGACAGAGGAAGCTCACAATTACCCAGTCTCCACTTCATCCCTTTCAGCCTTTATTTTCTCTGCTTCTCAATCACTGGCTTTTTGTTGTAATGCTGAACCACTGTCTAATGTATGCTAAGCTACTGCTGCCATGGTAACCCTGGGGCAGGATTCAGAACTAGTTCAGGACTGTTACAACAGTTTGCTGTGAGCAGGTGGGGGCTGAACTACACAAAGGAAAAAGTAAAATTACTGATGACTGATATTCATCCTCGCATTTATCGGACCTTGGACGAAAGACGTGTAGGTATTGTTTATAGACATGCTAAGACTGACAATATTAACGCTAAGTGGTTGAAACACAGACCGAAAGAAGTTGAGTTAAATGGAAGGCAGTCGCTTCCATTTCCTCCGCACTCTCCATTTCAAAAGGAAATTCCCACAAAAAGTGGAGGAGGTTAGTTAGAACTCACTGGCGGAGTGTAACAATTAAATGAGTGATAGCCCACGTGCAAGCGGTCGGGATTGAGAAAGCCTCCAACGCAAGGAGAATCATGCAGAGTAACAAATAAACGCAATTTGTGTATTTGGATGCACCAGGCCTTTGCCAACAGCATTTGGCCCAAAATGTTTTTGAGTAGCTACTATTTTGTGTGTGTGTGTGTGTGTGTGTGTGTGTGTGTGTGTGATGACAACACACGGATATCTAGGTGTTAGCGTAGCGATGACGTAACTACCTGTCGATGGAGACATTGGTGGTGGAGCTGGTAGTTTCGGGGGGGGGGGGCCTCTTTCAATTCGAGGAATCTTCTTTGTTGTGGTGACAGTCATTGATGCACGTCACCGAGTTGCTACAGGTTGAAGGGATGTGGGTGGGGACTCCATAGGAGGTGTGAGGGTGATTTCAATCTACTAACTCTACTAACTCAGCTCCAGTGCTCAGGCACGTTGAGCAATGCTTCCACCTCTCATTCCCCCCCGCCCCTGCGTGCATATACTGGTCTCATTTCTCCTTGTAGCGTACACAAAGCCAAATAACACCCTCTCTTGTCATCCAACACGATCGCACATGCGTGTTCACAGTCACACCAACAGCAAACTGACACGTCCCGAGCATCTGCTTCTCAATCAGCCCATAAATCACATGCGCGTAGTCACCACTACAAACACTTCGGACTCCAACCAAACTAGCATCAGGAACCTAAGCGCAACCTAAGGTGTGGTCCCTCTCCTAACTCGCACCGTCATCTCCATCGCGGCACTTGAGTGCAAAATGTTTGGAGTTTCCCTCTTGCGCATGTACATTTGGCTTGTTACCTGTCCAAGATGTCAAGGCTGGACGTGGCTCCCAGCAGACCAAGTGCTGCACTCCCCACCGCTGCGGCAGCCCCGGTGCCTGCCTCCATGATACTGACTCACCGCAATGTGGAGCCTGCCAGAGAAGTCGAGAGAGAGAGAGAGAGAGAGAGAGAGATGTGCAGCCTGCCAGAAAAAATGGGGAGGAGGGGAGGAATAGAGAGAAAGAAAGAGGGAGGGGAATTTGGGGAGAGAAGGAGGGAATAGAAAGATGACATTAAATAAATCATACATATACTGTAGATGCAAGAGGAAGGATGCTGAGGTGCACACACACGCAAAAAGGCAAAGTGTCATTTGGCATGGGGATAAAAGTGGGTAAATAAGAGCCTGTGCATCAAATAATTCCTGCTAACCGAGCTTTTTAGAGAAGGGCTTACCACTGGTTTCATCACATGCAGATTCTAGCCAACAAAACCCGGCGTAAATCAACAGTTAAATGGACCCATTGGCCGCACTGCTTGGAATCATGTTGGTGCCTGACGTGTCTATCTTCGACCAACAATTTCCATGTTCAAATCCAATTTATACCAGCCTGCTGCTTACCGGCTGAATGATCTCTAAACCTATAAAAGACAATAATGAATTGCCGTGCAAGTATAAATGTGACACAGAGAAAAATCTATGCCGGCTTTTATTTGGCCATCGCTGACGATGCATTGCATACACAGGAAAGTGACGCCAGGGAGGGGAGGGGTTCAAGGGGCAAGGAGCAAGAAGCGTAGGAGGAGAGGATCCACACAGGAACACAATCAAGCAGCTGGTTCTCTGAGACAGAAGGGGTGTTGACACGGCACACATTTGCATTGGTGCTGCACCGATGTATTTTGTTGAGATATATCTTACACCACTGTAAATTATGTGGAGCGTTCACATGTATAAAGCTGCTGACTAAAGAGAAGTGTGTTAACCCCGGTGCAGCCCCACTTGCGTTCACACTGCAGTTTCTGCGGCCGTGAAATAAAACATGCACATGCGTAAAGTGTGCTTCCTTTTCCCCGCCTTGTTTGGGACATATCGAAAAACCACGGTTTATACTTCTCCAGACAAATCAACGCTGTGGTCCATCAGACACTGTATAAGGATGAGAGAGAAAGGAAAGAAGTGCAAAATACCCAGGATGAAAGTTATGCCACACCCGCATGTAATCAATTCTTCTTATGCGTAGCGAGTCTACCCTTGTAGCGTTCACACGTCCCATTTAATATCGGTGCTGCTCCTCAAACTAGCATTTACTCCGGAGTAAAATTTTAAACCACCTCCTGAACAGGGTTAAATTTGCTCCGGTTTAAGCTGTTTTCAGGGGCTACACCGCTATAACTTTGTATGTGTGAACACTCTATGGGGGGCAGCCCCGGTGCTACACCGGAGTAAAAGTTGCTGTGTGAACACCCCTAGAGTTACTGTGCTTTTCTCTTTCCCGGGCTCAAGACCGCAAATGCATCACGTTCAATAGCTAGATAAATAGATATACCGTATTTTCACGACTATTCGACGCACCGTACGGTTGGGCGCAGTCTCATTAATGGGTGACATTTCTGTATTTTACACAGACAGACCGCACTGTACCAATGGGCGCAGTTTTACAGTGGTAAAACATACGCCAGCTTAAACATACGGCATGCATGCGCGCACGCTATCACGTTAGCTTGAAGCATACGGTAGCATGCCAAGACATACAGATAAGATAAAAACACGTTTTTAAAAAGGCAACAAAAGCAGAACTGAGTTCGGGTGTATTTTATTTAGCCATCGTACAATGTTCTCACGTTTTTCGATCAATCATCACCCAGAAATCCATCAAAGTCCTCATCCTCTGTATCAGAAGCAGAGGACTGCACATCCCAGTTGTCATTGAACGCATCACATGCTAGTGTGAGTTGCTACGCATTGCCGAGCGGAAAGAAGGAGCAGCAACAGCAAAGTCAACATTTCTCTCGTGTGAAGCTTTCCCACATTTGAAAGTAAAGAACAGAGCAAAACATGGTGGCAGCGCGTGTGTGTGTAGAAAGAATTGAACAATTGTGCATGTACCGTAATCCATCAAAAACGCCGCGTTCCCTCTCGTTGTTGCATATTGTGGCGTAACTCGCCCAGCGCTGCCTCTCACTCTTTGTAAAGTTGTGTTTGCCATCGATCATCCATTGTTCCCATGCCGTTCGCAACTTTACTTTGAACGCCCGGTTGATGCCAATGTCCAGCGGTTGGAGTTCTTTAGTCAAGCCTCCGGGAATAACGGCAAGCTCAGAGTTCATTTGCTTGACTTGGTTTTTCATCGTTGCTGTGAGATGGGCACGAATGTCAAAAGCATAACCGGTGGCTTTAAGTTTGAGCTTCGTAGGTGTGTCTCTTTGTCGAATTTATTTTCAGGGGTTCTTAGAAACCAAAACCGGAGTTGTTTTGCAACAATGCACATTGCCACACTCTAAACAGGTGTTGGTACCTGCTTGCGGCGTCCCTTTAGCGTCCACTTACACTCCCACCCTTCACCATTGGCGGACTGCTCCCCAGCTTGCTTGCCTTCTCTCTCTCTCTCTCTCTCTCTCTCGATCTCTCTCTCTCTCTCTCTCTCTCTCTCTCTCTCTCTCTCTCTCTCTCTCTCTCTCTCTCTCTCTCTCTCTCTCTCTCTCTCTCTCTCTCTCTCTCTCTCTCTCTCTCTCTCCTCTCTCTCTCTCTCTCTCTCTCTCTCTCTCTCTCTCTCTCTCTCTCTCTCTCTCTCTCTCTCTCTCATCTCTCTCTCTCTCTCTCTCTCTCTCTCTCTCTCTCTCCTCTCTCATCTCTCTCTCTCTCTCTCTCTCCCTCCCTCCCTCCCTCTCCCTCCCTCTCCCTCTCTCTCCCCCTCCCCTCCCCCCTCCCTCCCTCCCTCCCTCCCTCCCTCCCCCCCTACCTCTCCATATATGTATATATACACGCCCACCCTTCCCTGATTGGCCGACTTCTTTCCGCATGCCTGGCCACAGTCACTTCCGCCTTTTCTCTATATAAACAGCGTGTCGGCTGTCAGTCAGATTTTGGAACTCGGCGCATACAAAGGATGCTCCGCACCATAAGGCGTCCTGTCCATTTTGGAGAAAATTTAAGACTTTTAATGGCGCCTTATAGTCGTGAAAATACGGTACTATGTATATGTAAACCTCACATATACTTAATATGTACATTTAGTAATATTAAGTATGGCCGAGTGTATGTGGTATTGCCCTGAGCCGTCAGTATTTCAAGGTATCAGCCACAGTATTTTCCGGACTATAAGTCGCTCCTTAGTATAATTCGCACCAGCCATAAAATGCATAATAAAGAAGAAAAAAAAACATATGTAAGTCGCACTGGAGTGTAAGTCACATTTTGGGGGAAAATCTATGTGATAAAATCCAACCCCAAGACCAGACAAGCCATATTAAAATAAAAATAGAGATCAACAGGCTGAATAATTGTACGATATGCTATCGCATAAACAACGAACAGAGAACATGCCTGGTATAACGTAACATATTAAGACTCATTCAGATAACTATTGCATAAAGAGCATGCAATAGGTTTACCAAACCATCAGTGTCTCTCCAAACACGAAATCCAATGAAATCTTCATCCTTTGTGTCTGTTTGAAACAAGTCTGCCAACTCCTGAGGTAGAAGATGTGGCGCTTCCTATTCTACGTCACTTATGTCAAACTCATTGTCAACTTATCAACACAGGCCTAGGGTGCCCCCTTCCAGTTTAATGTGAAAATAAAGTGAAATTATGTACGAATCATTTCACACATAAGTATCACACCCAGGCCAATCTATGAAAAACAAACAAAAAAAAAACTGTAACTTAGAGTCCGGAAAATGTGGTGCACCTCATTTGCCAAGAATCCTTTTCATGCGTGCACACAGCAGCTGCCAGTTGAGGTCCTCTCGGTGCACATTAAGAAATGTTGTCGGTGTTTACATCGAAGCGACAAAAAAAATTGAACATTGAATTTTAGACGAACGCTCAAAACAAAAAACTGACTGCAATGTTTTTGGCATGAACATGTTTATTGTGTCATTTCTTTTACACAACATTGAGGGTGCACTGATAACACTATTTTTTTCCTTTCATTTCAATAACTTTTCATACAGTTGCTCATTTGTGCAAGAATTCTTCCGTCTTGCCTGTTTCTGCAGTTGTTTTCAAAAATAAGCAAAACAAACAAAAAAAAATCTCATGTTATCCAGTCATCATCGACATCGCACTGGTTTACATAGTGAACGATGTTCAGTCCGGTCACTGCTGCGAGCTTCCTGGACTCAACATACTCATAGCTGCTCTGCCATTGGCTTACCGAGCATCATCCTGGCTTCCGATTGGCCAAGAGGGACCTCCCTGTCTATGTGCGTAGAAACTGAAGCTAGATCCGTAACATCCGATTAGCTGCTCAGAGTAAATTGCTTATGGCTCAACAGACATTCAAATAAACTAATATTTCCTCGAATGCTTTACTTGTTGTCAGGCTAAAAACACCCACGGGACGCTTCGTAGTCCACAATGGCCATAGACAACTCTCGAAGGCTAAAACCCTTATGCTAACCGGAGCGCTTCTCTCTCATTAGCGCTCCAGTTAGCGTAAAGTTTTTAGCATTCGAGAGCTAACTATGGCCATCGAGGACTACGAAGCGTCCCGTGGCTGGCTTAAAAGTTCATTGCATGCCAAGAAGTATTTGTTATTGTTAGATTCAGACAAGGATGGACACTGCATTGCTAAAATGGCTACAAAACGGATGCCAAGCAGCTAAGACAAGAGGAGCTCTGATGCTGGAAGAGAGGATAAAAGTGATCAAAATGAAAGACGGAGCAAGCAAAATAAAAGACATTATCCAAGAAATTGATGTAAGTGAAAGTGAATGCTGATCGTAAATTTCGCAATTTCTTTCCCTTTTTTTCTTTGTACACTGACAATATGTAGTGTCAAATAAGTGTGTGCTCATACTTATGCACTATTGGAATAAAAATAGAGTACACATCACATTTGTGTGTGCGTGTGTGTGTGTGTGTGTGTGTGTGTGTGCTTACATCTGAAATAAAATTTGCTACAGTGAAAAACCCCGTTGTGAAAAATTTCTTGCTGCACACATGATTTCATTGTAGAGGAGTTTCACTGTAGCACACAAGAAAGGATTTATTTTCACAGAACTATCAGCTTCCCTGACACAGACACACCTGGCAACCACAACAACTTTTATGGATTGTGGGGTTTGACCAGACATTGAACGGACACCAAGATCGTAAATCAAAAATCTCTAGAATGCACAGACGGGATCGGTCACTGACAGCCATTCACAACATTTTCCACCCACCTGATCAGCAGATACTTTGTATTTTATGTAAATATTATCAGATGTAATGTATTAATAGTTTTACTGTATTTTCCGCACTATAAGGCGCTTAGTGTATAAGCAATACAATGATAGCTTATTTTAAAGCTGTTTTCAGATACATAAATAAAACTTCCAATAGTGTCTGTGTTACATTATGCATCCACTAGATGGAGATACAATAAAGGGAATACAATACAGCTTTATTTATATAGAGCTTTCACAACCGCTGCAGCAGTAGCAAAGCACTTTACTGAACATTTAAAAAAGCTACGTCCACGCAATCAGAATATTGATCCATATATAAGGCACATCGAATTATAAGGCGTCCGTTCAGCTTTTGAGAAAACTAAATGTTTTTAGGTGCGCCTTATAGGGCGGAAATTACGCTCAGTTTCACACAAAAAATATGAATATGGCACAGAAGCTGATTGGTTTGTCATGCATAATTAGCCAAGGGTTTCAAAATTGATTCACCCTATAGGTGAAACCGATGAGTCGACAAATCGGATTTTCTACTGCATTTGAAGCTCGACATCAACTAATTGCTAATCACGTTTTGGGCATCTCTTCATTTCGTTAGACTATGGTAATAATATCGACTCATCGTTCAAGAAATAAAAAGTACACGACAGTTTCCTCCAGACCCAATCAATTCTCATTTAAATGCATGTTTGTTTGCACAGGTCATCAACATTTAGTTGCGCCGCTTCATTCCCTCTCGTGTCACTCAAACTGCTCGCCGCTGTGGGAGGCGGGACTCACGCATACACAAACACACACACCCACAGACGGTGCGAACAGCACTGAGTCACCGAGAAAGAAAGAATTTGGGTTATCGAAGCTGTTTTATGACACCTGTCATTACATAATTACAGGTATTTGAGCGGCATAAATGTAACTAGTTGCAAAGGTTAATATCAACACGGAAACATTTTGGATTCAAGCCAGATCACCAAACAACACCAACCTGGTATGTCACATTGGTATGAAGAAAGTCGCAACACAACAAACCTCAAAGTACATTTACCAAATGCCTTCAGCCTGTCACAACGCCTCACATATTTCATTATCCATTCCAGCCTTGTACAAGCAGGTGGAAGTGGACTTTCAGAAGGAGATGAACAATATTTAATTTTACTCTTTAAGTGCATGTGGTTCTCAGTGTTTTTAAAATTGAGAACTGAAGAAGCAGAAAAAATATATAAAACCTATAAAAATAAACTAATAAATATTATAAGAACCAGTAAAAGAGATCATTATCATGCACTATTATTAAGATATCCTTTATTTGTCCCTCACTGGGGAAATTTACAGCCTCCAGCAGCAACAATGTAGGTAGAAAGAAGAAAAAAAACAACAAACACCGATCAATTAAGTGCAATTTAAATACAAAATGGATCAATCGCAGTGCTATTTACAATTGTCCTTCACATCATTTAAGTATTATTACTCGCTCTAAATTGTCCCTAGGTGTGAGTGTGAGCGTGGATGGTTGTTCGTCTATGTGTGCCCTGCGATTGGCTGGCAACCGATTCAGGGTGTCCCCCACCTACTACCCGGAGGCAGCTGGGATAGGCTCCAGCACCCCCCGCGACCCTAGTGAGGATCAAGCGGTACGGAAGATGAATGAATATTATTAATTATTGTTATTTTTATTCAGCAGCCTGATAGCAGTCGGTAGGAACGAGCGTCGGTATCTCTCCTTCTTGCAGCGCGGGTGTAACAGTCTCTGGCTGAAGGAGCTACCAAGTGCTGTCAGGGCGGGCTGGAGGGGGTGGGGAAGGACTGTCCATCATAGCTTTTAGCTTAGTTAGCATCCTTCTGTTGCCCACCTCCTCCAGACTGTTAAGGGAGCAGCCCAGGACAGAACTGGCCTTCCTGACCAGTTGCTCCAGTCTCCTTCTGTCCCGGGCTGAGATGCTGCCTGACCAGCAGACAATGCCATAATGGATGGCCGAGGCAACCACCGAGTTGTAGAAAGAGCAGAATAAAAGCAACACACAAGAAATATGGAAAATACTTAATCAAGTAATCAGAAATAGTCCTAAAAATTGATTATCCATAGTATTTTATCAAAGGCAAAAATACTATTCTGGAAAAAACTGCAGAAATAGCAACTGAATTTAATGAGTATTTTGTCAACATCGGCAGTAACCTAGCAAAACAAATTCTGATCCAACAAACTTGTTCGAAATAGATAGATGCATATAAAAAAAACTCCTCCACGATGTTCCTTACTGCTGTAAAACAAGAAGTATCAAATATTGTAAAAACTTTTAAACATAAAAAGTCAACTGATTGCTTTAATATTGATATGACAATAATATATCATTATTTAAAAAAAATAAATAATAAAAAAAATAAAAATAAAAAAAAAAAATCTCCCCTCCGTGAGTCGTCACCTTACCGTGGTGGAGGGGTTTGTGTGTCCCAATGATCCTAGAAGCTAAGTTGTCTGGGGCTTTATGCCCCTGGCAGGGTCACCCATGGCAAACGGGTTCTAGGTGAGGGGCCAGACAAAGCACGGCTCAAAAGACCCCAATGATGATAAAAATAAATGGATCTAGGTTTCCCTTGCCCGGACGCGGGTCACCGGGGCCCCCCTCTGGAGCCAGGCCTGGAGGTGGGGCTCGTTGGCAAGCGCCTGGTGGCCGGGCCTACACCCATGGGGCCCGGCCGGGCACAGCCCGAAGAGGCAACGTGGGTCCCCCTTCCCATGGGCTCACCACCCATGAGAGGGGCCAAAGGGGTCGGGTGCAATGTGAGCTGGGCGGCAGCCAAAGGCGGGGACCCTGGCGGTCCGATCCTCGGCTGCAGAAGCTAGCTCTTGGGACATGGAATGTCACCTCTCTGGCAGGGAAGGAGCCCGAGCTGGTGTGGGAGGCAGAGAATTTCCGACTGGATATAGTCGGACTTGCCTCCACACACAGCCTGGGTTCTGGTACCAGTTCTCTCGAGAGGGGTTGGACTCTCTTCCACTCTGGAGTTGCTCACGGTGAGAGGCGCAGAGCAGGTGTGGGCATACTCATTGCCCCCCGGCTCAGTGCCTGTACATTGGGGTTCACACCGGTAGACGAGAGGGTTGCCTCCCTCCGCCTGCGGGTGGGGGGACGGGTCCTGACTGTTGTTTGTGCATATGCACCAAACAGCAGCTCAGCATACCCACCCTTTTTGGAGTCCTTGGAGGGTGTGCTGGAGAGTACTCCTGCTGGGGACTCCCTTGTTCTGCTGGGGGACTTCAATGCTCACGTGGGCAATGACAGTGAGACCTGGAGGGGCGTGATTGGGAGGAACGGCCCCCCCGATCTGAACCCGAGTGGTGTTTTGTTATTGGACTTCTGTGCTCGTCACGGATTGTCCATAACGAACACCTTGTTCAAACATAAGGGTGTCCATATGTGCACTTGGCACCAGGACACCCTAGGTCGCAGTTCGATGATCGACTTTGTTGTGGTATCATCGGATTTGCGGCCGCATGTTCTGGACACTCGGGTGAAGAGAGGGGCGGAGCTGTCAACTGATCACCACCTGGTGGTGAGTAGGCTCCGATGGTGGGGGAAGATGCCGGTCCGTCCTGGCAGACCCAAACGTATAGTGAGGGTTTGTTGGGAGCGTCTGGCGGAATCCCCTGTCAGAAGGAGTTTCAACTCCCACCTCCGACAGAGCTTTTCCCATGTTCCGGGGGAGGCGGGGGACATTGAGCCCGAGTGGACCGTGTTCCGTGCCTCTATTGTTGAGGCGGCCAATCTGAGTTGTGGCCGTAAGGTGGTTGGTGCCTGTCGTGGCGGCAATCCCCGTACTCGCTGGTGGACACCAGCAGTAAGGGATGCCGTCAAGCTGAAGAAGGAGTCCTATCGAGCCTTTATGGCCTGTGGGACCCCAGAGGCAGCTGACGGGTATCGATTGGCCAAGCGGGCCGCGGCTTCGGTGGTCGCCGAGGCAAAAACCCGAGCGTGGGAAGAGTTCGGTGAGGCCATGGAAGCCGACTTCCGGACGGCTTCGAGGAAATTCTGGTCCACCATCCGACGTCTCAGGAGGGGGAAGCAGTGCACCACTAACACTGTGTACAGTGGGGATGGGGCGCTGCTGACTTCGACTCGGGACGTTGTGAACCGGTGGGCAGAGTACTTCGAAGACCTCCTCAACTCCACCAACACGCCTTCCTTGGAGGAAGCAGAGCCCGGGGACTCTGAGGTGGGCTCTCCTATCTCTGTGGTTGAAGTCACCGATGTGGTTAAAAAGCTCCTCGGTGGCAAGGCCCCAGGGGTGGATGAGATCCGCCCGGAGTTCCTCAAGGCTCTGGATGTTGTGGGGCTGTCCTGGTTGACACGCCTCTGCAACATCGCGTGGACAACAGGGAGAGTGCCTCTGGATTGGCAGACCGGGGTGGTAGTCCCTCTTTTTAAAAAGGGGGACCGGAGGGTGTGTTCCAACTACAGAGGGATCACACTCCTCAGCCTCCCTGGTAAGGTCTATTCAGGGGTGCTGGAGAGGAGGGTCCGTCAGGAAGTCGAGCCTCAGATTGAGGAGGAGCAGTGTGGTTTTCGTCCCGGCCGTGGAACAGTGGACCAGCTCTACACCCTTAGCAGGGTCCTTGAGGGTATGTGGGAATTCGCCCAACCAGTCTACATGTGTTTTGTGGACTTGGAGAAGGCGTTTGACCGTGTCCCTCGGGGAGTTCTGTGGGGGGTGCTTCGTGGGTATGGAGTACCGAACCCCCTGATACGGGCTGTTCGGTCACTATACCACCGATGTCAGAGTTTGGTTCGCATTGCCGGCAGTAAGTCGGAATCGTTTCCAGTGGAGGTAGGACTCCGCCAAGGCTGCCCTTTGTCGCCGATTCTGTTCATAACCTTTATGGACAGAATTTCTAGGCGCAGCCGAAGCGTTGAGGGGGTCCGTTTTGGGGGCCTCAGTATTACATCCCTGCTTTTTGCAGATGATGTGGTGCTGTTGGCTCCTTCAAACGGGGCTCTCCAACTCTCACTGGAGCGTTTCGCAGCCGAGTGTGAAGCGGTGGGGATGAAAATCAGCACCTCCAAATCTGAAACCATGGTCCTCAGTCGGAAAAGGGTGGCGTGCCCCCTCCGGGTCGGGGAGGAGATCTTACCCCAAGTGGAGGAGTTCAAGTATCTTGGGGTCTTGTTCACGAGTGAGGGCAGGAGGGAGCGAGAGATCGACAGGCGGATCGGTGCAGCGTCTGCTGTGATGCGGACGTTGTATCGGTCTGTCGTGGTGAAGAAGGAGCTGAGCCAAAAGGCGAAGCTCTCAATTTACCGGTCGATCTACGTCCCAACCCTCACCTATGGTCACGAGCTATGGGTCGTGACCGAAAGAACGAGATCCCGGATACAAGCTGCTGAAATGAGTTTTCTCCGCAGGGTGTCCGGGCTCTCCCTTAGAGATAAGGTGAGAAGCTCAGTCATCCGGGAGGGGCTCAGAGTCGAGCCGCTTCTCCTCCACATCGAGAGGAGCCAGATGAGGTGGCTTGGGCATCTGATTCGGATGCCTCCTGAGCGCCTCCCCGGTGAGGTGTTCCGGTCATGTCCCACCGGGAGGAGACCCAGAGGAAGACCCAGGACACGCTGGAGAGACTATGTCACCCAGCTGGCCTGGGAACGACTCGGGATCCCCCGGGGAGAGCTGGAAGAAGTAGCTAGGGAGAGGGAAGTCTGGGCTTCCCTGCTAAAGCTGTTGCCCCCGCGACCCGGCCCCGGATAAGCGGTAGATGATGGATGGATGGATGGATAAAAAAAATCTGGTTTAACTGTTCATCTCCTCGCCTACACCGATCACCTTCAGTTATACAAGACCGCACTCAACTCCAGCCGTTCCACCTACTACTCCAACCTTATCCACACCGACTCCAACAACCAAAAGGCTCTCTTCTCCACCGTCAACAAACTCCTCAAACCCAGCTACAATATTTCAACCTCTTTCACTGTTGCAACTCAAATGCAACTCATTCCTATCTCACTTTCTATCCAAAATCGACATCCTCAACAGTTCACTGACCACCTCACCTGTCCCCCCTCCCTTCCTACCAGCATCCATCACCACCACCTCGTCATGAACATTGTCAACTCCTCCCTCAACTATGCCTATGTCGCTTCCTCACTCAAACTGGCTGCCGTAACCCCCATCATCAAAAAACCCGGACTCAACCCTGACATCATGAGCAACTTTCGACCCATCTCCAACCTCCCCTTTCTGTCCAAAGTCATAGAACGTGCCGTCACATCTCAAATTAAAACCTACCTAAACAACAACCAACTTTTTGAACAATTTCAATCTGGATTCCGCACACAGCACAGCACTGAAACAGCCCTCCTTAAAATCACCAATGACCTCCTCCTCGCCTCTGACTCAGGCCTACTTTCTATCCTCATCCTTCTTGACCTTACAGCTGCCTTTGACACCATCAACCATTCCATCCTACTCTCTCGCCTACAATCCCTAAACATCACCGACAAAGTCCTTACCTGGCTACACTCATATCTCACAGACAGGAAACAATTCATACACATAAACAACTGCTCTTCCTACACTGCCCCACTGTCCCAAGGTGTCCGCCAGGGTTCTGTGCTTGGTCCTCTTCTCTTCATTCTCTATCTTTTACCCCTCGGCCAAATCATACGTCATCATGGTCACCAGTTCCACTGCTACGCTAATGATCATTTACCCCAACAACCCACTCCTCCCTGTCTAACTGTCTTTCAGATGTCAAATCCTGGTTGCAAACAAACTTTCTCACTCTTAACTGTACTAAATCTCAACTGCTTATAATCGGTCCTCGGTCCCTCACCCAAACAACCACCAACTTTACCCTCACTATAGATAACGTCACCCTGTCCCCCTCCTCTCACTGTCGCAACCGCGGTGTCCTTTTTGATAATAACCTCTCTTTCGATCAACACATCAACCAAACCACCAAAACTGCTTTCTTCCACCTCAAAAACATTGCTCGTCTCCGCCCATCACTTTCTTTCAATGATGCTCAAACCCTTATCCACGCCCTCATCACCTCCCGCCTTGACTACTGCAATAGCATTCTCTATGGTACAACCTCCAAACTCCTCAATAAACTACAGTACATCCAGATTGCCATCGCCCGCCTACTCACCCACACCCGCACTCGTGATCACATCACCCCCATCCTTAAAAACCTCCACTGGCTCCCTGTTCCCCAGCGTATTCAATTTAAACTGCTCCTGCTCACATATAAAGCCCTTCACAATCAGGCTCCCTGCTATCTTTCCGACCTTCTTTACCAGTACACTCCTTCCCGCAATCTCCGCTCCTCAAACACAAACATCCTCACCATCCCCGTGACAAAGCTCAAAACCTGGGGGGACCGAGCATTCTCTGTCGCCGCCCCCACCCTCTGGAACGCTCTACCACAACACATCCGCAACTGTACTGACCTCCAATCCTTCAAATCATCCCTAAAAACTCCCCTGTTCCGCTATGCTTTTAATACCTTTTAATCTCTTTTACCCATTTTTCTTTTGTTCATCTAAATGTGCTTTTGTAAATTATGTATGCTTGTTTTAAATGCACATTTTTATCCTGTGTTTTTATGCTCTTGTAAAGTGTCTTTGAGTGGGATGAAAAGCGCTTTCAAATAAAATGTATTATTATTATTATTATAATATTCATTCATTCATCTTTCGAACCGCTTGATCCTCACTAGGGTCGCGGGGGATGCTGGAGCCTATCCCAGCTGTCTCCGGGCAGTAGGCGGGGGACACCCTGAATCGGTTGCCAGCCAATCGCAGGGCACACAGAGACGAACAACCATTCGCACTCACACTCACACCTAGGGACAATTTAGAGTGTTCAATCAGCCTGCCATGCATATTTTTGGAATGTGGGAGGAAACCGGAGTACCCGCAGAAAACCCACGCAGGCCCGGGGAGAACATGCAAACTCCACACAGGGAGGCCGGAGCTGGAATCGAACCCGGTACCTCTGCACTGTGAAGCCCACGTGCTAACCACTGGACTACCGGGCCGCCTATTATTATAATAAAGCAGATTATAGAATATGTAGTGCGACCTTTCACGCACATATGCAACCTGTCAACAAAAGCTGGTATCTTTCCATCAAAAATGAAACTTGCTCAAGTTATTCCAATCTATAAAAGTGGAGAAAGACATCTGTTTACAAATTATAGACCAATATCACTCCTACCACAATTCTCAAAAATATTAGAAAAACAATTTTCTCGCAGACTTGATAGCTTTATACAAAAGCATGCGCTGTTAAGTGAGAATCAATATGGCTTCAGGGAAAAACGGACCACCTCAATGGCAGTTTTGGAGTTTGTAGAAGCAATAGCCATTAATATAGACAACAAAAATTTTCCTGTTGGGGTTTTCTTATATCTAAAAAAAGCTTTTGACACAATAGATCACAGTATATTATTGAAAAAACTAGAAAGATATGGAATTACAGGTGCATCTTATAAATGGGTAAACAGTTATTTAGAAAACAGATATCAGTATGTGCAGCTCAATAATAAAAAAACAAATCAACTGAAAATCACTCATGGAGTTCCTCAGGGGTCAGTGCTTTGTCCAAAACTATTCATATTATATATAAATGATATCTGCAAGGTCTCAAAACAAGTTAAACAAGTTAATCGCTGATGATACAACTTTCTACTGTTCTGGAATAAATCTGAAACAGCTCCTGAAAACCGTAGAAAACGAATTAAACAAATTCAAAAACTGGTTCGACAGAAATAAATTGTCACTTAACTTGAAAAATTCTAAGTTAATTGTTTTTGACACAAGACCAATCAAACACCAATCTAAAATTATGGTAAACTCAATTGAGATAGAAAGAGCGTTTGAAACCAAGTTTCTCGGATTAGTAATAGAGTCAAAACTATGTTGGAAGCCACATATCAATAACGTAAAAAGTAAAATAGCCAAAACCATAGGGATCCTCTACAAAACCAAGGAAGTGCTAAATAAGAGATCTTTGTACACATTATACTCTTCATTATTATTACCATATATGACCTACTGTGTGGAAATATGGGGAAATGCCTGCAAAACAAACACACTCCCTATTCTAAAACTACAAAAAAAGCAATTCGAATTATTAATAGATCAAAATATACGGAACCCACAAATCCACGATTTATCAAATTAAATACGATGAAATTTTATGACCTGGTTGACTTTAAAATCGCCCAATTAATGTACAAAGCACACAATAACCTGGTCTGCCGAAATATTCTGAGTTTTTTTCGAAATTCGAGAAAGCAGCTATGATTTAAGAGGTACCAACTTATTCAAAAAACTCAAAACAAAAACAAACATCAAGCAAAGAAGTGTATCTATCAAAGGTGTTAATCTGTGGAACAATTTCGAAAGGGACCTGAAAATTAGTAAATTGCTTGCTGAGTTCAGAAACAAATTCAAAAAAATTGTACAAACGACCTACATCATTCAGAGTTTAAATAATAAATTCTAAACATTAAATATAATGATAAATCAGAACTGATCTGATAAATAGAGAAAGGTATTGAAATATCCATTATGAATACAAGAGAAAATTGACACAAGAGTGCCAGGGTGTGGATGTATATAATCCCGATACAAACCAAAAGTTGTAAAAATATCACGGTTAAGGGTAAAGTATGAGCCTTAATGGAGACTTGTTTCTTCTTACTTTCTTTCTTTTCTGATCGATATAAAATGATTTATTAGGTATAAACACATAACGGGGTAGGACTAGATACGTAGGGCGGCCCGGTAGTCCAGTGGTTAGCACGTCGGCTTCACAGTGCAGAGGTAGCGGGTTCGATTCCAGCTCCGGCCTCCCTGTGTGGAGTTTGCATGTTCTCCCCGGGCTTGGGTGGGTTTTCTCCGGGTGCTCCGGTTTCCTCCCACATTCCAAAAATATGCATGGCAGGCTGATTGAACACTCTAAATTGTCCCTAGGTGTGAGTGTGAGCGTGGTTGGTTGTTCGTCTCTGTGTGCCCTGCGATTGGCTGGCAACCGATTCAGGGTGTCCCCCGCCTACTGCCCGGAGACAGCTGGGATTGGCTCCAGCACCCCCCGCGACCCTAGTGAGGATCCAGCGGTACAGAGGATGAATGAATGAATGACTAGATACGTTTTTTACTTCTTCCTACTCCCTTGAACATAATAACTGTGTTGAATGAAGACCGATTTCTTATTATTTATTATAGACTTTATTTATTATTTATTATTTCTTATTATAGACTTATTTTCTGTCAAATTATTACTGTATATGTTTTATGTTCAATAAACAAACAAACAAATATGTTACTATTTGTTGAAGTGCATTTTTTGGGGGTGAACGGAGACTGAATCTGTTCCATTTTTATATTTTTCATTTTTTTCTAAGACATGTTATTTATTTTTCAACAGTTCAATGGAATTTGGTCCAGTCAGGCTAGCGTCTGTCAGGTACAGGGTGGACAAAGTGCAATACTGGCCCTCAGCCCTTGCGCTGCTGTGAATCTCAGGCCCTGCTAACTGTGCTTTTGTGTACAAGCTCGACTCTTTTTGTAACCATGATGCCATGGGAAACTTCACGTGCGCAGTAACGGGGGATTCAACTCCGAAAGTCCCATTTAAAACAAAACAAAACAACCCCCGCCCCCCGACAAATGAGCTCCATCGATAAATATTGACCATATTGATTAAATGCTCAAACTTGCCTATCAATTATACTGAGTATGGTGAACTGCAAGATGAACTGAATGCAGTTGTCACCGATTATGCCAAGAGCTGACTCAGAAGTGCTTGGGTGACATCACAGGCTAATTTGCATGTCAATGTATTAGAACAGTCTGCTTTCAAATCAGGCAGAGGGCTTGGAAAAAGACTGAGGACTCACATTCTCTCCTTGTCAGAGGTGGAGAGGAGCCAGTTGTGGAACAAAAGGAGGCAGATTAACACAGTGAGTATTTTGTAGGGCCGCATCTGCTGCAGAACACAACTTTATATAACTCAAGGTCTTTTATAACATGTTCCTTTAAGGTCGCCGGGAATATGGCTGAAACCGACTGAATTGTTGCACATTGTGCAGTCAAGGGTGACATTTTTTGGGGAATCCGGCGGGTCCCTGGAATCCCATGAAGTTCCCACGGCATGGGAGTCAACCATATCTTTAATCATTGGTTTGGGGCGGTAGAGGATAAGAAGCTCACGGGAGTAGAGTAGAGGGATTATTATGAATATGAAACCCGAGATGGTTAGGAATGCCATCTCATAATTTAGATAGCGGCATTTGTATCGCATAACAGACCAGTCCAAAATGCACCGTGGCATGGTGAAGCACGCAACACGTCACAGTGATGACGTGAACCGATCAAAAATGGCAGAATAGAAGATATGTCATTACTTAATCGGCTTCAATAACTTTTCAAAGAATCAGATGCTGTTGATATTTATTTGATATTTTCAATGTTCATACACACTCCCTACTGGAATGAAGGAAAATTAATTTTGAATCATGTGCTGCCTTAAATTGTTTTTACAGTAATCGGTTCCATGCACCTCCATTAGTCTAAGCCAGGGGTGCCCATTAGGTAGATCCTGATCTACCGGTAGATCTAAGACAGGTCCCAAGTAGATCCGAGGAGTGTCGAGAAGAAAAAAAACAAACAACCATTTGTGTGTCTTTGTACATGTTAGTAAGATATTTTTTGTGTTAATATACACTGCACACTAATCAGTCTCATTTTCACTAAAAAAAATATTTAAAATATAAAATAAAGCAGGTAAATCTTAAATTTGTGTGTGTGTGTGTGTGTGTGTGTGTGCGTGCGCGCGCCGGTAAGGGTAGATCCCGTGAGGTTAGTTGATGAAAAAGTAGATCTTCGATCCAAAAAGTTTGGGCACCCCTGGTCTAAGCAGAGCATTCCGATTAATATTGAGTTTGAGGAATATGAGTTAGGCAGTCAAATTTCAGGGGACGGCTATTTTGCCACTTCTTGTCGACTGACAATGACATCACAGTTTCTCAGGGCTCAGGTAACGACCAATCATGGCTCAGCTTCAGTAAAGAGGCTCGCTGTTACGACAAAGGTGTTGATACACTGGCAAGATGGCAGGGCTTGACACCAACTTTTGCACGGGTAGCACTGGTGCTACCAACTTTTTTTAGTCTGTTCTCTTTTTTTCATAAATCTTGCCAGCTCTCTTTCAATGCACATGTTAGTTTTTTTTCCTGGATGAATTTCCCAATATATAAAAAAATAACACTTTGGCTACTTACATTTGTGAATATTTATCGTGCTTATTTTGCATTCAACATAATCCAAAACTGATTCAGACATAAGATAAATAATTTCTCAGCAAAAAAATGAAGAAAAATTTGTATTTGACCTGGTTTCTTCTAGACGATTATAGAAAACCACTTTTTCAAAACTGGCAGCCCCAGTGAGTCGAAGGAGCGTCCCCAGAGGCACATTCGAGAGAGGTGAGTGTCAGAGCGTCAGAGCAGCTTCGCCAGCATATGCATGGCCAAAAGCCATGGCAAGCTAACAGACGCGGCGAAGCCTTTTTGCAAAGCATGTTATGCAGTTAATCGAGCAGGAACACATCGACATCTCTTGCGCACATCCTGAATTATATCAGAAATTCAAATTGACTGGCTGCATTTGACGCTGCATTGAATAAATACTGATTGTAAAAAAAAAAAGTACACATGCCTGGCTGCACAGTGGCATTGACCCATTATCAATTAAATGAAGAACCTCTGAATTACAAATCCAATGAATTTAAATGTATGTTGTCAGCTATTTTTACACTTATTTCAATGATTTTGTTTTTTTTGGGGGGGGGGGTTGCCATGGTAACCTTTCAGTACGTGTATTGAAGTACTGTAAGCATGTATGATCAAAATCACAATATTGGTACCGTGACACTTACTGTACTACTGTAATACTGGTATCATGATCATGGTTATAATTTATAACACAAATCCATATTGCCAAAGACGAGTTGAAACACGGAGGGACGACGTAAATATTTCTTGTATTCATCACACCAACGAAGCACCAGGGTCGCTTTCAAAATTGCCCCACGTCAAAAGCCCTGGCGACATAGCACAAATGTCCTCTGTCCAAAAAGTTCAAACAAAGAGAAATAAAGGGTTGTGATGCAACCACGATGTTGTGCCAAATCAACAATGTTGTGATCATTTTTAATATGCCCACACGGAACGTAAAAGCTGATGATACAGACAGACTGTGCAACAGTAAAGCTATGAGGATTTTCTTTTGGCTGCTCCACTTTTGCCCTAATCCTCTTCTCATTTAAAACGTACTTCACACACCATACATACATCGTCGACAACGACACGACAACGAGCCACAAGCTTGGTTCTGTTGTGATGATAAAACTTTGTCAGAAATGAAACTAGAATATGTGATGAAACGTGGCTTCTTGCGGGCCATAAATGAAAAGTTCTATGTAAAAACGAGCACGTATAGGACAACAAAATACTACTCAGTACTGAGTAGTAATGAAAACTGCAAAAAACAAACAAACTAACATTCCTGACAAAATGACCAGATAATTCAGGTATCAACAAAAATATTGCTGGCCACAGGCCAAAACCTCCTATGTCGCAAATTGTTGGATTTCGTTTTTTCCCCCACCAACGATACTATTGGTGAATAATTATGTGAGTGAGTGTTGTTTCTGCCAATTTGAGACCGATCCTAAGTTTTAGCTCTTTTCCACGATACAATATTAATGGTTGAACAAACATGCAGCTTTTGGAGTCTCCTGGAAAGTGATGATTTTGGAGATACAAGAATTCCGCCTGACACAAACTATTATGCAAATTCTTTCTACTAACACATCAAAATTGTAAGGTCGTTCAAGTGTACTAGACAGACGTTTGATTCGAGGGTGATAGAAAGACGGGATGGCACAAACTCACGGTTCAATTATTGGGTCCTTCTACGCTTGTCATGTCTACATTACCTTGCCTCCCCTTCCTCTGATTAATGAGCCCAGAATAATGTCCTGTCAGTGCCGCTCTGTGTCCACTTAAGTGCATTGACCAGAACTATATTCCACAAACAGTAGCATAAATCCCCTCTTTTGGGCCTAGTAATGTAAGATGTACAATGTTTAAACATTTTATGAAGCAGATTCCTGTGCAACCATCTGCCATACGGCACAGACGTCGCAAGGATATCAACTGTCACATCATTCACACCTACGAGCAACAACAAACATCAGATACATATGTTGACTCCTTGCCATATGACTGTCACTTCATCAGGTTTTGTATTACTATTTTTTTTCAGGTTAGAATGCAACTGAAACATGTAAATCAGGGGTGCCCATTACGTCGATCCTGATCTACCGGTAGATCTGAAAGGCATTGTGGGTAGATCAGGTCGACCATCCGCCCTGACAGTTTTTTTTTTTAAATAATCTTTATTTAAGAAGTCAATTACAAATCACAGAAAATCAGTCCTGACAATTATTATTATATTTTCTTTATCCGTCCTGACAATTACATTCGAACTTTCTCTGCCACACGCGTCACTGCGCATGAGCATTCAACACCGCTAATTACTGCACGACTCTCGTAAATTTGAGAATAAGACAGGTGATAAATATGAGTGGAAAAGCTGGACCAAGTAAAAATCCGAAGACCTACCACTACCATAAGGAGTGGGAGGAGGACTTATTTTTTACAATGTCGTTATCAAGGTGCATTTGCCTCATCTGTCACTCTGCAATGACTTTCCCGAAAAAGGGAAATTTGGAGCGCCATTTTCGGACTGTTCATAAAAACTATGACGCCGAGTTCCCAGCAAAAAGCGAAGAGAGAAGGAGAATGGTGAAGGAACTAAAATCCCAGCTGTCCGGACAACAGTCATCTTTCACACAGCAAACTTCAAAGGCAAGGGCAGCCACTGAAGCATCCTTCCAGGTGAATCACTTAATCATTAAAAACAATAAATCCTTCCAAGATGGGGAGATGGTAAAAGAAGCATTTCTTGAAGCAGCCGACTCGTTGTTCAGAGACTTTAAAAACAAATCAGAAATACTAGTTACAATCAAAGCTCTCCAGCTATCAAGAAATACAGTAACACGGCGCAGTGAAGCCATGGCTGAGGATTTGAACCTGCAACTTTGGAAGGACATCGCAGCTTGTGGTTGTTTCTCACTGCAGTTGGACGAATCTACAGACGTGAGTGACACAGCACAATTGTGCATTTTTATTCGGATGGTGTTTGCTGACATGACTGCGAATGAGGACCTGTTAATAATACTGCCCATGAAAGAACACACACGAGGAGAGGACATATTTCAGTCTTTCAAAAGCTTTATTGAGAGAACCCAGCTCCCAATCTGCAAATGGGTGTCCATAACCACGGATGGCGCACCCGCCATCCTTGGCACCTCGAATGGATTTATTGCCAAGTGCAGGGAAGATGATGATTTTCCAGACTTTCTCAATTACCACTGTATTATACACCAACAAGCACTATGTGCAAAAATGCTCAACATGAAAGAGATAATGGATGTGGCAACAAAGATCGCCTGCTCAATTCGGGCCAGGTCTCTTCAAAGACGGCTGTTCCGTACACTTCTGGAGAAGGCTGAGTGCGACCACTCTGAGTTGTTGCTGCACACCGACGTGAAATGGCTAAGTCGGGGGAAATTCCTGCAAAGATTTCGAGAGCTTTTGCCGGAAATTAAGATTTTTTTATATGAAGGTAACCGTACAGATTATAAGATAAGATAAGATATAGCCAACTAAATGACCATCAGTGGCTGCTGGATTTGGCATTCTTAACCGATCTGACCAACATGTTGAATGACCTTAATCTGGAGCTGCAAGGAAAGGACAGAACTGTGATCAGTATGATCAGCTCAGTTAATGCTTTCAAACGGAAAATGAAACTTCTCTCCTCAAAGCTCCACCACCATGATTTGACAAACTTCCAGAACCTTGCGGCAGAGCTGGAAACACAAGAGCAGTCATGTTCACAGCTTGACGGTGCACGCTACATAAAGCAAATTGACAATTGTCTGTCAGAGTTTGACAGACGCTTTCAAGACTTTGCTTTACTCGAGCCAGTAGCTACATTCATGTGCTATCCTTTCCATGAAGATGCTGATGTTGTTTCACTGGCCTCAAAAGTTACAACACTGTTTCACCTGAATTCTTCTGAAGTGGAGGATGAGATTCTGACACTTCAGACTGACATTCAGCTGAAGGCCAGAGCTCATGGACATTTCTGGAACTTACTCCCAGAGGACAAGTACCCCAACATCAGGAAATGTGCTACCTTTTTGACCACATTATTTGACTCCACTTATTTATGTGAGTCAGCCTTTTCCCACATGAAGATAATTAAATCCAGGTACCGTTCCACCATGACTGATGAGCATCTGGAAATCTGCTTGAGGCTGGCTATCAGCAGCTCCTGGCCGGACTATGCATCCCTGTCTGATTTAATTCAGTGCAAGTCGTCATAGTAAAAAAATAAAAAACATTTATTTGTTGTATTGTGCTGTACAGGTTGATGCATTCATGCATATCTATAATGTACAAATAAAAATTATTCAAAATATATAAATAATGTGTTTTTCATTTTTAACAGGCGGTAGATCAGTTTGACTCGGTCATGTCATAAGTAGATCTCAGGCCGAAAAAGTGTGGGCACCCCTGATGTAAATGATGCAAATGAAATACGTTGATGAATCCCCTAATGACATGCCAGGGCAAACAAAGTTGGACAGCCGTGTGCAGTTTGCCCTTGATTTCCCCCTGGTTGCAATAAAGCACACATGGCAAAGGATAAATGCTGGCTTTGCGCCAAGAACACCTTGGTAGATCAATGGCAAGGTAGGAAGAGTAAGATTAAAATTTTCAAAACGCAACCTTGGGGTCCTGACCGAGGAGGTCCGAAGAGGACTGTCAGAAAATTATACATGTGATTTTCTCATTAAGCAAGATTAAAACTGTAGTGAGTGCCTATGGAGAGGAAGACAAGGTCATATTTATTCATTTGTCCAGAAAATCCCAAATACTCGTATGATCATTTAGATATTTCAGAATTAGAATCAGAATCATCTTTATTGGCCAAGTATGTAAAACACACGAGGAATTTGTCTCCGGTAGTACACACTGCACGAGTATTATCATGAACACGGACAAGACAAATAAGTATGGAAGGACATTCCGTAATGTAAGTGTACCGTTGTGTGGTGGTACCACCCAATGACAACTGTGAGACAATGTGCAAAGTATCAAAGAGAGCTAAAGTGATCAGTGGTAGAATATAATGCTATAACAGTTGTACAGTTGGTGCAGAAAATCATTGAATTTCAGTGTGCAATTATGCAGATGTCCTTGAGCACTTTAGAGTGTCTGATGCTGTGGAATATAGATCAGTGACAGTGGTTCAAATGAGTACAGAGCCGGAGCTACAATGATTATAATAGTAATGCTATTCCACAGGGTTGTGCAGAATTGCAAAGAGCCACTTTCCAGATAGATTTGGATTATAGTACTATTTAGGGAGTAAATGGCTAGATGGAAGAAGCTGTTTAAGTGTCTGCTGGATTTGGTGCGCATGGATCGATAGTGCCTGTCTGAGGGGAGTAGCTGGAAAATGTGGTGGGCAGGGTGCGGGGGGTCCAGTAGGATCTTCCGTGCCCTTGTCTTGGTTCTTGCAGTGAGCAAGTCCTCAAGAGTGGGTAGTTTGGTTCCAATGATTTTTTCCGCCATCCTAACTGTCAGTTGCCGTCGGATTTTGTCCTTTTTTGTGGCAGCCCCAAACCGTGATGGAACAAAACAGGATTGATTCAATGACTGCTGTGTAGAGTGTCTTAGCACATCCGGTGGCAGGCCATGCGTCCTCAACAGCCTCAGGAAGTACACCCTCTGCTGGGCCTTTTTCAGGATGGAGTTGGTGTTAACCTCCCACTTCATGTCCTGAGAGACTGTGATTCCCAGGAACTTGAAGGTCTTGACGGTTGACACAGGGCAGTTGGATAGTGTGAGGGTTCAGCTGTGGTGAAGGATGTTTCCTGAAGTCTATGATCATCTCTACCATCTTGAACGTGTTCAGCTCTAGGTTGTGTCGGCTGCACCAGAGCTCCAGCTGCTCCACTTCTTGTTGGTATGCAGACTCGTCGCAGTCTTTGATGAGACCGATGACTGTGGTGTCGTCTGCAAACTTTATGAGTTGACGGCTGGGTGTGTTGAGGTGCAATCGTTCGTGTAGAGGGAGAAGAGCAGTGGAGAGAGGACGCATCCCTGTGGGGCTCCAGTGCTAGTGGTGCGTGTTGATGTTGTTCTTCCCGGCCTCACCTGTTGTGTCTGTCCCGTCAAGAAGCTGAAGATCCACTGGCAGATCGTAGGGTACACACCAAGCTGGAGAAGTTTGGGGGTGAGGAGTTCCGGGATGATGGTGTTGAAGGCAGAGCTAAAATCCACAAACAGGATCCTTGCGTAGGCCCCTGTGCTGTTGAGGTGCTCGAGGATATAGTGCAGGCCTATGTTGACTGAGTCCTCCATAGACCTGTTTGCCCGGTAGGCAAACTGGAGAGGGTCCAGCAGTGGTCTGGTGACGTTCTTTAGGTTGTTCAGCATAAGGCGTTCAAAGGACTTCATGACCACAGACGTCAGAGCGACAGGCCTATCGTCGTTCAGTTCAGATGTTGCTGGTTTCTTGGGAACTGGGATGATAGTGGACTGAAGCAGGATGGGACCTCGCACAGCTCCACGGATCTGTTGAAGATTTGTGTGAAGACCGGAGTCAGCTTGTCAGCGCACTTTCATGCAGGAGGGGGACACTTTGTCGGGCCCCGCAGATTTCTTGATCTTCTGCTGCTTGAAGAGCCGTCTGACGTCCTGTTCGTGTATCTGTAGGTTGCATGTTCTCCCTAGGCCTGTGTGGTTTTTCTCCGGGTACTCTGGTTTCCTCCCACATTCCAAACACATGAATGGCAGTCTAACTGAACACTCTACATTATCCCTAGGTGTGAGTGTGGATGGTTGTTCTTCACTGTGTGCCCGGAGATTTGCTGGAAAATGGGTTCAGGGTGTCCCCCGAAGATAGCTGGGATTCGCTCTAACACCCCCCGCGACCTTTGTGAGGATAAAGTGGATCGGAAAATAGATGGATGGATGGACTTAGAGTCATGCATGTGAATTTTCATAACGATTGATCATAGTTTTCTGACATGAGCCAACATTGCTCTTCATTACAATTTGCATTTTACATTGTCCCGGTGTGATTCCTCAGAACAGCAGGCAAGAAATACTTCGCCTTCTGAACATTTAGTCAGGAGCACACTCAGAACAGCCCTTGACAAAATTGGGGCCCCATGCAAGCTTGATGACATGTCAGCAGCATAACGGAGCATTCAACCTTCACTAACTAAGGAGGCACAGGTTGAACGGCTGTCATTCATGTCCCCAAATTATTTTATATTATTCATTTATTTATTTGAAATTATTTCCATCTCCAGAAATGATTTCCATACGACATCTCCAGCACACCTGTTCCCCCTGATGTACAAGCATTTCGGATAATGGAAAGATGGATGTCTTGTACATGTACATGTCAAAGTGTTCCCTTATATTGGTCAGGTCGTAATGCAAAATGAGGCCTCCCCACAGAGGATGGGGGGCCTATGCACAGTGTGTGATTTGTGTTTAAGGAGGAGCGGCGCTGCCTGGCATGAGGATGCCTTTTCTGTGTTACGCCTGTCTAAGGATGGGTACCTTTCATATTTGTACTCGTTTGGTTCAGATTCTCAATACCTTGGAATTGATACCGCTCAAGTTAATTTTTTTAACAATAGAATTTGGAATTTTGGCCGATCCTTCTAAACAGAATTGCTTCAAATCTGCCATATTGGAGGGTCTTCTCACATGAACTGCCCGTTTAATGTCACACCACAGCATCTCAATTGGATTCAAATACAGACTTTGACTTGTCCACTCCAAAACCTTAATTTTGTTTGTTTTTTTAGCCATTCAGACGTGGACTTGCTGATGTCTTTCGGATCGTTGCTCTGCTGCACTATCCAAGAGCGCTTGAGTTTGAGGGTACAAACTAATCGTCGGAGGGATTTAATGTTTAGTGTTCAGGATTTAATGGTAGGCAGTAGAATTCATTGTCCCATCAATCACAGAAAGTTGTCCTGGTCCTGAGGAAGCAAAGCAGCCACAGACCATCACACTGCCACCACCATGCTTCACTGTTGGCATGATGTTCTTGCCGGCCACACATCTTCCAAAAAGTTAAATTTTTTGACTCATTTATTCACAGAATGTTTTTCCAAAAATCTTCAGGATCGTCAAGATGTCTTGGAAAATGTGAGACGAGCCTTAGTGTTGTTTTTGGACAACAGTGGTTTTTGCCTGGAAACTCTACCACGGATGCCATTTTTGGTCAGTGTTTTTCTTATGCTAGATTAGTGAACAATGACTTGAACTGAGACCAGCAAGATTTGGTTTGGAGTTCTTCTGATGTTGTTGTAGGTTCTTTTGTGACATCCTGGATGAGTTGTTGTCACACTCTTGGAGTAATTTTTGCTGGTTGACTGCTCCTGGGAATGTTTGCTGAAGCCCCAGAGTCTTGGTAATGGCTTTATAACATTTCCCAGACTGATAGATTTCAATTTGTTCAAATTTCTTCTTGAATTTCTTTGGATCGTGACATGATGCGTTTGTTTCTTGAGCTCTTAGTGCATACATTCGCTTTGTCTGGCAGATTCTATTTATGTGATTTTTTTGATTCAGCAAATGTGGGGCTGGGCTGTTGCCTGTGAACTTGAACTCAGTTTTCCCAAAAAGGAACATGAAATGAACACATTAAACAAAACGGCTTGTTGACAACTTCTGATTGGCTGCAAGAAATAATTGTTCATTTTCTACAAATGGATATCGGATTCAAATATTGATTTTCAGCCTGCTTTTTTGGTGGGGAAGGAGGTCAACACAACCGAGTTGGGCACATCCCCCCCCCCCCCATCTCTACTTCTTTTAAACCTGTAAGAACCTTAATAATGTAAAACAATTGCACAGGTTTCATAATGGCACCAGTTTGAATGGATCCTCCATGTCCGTTTTGGGACAATCTGTATTGAAACATTACCAAATTGGAGATCAAAGAACGGATTTTGGTCAACCTCAAAGGTTTCTCTTAACTATAATCTCCAAAGCCACTTGATTTTCCCCACTGACCTCAATTTTGTCAGTCGCGCATTTTGATATTGCATTGTCATGCCAAAGCGAAGTCAACATTTCCAGCCCCCCTCTGGATCTAACTAAAATTAAACGAGCTCGGTTGAGTTTTTATCTCCTTTGTGTTATCTGATGTTCACTCTTTCGAATAAATTATTCAGCCTCTTGAGACTGGATGTCAGAAAAGTCACCTTGTTAATTCAATTCACCTTCATTACATGAATACAAAGGAGGATGGTGTGAGCTATCAGAGTCAGACAAAAGTACTGACAAAAAGTGACTAGTGCAGCACCGCAGCGCTGAATGTAACTGTTGTTTGTGCATGTTATCATGTTTCGTAAAGTTCCCTGATGCAATTGTTTTCTAAATCGTTCCTATCAAGCCATGGTATAAACAATCTGTGTTTTGTGGCTTCCGTGCCCATGAGAAATCACACTAATTTGGATAGACATTCCACTCAAAAACAGCGGTCACAGAATCACCTAATGTAATTCACAATGTTAAAATTCAATACATGAATCAAATTAAAGGACTCTTTAATTTTTTAATTTTAATTTTTGATTTTTTTTTTTTGACTTTTTAATTTTAACATTTTATATTTGGCCCATACTCTGTCACAGACTCCACCACAGCGGTATATGCATCCCCTGTTCTGCTACAAAGTACATTATAACATTGCAGAGTTTAAAGTACTGTATTTTCAGGACCACAGAAAAGTCTTCAGTTTTCTCCAAAACGGACTGGGCGCCTATCTCTGCGGGTCACCTTACGTATGCACTGAGTTCCAAAAGCTGTGATTGCTGTTGTGTGACTGCGATGAGGGATCCGCTTGACTGATGGTGTTGTGCCGATACATTGCTTATATGGAGGCAAGGCAGACGTAACTGAGGATAGCATGCAGACGTTAAAATGGGAAGTCTGGGTGTGAAGGAGGTCGCTAAAGGCATGCCCCCAGTAAGTGTACATAGTATATAGTACATCCATTGTGCAAAACAACATCCTGAAAATGGCAACTATGAAGAAAAAGGCTTATATGCAGCACAGTTGAAGCTGCAAGCTATCAGTTACGCGGAAGACCACGGGAATTGAGCATCGGCGAGAGAATTCAAGATAAACTAATCCATGGTGCTTGATGATTTTGTTTTATGAAACCAGGCTATCTATCCATCAGAGTCAGGACGACCACGGTGCAGCAACATCCGGTGGATTACAATGAAAAGTTGGCCATCTTCCACTTCAACTGCAGTAAAAAGTGTCATGTTGTGAATTACATTGAATAAAGACGCTTTCTTGGAGATTTTAATCCTTTATTCTGCCGCTCTGCCGGGCTCGCTTGGCTTTCATTACTGACTGCTCTCTCAACCAATCCCCACATTTCTAAATAACCCGCTTGGGCTACGGCAAGTGATGATGGACAAGCAGACTTAGCATTTTGAATTACAACAGCGCTGGATGAGTTACGCCACAATTTGTGAATGGATTGTGGTTGCTTGGGCTAAACTGTCTGCTTGCATTGTTGTTTGAGTTTTCGCAAAACCTGGCATCAGGTCTGAGAAGGAACAAGACTGACTCTGACAATGACGCGATGGAACCTGGCGTGTTTGATGGAGAACTTGCCCAGCTGTTCATTTCGGATACAGAAGATGTGGACTTTGATGGATTGATGGACTCAGTTTTTCTCCCGCTGCCTTTTTAAAAACATACACTAGTGGGCATGCATGCTAATGCTTAAACATATAACAGACGTATAGAAATATGAAGTGCATGAATGATACAAACAACCAAAAATTGGGTATTTTGTAGATAATACTAAATGTGAAGCCACGTTTCAGTGTAACTCTTATTAGTAAAGTCCTCCTGAAATGTGCCAACATAACAAGGCACCACAGAACAAATATAAAGACCATGAATAACTCCCCATAAAGCTAAATCAAGAGCCGCTCGCTGCATATTGTACAGAGTGGGCTTCGTGCGTCGGAATCACCTGGTGTGGCAAATCCATATTTTAAGTAGGATTCCTGCTCTTTTCTGGAAGTGCTATCTTATTTTTCTTCTTTGGTCATCGGCTCTTGTGTTGTCTCACCACTGGGCCTTTCCCCGTTGCAAAGAAACTTTCCAAGTACGTCTGTCCCCTGCCCCCCCACCCCTAATTTTGCTAGTTTGTGGGTTTAATATTCATATAACATTCCCAAGATTTGACATGTGTCAAGAGTATGTCTCGAACACAGAAAATCCGGTCACTTCTCAATACATTTTTCAGCATTGAATAAGAATTATAGAGCGGAAGCCCTGTAATTTTTTTCAGTTCCAACTGTGCGATTTCTACTAGCCCTGTTTTTACTCCATCCTCTTGCTCATTTGTTTTAAATTATGTTTTGTTATCAGTCAAATTTAGCGTCTTGATGTTTTTTTACAATTATTCAAGCAAACAACAGAACAAAAGCAACCAAAAATTGGTACCGTTGAGTACCGCTATCAATTTCCAAGTTCAGATAATCTGAGCTGAACTAGCTCAAATGTGAAAGGTACTGATTCCTAATAGGCACAGATCATCTCTAGAACGTATGGCTAAATAAATGAATTTGATAACAGTTCAGTTCATGTGGAATAGCAATATGACAATGTTTGAGAGGGAATTTTTTTTTAAAGATTAAAACAGGAATGCTCCTGGGTTTGACACAAACTTTTACTGATTATATCTTGCTATATTTCCAGCAACATGGCTTCCTGAAAAGTGTTCTCCTTTGACACAACTGCCAGAAAAAGTAATGAATGAAAACCATTTTGTGGAATCCTGATCTCATGGTTCACCACGTGCCTTTGTGGGAATACATGTACCTTGAGAATTTCCTAATCAGCGCATATCAATGCCTGGATTGTTTACGGGAGACTGGTAACTCTTTGGGAATGTCACGGCACCCTCTGAAGCTACTCGGCAGACGGGGGGCCCGACCCGGAGGGAGACGATTTTTTTTTTCCACACTAGGTTTGGAAAAGCTGCAGCGACAGCCCGGTTCGTACTATGCATAATTAAAGAGTATGAGAAATGGAGCCACATTGCATGCCGAGCCCCACACAAATGCACCAGTATCTAAAGTTTGGGGTCCCAGGTCAGTGCCGAATTGGTGCACTGCATCCAAGACAGAGACAAACAAGAAAATAATGAGAGATTGGACATTTTTGTGTGTAAAAGAAAGAATACAAAAATAATTTTGATACACAATCAAGGAATGCCCATTAAGTCCAAAACATTAAAGAGCAACCTACCCTTATTGCATCTCTCGGGTAACTAACTTACAACCTGCGTTACATCAAACATGGCATGATGGGTTTATAAGGGTAAATGTAATAATATGCAAACTACAGTTTCACTGCAAAGTGTACCGTCTCCGTTTCAGCCAATCAGCATTGGAGCAGCGATGTAAACAAGCGTCATACACACATATTTGGATGTAAGCATACATATATAGGACTGCATAATTTATATACCAAGACCACTTTGGAAAAAAAAGCTTTTGTGAATTCACTCAACTTTGTCAGGTGGTTGCAAGGAATAAAATCATGTGGATCCAGATAACTTTTTGTTCAGTAGATGTATCGTGTCCTTTAAGGGGAAATCAACCCCAAAATTTTCTTCACATGAATCTGTTTTATGATTTACATAAGATTTGAATGTTGCGGCTGCATTAAATATAGTAGTTTCCTTGCTGCTGCGTGCGCTAACTTCCATAATGTTTCGCTCGTTGTGTACTGGACTGTATGTGACGCACGGCTACCGTCCGTATTCAACACAAAACGCAAAGCAATGATGGTGCATTCATTGCGCCTAGGAAAGGGCAGATATGTGACGTTTAACATGAATAAAACGGCGATTGAATCGGATTTTACCGATACCCATCAATGCATCGTGATGAATCGCGATTTCACCGATACCCATCAATGCATCGTGATGAATCGCGATTTCACCGATACCCATCAATGCATCGTGATGAATCGCGATTTCACCCGTCAATCGCGTCGTACCCAGTGAATGAGCCGATGCACTCGGATCGCGCACGTGCGCATCGATGTATCGATTAATATCGATTAATATCGATTATTTTCCACACCCTTAGTGGGCGTGTGTACTATTTATGTCAATAAGCATAATATCAACGACTACCCACCCCCTTTATTAATACAAAAGCATCTAATAGGAATTGAATGATTAAAATCATCTGATGAATCTTTATAAAGAATGACCTTATTACTATATATAGACTTACAGTATTGACATGGCTTGACGTCCTCTTTGCAACCCCAAGACGATGCACTGTGTAATGTGATGTGCGGTCACAAGATCCTCTTTACGTTTTTGTATTATGACTTCCTCATTTATTTTGATGGTCCAATTCCAGGGACTTGTTTGCTTCCTCTATTATCGGGCTGGGTGCTCCCGCACCTGCAGCTGATCGGTAATCACCACCTGCAGGTGATTTGTGAATTACGAGTGTTATCTAGGCCTTTTCTTGTGCACACGCGTGCCCTTTTTGAATGTTTTGTGTATAACTACTTACTCTTGCTTGTCTCTTCCCAGTGCCTCCCTGCCCAGCCTGCGTCAGATTTTCACCCACGGACCACGTGATCCTATGATTATCCTGGTCCCCATTCGCTCTTGGATCCACTGCTAATTTTACCTTTCCTGAACCACAACAGAATCATCTGGCCAACAAGAATGGATCCAGCGGACTCCACCTCTTACCAGGAAGCCCTCGGAGCACAAGGAGTATTGGTCGGCAAGCATGACCAACTTCTTCAAGGACTAATGGATGGCCTCCAGACCCTAACCCTCGAAGTCCAACAGGTTAAGACCCAACTCACTTAACTGGTGCTGCCCAGTTCTGACTCAATCGCTACCGCACGGAACCCTCCTGTTCTAACCTTCCCTGTTCTCCATCACCCTCAACATGAAACTTTCCTTCCGACTCCTGAGTTTTACTCTGAAGAACCAGGCAATTGTGGTCGCTTTTTGCTTCATTTTAACTTGGCTTTTGATTTACAGCCCACAAGTTATTCATCGGATGTCGCAAAAATAGCGTTTTGTGTTAACTCTTTACGAGACAAGGCGGGTCATTGGGTTATGGGTCTTTGGGACCAGGGATCCCCCATTTTGAATTCATTTAGTGCCTGTTCGGGCCAATTTCGCATGGTGTTCGACCACCCTATTCAGGGTCGAGAGGCCAGAAATCCATTATTTTCGTTAAGGTAGGGCTCAGAATCCGGTGCAGCCTACTCAATTGATGTCAGGGTCTTTGCCACAGAATGTGGGTGGTGGGAGCCTGCATTGATGGACCTGTTCGCCCAGACGTTATCCAAGGAAATTAAGGATGAGTTGGCTACTTGAGATGAGCAGTCTTCTCTAGAGGACTTAATTTCATTAGCCATCAAGCTTGACAACTGCCTTCGGGACCGATGGAGGGAGAGAGCACCAAGGGCACATAAACAAGCTACTTTCCCAATGTGTCCCAACGACCCCACGGTACGGCCTAATTTTCCTCCCCGGTTTGTGACACCCACTGTACCCCTGGAGAAACCTATGCAGCTTGGCAAGACTCGTCTCACACTCGGCGAACGACAGAGACGGATGAATGCCAACTTGTGCCTGTACTGTGGGCAGGCAGGGCATTTTGCAACTACTTGTCCGGCCAAGCCAAAAGATCAGGCTCGTCAGTGATGGAGAGTACTCTGGTGAGCCAAACTTCCTGTTCTTTTCGCTCTCCTACCAGTCTCTCTCTCCCTGCCAAATTGACTTTCAATTCACTCACTGTCCCCGTTCAAGTGCTCATTGATTCAGGTGCAGATGACAATTTTATTGACCAGGACTTTGCTACTCTGGCTAAGGTACCCCTTGAGCTCAGAGAGGGAACAAAAGTCATTCAGGCTGTGGATGGCAGATCTATTTTCAGAGTTACTCACCGTACCCCCCCCCCCCTTTCATTGGTTGTCTCAGGTAGTCACAATGAAACAATTCAACTATTCGTCATCCCTTCACCCTCATCTCCTGCCATTCTTGGTCTCCCCTGGCTTAGGCGCCATAATCCGCAAATTGACTGGTCACTGAACAAGATCTTGGGTTGGAGTTCTGTTACTCGTTGTGTCTAGGTTCTGCGATCTCATGAGTGGGTGTCACCCAAGGTCCTTAACATCATCAAACCCCCCAGACCTTTCTACAGTGCCCTCAGAGTACCACAACTTTGCTACCGTGTTCAGCAGGGAGCAAGCACGCACCCTGCCCCTCGACCGCCCATATGACTGTGTCATTGACCCGTTTCCGGGGGCTCCCCTCCCCACCGGCAGACTCTTCAACCTCTCTCGCCCTGAGTGGGAGGCTATGAAAAAAATACTTTTCTGACTCTCTGGCAGCTGGTTTTATCCATCCCTCCTCCTCCCCCATTGGGGCAGGATTTTTCTTTGTGGAGAAGAAGGATCACATCCTTCGTCCTTGCGTTGATTTTGGGGGCCTCAATAAAATTACTATTAAAAATAAGTACCCATTGCTTCTCATTGACCCATCATTTGAACCACTCTGCCATGCCCAGATCTTCACCAAGCTGGACCTCCGCAATATCCATCACCTCATCCGCATCAGGGAAGGTGATGAATGGAAAACCGCTTTCAACACCCCCTTGGTCATTTCGAATACCTTGTCATGCCCTTTGGACTCAGAAATGCCCCCGCAGTTTTCCAACACCTTGTGACTTATTTCGAGACACGCTCAACCATTTCATCTTCATTTACTTGGATGACATCTTGATCTTCTCCCGTTCTCTTGAAGAGCATCAGCTACACGTACAGATGGTCCTTCAAAGGCTCCTGGAGAACACACTGTTCGTAAAATCAGAGAAGTGTGAGTTCCATGTGTCATCTGTGCACTTATTGGGCTGCATTATTGCCAGGGGCCGACTTGAACCAGACCCTACTAAGATACAGGCAGTTGCTGACTGGCCTACCCCAACTAATCGCAAGGAACTCCAACGTTTTGCTTTGAGAACTTCTACCGCCGCTTTGTCCACGACTACAGTAAGGTTGCAGTTCCCTTAACCAGCCACAGCTGCACAAAGCTCCATTTCTGTTGGACCCCGGAAGCTGATGGAGCATTTATGAGACTGAAGCTTCTGGTCACAAATTCCCCCATTTTTAAGCACCCTAAAACTTCTCTCCAGTTTGTGGTAGAGGTGGACGCATCAGACACCGGGGTAGGAGCTGTCTTGTCCCAACTTGATCCCGAAACCCAAACGTTACACCCATGTGCCTTTTTTTCTTGCCGTCTCGTGCCTCATGTGAAATCTCTTTTGTTTTGTGCGTACATCACACGAGAGCTTAGTAATATTCCCTTCTTCGGTTGATTCGTATGAACAATCCGACTGGCATTCCCATTTCTTAAATGTCTTAAGTAATACACCTTTCAATGTCACCATCAACTCAATCCATCATCCGCGCGCTTTCTTAGCGTGCGGACGAACATAGCAACCTGAATGTGCACGTCTCCCCTCTCCCTCTCCCCACCACCACAACCACGTAACAAAACGAAAGTATAATTGGAGAAAAACATTCGAACCACACCACAAACACACATACAGGCACGGTGAAATCGTGTTGATCACACGAGAGATTCGATCGCATACGATCAACCAGTGTGTGGTAATTTTTATGGCAAACGATTTTCCGGTACCGTAAAAATTATCCCAAGGAAACGACACACTCCCGGAAATTATCGTTACCGTGAAATCCTCAGGCTTGCAACATGGCTTTTAGTGCACATATTTATTTACATTAATAAAACCCAAATACTGCCTGTTGCACCGAATATGTACTGACCCATCTCCCCAGCAACAAAAAACACCATGTGGTGTACATCGTCAACTATTGCTGTAATCATGGCAGAAGTAGCTTGCAATTTGTTTAGGAGGTTGGATCAAATAATTAATTATTTTGTCTTACTGGTGTGAAAGCTTGTCCAAAGAAAATAATTGGCAAAATATTTTGTCTTCCCGAGAATACTTTACTCACAAGGCATTGAATTCCGAACTACTTTGAAAACTATCATGTGATCCCCACCGTTACTGCATCCAGAGAGAAAGTTTTATGTGACCATGTACCCAGAAACAATTCTGATTAGTGTGATGAGTTAAATAGGAATTAGAGGCCTCCGTGTATATTTGATTAAGCCCTTAATCTAATACGTGGCCTGAAGCATCAGAAGGCGGAGGAACTCTGGATCAAATAACATGCGTGGAGATAGAGGCGCTTTCCCACAGTCGCGCAGGAACCCAAGCCATTTAAAAGTCTCATTAATGATACACAGTATATTTTTTTCCCAAATTTAAGGTTGGGGACAAAATATATTTGGGGTCTTTTTTTGGGATTGCTGATTGTCAAAGATCTTGGTTCATTTCAAGACAGTTTCTTGACAAACTGCTTTTTGATTCATCTTTATTGGAAGTCATGTCTTTGGTGTCACTTACCGTGACTTTATCGACCGTATACGACAAAGTGAGAATGCTAATTGGGGCACGGCACAGCACATCCTGAACTGGCACTTTTTATTTGCTGACTGAAGATTTTCAGAGATTAAATTGGAATGCTACGGTTGTTTGTTTCGTGTCTTAGTAAATCATTTCTTCGTCATACTGTATACGCGTAATTGACATTTATACTGTATTACATGTGCATGTTTTTACATCTATCAATATTCATACTGCATTACATTGTAGTTGGCGGCCATTTTGCTGGACATGGTTACAATGAACTACCGTTATAATGTACAGATTCGTGTCCCTTGAGGTACATTGTAACAAAATTCGACAGTACATATAATAAAACTGATATTCTTTATTATTTTACAGTAATCCCTCTTTATAACACGGTTTGACTTTCACGGCATCGCTGTTTCACTTAGCTTTTTCCAGTGCGTTGTGTTCTGCATCCTGATTGGCTAAGGGACAACAGACTAATGTCAACAGTCTCCGTGTCTCATCGCTGTACAGCTTGCAAAATTTTGTCCATAACAAAACCGACAATGTCGATGAAACTTTCTGTGCAGCATTTCTAAAAACTATCAGTTGTTTGTAAGAAAACATTTATATATATTTTATTAATTCTTGGGCCTGACAAAAGTATAAATCTTTAGTTTCATTCAATACAGTATTGTATTGTATTGTATTGTAATAAGTGTAAAAACAAAGATGACTGTTTGACTACTTCACTGATTTCACTAATCACGGGTTCTTTTCGAAACGTAACCCCCGCGATAAACGAGGGATTACTGGTATGGATAAATGTAAAGCTTGTATTTGTTTGACAACAATAATGGATGTTAAATCGAAATTGGAAAAAATCGCAGCTACAGTAGAGTAAAATAATCCATCTTTACGGTCAACATAAATTGAAAATAATTAGAGATAACGTACAGAGCACTCCCCATACGAGCCTGACGCACCAGACAACGTCAGATAGCATTAATGACGGTACCATGCGGACTAAATGAGCATTAAGCAGCGGAGAAGCGGGTCCTCGTGGATTAGCCAAATCAGTGCACACACCACGAGTGGGGTGAGATCGAGGCTCTTTCTCACATGCATGCCATTTCACATGAGCGGACTAGACTCCGTGTATCGTCCCAGAACACTGGCTGAAACTAATATGGAGCAATATAGGAAGTAGGGGGGACAGACAGAGACCACATGACAGGCTTGAACGTGAGTGCAACACAAAAAACCAGAATTACCTCAGTTCAGGTCGATCCTGTGGCGTTTGACGATCACCCGACGGATGGCGAGACGAGTTTAGCTATCCCCGTCTGCGTCTGGTCCTTCCCTTCGAACCGATTCTGTCCACATCCCAGCTTTAGTCCGTTTAAGAGATGTTATAACGTCCTTGGGGGGGGGGGGGGGGGGGGGGTGAAGGACCAACCGAAGTGAAGGAAACAGCGCCAACATAACACATAACAAAAAGACTCCCCCGGGGCTCACCGGCAGTTTCCAGTCAAATTTCCGTGCATGGAGGATAATAATTTCTTTGAAATCACATATGTTGATGTGCAGCATTTGGTTTCACAGCTTTTCTTTTGATTCACAGTTGGTTGTTTAGAGTTTTTTTTTTAAAGTGTCCGGTTGCTCCCCCCATGTGCAAGCCAGCACGAGCAGAAGTAGGAAAGTGATTACAAGCTGGTGCAGAACAGCGGCGCTCTGGCAATGTTGCCTTCGTGAAAATTGGAAATATTACTTTCAACATTATCGCCACAAAGAGAAGGACAAATTGCACTCTCTTGCTGAATGGACCACAAATCAATCCTGTATTCTTTTTTGTTTTTCTTTGCGAATTGTCTCTCATACGACTGCGACGTCGATAATTCTATTGAATTCGTGTTTTTTAACGGAAATGAATGACCCCCCAATAGATTCATAAATCGATTCCCCTTTAAATAAAGGAAATATAAATCTAATTCAGTTTTGTTGAGATGTACAAAATAAAGTAAACTCTCATGATTTATATCTCTGGCCATCCCACAACAAGGGGAACATTTTGACACCTTTGAGTTTCCTGTCAGTTTCACATCGATGCAGCATTTTTAGCTCGCTTGATAATCTGACATGATTCATTTATATTAAATGTATACTTAACGAAGATATTTAATGGATTTGAATGCAAAAAGAAAGTGTCTTTAGTCAACAACGTTTGATTCCTACAGTAATTATCTCTCAAAATCACCATTTCCCACCACGGCAAGACACCACATGGCTGAAAAGTCATTGTTTATTATGCCATCAACAGTCAGGGTTTTGTGAAATAAAAATCACACATATACCTCTTTTTACATACAGTATTTTACCCAACATATTCATGGTAGGAACTTAGTAAAAAGCAACACTTAGAACATTTGTGCTTTCGACATGATTTGGATGTGTGCCATCGATCATAATAAGCAAAATAGTGTTGGCTGTTGGTGAGAAAAGATCAATCTAATTGGCTCTTTGCTAGCAAATGCAAATCAGAGCATGAGGTAGAAGAAGACAATGAGAGAGTCCACAAAATCAAAGTAATGGCTAAAAAATGGCATTATCTAAATTTCATACTTTAAAACCAATACAAAATGCTTCACAAAACGAATAATAAAAGACAAAAACACATTACAACCCATCCACCGGCAGTCTGTGGACACTTGGGATATACTATACAACACCAATGGGTAAAAGTATCAATTCATCCATCCATCCATTCACTATCCGAGCCACTTAACCTCATGAGGGTTGCCAGGGGGAGACCATGCAAACACCACACAGGAATGCCAGAGCTGGAATCAAAGTACCGGTACCTCTGTACTGTGAAGCTGATGCGCGAAGCAGTCGAGCACCGGGCCGCCCATTTAAATATATTATAAATATAATGGGATATGTCTGCTGAAATAAGGCAATTGGATTCAAACATTTTCTTAATCAAGTATAAAGGCATAAAAACTGTGTTGGCAAAATTTCATTAAAAGAGAAAACCATAATTACCCCCCCCCAGCCCCAATTTTTTAACATGTCTAATATTTTTTCATTAACCTTTTTAACCCTTTCAGGGATGACTGTTACTCCATTGGAAAGCTTATGTTTTAAGGTTACAGGGTGCAGGAAAGGGTTAACGGTAACCTAAAGCAAGAAATCAATATTTCTGAATAGTGAAAACACAGAAAACAACAAAACAAAAAAAAGCAACAATTCCAAATACATTAAAGGAGACATATTGCACTTTTTTTCACAATTTATAATAGTTTCTGGGTGATTTCATAAAATGTCTTTGACGTGCCATCTCATAAAACTATTCCAAGGCTCAGGAATTGTTATACAATTTACACACCCCTGAATCGGAGTCGAGGAAAAATTGACGGTGAGCTACAAAGCATGAAACGAGACAGGACTCTGGACGTTTACACATTTTCCTTGCATAGGCGGTTTTCTACTTAAAAAAAAAAAAACAATCCTCTTAGGGATCATCCAGTGGTGTGAACGTGAGAATGAGTGGTTGTTTTAGCATTGCACAGGAAAGGAGACACATTTTTCTATATTTTATTGTTATAGGAGGAATCAAGGAAAGAAAAGATTAGTTTCCCCAATCCTATCGAATTCCATCTGCTGATTCTTGTTAAAGGCACATGAGGATAGGCCTGTTTTACTTCTCTCGGCATCTTTACAGGCCTTGGTGACAGACTGCCTCAGAATAAAGATAAAAATGAAGAGCCTTCCATAAATTTTGTCCTCGGCAGCACAGTGCAACTCTGTTTTTATTTGACGGTCTAAAAAAATATCTATGCATTTTTAGTACCATGACAATTTCAAATGCAATAAATTGGTTTTGTTATGAAATGTATGAATATTTAAATAATCCTGAACCTACATGACTAAAGTGCTTATTTCACTATCTCCTTCGCTTCTTTTTTCTCCTTTTGTCTCACAAAAGACTGACCCAACCATCACGGAATAAAATGATTTCTTATTGTTGTATGCAGTGTGAGTGTATTTAATTCAGCTGCAACGACTGCAGTCGCCAGATAATATTGTAGCTTGTTCCCGCAGCGTAATCTCTATTTAAAAAAAAGGTTTAGCAGCTTACACAAAGACAATAATCATGCAGAGAGAAGATGAGTCTGCAGCCAAACTAGGTTCTGTGACACTGCAGGCGCTTTGCGCTTTACTTCATGATGACAATATTCAAATAAGCATTTCTTCGGCTTTTCTGGGGGTAACATCATGTCATAATTATTCGCTTGGCTGGCTGATATTCAAGAGGTACAGTGGTTTGGGGTCTTTCCTTGATGCAGTTTTCTTGTTCTTCACATGCTTGCGTAACTTCCTTCAAAAACATGCTAATGGAAAAGTCCAAATTGCCCAATATTTTGAATGATTGTTTGACTGTATCTTAACCTCGGACTGACTGGTCACCAGTCGGGAGTGTACCCTGCCTCTCACCCCAAAGTCAGCTAGGATAGACTCTGGCACATGTTCAACCCTAAAAAGGATAAATGTTGAAAATAGATGGAGAGGACAACCCCACAAAAAAAAAATGCACAACAGATCCACACTCAACCCACAACAGATTAGCCCTTTTTGCATATTTCAATTCATGGGAACACACACACACACAAATGTCTGCGGTATGGCTTCAAATTTATTCTGCATCGTGGCCAGCCTTTACATGGGGGACATAAAAAGTAGGTCTTTGAATTCCTTCAAGGGAACACCTCCAAGTAGTCATTGGTACAGGTGTGTGGATGAGACCGAGTTTAGAATCAGAAGTGAAGATCTGCCAGCCTTCACTGAGAACATGAACCCTTTTTCATGCACCCTGTAACCTGATAACATGATAAGCTGTCCACTATGGTAACTGCTGTCCCCGAGAGGGTTTATTTAGTGGACAATCTCACACATACAGTATAATGCTGTGTTTTCATTGCTTTCAAACCGATTCAATAATTTAGCCTTGAACAGATAACACACAGAATATACCATCAGCGACATACCATCGTTACGACTGAATGGAATATTAATGAGGCTGATTCCACCTAAATGACTGATGAAGCCTGATCGGATGACAACCGAAACCTCCCACGTGTCTCCGTGCGCCATTATGTTTCCAGATGACATTGTGATCCATGGTGAGTGTAGGAGGAAGTCAGAAGAGAACGTGGAGAGGAAGAAGCACGCACTGGTAAGATGAGAGATGAATGTCAGCGGTTCAACGCTGAGTAAGCAGTGAAATGGTACACTCTGAAAACTGCTTGGTCAAAAGTAATCCAAATTGGGTGAAAGAGTTACCTACTGAGCCATGCAATTTGACTTCGACTTCAGTATACAACCAGCTTCATATCTCCAGCTCACCCAAAATCTAATCTTCAACTCAATTTGCTGGATCAAAATAATCAAACCAACATCGGCAATCGAATTATTTGAACAATTAACCCAATCTGCTCAAAATCCAGTTACCTACCGCACGGCTCCGGAAAACAACTCAGTAATTGAGTGTGTGGGGGTGTGTGCATGTGTGTGTGAGGTTACGAAAAGCAGTGGTGCAGCACTTTAAGTTCAAAGTACTTTGGATCTGCTAGATCAGGGGTGTCCAAACGTTTTTGTGTGAGGGCCGCAACACAAAATAAATAAATAAATAAATAAATAAATAAATAAATAAATAAATAAATAAATAAATAAATAAATAAATAAATAAATAAATAAATGGGAAGTATGAAAGGGCCACTTTAAAATTCTTCAACTTTTTAAAACATGCTAAAGTCAGTCAAGAAGGCAATTGCATATTGTTTGGCTTGTCCAGTTAATTTCATAATCTTTTTGTTCAAGGTGTTGAGGCAAATTGACTTAGATTTCTTCAACAGCCATCAATCTCACAGATTCGATCCAGTTTTGCAATTAACAGCAGCCAAATTCAATTTCCATATTTAGACCCCCCAAAAAAATAAATAAATGAACTGTTTTCAAACTGTTACTTGAGGATCATTAATGTGACCTCTTCATAAATCTGCCATGGAGCACAAAATGGAAGAAACTATTTTTGCTTCTATAATTGAGTGATCTTTCGTGTTCTCAAAATAAATTGTGCCATTCTTTTTATCACAAGTAGTTTATTTGTATCTTCAAAAATAGAGAAAAAGTCGACATTTTATTTTTGTCATGTTGCTCTCAGCTGAAAAATGAACTGTGGGCCACAAATTGACGCCGGGCCGTACTTTGGACACCTCTGTGCTAGATGGTTTGGAGATAGGAGAAATGACCAAGGCAGCAGACAAATTTGAAGGTGTGGAAATTGTCTTGGGGAGACCGTTTTTGCCATTAGTCTTATATTGACCTTATTATTATGACCTCATCGATGCAGCTGTTTACTGTGTGTATGTGACACATGGATAACAATATATATCACAAATATTCCCTTTATAAGGTACCGTAATAATGCTCGAGTGAATCATAATGTCACCTACGCCCGATAGTTTGGTTGTCTCACTGAGCTACAAAAGTTAAAACAAAAAGAAAATTGCGATGGTTCTGTTTGATGCGGGAGAATTCTCTGCCATTACAAAGTAATTTCTATGTATAGTTGTACCAGGCCAAACCACATCAGAGGAAATAGGAACATGAATGTGTTTTTTTTAAAATAAATAAATAACGATGGAAGAAGAAATAGACAAATTTCCCAGTGTACATTTTACATTGACTACTATGCATCACTAGTGCTGCATCAAAAACTATATTTTGTCACATTCTTAGGAGCATCTAGAAAGCCATCTACTTTGAGCAACTTGGAATTATTGTTATACAGTATATTGTATTGGCTCACATCCGTTAAAAAAAAAATCTTATTAACCCTTCTATGCACCCTGTAATCTGATAACATGATAAACTATCCACTGTAGCAACCACTGTCCCTGAAAGCATTAACTGCATGCAGCATTCAATAAGCCAAATATGAGCACTGGTATAGTTTACAACGACAACATATTTCTGGCGAATGTCAGCGTTTAACAAGCACATCATTGTCCTTCAATGATTCTATTAGCAAGGACAAAATGCTGCTTCGTAATGTGACGGAACACATAAAGAGGGTTTCTCAAAGGGCCAGTTACTTGCCCCATAGAGACAAAGTAGACCGACATTTCAAGGACACGTGCAAAATGTTCAATATGGTTATGAAACTCGGACATTCAGCCAATTAAAAATGAAAGTATAAAATAAGAGGTTAAGAGACAGTTTTAAGAGATTATTGTACAGTACTGGGATGTGTGCGAAGGTTGAACCACATGCAGTATGACCTCACATGACATACCTGTATCTCTCTCTCACTTTAGTTAACATATGGAGCCCCACAGGGATGCGTCCTCTCTCCACTGCTCCCACTGGACACGAACGATTGCACCTCAACCAACCCAGCTGTCAAACTCAAGGTTCGCAGACGACACCACGGTCATCTGTCTCATCAAAGACGGTGACGAGTCTGCGCACCGACAACAAATGTAGCAGCTGGAGCTCTGGTGCGGCCGACACAACCTAGAGCTGAACACGCTCAAGACGGTAGAGATGATCGTGGACTTCAGGAAACATCCTTCACCACAGCTGCCCCTCACACTATCCAACTGCCCTGTGTCAACCGTCGAGACCTTCAAGTTCCTGGGAATCAGAGTCTCCCAGGACATGAAGTGGGAGGTCAACACCAACTCCATCCTGAAAAGGGCCCAACAGAGGATGTACTTCCTGAGGCTGCTGAGGACGCATGGCCTGCCACAAGAGGTGCTCCGACAGTTCTACACGGCAGTCATCGAATCAATCCATCACGGTTTAGTTTGGGGCCACCACAAAAAAGGACAAAATCCGACTTCAACGGACATTTAGGACAGCGGAAAAAATCATTGGCACCGCCCTACCCACTCTTGAGGCCTTGCACACTGCAAGAACTAAGACAAGGGCACGGAAAATCCTACTGGACCCCCCGCATCCTGCCTACCACCTTTTCCAGCTACTCCCCTCAGGCAGGTGCTACCATCCATGTGCACCAAATCCAGCAGACACTTAAACAGCTTCTTCCATCTAGCCATTAACTCCCTAAACAGTACTATAATGAAATCTATCTGGAAAGTGGCTCCAGCTCTGTACTCATTTGAACCACTGTCACTGATCTGTATTCCACAGCACCAGCCACTTTTTAAAGCGCTCAAGGACATCTGCACGATTGCACACTTGTTGTACTACAAATACTGCTACTGGTGCCTTTAAAATGGTTCAATGATTTTCTGCACCAACTGTACAACTGTTATAGTATTTTATTCTACCAATGATCACTTTAGCTCTGCTTGATACTTTGCACATTGCCTCACAGTTGTCACTGGGTGGCACCACCGCACTACGGTTCACTTACATTATGGAATGTCCTTCCATACTTATTTTCCCATACTTATTTGTCATGTCCTTGTTATGATACTAATGCAGCGTGTTATACCGGAGACAAATTCCTTGTGTGTTCTTCATACTTGGCCAATAAAGATTATTCTGATATTATTGTGTAATTAGTATTGTTCTTTTCATCAATTTTATGCCAATGGGAAATTACCACTTCAAATTTTATAAGTGGAACATTTTAACCCCAAATCACATTTATTTTATGTCATCAATTGGCGGTATCGCTCCAAACAGCTGAACAAAATAATTTCCTGGATAAATTTGTTTAGCTTACACAAACCTGCTCTCTAATGGCGCAGAAAGGAAACTGCACCACAGAACTTAAGAGTTCTGTACCTAATTTTTCCAAGTTTAATTTCACATTTTGAATATTAAACAAGCATCAACCCATTCATCCTTTTACGGATTCGTGGGGTACAGGTGACCTGGAGCCAATCACAGCTGAATTGGCATCTGAACTGGTCTCGGCCATTCACACTCACATTCAGTATGGGCAATATGGAGACTTCAATTCACCCCAATGTGCATATGTTGTCATGTGGGAGGAAGTCAGCGTGTCAGAGAACTTGGAGAAAACAAAACACATGGGAGGGCCAGAAGCAAGATTTGTACCCAAAACCCTTGGACTCTGAGCCAGATGTGCAACTCAGAAATATTAAACAATTTGAGCAAATGCAGCTTGATCAGAAACCCAGGAGTAAACACTTTAAAAATTCTGTTCATCATTTGAGTATATTATGAGGAAAATATCACAGGTGGGTCATCTTAGGGACATAACTTGGACAATGTAAGGTGCCATTTAATCAACAGAGAAGTTTTGCATTGCTCCCTTTAATTCAAAGGAAACTGACAAAGGGAAAGTGAAAGGTCATAAAAGTGAACAACAGGTCATCATGTACATTGTTTATTTGTAGTTTATATTTATTCTATCTCAATTTAATAACAGGACATCATTAACATTGTTCCTTTAGAGTTTACATTGACAAATTCAATTGAATATTCTTTGAAAAATTGCATTGAAGTGGCTTCTGTCTGTATCGGGGGGAGAAAAAAAATTAATTTTCCAGTAAATAACAACAAATATACAGACTTCCACTGTGATCCAGATGTTCTTGAATGTGTTTTCAATATATATTTTTTTTCAGTGAAGACTGAGAATCCACCAGCAAATTTAAGCACACACAATTTAAAGGGGATACAATGTACAAAGTAGACACCAACACAGTGGCCGCTGGCCAGCCACATGAGGATATGGTGCTAAAAAAGAAAAAAAAAAAAAAAACCTCCACAAAAACCAAAAGCTCACCAGTTATTTTGCGTTGCCTTTCTCCCCCCCCCCCCCCCCCCAATTTAAAAAGCTCCACTGTCTTCTTTTTAAATCACACTTGTTTTAATCATTTCAGGGACGGCGGTTACTACAGTGGACATATTAGGTTGTCAAGTTACAGGTTATCATTATTGGTGCATGAAAGGATTGAAAAAGGATTTGTGACCCCTGATGCAGACTATCCAATCGAGAGCAGTTGGCACAATCCGTTGGCGTGACACCACAACGTGCCTTTCATGATTAATATGAAATATAAAAATATATGGAACTTCAATGCCATCCATCGTGAAAGAATCTCACAGTTCAAAACATTGGGTTTTTCCTTTCCCAGAATGGGAAAGAAGAAAACATTTTTGTTTAGACTTGACATAATGTGTTCCGAAGTAAATGACTGAATTGAATTGAATACAACTTTCTTGTCAAATGATGACTTCGAAAGTCACAGTAACAGGTTATGTCATGGTACTGCATCCAAAACGATGTTTGTTTTTTGTTTTTTTTGTTTTTGGGGGGGGGGGATCAATCTTGAGGCACAAAGCAGGCTAAATATCAAAAAGCAGCCGCCAACAAAAAGCATCTGGGTCACTTGAGTAGAGAACCCTAATTGAACACTGCCTATAATCATCTGGAGGTGATGGTTACGATTCAAAGAGGTTTGTTCCTACTACAGTCCAGAGAACAACAAAAAAATAAAAAAATAAATAAAAAATTGAAGCGATCACAGTGCAAATAAGAGATAGGAACTTGAAAAGTAATCAGATCAAAGACAAGAAACCACGAGGAGCTACAAATAAGAATTCAGCAAATAGATTTTCAAAGGAACACGCTTCTCCTGGGAGGTGTTGTAGCGGGAGATCAAAATGCTTTTTAGTTCTGATGTTAAGAGAGCCCTCAATTGTTTTTCTTGACGGTACATTCGTTGTCCCACACTGTCCCTATCCCCAGAAATAAAGTTGCTTTCTTAATTTTTGGAGAGTAGATCATTTCTTTTCAGGATTCATCACAAAAGGGGAGGGATATTTAGCTGTCAGGTGAAATTACAGGAGCCTAAAATGCATTAAAACCTTTACAGCTGAACTTGATGTGACCTTCGCTCAGCTTTTGAATGCACAGGTCCAACGGTTAAGTGTTTCAGTACATTTTGCACGAGTTGCTGCTCTCCAACACGATAAAATTCAAAACAGCCGTTTGACCCTGGAGTCCACCAATACATGTCAAGTCAGCTTTATTGTCAAATATGCTCGAAGTGCAACATACAGCACAGATGAAATTTCTTTCCCCTCAAGCACAGTGCAAACATGCATGTACTGGTTCAATTAGAGCTGGTGTTTAAATGGTCGTTCAAATGGGACGTTCTCAGACGGAAGTGGCCACTGACCTTCGAGTGTCATAGGCAGGTTGCAACGGAGATACCGAGAGACGAGCTTTTGGTGGTGGCGGTGTTACGATGTGGGCAGGTCACAAAGCTTTGTGACAATTCCATACTATGTGAATAGCATTTTTCCTCCAGTGATTGTGCCCCGACATGAACAACATGGGCCTAATTTCATCTTGATGGTCAACAATCCTCCAGCTCATCAAGGTCACATCATCAGGGAGCAACTGCTGGAAATTAGTGTACCGCAAATGGAATAGCCTACACTGCAGCTGAATACTATTGAAAACGTATGGGATCAGCTGAGTCGCCATGTAGAGGCTCAAAACTCTGCTCCCAAGAACCTCAATGACCTGAGGGCTGCCCTTCAAGAGTGGGATGACATGCCTCATCAAACAATAAGTCGACTTGTGAACAGCATGAGAAGTCGTTGTCAAGCTGTGATTGATGCTAAAGGTCACATGTTTGAGTTGGCAGGTTTAAATTTTTTGTTGTGGTGTACCCATCCTTGTTGTTAACTTATGTATGCCAACACTGCAGCGTGAACATTTTACATTGTCCATAAATTTCACATGAAACCCAAATATCCCTTGCTTTTATGAGTAGTGTGTACAGGTATATATGTTTGTGTGTGTGAATATATAATAAGCTTGATCTGTCAAAAAATAAAATATTGATTCCTTCACTGTAAATGTTTCCCACCCTCCCCTTCAAAAGAGACCAAAAAGTGGCGTCTACACTAGGTAAGGCATTCATTCATATCTGATGCTATTAAAAAAATAAATACGTCATTTCTGGTGGAATGTATGAAAATATTTAAGCATCTTCAATTCACTTCCTCTTGAACTAAAAGCGAATATAAGTTTCCCAAACCAGCAATTAAACATTGAAAAATGTGAGATTTAGAGTTGACCACAGCTGCAGCACAAAGTGGCTAGAATTCAAGGCCATGTTCGAGACATGCAGAAGAGGCTGATATTTGTAAAACTAATGCCAATTCAAGACTTAATTTAGCGTATACAGTGTTCACTCACTTTTTAAGGGTGATATATTACACGAGCCCCAAAATAGCCCCCAAAAGTAGATGTTGACTGATTTTCTATTCGGCCATTTTTAAACACCCCACCCACCCACACAGGAACTCGGTTTTTGGGGCTGACCAGCTCTAATGTTCATGTTCTTGGTTTTAGTAAAACAAATTTCCCCTCCCTTAAAAAGAAGAATACACAAAGTTATCGTCAAAAATGAAAACCCACGATGGAGTGAAGCCGCACCAGCCAAAATAGCGAGGGAACACTGTATTTGTTTTGTCTGTAAAATTAAGCATCACAGCGAAATAAGATCCATTGGGTTAACTGTACCAATCTGGGACCTCCAGCTGTTCCAAAGAAACTAATCTAGAAATTTGCAAGTACAAGCTGACCGTGCCCTGTTCCCTTGACATACACTTGCAAAGCTACTAAGTTCAGCGCATTCTCTCCTGACGCACGAAAACAATTTTCATATTCACAACTCGCTGCAGGAGTGGTATGGACTTCTTAGCTGTCCTTTTCACCAGCCTGACTTTTCTCTGGGTGGGAGGAGCCTTCGAAGCGTTGGGAGGCAAGGATGGCTTGATGAGACATGCTCTTCCTCGCAACGTCACTTTTCCTCCACAGGGTGATTTCCTGCAACATCAGAAAGGTTTTAGAACAACTGAGTGGAACAACCAAACAGATACTGTATTTTCCGGTTTATAAATCACTCCGGAGTCGAAATCGCACCAGCCATAAAATGCATAATAAAGAAGAAAAAATATAACTCACACTGGAGTACAAGTCACATTTTCTGGGGAAATGTACTTGATAAAATCAATCACAAAGAATAGACATGTCATCTTGGCAATTAAAAATAAAAATAAAAATAGAGAAGAACAGGCTGAATAACTAAGTGTACGATATGCTCACGTTACTTAACGCTTAAACAATCAACTGAAAACGTGCTTGGTATGTTCACGTAACATATTAAGAGGTATTCAGATATCTATAGCAGAAGGAACATGCCAACAAGTTCACCAAACCACCAGTGTCACTCCAAAACACTAAATCCAACTTTCAAACAACTCTGCCAACTCCGGAGGTAGAAAATTTAGCGCTTCCTCTTCTACGTTGTTTACGTCAGAATAATCGTCGGTTTATCAACACATGCCTACAGCGACCTCTTGGGTTGAATGTGAAAATAACATGTAAAATGATGTACTGTACTCATGTGTTAGTAATTTCACACATAAATCGCTCCAGAATATAAAAACTCTGATTTATAATCCGGAAAATACGATATGACCCTGACGCAAGTGACTCATCATGGTCATTGTAGCTCGAGCCCTGTACTTACTTGAACCAATGTCACTGATCTCTATTCCACAGCACCAGACACTTTAAATCACTCATGGACTTCTGTACAGTTGCACACTTAAACTTGCTCTACAAATACTGCTCATGGTCACTTTAAAATGGTGCAATAATTATCTGCACCAACTTCACAACTGTTATTGTTTTGTATTCTACAACAGCTGTCATTGGGTGGTACTATCGCACAACAGTACCCTTACATTACGGAATGTCTTTCCATATTTAGTTGTCATATTCTTGTCTGTCGTAGTTGCTTGTTATCGTTGATACTCGGATAGCCTGTACTACTGGAGACAAATTCCTTGTGTGTGATATCTACTTGGCCAATAAACATGATTCAGATTCTGATGGTCTGTTGGACCTGATGTCATACTAATACTTTGTCACACGATAAAGAGAAAACTAATTTGTAACTGTGATATAACAACAACCTGAAAAATGTGTCCATTACAAAGGTGTACAATAATATCATTATATTAAAAGTAAGCTAATACTGTAAGCCTAGGTGGTGAGCCCAAGGTAAGGAACAGGGAGCTTCAACTCCTAAACTTGAATTAGTGAGTCAAATAAGCTTCCGAGAATTGCTTGACATGAAGACAATGGTTTGAAAAGTTCCCATATCTTCATAAGTTGTTTAACAATAAAAGGCGCTGCTGACTTCGACTCGGGACGTTGTGAACCGGTGGGCAGAGTACTTCGAAGACCTCCTCAACTCCACCAACACGCCTTCCTTGGAGGAAGCAGAGCCCGGGGACTCTGAGGTGGGCTCTCCTATCTCTGTGGTTGAAGTCACCGATGTGGTTAAAAAGCTCCTCGGTGGCAAGGCCCCAGGGGTGGATGAGATCCGCCCGGAGTTCCTCAAGGCTCTGGATGTTGTGGGTCTGTCCTGGTTGACACGCCTCTGCAACATCGCGTGGACAACAGGGAGAGTGCCTCTGGATTGGCAGACCGGGGTGGTAGTCCCTCTTTTTAAAAAGGGGGACCGGAGGGTGTGTTCCAACTACAGAGGGATCACACTCCTCAGCCTCCCTGGTAAGGTCTATTCAGGGGTGCTGGAGAGGAGGGTCCGTCAGGAAGTCGAGCCTCAGATTGAGGAGGAGCAGTGTGGTTTTCGTCCCGGCCGTGGAACAGTGGACCAGCTCTACACCCTTAGCAGGGTCCTTGAGGGTATGTGGGAATTCGCCCAACCAGTCTACATGTGTTTTGTGGACTTGGAGAAGGCGTTTGACCGTGTCCCTCGGGGAGTTCTGTGGGGGGTGCTTCGTGGGTATGGAGTACCGAACCCCCTGATACGGGCTGTTCGGTCACTATACCACCGATGTCAGAATTTGGTTCGCATTGCCGGCAGTAAGTCGGAATCGTTTCCAGTGGAGGTAGGACTCCGCCAAGGCTGCCCTTTGTCGCCGATTCTGTTCATAACCTTTATGGACAGAATTTCTAGGCGCAGCCGAAGCGTTGAGGGGGTCCGTTTTGGGGGCCTCAGTATTTCATCCCTGCTTTTTGCAGATGATGTGGTGCTGTTGGCTCCTTCAAACGGGGCTCTCCAACTCTCACTGGAGCGTTTCGCAGCCGAGTGTGAAGCGGTGGGGATGAAAATCAGCACCTCCAAATCTGAAACCATGGTCCTCAGTCGGAAAAGGGTGGAGTGCCCCCTCCGGGTCGGGGAGGAGATCTTACCCCAAGTGGAGGAGTTCAAGTATCTTGGGGTCTTGTTCACGAGTGGGGGTAGGAGGGAGCGGGAGATCGACAGGCGGATCGGTGCAGCGTCTGCTGTGATGCGGACGTTGTATCGGTCTGTCGTGGTGAAGAAGGAGCTGAGCCAAAAGGCGAAGCTCTCAATTTACCGGTCGATCTACGTCCCAACCCTCACCTATGGTCACGAGCTATGGGTCGTGACCGAAAGAACGAGATCCCGGATACAAGCGACTGAAATGAGTTTTCTCCGCAGGGTGTCCGGGCTCTCCCTTAGAGATAAGGTGAGAAGCTCAGTCATCCGGGAGGGGCTCAGAGTCGAGCCGCTTCTCCTCCACATCGAGAGGAGCCAGATGAGGTGGCTTGGGCATCTGATTCGGATGCCTCCTGAGCGCCCCAGTGAGGTGTTCCGGTCATGTCCCACCGGGAGGAGACCCAGAGGAAGACCCAGGACACGCTGGAGAGACTATGTCACCCACCTGGCCTGGGAACGACTCGGGATCCCCCGGGGAGAGCTGGAAGAAGTAGCTAGGGAGAGGGAAGTCTGGGCTTCCCTGCTAAAGCTGTTGCCCCCGCGACCCGGCCCTGGATAAGCGGTAGATGATGGATGGATGGATGGATTTTTTTTTTCAGAAAAGGATATTTCATTAACCCTTTCATGCACGTGCCACCTGATGAAATGATAACCTGTCTACTGTATCAAGTGTCAAGTAACCACTGTCCCTGAATGGGTTAAATCCTCAACTCAACTGTATTTATAGAGTACTTTCAAACAGCCATCGCTGCATACAAAGTGCTGTACATTGAGCAACTAACATATACAACAGTAAAGCAACAAATCGGTAACAGAGACGGTAGAAAGCATCGAACAGAAAAACCAAGAACAAATCTGAGTCATGCCGAGTCAAATGCCAAAGAATGCAAGTGAGTTTTGAGGCGTGTTTTAAAGATTGGCAGGGAGGAAGCTTGCCGAATGTTCAGTGGGAGGTCATTCCAGAGAGAGGGACCAGCAACAGAAAAGGCTTGATCCCCTCTGAGCTTCAGCCTAGTTCTCGGTACCTCCAATAATGTCTGGTCAGCAGACCTGAGGTGCCGGGCAAGTGTGTAGGGGCGGATGAGCTCAGAGAGGTAAGGTGGCGCGAGGTCATTTAGAGATTTGAAAACAAATAATAGGATCTTGAAAATAACTCTAAATATAAATATGATTATGTATTTCTATTCCTTTGCATTAAACAGAGGGGCAAAGAGCAACTTATTGGCATTACTAAAAATGACCGGTCCTGTTCAATTGATATCATGTCAAATGGACAAAAAAGCCCCATAGAACAATAACACAAACAAAATGCCACCAATGAATTATGTTGGGATTTCACTATTAGACAAACGCCAATGTCGTACGTACCTGTTGTTTGAAATACCGTCTCTCCTCCTCATCGATGAGGACCAGGTTGAGGTAGTAGCGAACTGAAAACTTCTTGTTTATGTCCCTCATGGTGGGCGTTATCTCATAGCCCGCTAGAAACAGCCTTATGGGGATGGACTCTCCTGCAGAGTTTCAGAGGCAGACTTTGTTAGAATAACAGAGCAGAATCATTTACCACTGCGGTACAATCCTTTCAAATTACCCCGGACTGGTGCACCATCCATGATTTCATACTTGGCTATGGTATCGTTCTCGTGGTAGACGTTTGGGCCGGTGCCAGTCGTTTCCCGCTTGATGATGTCAATCTCCATATGCTTAATTTTAATTCGCACAAGCAAAAAGTAAATCTTGCCGACAATAACATCTTTCAGGTGATACCTGCAAAGGACATGATCACCGATGACGACGAATACTTTCAGCCCACGTGCATTCTCAATGAAACGTAAGCATACTTGGATTTATTGTACTCGAACTCTATGTGGAGACAGTCCTCGATGCCTACTTCCATCTTGATGGAGGAGTTGATATCAGGGTATGTGCTTAGGGTGTGAACCACAATGTCCACTTCTTTGACGATGTCACTCAGTCTGCGGCTGACGGTGGCTCTCAGAAAATAGCTGCAAGCACAAAAAAAGAAAAGAAAAAAATGTCTTGAAATCAAGGTAGCTGTGTGGAAAAAACATTTTACTTAGTATTTTCTGCCATTCAATAAACAAGTAATAAATTGTATAAGAATAATAATTTAGGGCACGCTCACGGTCGGCCGTCTGTATCAAACTCTGTCCTTTGCACGAGGGCAGTCCACACTAAATAATACAATTTTTTTTTTTAAAGAAGTTGTGATTGCATGCAACAAAGTCATATCACAATACTATGACATGTTTTTGTAACAATAAACTTGCAATATTTGAATAAAAAACGAATTAAGATGAGGATAGGGAAGCATCTTGTCAAGACTATGAACCATAACAGCAAAATTGACCCATTTTTATCCATCTCCGGGGGGGGGGGGGGGGGGGGGGTTGCCATTTTGTTACTCGTTGTCGACTGAAAGTGACATCACAGGGCGTGTCCGAATGTTCACTCTTCCTAAACTATTGTATCAAACCTACGGTCCGGGGGCCAAATCTGGGCCTCCACATAATTTTATGTGGCCCGCAAAAGCCAATCAAGCATGTCAACTTGATTGGCTTTTCCTACTGATGCTTCCTAAAAGCTGTACCATAATTTTAAAATATATCATATGTAATAGATGAGAGCTGTTGTCAGCATTTTCTTGTGACCAAACCCCTCATTACAGTCACTTAAATAGTTGAAGAAATGATTATTCTGGACTTCTTTATATGGTTTCACAGTCAAAATGTCCCTCAGAGGGAAATGGCAACTACAATGTGGCCCATGACAAAAATGAGTTTGACACCCCTGTCCTAACCCCTCATCCAGAATATAGTCTCGACCTATACATTTTTTTTGTCCCCTTACTCTGTTAAGCGATTCGTCCATCCAGCTCACTCCATATCATGTGACCACCGCACCTGATGCACCGGCGCGTTAGGATCGCCGAGTACAAGTCCGGTCCTGGGGACCCCTAGCCTAATGGCTCAATTTACAAACGTCATGTGCCCAAACCCAGAAAACGGGTGAGCCATTTTTGGTCATTACCTGAGCGACTGTGATGTCATTTTAAGTTGACAGCAACTGGCAAAATGGCCGTCCCCTTAGATGGGTAAAACGGATGGATTTTGCTGCCGAATTAATATTTTACAAATGCAATACTAATAGAACATATATATAATCATCAAGAACTGTTTTGACTTGACTTCCCCTTTAACTACAAAAAAAAGGAGACAAAGACATCTGTCGGTGGGACTGCGTTTGTTGATGGCTCAGGATTCAAAAAAATTGCCACGCAATCAAGTGGAGCTCACCGTAATTTGACATTCTGGCCAGTGTAAGCCTCATAGGGCTTTTCCACGTGAGTGAACTCAAAGTCAAACGTCTGTGACTGCGTGAGCTCCCCTGGCCGCGCCAAGTCTTTCACCAGAGAAACAAATTCATGGTGGTTTCCCCGGTCATAGTAGAGCTCTGAAAGAGATGAATTAATACAATGAGACGGCTGCAGTAGAGTATCTTCATACATTCTAAAAGAATTTGGGCAAACTTGTCATTCACTTCTGACAGCTGCAGTCTGCCAAGATCTGATCTGATGTGAGAAGACAAGTTCGACACTCGTGGTTTACATATTTTAGGCCTTTGTTTTTTGGCCTGAAATATGACTGCAGTACCGAGAAAATATTTTTCATTAACAGCTTCAACAGTTTGACAAAAGCATCGAATAGTAATCGTAAATTCCTTGAAAATGAAGGAGATATCATTTTGTGAAACAGTAACTTACTAAATATCAACATGTTCTGAATTAAAGTTTAGTTCTGCGGATCAAATATTGGCAGCAGTTGTTTCTTACCCATGACTATATATGTAATTGTAACTTTAAAGAGGTATATGCAGACCGTGGACTCTCCAAAAAACAACAACAACAACAAAAACACTTGATTGGGCTTTTGTTAGGACAACACAATTAATTACCGGTAATCTGTTCTAGGCATAAACCCCGAAAATATGTATTATATATTTATCCATGCATCCATTATCTGAACCACTTTATTTATGAGGCTTGCGGGCGTGCAATCTTATCACAGCCGACTTCGGGCAGTAGGCGGCATACACCATGAACTGGTTGCCAGCCAATTGCAGGACACACAAAGACGAACGAACAACCGTTTGTGCTCACAATCACACTGAGAGACAATTTAGAGAGTTCCATTCACCTGCCATGCATGTTTTTGGAATGTGGGAAGCGGAGTACCTGGATAAAACCCATGCAGGCATGGGGAGAACATGCAAACTCCACACAGGAATGCCTGGATCGAACCCTACACTGTGAGGACGTGCTAACCGTTTGCCCAACGTGCTGCCTATGTATTAGCTATCAAATAAAAATATTAACATTCATATTTCTTGAGCATTGGCTTGGTAAAAATGCACTAGACACAAAAATATTTCTTTTTGCATTTAAATTATATCTGTTGTGTCTCAAAACTACTTAAAAATGTCTTATTTGCAGATGAACATCTCTCAACGGCTCTGGAGAAAATCCGAAATAGTTTCTGACTACAGTGAAAAATGAACACATTAAAAAAATTGTTATGAATAAATGATCATTAAAGTTAAACAGGTGGCCCGGCCCGGTAGTCCAGTGTTCAGCAAGTCGACTTCACAGTGCAGAAATTCCAGCTCCGGCCTCCCTGCGTGGAGTTTGCATGTTCTCCCCGGGCCTGCATGGGTTTTCTCCGGGTACTCCGGTTTCCTCCCACGTTCCAAAAACATGCATTGCAGGCTGATTGAGCACTCTATATTGTCCCTCGGTGTGAGTGAGGGCGTGGATGGTTGTTCGTCTCTGTGTGCCTTGGATTGGCTGGCAACCAATTCGGGGTGTCCCCCGCCTACCTGCCCGAAGACAGCTGGAATAGGCTCCAGCTCCCCAGTGACCCTGGTGGGGATAGAGTGGAAGATGAATGAATGAATAAAGTTAACCAAAACGAAGTTCATTGTTTTTGGCACTAGAACAAGTACCAAGTTAAAATTATGGTAACTTCAATTGAAATATAAAGAGTGTATGAAAATTAATTCCTTAGAGTAGGTATTGGCGCAAAATGATGCTGGAAGTCACATATTGATAACGTCAAAGGTAAAATGTCATAATCATAGGGATCCTGTACAAAACCAAAGCTTTGCATTGAAAAAAAAATAGTTTATCCATTTTGGGTTAAATTCCCTATATTCTGAATATTTTTTTTCTCTTACCTCACCTTTTCGCCATGATTACGTTCTCTTTGAGAGGGACGATTTTAGGATTTTTTTTTCTCGGGTTGCCAGATAACGGCACAGACCGCAGAAGGATGGAACAAATATCACGTTATATGTGTTTATGAAATTGTTACTAGCTAATAGTTAATCATGAAAATAGTTCATAACTAAGGAATATTTTATTGCAAAAACCAAATTTTATGATAAAATACAAATATACATAGATGAAAAATAAATCAAAAGACTGTGGTATTGTTCAGGGGGGCCGGACCAAATGTGGAGGCGGGCCGGATACGGCCCGCGTGCCGTAGTTTGGTGACCACTGACCTAAGGGGTAGAAGTGTACCCCCCCCCAAATAAATAAATAAAAAACACAATTAAGCTAAACCGTGTTTCTGTCGGAATATCAATGGCAAATCACTATATTCTGTTTTTATACTTACCACAACATCCAGACTTCATTGGAATTGCCTTTGTATTTATATTGTGATATATTATTCAGTAATAGTCAGAGGAATGTCAAGCTGAGATGCTGTTTTTGCCTGTACCTCTCATATGCTCGTCCATAATTGTCCTTCTACTCTCCTGAGACAACTCTCTTCTTTGCTTCATTTGGTCCATGTTTATGGTGGTACACACCATGTCACGAAACAGCAGTGACTACTTGTAACCCTTTCAATATGTCCACTAACTGATTACAAGTTTGAAGACACCTGTGGCATTACTGGGAGGACCCAAGTGAGTTGTCCCTATGTTCAATTTATATTATTTCCTTGGCTTCCTCTCAATTTTGCCCAGGTCTGTCAGTTTCAGGAGTCTACATGTATTTGTATCATCTTCAATCATTCAATTGAACCACGTTCAAAAGCAATGTCTGATGGTTAATTTTCAAAAAATGCTTATTTATATATACTTTGGGAAGATTCAAGTTGTTTCTTCAGGGCGACCGATAATTCTGTAGGCGGGATTAGTGAAATCGAGTCACTAAAATTGATCATGCAAGCAACAATAAATACCAGTCAGATCAAAAAAATTAGGCGAGTGTCTCAAAAGTCAATGTATTGCATATTAACAAAAATACTCAAGCCAAAGTTACAAGTATGGTGCATTGCATTAAAAGTACTAAACACGAACTTGAGTGAATGTAACGGAATAAATGTAGATCGTTACTCCCAATTTCGGGTGTACACACATATATCTATATCCATCTATATCTATTTAAATATGTTGTTCAGTGGAATCATACCATCAAAAGTAAAAAAAACAGTGATGCTATGAATAAGAACAGTCACAGTAAGTTTAAGTTTGCAACGTTAACTAGTCTTATTTCGCGGTGACGGATAGCCAATGACTGTTGTGTCAGCTGACCTGTGAGCTAGTACGATCTGTCACGAGACCTGACACTTCTTATACACGCTTTTGAAAGCAATTACAAATGCCTCCAGAAGATATTGGTGCAAGGGGACGTGCCGGTATTGTAATCCAGCGTTTAATAAATTGTACTGTAAATTGATGCAATACTTTTGCCAGAGACTGTCCTCTGTCAACTGTCAGACTTCGCTACTTCTCGGCGGAGCTAAGAGTGGCGTGCACACGGTGCAGGCCCCCCGCCAGTCGCTTACCTATTTGCCCAATAAATTCGATCTTGATTCCGTTGTGTTCCAGCCTCTTGCCAGGATACTTGAGTGTGACGTTGACCTTCCCCGACACCGTTTCCCCGTCGTAGAAGAGGAAATATTTGTCCTTTCTGCCGTCCTCGCTTTTATGCTCAGCTTTCTTCCTTGTTTCGGCATCATTGAGAACAATATCGATGTCCGCACTTTGACCAAAACCAAAAAAGTTCATCGTTGTTGGGCAGTTTTTTCCCCCCGTGAATGCAACCCGAAACAAAATGCAACCACTTGACTTAACGAGAGAAAGATAGTCGTCGGTTTGCGGGTGCAAGTCGCTTCCCAGTTTGAACTGAGCAATCGCGCATGCGCCAGTACTCATGCGGAGTCTTATTATTGTACGAGTTTTTCCTCCTTATATTTTCTGTTTTCCTTGTTAAACAGTACACGATAATATAACAGTACGCATTTCTATAATAATCTATTGCAGAAAAAGGTCGTATAATGATACGTTTTTTAAAAGGTGTTTGCACTGTTTTGCGCAACAGAACGTACTTTATTTTTGCCCGCAATTTTGTCTTGCAGGTAGCCGATAGTGCTTGTATAACAAGTATTCGAGTGACAGATTAGCCTTTACACTCATTCATTGTACTGATAAGATTTGTTGTTATTATTATTATTATTATTATTATTATTATTATTATTATTATTATTAATGGTGGCACGGAGAATGACTGCTTAAGATGCCAGCCTGGCAGTGCAGAGGTGCAGGGTTCGATTCTGGCAACCGAGGCGGAGTTTCATCTCTCCCGTGCATGCGTGGGTTTTCTGCGGGTACTAAGGTTTCCTGTCACATGCCACAAAACATGTATGGCAGGTTAATGGCACACTCTAAAATGTCCCTAGGTGTGACTGTGAATGCATATTGTTGTTCTGCGATTATCCGGTCACCAGTTCTGCCCAATTAAGATTTGGCTACTAAATACCTGTATGATAAAACCGAAGACTCCCTGATTGGTGTACTGTTGGCTCTCTGTGGGATGAGAGTACATTTATTGACGTGGCACTAGCAAACTTTGTAAACATGTCAAAACTAACAAAACTATCCAGAGCACAGGAAAGGGAAAACATAGGAGGGGAAATGGGAGAAAGAGAGATCAAGTTGATGCTCGTTTCGGTGTTGTCACGTAGCGAGGTGGTGGTGGGCCCCAAAAAGCAGTCAGGAGAGAGGAGCAGGGTGTATTTGAAGAGTTGTGTTTAAAACAAGAAAACTAAATCCTAAACAAAGTAACAAACAAAAACCATGGCAGAAACTAAAAACTCTACATAACAAAAACATGACCAAAGCAGGACTGACGCTAAAACATAATGATGAACTAAACATGACTGAAACAAACATGAAAGAAGCAACAGCAACCAACAAAGCATGACAGTAGCAATAGCAACAATGACCCGACACTGAGTGTTCGGGCAGGAGTTAGTGATGTGTCGTTCGCGAACGAGCCGGCTCCTAGATCCGGCTCTTTGAAGTGAACGAAGGAATTCGGCTCCCACTTCATTGGGAGCCAGCCCCTCATTGGGAGCCGGAAGGGGAGGGTTTTACACACACACGTACACGCACATGCACACGCACACAAGCACACACACACACGCACGCACGCACGCACGCAGACACACACACACGCGCGCGCTGCAGTTTAGAGAAGGGGGAGGGGTTAGAGAAGAGACACACACAGCAGCACACTGAGCAGCACACGAACAAGACAGACGAGGAGACGAGAGAGCTAGTTAGTGAAAAAACTTTTTGTTTTACAAATTTTAATTTATAATTTGCTGTAATTAGTTAAAAGCTTATAAATATACACATTCAGAGATTGGAACTTTTTGACGACCTTGTTTTGAGATGGGTCTTTGTACTTTGTTTTTATTTTTGTAGCACTCCATGTTGAGTATGTTCAGAAGAATATGAATAAAGCCATATAAATAATAAATATTTGATATAATGTCTATTTTTTGCATTAGTACTTCATTTTACACATAATATTACGTTATTTTTGGTATTAAATTAATTTAAGCAACAAAAAAACTGAGGAGCCATTTGGGAGCCGAAAGGTCGGCTCTTTTTAGGGAGCCGAGCCAAAAGAGCCGGCCATCTAAAAGGAGCCGGAATTCCCATCACTAGCAGGAGTCCTATTATACTGTACAACTAATTACCAAATGACCAACAGGTGTGCAGCTGCCGGGGGAGCCCTACAGTGCCACCTGTTGGTCCCTAAACCGAATCATGACAGGTGTATCCAGTTAGAGGTCGCCACAGTAAGTCACTCAACGTGATTTGTTTGATACAATACATAAAAGGAGAAAATGTTCAATTTTATGTTTTAAATTGTGTTACATGTTATTTATAAATTAAAGGCATTGTAAAAATGATTTGATTTGACTTCCAATGGAAGTGCATGTAAATTGTCGATGGAGGTGGGGCAGTGCCATATAAAATATTGACATGGGTGCCAAATTGGATAACATCACAGTGGTAGGTACTACTACGACTATTGCTACTACTATTATTATTTATGATAATGATGATGATGAGTAGGAGTATATTAGAAGTACCCAACTCCCGGTGTACATGTAAATTAAAATTGATTTTATTTTCTCTGACTGGATCCCACTACATCTGCAACTTTCAATGTGCACCTGTTACACATGAAAATATGTAACGTCCAGGAAATGTTTGTTTCTGTTGAATACATGTAACAGCAGTAATTGTTGATGTGTACAAAAGAAGGCCACAGTAATGCACTTTTGCATGATTTTATTGAAGGTGGTGACCGCTGGGTGACACATTGATTAGCTGGTTAGCAATGTCTGTCTCACAGTGCAGGGAGAGTGGGTTCGAATTCCAGCCTCGGCCTTCCTGTGTGGAGTTTGCACATTCTCCCTGTGCTTGCGAGGGTTTTCTCCAGGTACTCTGGTTTCCTCCCATATTCCAAAAACATGTATGGTAGATTGATTGAATGCTCTAATTTGTCCCAAGGTGTGATTGTGAGCATGTTTCTTGGTCTACGTGTGCCCTGCGATTGGCTGGCAACCAGTCTGGGTGTAGCCTACTGCCCGAAGACAGCTGGGATAAGCTTCAGCACCGCTGTGACCCTCCTGAGGATAAGCGGATCAGATTATGGATGGATGGATGTTGACAGCTGTCTCTCGAGAGATGTTCAATGGATTCATTTGTTTGAAGACTGATGTGTAATTGCCGAGTAACGCCTGTAGAGGTCCAACTTGAACAGTCAATGCATCATAACATGGAGGACTCCTTCAGTTCAATCATTGTCTATAATGGGAATGGAGATGCAAGAAAAAAATGTCGAGGCAGAAGAAAGTCGCCAGGTACTGCGCACGCATACATATAGACAAGATGTTTAACTTCCGGATAATGGATGGATGGATCAACATCAACGCCACCCGCCCCTCCCACCCCCGCAAAAAAAAAAGTATTATGTCACACTTTGCAGTTAGTGTGTGTTGTTTCATCAAATGTAAAATATTTTTTATTAGATAACTGCCAAGCAGTATGTCCCATTGTCAAATAAGTAAAGCTCCACAAGTCCTTCCCAAGTAGGAAGAAAGAGCCTTCAAGCTGTTCGGATATGGCCAAGGATGTTAATAATGAAGAGATGCAAGCAGTAGACACATCTTGTCAATGTGTCAGTTCATCATGTCATGCTGGAATATTTTAGAAATAGGTTTCATCCTTGTGTCAAGTGTAATTTTTCTCTCATCGGTTTTCCCCCTTCCCATTCACGCTTCCGTCCGTCCCAATCACTGCATCAAAGTGGGATGTCTATTCAGATCTTAAATCACACTGCATATCAGCCCTGTACACAAGTAAAATCAAAACATGACCAAGACAAATGATACCACCTCATTGTTTATTATGACTTTCATTTTACATGACAACTTCCTTCTTCAACCTTTTGTCAGTAATGAGGCTCAACATGTAAAAAGAGATGTATTTTTGAAAGGGAAAATAAACCTACAAATTTTCTTTACAATATGTTCGAAGTGCCTCGCAAGTCTCAACACCGCTCACCTGTTTTCCGCAGCTGAGCCATGATTGGTTGTTACCTGAGCCCTGAGCAACTGTGATGTCATTTTCAGTTGACAGCAAGTGGCAAAATCCCCCACGCAACTCCCGGATGGATAAAAATGGGTGGATTTTGCGGTTTAGCTCCTATTCCACAAACGCAATACTAATCCGAATGCAGTTTTTAGACTAGTGGGGCTGTATAAAACATTATTTTGCCAAGAGAATTTTGGGTTGACTTCCCGTTTACAAATACAGGTACAAACATTGCAACAGATTTTTGGCCCAATAAATCAATAAATAATCACAGACTGTACAGTGTACAGTCTCGTACACCATAAAAATATCAACCATCTTAAATTAATTTACACACATGGGAAAGACACATTTATGTTGCCAATATGTGTTTCTGTTATCAATCAGAAGCTGTTTTTTTATGTATTGAAGTATAATTGACAATTGGTCTAACAATTGAAAGTGTTAGAGAGATGACGTGCATGCATCCATCCATTTTCTGAACTGCTTTATGCTCACAAGGGGGTGGGGGGGTGCTGGAGCCTATCCCAGCTGTCTTCGGGGCGGCTCATCAGCTAGTTCCTGCGGAAGGCTGGTAAGGTGGGCCTTCGGCCCACAAAAGTGTAGTTGCTTAATTCAACTTTTTGTTCATCTTCATTGCTTATCGCGAAAATAAAGAGATGTTTAGCTCTACTAAATAACTAACAATTTCATTGCAATACTTGTGGGTAGACAACATTTTTTCGCTAAGATGCCCACGCGATCGTAGTGAGCCACTGCCTGAGCGGCGCAGTGGCGGCGCGGTGAAGTAGGTACGTTTTGAAAAGGGACAGACGGAAGGACAGACCGCGTGCGGGACGACGCGCAATATATATCTATATATACTGTAAATATATATATATATATATATATATATATATATGTGTGTGTGTGTGTATGTATATATTCATTCATTCATTCATTCATTCATTCATCTTTCGAACCGCTTGATCCTCACTAGGGTCGCGGGGGATGCTGGAGCCTATCCCAGCTGTCTCCGGGCAGTAGGCGGGGAACACCCTGAATCGTTGCCAGCCAATCGCAGGGCACACAGAGATGAACAACCATCCGCTCTCACATTCACACATATGGACAATTTAGAGCAGTCATGTCCAAAGTCCGGCCCGGGGGCCAAATCCGGCCCGCGGTCGAATTTCATCCGGCCCTCGGCCCCTGTCATAAAATCAGTGCCGTCTGGCCCTCAGTTTGGGCGCAATGGAACACGTGTTGCATTGACTGAGGTCTCTTAGACTGGTGAGTGATGTTTCATAGAGTACTGCTTCCCTCTAGTGGCTAAATGAGTAATAGCATTCACTAAATGAGTAATAGCATTTAGACACTAGAGGGCATCACTCACGAGTTATCAAGACATCACTCCGTGTTTATATTGACTGATATGTCATATTTCAAATGATCCTTGCAGTTGTGGATATGTGTATTGCTTGTTCATTTCCCTGTTGTTCGAGTCAAAGGTTTTGTGACTATTGAAAAGTCATGGTGATACATTTTATGTTTCAAATCAATCAATTTGCACTCAGGAGACTTCTGTTTAAGAAAAAGTCAAGTGAATAAGCAGTTGCATGTGATATACCTGTTTCAAATGAACCAAAAGAAATTCTTAAGATTGTTGAAATTAAAATAAAAATGGAAATGTGAAACAGACTGGCTTACTAAAATTTGTTGAACAATATTGTTGTTCAATGTAAAGAATGTCAGCCAAGGTCGGCCCCCCGACATTTTACCACATAAAATCTGGCCCCCTTGGCAAAAAGTTTGGACACCCCTGATTTAGAGAGTTCAATCTGTCTGTCATGCATGTTTTTGGAATGTGGGAGGAAACCGGAGCACCCGGAGAAAACCCAAGCAGGCCCGGGGAGAACATGCAAACTCCACACAGGGAGGTAGGAGCTGTAATCGAATCTGGAATCGGTACCTCTGCACTGTGAAGTCGACGTGCTAACCACTGGACTACCGGGCCGCCATGTGTGTGTGTGTGCGCGCGCGCGTTTATATATATATATATATATATATTAGAGCTGTCAGTTTAGTGCGTTTTTATTGGCATTAATTTAAATGAATTTTAACGGGATTAAAATTTTTCTCGCGAGATTAACGCGGCACACGTCACAAGCGGATGATACGTTGCTCTGTAAATACACCAGAAACAAAACAACAAGCGCGCTGCAGAAGTCCACGCCCATGTCTGTTTTGCCAGCCACGGCAGCGCGAGACACCGAAAATGGATACTTAAAGAGTCTATGAATGGAAAGTTTACTTTTCAAAAGTTGCCATATTGCTCCACTGACAAGACCAAAGTTATCTGTTCTTCTCTCTCTCTCTCTGTATCATACAGGTATACGATGTATGCCACTGACGCGATTGTTACTTGTTTGGAACTATTTTGTGTGGAAGGTTACAGTGTTCCGTGTCCATATAAATAGTGCGGGTGGAGCTTCTCTGTGTTCGTCTGACAGTGACAGTGCGCTACAGTGGTAGCGACCTAGCGAAAGTGAAATGTCTCCAGTGTTGTCATCGAACCAAGTGTAGTCATTCGAAATGAGGTCTACACAAAACCGCAGAGAGACTTCCGCGCAAGAAGGACCAATACAATCAACATAGCCTGACTGTGTTAGGGGGAGTGAACCCCCCCGCCCCCCTTTCAGAATGGTTTGCCCCTGCAGCACGGGGGAAGTGCGTGTGCTTGTTTGTACGGCCGGCAGTTTCCAATACAGCGGCACATAATGAACACTGGTGTCCAGTGTCTCGTTATTCTTCAACAAACATACAGAAACAGACTGCTGTGTTCAAAGCAAACTTGAGAAAAATGAAGTATGCAACCATGGTTTAAATCCACTATAGGCTGAGTACTAGTGTACCTTAGATGTGCACTTTACAATGTTATATTGCTCTGTTTTGATTTCATAAAAAAAAGCTGTTAATGCAGCTGTTGTGTGACAAAATATTTTTTTCACCGTTATTGATGGACAGTAATATTGTGTGAGAGATTATGTGTGAATAACTGCACCAAGTGAAAAATGTTTATGTAAAATTGAAAATCGAAATTGTTATTTCAGTAAATATTTGCATTTGGCACATAGAAAACTGATTCATGATTGCATCTTGATGAGAGCATTAAAATGGGGGGTAAATAGGACAAAAAATGTAAAAGGAAATTCGGAAACGATAAAAAATGTGTGAGTAATCACGATTAATTTTTTAGTTGATTTGAGTTACTTATGACAGTTGCATTTTTAATTAAATATTTTAATCGTTTGACAGCTCAAATATATATATATATATAACACACACACACCACATCCAAGAGTTGAACAGTATCTTGGGGCATTACAAGTGATTAGCTAAGAATACATTGAGCTTGATTATTTTGACACAGGAAAAATGATGAATTTCATTCATTCAATAGCTTCTAAAAATGTTTTTCATTTTTCTTTAAGTGCATGTTAAATATTGCATTAATATCTTCATCATCCACAGCGCATGATCGTCATGTTTTTCCAAGGCAGCCCTAATCTCACTGTCAAGCCGTTAGGGTGGGGCCAGCCTGGCAGCCTCCTCAGCCAGGGTGCTCTGCACCTCATACCTGAGACTTGTCAACTCATCATCCACCTGCCTATCTGCTCGTTTGGACTGGTATAAATTGACTCTCAGACCATTCCTCAGTGCAAGTTTGTGCCTTCACCACACCAGTGGACTCTGTTGGCAGCACCTGCTATTTCTTGTTCCTTGTGTGGACAATCTCTGGGCACTGAGCATTGAAGTAAGTCCCAGTTTTCTCCCTGAGTTAGGGTTCGTTTCCTGTGGACATTTTCCGTGTGGCTTCTTCGCGCTTCTTCCTGAGTGACTTTGCTAAGACTCTTCAATAAACTATGCCAGGTGTTGGCTTCAACTATACCTGCCTGTTGTCGTGCTATTGGGGTCACATCCAAACCTAACACAAGCGCTACTTTTGTCACACGTTACTCCCAATACTTGTCCATGTGTACGCACAAAATAAAGTTTAATATGCAGCATGCACAGAAAAAAAAAAACACAGGAATCGCTATTAGCATTATAAGTGAGTTTTATTCATCACAAATAGAGTGGTACTAGAATGGACAAATTCCCCCTGCAGCCCTATCAAGCCCTCAAAGTTGTGAGAGTTTAGATGACAGCATTTATGTCATGGTATTGAGTGAAAAAACAAAGTGCTGCATGACAGCTCAGTTTAGATTGCCCTTGAATATAGAAAAACAACAGTAACACCGTGATGACAGAACCTTTACCATGGTTGGCTTGTGTGTAAAACAACATGTAACTGTCGTACGTGATTTGCCGTTTCACGCTGACATGTCTTATGGTTTGTTAAATGCAGAATAAACCATTTCATGCACCAATAATGATAACCTGTAACCTGATAACATGAAAAGCCATCCACTGTAGTAACCGCCGTCCCTCAAAGGGTTAAAGAGCTCTATTTGCAAAATTATGGCAATAAAAGAGTTGTTTTCACAAACCACAGCTGAAATCCTATCCTTTTTCCTAATACTGTGTGTCCTTACCAAAAATATTTTTCACTAGATTTAGGCACTACAGTAATATATTTCTGTCTATTGTAATCTACGGAAAAAAATATATACAAATTTGCAGATATGGAACACTGGACAAGCAGAAATCTGTGGTGACATCATTCCTCTCAAACGCCAGGCTTGTGGATAACTGCGTGAACAATATGAAACCTCGGGCAGAATAACAAGCAGGTGAGAGAAACAGATCTATTTTAATGGTAGAAGGCACTTGGGAGGAATGAAATTTGTAGAAATGAAGGGAGAAGCCTTGCGACTCCTTTACTTCAGTGTGAATCCATTAGCGGTTCTCAAAAGAGTTTGCGGTAAACTCATTGTGGTTGGCAAAGCTTAATATTTTAACAAAGCGGTATGAACAAATTCCAATGTGCAAATGCTTTGGCAGATCTTCCGTACCATAATCGATATTTGAAGAACATTTCCTACACATTCACAGGCAACCATGATCATGAAGGATTATGGGATTGTTGTGTTTTAAAGTAAAACAAGAAAAATGACTTCATGAAAGTGAATTGCTCAGCGGTTAAAAAAATAAAAAGGAGTGACAAAGCTCGGTGTGGAGACGCGGTGGAACATTTTACTGTCAACATGCTGTGAATGTGATGGGTTTATGTTGAACTTTATCAGTCATATACTGTCAACGGAAAGAGTTTCATGTCGTCTTTTTAATCGGATCTTCTTTTTCCATTACCTTAACAGATATCAAACAACACAAAGTGCCTACTGGGACATACAATAAGTAGAATTGTTAACCTTCCAGAGCCCTACGAGTAATGAATAGAACATCTAAAATGATATTCCTCGGTGCTCCCCACATCATTTGCAAATCAATCGATGACGTGTTAAATGAGATTTAATTTGTAAATTGAAAAAGCATGGGGAAAATAAAGTAATAAAAATGAATGGATCAGGTTTCATGCGAATAACACACATATTTGATAGTGATGGAACTAAAGTAAACAATCGAAGCTTAAAAGTTAAATAAATGCCCACGAAGAATCCTAGTTTTCTTCTCCCTAGCCACTTCATCCAACTCTTCCAGGGTATCCCGAGGACTTCTCAGGCCAGCATGTCCTGGGTCGTCCCCGGGATTCTCCCAGTGAGACATCTTCAGACCACCTCACCAAAAAGGTGTGCATCCTACCCACTTGCCCAGACCACTTCATCTGGCAGCTCTTGATAAGGAAGGGTGGCAGCTTTACTCTGAGCCCATTCCGGACGACAATTGCTTCTCTAAGGGGGAACCCGGACACCGTGAGGAGGAAACTCATTTTGTCCACTTGTTTCATTTTTTTTTCATCCCCGACCTGGAGGGGCACTCTAACCATTTTCTTGCAAGACCCGGTCTTTTATTTGGAGGTGATGATTCTCATCCCAACCGATTCACAGACGGCTGCGAAATACTCCAGTGAGAGATAAAGAAGGTGGTTTGAGGAAGCCAAAAGAATCACATCCTCTGCAAAAAAACAGAGACATATTTCTCAGCTCACGAAACTGGGACTCCTCCATGTCTCGGCTGTGCCTAGAAAAGGTTATAAACAGGATTGGTGACAAAAGGGCAGCTGACAATGCAGACCAAACTCTGACACCTGTCATAAGGGTTTACAGAGACCATATAAGGGTTCTCCTACGCTTGAGTTCTTGCCTGAGAGACCACCAAAGCAGTTGCCTCCAAGTTCCACAGGCCAAAAAGGCTTGAAAAGACTCATTGTCTCCTCCAGTGTCCGCCAATGGGTTCAGAGATTGTGGACACAACAGGCAACGGCTACCTTAAGGCCACAGCTCCAGTCAAAAAGTTGACAGCTCATGCCATCAAAATGCAGCCTCTGTCCCACCCTGCCGCTAAGTACCTACACATTAATGCACACCTGGATACTTTTGTTTGAACATGGTGTATGTTATCGGCAGTTTCTGATGAGCACAGAAGTCTGATAATTGAACACTGCTGATTCTGGCCAGGGAGGAGGTCTCAAGTGGACTGGCACAAGAGTTTGACCTGTATGTCAAAGCGAGCCTGGTGATATCTCGTCTTAGCCTATCCTCAATTTGAAAGTGTACATACCGATGAGACAAAAGCTTAAGCTACGCTGCTACGCTGCCTGCAGGCAGTCACAAACATTACGGTACTTTATTAATTCCAGCAGTGCCAATAAAACGCCACAAGGTCACAGTATCCCTCGGCAAATACCTTCCTGTTCTCTCTATGATGATCCAAAGGGTGTGTGGATTTGTTTTGCAGTAATTCATTTCTCTTTATACCTACATAACAGCTATTCGTTTAAAATGTGATTTTGAACATTGAGCGTAGCATGAGTAAGGTTTAATTATGGTGGGTCTTTGTACAAATTCACTCAACATTATATTGTATTTATTATTATTAATGATATTTACTGTACTTTGGAAGGTTTCATTGTACTTGATACAATTCTCGGATGATGCGGTTGCAGTACCTTGTGTTATGTAAGGCTTTGTTGATGACAGGCTTTAACCGTCAATTAAAGAAGCAGGTAAAGGTCGCAGACTCTCGCAGATTGTTGATTGCATTTCTATTGTCAAAACAAAGTATTACAGCACTTTTTTTTTTAAGGGGAGAGGGCTCTAAAAGGCTAACTCACACACCCTGTCCACCTTTTTCTTCTGATAATGTAATACCGAACGTACGTTATGTATTACAGCTAACAGGACAGTAAATTCAATATATACAAAAATGGAACAGCAAGCTGAGAAGGACACTTAAAAAAAAAGAAAAGAAAACGCAGCGCTGATTGTGTAACAGTGTTTCACAGCATTTGACTGGCACTCTTCAAAACCTCTTTCTAAGACTACAAACAAAACAGAGTTTTTTTTGGTTGCTTTTTGACAAACAGCACCCGGGTGATCCCAGCGGTGAGAGTTCGAGACGCAAGACCGCTGATCATGAACCACATGTTGATATGCTGACGGAAAGCTGCTTTGATCGTCGTTCTTTCTTTCCGGTGGCAAAGGTATAAATGCTGACAGGTTGAATGCAAAAGTGGTGAAAGTAACACATTTAAACCCAGCCATTCATTTTCTAATCCGCTTTATCCCCAATGATGGTTGCGGGGCGTGCTGGAGCCTATCCCAGCTGTTTTCGGGCAGCAGGCGTGGTACACCCTGAACTGGTTACCGGCCAATGGCAGATATTTTAAACCCACAACCAAATAATTACAATAAAAAAAACAGCACAGTTAGTATTTTACAAATATTTAAAAAAGTAAACCTTTATCTATAGGCATTTAAAATATATCCCATCAAAAATAGTCTGACAAATTTCAACAGTAGAAAACAAATGTTATTACAAATGACACAGCGTGAAGCATCATGTAGAAATGTGTCATGTTTGACTGATTTTGGTGGGACTACGTGTCGTCAAATATTTCATCCAAGTGGATTTGAGTTTGGAAAATAACGTTCAAGTCCACGGTTTAGTACAGCAATTGAAGAAAACAGTTCCCTGTGAACTCAAGATGGTAAGTTTTTTTTTCTGTTGTCCTTTTGAAATCTTGTCACCTTTGGCAAACGTGAAAAAGTTGGAGAGCTCAGAGCATGAACCGTTGGCGGCTCCGTGATTGAGACTGCGAGGACGGCAGCCGCACGTGTTACTCGTTTCACTTGGCACTTTCCCCACTGTCATTCTTGCTTCACGCTCAGATCACAAATGACGACTTATGTCGAAAGTCTCCCTACAAAGCATAAAAGACAGCATTTTAACCCTTTCATGCACCCTGTAACCACCAGCGGTCACCACCGTAGTGACCGCTGCCCCTGAAAGGGTTAAATAACATTTGAACCACCTTAGCGCTTCGGATAATTGATGAATGAACGTAACTGCCCAAGACCTACAAAAAAGTATTTGGACTGATACACTGAAGTTAACAGGAAGTTCACCATTTTGATTTTAGTTTGGAATTTGTCCCATTGTTTGGGGAGATGTCCTGTTTCAATGAATTCTTATCGTCTTCAACCTTTGGGTGTTTCATCTGAAGCAGTTTCAGACAAAATGTATTGAAAGCGTGTGATTTCATCACACACTGTTGCCAAGGCGATGCATTGTTTATCAACACAAATGATGCTGTGTTTGAGGGTCTAAATCTAGGCAAATCCTCGTGAGACCTTGCACACGCATAAAGCCTACGTTAGAGGGTTCTTATCTAAGGTGTCAGTCAGTACTCCAAGGTGGTCAATAAAGGTTCTGGGGGCCCTTTATAGCAGCACTAATTTGCTTGTATTTTTTCTTTCTTTTCTTTTTGCCAAAACCTTCAAAGGACATGAGTTGACAATTGGGCCTCGCGGAGACAAAGCATACTCAATTTCCACAAATGTATGACCTGGCTACAATTAGCTCTTCCCATCAGTTTAACATACAGTATTTGGCACCAAGGGTCCACCAGATGATCCCCAAACAATACTTTCTCAAATTTATCGGATATGGTTTTTGCATGAGCATTTAAACAGAATAGGTAAAACAAAAAAATGCCGGGAATTGAGGATAGGTTTCGCCCTAAAATGCCGATCATTTTGAGTGGAGTATACATACCTCATCCTCCGTCCTGACATAGTCCACCCCATCTCCTTTTGCTGGAACTTTGTAGCTACAACACAGAGATCACATGGAGGTAAATACGTGTCAAACAAGTAGTCTTTGACAATCTGTGTGGGAGGATGGGCCGATGTCTTACTTGTTCCCTGCCTGCTTTTGACTTGCGAAGTAACCTCGCTTATATGCGCAGCAGATCCCGGCTGATATACATATAAGTACCACAACCACCACCACCACTCCCATTACAATCCCCACAACATCAATATCATCTGCGGAAACAATAATGCAACAATGGCGATTGGTTCAAGAAGGACAGTGCAATGTTTTTCAGATGCACTCTCGGCTGTTAAATGAAAGAAAAAAACTACAGTAGTCACAAAAGTAACTTGAATCTATCCCCATACCATAACTGGTATCGGTACTCGCCCAGCCCCAGTTTCATGAATTTGTTTTTTAACCCTTTAGGGACAGCGGTTACTAGAGTGGACAGCTTTTCAAATGTGGTTTTCTCTTATCTTAATGTCACAGATGTGCGTCAACCACTATAATGGACCATTGTGTGTTGCCATCCGCTATTGTTTTTCGTTTTTTTTTTTTCATGCCTAAAGATGAATAAAAGCACTTGAGAAAAAAATCCTGATATAGGTTATTGTTATTTGTTCATGAAAGGGTTAAAAGAATTATGATGTACCACAGTTTAAAAGCATTGTCTGATTTTCCTAGACTAATTTTTGTTATGTTTGTCTCTATTTTTACTTTTGTCAGAATTAAGTTGTTTCAGTGACCACTGTGGTTTTTTCTTTTATTAAAAGAAAAAGGCATACCAACACATTTCTTCATGCGTGTCATGTAAAGATAAAGTAATTCCATATAGTCTATGGACCCCGATGAACTCGGAATCCTGATTTAAACTATGTGCTGATGCAGCACTTACAGACTTCCATCTTCTGCGGCGCACACTCAGCATATCCTGCATCGTTTTTAGCTCGGCAGTAGTACTCGCCAGCATCTTCTTTTCTGACGGAGGTGAACTTCTACATTGGGAAAAGTACAAAAGAGACAGTCAGTGTTGTCTCAAGTATCGCCATTTCACCGAACAAACTGGATGATGACAATCTTTACCATTCAGATGTCAATAACCAGAATTTAAGCCAAAGATAACAGCTTTACGGATAACAAATTGAACTTAACTGTGCATTTGTGTTTGAGTCCCAACAGTGTACAAGATTATGATATATAACCATTCATCCATTTTCCAATCCGCTTTATCATCACAAGGGTCGCGGGGGCTGTTGGAGCCTATCTCAGCTGTCCTGGGGCAGTAGGCGGGCCACACCCTGATAGGTTGCCAGCCAATCGCAGGGCACGAAAGGACGAACAACCATTTGCCCTCACAATCACACCCAAGGACAATTTAGAGTGTTCCATTAACGTCCCACGCATGTTTTTGGAATGCGGGAGGAAACCGGAGCACCCAGAGAAAACCCATGCAGGCACGGGGAGATCATGCAAACTCCACACAGGAAGGTCGAAGCCGGAATCTAAACGTTGCACTGTAAATCCCCGATTCTGATATCTCGGTTGGCAAAGTTTTACATTCACTACCGTCTGCGCAGCCCATGTAAGTGCACTCCATTTACAGAGCAGTCAACCTTTAAGCCAACATACCAACCTTGGGGTGCAATGTTACACTGACCTTTAAAAAAAAAAAAAAAATGTGGGGATCGATGTTTACTAAGTCATAAGTGATAAAAGTGTGGATTTAATGAAATCTTTCAAAATATTGGATGCATTATGACTTAATATTTTATAAATATATGACGTATAAATGTTTTGTGATGAAATGATCTAAAAACAGGAAGTAATTTATTCCCAATGATGTCATTCAATCCATCATACGGTTAGCTACTTCCACGTTATCCATTTGTTGGTGTGCATTGTTTTCCCACGGGTAGAGCTATTAATATAAATAAATAAATAACAGTTCAATGGTGCGAGCACAGGTGCAGAAGAACTATCATCCAAACCTCATTGATTTACAGCTTGCACTTTCAAGTGCTGTTCGAAGTGAACAACATTGGCTTTTGGAGTTTCACACAAAGGAGGAGTCGGCCGTAATGGTGCGAGATTTCACATCCGAGAGGCCAGCGTGGACTTGAGTGGTGGAACTGAGGACTGAGCAGCGTCCTCCAAAGCGAGTCCATTGAGGAATGTGCAAGCGAGGACAGCAGATTCCCCTTGTGGCTCAAGCACTCCTTCACCATCAACTGTCTACCCAAAATATCCGGCCCACCCCTGGGCGACCGGCCACCGTCCCTGCCCCACCTTCCTCGCCCATGCGTGTCCTTGTCCAAACACATGCACACACATACTAACCAGAATTCCTGTTTCTGAGTTGAGAGTGTATGACGAGTTGAAGAACTTCATGCTGCTCTTTGGGTCATCAGGAATTTCTTCTTTGTTCTTGAACCACTGGTACTGAGACTTGGGGAAACCCTCTTCCTCCAAACAACTCAGTTCGGCTGACTTCCCAAAGGGCACCGATTTGGGGATGTTGCATTTTGGAACAACGGGCTTTACTATAGTGCAAATAAAACAAAACAAGAAGAGTGTGACAATACTGCAGGATCCAATAAGAAGAGCGGTTTGCGCTTTCGAAAAGTACATGCAGTGTGATGCTGCTGGGCCTTATCCACAACTATGATGCTTTAAAGTGATCCCACCTCCGGGTGCATGCTGATCGTTCATGGTTCGGATGGGAGCATGATTTTTGAGCAATGCCAAAAAATGCTAACAAAACATGTGGCGCTTTCTTTCTTTAGCACTGCGATTCAGCGCAGATGCAGTTTCAGAGGTTTCCCCTTATAGCCCAGAACATGCCTTTGCAGCTGGGGTAGGTCTAGTCTGGTCACAACACATCCTCACATGTATGCCAATGGCTTGGTGCGACCTACAACACGGTGTCATCTTACCGCATCCAAAGTGTGAACTCACCGGGCAAGGTCTCTCTTTTAAGGGCAAAATGATCACGTTATTATTAGCCTAAATTCGGAATAATCTTGACGTACTGTCATGTTTATATGACTCGGAGGTTACATTCTTCAAGACTTACAACAGAAAAAAAGCAAAAGCACATGTCATTTTGGAGCAGTGTTTCACAAGCAGGAGTAGATGAGTACATGCATGGGGCAAAATCCGAAAAGCTACGCGCTAGCTCAAGTGTCTCCTAAAATTTATTGTGTCTCATTAAAGCTGAGATGACTGGTGAAACAAAAGCACAACTGTGGGTCTGGTTATTCTTGCGATGAGGTTTTGTAACTGATATTGACAGTTGAAAGGCCCATTTAACGGGGATTTATTCAAAGGAGCCGCACATTTTTGTGGCCTTTTTTTTTTAAACCGTTAGCTATAAGAAAGGCAGGTTTTTTTCTCTATTTGGATCCCCTTTTTTTTTATATTATTTCTTTTCAAGGCATCATATTGATTTGTTTTATGTCTGATTTGAAGTAAAAAAACAAACAATGTTCAAGTTAAGATTGCAAAATAACAATTTTTGTACAGTCATCGATGGCAAATTTGAATGAGAATCGTTGTCACGTGTTATGAAATGTATTTTTGACACCGATGTAAAATTGCCTTTATATATATTTTTTTTCACATCGCATTTGAGATATTTTATCGATTCATTAAAAAAAAACGTCTTTATTCATTTAATAATTTCATTGGGACAGTCCACATTAATCAACAAAAGAATAAACAGTGTATGTAAATGCACCGGACTTAGCATAAATGCTAGTTTTCAGTCCCAAGGCAGGTTTCGAAAATAGCACAGTGAGACACTTAAAACTTTACGACCACAAGGACAGAAATAAAAAACAAATAGGTAAGACATCATAAAAGAGACAATACAAACAGTTGCAGTACTAAAGTACAAGACGAAAGACAGTTTGAAAATATATCATATGTAAAAGTTTGCACAATATGATTTTACCTTGTGTGCTAATTTAAAGCTATGACATTTCAACTGTTGCTGGAGCAAACCGTTAATTACTAAATAGAACTAAATGTAGTATAATTAGCGCAAAAAAAAATAATCTGTGAAAGCCGACTTGCATATCTGATGAAAAGTGAAGTCAAATTTGTTGACCAATGTCATCATTCAGTGGTGCTACACTCTGCTTTCGAAGACTCATCATCGTATGGGTGAGGCAGTCACGATATGACAAAAAAAAGTTTGGTGGTACGCAAGTCAAAAAAGGTTGTGATCTACTGATTTAGAGTTACCGTACCTCGAACAACAAGGTCAATCACAATCTCATCAAAGGACTTCAGGTCATCAGCAGCCGTGACCTCACAGCGATATTTTGCCGTATCCAAACGAGTTGCGTTGGTGATCACTAATGTGGCCGGTTCTCTGATCGCCGCTCGGTTCTCCAAGTCACCTGCACAAAGTACAACATAAAGACCAATGTTATTTGTCAGCGATGAAATAGTTAGACACGGTATTCTCGTTTTGATTCATTTACCTGAAACTTTCTGGTTGAAGTACACATAGCTTGGCCCCTCCGCTTTAATCTTTTTCCACTCAATTCTCGGATTGTTTGTGGAAATCGAGTCGATCAAACATGATAATTCAATTCCTACGGAGGAGACGAAAAGACGTAATTGTCCCGACGAGCAGTGAATACAACAATCCAGTTTTTGTCACGGCGCTTACTGTCAAACTCATCTGTCCACGGTGAGTTGTTGTCTGTCCTCAGTACAACTGCCAACACGCTGAAGTAGCCTGCAAACCAAAGAGACGAGGCAATGCTAAACAAGATCTTCCGCTGCATTAATCTTCGTGATAGTCGTGATCTCACGCTAATTTGCACAATACCAGCTGACATGCGCCGATGTGCTGCGTTCATTTTAAGACTATCCTTGGGGATACTTGAGCATATGCTCGTCACAAATGCCATCAACTCAGTTGGAGGAGATAAATGTCAATCCCACATCAGTGACATGATCTTACATTCTGCTGCTCTTTGGCCTACTTTTGTTTTTTTCCATCTTCCATTTATAGATGTGTTTGTCAAACTATTGTCTGTGTGTGTTGAGGGAGGGGGGAGTTGTTTCCATACAGTGGATAATTGTGCACGGAGGCATGTGCTCTTTCAGGGCAAGCTCACCATGCCAGTAGTTCAACTGGCTGCCGAGCCCTTTTCTCTTTCTCCCTCTGTCTCTGTGGGCCTGATGCTATTGCCTGTACGGGCCTGATGGTTAAAAAAAAAAAGAAAAGAAAAAAATCCGTCCTTGGTAGGGAGCGCCAACTGAATCTTTCTGACAGGCATTCGTCTGCATGCAAATTCATGCCAATTGGCTTCCACAATAATTGCAATCAAGGACACTCAAAGCTCGTGATCACGCTTTCAAGGATGACAGTCTGAACTCTCCGATTCCAACATCAACTTCACAACAACTGTGTTAAGGTACGTAACGTACGTAGCACAAGCAGCAATGACGCTGCCATGTATGTGGTCTCAATTGAAAAAGATTAGCTTAGGACACTGGTGTCAAAGTCAAGGCCCGGCAGCCAGATCTGGCCCTCCAAATCATTTTATGTGGCCGGCGAAAGCAAATCAAGGATGGCAAATTTCATGATGCTTGCTAAAATCGCTACCAAAATGTCAAATTCTCCTTTGTAATAAATAAGAGTGATACTGTAAGCATTTTCTTGTTACCAAACCCCTCATTACAGTAACAATAGGTGAATGAACATTTATTCCTGACTTCTTTATATGGCTTCAAACATAACAGCCCTGCAAAGAAGATGGTAACTAAAATGTGTCCCATGTCAAAAATGAGTTTGACACCCCTGGGTTAGGACAACTTGACCTCGACCTTTGGACATAGATATGGCCAAGTGTCTGGGGGTTGCCTGTGAAAGCAGACAATCTAAGCTGATGAGCCCACTGTCTCTTTGGAAATCTTGACAAGACGACAGCTTGTTTAGTACAGAAGGTTGTACTAAAAGTAGGTCCCACTTCTATTTGAAAATATTTTAGAGTAACCTAACCTTCAAAAAGCTAATAAGAAAAGTCTGAATCAAGTGTCATCTGGTTTTCAAACGGCAGGGCTTGACTGTATTATAGTTTTAGGGTAGTTTATTTACTGTTTTCTACATAAAACGAATGCTTTGGAAAGATAATGTAAACATGAACACTCCTGATGGCCCAGAACAGTTCCCTGAAACAAATGAAGGCAAATGCCGCCTCCCCAAAAAAGAATAAAAATGCACACCCACACCCACATCCATTTTCTTATGCTATCAAGGGCATCTTTACATTATTTTTTTTCTATTCATTATTTTAGAAACCAACTTGTGTTTCTTTGGTTTACTTTAACATCGTTTGAAAGTTTTCTACAAATGTGTTTAAACTTTGTCAATATGTTATTTTTAAGTGCATTTTGTAAGCTACTTTTATCTGCATTGCTTCTGAATGTCATTAACTGTTGACAAAAAAATTGTCTGCGTCATTTCCTTGTGTGAAGCACATTGAGTTGTTTTGTGGATGAACGCTACCTTCCCTTGCCAAGCGCTACAGTTAAAAATTCAAGACCAGTTTGTCGTTCTTCATGTGAAATCTACCGGGATCTGATGTTTTAGTTTGAAAATAGGCCTTAATTTCTATTTTTGCAAAAATATGCCTTTTTAGCCATCTGACAAAAGCCTGTGTGTGCATGTGACGCATGACTGACTGCACATTATTCTGAGATTGAGTATCAAATGTACATGTACTGTGTAACTTTATACCACATCTAACTAGGCCAGGCATGCGTAAGAGTCCAAAATATCAGAATATGCTGCTGAAATAGAAACCAAAGATGAAGTTATTCCATGTGATGATTTCAAAACAATAAATTTCTATTAAATGTAGAATTTCAGTTTCCTCTTTGGACCGAAAGAGTGTGGGCAGTCTATCTCCTGTCCTCATCACTAATTCGGCGGGTATTAATACAGATTAGGTGCCTGAGTGAGCTTGACGCGGAGATAAAAAGCTTGAGAGCTCTGCCATGTAAACAGCTGTCCAGGAAAACACATGAAAGTCCAGCATAAAAGGATAAGGTCACTGCACTTTTAAATTGAGAAAACAATCACAAATATATGTATTGGGTTGTGACTTGTTAAATTGCTCCATGTACAGCACTTTGTATGCAGCGATGGCTGTTTGAAAGTGCTCTATAAATACTGTTGACTTGACTTGACTTTAAGCAACTATGTCAGGCTGATCAACATGATGCTTCAAGGGTCAAGACTATGATGTATAGTCAACAGACTAAAATATGCTATTACATAGTTCCTGATTTCTTGAGTCTAGAATTTATATATTAGGACCTCACTTGATTTGAACTACTGCTGATTAACAGTCATATACATATGTACATATATAGAATGGTATATATTCAAAATCAAGTGACTTGGATTTGGACTTGGGTGCATTGTGATCGGGACATCCATCAAAATAACTAAACATACCATATTTTCATGACTAAAAGGCACACTTAAAACTCTAACATTTTCTATACAATACACAATTTGTGAACGGATTGGCAAAAGCTATCATCATTTTTGAGGAGCTGCACAGCAACGAGGCCGACTCTGACAATGACGCGACGGAACCTGGCGTGTTTGATTGTGAACTTGCCAAGCTGTTCATTTCGGATACAGAAGATTACAACTTTGATGAATTTGAGGATGAGGATTGATAAGAAAAAATAACCTGAGTACATTATTAAATACTTCAAGAAAGTACAACTGAACTCAGGGTTGGCTCCCGCTCCCTTTTTAAAAGCATACGCTAGCATGCATGCTACCATATTTTTATTTACCATGCCTCCGTCCAATAACACAATGCGTCTTGCGTACATGTTAAATACAGAACCGCAACTGACACTATGCCTTTTAATAAGGTAATTTTTTTACCCATACTGAGATTTCAAGTACAGCTACAAACTGCTACACAAATACAAAACTTGACCAAGATTCCAATGTGCCTTTTGCGGGCTCCCTTGTTAGAATACAGAAACAACTAAAATGGCAGCCACTAGGTTACAGTCTTCCGCCATGGTAGAAAATCATGCATGTTGTAATGAGAACATGCTGTGAGAGAACATCAAGTGTGCCATGGGAAATTAAAAAAAATTCACTTTAGAAAAGGGAGACACTACTCTCTTCATTACAAGCCATGGACCATTCCCAATGATTTCAAAGAGGTTATTTTCAGGTAAAATTAGCAGACCCTGGGCTACTGCTTTAATTATTTGCAGTCCTCATTACATTTAGTCCTGATTTACTCTAGTCGATAAACTCTTAACCTTAAGGTCTGAGATGTTCATGCTGCAGATTCAGATGTCTGTATCGTTTCTAAGACTTTGAAGCAGAAGTTTCAGACTACTGTATCCAATCTGGACTGAACTTTCAGCCACGAAACTCGAACTAGAGTTGGCTGAGCTAATTTAAAGAACATGTCACTCTAAGTGCATCTCCTTTCCATGACAGAGATTACATTTAAGATGCCGTTCCAATTTAAAGTGATATTCAATTCAATCATCAGTGCACAGTTGAGGAGTCTGTTCCAATTTCTAAACTAAGCCTGTTCAAGCCAATATTGATAGTCTTCTGAAACCGAGGTGAATTGCTGACTCGGCTTTGTTTCGATGACTCCCAAGAAACTTGATGAAGCCTCAAAAAGTTATGACCGTTTTGTTTTCCATCTTACCATGAGCGGATGACACGTGCTTTGCTGATCACATCAGACTCATCTTGTCTTGTCTCCTTGGAAGGAAATGGAACACCCTCTTTTTCCATACTAACAGTGCCAAAGATAGGTCATTAGGGCCCCCACACAGTCCTCTGCCTCCATTCTACTGAACTGCTGCCTTACCAAAGTCATTAGATCAATCGAAACATTGAAGAAGCATTGAAGTTTGGGAAAGGCCTTTTAGATCTGGACATGCATTCGCAACAAAGTTATCTTGTTTCGGGTGACTAAAGATAACAAATTCCTGCCAAACTTCAAATCAACCCATGACTCTGAGGAAAAGCAACAGAAGTAACTACACTACACATGACACGCCCAATCCAGTTGGTGGCAGTGACAAGCAGACAGAGGCTATCCAGCGACAATGATGCCATTAAAATGACAAGTGTGAAAATAAGCATTTGCTGGTTCTGCTCTTAGGACCACTTGCACTCTTTTTAGTCTCCTTTTCTTGTCGGCAATCTCAGCATACACAAATTCATAAAGACGTTAAAAGTATTTGATCAATATCCAATTAAATGGTGGGGTAGAACGAAATAGAATAGAAAAGCTGGCTACTGTGTTTAAAACACATAAGACAGTTCCGACCGCAATAGACGTAGCAATTCAGTCTTGCAGACGGTTCATTCATCTATTATGTGCAGCAATTATGTGAAGTGGTGGCATGGTGGTCGACTGGTTAGCCCTTCCGTCTTACAGTGCAGGGTTTGATTACGGCGGTCTCGCCATCCTGTGTGGAGTTTGCATGTTCTCCTTGTGCCTGCGTGGGTTTTCTCTGGGTACTCCAGTTTCCTCCCACATTCCAAAAACATGCATGGCAGGCTAATGGGACACTATAAATTGTCCCTAGGTGTGATTGTGAGCGGGAATGGTTGTTCGACTATGTGTGCTCTGAGATTGGCTGGCAACCCTGCCCGCTGAAGGAAGCACACTCGCGACCCTCGTGAGGATAACCTGATTAGAAAATTGATAGATGGATGATGTGACGTCATCTGTAGAATATGTCTTGAAGAAATTTCTCAAAATATTTCTACCTCCTCCCACATCGCTCCCCTGTTGATATGAAATGATAAAAAAAAATGAGATGGTGGGATAGAACTGACGCTGGCTCTAATCCAACATCAATGTTTCAACTCAAAAATACTCTTCTGGGTCAATGGACAAAAATTCCACAGACACATCTCCCCAAAACTGCATTAGAATGATACACTGCAAATGGAATACAAACACCATATTTTCATCTCCTGGGGTTTTTAATATTACTTTTTGCCCTGACTAGAGTTAAACATTGTGTGAATAGGTATTTGTTTTGCAGGTAATCGACATACATTATCGTCTTGGTAACAATGGGGTCTTCAGGGACCTATATTTGGGATCACTTTCTTTTCTCTGCGGCGAGAGCTCTGGCAGCCAACAAATGTATATTCAAAGTTATTTTTTAATCCTTCTTGCTGATGCCATCATGGGCACAGGGTTTTCTCTGTAATCTTCTAATTCTGTTCTAAACTCCCCCTCCTTCAGGTTTATATCCCTGAGTAATACAATGAGCAGGGGTTTTCTTCATTCTTGCGCTGTGTAATAAATCCCTCCTTGTCCTGTTGTTCCCCTTGGGAAAGATGCACTTGTTCGCTGTGGAATTAGGTGTTGAATCCAGAGAGGTGAGGTGGGTATCATAAATAGAAAGGTTCAATTAAGCAACCCAGTGATATTCCCTGTGAAGCATCTCCGCCTCATGCATGCAAAGTCTATTCCCACGCCCTTTCAAAGCACTGACATCAAAGTATACGCACGCGCTTCCACTGATGTCAACCAGTTGTTGTTTTCGACACGCGCCCCAAACGCTACGATGAAATGAGCTCTTGTTATGACCAAATATGGAGCAGTTTGGGATTTTGTTTTAATCCACGATATTATTCATCCATCTGAGTCCAGTCAGTTCAATAAATGGACACAGAAGATTAATTTTCTCCACTAGTCAAAAATCAGTTTTCATTCCTACTGAACACTGCTGCTGTTCCCGGATCACCCCGTCAGAATAAGCACTTGTATGTCCATGGCTGTGTCCTCCAAGTGATATATTTTGCAACAGTTTATAAAAACGACAACATGACATACTGCGCGCGTCTAAAAATGTCTGCCCTTGTTTGAACTTATCAGAGGCCAGCAGAGGTTTTACCACCTTTTTTACATGAGAGGTAATAATAATAATAATACATTTCATTTATAAGCTCCTTTCAAAACACTCAAGGACACTTTACAATCAAAACAAGAACAATAAAACCACAGATAAAATTATAAATACTAAAAGGAGAGATGAATTTAAACTGAATATAGCGGCTACAAATAGTTGACGCCGGCAACAGCGCCGCCGCAAGGTGCACCAGCCGACCCAGCCAGGCCGGCCAACACGCCGTAGTCCGCGGATTGACCGCCGCCTCTGCCGTTGTCTCTGCGTGGCTGGCGGGAAGACGACCTGGAGCCATCGAGGTGGAAGCCCTGACGAGATCCGTAGCGGAGGTAAAGGGAACATGTGCGTTCAGCAACACGTCTCGAGACAGATGCATGTACTGTGCGCACAACCACGTGTCCTGCATACCTGATTTATGCAGTGCTGCGCTCCCAATTTAAACACAGTTTTAAACAGGCAAACAGGGATGCAAACCACAGGCCAATAGCACATTTATGAATCCATTTCACAATATTTCTTGACAGGTATTCACGAGTCAAGACGCTAAGCAGAAGTATGGCGAAGTTGTGACTGCATTTCTCAGAGTAAAACGACATTATTTTTCTCTACTAACAATGATGCCTACCAAGGCTTCCAAGAAGGCATTTGCGTCAGCATCCAGGATAAAAAATAAAATGCGCAACACCTCCTCCTTCTTCAAGGTCTCATTGAAGGCCCTAGCTCTCGCCCTACAGGCCGAGAAGCAGAAGTCCATGCTGCTACAGACAGAGGACCTGCACCTGAGAAGGGAAGCACGGTCTGCATGTTTTGATTTGGCCACCAAGAAGCACGAGTATAGGAAACTACTCCTCATCTTGACACACCTTTATCGCAGTACTCTTTCTCCAACACATGAACTCAGTAGCTGAAATTATTCCCTGACAGCTGACCTTCAAGACAGCTTAAAAGATCCTAATTCTACTGTGAGAAAACAAACAAAACAGCCACCCAAATGTTTAAATATAACGGCTTAAAATCAAGTCCTGGGACAAGACTGTCAGGTTTTGACGTCTTTCCTAATATTTGTGCATTAGGTACTGTGGCCCTTGGGGTCTAAGCTAAGTGGAGATAATATTGGGGATTTTTAGGGGTCAGGGTTTGAAACAAACACACTCCCTTTTTATTCATTCATTCATTCATCTTCCGAGCCGCTTGGTCCTCACTGGAGCCTATCCCAGCTGTCTTCGGGCAGTAGGCGAGGGACACCCTGAATTGGTTGCCAGCCAATCACAGGGCACACTCCCTTTTTAAAACTACAAAAAAGCAGAATTATTATGCCATCAAAATATACGGAACCCACAAATCCACTATTTATCAAATTAAAGATAAGATAAGATATCCTTTATTCGTCCCACACTGGGGAAATTTACAGCCTCCAGCAGCAAGAATGTATGTAGAAAGAAGAAAGAAGAAAGAGAAACACTATGAACACTATGAATTTGTAAATAGCCCTATTAATGTACAAAGCATACAATAACCTGCTCTGCCAAAACATACAGAAGCTTTTCGAAATTCGAAGAAGTTGCTATGATTTAAGGGGCACCAACCTCAACAAAAAAAAAAACAAACCAAGAACAAACATCAAGCAAAGGATGTATCTGTCACAGGTGTAAATCTGTGGAATAATTTACAAATTGACCTGAAAATGATTGACTTGCTTACTGAGTTCCAAAACAAATTCAAGAGAACAGCACAAAAAAACTGCATGAATCAGAATTTAGTTGATAAATGTGATACATTTATTGAATATAGTAATAAATCAGAATTAAGTTGACAAATGTATTAAATGTAGTAATGTCAAGCAATGTCCATTATGAATACAAGAGAAAATCGACATATAAATGTGCTAGAGTGTGTATGCATATATTCCCTATACAGACCAAAAGTTGTGTAATTAAATTAATATTGCACATACAATAGTAAAATCATTTGTTTATATGCAAACTTTTTCCTTTTCTGATTTATATAAAAATGATCTATTTATATATTAATACATAACAAGGGGTAGGACTAGATACGTTTTTTACTACTTCCTATTCCTTTGAACATATACCGGTAATTGTGCTGTATGACTGATTTCTTTTCGTTTTTTTACAATTTTACTTATCCTGAGTTTCTGTCAATTTATCAATGAACAATAAACAAAACAAACAAATAAAAGCTAAAAACGACCTGGGAACTGCCCTTCACTGTGTCTGCCTCCACCGACCTGAATCATGGGCCGATCATCTTGGGTGGAATATGCCCACAGTACACTGGTCTTGGCTACTGGTCGCTCACCATTCATGGCAGCTAATGGCTATCAAACACCTCTGTTTCCATCACAGGAAGGCCAATTTGACATTCCGTCAATTCAGGATCATCATGCCTGGAGGAAACCAAGAGTAGCCCTGTCGCATTCCGCCACTTGGAATAAGCAGACTGCTGATCGCCGTCGCTGTCCTGCTCACACTTACAGACTTGGACAGAAGGTATGGCTCTCTACTAGGGACTTAAATTTGGCTGGGAACTCACGTAAACTGGGACCCAGATTCATTGGGCCATTCGAGATGGAGGCCATCGTCAACCCTGTGTATATCAAGATCCACCTGCCGCCTACCCTGAAGATTCATCCTGTTTTTCACATTTCCTTGGTCAAGCCATTTGAGTCCAATCCACTTGCGCCGCCGCCTACCCCTCCACTTCCTTCTAGAATTGTGGATCGGGACCCTGTCCACACAATCAAGGAGATTTTGAATTCCAGGCACTCGAGGAATTCAAAATCTTAGCTTGAGCAATTGTTGCTGCGGTTAGCTTGACGAATTCTTTGTGACAGTGGACACGTAAATAAGAGAGTACCAGAGGCAGAAAAAAACGCCAAATGTTTGCAAATGTTTGTACCAAGGTACCCGGATTACTCAAGGACTTTTTTCAGCACTAATTCAATCAATTCATCCATTTAAGGAATTCTGATGAAAGTACATGCAACGCATTTCTTCTAAAAACCAAGCTACTTTTTGGCACTACATTCATGACCGCTCAGTTTATAGAGCACAAAAGGTGAATGCAGGCCTCGAGCAAATGTATGACCAAAGCAGGAATGAGGGTGGAACAAAACTGTTTGGAGGCAGCATAACAAAGAAAAAAAGACATTGCTGTCAGCACCTCAACAGTTAAGTGCAAGTGGTAATGTTTTATTCTTAAGATAAGAAAACCTCTATTTGTCTCACAATGGAAAAATTGGAAAATGACAGCAGCAAAATTTTGAAGGGAAGAAAGTAGAAAAAGTATTTGAATATACAAAATTAAAAATTTTAAAATGAACTGTACACAGTACAGAATGCAATATAAAATATAACATACACGCATATATGCAACTGCATATATGCTGCATAAAGTGTCTGTGCAATAAGGTGAACTTGACCCTAATAAACACAGAAAAAACACATCCAAATCAAATTAGTTTATGCTCAACTTTTGGGTACAGTGAAAAAAAAAATAAAAATCTTGCAACTATGTATAACTATTCATTATTTTCATTGTCAATAATTTGTCAAGAAGGAATATACTGTGTATCAATGTTGAAAATATTGCAACATGGCTGTTTTATTTTTTTGTTTTTTAGATTTTTGCCAGAATGTAAAACCCACACACGGACGAACGGCCATTGATTTCGACCCTCTTGTGATATGACAGGATCCTACCTGTTTGAGCATCTGTGGGAGAAAGTGAGTGAGACAACTCTCTTCTGCCATTTAAATAAGTAGTAACCTTGTGAAACGACAACGGCGAGGAGAAGGTTTCAGGGCTGAATTTGCAAAGTGGATGACCCCAGTAAAGATTGCCCCGAGGTTGGTTTGTCGCAGCTGTGCTCCCCTTCCCATCGTAAGTATGTCTTCAACAAGCTCACACCTTCTTAGATGATAGAACGTGTGAGCACAGACGATAGAACCAACCCTGAGAATGATCGGCTCGAATAGAATGTCTTATGGCATACTGTATAAACTGTACTTTGAAGTACTAGGACCACACTGCAAAAAGACTAAAAAGAAAGGGTTCTATTTTTGATGCCAGCCAAGTCCAGCCGAAGGTGACGTGTTAAATTGCATATGGGTGGTGTACCTTCTTTTGGTATTTTCATAGACCGGCACAGTTTTTATTTAGTTTCTTCAGAACCGCATTAGCTCCCGACTCAGCTCAGGAGCTCGTCTTCCACTGGTCTCTTCCAATTCATTATGATCATTTACAATACATTTTAGTCATTCACGCACCACACTATAAATAAATAATAATAATAACAATTCAATGTCAACTTAATTTGCTAACAGAGCACACAATCCAAATCATGTTGTCTACACTCCAATGCATTTACAATTATTCCTACAAAATCAATGTTATTTTTTTTAAATTTTCACACTAATTTACCGTATTTTCACGACTATAAGGCGCCATTAAAAGTCTTAAATTTTCTCCAAAATGGACAGGACGCCTTATAATGCGCAACGTCTAGTGCAGGGGTCCCCAAACTACGGCCATTTGACCCGACCCTCTAACATTCCTGTTGTCCTTGGGTCAAAATGACCAGTCACTGTGTTAAAAACACCCCCCAAAAAACCCTAAATAATAATTTTTTAACTTGAAATTGTATGACTTTTGAAATGTTGTTTTTATTCACATTTCCATGGAAGGTATACAAAAAAGTACAAAGGTGGTCTTCGGGGCAAAATGACCCATGACGCAAATAGGGTCGAAATCAAGGTCACAAAGTTATTTACACACCATAGAATGTTTCAGTGTTTTAGTTGTGTCTCAGATCAATTAGTAGAACATGTGAACAAGACGGTAGCAGACATAAACAAGACAAGATAGGTGGTGTTCTCGTAGATGGCAGAACTCTTTTTTGTGGATTTCAAGGGGCTATAAAGAGAGTTGTTTAGTTATTATTTATTTCCTGTTTTTTCTGTGAAGAACTCAGAGAGGGTTATTTAGTTATTATTTATTTCATTAATAGTGTTATTATTTATGTGTGGCTTTCTGGGAAACAATAATTTTTTTAAGCTCCCCTACGATCGTTGATGTTACAAACTGACACAGGTCTCCCATCAGAGAAGGTAAAAGTTATATGGCCATCACAGGAAAAAGTTTGGGGACCGCTGGTCTAGTGTATGCTCTGGCCGACACGCTGTTTATGTAGAGAAAAGGCGGAGTGGGTGACGACAGGCATGCGGAAGTCCGCCAATGAGTGAAGGGTGGGCGTGTAAGAGGACGCTAAAGGCATGCCCCTCGCAGGTACCAGTCGCCAATGAGTGAAGGGTGGGCGTGTAAGAGGACGCTAAAGGCACGCCCCTAGCAGGTACCAGTCGCATGAGTACATTGTAAAATGGTGAAATAAAGTACAACCGAACTCAGTTTTGCTTCCATTGCCTTTTTAAAAACGTGTTTTTAGCATGCATGCAGGCATGCCGTATGTTTAAGATGGCGTATGTTTTACCATGCCTGGCTGGGCCCAATAATACAGTGCATTTTGTGTATGTGTCGAATACAGAAATAACACCCCTTACTGAGACTGCGCCCAACAACACGGTGCGCCGAACGGTCGTGAAAATATGGTATATCCCATTTACACTCATCACTATTCTAGTAATCAACAGATTAACATTTAAATCCATTACTAATTCAATACTTTAGCTCATTGTTACCCCGCTAATAATATCCAATTTATTTAGATTCTGTTACTTATGAACTCATTTATTGCCAAAACGTAAAAATATGTTTGCAAAGATAGCAGGAGTGGCTTTGATCAGATCTTGGTCACACACAGTGTGAGTGGTTGTGGAGTGTGGTACGGCGATCCTACATCGCGAGGTGATTGGCGGAAGCAGTGTGTGTTGAGAACATGGATTAATACCGGCAGCGATCTCTACAACAGAGCTTTTTCCAATCAAAAAAAGATGACAAAGTCCCATTGTTATAGTTGAACACGCACACACACACATGCGGTCACACAAACACACACAAAGTTCAATGTTCATGAAAACGTACCTAGAAGGTCATGCATCAGTGCAGTGTTTAACTGTTATTTTGCCATCAAAGTGACGTTTTTGTGTTGTTTATGTTGTTGTTTAGTAGGAAAGCATAGTTTAGATATTTGAGGTATCACAAATCCCCCCAAAAAATGCATCAAAGTGAAAGTTCTGCTTGAAATGCATCCCTTCACAAAAAGCTCTTTTTGTTCGAGTTTTTCAAGGACATTAGTATTTTCAAGATATTTATCAATGTTCAAATGTTTAACGAAAGGTGAACGTTAGAAATCTACTTTTTTTCCTGATGAAAGAAGAAATACATTATATTTATATTTTCCTCTGTTTTTAATAAATGTGGTTATGTATTGAATTTGTTAAAAAAAAACATTTTTATTTTTCAATAATGAAGGGTTCGGTGAATGTGCATATGAACTGGTTGGGTTCGGTACCTCTAACAAGGTTAAGAACCACTGGTCTAAATAAATACTCATGTTAACTGACTCACAAGTGACTCACAACTGAACTAGGCAAGTTCAGTTGTATAACAGAGGGATCCAGCAGGTATTCAAATTTTTTCATGTCATCCAGGTGTCGACTCACAAGGTGCAGTTGTCTGCCACCAGGCCTCTTTGTGTATTCATTTATGCTACATTTACATATGTTACTGGAGGCCCTAATTTGGGAGCCGATTTAGGCTAGGCCTGACTGCTGGTGAGCCCTCTGATCGCGGCAGGGTCAAATACTCCGCCAAAGCAAATGAGGGGAGTTGGGGAGAGGCACTGTTGTCACTGAATGCCTAGGAACCTGGCACTTTGCGTCAGTGTTCATGTCTGCGTGTGACCTGCTCCCGCTTTGACTTCCAACAATTACAAATTCACAGGCATGGATTAAGGGGAGACAACTTCTACTACTACTCCACCTTTCACAAGGTGCCTTTCTCTTCAGAAAATGAACGGTGTGCCCCCTTAATCATTTGTATGCCAATAGTTGGCTCTCTGGAATGCATGCCACCCATCCAATTTGAAATTAACCCTTTGATGCCCCCTGTAACCTGATAACATAAGCTGTCCACTGTAGTAACTGCTGTCCCCAAAAGGGTTAAATACCGAGTAAATGTCGATTTAAAAGACTGATTCTGACAATGTGTCTGCGAGCGAGCATTTTGGGATTGTGCAAATTGTATGGGCATTTCCATCATAACCACCCACAAATTGAATTTATTCAACCATAACTTGGAAGCTAGGCTGATTGGATATCTGCCATTATCAGACTGGATATCTGACATTATCAGACACTATACAGAAGTACAAGTACCATATTTTCAGCACTAAAAGGCGCACCTAAAAGCCTTCCATTTTCTTAAAAGCTCACAGGGCGGCCTTAAAATCCTTGTGTATGGTGATTACGGTAATATGTCAAATCCAAAATGGCTCCTTGCTCGAGACATGCTTACAATGCAGAGTTCAAACTTAAGGCAATCGGTTTCACAGTTGAACACGGAAACAGAGCAGCGGCAAGAGAGTTCAACGTTAACGAGTCAATGTTATAACTTGCTGTTGGTTAAGTGAACTGTGTCGCTGCTTCATTAAATAAGTTTTACTGACATCTAATTGTCGCTATATAAATCAGGCTGTAGTGTAGTGTTCTGTTGGCATTTCCTTGAGTGCAGCTCTATCTAGTGGATGCAATGTAGATTGTGTCTTATAATGCGTCCAATATATTAAAAAAATTACAAAATAGGCCATTCATTGAAGGTGCGCCTCATAATTCAGTGCGCCTTTTAGTATGGAAAATACGGTACGTCAAAACCACAAAGGTAAAGAGAGTTAGAGTTAGCAGAGATTAGCTAACCGGCACATACTCGAATGTGCGTTGTGTGGGGATGGTTATGGGGATCCATTGCACTGACTGACAACGTGTAATTGAGTCTCAGTCTTCAATAATACCACAGCTCAATTTGTTGCCAGTCGTTTTGAAAAATGCTCGCTTTGGGGCGGGGGTGTGAAAATCAAAAACACATAAACAAAGTCACTGAGTTAGCACCAGTGAGTAGTGATAGTCGTAGTAGTTTTCTCATTCTATCTCCTTGTCATCATTGTAACTCTGCGTGAGACAGTCTCAGAAAAGACATCACGCAGCAGTGTTTTTGGAAGTAAATATGATTCAGCGTGTTGGCGCTCATCTTTTTATCATCTCATGTCAATAGAGGAACAATGCAGGAGGAGGTAGAAATATTTTGGGGAAATTAGGCGAGGCTTTTCGATCCCCGCGTTTCACGGAGACGTCTGCAAAGGTCACGCCATCGCTGTGCATAACAAACGCATGGCTGAATCTCTGCTATTTATTATTATTATTTTCTCCATTCAACAACCAATGTGGAGTAACTAAGCATGCACAAAGAACAAGTTGTACACAAAGACTGACATAGGCCGTGGTATTTGTACTCCGTGAATAGATTTATTTAAACTGACTTGCAGTCCAGAAGGTTGACTCGCCGTCAGCAAGGCTCCCAGACAGACATTTAATGGCTTTTCTGTACTTAATTTGGTCCATCAGAGAAGTTTTCCTATCACAGTACTAGTCTTTGACAAACTGTGCGCGTTGATATCATATCAACTATCGTTGTTGTCTATGTTCCTGAAATTGTCACTATGATTGCATGCAGTCAATAATCCTTAACACAGCGATGCTACGACCACACGTTGCGAATGCCGATGATTGATGTGGAAAGGGCGATGCGATCAGCACGTCCGCTATTAACTGGCTCGATAAGTTTATCTGACCCATGTATCGAATGTCTTGGTAAAATAAATAGATAAATAAAATACATAAATAAAAATAAAAAAGTAATCCGGAAGAGTTGATCAATGTTACATTCTTGCGATTTCAAACACGTAATGACAAGTAGATTTGGTGTTTTAAAAAGTGTAGAAATAGGGTGAACACTAGATTGACAAACAGTGTCATGTCAAGAAGATACACACATTTAAAATATAACAGGGATTCTTTAACATCAATTTTGACATCTTTGTTTGACGTTTCCTTTCAGCCTTTCAGGGACAGCAGTCACTACAGTGGACAGTTTATCATGTTATCAGGTCACACGATGCATGAAAGGTTTAAAAATATGCTTTACACATCAAAAACATCAGATCTAGTTTTTGCACTCTTTAGAGACAAAGCCTCCACTGTCTGAAGCGAAATACTTTTGCAAAATGAGTTTTATGAAGTCAAGTATTTTGGAATAATCACTTTTCACAGAATGATCTTGAATGTCAAAATATGACTCATCCGTCAAGTCATGTGAAGCATCGTCCTAAATAGCTTATCAAATCCTGGACACTGTGTAAGAATAGTGGAGTTGTCACACTGGCGCTTCACATGGTGCCAGCAGCCGAGAGTGCCAATGTGGACCTTTGTTTTGTGACACAGTTTTGGACTACAAGAGTGAATTAATAATGAAGCAGACCAATGGTTGCTGGATATCGGGACTGTTTGAACTATGACGGTTTAAAAGGCATGTGAGAAAAAGACGTGTGTTATATTTAACTTATTCTACTCATGTATGAGTACACTGTCAGTTTTTTTTTTTACGCGAAAGTTGAAATAAAGCCATAATTGATTTCATAATTTCTTCTCTGTCAGTCCAGTCTATGCAAGGCCAGTTTCAGGGTGCCCGCTCTTCCACTTGCTTTTTATTTATGGACCTTGGAAGGACTTTTGAGGGCTAATTTTGCCATTTTTAAAGGATTTTTTTCTCCATTCAGCAGGGTATTCACGGTGGATTTAATGCCCGCTCAGCAATATGTGGGCTGAACAGAAAGCCACATATCACTGAGCTCGTGTTCAAATCATTGCTGCCACAGGAAGGGCATATCTTTATTTTTAGGGGCAATCAGCTAACCCTTTATTTGACATACATGTCAAATTTTCATTTCCTTACCCGTATTACCGGTAGGAAAATGAAAAAAACTTGAATTCATTCTCAAATAAGTACACTAAAATTTAAATTTAGAAAACATAAAACTTCAATTTATTTTTGAATAAAACATTTTTCAGGATTTTTATTGATTTTAGAAGCTTTCCCTGAAAAGTAAGGACAATTAAGAACATAATTTTACAACTTTTTTAAAATTGATTTTTATGAACTTTAAGGACCCGTGGGAACCCTGATTTATTACTGATAAGGAAAACTAAAGAACTCTTATGAGAGCAGGTCAGCTCTATATATAGACTATCAGCACCAGAGTGAGCCCTCGCAGCCTGCTAATTGGGATCCATAGGAAGCACATTTTTTTAAGCCTTTCACAGGGTTTGTGAATAATCTAATGATGAAATAATTGTCTGCTCATTTTGAGTCCAGGTCTGACACTTGACAGAAGACAATGAAAGCCTCGTCAAAACAGTTTCGGGCACATGCCCAACCAACCATGTGAGCGGGCCTCCCTTGGCGCAGCAATTCAGTTATGCGAACAATCTGACATGCCACACATGTTGGATGTCCGCATGAATTGGAGAGCTCCGTGGCATCAGTTTAAAGATCTTATAGCCATGGGTGGGGGGGGAGGGGTGTGGCTCATTCAAGTCACAGCAACCGTTTTTTTTTTTTTGCGCTTGTCTAACTCTGTCAATACAAATGCCACGCTTGATTCAGGGGCTGCTATCACGAAAAATTTCTGCTCAATCACACCACACTCGGTGCCAGAATTAGCTTCTCACCGCACTGCACAGATGGCATCACTCGCGCTCATTACAAATGCTTCACATTCTAGTCCGGCCCGCCCGACCCCTTTCTTAATCCTAATTAGGAATGCAATTTCCACGCAGGCCTCTTTCCAGCGTGATGAAAATAAATTTGTATGACCGCAGCATTGGATTATGAGTAACGTTGCATCACTCCAACATTTCACTGATATTTGTATGGCATGAACCGTAGGTCATAGAATGGAGTTAAATCCCTGGATAAACATTCATGTGCTTCTTCCTTCAAAAATCTCATGTACTTACTAACACACACTTTCTTCAAAACGTTAAGCCTTTCTGAAAGCTTACAATCAGCATGTCACTGTGAATTCACCAAGGAATTTCAGTCCGGTATCAGAGATCTGCCAAAACAACGCAGATATCAGGCTAATCGGGATTGCAATGTGTGTTGTTGAGCAAAGTAGTTTTTGACCTAAAAATGGCCCATTTGCACGACAAACTCACATAGACGTTGGAGGGAGCAGAAGCACTTTGCCGACATCAGCATGGACTGTGAGTGCAGACAGCCACAATGAGCTAATGCTCAACTGACAAGTGAACAATACCCATGCAAAGGCACACAACAGAGACATGTTGACTTAGCAGGTCCGAAATGCTTCGTCCGCCTCACTTCCTGCGTGGGTTAAGGATGCCCGATGAGGGCTGAACTGCAAGGGTGCTTTTTTTTGTCAAGCAGCCATTGGCTACACAAAAACTGTTCACACAACTCTGTTGAATTTTAATTATCTTTTTATGAGTTGTGCATTCTGGGTCCATAAGATTCAGTCGTTCTTCAATTTCATTTGCCTGCATCGGCACTTTTCGCATGTCATCTCATTTAAACGTACTGTGTGCAAACAGATATGGCACAAGCCATTCTATGTGTACTCATATATGTCCGTTTCCAAAATATAACATTGATTGCTACTGTTTTTGAAAATTCCATTCTAAATGCACACACACACACATACACACACACACACTTCTGTTTTTGTTCTCTACGCTTTGAACAAGTGAAAGTAAAGTCACAATGAATACAAAGTGCCTAAAAGAGATACGAGACCACCATCCAATATAAGATTATGTTATAGCAGTCCGAAATCAACAGCATTGGCAATAACTAAAATAATGTTTCTGTAATGGTTAACACGCAAATACATCCAAGCTTTTTAATTGAAATTATTTTTTCACTTCTTCGGTCCAACCATCACGTTTATATTTTTTAGAGCTCAAAAACATAGGCCGCAGTCTAACTGGCGGCATTTTTGATGCATTAATGATGATAATGATGCACTAATGAATAATTGAATCCTATCTTTCTGAATTGAAATTGAATCAAATCATGAGGTGGCTTTAGAGCTCCACCAGTAGGACACGCAATGCTGGTGTATCCAAATAACAATACATCACAATATTGATATTCTCCCCCCCACACACATACACACACACAAACATACACCTAAATCAGATTGCCATATGAGCTTTTCATGCAGATGATGGCCTGGTAGATAAATGATTCATTCAAAATCAAATGTTTAATGCAGACAAAGATGGGAATCTTATTTGATTACCATATCTTCCACACTAGAAGGTGCTCCGGAGTATCAATGAAAGGACTATTTTTTTAACTAACTAACTTTCAACTGTGTGTTTAATAGTGGTTGTGTTATGCATCCAGTAGATGGAGGGACGCTAAAGGAATATAATGCAAGCCAGCTTAATTTTTATCGAGCCTTCACAACTGCTGCAGCTGTAACAAAGCACTTTACAGATCATTTAAAATACTACGTGCAAGAAATCTGAATATTGATCCATATGTAGCGTCATCAGGATGTAGCATGAAGCACGAAACGAAGTCCATAAGAATACATATATAAATATGTGACTGCAACACCATATACACGGCGCGTCGGATTATAAGGCGCACTGTCGGCTTTTGAGAAAATCGAATGCTTTTAGCTGTGCCTTATAGTGCAGAAAATACGGTACTTAATGGCTAGTTGTACCGATCAAAATACTGAACAGTATGTGAGTATACAGTATGTGAGGTTCAGTTTACATTTGGTGACTTTTGGGGATTTTTATTGTTGTTGATCAGCATGGTTGGTCAAAGAGTTGAAAGGGTCAGTAGAGAATTCTTTAAAGGCATCATTCAAAAGCTATGGCAACTGGCCTTATTATTATATAATTTAGAGGGTAATAATTACAAACATTTAGAATGACCATTATTTTACAATCTTGATGCTTAATGTTGGAAAACCTATCACAGTTTATCGGTAAACCGCCAGCCACTTCATTTGCATTATAATGTGGAAAATGTTGGAATGTTTCATTGTTCCTTCCTAAGCAGTCTGAGAACACAGAGAGGAGAGACGATTGTGGGGTCGGCAAAAATTATTCAGCCCGTGGGATGCTTGGCCACAGGTGAAGTGAGCTTTGACAGACAGAAATGCTTGGAGGATCATTTAAAGCGCCACCTTGGTCAAATGATGAATTTAAATGACACAAGGTGCTTTCGTCAGAAAAAAAGGATGCCAACTGATGCCAATGTTGAAAGCCCAAAGTCTGTGACTAAATAGGGGCTGTTAGTCTTTTCAAAACACAGCTCCATTAGACAACAAATGTGCATACAAAGATTTAAATAGTAAATAGTTTGTGAAGGCTTGCTGAGTTGTGAAAGGGGGAATGCAACTTCAACAACAGCTGGGGAGGGAAACCATCTGAGGCTTCTGCTGCTGCGCACCAACCCCCAGAACCAAACCCTCCTCGAGCCGTGCTTCCATCACCTGCTCGGGGTAGAATGATGGTTGATGGTTTTTCCCTCCGAAATCCCAAACTAAAACATCGGACAGCCGAAAGGCCACAACACGCCACCCAATCGCTTTTCAGGCCGTATTGTGAACCATACTCCCAAGTGTACACTTCTACTGGAAACAAGGGTAGAACGTACAAACAAAATGATGCGGTAAACAATGCAGGACATGTGCTGTTAGAATGGAGGACAGCTGGCAACCTTAGTCGACTGCGATCTTTACTGGTGCCAAACATAATTTCAGATTGTGACACGTATGTGCTGCCATGTTGAATTTGAAGTTAATGAATGAGGACAAACTTGAAGCCGACGCATATGAAAGTGACAGATGCCACATTGTTTACACAAAGGAAAATAACTACGGCATGTTGCATGTTTCCTCACAAACGGAGTGGGCAGTTTATTCTTTCGAATGCGTTAAAGCACCGTGTGCTTATTTGAAGGGGGCACAGATTTGAGAGGGGTACCTAATTTGTACGAATGTTACTAAACATTGACTGTGTCCCCTAATTTCTTTTTTTTTATAATGATATGGCGTCACAATATACATTTTGCAACTTAAATTACACTGTAACAAATATCAGTACAGAGTAACAAGCAGTGGAATATTCCATCAGCGGGATGGGACCGCAAGGAATATTCTGACTGTGTTGAATTCTTTGAACGTGTGCTCACGACACGGCCAGCCCAAATAAGCCATGACTAATGCTACAATGCGAAAAGATGATCTCAATCTTCTTCGAAGCAACACTGACTCATTTGTGAGTCGGAACTTCAATTTAGATCCTAGATGATCACAACTGCTCCTCGCTTACAGCCCAACATTACGGCAATCACGCCCACCCAAAGGAAGTTGCCCACAAGTGTGGTGGACGCTAATGAACTCTGTGTTGAGAATCAGAAATAAAACGTAAAGGTGCTCAGTTCTGTGTGACTACGCCTTGGGGAGAGAAGGGCGGGTTGCTAACTTGGCAAACTGTATGAACAAAACACTGAGAAAACTAAAGACCTGAAAACAACAAAAATCCTAAGTACAAACAAAAGCCCACGGCAGATGCAAAAACAAGGTGAAAGCAATACAAACAAAAATCCTTGGCAGTAAGGCACAAACACTAACAAGGAGAAGCAGTGACAGCAACAACAAAAAACAGTGACAGAAACAACGAACCGACACTGAGTGAGCAGGACGGGCGTCCTTTTAACAGAAAACCTACTAATGACATGATGGCCAGCAGTTGTGCCGCTGTGGGAGGAGCCCAACATTAAAGGTTTTATCGAGAATTTGTTCAAAACAACACTTTAGATAAAGAGTGGTTGAAACTTCGGATAGGAACAAAAACACTTTTAAATCGCTTGTGTCGGAAGTAGGGTCACTAGCTAATTATGTTTGAAGTTGTGTCCCAAGTAATGAATATTTTAAATCATGGGAGGTCCATGATAATAATGTGCTGTGATAATTATGGCTCTCGGAGGAAGCATCTCCCTGCTGTAGACCAGTTTTTTTTCCAGGTCATATGTTTACGCTTTGCTAATGACCGTGGAATTGATGTCGAGTTAATGTCTCAAAATCTGAGAGCGGAAATGGCAAACGTGATAACGCAGTCGTTAGGACAATTACTCAAGATTATGGGTCATGAAGCTTAAGTTTAGAATTGTTTAGTAATAGCAACAATTGTAACCTTAGCGGCTAACATTAAAAACAATTGGAATAAAATAAGGAAATCCCTTCACACAGATGTCTGTAGAATGTTCACTGTTTAATAGTCAGTTCCTTCCTCGTGTTTTTCCAGTGAAGTTCTATATAGGGCCGAAAACTAGCCAACACAGAATTATTAATTACTGTGATGACACGTGATAAACTGATAAACATACGGCTGGTGAAACCCACCCAAATAGCTTCCCTTTTCACTTTTGGTTTCTATGACACAGAAAGCAAGCAGACCCACATGCAAAGCCCCCCATTCTATTGGAGCTCAGACAGAGGCCAGCCACCATGCTACAAACGCATCGCCTATGTCTGGCATCCTGAAAACTATTTGAGGCACTTACTTACCCCAAAGTATGCCGCTCACACACACACACACACATGGTGTTTGTGCGTGTGAGCTGCATCTGAGCTTCGACTCATGCAAGAGCCCCAGCATAGCCTAAAAGGCACAGACCGTTCAGGGATACAGGTGATGTTTTCTGACAGAATCAACAAAGTCCATTAATGCTGCTAGCTATCAACAATTTCATCTGTCTTCAAGTATTTATTCCCCTTCTATTCAACAAGTCTCTGAATGAAGAGTTTTGTTTTGGACTGGTTGAAAAGATAGGTGATGATAACAACAGCCTGAAGGGCTAAACGGTCTAATTTTCTTTGAATCATTTGACCAAAAAAGCCAATGGTACAAGAGAAAGATACAATTCTGCATCAGTCGGAGCGGTTTGCTTCACTATTAAGGAATTCATATCATGGAAATCCGCTTCAAAATCCAGTCCAACCCCTGTTCAAATTTTACGTTACATATTCTCACAGGCATATCTATTTTGCGCGCTGGTGTCAAACTCCTGGTTGTGTGCAAGATCTGGCACTGTCACTCCATGTAAAAAAAAAAAAAAAAACAAAACATCCTATATATACCTACATCATATATATAAAAAAATAAAATAAAATACAAAATCCTCATCTCACCCCTCGGGTGGTGTCCGTCCCTCATTCAGCTCGGGTCCTCTACCAGAGGCCAGGAAGCTTGAGGGTTCTGCGCAGTATCCTTGCTGTTCCCAGGACTGCACATTTCTCGGCTGAGATGTCCAATGTTGTTCCCGGGATCTGTTGCAACCAGTCATCTAGTTTGGGGGTCACTGCCCCGAGTGCTCCAACCACAGGCACGACTGTCAACTTTACCTTCCAGGCTCTCTCCAGCTCCTCTCTGGGCCCTTAGTATTTCTCGAGTTTCTCATATTCCTTCTTTCTGATGTTTCCATCACTTGGGACCGCTACATCCACGACAACGGCTTTCCATTGCCTTTTATCTATGATCACGATATCTGGTTGGTTCGCCATTACCATCTTGTCAGTCTGGATCTGGAAGTCCCACAGAATCTTCCCTCTGTCATTCTCCACCACCTTCAGAGGTGTTTCCCATTTTAACCTTGGGGTTTCCAGTGCATACACCGCACAGATGTTTCGGACTATGCCAGCCACCTGGTTATGGCGTTCCATGTAAGCTTTCCCTGCCAGCATCTTACACCCTGCAGTTATGTGTTGGATCGTCTCAGGTGCCTCTTTGCACAACCTACACCTTGGGTCTTGTCTGGTGTGGTATATCTGGGCCTCAATGGCTCTGGTGCTCAAGGCCTGCTCCTGAGCAGCCAGGATGAGTGCCTCTGTGCTGTCCTTCAGGCCAGCCCTCTCTAGCCACTGATTGGACTTCTTGAGATCAGCCACTTCAGTTATGGTCTGAATATATATATATGCATCGGCGCTCTGCGCTGACGCTCCTTTCTTCTCATCGTCGGCTACTCAATCCATGCATCCATCCAAATGCAGACTGTCCATCCATCCAACATATATATACATATATATATATATATATATATATATATATATATATATATATATATATATATATATATATATATATATACATATACATACACATATATATATATATATATATATATACACACACACACACACACACACACACACACACACACACACACACATACACACACACAGATGGACACCAGTTTTTCTGACGATTGATGTCTGATGGGAACCTACAAAAAATAAAAATAAAAAAACCACGACGAACTAAGGAAGTGAGTTTTTTTGTCCGTCAGTGTTATCATTACAACCAGGGTCAAGTACTGACGGACCTGTCAGTTGGTCACTCGAGTTTACGTATTGACAGACTGTCTGATGGACTAACTGATGGACTGTCAGACCTCTGAAATTTACCTCTGGAAGCGATGACAATAGCAGAGTTAAAATAACATGACCGATCGACTGACAATTAACAGTTAGGTTTGAAAAAATGATGTCCTGACGATGATGGACAGGGACCCAGGCCGCTGACGGATGACGGAAATAAACAAATTACATTATTTGTGTTTTCAAAGCTGATTAATTAGTTGCTCACTTTTTGTACTTTTCTTCACCCATCATTTCCCACAAGAAGACAAAAACTATTAATTGTGCAACAAATAAGACTAACCTCATTCATCTCACTATCGAACATTTTTAACCCTTTCAGGCACAGCGGTTACTACAGTGGACATCTTACAAGGTTATCAGGTTCAAATCAATTAATCCTTTGGTCATTCCAGCAATTAATCAAAATGTTTTCATTGAAATGTATCACGTTTTTTCCAGTACATGTTTATTATTCAGTCAGCAAATTGTCAGATGGGCTGGGAGCATGTCGAAGAAAGGTACAAAGCCGTCTGCCAAATTCTCAAACAAGCTAAACAAGGCTTTCACAGATTCCAAAATCAAGATGTGGCATTTTTTTGGCTCTGCTGCACTTCTATTACAAAAGGTCTTATTTATTAGTTATATTATACTATAATTATTTATAGTTAGGGCGGCCCGGTAGTCCAGTGGTTAGCACGTGGGCTTCACAGTGCAGAGGTACCGGGTTCGATTCCAGCTCCGGCCTCCCTGTGTGGAGTTTGCATGTTCTCCCCGGGCCGGCGTGGGTTTTCTCCGGGTGCTCCGGTTTCCTCCCACATTCCAAACACATGCGTGGCAGGCTGATTGAACACTCTAAATTGTCCCTAGGTGTGAGTGTGAGTGCGAATGGTTGTTCGTTTCTGTGTGCCCTGCGATTGGCTGGCAACCGATTCAGGGTGTCCCCCGCCTACTGCCCGGAGACAGCTGGGATGGGCTCCAGCACCCCCCGCGACCCTAGTGAGGATCAAGCGCCTCGGAAGATGAATGAATGAATGAATATTTATAGTTATTTATTATTAGTTATTTGTTGAAAACGTTTGGGGGTTTTTTTGTAATTCGGCCTGAAAACAAGTTTTGGTCTTTGATTTCATTATATACAGTATACAGTAAGTAACTCTAAAAACAAAAAGGTTACTACTTCACGGATTTCACTTATCACTGGTTCTTTTTGTAATGTAACCCCCGTGATAAACGAGGGATTACTGTATGCTGAAGTTCTACACCAAAACAGAGCAACTGAAATTAATATCCGACTCCAGCTCTTGTATTGGACATCATATTATGCAATTGGTCATAATGTTGACATTCAGCCATAGGTTAGACATATTTTAGTTTCACATAGTTTAAATTATACTTGAATCATACTTGAATGCACCAACTCGAAAATTTCCATGCTGAGCATTCCGCCCCGAAAAACACTTTTATGTGTATTGACAAGATCAAAGAGTTTGTTGGTGGAACAGTTTCAATAACTCATTATGCGCTTCGAATGAACAATCAATAGAACTTGTAAATGTGAACAGACGTCAACAACCTTAATGCTATAGTTTTAAAATTAAACATATTTGCAAGCTCTTTGCAATTTGATGTATTTCTCTGTCGTGCATGGACTAAAACAAACCCAACAACCCAGTACCGTTTATAACTGACAAAAATCATGGCCGTGGGCACATTCCCCTGAAGGCTGGACACAACTCCCATAATGAACCGGACTTTAGGTTTCAAGTGTGCCCAAGCATGGCACAGATTGCCTGGTGTGAGTGATTTGTTTTTGTGACTCACACACCAAAATGGGTCAGGGCTGTCCAACATCAAAACGTGTTCGTCCTGCTACAGTACATTAAAAAAAAAAAAACAGGTCACACACCTCCCTAGTCATTGTCCAGTGCCTCACAGTCAGAAAATCACGGCTATATAAGCAACCTATTGTTTGTTGCTCATGGCTTCCATCATATGGGACAGTGGTCACCAACATGGTGCCCGCGGGCACCAGGTAGCCCGTGAAGACCACTTGAGTAGCCCGCCAGTGCCTGGACATTGTGATTTGCTAGTAGAAATTATGATTTAAAAATGCAAACATTTGCAGTACTGTGAGACATTTCGAAACACGATCAAAGTCTGACAATTTAAATCATCAAGTATTAAAAATAACACATCCTCATATTATTGAAGGTATTTTGGACAAATATGTTATTTCAGACGTGTATCAATTTGGTAGCCCTTCACACAATCGGTACACATGAAGTTGCTCTCACCCTCAAAAATGTTGGTGACACCTGATATGGGATCATCTGCTCAACGGTACATCTTTTACCAAAAACAGACGTCAGCATCTGGTTTCTATCACATTGGAAACACTGTCAAACATTTCGTCCTCCAACATGAACCAAATTCGAAAATTGGTGTGTAGATTGTTACTTTGCTCATCTGTGGAATGTCGTTTCAACACTTGACCTTTTCTGCTCGCAAAATGAACTTGAGTTAGTGCTGCAAGCAGTACAAAGTGTTCGCCTTGTTATACTACTACGACACACACACACACACACACACACACACACGCACACACACACACACACCACTAATTACTCATTTAAATGGGCACCAAGATTTCTGCATCATATCTAACCCCAAGCACTGAACTACACCATCATTGCCAAGTGTGGATGTACTGAGTCATTCATTTGTGCAATGAAGTCAGCGATGATGCTTTGAACATATAATTTCTGTCCCTCGGGATCTTTCTTGCAAATACTATTCGGAAATACATAGCCTGATGATGTTGCATAGAAGCGATGTATTTGAAATGATTCGCCGGAAATTACATTTACAGTTCTCACAGTATGCACTGGATTTGTGACTGTTCTGATCCAAAGGCAAAGACAAATGAAATCTGGCGGTTCGTGTACATTTTGGGTTTCTAAACTCGAGTTTTGTCAGTACCATTTTGAATGTGTTTACAGGGCCAAGAATGTGTTGCTTTTCTTCTGAATGCTGTTTTTGTCATTTTCATTTTTTAACCCTTTCAGGGACAGCGGTATCTCCAGTGGATAGATTATCGTGTTATCAGGTGACAGGGTGCATGAAAGGGTTAATTATGTTTCCAGGAAAATGTGAGTGTGAATGGTTGATTGTCTGTGTTTGTCGATGTGCTCTGGCTTTCGCCTGAAGTGGGCTGGGATAGGCTCCAGCACAGCAATGACCCCAATAGGAATAAGTGCCATTGAAAATGAATGGATGGCCGTTGTTTGAGGCAAGTCATTTTCCAGAAATGATATCAAAGGACTCATTTCCAGGTGGACCCAATGGTTCGGAATCAACTTGTGATGAACACCTGAGCTTGTCAGAGGTTTATTTTGCAGTTATTTTTAGACAGTCATTGCCCCTTTCTTTACAGCCTGGTAAACAAAAGATGACTCCAGAGCCTTTATCTGGTTATGAATGTGAGTGAGAAAGGCTTTTCTAGGTATTAAGAACTAAATTGAGGCTCAGAGGGGATCGAACCTTTTCTGTTGCTGGTCCCTCTCTCTGGAATTACCTCCCATTGAACATTCGGCAAGCCTCCTCGCTGCCCATCTTCAAAACCCTCCTCAAAACTCCCTTGTATTCTTTGGCATTCGACTCAGCATGACTTAGATTTGTTCTTGGTTTTACTATTTGGTGCTTTCTACCGTTTTTATTACCGATTTTTCTTACTGTTTATTGTGCATGTTAAATTGCTCCATGTACAGCACTTTGTATGTAGCGATGGCTGTTTGAAAGTGCTCTATAAATACAGTTGACTTGACTTGACTAACACTGGCTAAGCTCCGTGTCGTTCATTGCGTCAGCCTTGTCATTGCTTAAATAGCTAATTAGTTAATTAACCGACAGCTTCACAATGTTTGATCAATGGTGGCCTCATTTGACCTATTGATGTACTGTTGGTATCCAGTAAACACACAAGCAGGATTGACTGCGCTTTCCCCGCCCCCACTCAAGGGAGCATGTGATCCCCGATAAATATTATCAAACAGGAAGTCGTTTGTGTGCTGGTCTTGCATATTGTCGTGATGATCTTTAGCAGTCTAAATACCGAACAATTATGTTGTGTAGAGACAAAATAGCTAGCGTCAGCCTGGTTATTGGCCAGGAGATTCTTTTGATATTTATCAATTCAGTGCATCATGAGGAAAAAGTCCTATTCAATGCTATCCTGCTGTTTTTTAATGGCGTTAAACGACCGGTATGTCATTTATTATTGTTTATGTTTTTGACATGTTGGTCATCTTGAAATTTGAAACAGGTACCGGCTTGTGCCATTTTGGGAACATGGCCGCATTGAGGCCAAGGTGAATGTGAGTATGAATGACTAATCTAAATATGTCAGATTACATTAACAATCCGCAGCAACATCCCCAAACCACAAAAACAACTGACATGGGTAAAAGCAGACTGCAAGTGGAGAAGTAACAGACACAATTGACCGATTTGTAGAAATAAAATCTCACAGCTTGTCAACACAATGATGAGTGATTTCATTGCAAGTTGCACCTACATTTACAAACGCTGTGACCGGCCGGCTCTGTCAACTTTGACAAGCCAAAAACACCCCCAAACAAACAAACAAACAAACAAGTAACATTCAAAAAAGCAGAAACATTATGGGGACAACGAGTAGACATTAAGGGGGGGGGGGGGGCAGGCCAATGTCTGCCAATAGATCATGAGAGAAGATCTAAACTCAATAAAAACCGAAATGACCCACTTTTTCAAACACCTTCTATTACAAATGTTGCTTTTCAATATTAACATCTGCTCTATGTCACCATGAATTAAATGTTGTAATAAAAGCAGCACGCTTGTCTGTGTCACGTTAACAACAATTTCTGCCTCGGGATGTGCATGATCACACCGAGCACGTTTTATAAATGTCTTCATCTGGCAACATGGCTGAGCTTTCTTCACGGCTACTGCTCATTTCTGCTCGATAAGCAAGCTCATCAACAGGAACATCTTTGATCTTTCAGGCAAACAGGTGGCTAAGATTGTTACACATCGTGGAGGAGGGTTTTCAGGCTCCATGTGTTTTCGATTTGGAATGCTACATTTGCTTGCATAGACACTCAGGTTTGGGAGGGACACTGTAGATATTTCTGGTGAGGCCTGCCCGCGCCACTGCTTCAAACACCTCCACCCACTTCTGCTCAGCTGTTTCAGGCGATTCCAGAGTAAGCAGCCATGTGCCACATTGACTTTATGCTGTGTCGCCGGCCACAATAGAACAATATTTATAATGGCCTGTAAGGGATTCATTAGGTCACAAATCATCAATCGGCAACTTTGAAAAAAAAAAATGGAGTGAACGGTACTCTGAAATGGTCAGTCCCCAAAAATAGTTCCTTTCTCGCCGTGATTCCTGAGCCGAGAGCAAAATATCAATATGCCAGAGCTGACTCTCACTCAGGGATTTCTGATATGAATAACTCCTGACTTGTAACAAACAAAATGCAGAGTATCCGGGGACTTCTTTCTGTCTGTCTGCTGCCTGATATTTGCTTGCCCCTTTACTCTCTTACAGTGAAATGTCAGACTGTCTGTGACTTGCCCATAGCGGACATTACGTGCCATTCAGAGTGTCCTCCAAACATTTGCTCAACGAGCTATGGGTGGGTCAGGAAACATCAGACAACATACGGCTCCTAAGGGAGCGACTATCATCAGTTATCTTACAGGCTATTGACTCTTGTCTCGCCAAACGGCTGCACCGCACATGCCAAACAATGAGAGAAGCGTCAACCCTTGGCTTTAGTTTGGACAAATGTTTTAAGAGTGTGGTTGGCTGGTGGCATCTGTGGAGAACCCCAGTTATGTGTCGCTTTGAGAGGGTTCTCTGAGAGGGAAACTCTGATGAGTGATGAATTGGCTTATCGGTGGAGTACATACAAACAAACATCTAATGGACAGCTCCTTTGCTTATCTTATCAGTCAGCTAAAGAAATGGCTCCAATTGGATTTTGTTGTCACCCACGAGTGAAAACAAAGATAAAGTAGAGCCACGGATGAGGCAATTGTCCTGGAATCTAATCAAATTCTTGAGTAAAATGTTAGTCTAATTATGCTCTGCCTTGCTCTTCACAGCTTCTCGAGCCAAATATGGTGCATCACGGTGAAAACGTATTTGATGCATATCAGGTGCATACTCAAAGTTTGTATTTCATCAATTCTAATCCACTTTGAACTTCTTCCAGGGTCTCAAATACCCTTTTCTCCACTCTTGGCAAAGACGGTTAGAGCAGATGCTTTTCTATGGAATCCTAGAAGTGAAACTGCTCAGATGTGGCCAACAATATAAAACGGCAAGGCATTCCATGAGGTCAGATTGGAAAGTCTGCTGTAAGCATGTACACTTAAAATAACAATGGCTTGTGTCTTCTGCTCTGCCGACAGATGACTAGCATGATATTTGCAGCTATGTTCAGCCACGTTGACTTTAGCCTTCACTTGGAATAGCTGAGGTACGTGGCCATTCAGGAGATCGGAGCCCATTGAATACAATAGCATTCTACAGCTAAAAGACACATCTGACAACTATGCAATGTAACGTAACATTGTGTAACTTGAAGGAAAAGACATCCACATGAAAGCAAAATTTGAAGCAGTGCAACTCCAGACATAAAAGTAGATTAATCCTGCTTCTCAAGACACAGGCAATGCTGGCTCAGAGCCAGTTGACCACATGGTTAAGCCCCCTTCCAAGGAAGACAAAAGACATTCTTTAAGCCTTCACCGGCTCACTGCTCCCTCTGAAAATGTCAATTGTGCTCCAGCCATGACCTGTCAAAAGATTTATCTGGGAGAAATACTATCAAAAGTATGAACTAAAACCCCCATATACCTAAGTTATACACCGTAAATGGTGGGTCACTTTTTTGGCAAGTACTGTATGTTACATAGCTGAATGTTGACACAGCAAGAAGCAAGCTACCCTCTTTCAACGCTTTTCTGTCTATCATCTCTTTGAACCGCAGAATCATGTAAACTCACTCTCCTCACTGAAAGATACAGGTTCCTGGTAAAGGTATATCACTTGTGTTTCACAACAAAATAGTGTTTAGAGTAGTAAAACAGATTTAAAAAAGCTGCACCGTAATTAGAATTAAATCATTTGTACACGTGAACGATCTCGAGAGGTTCTCATGGCTGTACTCTGATTGCTATTTTGGTCCGTCTCATGCCTCTCTAAACCTGTGTCCAAGGCTGAGGCAGAGAAATACAATTCATGCCAAACCATGGTAAAGTTTGTACTGCTATGTATTCACTAGAAAGGTGAAGAGTGGTGTTTAAAATAGGCATAAACCAATTTTTGGCATTGTTTTACTAAGTGTGCATAAACGCTGTGTACAAACGACTTCATTTGATAATTATATTATGACAAAAACACGCTCACTTGTTGCTGATTTTATTCCTTGGCCACAACTAAATCAGACTCCAAGCAAAAAAGGTCACACAAACAACTCTGATTCCCAGAATGGCTGCACACGCACGACAGCAACAAGTGGCTCATTTCACGATGAGTCGTTAAAAAACACGAGGCTACCGAGAAATTATGTGCCCTCTAATATTTTGTCTTCTAAAGCGGTCGATGATACCTAATGTATGGACAGCTGTTTTAACCGCCGCCCTCTATTCCACAAGTTTGTGTTCATCACTTCCAGTTGCATGCTGATAAAACATCGATAACAGAACCAGTTCTGCTCGGCCATTAGGTCGTGTCGCGCTTTGCAAGAGTTCACATAGGAGAGCGGAGAAAGGAGGGGGCAGAGGACACTGGCCTGACTCCTCCCGCGGACAGCCTGCTTTATTCAGCCGGCAGGAAAAAACCGTTATCTCGCATCACTACTTCGAACATCGCAACGGCCCCACAGCCACGCTAAATAGTTAACGGCGCGTCCGCAAATCATACTTAATTCACAAGAGCCGAAGCGTCCTTTGAACTAAAAAGACGAAAACTTTTCCCCAAAAGTAAACAAAACGTGATGGGTGCACACGCTAGAAGTGATGACAGCGTTTATGTTCGTACGATGCGAACGCGGTGACACACACACGGTGAATACAACGAAACGGCAAACTGGGAGTAAATCGATGGCTTGGTTGAACTGGTCATATAAAACCACTCGACCTGTTTACTTGGTATTCTACTTGTAAATTAGACCAAAAATGGCGACTATATGTGTCATATATTTGTAAAAACACAAGTCTCTTTTCGGAGATACTCGTTCTCGTCGGTCTAGTATGAGTTTAGTGTTTAACGAACCTTCGAAGGCATGAGATCGCTTTTATAACCACCGCTAAACAGATTTCGAGACAACAGGGGCAGGAGTAAACTGTACTTAAGTGACGTGCTTCTTGGTGAGAAAAGGGAACAGATAAGAGCCTCCTGGATTGATTTTTGTACTTACAGTGAGTTGAGAGGAGAGTCAGGAGGTAAACCAGACGTGCTTTCGCCATCTTGGAGTCGATGCTATGCTCGTTTTGCCCGGCAGTACATGCGCAAAGTAGCCTAAACAGCTTTGGCATCGGATTGACAGAGAGAGAGAGAGAGAGAGAGAGAGAGAGAGAGAGAGAGAGAGAGAGAGAGAGAGAGAGAGAGAGAGAGAGAGAGAGAGAGAGAGAGAGAGAGAGAGAGAGAGAGAGAGAGAGAGAGAGAGAGAGAGAGAGAGAGAGAGAGAGAGAGAGAGAGAGAGAGAGAGAGAGATGGGCCTGAGCATGGGGAGGGGGTGATATGTATTATTGTAGGTTTCCATAGTTACCGGAAAGCATCCGTCAAGTTGCCAATAATTTATCGTTGATACGACGTGGGAGGCTTTATTTTATTATTTTTAACTACTGTGGCCTTATACTGTCGTACAGTTGGACCGGGGAGTGAGCAGAACCCGGGGGGCGGGGGGCAACTGGAATTTATCCTGACTGGGATTTCCTACACGCGCAACCCCTGACGCAGAAGAGTGTCTGCTATCTATCCAAAGAGACGAAAATAAAGGGGAATGTAAATGCAAGTAAAACACTAAAGCCAAGTCACACAAATACAATACCATTACATAATGACATCTTTTATATATATATTGCGCGTCGTCCCGCACGCGGTCTGTCCTTCCGTCTGTCCCTTTTCAAAACGTACCTACTTCACCGCGCCGCTGCGCGCCGCCACTGCGCCGCTCAGGCAGTGGCTCACTACGATCGCGCGGGCATCTTAGCGAAAAAATGTTGTCTACCCACAAGCATTGCAATGAAATTGTTAGTTATTTAGTAGAGCTAAACATCTCTTTATTTTCGCGATAAGCAATGAAGATGAACAAAAAGTTGAACCAAGCAACAACACTTTTGTGGGCCGAAGGCCCACCTTACCAGCCTTCCGCAGGAACTAGCTGATGAGCCGCCCGGAGGGCGGCGAACCAGCTAGTATATTTATAAATAGAACTGAATTAATTTGTATTTTCATATTTATTGATATTTTTTCAGACGATTTTTTGTTTTGTTTGTTTGTTTACCTTGATTTGCCAACTCTGCAAACAATTCGGTGTGTGCCGTGTCTACCTCACGAAGACAGCTGGGATGGGCTGCAGCAAGCCGGCAACCCTTATGAGGATAAGCACTTTGGAAAATGGATGGATGGATGTGAACAGCAGTAATCAAACCCTCTGAATCATTGTCAAGTCAAGTCAAGTCAACAGTATTTATAGAGCACTTTCAAACAGCCATCGCTGCATACAAAGTGCTGTACATGGAGCGATTTAACATACACAATAAACAGTAAGACGAAATGGTAATAAAGGCGGTAGAAAGCACCAAGCAGTAAAATCATGCTGAGTCGAACGCCAAAGAATACAAGTGGGTTTTGAGGAGGGCTTTAAAGATGGGCAGCGAGGAGGCTTGCTGAATGTTCAGTGGTAGGTCATTTCAGAGAGAGCATTATAGTAACATTCACTTTCCTAGTATTTAATCTTGGACATGATTTATCGGTAGGTCTTACTTTGGAGAAGTACAGCTGTAAATAGGAACCAAGATAATATATGGATTTTCATATATGTATTTAAAAAAAATAAACACAATCAATGATGCAATACAGTACGGTAATTGTCTTATGGCATCATGGCAGATCATAGCACTCTATCTCCCATCGAATTGCTCTGATGTCAACCCCCAGCACAGTCTGTGCTGTTTTTTAAATTCGTTCACAGTTATCAAAAAGCATAATTTCTGGCCTTTATCTCTGCTTCAGCGTAGTACAGGCCTAATTTTAATGTGCCTCAATTGTTTAATATCCTAGCGGAGCACTCTGCTTGGACACTATGTAAAACCTGTTAAGTTTATGAAGCTACAGTGTTTTGTCTTTTGAGACAGAATCTGCCTTTGTTACTCTTACGTGTTAGCGCACAAAGAGTTTTTCCTTCATGTCGAAAGGAAATAGAATTACACCAAAGGGCTTTCATGTACTCTGTGCCCATGGGCCTTGGGGTATAGTTGTACAATTGAAAATGCTTGTCCGTGTGTGTGTGTGTGTGTGTGTGTAAAATTATTATCAAGGATTTCAAGGCAGAGGCACTAAGAATGTGCTTACTCTTTGGTAAGCTTTAATCTATTTCATCTGTTTGCTGTTGCTCACGTACAGTTAAAAAATTGCACCATGGCTTTTTGAGTGAGCACGTAAATGTATGTAAGTTGAAACGTGTCATGATGAATGTATGCAATTTTCTCAGTTGAGCTTTTTGTCATGGCTTAAAACATTTTTTGGAATTAAAAATGTCAACACTCCATTTGTACTGACAATGAAAGACTAAAACAACAAATACATTTAGTTTTTAATTATCTGATTTGTGTACAGTGAGCAAAGTAGGCATTTGTTATTACAGCTTGAATATTTGATATATGGAAAGTCTTTACACACGAGTTATCCATCCATGGATCAACCTGCCAGATGGCAATCGGTGATGGCATCCCAATGGATCTGAAATTCCAGCTTTGTCTGTTATTGATGTCATGCCCGAGATAATCCTTCACTAGGACCAAACTACAACTAGTACAAATTCTGTTTATAAAGTGCATGATCAAATATGGAATTTTTTTTCTTATCTTAATCACGTGCCATTCATTTGTTGGATGTGAAAACATGCATCATATAATGGCATAGAGCAGGCAAAGCCTCAGGTAATTGTCATGCGAAAATGGAAGTCAGCTAAAGGTCAGAGACTTGAATGCACATGCTGCAGGCATTGCTTGCGGCTGGACCGGCAGTATATTTTTTGACATGAAAGCAATGCTTGCCATGAATGCACAGTTTCTGAGCAAGAACTTAATATAATAATAAGCAGTGTTCCACAATTTCAGGAAAATCATGATCAAACTGAAATCATACGTATCACTTGATTTTGCAATTTTAAATTTAAACTGGAATCATCTTCAAAAAGTCTCTTTTCATTTTATCAGCCCTTTGGGACATACAGTACTTCCTTTTGTATACAGTGATTACATGTACAGTATATGTACTTAATATTACAAGAATGGTCTGGGCATTTTCTGAAAATATGATACGTATTTAATCAGCCATTGTAATCTGAGGCGATATCTTTGTTTAGACAGTTTACTGAATTTACACATTTTCCAGTAGAACGATCAAAACTTAAAGTGTTTCCAAACCCTAAGTGAGCCAAGGCACCTCTTCTACGTTAGAAACAGCTCACAGCAGACCAACTAACAAAAAATGCAAATGCTGTCGAAAAAATGCTGATCCTGTCAATATTTTCATACGAATTAACTCACTCAATGTCAAATCTGGGCCTGATTTATAAATCACAAAGCTGATATACTCGTAGCAGGCCATGTCTTGATAAGATGTTGTATGAATGGCAACAGTTTTGGTGTACTTTCTGCCGTCAAATGGAGAAGCATTTAATTGTTCTGCCTGATACTATACATTGCTGGCATAGGCAGATTATCAAGGATATACTCTATTTGGACAAATTATGTAAAACTGCAAAATTTCCTGCTGCACACTATTGTGCCAGGACACCCTGGCTGTCATGATCCAATTCTTGTTTGTCTCGAGCAGGTAGCAGAGGAGGGCTTTCCTTCCAGTGTGCACATCTACTCCAAATTTGTTCATCAAATTAGCCGAGTATTTAAGCATTTCCTAAATGCCAGGTCTCCGTCGAATTATTGAATTGCTCCAGTGTCGTTTTCTAGACCTCTCAATCTCGTCATTGTCCGTTTTTGCTCCCTAGCCTCTTGCTTGTAAGCATTTAGATTGTGTTTTGATCATGCTCTTGTTTTTGTTTTGTGAAATTGGACTCGAGTCATTTCGTTTGTGTTCTGAGATGTACTATTACCTTGCAGCAATTTCTATTTATACTTTCTCAGGGCACTTTTGTTATTAAATAAATATTTTTTTGTACGGATTTTGTTTGTCTCTATGTTCCTGGGATCCGATTACCATTCAGTTTGTCCCCAAACTCTGTCCATGGCTCCGAATGATTAATGACACCAAAACTGTAACCTGCTGGTTACCAACAATTCATACAAATAGCGTGCTATTTTCACAAGATCCATGGCAGCAAAAATGATCGGAAACCCTTGACCTTTTGGTGTTCATGCAGTTTTATATTATATTATATTATATTATATTATATTATATTATATTATATTATATTATATTATATTATATTATATTATATTATATTATATTATATTATATTATATTATATTATATTATATTATGTCACATTTCGGTTTTTCGGTCTGGCCAGCAGGTGGCTGGAGCGGTCTCTCTAGCACACCTGCTGGCAATCATTAATCAATAGAGACACTATTTAAGGACTCCTACGTTCGACACCTGTTGTGGGAGTATTGTTTATGGCATTGCTTACCTCGTTGCTCATTGACTAGTGGCTTTTGACCTCGTCGTGTTTTCACGTGTAGTCTCGGTACCAAGTTTGTGTGTAAGTACCATTTTGTTTTGATGATCTGGCTTTTCTCGCGTGTACAAAGTGTTACATAGTTTTTCGTTCGTAGTTTGTGGCTTTACTTTCCTTTTCTTGCTCTTTTGTGCAAGCTCCTTTTGTTAGTCGTTTTTGATTTACCTCCTGGTCCTCATTGTGGACCAGCGCTTTATGTTCTCGCTTATTTCCGATTCGATTTGGACATTAAATTGTCTTTACATTGTCTGTTTTTGTCTACGTTTTTTGGATCCCCCTCCCTAACTCGGTTTACTCGAGTTCGTAACAGAATACTCCCACCAAAATGGATCCTGTAGACATTAACAAGATCATGACCGCCTTGACCAGCCAGGGGCAATTAGTGGGCCAGCAACAACAGGAGCTCACGGAGCTCCGGGAGGCAGTCGCCGTCCTAGCCCAGCGGCTGGAAATATTGTGTTCCCAAGGGGAACACGCGACCCCCCGAGAAACGCCACCCCCAAGGGTCCCGACGGCTTCATCCGGGACACCCTCTTCCCTGATCATGGGGCGAGAGCCCAATCTCCCCCATCCCCCTCGCTACGGGGGAGAGCAGGCTCTCTGCAAGCAATTTTTACACCAGTGCTCTCTAATATTCAACCAACAACCAGCTACGTACGAAAGAGATAGCACGAAGGTGGCGTTTATTATGAGCCTGTTGACTGGTCAGGCGGCGTCTTGGGCAGTAGAGATCAGCAATGCTCAACCCGGGCTTCGGTCTTCCTACCCAGAGTTTGTCGCCGCGTTCCGTCGCGTATTTCAACATCCGGTTATGGGAAGGGAGGCCGAAGGTCGGCTATTAGCTATTCGGCAAGGACGACAATCCGTTGCCGAATATTCCATCTCATTTCGCATTTTGGCCGCCCGTAGCGGTTACAGGGACCGCGCCCTGTGTGGTTTGTTTCGCCGCGGGTTAAGTGCTGCGTTAAAGGACGAACTGGCAACCCGCGACGATAGCAACAACTTGGAGGAGCTCATCGATTTGGCCCTCATTGTGGACAACCGCATGCGAGAGCGTGAGAGGGAACGTATGGAAGAGCGAGGAACTACCCGTGTTCCACCCCGACGTACGGGTCGTCGGCCGGCTGAGCACGAGTCCTGGCGACCACCCGGACCCGAGCGTCATTCGTGTTCCGATCCAGCCGACGCAGAGGAGGAGCCCATGCAGCTGGGAGGCGGACGCCTGGGACCAGCGGAGAGAGAGCAGCGGATTCGGGATCGAGCCAGCTTCTACTGCGGCCAACCTGGACACCGGGTTTCCAACTATTCCTCGACACCGGCCCGCCCTTCCGGGCGCCCCGAAAACTGTGAGTTTGTGCCCGATACTGCGTCACGTGAGTCGAGACGGGAGGAGGTCCATCCTGGACATCCACCAAGACTCGAGTTGGACGGAACTCTTTATGGTCCGTTACGGGTCATTTCTGTTCGGGCCTTGGTGGACTCTGGGGCGGACAATTGTTTTGTAGACCCCAGCCTAGCTAAGGAACTGGGTTGCCAGGTTGAGGTCCTAAGAGAGACAAAGCGGGTTCACGATCTTGACGGGCGACTCCTGGCGGAAGTGAAAGATCACAGCGCCGGTGAAACTAAAATTATCAGGCAATCACATTGAATACCGTAGATTCTATCTCATGCGGTCTCGATCAGTACCGTTAGTGTTGGGGTTGCCGTGGCTGCGCGAACACAACCCTGTCATTTCCTGGGAACGTCCGGCAATCGAGAGTTGGAGCGCATTTTGCTATACTCACTGTTTGCGCTCGGCGGCAGAAAAGAGGGGGCCGACCCGTAACGAGCCACCAGAAATTATTTGTTTGGACAAAGTTCCGCGTATTTACCATGACATGCGCCCAGTGTTTAGTAAAGACCGTGCCCAGTCATTGCCGCCTCACCGGCCGTACGACTGCGCCATCGACCTGATAGATAACGCCCCACTCCCGAATTCCCGTTTATATCAGGTCTCTCAGCCGGAACAAGAGGCGCTGAGAGAATATATTGATAGTTCACTCGCGGCTGGCCTCATTCGGCCGTCTAAATCCCCACTGGGGGCCGGATTCTTCTTTATTGAGAAGAAAGACAAGACGTTACGCCCGTGTGTTGATTATCGGGGCCTGAACGAAATCACCATCAAGAACAAATACCCACTTCCGTTATTAGATTCAGCGTTCGCCCCCCTCCAATCCGCCACTATATTCTCCAAACTCGATTTACGAAGCGCTTACCATCTGGTCCGTATTCGTGAGGGGGACGAATGGAAAACAGCATTCAAGACCCCATTAGGGCACTTCGAATATCTGGTCATGCCATTTGGGCTAACGAACGCGTCCGCGGTATTCCAGTGTCTCATTAATGACGTATTAAGAGATTTTCTGAACCTGTTTTGTTTTGTTTATTTAGATGACATCTTAATTTTTTCTCGGACTCTAGCAGAACATCAACACCATGTCAGGCTGGTTTTGCAGCGTCTACTAGAAAACCGGTTATTCGTAAAAGCAGAAAAGTGCGAGTTTCACGTTGAGTCCATCTCTTTTCTGGGTTTTATTATCGAGAAGGGTCAGCTGAGAGCTGACGAAGCCAAAGTTAAGGCCGTAGTAGACTGGCCCACTCCGACCAATAGAAAGCAGTTGCAACGTTTCCTAGGTTTCGCTAATTTTTACCGTCGCTTCATTCGCAACTACAGCCAGAAAGCCCTGCCTCTGACCCGGTTAACCTCTGTCAAGATCCCCTTTAGGTGGGACACTGATGCTGACCACGCGTTCGCCGAATTAAAGAAAGCCTTCACGAACCCTCCAGTATTACAGCATCCTAACCCCTCCTATCCATTCGTCGTTGAGGTGGACGCGTCGGAGTCCAGCGTGGGGGCCGTCTTATCGCAGCGATCCCCAGTCAACCAAAGACTTCACCCCTGCGCCTTTTTCTCTCGTCGCCTCAGCCCAGCAGAAGCCAACTACGACGTGGGGAACCGTGAACTGCTAGCCGTCGTATTGGCATTGCAAGAATGGCGACATTGGCTCGAAGGCACTGAAGAGCCATTCATGGTGTACACTGATCACAAGAACCTTGCCTACATCCGGTCAGCCAAGAGGCTAAACTCCCGCCAAGCTCGGTGGGCGCTTCTCCTCACTCGCTTCAACTTCACGCTCACCTACTGCCCGGGCTCTAAGAACATTAGACCGGATGCACTCTCCCGCATCCATGACCCTGCGGAGAAGGACAACGAACCCCAAAGCATTGTTCCGGACCATTGTATCGTGGGGGCACTGAGGTGGGCCGTCGAACGTAAGGTCAAGGAGGCCCAGAACGGAGTTCAAGTCCCGGCTGGTTGTCCGACCGGGAGACTGTTTGTGCCCCCACCTCTGCGCGCAGAGGTGTTACAGTGGGGGCACACTTCTAAGGTGGCATGCCATCCAGGGGTGAACCGGACCTTGGACCTCGTGTCGCAGCGGTTTTGGTGGCCGGAGCTACGCAAGGATACCCAGGACTATATCAAGGCCTGTTCCACCTGCGCATGCAGTAAGGCGTCCCACCAACTGCCGGCTGGTTTGCTGCAACCGCTGCCTACCCCTTCTCGACCATGGTCCCACATTTCCCTGGATTTTGTCACCGGCCTGCCTCCTTCCCGGGGAAAATCCGTCATACTCACCATAGTTGACCGCTTCTCTAAATCTGCCCATTTTGTTGCGTTGTCCAAACTGCCCTCTGCTCAGGAAACCGCCGACCTCCTAGTGAGACACGTCTTCCGTCTTCATGGAATTCCGGTGGACATTGTGTCAGACCGGGGCCCTCAATTCATCTCCAGGGTATGGAAACGTTTCTGCCAGGCCATGGGGGCCACGGCGAGTCTGTCTTCCGGATACCACCCACAGTCCAATGGTCAAACGGAGCGCATGAACCAAGATTTGGAGGCAGCTCTGCGCTGCGTTTGCCTCGATCGCCCCTCCTCGTGGTCGGTCCACCTGCCTTGGGTGGAATACGCCCACAACACCCTCGTCTCATCAGCGACCGGTCGGTCTCCTTTCATGGCAGCATATGGTTATCAACCTCCTCTGTTTCCTTCTCAGGAGGGTCAGGTGGAACTCCCTTCCATACAGCTGCATCTACGACGGGCCCATCGCGTATGGAAGGAGACCAGAGCAGCACTCTCACGCACGGCTCAGCGGAACCGGCAGATCGCTGACCGTCGCCGACGCCCAGCACCCAGCTATCAGGTGGGACAGAAGGTGTGGCTGGCAACTAAGGATCTACGACTCGCAGGTACATCTCGCAAGTTGGGGCCCACGCTTCACTGGACCGTTCGAGGTGGACTCGGTCCTCAGCCCCGTCTCCGTCAAGCTCCGACTGCCGCCCACCATGAAGGTCCACCCCGTGTTCCATGTTTCCCTGTTGAAGCCGGTGGCCACCAGTCCCCTGGCTCCTCCGCCCACGTCGCCGCCTCCTCCACAAATCGTTGACGGTGAACCAGTGTACACCGTGCGTGAAATCTTGGACTCTCGGCGCAGGGGTAGGGGTTTTCAGTATTTGGTTGACTGGGAAGGCTACGGCCCAGAGGATCGGCAGTGGGTCCCCGGCTCCTGGATCTTAGACCCGTCCCTGCTTCGGGCATTCCATGTAGCGCACCCGTCGAAGCCGGGTGGTCCGCCAGGAGGCGTCCGTTGAAGGGGGGGTACTGTCACATTTCGGTTTTTCGGTCTGGCCAGCAGGTGGCAGGAGCGGTCTCTCTAGCTCACCTGCTGGCAATCATTAATCAATAGAGACACTATTTAAGGACTCCTACGTTCGACACCTGTTGTGGGAGTATTGTTTATGGCATTGCTTACCTCGTTGCTCATTGACTAGTGGCTTTTGACCTCGTCGTGTTTTCACGTGTAGTCTCGGTACCAAGTTTGTGTGTAAGTACCATTTTGTTTTGATGATCTGGCTTTTCTCGCGTGTACAAAGTGTTACATAGTTTTTCGTTCGTAGTTTGTGGCTTTACTTTCCTTTTCTTGCTCTTTTGTGCAAGCTCCTTTTGTTAGTCGTTTTTGATTTACCTCCTGGTCCTCATTGTGGACCAGCGCTTTATGTTCTCGCTTATTTACGATTCGATTTGGACATTAAATTGTCTTTACATCGGAGACCTTGTTTTTGTCTACGTTTTTTGGATCCCCCTCCCTAACTCGGTTTACCCGAGTTCGTAACAATATTATATTATATTATATTATATTATATTATATTATATTATATTATATTATATTATATTATATTATATTATATTATATTATATTATATTATATTATATTATATTATATTATATTATATTATATTATATTATATTATATATATTACAGAGATGTGTGCACAGCTGCTACCATTTCCTTGGTCTTCATCTTATTTATCTGCGTTGACATTACAGGTACTGTTCTGTGGTTGCGGAAAACAAAATAAGAAACAATATACATTTGTGATGTTAATCCTTGATGGATTTTAATGAAATATTTTCCCCAAACTTTGTCAACATTGACTTCCAGATGGTCTTAAGGGTCACTTAAGAAATTTCAATGTATTCCAAATATGTGACTGCTGCATTCCCTTTGGTCGGTATAGTTGCCATATTTTTACATTCGTTTTCGTAAAATAGAATGGTGTAAGCATGGGCGAGCTCTACTTTGAGTGTAGTTGAGTGAACAGATACACTGTGAGACATCTACACTGAACATGTACCTCATGCAGTTCGGTTATTTCCAAGGAACAATGTTGTTACGTCCCCCAGAGCATAGACAGATACAACACAGCTAAATTATGCACCGAATGCATCAAGCTTTCCACTTTATGTCGTTGATGGAGAGAAATAGAACTTTGCAATACACACAGACGCACATGCGCACACATGCACACACGCACACATGCACACATGCACACACGCACACACGCACACACACACACACACACACACACACTCTTGTTGTTTTTATTGTGTTCCTTGTGTCTTTTGAATTATTGAAGTGACTTGAGATGTATTGAATTCTCAGATTTACTTCCAGCACTATCATCCAAAAGCAGTTTGCCTCAGGCCTAAATTGGATTTGAAAATCTTTCTTTGCTTACCTGCTTCATTTGTAGCAATGTAGAATAACACACTATCTATCTATCTATCTATTGAAATCCATCCAAAGACGTGTGTGCGTGCATGCGTACGTCCGTGTGTGTGTGTTTGCATGTGTGTGCGTGTGTGTGTACATCCATCCATCCGTTTTCAACACCATTGATCTTGAACAGGGTCATGGAGTTCAGAAGATGGGATGTCGGGCCTATTCCAGCTGACGGAGTGCGAAAGGCGGACTACACCCTGAACCATTAGAATATTCGACATTCAATCCGAGGTATGTTGGTTGCGAGAGCATGAGCCTCGTGCACGGACCCCAATGGATGACCTCTGTTTGACCAGCCCTGTTTGACCTGGCAACACATAGATACTGAAATCTGATTGGACAAAAAAAGTAAAATACACACTGCTGGAGGGTGGGCAACCAACAGAGAAACTTTGAAATGAATATATACTTGAATATCTGAAAACAGTTTCATCTAAGTCGTACATGTAGGCCTTCTGGAAGACCACAATTTCATAGGAGAGCCACGTCATTTCACTGCTCCTCATTGTTCAAATTGTCCTCAAAAGTCCAGGAAGAAAATCTGCATCAAGTGCACACTATCATATATTGACTTCTTGAAAGACTGATAAAAGTAAGTTCCATGCCCCTTTCGTCTCCTTCCTGGAGGCACAGCTATCTTGGCATTAGGCAGAATGCAAATGGACTAAGCCAGTCGGTAGTCACCTCCTGGTCGGTTCCAGACTCCCGCAAGCAGCTGCAGCTACTCATGGTATTCATGAACCTCTACCGTGAAACATCCGCAGACTTTGTTGCATCCAGGCCAACAAAGAGGCCTTTCAGATCATCAAGTCCTGGTTTACCTCTGCTCCCATTTTTCTGGTCTTGTACCCAATCCTGGTCCAGGTTCACTTCTGCTCCCATCGTCCCTGTACCCGATCAGAGTCCTGGTTCACTTCTGCTCCCATCATCCCTGTACCCAATCCTACCTGGCAGTTTTTCATGGAGGTTCTATCACAACGTGCTGGGGCCAACCAGAAACTGCACCCTTGTGACTTCTTCTCTCAGCAACTGCAACCTGCTAAGAAAAAACTGCAACACACAGCTGCTCGTTCACAAATTGGTGCTGCAAGAGTGACTGGCTCGGGAGAACCAAGCAAGCATTTTTGGTGTAGACATATCACAAGGACCTTGAGTACATCAAGACAGCAAAGAGACTGAACACCCATCAAGACTTTTTATTCCCTATTTTACACTCAATTCAATTATTCCCTCTCCTCATGCTCTTGGACCCACCTGCATCCTGTAAAATCATCCTGACACCTTGTCCCTCCAATTCCAAAACACAGAGCAATATACGACCAGATAATCCCATTCTCCATGCCTCCTATGTGGTTGCAACGTTAACCTGGAAGTTTGAGGAGAGTGTAAGGTCAGCCACCAAGGGCTTGCCTGGCCCCGGTGCCTGCCCTCATGAAGGCGTTTTGTTTGTGACTCCTACTCTACAGCCAGATGTGCTCCAGCGGGTCCACATCTCTAAGCTTACCTGCCAACCGGGACTCCAGAGAATCTGTAATGTTCTCCTTCTCTGTTGCCTCAACCAATAGGAGGACACATGACTATTTGTTAATATATACTCATCTGCAAGCAACACAAATTGTGACACTGGGCCCATGCTGTCTTAATTTTGTTACGAGTCTTCTATTATCTGATAGCAACAAAGCTGTCCTCACGTTTCTCGACTGTTTTAGTTAGATGGCTCACTTTGTGCCCTCGGTTAAGCTCCCCTGGCCAAGACGACCCCACCGCTAGATCTTTAGCACCTCTTCTGCCCATTCATGCAGTTTCAGACGAGGTTACCCACTTCAGATTTTTCACATCAGGGACTTCTGCAGCCTTGTTGGAGTCACCCTCAATCCATCTTCTGGGTTACATCCCAATTCCAATGACCAAACTCAGTAAAAGTAAAATAAATACTTTTACTGTGTTACTCAGTAAATAAAACAGAAAATGGACAAACTGCTACTTCTTGCTAATGAGAGGTTGGTATCTTCTGGGGTATTCACTTAGGTTGTTGCCGGTGTCGGTTTTAATGGAGGGGGCAGGGCTCTCACAATGTTGCATTTCTGTTGTTTTCCTTGACTCCACCTCAGTTAGTACACAAGTAGTTTCTTTTTTCTTGAAGACATTCCAAGGACTTAGAGACGGACCATGGCGAATGCTTTTGGAATAGCTCTGATGTTTTTCCATCTTCATTCAGATTCACAATCGCTTGTTTTTCCACCCATAAACTTCTCTCTACTCCTCATGTTGGCAAACTCCAAATCTGAAAGCCAGAGAAAACATTCAGCACTATAAATTATTTGAATGAGTATTACAACACACTTACGCAACTAAACACACCTGTCAGCCACAACACAAGACGAACAATGCTTTTGCTCATATGAAAAATTGTTGAATTTCTTTATCAGCTCCAGATGTAAATTCCCGGAGAGAAAAGCTGAATTCATGATCTTGTTTTCTTATCCTGCTTTTCAGTCTCTCGCAAAAGCGATGGATTTTAACTAACTCTTCCAAGACTTTTGCAGGGGAGTGAACGCATGACCTTGAGGGGCACCCGCCACTGTAAACAATGTGAACTGTGGCACAGTGGTGTCCTCATTACAGCAAAACCAAGGCATGTGTGCCACCATGTGCACATGAGCAAAGCCTTCTGCTGCATTCTCTCCCCAGGCAAGCCATTTGTCATTCCTCACATACTGACATACATCGCTGCTTACCACATGTAACTGTTCCCACAGTAATCAACCACATTGCCTTATGGTGACTGCAACCACAACATGGATGTGAAGTTTACCAAATACCAGCAGGACCAACAGGCATTTTTGCAGGGTGAAGAAATGCCTCGTCAATTCCTCGGCTGAAGCAATTTGAATGTTCGATCATGAGGACATTCATAAAACAACAGAGCTGCACACACAGACTTTTATGACTAAGAACCAGGTATTAAAATTGATTCTCTAGACAGGCACATCAACTCAAGGTTAAAAAAAAAGTGTAATTAATGGGATTAATTTGCGCGGCACTGACAACATTTGAGCTCCGGTTTCCTTCCACATTCCAAAAATATGCATGGCAGGCTGATTGAACACTCTAAATTGTCCTTAGGTGTGAGTGTGAGTGCGAACGGTTGTTCGTTTCTGTGTGCCCTGCGATTGGCTGGCAACCGATTCAGGGTGTCCCCCGCCTACTGCCCGATGACAGCTGGGATAGGCTCCAGCACCCCCCGCGACCCTAGTGAGGATCAAGCGGTTCGGAAGATGAATGAATGAATGAATGACAACATTTGAATCAGAAAATCTATTTTAATTCAGCTGAACCGAGTTGAATGAAAGAAAATGTAGTGTTCTCATGTATCGAGATATGTATTAAATTGTCTTATATGAAAGATGCACACAATATATAAATTGGTATAATCAATTTATCAACTTGTGGCCGATGTGCTAGCCCCCCTCCCCCATCCAAAAAAAAAAGAAAAAACATTAAGTCAAACTGCCATGCACATAAAGTGAGCAAACATACTGTAGGTTGAGCATGCTAACTAACTTAATAACATGGTAAGCTGCCCACTGTCGTAACCGCTGGTTAAGTTTTGCTTGCCTTTTCCAAAAACTGAATTTTCCTGTCTTCCCCCACTACATTATCAAGATTTTCTGATGCAGTGCGTTCATTTACAACATTTCCAGGAGAGGTTTGGACGAATGATTGATCATTGTAAGCATGGAGTAAAATTTGTAGTTTAATAAATTTACCTGGACTCAATTTACATCAGTAGATAATGTGCGTGGCCATAGAAAGTAATAATTTAAGCTGTGACTGCTGACTGCAAAACCACGAGTCGACCTACATCCGGAACACGATGCATATCCCTGCAGCCAGGACCACCAAGATGCTTATTAGCCTTACGGGATGACAGAGCTGTCCAAGCAAAACAAACAGTTCCTACAGAAAGAGGCCATTTATGAGGACATTTCAAATAGAATAATGAATTTAGTCACGGCTTTGGTGCACTGCTAAAAATACATGAAAGTATGCCATGTTGACACTGATTATATTACTGATTAGCTCCCGCATCTGTCTCCCCCACTGATTTTACAAATCAGTCTTTTAATTCTGTGTTGCATGGGACAACGTCACCCCAAATAAATGTTTATTCATTCATTCATTCATTCATTCATCTTCCGAGCCGCTTGATCCTCACTAGGGTCGCGGGGGGTGCTGGAGCCTATCCCAGCTGTCTTCGGGCAGTAGGCGGGGGACACCCTGAATCGGTTGCCAGCCAATCACAGGGCTTATGTGAATGCAAAATGATGCATTGACACACGAAGGTGCATATATGGCTGTTGAATTAGGAATGAATGCAAAGTTGACATACTCACCACTTGTGCAGCATCCAAAGTTCAGAGCAGGTGCAGAATTTTAATCTATTAATTTCAAGGCTCCATATCATACTGTTTTAAGCTATCCACAGTTAACAAGAATTATATATGATTATATATTACCTGTGGCACAATGGCGATTCAATTTCTTATGAAATATGAATTTTGGTTGCTGCTTTTCTAACCCGGAAATAAGATGCCCGGCTCACAAAAACCCCGCCTCTTCCTGTGTAGCTGCCACACCGCTTTGATGACATTGTCCTAAAGCCGACTCCTGCGCACGCCACCCAAGAAAAAGTAAACAGTAATAATGATGGAAGAACATTGTTTGAGCCTTCAGTCCTAATTGCCCCAAAGGGATAAATAAAGTTTTCTGAATCTGAATATGAATTATCTCCTCCATCCAGAGTCAAGTGACAATCTTTATCCAGCGTTCATGTTCTGTTTAGCATTGATGTTCTATTCATCCATGCACATGGTATTGCGCGTGAAAATTTTTTTACGCAACAAAATACGTCTGACATACAGTGCTTGACAACTGGGCAAATGTGCATTGAAGTAAATTTTACGTCATCATTTAGCTAGCGCTTAGCTAAATTATACAACTTTCTACTGTTCTGGAATAAATCTGAAACAGCTCCTGACAACCGTAGAAAATGAATTAAACAAATTTAAAAAACTAGTTCGACAGAAATAAATTGTCACTTAACTTGAAAAATTATAGGTTAATTGTTTTTGGCACAAGACCAATCAAACACCAAGCTAAAATTATGGTAAACTCAATTGAGATAGAAGGAGCGTATGAAACTAAGTTTCTCGGATTAGTCATATACTCAAAACTATGTTGGAAGCCACTTATCGATAAAGTAAAAAGAAAACTAGCCAAAACCATAGGGATCCTCTACAAAACCAAGGATGTGCTAAATAAGAGATCTTTGTACACATTATACTCTTATTATTATTACCTTATATGACCTACTGTGTGGAAATATGGGGAAATGCCTGTAAAACAAACACACTCCACACACTATTCTAAAACTACAAAAAAAAAGCAATCCGAATTATAAATGGATCTAAATATACGGAACTCACTAATTCACTATTTATCAAATTAAACACGATGAAATTTTATGACCTGGTTGACTTTAAAATCGCTCAATTACTGTACAAAGCACACAATAACCTGCTGTGCCAAAACATTCTGACGTTTTTCGAAATTCGAGAAAGCTGCTATTATTTAAGAAGTACAGTACCAACTTATTCAAAAAACGAGAACAAACATCAAGCAAAGAAGTGTATCTGTCAGAGGTGTTAATCTGTGGAATAATTCCGAAACGGACCTGAACTTGCTAAATTCAAAAACAAATTCAAAAAAATAGTACAAACAACCTACATCAATCAGAGTTAAGGTGAAAAATTCTAAACATTAATTAAATATAATAATAAATCTGAATTAAGTTGATAATTAGAGAAAGGTACTGCAATATCCATTGTGGATACAAGAGAAAATTGACACAAGAGTGCCAGGGTGCGTATGTATAAAATCCTGATACAAACCAAAACTTGAAATAATATCACGATTAAGGGTAAAAGCGGGAGCCTTTATGGAGACTTCTTCTTTCTTTCTTTCTTTTCTGATTGATATTAAAATGATCTATTTATATATAAACACATAACACGTAGTAGGACTAGATAAGTTCTTTACTTCTTCGTACTCCCTTGAATTTATAATTGTGTTGAATGATGACTGATTTCTCTTTCCTCTTACTATTTTATTTACCTTACTTTCTGTCAATTTATTACTATATATGTTTTTATGTTCAACAAACAAACAACGCTTAACCCTTTCAGGGACAGCAGTTACTGCAGTGGACAACTTATCATGTTATCAGGTGTGTTGCTGCTGGGAGAGCTGGAAAACGGGCACAACGGCGGCCCTTGAGGACCGACTTTGGACACCCCTGCCATTCGGCATCTAACTGGCAAGTGTGTGTTGTGTGTTTTTGTCTGATTTTCATCCGACCACACTGAGAGCACTTTGATGTTAAGTTTGAATGCATGTAACTCCAAAGTCTTTGAAATAACATGAGGTGTGCCGCAGGCATCAATCTTTGGCCCAGTAAATTTGCATATGCTCCCTCTTGGTGTCATCAGGATGCATAGCATGAACTTCCAAGATTACGCAGATTATATCCTGATGCATATAACCTGTACAGTATATAACTTGTACATCTATGGCTTTTTTTATGACAACCTTCTGTTGCATGCTCTTTGAAACTCATTTTGCACTGAAAATTGTGGCTGGCAGAAAACATTCTACAGCTAAACAAAGACAAAAGGTGCAGTCATCGGTAATAGGTTCAAATAAATTACAAGCACAATCTTTAAATCTTAATCACATCGAAGTTATTTAAGACTCTCAGACAATTTTTATTCCACATAATAAATAAAATTCACAATGGGATGTTATGATCCATTAGCATTGCTTTTAAAAAAATGCAAACTCCACCCAGGGAAGGCCCAGGCTAACTAGTCACCCTACGATAAAACATTCAGAATTAAATTTGCAATTCGAGGGACCAGCATATCTGTACAACAGATAAACCATCCTATCATTGACGGAGTTATGCGAGTAACAAAAACAAACCCAATCCCACATTGGAGCTTGCGGGAAGCAGAATGGATGGAAAACATTCAGGATTGCACAATATTTTTGTAGCAAAGGTCAGAATATCCGACCATTTGGCATGATCACAAAGATAAAAGCAACCAGCTGCCCTTTCAATCATTTTGATGTGTCCATGTGTTAAAGAATGATCCTGTTCAGCCCTTCCCTTTTGTTAATGGCACTTTTAATCATGCGATTATTTTGACATTCATTTGGCTATGTTGACACTACGGGTTAATTCTGATTTTTTCTCATGCAACGTAAACCATAAAAGTATTTTTTTGTTTGTTTTTTTTCCCAAATATGACCCATACGGAAGAGGATTAGAGTTCTGACTTTAAAGTCTGAATTCTGCGAATGAAGTCAGTAATCTCATTTTAAAGTCAGAATTTTGAGAATAAATATATAGTAAATAAAAAATATATATTATATAATGTATAAAATAAATAAATATATAAATAAATAGTAAATAAAATTCACTAAAAGTGAGAATCTTGACAGTCTTGTTTTTTTCTGACTTTATTCTCAGAATTCTGACTTTAATGTCAGAATTATCATACTGAAGTCAGAGAATCTTGCCAACATTGTTTTTTTTTCGTCATTGGCCCCAAATGAACAAACACAACACATTGTTTAGTTACCTTCTGCTCCTCCAAAAGTGAAACAATGTCCTCCGACACTTCTCAGCCACACTAAAAAATTGCTAGGTGACGACATTATGTCCTCTGCTAAAACCATGTCAGATTCTGACTTTAATGTCAGAATATACACTCCACCACTGTGAGGCCGACGTGTTCACCTGGGGGTCGGCAACACGCGGCTCCAGAGCCGAATGCGGCTCTTTAGCGACATCTAGTTGCTCCCTGGAGCTTTGTAAAAAATGTTTGAAAATGCAAAAAGATTTTGATAGTAGGCGCCTATGGCTCAAATAGATATAGATACATGTTGCAGCTCTGAAAAAGGACATCTGTGGTGTTGGTTTTTCAAAACGTACACTTTATTTATGCTTTTAACAGTCTCGACAAACACAGACACTTCTACGTCCAACTCCGTGCCTTCTCTCTTCTCGTTCAACTTGAGAGGTGTTCAAAGACAGCCTCCGAAAAACAGAAATTGACGATCACTTCACTGACACTAAGAAAAATGAAAATAATGTACCAAAACAAAAAATCAAGCTAGGAAATCACAAAAATAGATTCTATGGGGGCGTTTGTAAACACACAACAAAGGAATGAATAACAAACAATTCTGAGACAGAGCGGCCCGGTAGTCCAGTGCTTAGCACGTCGGCTTCACAGTGCAGAGGTACCGGGTTCGATTCCAGCTCTGGCCTCCCTGTGTGGAGTTTGCATGTTCTCCCCGGGCCAGCGTGGGTTTTCTCCGGGTGCTCCGGTTTCCTCCCACATCATAACACATATATTTGATAACATGATAAGCTGTCCACCGGAGTAACCGCTGTCCCTGAAAGGGTTAAATGTTAAATATCTAAAATGTAAGGCATGTTTCAGTATGTTTTAATAATCTCCATGCATCACTGAGTTAAACAACATAATTATATTTAGGTTGGATTGATTTGAAATCAGTGTGCTCCACTCCTTTCTTCTTAATAAGGCCCTGGCTGGGGAATCCCTTGCTTTTCCAAATCTGTTGGCGTCATTGTTAATGCTCGCTGGTTCTGTTCTGCCATATCACTACTGTCCCTGTTTTCTTCGACTGTAAGATACCAAGATCTTAATAAATGAAAATCTCAACCGGTGTTGGCTTTACATCTCCCTATTTGTCTTTTTTTTTTTACATCAAGTGTTACATGTAAAAAGTTGTTATGTGTATACATATATAGCTAATAAATGATGATGATGATGATGACAACTGAGGTCTTTGAAAAAAGCGTGGGTTTTCTCCGGGTGCTCCGGTTTCCTCCCACATTCCAAAAACATGCGTGGCAGGCTGATTGAACACTCTAAATCGTCCCAAGGTGTGAGTGTGAGTGCGAATGGTTGTTCGTTTCTGTGTGCCCTGCGATTGGCTGGCAACCGATTCAGGGTGTCCCCCGCCTACTGCCCGAAGACAGCTGGGATAGGCTCCAGCACCCCCGCGACGCTAGTGAGGATCAAGCGGCTCGGAAGATGAATGAATGAATGAATGAATTCTGAGACAGTCCAGTCTCCTGCATACTTACAGCATGTGTTTCCTTCGTTGTAAGTTTTATAGAAAGCTTTTATTTTTTTGCGGCTCCAGACATATTTGTTTTTTGTTTTGTTTTTTTGTCCTATATGGCTCTTTCAACATTTTGGGTTGCTGACCCCTGTGTGAGCCACTGGTGCACTGGGCCACCCCCAGAAGATGAAAATTCAACAACCTCAAATTTGGTTGTAAATGTGTATGGGAGTGGTTATAATTAAAAATGCTGACTGCTGTGGTTCCTCTACTTCCTTTGTGCCCTTCTCTCCTACTTTTTAAAAATGTCATCCAAATGCAAGATGAACCACAACAACAACAACAACAACAATATGAGCCCCAAATCTAGGCCTAAACATTACTTAGCACACATTAGTACACTTTTACCAGAGTATATGACCATGTAAAAAGTGGTGATTTTCAGACATTGCAAGGCCTTAAATAATGTGGTGCCCTCATTTAATTTATTTATTAACAGGGCAGCACGGTAGGCTAGAGGTAAAAATGTGTGCCTCATCGTGGAGAGGTTTGAATCTCTACATTTCAGACCTTCCTGTGTGGACTAAACATGTTCTCTCTATACTGTAATTGCACAGCCTCAAAATATGGAAGTGACATGAACTCTGAATTGTCCATGGGTGTGAATGTGGGTGTGATTAGTTGTTTGTCTGTATGTTACCCAGGACTGACAGGCAGAGGATTGAGAGAAGGAAAGAAACATGAGTATGTAGGCAGGTTATTTACAGTATATCCCTCATGTCTCACATCTTAGAAAAGTAAACCGAACGCTTCTGCCACATGAAATTTGCCACACCAAAAGCCTTTTTTCTTGGCTCAGCCCCTCGCTTCAAACTAATAAACAAATAAATAAATAAATAAATAAATAAGATGCTAAAACCCATGTGTTAGAATTTCTATGATTTTTGTAGATTTTTGCGTATTGTCATATTTTAATCAAAGGCTAAGCATAAAAATTGTGTGATATATCTTTTACATATATAGATTGATATACTGTATATGAATTGGAAATTTCTCCATTGCGAGACTAATAAAGGTTTTCTTTTCTTATCTTATATATATGTTTTGGTCATAGCACAGTACCGCTTTTATTGTCCATATAGGGGAAAAAATACAAAGAAAAAAATAAGAACTATGTGTTTGTATAGCGCTGATGCCACTGAACATGTTGAATGGTTGAAAGTAAAATAAATATTCAAGAATAATACTTTTACAATTTTTGTAAAATTGTATGTTGCATTATATAAACCTCTTTACATCGACTGCAGCATATGGGTTAATCCTTTCATGCACCCTGTAACCTGATAACATGATAAGATGTCCATTGTAGTAACCGCTACAGTAGTAGTAGTAGTAGTGCCCTTTCTTTCTTTATTTATTATTTTATCTGTGTTTTACTATTGGTCTTGGCTGTACAGTGTCCTTGAGTGTTGTGAAAGGCGCTTACAAATGTGATGTATTATTATTATTATTATAATTTCCCTCATCAAGGCAATATTTGGATTAATCAAAAATCTAATCTTAATAACTTTGACTCAAGGCTATTATGTGGAGGATGAAGGAATCGAAAGGCAAAGGAAATAAATGCAAAATAAGGAACACGCTCAGATAAAAAAAAATAGGTCACACAGTATGTCACAAGCAATCATTTCTCAAGCTCAGAAAATTTGTCATGGAAGGATCACAAACGATGTTACTGTATTTATGTACGATTATACTATATATTCAACCATCACATCCTCAAGGCACAACACTGATGTTGAAGGGGGAAAACATTTATGGATGTGGAGTACACTGGAAAAAAAAACATGCCGGGATTAAGAGCATTTTCAAACAGGGTCAAAATCGTGTTAGAATAAGATTGCAATATTAAATAGTCTATTTAGTGTCCTTGTAAACATAAATTAGCAATTTGTAGTGACAAGAACGGGCGGCCCGGTGGGCCAGTGTTTAGCGCGTCGACCTCACAGTGCAGAGGCCCGCACTTGAGCCGGGTTCAATTCCAGCTCTGGCCTCCCTGTGTGGAGTTTGTATGTTCTCCCCGGCCCTGCGTGGGTTTTCTCCGGGTACTCCAATTTCCTCCCACATTCAAAAAACATTCATGGCAGGCTGATTGAACACTCTAAATTGTCCCTGGGTGTGAGTGTGAGCATGGATGGGTGTTTGTCTATGTGTGCCCTGCGATTGGGTGACAACCGGTTCGGGGTCTCCCCCGCCTACTGCCTGAAGACAGCTGGGATAGGCTCCAGCACCCCTCGCAACTCTTTTGAGGATAAGCGGTTCGGAAAATGGATGGATGGATGGATGGATAGCGACAAGAACAAATTAACTGACAACACATTGAGCATTATTTAAACACAACGCTTTTGGATGGTAAATTGCTCATGGCAACACAGTAGAATATGTATCACATTAAAAAAAAACAATGGAAAAGCAAACACTGCTGGTGTAACATGAGATTAACCCTTTCAGGGACAGCGATTACTACAGTGGACATCTTATCATGTGATCAGGTTACAGGGTGAATGAGAAATTGTTAAGCATGGGTATATGTGCATGAAATATTAATCGACCCACGTTTAATCCACTTTTATACTTATAAACTAGTGATAGTGGGAAGGTTGAGAATTCGAAAGGGCTGCGAAGCTCTCGAAATTAAAAGCATTGAAAGCATTCTCGTTCGACACTTGTTTACTGCCTTGATTTTTTCCATTCGGTTGAATGTTGTGTGTCAAGCAAACGTCATTCATTCATTCATTCATTCATCTTCCTCACCGCTTGATCCTCACTCGGGTCGCGGGGGGTGCTGGAGCCTATCCCAGCTGTCTCCGGGCAGTAGGCGGGGGACACCCTGAATCGGTTGCCAACCAATCGCAGGGCACACAGAGACGAACAACCATCCACGCTCACACTCACACCTAGGGACAATTCAGAGTGTTCAATCAGCCTGCCACGCATATTTTTGGAATGTGGGAGGAAACCGGAGTACCCGGAGAAAACCCACGCAGTCCCGGGGAGAACATGCAAACTCCACACAGGGAGGCCGGAGCTGGAATCGAACCCGGTACCTCTGCACTGTGAAGCCGACGTGCTAACCACTGGACTACCATATTGAGATATAAATAGAGGAGAATCTTGGTCACATTGTGTCTTGTGAAATATAAGGGACAGGTTTCGAGCAACACACACAAATCCTAAATCAGTGGTTCTTAACCTTGTTAGAGGTACCGGGCCCAACCAGTTCATGTGCACATTCACTAACATATCATTCTCAGAACATGTCATTTGTGAAAAATAAAACTCAGATTTTAAATTTTTTTTACAAATCCAAAACATAAAAAACACATTTATTAACAACGGAAAAAACCTCAATAAAATTTCAATACTTAAGTATACATTTATTAACTGCACAAAATGAACCAGCCAGTGATGGCCAAGCGGGTGTGTCATAAATAGGTGACATGTATGCCTTAACCTCCATGACAGAGGCTCTATCGAACCCCTGAGACTGATTCACCGAACATCTAGGGTTCGATCGAACCCAGGTTAAGAACCACTGCCCTAAATTGGCTGTATCTCCATCGCCTAACCTGGGAATTTATTTTTCATCTGTGGAAAAGCCTTTGTGCATTTTGATTGGCTAGAATTTTCGACCTCGCCCTATTGCTCAACTGCGATTCATATTTTGAATCACCGCTATCTTGTGGTTGAAACACTTGTGCAGTGGAGTTCCGCCGCATTTGCCCCAAACATAACTGGTTTTTGTCAGTTTCTGAAGTGACAGAGTAATCCCATATTATCAATGGGGGACTATTTATATCCATATAAAATATTCCCTAAATGCATGATTTGATTACACGGTGAACAAATATAAACACCGGTTCCACGGGCAAGGCGGCTTTTCCTATTTTAGTTTACAAATCAAAACAAACCAACAAATGAAGACAAGCGGCTGGTGAAAAATGTGCACCCTGACTCGGTGGTAGCATCAAGGTTGTGTTGTGTGATAAAAGGTGAGAATAATAAATCAGGCCACAGCTTTGTTTACATGTATAGTACGGGAGATCTGTTGTATGGTTCAGTCCACACAAAGGGGCAGGGTCTCTCTCTCTCTCTCTCTCACACACACACACGCACAAACACACATACACACACACACACACACACACACACACACACACACACACACACACACACACACACACACACACACACACACACACACACACACACACAAGTAAACTGACAAAGAGCTGTAGTCTCCTCTGAAAAGGGATGCCAGATGGCACTGCAGGAGGTGGTCAACAAGGCTGAAGAGGTTGAAGCCCCCTTGGTGTGCTTACGTCATCCATGCACCCTCTCAGACAAGTCAAGTCATTGCCACGGACAATCAAGTATCCTACAGTGACAAAATGCATTTTGGGGCAAAAGGTTGGTTTCGTGTGATTGACAGAAATGCACATTCACATTGAACCATATTGCTCAGAGTGGGTTGGAATAGACTTACTTTTGACAATGACAAACCATTGTATTCCTTTTGTTAAATGTTTACAGATTTTCCCAATCAATGTATCAATTTTGATGTTACTCTTGTTTTGTTTTCGTGTGATTGGACTCTTGTTATTTCGTTTCTATTCTCGGCGTTACTATTACCTTGCCTTGTGCAAGCGCTTTTGTTTCTGCCTCCTTCTACCTGTCTCCTTGTGACCAGCGATCTCTGTCAATCAACATTTGTTCCGGATTTTGTTTGTGCCTACGTTTGTGGTATCCAATAACCATTCAGTTCATCCACGAACGTGTCAGCTTGTCAACATGAGAGTCGGGTATGAGCTGTAGCCTATGCCAGCAGGACTGGTCGTCAGTCAACTGCAGAGCACAGGACAAACACAGACATAGACGAACTCCATCTATCCATTACTTTTCTACCGCTTATCCGGGGTCAGGTCGCGGGGTCAACAGCTTTAGCAGGAAAGCCCAGACCACACTATAGTAACCCAGCCACTTGTTTCAGCTCTTTGTGGGGGATCCCGAGGCGTTCCCAGGCCAACCGGGAGACATAGTCCGTCCAGCGTGTCCTGGGTCATCCTCGGGGCCTCCTGCCAATGGGACATGCCTGGAACACCTCACCCGGGAGGCATCCAGGAGGCATCCTAATTAAATGCCCGAGCCACCTCATCTGGCTCCTCTTGACGTAAGGGGGAGAAGCGGCTCGACTCTGAGCCCCTCCTGGATGACCAAGCTTCTCACCTTATCTCTGGAGGGAGTGACGGAAACCCTGTGGAGAAAACTCATTTCAGCCGTTTGTATCCAGGATCTTTTTCTTTTGGTGACGACCCATTTCTTTCTTTTAGTCCTCTGACATTTGTTCTCAGTGAAAATGGAAGCCTGCGAGTCTCTCTTCCTGTGGCGCATCACACTAAGAACTGAGTACCATTCTGTATTCAAGGCTGTAAATCTCGTGCTGTATCACGCTTGCTCATTGTCGAGCTATTTCAAGCTCATTTATGCTAAAAGAAGCAGCTGAACCCACAACCCCAGGGATGTGGAAAAATCGAACTCAAATCGCGTGTGTGTGTTTGAGCAGTCTCGGGCCGGGCAGAAAAGATTAACTTCAGAAAGAAGTGTGCGTAATGAAAGGGGCTGACAGAGAATGAATCTTGAAACCTCTGAGAAAATGTCCTACTTAACATAATTCCTTTATTTCCGAAGGAACGTGAACAATTAATCCAGTTGAGCTAATACATTAGTTCCTTTAAGTTGTTCATATCTTTTCTAGTTTATCACCAGTTTCATTTGAAATACACGGGAGAAAAGTCTTCCTCTTTTGTTTCCAATGCTCCAGTTTTTGATGTCCTGATACACATTTAGACGTTAGTTCAGCTTCTCACAGTTACTCTGCCAAATGAATGTATCTTAATGGAGCAAAGTTTTGTATGAATGTATAAAATTTGATATGAGTGACTGATCAGACTTTCAGCGGGGAAGGGATGGCTGATTCTCTCGGGGCCGTGGCAAGAAAATGAATAATGTGAGTCTGTGGTTCTCGTGCCCCCGAAGCACATCCATATGATGTTGGAAGCCGTTTTGGATGGAAGTGTAGCTGCAGCAATGTCACTCTGGATCTCTGAACTTGACACTCAAGGTCAGTGATCCTGACAGATAAAGACTTTGAAGTGGGAGCTCCTGTAAATTTGACTAAGGATGAAGATGAAACCACTGTAGCATGACAGATCTCATGAATTAAACAACGCTCTTATTAACTAAAGTGAACCACAGAAGTTACCTCTCTGTACTTGCGTGTGATCTGCTCGGTGCCTTCCCTTTTTATTGTATTTCTTTTTTTTTTTGTCCAACGTAAATGACTGTTTGACCACACATGCGGGTAGAAAACCTCTCCTAGTGGGACGGCATGGAAAACAGTGCGAGTGGGGGGAGGTGGTAGTCCCGCCAACAGAGTACAGCAGAAACAAAAATGCCGGCCAGATGCATCTCAATTCCAATTAGGTAATGGGAGCTGACAGCAGGCATGAGCGAGCCACACATAGACCCAGAGCCAGAGAGAGGGGGCTCAGTGGATCTTTACACACGGCATTTTGCAGGCTCGCTGACCCAACGTCTCATGGCAGGTGGTTCTACCTCAAAAATTAAGTGTTGAATTATAATTTCAGTCTGGTGGCACGTGAGGTGAGGAATGACGGTCCTAACAAGGTTTATAAAAGAAAAAAATACTTCAACAATTTTTTTCCCCCCACTGGGCCAATGCACATTAGTGTCAATGCGCCCAACTTAGCATGAATTATAGTTTTCAGCCGCAGTCCCAAGACAAGTTTCTAAAATAGCACAGTAAGACACATGAAACTTTAAAACCACGATGACAGAAATAAGAACCAAATAAGTATCCATCCAGCCATCCATTTTCCAAACCGCTTAATCCTCACTCGGGTCGCGGGGTGTGCTGGAGCCTATCCCAGCCATCTTCGGGCAGGAGGCAGGGGACACCCTGAACCGGTTGCCTGCCAATCGCAGGGAACACAGAGACGAACAACCATGCACACTCACACTCACACTCACACCTAGGGACAATTTTTAGCGTGTTCAATCAGCCTGCCATGCATGTTTTTGGAACGTGGGAGGAAACCGGAGTACCCGGAGAAAACCCACGCAGGCCCGGGGAGAACATGCAAACTCCACATAGGGAGGCCGGAGCTGGAATTGAACCCGGTACCTCTGCACTGTGAAGTCGACGTGCTACCCATGGGCTACCGGGCCGCCCTACCAAATAAGTAAGACATCTAAATTCAAAATACTGTTAAAAGTATAATATTTTGTTGTTCTACTTCTTCCTTTCATAACTTTGCTGCTGTGAATTGGGAATTTTTCCATTGTGAGACAAATAAAGGTTTTCTTATCTTATTATACATACAATACAATAACAAAATAGAACAATTAAATTAAGAATACAGTTAATATACAATATGCAAACAAAACAAGATCAAAATTAAGTGATTCTGCACATACAATAACCCCCCACTCGCCTCTCTCGGTCTGACTTCACACACACGAGCACACGCACATAGCCATGCTAATCTTTTCATTATTAAAGGCATTTAGGCTGGATGAATTTTGCACATCTGTCCTCTCTGCAACTTGCCCGATCTGTTCACTCCAATTTGATCTTCTTCTCTTTCGCAGAATCCACTCCTCAGATGTTGGTTCATAAACTGTTTAACGAGCATGCGAAGTTCCCGCCGTTCAGTTCCTTTTTTTTTTTTTTGCACACACACTTTCAGCTCTTGATCGTACCTTCAAAAAAATGTGTTTTCTCAAACCTCAGTGCCTACTGAGGGTCCAGGATGTGTATTCCAACAGCAGTTATTGCCATTTCACTTTTAAATTAGTTTCACATGACAATGGAATCTTGATTTAACAGACCTGAAAGTCTGTTCCAGACCCTAGATTCAACAGACAAGAAATTGAGTCCAATCCAATCAAAATGCTCCTGATAGAGTAGATGCTTAAGTCTGTTAGCTCCAGAATTAGTCACAATTAGCCACAAAGCCAGAAAACAGCTCCGTGGTGCCATCAAAAGACAGACTGGTCAGATATGTCCGGTTTGCATAGATAAACAGATTTACAGTAGACTAGAGCACGCTATAACAGATGTGGCGGGTACGTTGGCAATGTTCCTTTCTGAGGTCATCAAAAAGGATGACATTAGCTTAGTGTTAACATAAGCATGCAGCTCAAAAGGACAAAGTCACTACCAGCATTCTCTCCCCCAAACACCAATAAGGGAAGTTTGGATAAAAGTTTCAAATCTTTCAAAAAGTGTACAAGACTGTATTCATTTACACAATTTTTGTATTATATTCAGTGTCTTTAGGCCAATTTGATGTAAATAACAATCAACTCAATCCAACAAACCCTTCACCCTCATAGTTGTCACGATTCGGTTTAGGGACCAACAGGTGGCACTGTAGGGCTTCGCTGTCAGTTTTACACCTGTTGGTCATAGGTAATCAGGCCTATAAAAGGACCCCTGCCCGAACACTCGGTGTCGGGTCATTGTTGCTTTTGCTACTGTCATGTTTGTTTGAGTCATTTTGGTTGCTATGTTTTATCTTCAGTCATGATTTTTGTTTACTACTTTGGACTTTGTTTGCTTAGGATTTAGTTTTCTGTGTTTTATCAATACACATCTTCAAATACACCCTGCTCCTCTCTCCTGCCTGCTTTTTGTGGTCCACCACCACCATGCAACGTGACAATAGTCTGTTAAAATGAAGTTCCATGGTAAAAAATTTCTTTTGACTTTTCCACTATAAACATAATGCATAATAATAAACAAATAAATAAATAGCGGGAAAAAGGAGTACAGTTTAACAGAAAATGTTATACCTACATCGATATTGTAAATTTCCCCAGTGTGGGACAAAGGATATTTTATCCACCTCTTGATGAGAGTGGCTTTTGATTCACTTAATTAGTGATGGGTCCATGAGGCCTCATGAGGCGTGTCGACACACTGACACACTGTGTTGATACTGTGCTGATACTGTGTCACTGACCACTGCCACCTGCTGGACCTTCAAGATCCCTGCAGCCAACCCACTTAACAGACTGAACTGACTGACATTAAGTGACTTAATGTCCTTATTAAGGAAAATTACTAGGGATGGTAGGGACTCCAACAAACAATTTTTGCATCGTAGTCAATATTCATCCATTTTCGAATGTTCTTCATGAGGATTAAGGTCAAGAGGTAGGGGTGCATTCTAGACTGGTCATCAGTCAATCACAGAGCACATATGAATAAACGATCATTCAGTTGTGGTGTCTTCAATTAATCTTGCGTTCTGGATTTGTACCATATAGAAATGGGTTTTTCCTTGACCCATATACCAACCCTTCAACGTTTTGTGTGAATAGACATTCAACGAAAAACACAGTCACAAAGCACACTGACAATGGATTGATGAATCCTTGTTTCACTCTTCACCCCCCTCCTATACTAACATGCATTTTTAATCTTTGTCAGAATTTTAGGATTATCATGATAATGTCCATGTTACTCACGCATGCATTCTCTAATCAAACGGCGCCAACTCCACCTGTCCTTGATTCCCGTTGCCCTAAGACTGCCTGAATCTGTGTGCAGCTGTCACGAATCTCAACATTCTTGGCATGCATGGTACACAGAACAGCCAAGCCAACAAATTGCCTGGTTGGTTAAGTCTGAGTGAGCACTTCATAGCGACGGCATGCTCCCTTGCCACCTCCAGTGAGGCACGTAGCCAGAATTCGGTCCTCTCCAGCTGCCTGTGGGCCTTCACTTCTATGTTGTGAATGTGCAAACATCTGTGCAAAAACATGAGTCAGCTTCGGATATAAACAGCAAAATGACAAAAATGGACTGGCTCTGTGCCGGCCTTCCAGATGCTTTGCCACAGCTTTACTAGTGTCGATGTCTTCCAACAGTGTGCGCCACTGTTTCCTCTCTGCATGCCTCTGTTTACCCCTGATGAGGCGAGAATCTCACTGAACTAATGCTAAGTGCCGTAGATGAAGACTTGACTGCATTTCGTTTGATCTCATGTTTTGGCGTTTGTTAAAATGTATTTGGATCACCTAATTAACCAAGGTGGCATACGGGATCATAAATCATTTACCGGTATTTGAGAAAAATAATCTAATGTTTTTCAACCAAGTCTAGGATTATTTTCACTAACTGAAGACAGAAATGAAGATAGCAAGATCCACAAAGAAACAGCAACTGGCTGGGGGTGAAGGCCCCAGGAGGAAACTCGGCATTTGTTGACACCCATCGTCTCCAGACTTCAAGCACTTGGTCAGTGCATGGGAATATAATCTAAAAATAAGATATTGTGGTTACATTTACAATTGTGTCAAATGTCCAAACATTTGTGGGGCACTGAAGATTTACAGAGACTGATTTGTAAGATCAAGGAGGTCACCAAGAAAACCTGAATGGCATCAAAATGGTCATACAATACAATACAATACAATCATGACAAATCTTTTCTGGAGTACATAAAAGTGTGGCAGAGCTGGCTGTGAAAGTCCGTTAGACTCCAGGAGCAGTCGGAAAAGGTGTACATTGGAGTTGGCATGTTCGACCCAATGGCGGTAATTTCACAGATGCACGCAAGACAGCATATCTAAAAAAGGGAGGTTTGTGCCGTAGTGGGTGTGAACACCAATTCAATTTGGAGTCATTCAAACCAACTCCTCTCATTCCATTTAAACATCCCACCGTGGAGACATCTCTGTGTGGAGAAGGACGCAGGGATCCATGTGTGACCAGAGCAATGCTACCTCCTCGCTGTTGTGGCACTCGACAATGTAAGCAGGTACCCTAATTAAATAAATAAAATTACATGAGATGGTGATAACCAGTGGGAACTTGTCTGCAGACCTCATCTATCTATCACCTCCCCACTATAAAAATGACAATAATGATAACAATAATAATCATAATAATGTGTTTAATTAATCAGTTTGTACAATGATTCAAAGGCTTTCATGCCTACCGTTGTCATATTCATGAAAGAAATACCACAGCATCTATGCACATGTCTGTGAGGTTCAGAATCATAATACCTGTGCCCTGATCAAATTCACTAACATCGCATAAGACTACAGGACCCCTTTGTGTGGACAGATGTGCCCCCGCCCCCCCCCCCCCAAAAAAAAACACCAACAAAAAAACTGACATCAGGAGGGGAGCAAATACTTTTTCACAGCACTGTATATGTATGATCTGTTGTGAACCAGTCCTAGTTCTTTTGTGATACAACTCATATAGCCTGTTGGCCCTTGTTACCATGACAACCAGCTTGATCACAGAAACCATTTCAGAGATAGGCAAAAAATAAAGACGTACTTGGTTGTTTAATTTCACACACGATTGGTGAGCAGGCACTCCAGAGACTGAACTATTTCTATGCAAATGGCTCGTGGACATACGTTGTGTGCATATGTTTACAAGTAATTAATATTCAAGGTTCGACTGATTTTTGCTCACTCAGATGAAACATCAAAAAATAAAGGGACACGTATGAAGGACATAACAAATCCAGCCACAGTATTGTATAGTTGACAATCTGTGTCTAGCAGAACATGATTATCGCGACAGCAAAAGCACTACATCAATCATCGCCCCTATGACAGTGGAATTTATTTGAGGAAGTTAGGACCATGTGAAGCACTTCCTCAGAGCTGACATTATTTAAGTACCGTGCACATCATCTGTTGGCTGCTAAGTTTGCATTCCATTTATTTCGCCCAAAACAAACTACGTCGCACCTCAGTGAGCATGCTGGTGGCGAATGTTTTTTATGGTTGATTGTGAGCAGATTTGCTTCAGAATAACATGACTCTGTCACAGCCCTTGGTATGAGGAAAGAATGCCAACCTGTCAGAACAGTGAAACATCTCAATTAGATTGTAACAGATGCATGAGTATGCACATGGAGGCCTCATTGATGAAATATCTCAGGCATTTGAGTTTTGGGGTTCCAGTCCACTATTATAGCTAGTAGCTGCGATGCATAATTTCGGGTTCACCGGTAGAGCAGCCCTACTCCCAAACCACTTCACTTCCGAATTCTCCACCCACAGTTACTGGGGCGTACTCACCTACGGTTCGTACACGCAAATTTGTGACATTTATAGCTTTATACACCAGCGCAGTGGGCAATTGATCACCATATTCGCATGACAGTGCAGAGGTCCAGGGTTCAATTCCAGACTCCCAGCGTGGAGGTAGAGCAGCCCCACTCCCAAACCACTTCACTTCAGAATTCTCCACCCACAGTTACTGGGGCATACTCACCTACGGTTCGTACTCACATATTCGTGACATTTATAGCTTTATACACCAGCGTAGTGGACAATTGATCACTATATTCGCATGACAGTGCAGAGGTCCAGGGTTCAATTCCAGACTCACTGTGTGGAGTTTGCATGTTCTTCCCCATGAGTGCATGTGTTTTTGTTTTTTGTTTGTTTATTTATTGAACATATAAACACACAATACAACAACAAATTGACAAAAGTGAAGGCAAGCAAAAATTGTAAAAAAGGAAAAGAAAAAAACAGTCATCATCACAATTCTACAGTATGTTCAAAGGAGGAGGATGAAGTAAGAAACTTATGTAGTCCTACCCCTTGTTATGTAGCAACATATGAGTTGATCCTTTTTCAATACAAAAATAAAGGAAAAATCAACATATCATCAAATGCTTTTATCCTTATGTGAACTGTACTTATCTATCAATACAGCTCTCGGTTTGTAAATACATACTCACTCTTATATATTTTTTATATACATTTACTCATATTAATAAAAAATACTACATTTTATTAATACATTTAATAAGTTGATCAATGTAATTCTGATGTACTGTATTACTATATGTTATAGATACAGTATATCAAATTTATCATCTTAACTCTGATTTGTGTAGTTTTTTTGTACTAATCTTTTGAATTTGTTTTTGAACTCGACAAGCGATTTACTCATTTTCAGGTCCGTTTCGAAATTATTCCACATATTGACAGCAATTACTGATACACTCCTTTGCTTGATGTTTGTTCTTGTTTTGGATTTTTTTTGTATTGGTTAGGACCCCTTAAATTATAACAACTCTCTAATTTCAAACAGCTTCTGCATGTTTTGGCAAAGTGTCACGTTGTGCCCGAAGCGATAAAATGATCGCTTCGTGCACAACAAGATAATGAGGTGGATCCCCGAAATAGCAGACAAAGCAAAGGTGGTCCGAGAACAAATGGGTTTTAATACAAAACACAAAATACCCGTCCGGGAGCAACAAACAGAAAACGCTGGTCAAAATCAGGACCAGGAATAAAAGGAAGCAACAGAAAACGCTTGCGAGAAAACGGCAAGGATTATAGTTGGCAACAATAGGAATTAATAAGAGTAGATTTAACGACGCGCAATCACAGCCACAAGGCTACACAGCAATGAATAGATTAAGGCAGTAATCGAGTGAATTGGCTCGGGGTGGAATACTCCGGCAGTAAGTTAACTGCCCGAGCACAAAGATAAACCCTGTGTAATCAGTCCTTAATGGGTGACAGGTGTGTCGGCGGTAGGCAGGAAAAGTCTGCCCCCCTGCTGGCAAACACGGGACGTGACAGTACCCCCCCCTCAACGGACGCCTCCCGGCGGCCTACCCGGCTTGGTCGGATGAGCTGCGTGGAAGTCGCGCAGAAGGGACGGATCAAGGATCCAGGAGCGGGGCACCCATTGACGATCCTCAGGCCCGTAGCCCTCCCAGTCGACCAGATACTGGAATCCCTTACCCCTGCGCCGAGAGTCCAGGATGGCACGAACCGTGTACACCGGGTCACCGTCGACGACCTGCGGAGGGGGGGGCGGAGTGGTAGGCGGAGCCAAGGGACTGGAAACCACTGGTTTGAGCAGGGAAACATGGAACACGGGGTGAACCTTCATGGCGGGCGGCAGCCGGAGCCTGACCGTGACGGGGCTGACGATGGACTCGACCACGAACGGTCCAGTGAATCGGGGCCCCAGTTTCGCGGACGTGCCGGCCAGGCGGAGATCCCTCGTAGCCAACCACACCTCCTGCCCCACCACGTAAGTAGGTGCCGGGCGCCGACGACGGTCCGCGATTTGCTGGTTCCGGGTCGCCGTGCGGGCCAATGCAGCTCGGGCCTCTTTCCATACGCGGTGGGCTCGCTTGAGGTGATGCTGCACAGACGGGACCTCCACCTGTCCTTCCTGGGACGGGAACAGCGGCGGTTGATACCCGTAGGCCGACATGAAGGGGGACCTACCAGTGGCTGAAGAGACGAGGGTGTTGTGTGCGTACTCCACCCACGGTAGGTGGTCGACCCAGGAGGAGGGACTGCGCAGGCATACACAGCGGAGGGCCGCTCCCAGATCCTGGTTGGCACGCTCGGCTTGTCCGTTGGACTGGGGGTGGTATCCCGAGGTCAGACTGACCGTGGCCCCGAGGGATCGGCAGAACCGCTTCCATACGCGGGACACAAACTGGGGCCCCCGATCCGAGACGATGTCCTTCGGGATCCCATGGAGACGGAAGACGTGTTGGACTAGGAGGTCGGCGGTCTCCAGCGCAGACGGCAACTTAGACAGCGGAACAAAATGAACCGCCTTAGAGAACCGGTCCACGATGGTGAGGACGACCGACCGCCCACGGGATGGAGGGAGGCCCGTGACGAAATCCAGGGCGATGTGTGACCAAGGTCGAGGAGGGATGGGCAATGGCTGGAGCAGTCCTGCCGGAGGCCTATGTGAGACCTTGCCGCAGGCGCAGGCGGAGCAGGCATTGATATAGTCCACCACATCCCTCCGAAGCTCCGGCCACCAGAACCGCTGGGTGACGAGATGCACAGTCCGGTTCACCCCAGGATGGCAGGCCACCTTGGACCCGTGCCCCCACTGCAACACCTCCGAGCGCAGAGGTGGGGGTACAAACAACTTCCCTGCGGGGCATCCAGCCGGGACCTGGACACCATCCAGGGCTTCCTGGACCTTCTGTTCGATCTCCCATCTCAACGCCCCCACGATGCACCGGGTTGGGAGGATGGTCTCTGGTGACCGGTCCCTCTCCACGGGGTCGTGGAGACGGGAAAGGGCATCGGGCTTGGTGTTCTTTGAGCCAGGAGAGTATGTGAGGATGAAGTTAAAACGGGTTAAGAATAGTGCCCACCGGGCCTGACGGGGGTTGAGTCTTTTAGCGGAGCGGAGATATTCCAGGTTCTTGTGGTCGGTGTAGACCGTGAACGGTTCCTTAGCCCCCTCGAGCCAGTGGCGCCATTCCTGTAGGGCGACAATTACAGCTAGCAGTTCACGATTGCCCACGTCGTAGTTGGACTCTGCTGTACTGAGTCGACGAGAGAAAAAGGCGCAGGGGTGCAATTTCTGGTCGACCGGGGAACGCTGGGACAGAACGGCCCCGACCCCCGAATCCGAGGCGTCCACCTCTACGACGAACGGGAAGTCCGGGTTAGGATGTTGCAGTACCGGGGGATTTGTGAATGCGGCCTTTAGGCTGGAAAATGCCGACCCCGCAGCCGAATCCCATTTGAATGGGACTTTTGTGGACGTCAGACGGGTCAACGGGAGTACCTTTTGGCTGTAGTTGCGAATAAAACGACGGTAGAAGTTAGCGAACCCCAAGAAGCGTTGCAACTCCTTCCGGTTAGTCGGTGTTGGCCAGTTCGTCACCGCCTCCGTCTTGGTGGGGTCTGCTCTCAGCTTGCCCTGCTCAATTATAAACCCCAGAAAGGAGATGACAGGTACATGGAATTCACACTTCTCTGCCTTGACGAAGAGCTTGTTCTCTAATAAACGCTGCAATACCAGCCTGACGTGTCGCTTGTGTTCTTGAATTGATTGGGAAAAAATTAAAATATCGTCGAGATAGACGAAACAGAAAATGTTCAGCATGTCTCTCAACACGTCGTTGATGAGATTCTGAAAAACGGCGGGGGCATTTGTCAGCCCGAAGGGCATAACCAGATATTCAAAATGGCCGAGCGGGGTCTTAAAAGCAGTCTTCCACTCGTCACCTTTCCGGATGCGAACCAGGTGGTAGGCACTGCGTAAATCTAATTTTGAAAAGACTGTGGCTGACTGTAAAGGGGCGAAGGCGGAGTCTAGCAATGGTAGCGGATACTTATTTTTTACTGTGATGTCGTTCAGACCCCGATAATCCACACACGGTCGCAGGGATTTGTCCTTCTTTCCAACAAAGAAAAACCCCGCACCTAACGGCGATCGCGATGGTCTAATTAGACCTGCAGCGAGCGAGCTGTTGATGTATTCCGTCAGTGCCTCGCGCTCGGGTTTAGACACCTGATACAGCCGGGAGGTTGGCAACGGAGCGCCCGCCCGCAGGTCTATGGCGCAATCGTAGGGTCGGTGCGGGGGCAAAGAGCGTGCGCGATCCTTGCTGAACACTTGACGCAAGTCATGATAGCAGTCTGGCACTCCGTCAAGGCAGATAGTTTCGGGGATGTCGTCACCGGCGCGTTCGTGCTGCCCAACGGCTGATCCTAAACAACGTTCATAACAGTTCCGGCTCCAACTCTCTATTGCCGGACGCTCCCAGGAAATTACGGGGTTGTGAGTCCTGAGCCAGGGCAAGCCGAGAATAACCGGAGCGTTACGGCACTGCAATAAATCGAACCGTAGATGCTCAACATGGTTACCGGATAATTTTAGTTTTAGTGGTTCTGTTCTTTGCGTCACGACCCCCAGGAGGCGTCCATCGAGATCACAAACCCGCTTTTTATCGGCCAACTTCTCGACATAACAGCCCAGGTCGGCGGCGAAGTCGGTATCCATAAAACAACCATCAGCCCCCGAGTCTATCAGAGCCCTAACCCGCCGCGACCGGGGCCCCTCAAATATCTCCCCCTCGAGTTCCAGTCTCCCGGTGTGTCCCGGCCGGGAGTCAGTTCGCCGAGGCGTGGGGGACTCTGCGCGGGGTCGGGACTCACAGTTTTTGGAGGGCGAGGATGGGGAATGTTCCGGTCGGCTGGGAGCAGCATGAGGTCCTCGTTGACAGCCGTCAGACCGAGCCCGATCGTTGAATCGGCGCCGTCTCTGCTCCGGTCCAACGTTTTCGCCACCCAGCTGCATCGGCTCCTCCCCGCAGTACGTGGCACACCGGGACGGAGAACGATCACCTCCCCGCTCCCGGTTTCTCTCTCTCAGGCGGTTGTCCAATCGCAGGGAGAGCTCGATTAACTCCTCCAGGTTGGAGCTGTGGTCGCGAGTCGCCAGCTCATCCTTGAGTTCGGTGTTTAATCCACGGCGAAACAGTCCGCACAGCGCCCGGTCGCCGTAGCCACTCTGGGCGGCCAGAATCTGGAACTCGATGGAGTAGTCCGCCACCGATCGCCTCCCCTGGTGGAGTTCAAGTAGCCGGCCCTCAGCCTCTCTGCCCCGCACGGGATGGTGGAACACCCGGCGAAACGCCGCCACGAAGCCGTGGAATGAAGACCGGAGGCTCGGCTTCGCGTCGCTTGTCGCCATCGCCCATGACGCCGCCGGACCTGTCAACAGGCTCATAATATATGCCACCTTCGCGGCGTCAGTAGCATAGAGGTAAGGTTGCTGGTCGAAAACGAGCGAGCACTGGTGGAGGAAGTACCCACACTGCCCGTGCTCACCCCCGTAACGTGGGGGGTGTGGAAGCGAAGGCTCCCTCATCATTGTGGGAAATGATGCGGGTGCCTCAGGGGTGGCAGGACGAATCACGGAGGGAGGTGCTCTCCGTTCCTCCACCCGTACAAGACGGGGTTCGAAATCATCGAACCTGTGAGCCAGCATGGAAACCGCGCTGCTGATTTCCGAAATGGCTTGGCCCTGCTGACTTAACTGTTGCTCTCGGCAGGACAGAACGGAAAAAATCTTTTCTAAGTCTGCGGGATCCATGGTGGCCGGAGTATTCTGTCACGTTGTGCCCGAAGCGATAAAATGATCGCTTCGTGCACAACAAGATAATGAGGTGGATCCCCGAAATAGCAGACAAAGCAAAGGTGGTCCGAGAACAAATGGGTTTTAATACAAAACACAAAATACCCGTCCGGGAGCAACAAACAGAAAACGCTGGTCAAAATCAGGACCAGGAATAAAAGGAAGCAACAGAAAACGCTTGCGAGAAAACGGCAAGGATTATAGTTGGCAACAATAGGAATTAATAAGAGTAGATTTAACGACGCGCAATCACAGCCACAAGGCTACACAGCAATGAATAGATTAAGGCAGTAATCGAGTGAATTGGCTCGGGGTGGAATACTCCGGCAGTAAGTTAACTGCCCGAGCACAAAGATAAACCCTGTGTAATCAGTCCTTAATGGGTGACAGGTGTGTCGGCGGTAGGCAGGAAAAGTCTGCCCCCCTGCTGGCAAACACGGGACGTGACACAAAGGAGGTTATTATGAACTTTGTACATTAATTGGGCGATTTTAAAGTCAACCAGGTCATGTCTATGTGTGGCTTCCAGGATAGTTTAGTATCTATTGCTAATTCAAGAAACTTATTTTCATAAACTCGTTCTATTTCAATTGAGTTTACCTTTATTTTAACTTGGTGTTTGATTGGTTTCGTGCCAAAAACAACTAACTTAGATTTTTTCAAATTTAGTGATAATTTATTCCTGTCGAACCAGTTTTGAAATTTGTTTAATTTGTTTTCCACAGTTTTCAGGAGCTGTTTCATATTTTCTCCAGAGCAGTATAAAGTTGTATCATCAGCGAATAGGACACATTTTAATTGTTTTGAGACACCACAGATATAATTTATATATAAGATTAATAGTTTTGGTCCAAGCACAGACCTCCATGGGTAATCTTCAGTAGGTAAGATTTTTTTATTGTTGAACTGCACATACTGATATCTGTTTTCTAAATAACTTTCAATCCATTTATATGCTATGCCTCTAATACCATATCGCTCTGATTTATTCAATAATATACTATGATCTATTGCATCGAGAAAAATCCCAACAGTAATTTTTTTTCTGGGTTTTCTCTGGATATTCCACTTTCCTCCTAAAAATATGCACGTTAGGTTAACAAAACACTCTAGATTGTCCCTAGATATTGATTTTGACTGCAAATGGTGAGTTTGTGTACCATGTGACTGGCTGGGAACCAGTTCAGGGTGTCCCCCGCCAACTGCCCGAAGAATGGAACAGGCTTCATCACATCCACGACACTTGTGAGGACAAGCGGCTCGGATAATGGATGGGTGGATGGATAGCTTTAGAATACAGCCGCAGAAGTTGGCAGACATGGTCCATTAATATGATTTCGTGTTTACCTTCATGTTGTCAAAAGGGTTTGATATAATTCAGTGTCACTGTCCCGTTGGATTATATTTATCTGGAGGATTTTTATTGCACTTGTAAATATTACACAACAACACCGTCAGTGTGTTATGAATATTGAAAAAGCTCTACAAAGGATCCAAAGATGGTTAACTTTTCAAATGCACTGAATTCCATTTTATTGATTGTTTTAAACTCAGTGTGAAAATTTAATCCTCACCCCCACACCCATGCCCCCTCAAATATTTTTCTTTGAATCACCTCTTTACTCCTTTCTGTTTGTGTTCTGGGCCACAGGATCGCTTTTCTTTAGAATCAGAGGCTTTGTGTGGAAACAAAAAGCAGATGTATACTCTTTTAAAGAGCACGAACCTGAACGCGAAATGAAGTTGCAATGACAACTAGTTCATTAATTTGGCCTAATATGATGATGTGTGGAAGAAAATAAGGTGGTGAGAGTGAGTGCCTGGGTGTATTCAGATAAGTGAGGAATGCGAACAAACTAGGCCAGCTTCTGTTGTGGATCAGGATTGAGGAATTCTACAGCTCAATGCGTAGCTACACAAAATTAGCGCTGATGACTAATAACAGTTATCTATCCATTCAGCCATCCAATCCTGCCGTTCTCAAATTTACATGATACACAGCGTACTTCATTGTACTTTGATTGTGAAGCCATACTGTTTTTTTCATTGCGTTTCATTTGTACAAAGGTAATATATGCACCATTCTCATCGGTCCTTGTGTTTACATTGTGTATTTCTGATCCCTGGATTATTTGCCACGTGGTGGTACAACGCTCCAGTTTTACATTTCACCACAATACTGACATACAGACTATAGATGAAGTCATGGTGGGATGGGGTGCAGTTTTATACTGCATGAGTGTCTGATGGTGTTCAGCTAAATTTGTGTTGCTATTTCTTCCGTTCACTCCATTTTATTTCTTAACACACAACTTCGAATTGAATTGAATTTTGAATTTGACTTTTATTTCATTTTCATTGCCTGAAAGTAGACTTACCACTATTTTTGTTTCAATTAACAAACAGACACACACACAGACACACACACACACACACACACACACAAATATTTTCACTCACAGATTTAATAACTTTTACGTTGTCATCACTATTTTATTGTTTGGTCTTTTGGGTCAAAATGTTTGCATTGTTTTGCGCATGTCATTGTTAGGTGACACAATTTTATCATTTCACCCCTCAAATTTGTTTAGCTACCCCAAATATGTTTTCCCCATTAAAAAAAATAGAGTTAATTTAGTCATCATTAATTCATAATATTTTTTGTGCAATGTCACAAAACATTTAAACAAAAACAGGGATGCAGAATAAATATATTATTATAATATATATATATGATGCTTCAGCATCAGTGATCCTTGAGATGCTTGGCTATAAGAGCAACCATGGAAGCCATGAGATACGTTACCCACCATGGAAAAGATGGTTGGATGCTAAGGTCAAGGCGGCTCGGAAAGATGTGAGCCAATTGACGGAGGCCCAGAGAGGTGTGATGAAAAGGCCGATACCAGAAAGGTACATCCAGATGACCATGCCTGAAGCACTCGAAACTGACAAACAAAGGCTCCAAGCCTTGTCCAGCCACCTAAAGCGGTACACGAAAGAGAATGAGGCCAGATGAATAAACAGTCTGTTCGCAACACAACCTGCGAAAGTGTACGCTCAGTGGCAGGGTCCTAACAACAGAGCTGACCCACCAAGACTGTAAACTGAAAGGTACTGGAAAGGCATATGGGAGAAGGAGGTTGCACATAACAGTAGTGCACAATGGCTGGTGACCCTGAGAGAGGAGCACAGCAACCTCCCTGAACACAACCCAGTTACCATAACAGTGGCAGACATACAGGAAAGAGTCTCAGATATGAAGAACTGGACAGCACCAGGCATGGTCCACACCTACTGGCTAAAGAAACTCACAGCACTCCATGAGCGCCTAGCAGCACAAATGCACCAACTGCTGAGGGATGGGACTCTCCCAGGATGGCTAACCGAAGGGCGAACGATCCTGATCATGAAGGATCCCTCAAAGGGTGCAGTCCCATCCAACTATCGGCCAATAATCTGTCTCTCCACAACATGGAAGCTCATGTCAGGCATCATTGCGGCTAAGATAAGTGGACACATGGATCAATACATGAGCGAAGCACAGAAGGGCATTGGTAGAGATACCAGAGGAGCCAAACATCAGCTCCTGGTTGACAGAACAGTCGCACAAGACTGCAGGTACCGGCGTACCAACCTGTGCACAGGCTGGATTGATTACAAGAAAGCCTATGACTCGATGCCACATACATGGATCAATGAATGCCTGGAGTTGTATAAGGTGAACAGGACCCTAAGAGCCTTCGTTGCAAACTCGATGACGATGTGGAAAACCACACTTGAAGCCAATGGGAAGCCACTTGTCCATCAAATGTGGCATATACCAAGGCGATGCACTCTCCCCACTGCTGTTCTGCATAGGACTGAACCCCCTAAGCCAAGTAATCACCAAGACAGGCTATGGATTCCGCCTCAGAAATGGAGCTACGATCAGACACCTCCTCTACATGGATGACATAAAGCTGTATGCTAAGAGCGAAAGGGACATCGACTCCCTGATCCATACAACCAGGATCTACAGCAACGATATCGGGATGTCATTCGGGCTTGAGAAATGTAGTCGGATGGTGACTAAGAGAGGAAAGGTAGTCCGCACTGAAGGGCTCTCACTCCCTGAAGGAACAATAGCAGACATTGAGGACAGTTACAAGTACCTCGGTATACCACAAGTCAATGGCAACCTCGAACTGGCAACAAGGAAAGTGGCTACGGCCAAATACCACCAGCGAGTGAGGCAAGTCCTAAGAAGCCAGCTCAATGGCAAGAATAAGACCCGGGCAATAAACAGCTATGCCCTGCCAGTGATCAGATACCCTGCAGGAATAATAAGGTGGCCAAAGGAAGAGATTCAGACCAAGGACGTTAAGACCCGAAAGCTCCTAACCATGCATGGAGGGTTCCATCCCAAATCCAGCACCCTGAGAGTGTACGCAAGCCGAAAGGAAGGAGGCCGGGGACTAGTGAGCGTGAGAGCCACTGTCCAGGATGAAACATCCAAGCTCTAGCATAGTCTACCGAAACATCTGTGCGGAGTATGGACTGGAAACCCCAAGGTCAACATGAGAAACACCTCCGAAGGTGGTGGAGAATAACAGTGCGAAGATCCTGTGGGACTTCCAGATCCAGACTGATAAGATGGTAATGGCGAACCAACCAGATAGATAGATAAAGGGCAGAGGAAAGCCGTTGTAGTGGATGTAGCGGTCCCAAGTGATGGAAACATCAGAAAGAAGGAACATGAGAAACTCGAGAAATACCAAGGGCTCAGAGAGGAGATGGAGAGAGCCTGGAAGGTAAAGGTGACAGTCGTGCCTGTGGTGGTCGGAGCACTCGGCGCGGTGGCCCCCAAACGAGATGAGTGGTTGCAACAGATCCCTGGAACAACATCGGACATCTCAGCCCAGAAATGTGCAGTGCTGGGAACAGCAAGGATACTGCGCAGAAGCCTCAAGCTTCCCTTTCGTCAGCCCCGAATGTGTTCAGTCTACAGCAAAAATAAAGAAATATGCCTGCCTGTTCCAATACGTTTCGTGGGAAGTGTATATTTTCATAACAATCCTACCAGCAAGGCCATGACCTCTCTATTAATGTACTGTTTTCAGCTCCTTGCTGCCTAAATGCCAGAGAGCAAAACTGTGCTGCAACTCTTTTTTCTTTTTGCTTATGAGTGTATTCAATGGAGGACGCAATCAGATGAACCTGTGGAGGTGATTTTAGGATTTAATTTCTCTGTCTGGTCAATCAGAGCTCACAGGTTACACCTGTTTCTTGCCCACAACCAAAACCACTAGCTGTCAAATAAAACAAGGGCACCGGGGGCTGGTAAATTGGCTCTGACAGCATGAAGAATAATGGGGAAAAAAAAAAGCTAAGCCTGACTTCACTGGCCAGTTTTATATATATATCCCCGGAGACATCCTCTTGTTCTTTTTTATCCTCCTAAGTGTTATTGCCTTATCCGAGAAACCTTGATTCATTTTAAAGCTACATACTTCGGCAGGTAAATCATGTGCATCATTATCACATGGTCAGTTGCTTTGCTCATCTAAGAAGGGAAATAATGCAATGCATCATTGATTTATACAATACAATACAATACAATGCTGATTTATATAGCACTTTCACAACAGCACAAGCAGCTGTAACAAAACAACAAACAAACAAAACAAAAACAAAACAGTTAACATAAAGTAAAATAATAAACACAACACATAACATAAAACACGGACAGTCGTGCAGTCCTAACCACTTTTCCATCACACGCTTTGTTAGACTTAAATAAAGACAAACTTGGAGGGTTTTATTGATTTCTTTAAGACATCACATATTCTTTGTCTAGTTTCTGGAAGACATTTTTTCCATTGCGTGAAAAAATCTGCAGCATTTATTTAAATAAGAATTCACTCATAATTCTGTTCAAAAACTATTAGCCTGTTTATACTGGTACTGGTAGCACCCTCTTGTGGTCAGTCGATGATAAGATATAAACGATATACGTTTAAAGATATAAACTCAAGATATAAACGAACACATGTCAAATCCACGCGTAGTTACGCAATAGGTTTGCTGCCCCGTGGATTAAAATATCACTTCGGGGCACACTACTTCAAGAGTGAAAATTGGAAATACTATTTTTTTATGACCCCTGTCAGTCATGTGGTCATGTGTGTCAATCCCCCACCGCCCCTCTCTCAATATGACCAGCACGAACTTCATGACCCCGCGGGGTTCAAAGGGGTTGCGCATGGAACAGCTTATTCAAAGACGTACTCGTGCCACACTGAAAATACATGAAAAATAACAAGAATAAAATTGTCATAGAACAATTAAATATTGAGGGGAAAAAACTGACATTTTTCATTTGGATTTTGAGAAATGTATTTTTTGAGAGTCAAGTTTTAAGAACCTTTGAATTTGGTGAAATACACATCTTGAATCGTGTCATTTAAAAAAAGTTTTTCTTTTTAAAAATCCTACTTTCATACCTACGGATACCTTGCTATCATAATTTTATAAATTAAGGCAAGATGATGTCCCATTGACAGAAGGCACATCCTACTCGCCCTTTTATGTTCATTACTGTCAATTATGCACTACAGTAGTCGTGTAATATGATAATAGTGGTCAAATGACTGCAGGTAATGGACTTTGGAAGAATGAACCGCACACTGTAAATATCTGTAAATGTTGCCTATTTGCTTGGTTGACAATTTTATGTGTTCACACTTTTTATGGTGTGAATTGGACCAAAACAAGTAATACCGTTATGACTCTTTTTCAGGACTGGGGGCTTGTTGTGGAACGAATTATAATCCATTGACATTTCAATTCAATTCAATGGGGGAAATAATTGCTCGACCAGAATTTGAGAACAAATGAAACTTGTCAGTCAAGGTACTGTATCACTGTAACTAGTAATTGAAGACGGACTCGTGGGAAATCCTTCCCTTCTGAAAGTAGTTTACTACTACTTTCTCCGCGCTTCATTTTTGAAAAAAGTAGGGAAAAAAAGTGAGCAACATTGTTTTAGAAAATTTAGCTCACCGACAGCAACAATATTGTGCATATTGGCCTTTTTTTACTTAATGGTAACGCTGTAAAGTTAGCAAATTAGGCTTGCAAAACAATATTATGGAATGTCAAGATGTAGTGAAAATCGTTGTTCTCTCTTTTAATCCCATGAGAAACATCGCCCTCTCGAAGCAGCCAATGAATGACAGACAGAACGCTCACACCGAATTGGGACAGCCAAATTCTGTCAAGTCGCCTCATGTGTGGACAAAAATAAAGCAACAGCGACCTCAGGTGACAGCTCAGCACCAAAACTGACAAACGTCTGGCGAAAGCGTGATATCACAATTTAATCATTTGAATGTTCGTTGGAGGTGAATTATAAATTGCCATCTCACTTCCTTCTTGCAGAGCAGAAATATTCAATTCCCCATCCAAACATTTCTGAGACTTATTTATCCTCTTCAACGAAATCAAACATTTTGCAGAAGATCACAAACAGTAACACACTTCTGTCGTGGATTTATTTCCTAAATAAGTAAATAAATGAATGAGTCGCCATTTACAGTCACATTTTATGGACACTTTAGTCTTCAGTTAAACTAACAAGCATATTTTTGAAATGTGGGAGTTAATCCGAGTGAGTACCTAAAGAAAACACACACATGCCCGACAGCCAGGCAAATATGCTCGTGTCCATATTTCATGGGCTGCCCAGAATGCTTCTTATCTATGATGGGGCTAGAATCTAATTTCCGTTGGTAAATTTGCAAGTCTTGTCTAATTGACTTGTCATTCGAAATGTGCAAACACAATATTAATCTGCGTGTGTATGCCGCAAAGAAAACAAAGCCTCAACTACACATCGCATAATTTAATATGGATTGTTTAAACCAATTATTTGCAACAGTGAATTCATCACGACACTGCCAATAGAAATGGAATGAAATGCCGAGCGCTGGAGCAAGCTAATATAATATGAATAATCACAAGCCAGACGGCCTGCTTTAGATCTCGAAAAACAATTTGATACATTTTGATGCCAGAAACCCTGTATATATTGAAAAAGTGATTATTCACAACACAAAATGCATTTTTAACATAACACCGAGCAAGCTAAAATGTTATAAATGCAGTTGGCCTGGAGGTGGGGGCTCGTTGGCAAGCGCCTGGTGGCCGGGCCTACACCCATGGGGCCCGGCCGGGCACAGCCCGAAGAGGCAACGTGGGTCCCCCTTCCCATGGGCTCACCACCCATGAGAGGGGCCAAAGGGGTCGGGTGCAATGTGAGCTGGCCGGCAGCCAAAGGCGGGGACCCTGGCGGTCCGATCCTCAGCTGCAGAAGCTAGCTCTTGGGACATGTAATGTCACCTCTCTGGCAGGGAAGGAGCCCGAGCTGGTGTGGGAGGCAGAGAATTTCCGACTGGATATAGTTGGACTTGCCTCCACACACAGCCTGGGTTCTGGTACCAGTTCTCTCGAGAGGGGTTGGACTCTCTTCCTCTCTGGAGTTCCTCACGGTGAGAGACGCAGAGCAGGTGTGGGCATACTCATTGCCCGCCGGCTCAGTGCCTGTACATTGGGGTTCACACCGGTAGACGAGAGGGTTGCCTCCCTCCGCCTTCGGGTGGGTGGACGGGCCGTGACTGTTGTTTGTGCATACGCACCCAACAACAGTTCAGCGTACCCACCCTTTTTGGAGTCCTTGGAGGGTGTGCTGGAGAGTACTCCTGCTGGGGATTCCCTTGTTCTGCTGGGGGACTTCAACGCTCACGTGGGCAATGACAGTGAGACCTGGAGGGGCGTGATTGGGAGGAACTGCCCCCCCCGATCAGAACTCGAGTGGTGTTTTGTTATTGGACTTCTGTGCTCGCCACGGATTGTCCATAACGAACACCTTGTTCAAACATAAGGGTGTCCATATGTGCACTTGGCACCAGGACACCCTAGGCCGCAGTTCGATGATAGACTTTGTAGTTGTATCATCGGATTTGCGGCCGCATGTTCTGGACACTCGGGTGAAGAGAGGGGCGGAGCTGTCAACTGATCACCACCTGGTGGTGAGTAGGCTCCGTCCTGGCAGACCCAAACGTATCGTGAGGGTTTGTTGGGAGCGTCTGGCGGAATCCCCTGTCAGAAGGAGTTTCAACTCCCACCTCCGACAGAGCTTTTCCCATGTTCCGGGGGAGGCGGGGGACATTGAGCCAGAGTGGACCATGTTCCGTGCCTCTATTGTTGAGGCGGCCAATCTGAGTTGTGGCCGTAAGGTGGTTGGTGCCTGTCGTGGCGGCAATCCCCGTACTCGCTGGTGGACACCAGCAGTAAGGGATGCCGTCAAACTGAAGAAGGAGTCCTATCGAGCATTTATGGCCTGTGGGACCCCAGAGGCAGCTGACGGGTATCGACTGGCCAAGCGGAACGCAGCTTCGGTGGTCGCCGAGGCAAAAACCCGAGCGTGGGAAGAGTTCGGTTAGGCCATGGTAGCCGACTTCCGGACGGCTTCGAGGAAATTCTGGTCCAACATCCGACGTCTCAGGAGGGGGAAGCAGTGCACCATTAACACTGTGTACAGTAGGGATGTGAATCTCAGCACTGAGGACGATTCCATACACATCTCGATGCACTACCAGCGATGCGATACTTAAACGATACATGGAATTTTCTGGTGACACGATGCGATACGTTTCACCGTCTTCACGATGTGATACGACGCGATACACATTTAGTTCAAATCAATGCGATCCGATACGATAGTGCAATAGATAGAGTGCAATTTTTTGTGATATTGTGCAATTAAACGTGATGCAAATATGCAAAGAAAAAAAGTTAAAAAAAAAGATGGAATTCAGTATGGTATTGCAAAAAGCAGACCACTTTATTCCTTATAAACAGTAGAACGTGTAAAACAACTTATTTAAGCCCTTTCACAATTGGGTTTTGTGCAAAGAAAATGTAAACAATTTGGCACCTGAGACTCATAGCTGTTGCTGTAGTGTAAACACAAACAGACTACTCACTGAGTTTCTTATATGAAATATCCCTCTCCATAGGACAGAAAAAAATACAATTGAAACAATGTGGCAGTCACAGCCTCAAAGCTGCTGTGTGTATTGTAGCGTACACAGACCACTCTCACTGAGTGTCAAAATGAAATGTCCAAAAGAGTCATCCATATATAGTTTTTCCTTGCGCGGTCACAGTGAGCTGCAAGGGGACCCCCAATATAAGAGGCATTTTTTTCTGATCCTGACCTGGTTTGCCAAGAGTTTCTCCGGTGTCCAACGAGGAACTGGGCGGGGAGGGGGCGGGAAACTTGTCGGTGATGTGGTGCCATCGTTTTAAGTGGTCTGCATATTTGTGGTGCTGCCGTTGTATGGCTTCGTAGTGCGACATTCTTTGCAAATTATGGAGCTTTTATCAATTTTTCCGTGTTTCTTTTTGAAGCCGTAGTATTTCCAAAAAATAAGATCTGAATGTTGCGGAAGCATTAAATACAGTAGTTTCCTCGCTGCTGCTTGCGCGAACTTCCATAGTGTTTCGCTAGTTGTGTACTGGACTGTATATGACGCACGGCTACCGTCCGTATTCAACACAAAACGCAAAACAATGATGGTGCATTCATTGCGCCTAGGAAAGGGCAGATAGGTGACGTTTAACATGAATAAAACGGCACTTGAATCGGATTTTACCGATGCCCACCAATGCATCGTGATGAATCTCGATTTCACCCGTGAATCGCGTCGTACCCAGTGAATGAGCCGATGCACTCGCATAGCGCACATGCGCATCGATGTATCGATTTATATCGATTATTTTCCACACCCTTAGTGTACAGTGGGGATGGAGCGCTGCTGACTTCGACTCGGGACGTTGTGAACTGGTGGGCAGAGTACTTCGAAGACCTCCTCAACTCCACCAACACGTCTTCCTTGGTGGAAGCAGAGCCTGGGGATTCTGAGGTGGGCTCTCCTATCTCTGTGGCTGAAGTCACCGATGTGGTTAAAAAGTTCCTCGGTGGCAAGGCCCCAGGGGTGGATGAGATCCGCCCGGAGTTCCTCAAGGCTCTGGATGTTGTGGGGCTGTCCTGGTTGACATGCCTCTGCAACATCGCGTGGACAACAGGGAGAGTGCCTCTGGATTGGCAGACCGGGGTGGTAGTCCCTCTTTTTAAAAAGGGGGACCGGAGGGTGTGTTCCAACTACAGAGGGATCACACTCCTCAGCCTTCCTGGTAAGGTCTATTCAGGGGTGCTGGAGAGGAGGGTCCGTCAGGAAGTCGAGCCTCAGATTGAGGAGGAGCAGTGTGGTTTTCGTCCCGGCTGTGGAACAGTGGACCAGCTCTACACCCTTAGCAGCGTCCTCGAGGGTATGTGGGAATTCACCCAACCAGTCTACATGTGTTTTGTGGACTTGGAGAAGGCGTTTGACCTTGTCCCTCGGGGAGTTCTGTGGGGGGGGGAGGGGGGTACTTCGAGGGTATGGGGTACCGAACCCCCTGATACGGGCTGTTCGGTCACTATACCACCGATGTCAGAGTTTGGTTTGCATTGCTGGCAGTAAGTCGGAATCGTTTCCAGTGGGGGTAGGACTCCACCAAGGCTGCCCTTTGTCGCCGATTCTGTTCATAACCTTTATGGACAGAATTTCTAGGTGCAGCCGAAGCGTTGAGGGGGTCCGTTTTGGGGGCCTCAGTATTACATCCCTGCTTTTTGCAGATGATGTGGTGCTGTTGGCTCCTTCAAACAGGGCTCTCCAACTCTCACTGGAGCGTTTCGCAGCCGAGTGTGAAGCGGTTGGGATGAAGATCAGCACCTCTAAATCTGAAACCATGGTCCTCAGTCGGAAAAGGGTGGAGTGCCCCCTCCGAGTCGGGGAGGAGATCTTGCCCCAAGTGGAGAAGTTCAAGTATTTTGGGGTCTTGTTCACGAGTGGGGGCAGGAGGGAGCGGGAGATCGACAGGCGGATCGGTGCAGCGTCTGCTGTGATGCGGACGTTGTATCGGTCTGTCGTGGTGAAGAAGGAGCTGAGCCAAAGGGCGAAGCTCTCAATTTACCGGTCGATCTACGTTCCAACCCTCATCTATGGTCACGAGCTATGGGTCGTGACCGAAAGAACGAGATCCCGGATACAAGCGGCCGAACTGAATTTTCTCCGCAGGGTGTCCGGGCTCTCCCTTAGAGATAAGTTGAGAAGCTCGGTCATCCGGGAGGGGCTCAGAGTCGAGCCGCTTCTCCTCCTCATTGAGAGGAGCCAGATGAGGTGGCTTGGGCATCTGATTTGGATGCCTCCTGAGCGCCTCCGTGGTGAGGTGTTCCGGTCATGTCCCACCGGGAGGAGACCCCGAGGAAGACCCAGGACACGCTGGAGAGACTATGTCACCCAGCTGGCCTGGGAACGACTCGGGATCCCCCGGGGAGAGCTAGAAGAAGTAGCTAGGGAGAGGGAAGTCTGGGCTTCCCTGCTAAAGCTGTTGCCCCCGCGACCCGGCCCCGGATAAGCGGTAGATAATGGATGGATAATCACAAGCCAGACGGCCTGCTTTAGATCTAGAAAAACAATTTGATACATTTTGATGCCAGAAACCCTGTATATATTGAAAATGTGATTATTCACAACACAAAATGCATTTTTAACATAACACCGAGCAAGCTAAAATGTTATAAATATGCAGTTGCTCTCCCACAGTCAATCGTGTGTGTGTGTGTGTGTGTGTGTGTGTGTGTGTGTGTTAAATTGGATTGAATTCTTGTAGTTGTAGGTAGCAAATTATCTTTTGATGTGTTCCTATAACCGATTTGTGAAGATATCTCCACTGTTAGTGGACTGGATATACAGCAGTGGCGGATGCTGGTCTGTCAAGGAGGGGAAGCTCAATTTCGGCCTACATCAAAAAAAATGTGTAAGTTTATTTATACGTGAATTCTACTCTTCGTTCCTTTTCAAGAAAATGATCCGTGACCCTGTGGTGACATAAGTCAGTCTGCGAAAACAAGCAACTACAATAAAACCCACCAGAAATAAAAGATTAATTATTAGATTGTCACTAAAATGATTAGAAGTCTCCAGTTCAACTCAGAACAGAATGAGAATTGAAAAATGCCCCCACGTACGCCGACACCAAAAGATCGGGGATTGGCTCATTTTGCTGTCAGTCAAAAGAGATTCAGACTCAGACAGATCATCCGATCATCATGCAGAAAAGCTCAGCGTCCGATGGGCGGGACAAAACCAGCATTTATCCAATGACTCATCTTGTTTCAATGCATTGGGACATTGAACTCTCTGGACGTCCAGCGTCCGCATTGGAGACACTCAGCGTCCACACAGTTTCAAGCATAGTGAAGCTGCGGGAATGAATGACAACAGAGTTGTGTCGTAACCAGTAGCTCATTCGGAACAAAAGTTGAGCGCGTTGTAGTGCATATTTAGTCAATGACATGTACACACAATTGTATGTACACACATATATTTGATCACTTTTTTTGACATTTTAGGGGAAGCTGAGCTTCCCTTGCAGTCTTAGAGCAATCACCTCTGATGTACAGCAATTATGCGACGGGTTACCACAAGCTCAATGTTATGCTATGCATGAATTGTATCAGGCAGAAAAAAAGTGTCAAGTTTTTATCTGAGTTTAGGCACTTTCCTCTGTACACAATCTGCTCCTTTCTTTCTGGCTGCTCTTGTTCAGTGATTCTGCAATTGGGCCTCGAGAACTGCATATTTGATTTTGATCAAATTTTGATTTTATCATAAATTTTATGCTCAAGGGCCTCATGCATTGTTAATCTTTGACTAGATTTAAGTGAGTCGCCTCCACGTTACTTCTCGCCTAACATGAACCAAGCAGTGTTGTACAAAGGAAGTACGGACACAAAAGAATTATTTGTAATGAATCCTAGAAAATAAAAGAATCCAATACAGTAGTAATAAGAAAATGTTAATTACATGAGAAGTAATAGTGTCAAAATTAAGACATGAAAAATGTCTGATTTTAATAAAAGAAAGTGGGGAAATTAGCACAAATCGCATGAACATGAAGAGCGTTGAGTATCTTTGGTGTAACAATGTCAATTGCTTTCACATATTGACGACATCATATGACCACTTTAATGTGATGTGAAAATCCTCTTTTCGATGAGCTTTATTGAAATTGTTCAATCATTAAACTATTTATTTTGTGATTAATATGAAAAAGTTATGTAGCCTAGTGGCGGTTGGATAGTACATCCGCCTCACAGGATGCGTAGTGGATCACCCACTGAAAGAAAAAAAGAAGGACAGGTTGTCCTGTGTGACTCATTCTTTTCTTTTCCCCGCATGGGTCATGCAACATGAGCAACTGACCAGGGGTTGTTGACGACAGCAGTGACAGGCCACTTGTTTGCTTTTAGGTGCCCGTCGGTGGCTGCAGAGCTCGTGATGTCAGAGGGCTCAGCGTACAGTATTAACTCCCCTGGTGTGAAGTAGGCTGGACCAGAAAGGTCAGTAACGTTAGTCATGATTATTCATAGTTGGAGCCTACACACTGAAGATGAGTTAAGTTTCATGCTGGTTGTGAGTCAGTGCTGTTTGATGGGAACTTTGGAATATAATTTATATGTTAGGTCGTGCAAGTATAAAAGTAGCCCAGAATTCAAATTCATTATGCTTTTTCAGTAGGCTTTCTTTAATTTCTGCTAACTATTGTTTGACGACAAGCACTCAAGCAAATGAACAATCCAAGAAATTAACATTTCAAGATTTAAAATAGACTGTTAATTGAGGTGCTTGAGTTGACGAATTGATCCACGTGAGGCTGTTTTTATGCAATATTACTGGGAAAAAAAACGATTGTATTTTATCCGGTTTGGGAGAAATTTCGACATTCTCATCTTCATTATTTTATTTGCTATTTCATTTATATTTTATGTCTTTTAAGTGTCATCAAATATTAACTACATCAAAAATAAAACATTTTATTTTAGTTCCATTCTAAATTGTGTCACACATCGTGCCTGTTTTTATTTTTTATTTTTTTAACGAGCTGTGTCATTTCTGTTTACGAATGAACGTTTTACACAATCAAAACTGGAGGCATTCAGTCACGATGCCATGTTTCATTTGATGTTTTTTAAAGCACAAATATATTGCAATGATGGATACTTTTGAAGCCTATAAAGATGAGAAGATACATATTCTTCACAGGCTGCAGAGAAGATGGGTTGAATAAAGAGGGGGAAAATGAGAAAATTCAGCATTCAGATGGCAGCGGTGGATTTGAAAAAGTTATGAGCCGGTTCTGAGTTCATAAAAGCAGCCAGTCCTCACTCAACAGAATATTCTACAGTCTATTAAAAAAAAAAAGAATTCCTGGACTTTTGATGCTTTGAACAAAAAATATTGTTGTAGTATTTAAGTTATTGTCCACATCTTCGGACTTGTCTCGGGGGGAGCAAAATTTGAACCAATAAGTAGACATGACATGGAAGTTGAAGTCTTCATGTACGAAAATACAAACAACAGAGATGTAGTCTGCTGGATGTAGAAAACACAAAGAGAGCCTTGACTGGGAGAAAGCTCAATGTTCAGATGTCACAGAGTCATCCGAGTTCATATACGGGTAATGGAAGACATCAGGCCTATATGACATAATAAAGCTCACATTATAAGGGTCCACAGCAACTGCATTGCAATTGATACATCAAGGAACAACCAATTACACAAGACTGAGCAAATTCATTGTTTTAATGGGATAAAAATGTGTTTGTAAAATTACAGCTCTGAGTTATTAAAGGTAGTTAAGCATTTTGAAAACATGGTCTTGGGTGCCATTACAGAGACCAAAGTATTTGTAGACAATTATTCCAAAGTAATTCCTTCATGTGGTCGCTGATAGTGTCGGAGTATACTTGCCTGACTTGTGAGTGGGCAGTGTGGGACCGGTTCCTACTCAAGTGACAGCAGGAATGTGCATGTGGATAGCTGTTTGTTTCTGTGTGTGCCCTGCGACTGACTGGCGACCAGTTCAGGGTGTAGTCCACCTTTCGCCCAACCCTAATCAGGGCAAGCGGTGTTGAAAATGGATGGATGGATTGAATTCCTTCATGTGTTCCCTCTAACATATGAAGTACGGCAGTCAGCACCCAAAATGAGTTCAAAACCAAAATATTCCTTTTTGACAGAATCCTATATGTAGGGTTTGCTTGAACTATTAAATCTTAATTTTGGAATACCGCTATTAGCTTGACCAGGGATATTGAAATTGACCTCAAAGAACTCTTCTCCTCATCTTTGAGGTCAAGATGGTGCCCGAGTAGGCATCCATCGGCAAGTGCTCTCATGAGCCTTGCTTTTTTTGTTGTTTTTCGGGTTTTTTTTTTCTCACTTTGTGTTTGTTGTTACGTCATGTGGACCTGATGTGGGCTTTTTTCAGCATCTTTTGGCCATGACATTCATCAAGAAGGAAACTCTGCTTGGTGGTTGCGCCTTCTCGGCAGCATGGGTATACCAGCACTGTTTTTGCCTGGGAGGAATGTCGGCGCCATTTGACTGTCGTCTCTGGACAGTCCCGGGGCGCTTGTGTCTTGCGCCTGTTATGGGCAGCATTTTTCACAGCCCCACTTTGTTCAGCGCAGAGATCGGTGCTGTTGAACGGTCTGCGGCCAGATGGACGTAAGGCTTGAGGAGCCGACGATGAGAAGAGACGAGCGTTAGCGTGGAGCGCCGATGGGAGAACTGAATTCCAAGCCGAACTGGGAGCCGCGGCTTGGAATTGAAGTGGATTTACATGGGACAGGAGATGTGAGCCAACTCTTTTTTGTCAATGATCGCTACAGCTTCGTGTTTGCTTTCAAAACTTAGCTTGTAGTAGACGTGTGCACATTCCAGCATGACGTCTTTGATCCACTGGTGAAAGGGCACTTTGATCCTCTATTCTTTCATCTATAACTGCTTCAGACAGCCAAGTGTATGCAGAAAAGTGGTGAAGATTGCACGACAGTCTGTGTCCTATGTGTTGTGTTATTTTTGTTATTTTGACTTCAAAATGGCGCCGCCCGAGTGGCTGCCTTTCCAGCAGCTCCTATATTTTGTTGTTGTACTTCTTCCTTTCATAACTTTGCTGCTGTGAATCGGGAATTTCTCCATTGCGAGACTAATAAAGGTGTTCTTATCTTATCTTATTTGTTTATATTGAGGACTGTAACTGAATGAACCAATCTTCTGACCACTTTAGAATCTTTGAATTGAGCACATTTTCCGTCAGACTTGGGTGCCCATTGCAGTCTCTACTCGCTAGTGTTATCTAGGGCAGTATATTCTTCAACTGCGGTATGAGTACCACGATCTAAAATTAAATACCAATAAGGTTTAAAAAAGTAAAACATAAAATGCAATAAAACCTTCTATACCAAGGCTTATAACTGTAACGTTATGCAATAATCTGGATAGTGGCGGATAACACAAATGTAAACAATGATAAGATTTTGGCATTGAAAGGTTTAACAAAAAGACAAAGTATAACTAAAAGCGCTGGTTAAAATAACCAGGAAAAACCATAAATGCTTGTAAAAGTCAAGGACAAGATATAAACGGAAATTCCTTGCCATGACAAAACAAAAAAATAGCAAAACAATGACAGATACAAAACTGAGACTAGGTTTACGTCACAAAAATACTTACTATCAAAATGCAGAAATGATGCGAGAAACTACATGGCGTGAACAAGATAGAACATCCAGAGAATTTGAGACTTGAAGACAAAGTCATGAGCAAGGTGAAATAATCCGACTCCAACATGACAACTAGACAGTGCTTCAATACACAGTTGATTGTGAGGAATGACAGATGCGCCGCTGGAGGGAAAGCCCTCCTATGCCACCTACGGGAGACAAACAGAAACAGGATCATGAGAACTATACAACCTCTTTTCAAGTCCACTATATATTTATTTAATTGCATAACAGTTGTATTTTCATTATCGGAATGTTACTTCAAAACTGTTCCTGTATGATAAATGAAGGTTTTATGACCGTACCGTAAAATAACTACATTTTCGTATGCAACTACAACCCAATATCTTTTGAAATATGGCCATACAAGAGGAAAACCTGTCTCCTACAATTGAGGGTTCCACTGTATTCAGTTTCCGATTATGTGTGCATCAGTCTTGTGCCTTCATCACTACCAGTGTTGCAATGTTGACCTGGATATGTTCGTGATTCATTTAGGTTCCCATGTTGTGGTGGTCTAAGTGGTGGAGGCATTTCCTGGGCTGAATGCCAGCTGGACTCTAGCTCTCCTGGGGTCCATGGAAAATTTTGAATTAGGAACAAGCAGAATATGTGTTTGGGGGTGAGAGATGTGTGTGGGGGTGGGGGGGGGGGGGTGGCAGACAATCAAAATCGACCTATTTCATTACAGTGCATAATGTGTTCAGTCCTGCTTTTGGACAACGAATGTGAGTATTGAAAGCAATTAAATGTGGATTGAATTATCTGAGACATATTGTCTACCATCAGTCAAATTGAACCATGGATTAAATGCAGGTCAAAGCATTTCATCAATGTTTGTGGTTTTAACCATGACAAGAAAGAAAAATTCCCTGACCTTGGACTGCCATTCGCTGTTGACTAAAAATGACATCACGGTGCCCAAGGGCTCCTCTGACGTATGTCATATGACCAAAACCAAAACACAGATGAGGTGTGAAGGCTGTTATCTTAAATCATATTCCACAGTGATAATTTTACAGTTTACCGGCAGCGAGTCCCAGGGACTCGCTGATCAGAAAAGTATGAGTCCCATTATGCATTGAGAGAGTCCCAAATTACGAATTCTGAAAGGGTCTACTTATTCAATTGCATATTATAATAACACAAACAACAACATACACTGTACATACAGTGATAAACAAATGCTGCAAAAATTATTCAGGAGCAGGCCTGAGGATTTCGGAAATTCATGGTAACCGTTATTCGGTTCCGTCGGATTACCCAATGGGAAACCACGGTAACTAATGTTGGGTTCCGTAAACGTTCATCATGGGAACACATTTTTCTATTTTGACTGATATTCATAATCTAGAAATCTGAAACTCAAAAGTATAATGTTTCAAGGTAAATGTTTGAAAACTATGCATGAACAATGAACATTACATCAGCAGCTGTGTACTCCAGGTTTATTCCAAAAAAATAAATGGATCAAAAACCGGTGTACTCATGTGGCATCATCAGAGTATTTTTTCCAATCTCACACTGCAAAGATTAATTTACTGGTAATCATTAATACAGGTAAGTATCGATGTGGCTTGACATCCTCTTCCCAAGACGATGCATGTGTAATCTACTATCAATTTGACGAAAGAATTGAACATCATTAGTTCGACCAACAGTTAACAGTAGCATTACTACACCTTGTGACGAATGTTTTATTCATAAAGTTACCATGCTACAACCAGTAAATTATAGAATAACCAATACTGTTTCATAATATTTTTCATAGCAATTGGCCTATAGATATAACGACCAACTTGCCTCGTAATCGTGCCTCTCGTCGTATCTCGCTCTCGTGTTCTGTGCATACATCACAGGAGGTTTTTCATATGAAAAATCAGACTGGCATTCCCATCTCTTAAATATCGTAATTAGTAGACCTTTGTGAGTTTTTTTTTGCCGCCATCTCCAACTTTTGGAAAACTTTCAAAACTTTCAAACCCTTTTGAAAGTGCTTTTCATTACACTCAAAGACACTTTACAAGAGCTTAAAACACAGGATAAAAATGTGCACTTAAAACAAGCATACATAATTTACAAAAGCACATTTAGATGAACAAAAAGCAAAATGGATACTTAGGAATGCACAAAGTATACACTCAGTTTCAGATCTTGGTTTTGACACATCTTCTGGCGTATTGACATTCTTGTATTAAAACTTTATATTAGAAGTGAAACCGACATGACAGCCAGAGAGCTATCTGTTGTCATGTTCCTGTTCTTGTTTTAACCAGCAGGTGGCAGACTGGAGCCCATCCTGCTGTGTACACACCTGCAGCCAATTTTGTCATGAGGGAGCCATGTGTTTAAGGACCAACAAACTTTCAGCTGGTTGTCGAAGTATTGATGACCTGGCTACTGCTGTTGCTCAAGTGATCATTTTTCTAGACCTCTCGCTCTTATCACATCTGTTCTGGTTTTTGGAAGTATAGTCTTAGTTTCGTTATTTGTTGCTTTGTGTGAATTAGATTCTTGGCATTTCGTTTGGTAGTCTCGGGTTTATTTCTTCGTTGCCTTTTGCAAGCGCTCTACGTTAAAGTATTGTTTTTCTTTGCCTGGTCATTTTTGACCAGCGATTTCTGTTTCTACCGGTACTTTGTCAGTGCATTTTTGTGTGAGTAAATATTTTTGTTACGGAGTTTTGTCTGGCATCTGCCATTCTGGGTTCCAAAAACATTTTCTGTTCATTTTGAACGGTAACATATATGGATAGAAAAAAACTCAGCTAGGATGTAAAATCAATCAAAACCGACATAATCATTGCCCATGGATAACCTTTTGGAATGCCAAGCAAAGAAATAATCCAATGTTGTACAAATTAAGAACTGTTTAACAGGTAGAATAAGAAAAACGGCACCACTTGGTGACAGAAACATTATTGTGGGTCCTGTAAAGAAGGCGCAACATCAGCAACTGCCTCTACATTATCACAGACTCATGTTTGACTTAATGAAGAAAAGTACAGAAGCTACACTGGAGCCTTTCAACCACTCAGTAGAAGTAGAAAAGAAAGGCATGGCTGGAATTTGTCCTATCAGTTCAGAGTTTTCTCCTTACTTCAACTACAAATTGTTTACCGGTACCTCTGTGTCATGGCAGACTGATATCGAAGGAATTCAACACACCAAATTAAATTAATAGATACCAATCCAGCTTTCTTTTCTTTGCTAGATCAATGCACATGTGGATGTACAGTAATATTTAGCGAAACATAACATACCACTGGTTTTCCATGATACATGTCACAGAGATATTAACAGCATCAATGGCATTTCAAGAATATGGAGTTTCATTGTGGTGGGTGGTAAACAGAAAGGATATTGACAAGCGGTTACTAAAACGGCATTGATCTCCCTGTCCCAGACTGAGTGCTCCCAGGCACATCATGGACTTCATTTTGATGCCAGACAGCTTTCTGAATAAAACACATCAGTAGATATGTGTGGTTAATCTCCATATAAAATGTAAAAAAAACCCCTAAACAATTCATAACCTTCATTTGTTACCCGCAACCACAAAATCCGTCCAATCTCTCCGACCAGGTTCTGACTGTACCAGTGGTTCTTAACCTGGCTTCGATCGAACCCCAGGGGTACGGTGAGTCAGTCTCAGGGGTTCGACTGAGCCTCGGCCATGGAGGGTAAGACGCAATCAACATGTTAGTTATGACACACGTTATGACAATTAGTTATGACACGCCCGCTTGGCCATCACTGGCTGCAGATGATCATATGATATTGTTTGTCCAATCAGTGCTGTGGGAAATTTAGTTCGCTTAGTCGTCAATGTGTGACTGTCATGATAGTACATCATACAATTTTTAAAAAAAGTATATTTGTCTCTTGAAATTTTATTTATTTTATTCTGTTTTTAATGAATGTGTTTTTTTAATATCTTGAATTTGTCCAAAAATATAAACATTTATTTTTTACTCGTATGAAGGGTTCGGTGAATGTGCATATTAACTGGTTGGGTTCAGTACCTCTAAAAAGGTTAAGAACCACTAGACTATTTTGTCCAAACACTGGAATTTGAAATTCTTTGGCAGATCTTGGAATGTTATTATTCAACTTAACTCTTTCAGGGACAGTTGTTACTCCAATGGAAGTTTTTCCTGTCATCAGGTTGCAGGGTGCATGAAAGGGTTAAAGTTAAAGGGGAAAGTCTATAATGCACAATGTCAGAAGAACTCAATGTCTGAAAAGCGTAATTAATTGTGACCAACATGTGTGCTTATCTCTAGTCATATCCACTTTGACCACTAAAAATATTCGAACAATCGTCCCAATAATTTGGATCATTAAGACATCAAATTATTCTCAACCAATTGGCACTCACGATAGAGAAAATGCTTAAAGACACTTAATGCTTGGAATTTGCCACCAATTATGACCAAAATTCATGTGCACATCTCTACTTATGCCCACTATAACCTCTGCAAGTATTACAATGATTACTCCAATATTTGTGATTTTATGGGCATTGCATGTTTTCACTTGATACCAGTCTTCATCAAAACTTGTGCCAATTTCAACTGCTGCAAATATTAGAATGATCGACCCAATATTTTGGATTTTATAGACATTAATGTGTCCCTCTCCATCGGTGCTCACAGCAGCTTAATGTCACTTCATAAGGAAAACACTTAATGTCCATCTTCTTCTTTTCCTTTCAGCTTTTCCCTTCAGGGGTTGCCACAGCGAATCAGTTTCCTCCATCCAACCCTGTTTTGTGCATTCTCTTCTCCCACATCAGCTACCTTCATGTCCTCTTTCACTACATCCTTAAACCTCTTCTTTGGTCTTCCACTCGGCCTCCTGCTTGGCAGTTCGAGACTCAGCATCCTTCTCACAATATATTCACTCTCTCTCCCCTGGACATGTCCAAACCATCTCAGTATGGTCTCTCTGACTTTCTCTCCAAATCCTCTAACATGAGTTGTCCCTCTGATGTACTCATTCCTGATCTGATCCAACCTGGTCACTCCCGAAGAGAACCTCAACATCTTCATCTCTGCTACCTCCAGCTCTGCCTCCTGTCTTTTCTTCAGTGGCACTGTCTCCAGTCCAAACCGCATGGCTGGTCTCACCACAGTTTTATACCCCTTTCCTTTCATCTTAGCTGAAACTCTTCTATCGCACATCACACTTGACACTTTTCTCCAGCCATTCCAGCCTGCCTGTACACGCTTTCTCATCTCTTTTCCACACTCTCCATTGCTCTGGACAGTTGACCTCAAGTACTTAAAATCATCCACCTTCTTTATCTCTTCTCCCTTTAACCTCACTCTTGTACTTGGGTCTCTCTCATTCACACACACGTTCTCAGTCTTGCTGCAAATGACCTTCATTCCTCTCTATTCCAGGGCAAACCTCCACCTCTCTAGTTCCTCCTCCACCTGTTCCCTGCTCTCACGACAGATGACAATGTCATCTGTATGTCAATGTCAAAACACTTAATGTCCATAAAATACAAAATATTGAGGCGATCAATCTCATAATTTCAGAGGTTGAAGTGGGTATAGGTATAGATGTCCACATCACTTTTGATGTGGATTCATTGCAGTATGAACAGATAGCCATCCTGAAAGAAGATTTGTTGAAAAGATACAAATGCCAAACAAATCAGTCGAATAAATTGAATGTCATGTTTCAAAGACTCATAGGGGAAACAAAATAGTCCACTCTATTTATGCCTCTGTTTTTATCATTAGGGGAATTTTTATCATTCAGTTGATAGCCTTGAATAAATGAAATAAAGAGAATGGAGAGACATCTGAGTAAACAAAACAATTTTCTGCCACCTACTGACATATGTGACATTAGTTCCATGAAAGTAGGATCATGAGATGCCTGCCTTGACAACACATTTATTATCCTAATTAATTCAGGATGGCAAAACTGCTGCTCAATGTGAGCACTCTTTCTACGTCTATCTGAAAGGCTTGTTTACTGATGTGTGATTAGTTGCCAGGCAATGAAAATTAGCAGGATGAGGAAGCTTTGCTGATGCTTGAAGGTAGGAAAAGCTGTCATGCACAAGTTCACTGAACTGGTGTTTCAAATGCAATGCACATTAAGTAGCCCGATCCCAACAGGAAGGTACACAATTGTGTCGACATACATATACAGTATACAGACATGTGGTAAACTACAATGCATATTTTATGAATGTCACCTTTCGTGCACCCTGGAACCTGATAACATGATAAGCTGTCCACCGGAGTAACCGCTGTCCCTGAAAGGGTTAAATGTTAAAATCTCTAAAATATAAGGCATGTTTCAGTATGTTTTAATAATCTCCATGTATCACTGAGTTGAACAACATAATTATATTTAGGTTGGATTGATGTGAAATCAGTGTGCTCCACTCCTTTCTTCTTAAAAAGGCCATGGCTGGGGAATATCTTGCTTGGTGTCATTGTTAATGCTCTCTGGTTCTGTTCTGCCATATCACTACTGTCCCTGTTTTCTTCGACTGTAAGATACCAAGATCTTAATAAATGAAAATCTCAACCGGTGTTGGCTTTACATCTCCCTATTTGTCTATTTTTTTACATCATGTGTTACAACTGAGGTCTTTGAAAAAAGCGTGGGTTTTCTCAGGGTGCTACGGTTTCCTCCCACATTCCAAAAACATGCGTGGCATGCTGATTGAACACTCTAAATCGTCCCTAGGTGTGAGTGTGATTGCGAATGGTTGTTCGTTTCTGTGTGCCCTGCGATTGGCTGGCAACCGATTCAGGGTGTCCCCCGCCTACTGCCCGAAGACAGCTAGGATGGGCTCCGGCAACCCCTGCGACCCTAGTGAGGATCAAGCGGCTCGGAAGATGAATGAATGAATATTATTATCCACTTCCTGTGCATCCAAAGAGTAGAGCCCCTTCAGAATACCTCCACAGCAGCAGCAGGTTATGATGCATAAACATAATGTCTGATTTGAAGGGCAACGGAGTCAGTTGAATTTCAAACTGTCCATATTTAGACATATCTGGGTTACATAGCTGACGCAAAGTTTTTGAAGTGCATCAAACAGCATGAATCACAACGAATTAACATGCAAAGTCAGTGTCAGTGTCTGAGCAAAAGGGAATATTTGATGCCGAGTGAACATTTAACTAAGTAAAAACGTCAACAAATTGATTTCACCGAGCAGTGATTAACAGGCAGAGGTTTCCTCTCATATTATTGCGCAGGATGATGCTGCAGCTCTGCAAAGGCTTCGCGAGCCAACCCACCATGAAACGGCTTCCTTGGATGTTGCATTAATGTTCTCATGGAAATCCGAATCTCAACTGCAATCTGAAAGGGAAATTGTTCGTTCATGTGTAGTCTTTCTGGCGTTTTGCCAAATAGATAAAAATAACCTTTATTTTTATTTATTTATGGGAATACGTCGGTTAGCTTTGTTTTATGATGGCTACTTTGCCCATAATGTACAAGATACAAAATGTAAAATTGTGTTTTATTTGGTGATTAATAAAACGGCATACAGTACCTTAACACTCATAATGGAGGCAGTATAATCGTATTTCCAATAGGTTCACACAGTTATTGTTAGTCATTCGAACTTTAAAATGCCAAAAGATAATTTGTTTAGTTTTTGTCGTTGTTGACGTAATTTCTTCATATTGGAATACAGAAACTCCGAGTCAATATAAGACAATTAAACGCATCAAACCGGCACAGAAACTGACACTGTATCTAACCAATAAATGATTGGATTACTCCCAAATCCACCAATGGGGATATCGTAAAGGCGGGCTCGCGATGACCTAACGGTTGTTGCTCGGTCTCCAAGAGTCGTTTGCTGTAGTCCCATTGGCGCAGGTGATCCGTCTCGGGATGAGAGAGGAGAGTGGCGGCGAGGGGAAGAGAGGGGAACGCTCTGATGGGGAAGTGTCCAGGGCTAGGTTTGAATAAAAAAGAGGAGAGCAGCCACATTCAACATCCACTGGAACGCTCGGCGATGAGAGCTTCACCGAAAGGGTCACTTTGAGATATGATGAGGTTTATTTCCGGTCGGGAATAGTACTATGATTTGGTATGTGGCCACTTTGATAGCAAGTGTATTCAGCACCCGAGGAACGGCCGCTCAAGGTGAGTCGAAGCACATTCGATTTTAAGTACCGGCCACTTCTGCCCAAAGTTTAACCCTTGAATTGCTTTTAGGTTAGGACATGGATTTATTTGAAAATTTCCGCAATAATCTTTGTGTTCAAAATGACGTACTTTACAAAGCAAAGTTGGTTCATTGCTACCTGTGTTGAGTAGACCCATCCACACTAGAGATTTATTGTAACAGACGCTCTTCAAGCTGTGTGCTGCAAAAATGCTTTTTGCTGACTGCAATACACAAGTGAGCTGCGCTAATGGCTGAATGATGGGGTTGGTGGGGTTGAGGTGGAGTATTTCGCATATTGGGGGCTTTGAGAATTAGCTCTGCAAAGTGGAAGGTGAGCCAGCGGTTCCACCTCGGCTTCCCAGACTGTCAGCGTTCGGGGTAATGCGCTGGAATATGATTGCCTGGTGGGTTGCCCCAAGTCTTACCACTTTTGCCCGGCAGAGAGAGCACTAGCTGTGTGAGTGTGGATGTACGAATGTGGGCTTGACGTAATAGACCCCCCCCCCCCGCCCACCTCCCGACCACACTGCCGCTTCTTCTCAAGTTGGGGGTCACGAGAACTTATGTTGTCAAGCTTAATGTTAAAGATAAATAACAAACATGCTGATTCTGTTAGCGGTGTAATGGGATAGTTGAAACACCTTTCAATCAAGCAGTTAACCCTGACCTCTGACCTTGCGTTTCCACTGTGATTGATAAAAAAAACAATCTGCTTAAGATGAGCTGTGATGAAATGAAATGAAAGTCACACAAGTGTGGGTTGTCATTGTCATTCAGAAGCACCAGTCAGAAATATTTATCCAGCACATTTATGGGATGCCAATCAATTTAAAAATCTGGCCAGGGCAGACACCAGATGTCTCTTTTCAAAGTGCGATCCAGCCAGTCTACACCAGACACAACATTGTTTATTGTGCCACTGCACAATAGACTACCCCCTTGGGGATCAACATCGTAGTAAAATGTAGTGTGAATGAAATCGTAATTTATTTTAAGTTACATTTATTAGTGGCAGCAATACCAAGATGCTATGAGTCTTAACTGATTGCCATCCATTTTTAGGCACGTATACATTTTCTTTGGTTGAAAATGCTGTACTTTTTAGTTACATTCTTTACCTCATGTTGTTTTTTAAAGCCACTATAAAAGGCATTAGCCACAATATAGCCGTTATAAAAGTAAAAAAAAATCACGAGGGTTCATCGTGTGCTTAGGAACCTACTTTCAGAAATGATGTTGCCAACTAGTCTAAATCTTTTTATCCAAGGTTTGGCTCTCACAAAGTAAAAAGATGCAATCAAATAAGTAATACATACATTAAAAAGATGCAATCAAATAAGTAATACATACATTAAAGAGAGAATACATTCTCTCTCTCTCTCTGTCTCTCTCTCTCTCTCTCTCTCTCTGTCTCTCTCTCTCTCTCTCTCTCTCTCTCAGTATAGTGTATTGGTGATATACTGTAGCTGTTATCATGTCTAACACACAGTCCGGAAGCTCTAGTTTCAAGTCTTGACTCAGCCTTCATGTATGTATTTTGTACATTTTCTTTGCGCTTCTGTGGGTTTTATTAGAATACTCTGGTTTCCACCAACATCCATTCATCCCACCATTTTCTAATCCGCTTATCCTCACAAGGGTCGCAGGGCGTGCTGGAGCCTATCCGAGCTGTCTTCGGGCAGGAGGCGGTGTGCTTCACCAACAATTGGAAACAAAAAAAACTTGTTTGGTAAATTGAAGAATTAAAATTGCTTATGGTGTGAATGTGACAGTAAATGCTTGTTGGACTATATGCAATCTGCCTTTGGCTGGCAACCAGTCCTGGGGGTTGGATTGACTCCTGCTCACTGGTGACCCTTTGAGGACAATTGGTATATAGAAATCGTACATACACATGCACACACACTTTATTGCATGCATTGTGCATAGCAATAGCATACAGTAGTATCTTTGCAGCTACTTTCTTTCCTCTCTTTCCCACAATATTTGATGTTCTCCAGAGTGGCAAGTGGATTAAATGAATACATAAATAAATTAATTAATAAATGTTTAAATGCAATAAATACATTTATGCACTTACTAGGTGGCACGCGTGAAAAGTCTCAAGTGACATGTGAAAAGACTACCGTTGATGGAAGTGGATGACAAATTTATGGATGACATACAAAGCAGGGTCCTCGGTTTTCAGTGGTACTCTCGAAGTTACTTTATTTTTGGCATTATCATTCTCCCACAAGTACAAATCAAAGTTTTGGGGGGGAAATATATTTTAGAAAAACCAAGGCCAAGATTGGTAGAATTCAGACTTGCACCCAAAATAACAGTTCCTAATCGTGAGTTCAGAAATAACCTCAGAACGTGCACTGCTTCACTCTGACCGTTTGGGAACTCTGACTCTTGTTCAGTTATTCAAAGTACCACAACAAATGAGTGCCGGAGCCCAGTGCATTATTCAGATGGAAACAGTTCAAGCGCGAGCCGCAGATTGGTTTTTAACATAGGCTGAGTTCTGCAATTGATGGGAGAGGAGTGCACACACACACACACACACATACACACTATCAGAGTGGTGTTAGGGCGTCTGAGTGACACGAGGTATGTGGTTAGTGTTGGGCATCATTGGCATTTGGACGATTCCAGTTCTTCGATTAGATTCTGGGTTCCTAACAATTCTCGATTCAGATTCCTAATGAATAAGTACATAAATAAGGGAGCTAACCAGATTCATTTTTGGACAAATGATAGGAAGTTACAGTTTCCGTTGTTTAGTTTCATGAACTTTTTACTGTTTGTGAATTTATTATGATTTACTCAGTCTTTAACCAGTCTATCATTTTTGCACAAGAGCTTTATTTTTCAGAACCTCAGGATAATACAATCCAGTCATTATGTAAAGCATGAAACTGAAAACCGAATGATGGAATAACCTACTGTAGTCTTTCTTTTGAAAGGGGGAAAAAAGACAAACACAAAGCTACATTTGATGGGCCAACAATGAAACTGAATTGAATCTAAGCAGCGTATTTATTAACTTTTCTTTTGATAGCGGTGCGATTGGTTGTCAACCGGTTCAGGGTGTCCCTCACCTCCTGCCTGAAGACAGCTGGTATAGGCTCCAACACCCCTCACGGCCCTTGTGAATGAATGAATGAATGAATGAATGAATGAATGTGTACAGTAAAAGCTAACTACAGTCATAGTTGGGCATGTGCATTTATGTATTGACGCGGGAGATCTGCAGGATATGCCCCGGTGCAGGCGCACGGTGGAGAGCAGCGGTCAGTGGGGATGAGCTGCTCTGCACTCGCGTAGGAGATGTGGCGGCGGAGGGGGTTGCGAGCACACATTCTTTATCGGTCCACTCGAATCCCATTTGTCAATGGCCAACCCCATCTACGGCCTTTACAAAATGTTGGGGGCATGTTGAGTAGTACACAATAGGTATTTGTGAATATTTGGTCCTTAATGTTTTTTTTTTTTTTTTTGCTTTTCACTGCTTTTATTTTTATATATTAAGTAGTCTGTAAACTGTCATGTTGCGTGATGGTAGAGGACCCAAAAAGCAGGCAGGCCGGAGAAACAAGGTTGAGTGAACAAAATTTATTCACAAAAAACACTTGCATGGTTACACTGGTAAAACTAAATCAAAAACACAAAGTCCTGAAGACCACAAGAAACCAAAGTAACTAACAAACAAAAAAAACTATGATCGAACAAAAATCCATGACAGTAACACAACGATCTGACCTGAAAGTTTGGCGTGGCAGTGTTTTTGAAAGAAAAAAAACTAATGACATGATGACCAACAGGCGTGCCGCTGTAGGAGAAGCCCTCTAATGCCACCCATTGGTCACAAACAGAACAATGATGACAGATCATTTTTTTTTCATTTTTGTCTGACGTGTTGGATTGAGCAAAAAAAAAAAAGAAAAAAATAAATAACCACTCAACAGACCTGAGTCACTAACATGTCTTACAGTACATTGTGAACCAGTCAGAAAAGATCGAAGTGGGAGACGGGAGCGCTAACACTAGTGGAGTCCAAGGAATGATAATGCCATGAATACGGCAATTTAAGGCAGAGTTGTCAAAAATTGATAAAAGCAGCGTGTTCGACAGGATTTTGCACAGATGATGGGACAACGACAGCTGTTTACTAGCTTCATGGATGTATAATGGAAGCGACTGACAATGACCACTCAAATGCTGACTAAGTCAAAGAAGATGTTGGCAGGTACAACACCTGATATTTATCAGATTTGTTTCCATCCTTGATTCCCATCTGAGGACATTTTAAGTTTTTTATCCCTTGGCATTGCCATGATACAGACCGTCATCCTGTGTTGTTTTACTGGCACATTTTTTTTCCTGCTTTTTTTTCTTCCTTTTTTCCAAATACTTTTTTAAAATCTCCCACAACTTGGTAACTATACTTGGTTGGTGATTTCAGCTCCGTACTACACCCAGCTTTGGATAGACCAGATAGAAGTTTATAATCAGTGCCTGATGTGTAAACACTTGGGTCGATGTCGATTGCATAATGAATAAATAGGGCCTATTCAAGCAATGATTTGATCGTCATCGATAAAAGACTGTTTCCTATGCTGGAGTCCTGCAATCATAGTGTTGTAGTTATATGGATTATTATTTTTATTTAGGTCAATGCCAATTCCGATATTAAAATTACGAAAACCGATCAAATTGTCCGATTTAATATAAAAAAATATAACAAACTATTAGTTTGTCTTTCCAACAGATCTGCAAAAATCTTAATTATTTGAATTACATTTTTATCTTGTGTTGTCTTGGAAATACTATATTTTAAGACATTTTACTGAAGTATGGTTAAGTATACTTTGCTTGTTCTGAAAAATATACAAACAGATAATATATATAATACACTGTACTTCCATCGATCCATTTTCTGATCCACCTATCCACATAAGGGTCGCGGGGCGTGCTAGAGCCTATCCCAGCTGTCTTTGGGCAGTAGGCGCGGGACACCCTGAACAGGTTGCCAGCAAATTGCAGGGCATACTGTACATAAGACGAACAACCATCCGCGCTCACAATCACACCTCGGGACAATTGGCAGTGTTCCATTAACCTTCCGTGCATGTTTTTGAAATGTGGGAGGTCCCGGAATACCTGGCGAAAACCCACGCACGAAGGCCGGAACTGGAATCGAAACCTGCACCGTGAGACTGACACGCTAACCAGTCGACCACTGGGCCACCCTGATATTAAAGATAAATAATTAAATAAAAAAATAATTGATGAGGTATTGTGCATGGTTTTTTTTCTCTTTTTGTTGTTTTTTTTTTGTTGTGTGTAGATGTGATTGTATGGTGTGATTATTTTTCCTCCCACATGCTCACTGCTTTACTTCACATTGTTAGGAGTGCAGAGTGCAGATGATGGAGGGAAATCAGGTCATATGGTGTGCGTCAGAATCTCTGATGAGATAAGGACTTCAGGAGTGTTTGATGACTTGAAAAATGTTATCGATCTCCAATGCAGTCTTCGATGTTCAATATCAAATTTATTCTGCAATTTGTGGAACGTGGGTGAGCTTGAAAGACTATACGGCAAATGTTATATAATGTCTTCCCCAAAGAGGATAGAGTTGAACATCGTTTGCCAAAAAAAGACTTAAGAAGTCATTTATAAGCGGCTTCCCTCATCTCTTCCATGGGTGAGGAAACTGAAAGAAACAATAATCTCGATATGCACCCAGGTTTGTTTTACAGAGATAGAGCCTCAGGTATTCTGACTGGTTTTGCAGTTTGTCACGGGCCTGATCGTGTTAATGGTGCCCTCTGGTTGAGTCATCATCAGTGAGTGTGCTCACAGGCATGAGGACACCAGCCAGGCAGGGCTGCAGCATCCCTCTAGCTGATGTCTGATGTCTCAAGCTGGCAGCTGGCAAATCTGAACCCTTTTGCCAGTGATAACCCTGGACTGGAGCCATATTGCCCCACGCCTTTCTAACAGATCTGACTCAGCTCCTCGTCATCCTCCCCTTTACTTCTTGTAGACTGAGGTAAACTCACTCACCATCAGGTTAAAACTGGCCAAATATGAGAGGGAAGAAATTTCGCGGACGGGTTGCCTGGTAATTGGCTGGCAACCAGTTCAGGGTGTACCCCGACCTATTGCTCCAGCACTCCCGGGACCCATGTGAGGATAAGCAGACAAATAGACAAATAGAAACATGTTGAAATACAAATTGAAATAAGAATTTAATTAAATAAAAACAGAAATCCATCCATCCATCCATCCATCCATCTTCTACCGCTTATCCGGGGCCCGGGTCGCGGGGGCAGCAGCTTTAGCAGGGAAGCCCAGACTTCCCTCTCCCTAGCTACTTCTTCCAGCTCTCCCCGGGGGATCCCGAGGCATTCCAAGGCCAGCTGGGTGACATAGTCTCTCCAGCGTGTCCTGGGTCGTCCTCGGGGTCTCCTCCCAGTGGGACATGCCCGGAACACCTCACCAGGGAGGCGTTCAGGAGGCATCCGAATCAGATGCCTAGGCCACCTCATCTGGCTTCTCTCGATGTGCAGGAGAAGCGGCTCGACCCTGAGCCCCTCCCGGATGATCGAGCTTCTCACCTTATCTCTAAGGGAGAGCCCGGACACCCTGCGGAGAAAGTTCATTTGGGGCGTTTGAATCCGGTATCTCGTTCTTTCGGTCACGACCCATTGCTCGTGACCATAGATGATGGTTGGAACGTAGATCGACCCGTAAATTGAGAGCTTCGCCCTTTGGCTCAGCTCCTTTACCACGACAGGCGGATACAAAGTCCGCATCACAGGAGACACTGCACCGATATATATGCCTGTCGATCTCTCACTCCCTCCTGCCCTCACTCGTGAACAAGACCCCAAGATACTTAAACTCCTTGGGGCAAGATCTCCTCCCCGACCCGGAGGAGGCAGTCCACCCTTTTCCGACTGAGGACCATTTTTTTCAGATTTGGAGGTGCTGATTTTCATCCCAACCGCTTCACACTCGGCTGCGAAACGCTCCAGTGAGAGTTGGAGAGCCCTGCTTGAAGGAGTCAACAGTACCACATCATCTGCAAAAAGCAGAGATGCAATACGGAGGCCACCAAAACGGACCCCCTCAACGCTTCGGCTGCGCCTCGAAATTCTGTCCATAAAGGTTATGAACAGAATCGGCGACAAAGGGCAGCCTTGGCGGAGTCCTACCCCCGCTGGAAACGATTCCGACTTACTGCCGGCAATGCGAACCAAACTCTGACATCGGTGGTATAGTGACCAAACAGCCCGTATCAGGGGGTTCGGTACCCCATACCCTCGAAGCACCCCCCCACAGAACTCCCCGAGGGACAAGGTCAAACGCCTTCTCCAAGTCCACAAAACACATGTAGACTGGTTGGGTGAATTCCCACATACTCTCGAGGACCCTGCTAAGGGTGTAGAGCTGGTCCACTGTTCCATGGCAGGGACGAAAACCACACTGCTCCTCCTTAATCTGAGGCTGGAATTCCTGATGGACCCTCCTCTCCAGCACCCCTGAGTAGACCCTACCAGGGAGACTGAGGAGTGTGATCTGTAGATGGAACACACCCTCCGGTCCCCATTTTTAAAAAGAAGGACCACCACTCCGGTCTGCCAATCCAGAGGCACTCTTCCCGCTCACCACGCGATGTTGCAGAGGCGGATCTCATCCACCCCTGGGGCCCTGCCATGGAGTAGCTTTTTAACCACATCGGTGACTTCGACCACAGAGATAGGAGAGCCCACCTCAGAGTCCCCAGACTCTGCTTCCTCCAAGGAAGGCATGCTGTTGGAGTTGAGGAGGTCTTTGAAGTACTCCCACCACCGGCTCACAACGTCCCGAGTCGAGGTCAACAGCACCCCATCCCCACTGTACACAGTGTTAGTGGTGCACTGTTTCGCCCTCCTGAGACGTCAGATGGTGGACCAGAATTTCCTCGAAGTCGTCCGGAAGTCGGCTTCCATGGCCTCACCGAACTCCTCCCACGCCAGAGTTTTTGCCTCGGCGACGACCGAAGCTGCATTCCGCTTGGCCATTCGATATCCGTCAGCTGCCCCTGGGGTCCCACAGGCCATAAAGGCCCGATAAGACTCCTTCTTCAGATTGAAGGCATCCCTTACTGCTGGTGTCCACCAGCGAGTACGGGGGTTGCCGCCACGACAGGCACCAACCACCTTACGGCCACAACTCATATTGGCCGCCTCAACAATAGAGGCACGGAACATGGTCCACTCGAACTCAATGTCCCCCGCCTCTCCCGGAACATGGGAAAAGCTCTGTCGGAGGTGGGAGTTGAAACTCCTTCTGACAGGGGATTCCGCCAGACGCTCCCAACAAGCCCTCACAATACGTTTGGGTCTGCCAGGACGGACCGGCATCTTCCCCCACCATCGGAGCCTACTCACCACCAGGTGGAGATCAGTTGACAGCTCCGCCCCTCTCTTCACCCCAGTGTCCAAAACATGCTGCCGCAAATCCGATGATACAACCACAAAGTCAATCATCGGACCGCGGCCGAGGGTGTCCTGGTGCCAAGTGCACATATGGACACCCTTACGTTTGAACAAGGTGTTTGTTATGGACAATCCGTGACGAGCACAGAAGTCCAATAACAAAACAACACTCGAGTTCAGATCGGGGGGGCCGTTCCTCCCAATCACGCCCCTCCAGGTTTCACTGTTGTTGCCCACGTGAGCGTTGAAGTCCGCCAGCAGAACAAGGGAATCCCCAGCAGGAGTACTCTACCAGCACACCCTCCAAGGACTCCGAAAAGGGTGGGTACGCTGAACTGTTGTTGGGTGCGTATGCACAAACAACAGTCACGGCCCGTCCCCTCACCCGAAGACGGAGGGAGGCAATCCTCTCGTTTACCGGTGTGAACCCCAATGTACAGGCAATGAGTATGCCCACACCTGCTCTGCGCCTCTCACCGTGGGCAACTCCAGAGTGGAAGAGAGTCCAATCCCTCTCGAGAGAACTGGTACCAGAACCCAGGCTGTATATGGAGGTAAGTCCGACTATATCCATTCGGAACTTTTCTACCTCGCACACCAGCTCGGGCTCCTTCCCTGCAAGAGAGGTGACAATCAATGTCCCAAGAGCTAGCTTTTGCAGCCGAGGATCGGACCGCCAGGGTCCCCGCCTTTGGCTGCCGCCCAGCTCACACTGTGGCACCTCCCATGGGTGGTGAGCCCATGAGAAGAAAAACTGAAATATCAATTGAAATATGTAAGAAATAAATACTATTAAAATGACACAAATGTTATTTTACAAGAGCAAATGAGAAAATGTGGTGAAAAATGTGACAAGAACCCCATCTATATAGCCACATCCACTATCATCTGCGCCAAACACAGTCGAGCTTGTGAGGTGGGACTCAAATGCTGCGGTCGTGTTAGCTAACAACGTGAGATTGACACATGCTCATGAGCCTGGAATGTATCTTGTTGTCGCTCGGATTTAGGCTCGTTTGTGTTTTATCCAGTTATTTTCTGATCAATCTGTTTCACGCCATGCAGACTGAAGACAAGCAACTGAAACATGCTGAGGAAGAAATCTGAGCACATTACTATACGTCATTGTCGTCTCTCAACAAGTGTTTTGAGCATATGTTTGACAATAAAGGTACATTTCTGGTGAAGTCGGTGAAATTGGCCATTAATGTATGGACATTCTGAGGTGTCATTTTACTTTGCTACACATTGCTATATGCTGATAGAATCATAAAAATCGATTGGTTTTTGTCATAGAAAGTATTATTTCACTGACATTATATAATATTCAAAATATCCAAACATTTAAATGTACACAACCAAAACTGTTACCGCTACGGAACACAGATAGTTGCTCAATCCTTCGAGATGAATGTATTTTTTTTCCTTTTCTTTGTCATACCACACTGTGCTGTAAAAAAGTTTGTAATTGACCCCACCCACACCCCCAAAAAATATCTACAACGGTATGGTGATCAATGGACAGCGATGACATACATATAGTCGCTGTCCTGTGAGAAACATGTACTTTATTTTTTATTTCTTTACTTTAATAGGGTGCCCGTGTTTCCATTCATTAAACATTTTTAAAAAATGAAAAAAATGACAGAGACAATATGCTGGAATCTTGGTATTCTTTTTTTTGCGCAATATAAATAAGTCTTTCACAAAAGTCACCAAATAATGTCGTTTCTAACTCCAAGGTTTTGTGAGAGTTGGGTTTATTCTTCCTGCAAATTCTGTTCAAACAGGACCTAATGTATTGCGTTATTACTTTTTTAACGGTTATTCATCTTTGGATCATTGCCCGGATCATCAAAATGTATTTCTATGACAACTGTCTATTCCCTTGGAGGGGGGTCTTAGATTGTAAATTAACTACAGTATATCCTAATTGGAATGGTGAGGGGGTGGCAGAGGACAATTTGCCCTGGTTTACATCTCGATGCTCCTATCCCCCCGCTTTCATCATCAACAGTGAAGTCATAGCACCAAGGGCCCTGTTGGTGTGCAATCTAAGATGATGTCACCAGCAGCCAATCAACACATTGTAAAGCTTGAAATAGCCTGTGTGTATCCTCCACCACTGGGAATAGATCGCACACAGTTATTATCTGGTTCTACTGGCGAGCATGAGAGCCGCCCTATTCGCTAACTAAATATTTACTGTGTACTAAGAAGAAATGAAGTGTTTTTTTTTCTTGATTGAAAATGATTGGTTTTACATTTAAAAATGAACGACTTGGCCTTAATCTAGGTCTCTTTCTCCCTCTCCCTCTCTCTCTCTCTCTCTCTCTCGCTTTCTGTCTTAATTTTTCAAGATTACTTTTCACTTCCAAATGCGTTGTTCTCATACACTGATCTCAAACTCAAAGCCTGGGGGCCAGATCTGGCCCACCACATCATTTTATGTGGCCCGCCAAAGCAAATTATGTGCATCCACTTCATGTTTCTTGCTAAAATACTAAAATTGCAAACGGTCTTCATTTTTGCAAATGTTTAGATACTGCAAGGATTTTTGTTCCCAACTCCCCCTTGTAATAATATTTGGAACCCCCCCCCCCCCAGTTTTTATTGGCCTCTGAATTCAAAACTGTCTCTGAATTCAAAACACAACAAATTCACCAATTTGTTGTGTAGCCTACACATAATATGAGATGATTCTACATGAATTTGGGTTTGTAGTTGTAACGGCCCTCCATAGGAAACCATAACTGTGATATGGCCCGTAACAAAAATTACTTTGATACCCATTTGTCGCCTTTTTTGGAGTTCTTGGTGTGCTCGATCGTGCTTCCTCTGGAGACTCCCTCGTTCCGCTGGGGACTTGCCCTGAAAGGGTGTGATTGGGAGTTGGCCAAAAATGTTACTCATGTAAGAGAAGAATAATAGAACTTAAGTAAAAGTAAAAAGTAGTCCTCCAAATAATGGATATGAGTATTCAGGGTCATACTCAAGTATCCGTTGAGTAACTTCTGATGAGTATTTTTTTTCTTCAGAGCAAAAATTGTCCATCAATGTAACTGTAACTATAACAAAAATAAATATATTTTTCCGAGAGGCGCGAATACTGATTCGTCATATTGACGGTTAAAATGTTAGCACATCAGGCTAATGCCCTCAAAGCCAAGCTACCCCCAATTAGTGTGAGCCTTCACTGGACACCCCATCTCAATTTGATTTATTGAAGCAGTTCTATTCAACCAGAAAAACATATCCTTCAGTACTAAGCACATTCTTTTCTCATTACCTCGTCTCATCATATTTCCTACTTTGGTCGCATACATTCTTCCAAGATAAAAAATAAAATAAAAATAAAGGCCAGACAAGATGAAAAGATTCTGTCGTGATAGATCACATTCAAGTGTTGTAATCCTTCTGCCCTCAGGCGTTCAGCTTGGCTCTTTATCACTACCAGGCATATCCTGACTGAGGGAATTTAAAGTGTCTCATATGTTTTTTTTTAGCAGGTATAATCCCTCAAAGACCACAACTTTCAATATCCCAATTAGTACTGTATATCCCTGGTGGGCGGCCCGGTAGTCCAGTGGTTAGCACGTCGGCTTCACAGTGCAGAGGTACCGGGTTCGATTCCAGCTCCGGCCTCCCTGTGTAGAGTTTTCATGTTCTCCCCGGGCCTGTGTGGGTTTTCTCCGGGTGCTCCGGTTTCCTCCCACATTCCAAAAATATGCATGGCAGGCTGATTGAACACTCTAAATCCCTCTTCCTCCACGACCGGACCGCCGACCTCCTCTGTCCGGGCGACAGAGATTATATATATATATATATATATCAGAAGAAGATATAAAAGATGTGAAAGGGGGAATTGTACAAATGAAAATAATATTTTTGTTTTCATTTTTAGTATTCATTTTGGTAAAATGAATATTTTATTTGGCTTTTGTTAAAATAAGGGAAAAAAAGACAACTACTGTTTAACAAAGTTAAAGTAAAAAATGTCTTATTTCCCTAAAAGGGCTATTTCTATTATTAAGCAGGCACAACTTAACAAAATAAAAGAGTTCCTCTGCCTCAACAGAATACCTCTCATTATTTGCTGTGTACTGGCAAAATGAATAATTGTTATTTTCATGCACCCCATTATTGGTTGGTTGTGAGGAGTGTTGATTTGTATAAGCTTGGCTTGACCTTACTAAATGGGCATATAGCCCTGCTCCCCATGACCACTGTGCATGGGACCGGACCTTGGTCTTATAAAAAAAAAAAAAGTGGACCGACAGCATTTCTAGTTGAGGACCATTGCTCTAAATTGTCCCTAGGTGTGAGTGTGAGCGTGTATGGTTGTTCGTCTATGTGTGCCCTGCGATTGGCTGGCAACCGATTCAGGGTGTCCCCCGCCTACTGCCCGGAGATGGCTGGGATGGGCTCCAGCACCCCCCGCGACCCTAGTGAGGATCAAGCGGTACGGAAGATGAATGAATGAGTATATCCCTGTCCACTCGTGCCTACCGATGCTGCTTCGTTGATAAACTTGTGGAACAATTTGTCAGATTTTTGGATTGATTTAGGGCGGTGAATAGCTTTTTCAAAAGCAAGCAAGCAACTAATAGAACTTCAAACTAGGGACGTAAAAAAAACCAACAACAATTGGAATTGGAAAATGGAAAAGGATTTTGACTGAACCAAACTAAATCGAATCATTTCATTTTAGAATGTACCATTCGTTGAATTGTATTGCGCCCCATATATCGAGATACATTTCGAATTGTCTTTTATGAAAAATGCACACCAAATATCCATCGGGAAAAATATTGGTATGATGTTTCTGATGATTTGTTGTTCCTTTTTATTGTGATTTGTACTCACAATAAAGCCCTGAGTTTTGATTTTGACTTTTGTGATCTGCACAGTAAATGTTCTCAAAATTACCGAAAGAGCCCATCTATTTATTTATTTTTTTTTAAGCAATTTCTCTCAGAAGCAATATTTACATGCATCTTATTTCATTGATATCTACATTTGTGCAAGGGTGGATCAAGATACATATCGAATTGTCTTTAATTGGAGAGCTGTACACGGTCCATCCATTATCCTTACATCCATCAAACACAAACTGAAATTACTATAGGTAGAGCCAGACATGCTGTATGGTTACTTGAGGGAATTGGTAAATACCATATCTGCAATAAAGATTAATTTGGCTTGGTTTAAATGACATTGGCATGAAAGTGTTAAATGAAAAGTACAACGTTTATATGACCTTTTTGTTAGCCAGCGGTAGAGAGTGAACTGTCCTTGCTGTTGCCGCAGGTGCCCACGGAGTGCGAGAGGAGCCCCAGTTTGTGACGGCACGTGCAGGAGAGAACATCATCCTGGGTTGCGATGTGTCCCACCCTTTGAACGGCCAACCCTATGTAGTGGAGTGGTTCAAGTATGGAATGCCAATCCCTTTCTTCATCAACTTTCGGTTTTATCCTCCTCATGTGGACCCAGAGTATGCTGGTAAGATGTGTTCATTTAATGATTTTGAGTTTGAAGAAATTCAGGACATTTTCCACTGTTAATTATAAATACATACAAGACTAAAATACTCTAGTCCAGTGTTTTTCAAACTTTTTTGAGCCAAGGCACACTTCTTTCATTGAAAAAAATCTTGGAGCACACCACTAGCTGAAAATGTGACCCAACCGCTTATTTTAACAATTAACAATTAGTGTTATATTGTTACTATAACCGTTTTTAACATTGAAGAATGACATTATAACAGCTTGAATTGGAATCAAATGAACACAAAGAAAACAGTATTTTATAACAGTTTCACGGTCGTCCTGCGTTCATGCGTCACAAATTTGTTTGTCTCTCGTCGAAACACAAGGCAATTGGCTAGCTGTTGCTGTTCCCTAGCGGTATGGGAGGGTACTTTCTGGGCGAAAGACCGCACAGGCATACAAATTGGATATTTTCCCGTGGCACACCTGGCAATGTCTCGCGGCACACGGGTTGAAAAACACTACTCTAGTCTGTCTGTCTAATCTCCATAAGGCTTTGCCTTAAAGAACAATCTGAAAACAGCTTCCCTTATGAAACTAAGCAATTGTTTCAAATAGAATCTGTCTGTCTATCTGGCTAGCTGTTTGTTTGTCTGTCCGCCAGTTGTCACTGTGCTGTGAAAAACATGTATATCAATTTTTGTCATTTTCACATTTTTTTTTTACGTTAACGACATGTCCGAGCCACGTGATCGGTCTCCTCTTGATGAAGAGGTTTTTGAATTCTGTCCAATGAGTTTATGTAGAGAATCATAACAGAACAGATTGGTGTATCACACAAAACAACTGTTTGCTGTAGTTTACATGCTGAAATGGCCTTGTTTTCAACAACCCCCAAACATATTTTGTTTGCTGCGCACTGTCTCACAATGTAAGCTTGAACCGATTCCAAGTGATTGACAAACAGCTGGCTCTTGAGTAAACTAGCTCTACTTTGTTCACCTCCATATAGTCAGTGTTAACAGTGGCAAACCAGCGATCAGCGTCAACAAACACTTCAGAATAAAATCGTACTTTCCACACTATAAGGCGGTTCGGAGTATAAGGCGTATCTTCATCTTACCTCTCTGAGCTCATCCGCCCTTACACACCTGCCCGGTGCCTCAGGTCTGCGGACCAGACATTATTAGTACCAAGAATTAAACTGAGGCTCAGAGGGGATCGAGCCTTTTCTGTTGCTGGTCCCTCTGTCTGGAATGATCTCCCACTGAACATTCGGCAAGCCAACTCGCGGTCCATCTTTAAAACGCGCCTCTGTCACGCTACACACAAAGCGGGAAAGGAACCGCTTTGCACGTAACAGAAAAAACGAGAATAAGTGAATCCCTGAAATAGCAGACACTGACAAGGATTCTGTCTCAAAATAATATTTATTATGAACAAAAAACTCAGTATAATAGAAAACAGAAAATGCTGGTAAATAACGAGAACCAGGAAATAATGAAAATGCGACAACAAAAGGCGCTTGCAAAAAACGGCAAGGAAAATGACAAATACTAGATAAAGCACGCACTTTGAAAATTCCCAATGAGACGACGAAAATTTAACAATCAGCAATAGTATTCGAGTAACGTTAAATACATGGGCAACAGCAGTGGCAAGGCATGCAGTACTCTGGCAATAAGTCGACAGCAGGAGCTCCTAGATATAGCAGGTGCAATCACAGACAAATAGGCAGCAGGTGTGCAGGCAGCAGAATGAACGCCTGACACCTGCTGCCAAATACGGAACATGACAGCCTCAAAACTCACTTGCATTCTTTGGCATTTGACTCAGCATGACTCAGATTTGTTTGTCTTTGTTACCGTTTTGTTGCTTTACTGTTGTATATGTTAGTTGCTCCATGTACAGCAATTTGTATGCAGCGATGGCTGTTTGAAAGTGATTTATAAATACAGTTGAGTTGAGTTGCATGGCCTATTTTAAAACAGTTTTCATATATAGGGCGTAACGCATTATACGGCGCATGGAATAGAAACCTCAATAGTAGCTGAGGTTGCGCTATGCATGCACTAGATGAAGTTACGTGAAAGGGAATACAATACAATACATCTTTATTTATATAGCACTTTCACAGCCGCTACAGCTGTAACAAAGTGCTTTACAGAACATTTAAAATAATACATCCAAGAAATCAGAATATTGATCATATATACACCCTCTCGGATTATAAGACACACTGTCGGCTTTTGAGGAAATGGAATGTTTTTAGGTGCGCCTTCTAGTGCCGAAAATACGGTAATCTAAGAAAGGGCAAATTTATAGGTAGTACAAGCGTGAGTAGATGAACAATTACTTGCACTGTCTCAAATTGTATGGACAAAATATGAATACTTAGGGGAAGTCTGGAACCCTCAGCTTTAATGAATGTCGATTATTGTCTTGACCCACACGAATGCTGACATTTAATGATGATGTCACGGCAGTTGCTCCCCTCGGGCGTTTCAGTTTTCTCCTCCCCAGGCCTTTCCACCTCATCCGTTATTCTTGCTTGGCAAGAGAAAAAGCCTTCACACTTCTTTCGGCCAGTCCACCTCCATTTTCCTTGAGACTTGAATACTGAAAGCCTAGTTGGTTCGCTTGCTTGCAAGGCCAAAGCCTGCTCATCCAAGTTCGGCAGGCTCCTAAATGTTGTTGTGACTAATGGCTAATTGAACATTCCGTGTACATTTTTGACATTTGACAATGGTTGTGCATAATTGCCGGTTGGTCGGATCTTTGGAAGTCCTTTAAAGTCATCTGGAGCTTACTTTTCCTTAGCAGTCGTAGCAAATGTACATTAATAAAAATGAAAATGTTTGGATTTAAACAAAAACATGGAATTGGCTTGTGTATACTATATGTGCTTTGAAAGAAATGTTTTCCGAGTACAGATATCAAATCTCTTCCTTTAGCCAATAACAGTCATACAAAACACAAGCTGTCCCAAAAGGTTGTCTCCAAGTACCGTATTGGCCCGAATATAAGACGGCCCTGATTATAAGACGACCCCCTCTTTTTCAAGACTCAAGTTTGAAAAAAGACTTTTTGAACACCAAATTAATTTTTATACAGAAGATAATTACATAATTTATTATAATTTATTTTCGTGATAAGCAATGAAGATGAACAAAAAGTTGAACCAAGCAACAACACTTTTGTGGGCCGAAGGCTCACCTTACCAGCCTTCCGCAGGAACTAGCTGATGAGCCGCCCGGAGGGCGGCGAACCAGCTAGTGTAAACTAAAGCGCAATCACATTCGTAAATGAATAGCTTCTGATTTTTTAAATGTACTGTAAATTACATCAGAACTTCTCCTCAGCTGCCGGTTAACCTGGCCGATCTTCGACCCACTTTTCTCCAGATTATCGCTATGTTTGTCCATTTTCTCTTCGATTATTTTCTTCTCTTTTCTTTCTTACCGCTATTTTTTAGTTTTCTTCTTTGTGGTACTGCTATTTTTATTTTTATTCTTCGTGACAGGGGTTCACTTTGGCCTGGGGAGTCAAGTACAGCATTCGCTTCAATGATATCTGGTGCCATCTAGCATCGTGAATGGGTATAAGGTCAAGACCCTGAATATAAGACAACCCACACTTTTTCAGTCTTATTTCACCGTCTTACAGTATTTTCGGGCCAATACGGGATATAAGTTAGGGGTTTGTTTGCCAAACTGCTCTGCAGTGTACTGCCGCTCCAGGTTTGTAATTGTACAGTACATTTATACATTTTATTTCATGGGAACACGAGTGCCACCAATTTGGTGGAATGGACCATGTAAAATTAAACAGAATGAGGGATGCCTCTGCATGAGTTAATTTGATGATTCCACACAGCCATGTCGTTGGTGGGTACGTTCACGACTTCTTTCATCAATAAATGACATGATTAATTTATTACCTCGTCATATGCAATCAATGGAGAACAAGCTTTCTTTTCACCAAATTATTTACACTCATTCAACTTGTATTTGAAGTAGAGTCATTTGGGATTTCTCACAATTGATAATGTGTCCGTTGCTCTCAACTCTTCAATGTTGGCGCTCAGTGTGCAGGCTTGATATTCAGGCGAGGCAGAATTTGGTGATTTTAGAAGTATTTTTGGGTTTACTCTGTGTGTCCTGAACATTTGTGTCTGCCTGTTGCTCCAAATACAGTTTGCATTCTGCTGCGGTGTACAAGAGAGCACAGACATGCCAAAGTTTTACTAAGTCTTACTGTCACTCTGACGCCCCGCACCCCCGCCCCACACACAAAAAACAAACAAAACAAAACATAATCTAAAATTGTGTCGTCGCAACTTCAGGTAAAAGCAGAACGGCGGAGAACGGACTCTGATAGTGCCTGTAAATTGGCTTTCCCCAGCCTCACCTGCTTTGACCCGTCTGTCAGGAAGATGTGTATCCACTGGCAGATGGCAGGAGAGCCGCTGAGCTGGAGAAGCTTAGAGAAGGGGAGTTCGGGAGGATGGTGTTCAACGCAGAGTTCGAGCCCACTCCAGCAAACATCAGCTAATCCAAAACATTAATCAAACCGCAAATCATGCAAGAAACCAATGCAGAGTGATTTTGAAGCTGTTATCCAAAACAAACTGTACATTAACACCCACTGCATCACACCTGTATATACATTTTGAAGTGAATTTCATTGCAAATTTAACATCAACATACTTTCATAAAATGTATAATAGCTGTCTATCTGCAAACATGATTGTACCATGCAATACACCTGATTTATTTTGTGTTTTTCCGAGCGGATTTAGAAAGCGATGCAAAATTAGTCGGAAATATTCACTAAGTCGAAAAGATAGAGGCGAGTAAGGGGATTATTGAGGGCTAGCTTCGCTTTGATAATGCTGATGTTTTTGAGCTGGCATACATTCCCAGAAATCCTTTGTTGAACCCTTATTGCCAAAAGACCATCTGCTGTGATCTACTTACCAGCTAGCATTGAGCAAAATGCCCTTTCCGCTAACCCTGTGATCGTCCAGCCAGAATTTGATATCTGCTGGATAGGAATATCTTGCAACACGAAGTGCCGTCAGTTGCCACATTTTGGCTACTTGCCACTCATGACGGGGAAGTTAAGTCCTGCCCTTGCCACAATGCATCTTCAAAACAGTGCTGTGCTCGTGAAGAGAACATCGCAACCCCACCGAGGCTGACAGGTGTCACTTTGTATTTATGTCTCATGTCAGTTTTGCACTTTGATGTTGTGTTCCCATTGCGGTGTTGTTGAGAAATAGGTGATACACACTGATGTTGCACATCCACCCGCAGTGCACACACTTGAATCCTTGCCTATTTATATCTGAGCTATTTGAAGGTTGAGTCGCTTCTTAATATTCACTTGCCATCTTTTATCCTTCGACTTTTTAGATGTACATTACTCACCTTTACCTTCCACATGACATTAGACACCCGTCCTGCTGATCTCATCAGTTTTTTTTCCCTCCTTTTCTAGGCCGGGCCAGTCTATACGGCAAGTCCTCCCTGCGGATAGAAAATGTTCGTTCAGATGACCAAGGCTGGTATGAGTGCAAGGTGCTGATGCTGGAGCAGCAGTATGATACTTTCTACAATGGCAGTTGGGTGCATCTAACTGTCAATGGTGAGAGCAATCGGTGCTATCGATTGAAAAAATGGTGAACTCAATTATTGATCTAATTAAATAGTGGAATGAAAAAAAAATGAATACATACGTTTTAATAATGAATTTTAGACTGACAAAGACAAATTAACGCAACTATATAAAAAGACTACTTAAATGCTCTGTGCTTGCGTTAAAGAATCGAGTGGGCTCCATGTTTTGGCAAAAACCTCGACAACCAAACTGGATAGATTTTCAGTGATGGTAATTTGCAACGGTCAAATAGAAGGCAGCTGGACCTCTCTTCTCATTTCCATTTTCTTTAAATCCCAAATTTAATTTAACCCAAATTTTACTTTCTGATGGGAGTGGCACCTCATGCTATGAGTGCTTTATTCCAAAATGTATGTTTTGGAAGTGGCTTGGTTCGTGAAGTTGTTTTAATTAGCCATCTACTTTCCATGAAACCAATGAAGTTAATGACCCAACTGTTGGCGATGGGCTGAGGACGGTTAAAATCTACACCTGTTTTCGCCATCCATACATTTGCCACTTAAGCAGAGAAGCTCAGACTTTTCTCTCCCCCACCCACTTCTTCTAGCTCTCAGTAGTTCTTAACCTTGTTAAAGGTACCGAACCAAACCCTGTTCTTATGCACATTCACCGAACCCTTCATTAGTGGGGGGGAAAAAAAAGAATGCTTTTTTAATAAATTCAAGACATTAAAAAATGCATTTAGTAAAATGAGAAAACAATCAAACACCATTAGGATAATTATAAAGTTTTTTTTTTTTTTATTGTGCACAAAAGGAACCAGCCAGTGATGGCCAAGCAGGCGTGTCATAACGAATTGACATGTTCAGGTGGGCGTGTTTTAACCTTCATGGCAGAGGCTCTGTCGAACCCCCGAGACCGATTCACCGAACCCCTAGGGTTCGATCGAACCCAGGTTAAGAACCACTGTTCTTGCTCTTCTGTGGTGATAATTAGGTGTTCCTAGGACCAGCCAAGAGATATGCAGTCTCTTCAGTATGTCTTGGGATCATGTTGCTGGTGTTGGCCATTGTATCTTGTACACAATTTTTGTTATATAGGTGCCGCATGCTCAAAGTTTTTCGCATGGAGACAGCGTAACATGGAGTTGACCAAACCCATGCAGAACACACACAAAAACATAATTTAGTATAAATCGATTGTCCAAGTTACTTTCAGGGCTCTGCACTAACTTTTGCACTGGTAGCATTGGTGCGGTTAACTTTTTTTAGGTGATCGGTCCCTCTTCCAGGATGTCCAGTCTGAAATAGATGTCGCGTGTGCAACATTAAATACATAATCTGGTGCTATACAATGTTAGAAATGCAAGAGTCCATTTAATAAGATAAAACGTTGAAGGACGATGCCTTTGCAGAGGTGGGTCCTTCTCTTTGGTTGGTCAATGAAGAAATCCTCATAGCAGCTCATTCAAGGAGGCGGTCCCCCTCAGATCTTATCCCGATCCGTTGTTGCAGAATCCGTGCAGCGACATCCAATTCTGTCATCGTCATCTAGTCCCCTCTCCAAGCCGACAGGAGGGTGCAGCTGAAGAAGCGGCAGTCAAACAGGCCAATATGTAGCTAATTAACGGATGAGCTTGCCCCTAGGCATAGCAACTCGGAGCTTCTCATTGAGTAAATAAAGATTAACATGTTTTATTTTAGCCTGTCTTTGGTTTCTTTAAAGAAAGATATGGCCCAATTGATCCTCTTAAATTTTGCCCGCTTGACAAATTAGCATTGGCGCTACCATTTTGAAAACCATTAATTTAAATCAGAGGATGCAGCCTCCTGGTTCTTGTTGAGTGAAGGCACGTTTGGCACTGCCAAAAGTGGATAATTGCGCTTGTAGGGCAACTTTAAAAAAAACGTCTCTTCTCAAACTCACCCTAAAAGGTAGAAAAAAAATATTTTTTGAAGGCATTAAAAACATTTAGTAGTTTTATTTTACGTGTGGCGGATCAGACAGCCGTGGTGGCTCACACAATCTCACAGACACTTCCCCACAATGACCTACGTGCACTCCGACATACAACGGCAGCTGAAGTAACGTAAAACACTCGATTTTAACCATGCGCGGCGAAAAAGAGTGACATTTACATTACATACTTGCCTTCATGTCTCATGAGATGGAAACCTCACTGAAAGCAAACACAGCAGCATTAGCTTTGCCCTCCAATCCCTTCTACCCTCTCTCTAACAAGCAGAGTAATGGCCAGTCAAGTCACAGCCTTTACAATGAGAACATTTTGTTTTTTTCACATTACTATTATATTGCAAATGCAATGAATTATTCAGACCTCGTAATGACATGTGATTACTTGAGCAACGGAAGTTTCTCTGTGCATTCAAGACATGCAGTATGTTTCCATCCACATGAATGTCAAAAATGGCGGGGGCTACACTAACATTAAACGGAGATGTCAAGTAGCGTGCTGCAAAATATCATGCAAATTGGCTCCCGGGCCGCGAGTTTGAGACCACCAATTAACATCATACTGTATGTTTTCCATAGCTCTTAACCAAGCCTCATATCCACCCTTTGAAAAATGTAACCGGAGTATACACGGGCAGGTTGAAGGTGCAACCCTTTTTAGTTTAAAATATCTTACTTTAGCTTTGCTGTTACCTTTGCAACCTTATGGTGTTTTTTTTCTTTTTTGTCCCATTATAAATCCATTTGTCTTACCAGGCTTCCCCTAGCAAGTGCTAAGCTACATGGGGAGTCTCTCTAGGTCGGTGTCCAAGTTTGCAAACTTCCTTCATTTGTTGCTATGATGGCCTGTGAGGCCAATAGCGCAATGAGGACAAAGTCATTGATACACTGCCTAGTTGGGCTTTATTTATTTAATGCTAATTAGCTGGCTAAATATTGACATACATGCATAAACATTTCTGGATGCCCTGCTTGAAGCCAGCACATTTTCCCAAGACGCACGTGTCCTGATTTGATTCCGAAAATTCTAATTCTGTTTATTTTCAATAACCTATTCCCCATCTCATTTTAAGGCACCACTGCAGGATTTGTGCAGGAGTCCCCAACTGCCAGTCCACGGACAGGTTCCGCAGGGCAGTTGTTACCAGCTGCACAGAAACAACTTGCCTTAATTCCATTTTATTCATTTCGGAATACGAGAGATGTTTTATTTTGAAAAACTGCCGTATTCTCCGTTACATCCGTCTCTGTCACGCTTGACACACGTCAAGCCGCGCTTCTCCGTCACGTGACCGATTACATTAAAAACAAAACGCCAGAGCTCGCAAAAGGAGTAAAAAAACTGCTGGAGATTGCAAATGATGGCGGCCTTAAAAGTACGTTCGAGACAACTGGATTAAAGTTATGGCTGAATACTCTGATATCGCCACAATAGCACTGTTGCCATTTCCGACATCCTACCTGTATGAGGCAGGGTTTTTCTGCAGCAACGGTGACTAAAACTAAATTACGAAGTAGACTGGACATAAACCACACACTTGAGGTGTCATTGTCTCCTATTACACCGAGATGGGACCGTCTGGTTGCAGAAAATCAAGCTCGGGGCTGTGGTGAGTCGTCATTTTCATGCACTTTGAATTTGCGTTATCGTATTTTGAAGGCATTAAACATTACCATAGTGATCAGAGTGTTGCGGCCAGATTAGACGCTCCTTGTGTTTATTATATTTTGAAAATACCACAGTGTTCATGCAGCTCATACCATGTGTTATTTTGTTGTATTATTTTCGCCACACCTTAAATGCTGGTACCTGAAAATATTGTCTGACATAAACCGGTCCGTGGGGCAAAAAAGGTTGGGGACCCCTGTTCTAGGGGGTTAATGAGTGAGTTCCAGAGGGTGGTGGCAGAGGTGGTCAGGGCTCTGTCACCCCAGGTTTGATGCTGGATTTGGTGAAGTGGAGAGACGAACTTGGCGTCTGGGGAGCGGAGGCTGCAGGGGGGTGCGTGGTGGTGTATGAGGTCAGTTTACGTAGGAGGGGGATGATTATAGCATGCTATGTAAGTGAGAAAATGGACTTTGAACTGGATGCATTGGAGATTGGGTAGTCAGTAAAGTTCCCGATTGTTGCAGGATTCATGTCCGACAGTCAGTTGTGTCTCCCTAGAAGCATAGAAAACAGTACCATGGCTTGGTTTATATTTTCAGAAAAAAAAAATAATCCCGGTTTGCAATTGACATCCGACCTACCGGATTAGACATGTAAGCAGATCCGATTCAATACTAAGGTATTTAGAATTAGGACATTAAAATATATATTTGAAATATTTATATTATGTTTGGATAAAATCGGTATTGAATCTGTAACAGTGATATTGTCATTTGTGTATCATAGTGGGGATTGTCCTGGGTGGCCGGGCAGTCCTCCAACACAAACTTGTTATGTTACGTGTGTTTTGTCAAGAGGACATACCAACTGATGCCCTTCCGTCCTCAGAATTTAGTTGAGCTCACAGTTCGGTAATGTAAAAATACAGCACACCCCACATCATGTACACTTTGACAAACATAATAAATGTATATCGTATTTTCCATACTATAAGATTTTTGGAGAATCAGGCACACCTTCAATGAATGGCCTATTTTAAAACTGTTTTCATTTATAGGCCACTCCGTATTATAAGGTGCATATAACAGAAGCTACAATAGTGGCTGAGGTTATGTTATGCATCCACTAGCTAAAGCTACGCTAAAGGAAATACAATACCATACAGCTTTATTTATATAGTTTTCACAACCGCTCATCTGTGACAAAGTGTTTTATAGAACATTTAAGATACTATGTCCAAGGAATCAGAATATTGATCCATGTATTAGGCACATCATATTATAAGGCGCACTTGTCGGCTTTTGAGAAAATCGAATGCTTTTAGGTGTACCTTATAGTTCGGAAAATATGGAATATAAAGATTGACCATTGTAAAAGAATGGGTGATTTTGAAACTTGCGTTGGTCAGCAAGGAAATTATTTGGTCATTTTCAAATGCTTCCTGAAAGCAAACACAAAACTTTCAAAGCAACAGCAAAAAAAAAAAAAAAAAAAAAAAAAAGCCCAAGTTTGCAAATCAATTCTTGGTGGCTACCAAAAGTTTATTTTGTTTGTTGCTGAAACCTCAACCTGTACTCTGTATGAAATGTCAGACCAATTGCACCATTTGTGAATGTGTATTTTCCGAGAGTTAATGTGTGCCCATTTTAGTCTACACAACTGCTGAGCTTGTCTGCATGGAGGATATGGATGAATGTTCGCAATTACTTTTGCATTATATTTTAAGAAAATAAAAATAGGGATCAGACTATGCAGGTCTGTGACCAAACACGCATCCCCCTTCCAGTTAGTTACTCTGTTGTGAATAGGTGTTTTAATCAGGACCTAACAAAAAACATTGCACTATGCATTTAAGGAAAAAGGTTTATTCAATAATATCCCTGAACAATTTGAAGTATTGTGAATGTAATGACATGGCGTTCCAACCTGGCATGCGACCTTCTAATTTCATCAGCAGCATTGCACATAGAGAGCCTTCAAGCATCAACTTCAACAAATGCAGGCTACTGAATTGTTAAACACCCAAGGCAAAAACTTGTCGCTGTCCAGAGAAAAGTGTTTGTGTGTGAAACTCCTCTAGAACGAAACCTACATGGGCGAAAATACCCCCTTATGTGAAAAAATATTCATGCATTAACACAATTCCCATTCTCCTGCCCCCCATACGAGGAAAACCCCCTGTTGCGTTATACAAAGTCATTTTCTCTGCTCCAGCCTCACGAAGACATTCACTACAACGAAGTCTTATCCAACAGCGACCGAGACTGCTTCGTTCAAAAAAAGGCAACAGCAACCACCACACTGGTTTACATAGTGAACAATGTTTATTTCGGTCACAGCTGTGAGTTTCCTGGACTCAACATACTCATAGCTGCTCTGCCAATGGCTTACCGAGCATCATCCTGGCCTCCGATTGGCCAAGAGGGACCTCACTGTCTATGTCTGTAGACACTGAAGCTAGATCCGGAGCATCCGATTAGCTGCTCAGAGTAAATTGCTTATGGCTCAACAGACATTCAAATAAACAAATGTTTCCTCGAATGCTTTACTTGTTATCATGCTAAAAACACCCACGGGATGCTGCGTAGTCCTCGATGGCCACAGTTAGCTCTCAAGGGCTAAAAACCTTACGCTAACTGGAGCGCTTCTTTCTCATTAGCGCTCCAGTTAGCATAAGGTTTTTAGCCTTCGAGAGCTAATTTTGGCCATCGAGGACTACGAAGCGTCCCGTGGCTCAACGGACATTCAAAAAAACCAAACGTTTCCTCGAATGCTTTACTCGTTATCATGCTAAAAACAGCCATGGGGCGCTTCGTGGTCCTCGATGGCCATAGTTAGCTCTCGAAGGCTAAAATCCTTACGCTAACTGGAGCGCTAATGAGAGAGAAGTGCTCCAGTTACCGTAAGGTTCTTAGCCTTCGAGAGCTAACTATGGCTATCGAGGACTATGTAGCGTCCCGTGGCTGGCTTAAAAGTTCATTGCATGCCAGGAAGTACCGTATTTTCACGACTATAAGGCGCCATTAAAAGTCTTAAATTTTCTCCAAAATGGACAGAGTTACGCCACAATTTGCGAATGGATTGTGGCTGCTTGGACGAACGTGTCTGCTTGCACTGTTGTTCGAGTTTTTGGCAAAGCCGGCATCATTTCTGTGGAGCCACATTACAATGAGATTGATGGATTGGAGAGTTTTTAATGGATTATCGGTACTTGCACAATTGTTCAATTCTGATACAGAGGATGAGGACTTTGATGGATTTTTGGGTGATGATTGATCGAAAAACGTGAGTACATTGTACTATGGCTAAATAAAATACAACGGAACTCGGTTTTGCTTCCGTTGCCTTTTTAAAAACGTGTTTTTAGCTTGTATCTGTATGTCTTGGCATGTTACCGTATGCTTCAAGCTAACGTGTTTTTAGCATGCGCGCATGGATGCCGTATGTTTAAACTGGTGTATGTTTTACCACTTTAAAATAACACAATAATAACACAATAATACAGTGTGTTTTGTCTATTTGTCTTTGGAACACTATTGGAATCTTACTGCTTTTGGAATGTGAATCAGCTTAATTCACATAACCTTCAGGGTATCGTCTTTGGTTCTTAATATCATGGTTGTCTTGCAAAAATTGAATGAAAAGCGCAAGATAAAGCAAAAGCAATGCATTATTAATTGTTTGATGATTGCTAAATTGAAGCCGGAAGCACTGTAAAATACTAGTTCCACACTTTAATCCCAGGTCCAATGTTCTGGTTCGATAGCTGGCTCCAGCCTTCCTGTTTGTTTGCATCTTCTCCCTATGCTTTCCTGAGTTTTCTCCGGGTACCCCAGCTTCCAGGCACATTCCAAAACCATGTGCTTGTTAGGTTAATTGTACTCTCGACAAGTCATTGGCCAATATTTGATTCTGACAGTATGATCACTGATAAATATACAGGGTATTCCAAAAGTATTGGGCACCATTTAACATTGAATATCTCGGAAACTATTAAGGATATAAAAATGCAACTGGTAAATTCAGAAAGCGTGTAATCTCATTTTTTATATGTAATGTTCAAAGATGTTCAATGTGAGCACCATTGGTCACACATCAAGCCGATGGTCAAATTCTTGCCAAACGCGTCCCAGCATTGCATTATCCATGGTTGCAACCGCTTCTGTTATTCGTGCCTTCAGCTCATCCACGTCTCTTGGAATGGGGGGCACATAGACCATTCCTTTCACAAATTCCCACAAAAAGAAATTGCATGGTGTGACTGGCTTTTCTGATCGATTTATGGGGGCTCCGCTGCAAAGCAATTCAAACTTGTTCAATCACATCTTCGAAAATTGAGGGACGTCCTGTTCTTTTAGCTGGGTATAAGCACCCATCCGTTATGAATTTACCATGCCTTCTCACTATGGACTTCCTCTCTGGTGGTTCCTATCCGAATTTTCTGTGAAATGCACGTTGAACAACAGTCCATGATTCAGTTTTTGCAAATTCAAGCACACAAAACGCCTTTTCTGGTTGAGTGAACTCCAAAACCACAACAGTTTGTGGTTGAGCACAGTCTGAGTCTGAGTGTTGGACATCCGCACTATGCCATCCTTAGACCGGCAGCCTCTACACTTCCAATAAAGCCATTCCCAACGGTTGAATTTTGCTATAGATCAGGAAACTGCTAACACCAAACAGCAGCATACCTGTTATTGGAAGGCCGATAATGTAGATGTCATCCACATCCTCAACGGACAGTGTAGACAGGCAGACCATTCTCCGCTTCTTCCAAGGATCTATGGTGTACCCAGCAGCAAAAGTCCCCGAGGGGCAAGTAGGCTCCCCACAGCCTGCTCTTCTCGTCGAGAAAATTTTGTCGATGGCATCGAGAGACCAGCCAACCAATTCAATGTTTGTTTTTCGGATAAAAATACGACAGGAGGCTAGGAAAGTTAGACAAAAGATAGCACATGGACTGAGTGGCGAGCAGGGAAGGGTGGGGGGTGTGGGTGGGGGAGGGGGACAGGAGCAGAAAGCAAAAGCGTCCGCCTTCGTCGAGAGCCAAGCAAGAAGTCCTCACCAGCACCGATGAACATCCAGGGTATGGACATAGAGAGAGTAAACTCCTAGTAAACTCCTCTAAACAGCAAACCAGTCCAGTTTGTTGTTTAGAAGTACCTAGGTGTTCTTCTAAACAACAAACTGGACTGGTCGACTAACATGGACACCCTGATTAGGAAAGGACAGAGCCGACTATTCCTACTCAGGAAACTGAGGTCTTTTGGGGTTCAGGGGCCACTCCTTAAGACTTTCTATAACTCGGTGGTGGCCTCGGCCATCCATTATGGCATTGTCTGCTGGTCAGGCAGCATCTCGGCCCGGGACAGAAAGGGACTGGAGTGACTGGTCAGCAAGGCCAGTTCTGTCCTGGGTTGCTCCCTCGACACTCTGGAGGAGGTGGGCAACAGGAGGATGCTAACTAAGCTAAAAGCTATGATGGACAGTCCCTCCCACCCCCTCCAGCCCGTCCTGACAGCACTAGGTAGCTCCTTTAGCCAGAGACTGTTACACCCGCGCTGCAAAAAGGAGAGATACCGCCGCTCGTTCCTACCGACTGCTGTCAGGCTGCTGAATAAAAAAACTTAAATGATGTGAAAAACAATTGTAAATAGCACTGCGACCATATCCATATTTGTATTTATCTTGCACTTAATTGAACGGTGAATGTTTGTTTTTTTTCTTCTTTCTTCTTTCTACCCACAATCTTGCTGCTGTCGACTGTAAATTTCCCCAGTGTGGGACAAATAAAGTATATCTCTCTTCCTCCCTCCCTCCTCCTTCTCTTCTCTGTTTGATATGTATGTGTAACTTTATGTTCACTGTTTTGTTAAGCGCTTTGTAACAGCTGCTGCTGTTGTGAAAGCGCGATATAAATCAGGATGTGTTGTATTGTATTGTAACTGCTCAACCCTCCCCTTTCTGCTCAGCCGAGAAGGAGAAAATAAAGAGTGGCTGGTCTTTCATCATGAACTTCAAAGGCGTCTTGATCTTACGGTCTTCAACTCTCCAAGCAGCCAACTGCAGCATGATGTGCACTCCTTAAAAGACCCCTCCAAAAAACAAACAAACAAACAGCTCATTACTGGTTAGAGACAGTTTAGCAGTTATTCAAAATAGGACTTTTTAAAACAGTGGTAAACCGACAGACCAGTAACAAGGCCCATTCCTACTCTAGTCTCCAGATTTTCCATAGATGTAAATGCCAATTTTTTTTTCTGTATGTGCCCTACCCTGCCTCTATTTCAAAATAAGGCTCGTCCATGACCTTAATGCTTAAACGTCTAAAAAAATGATGACTGGAAAAATTGAGGTCTTGTTTGCTGTACTTGGATCTTCTGCAATCATTTAAAATGTTCCCGTTAATGTTGGCATCAGAATGATAAGTTCCGCTGTTTTATGTCATGTGCACAAAAATCCAAATTCTTTATGTGGCCCTCAATTTACATAACATACTTAGACACGGAGAATGGTGCATTCATACATATTCGGGATTTTGTAAACATTAAAAAAATATTTGTACCTTCTCTTCATCCCAACTCCCAAGCCCCTCCCTCTTTCACAGATACGCCACCTCTATATGTCGAGGCCAAGGAGGGTGGAAGCATCATTTTGACCTGCATTGCCTTTGGCAACCCCAAACCCTCGGTCAGCTGGTTGCGGGACGGCAACCTTCTGGTCACCAGTGCCAAGTATAAGGTATCGATATTGAATGTACTCACTTGAGATATTTCATGAAATGGGACATGAATTGCGTGTGTAAGTAATGCAGAAACTCATTGCACTGTGCATACTGTATTGCTCAAAACCACGCTATCTGAGACCAAGTCTAGCCTGGATCGAGGTTTTTGGGTGTCAAGACCAAATCTAGATGAAGACCAAGACAACCAAAGACAGAGAAAATCCTAATACCATTTAATAGATAAAGGGCAGAGGAAAGCCGTTGTAGTGGATGTAGCGGTCCCAAATGACGGAAACATCAGAAAGAAGGAACACGAGAAACTCGAGAAATACCAAGGGCTCAGAGAGGAGCTGGAGAGAGCCTGGAAGATAGAGGTGACAGTCGTACCTGTGGTGGTCGGAGCACTCGGGGCAGTGACCCCCAAACTAGATGAGTGGTTGCAACAGATCCCGGGAACAACATCGGACATCTCAGTCCAGAAATATGCAGTGCTGGGAACAGCAAGGATACTGCGCAGAACCCTCAAGCTTCCTGGCCTCTGGTAGAGGACCCGAGCTGAATGAGGGACGGACACCACCCGAGGGCGGGTGAGACGAGGATTTTTAAAAAAATATATATATTAGAAAGAGAACATATTATTTGCTGCTATTCCAATTATAACAAGTCCACAGGCTGACACAATAATGATTCAAAATATAAATGCTATCCTATTTACAAAGATACACAATTCTAAATTAACTTGTTTGAACATCAGACAATGTGGCTGATGACTCTGTAAAGTTACCAGCCATTGAGAATTTCCACAAGCATATTTTATTATTATTTTAAAGCTTTTATTTCATCTCCCTCACACTACCCGGGTTTGTTGCAGTCTTTTCTATTATCCACTAAGCTTTCCTGCAGACATTACATTTTTTAATAATAAATTAACCAGACATCAGTGGATCAGAATTTAATGGATCTGGACTGAATGACATCTTGGTGGATGCTAAATTATGTATTCATTGATCCATGCATGCATGCATTAATTCATTCACCCATTCATCCTGCCTCTCCCAGATGATACTGGCGAAGTGGCGGGCTCGGCAGGTAATTGAAGGGCACTCAGCTATTGTTCAAAACTGAATAACTATTGAATAAATTGAATAAATATCCTGCGATTGGCTGGCAACCAGTTCGGGACCTATCTTCTCTTCTTCTCCACCGCTTGCCCACCATTACGAATAAAGGATATCTTATCTTATTAGCTGGGATAGACTCAAGCAGACCCACTCGTGAGGATTAGCAGTACAGAGGATGGATGGTCACTTGAATAAATATGAAAATTGTAGAACATTTTCATCTGTAGAATCAGCAATAGGACACAATTCAGTGACTTTAAAAAAACACCATAAAACCTCAGCTCAAATTGCAGGTTTTTATGATAGAAGAAAAATGTGTCCAAAATAATATTATACATATTTAAATATTACTATATATTTTTAAAACTTTTTTGCACGATTAATGTCACCTATAACCTGTACAACTCAACCTAAAAAAAAAAAACATACAGTCAAAACTCGGTTTTCGAATGTCTCGGTTCTCGACCAATTCGGTTTTCGACCAAAAATTTCAATTTTTTTATGCCTCGGATGACGAACAAATTTCGGTTCTCGAACAAACTGAGCGCACATGAATGCACCACTTGACTCCTCTTGCCTTCCTTACACGAGGAAATGACGCTTCCTCGGGTAGACGGGGAAGTGACGCTTCCTCGTGTCGCTTTCCATTGTGTTCAATAAACATTTTTTTTAAAAGAGCGTGGTTTCGGGTTTCGAACAATTTCGGTTTTCGAACAGCCTTCTGGAACGGATTATGGATGAAAACCGAGGTTTGACTGTACCTGTATAATATGTGATAAAAAGGGGAAATACAAATAAGTTAGATAATGATGGTATCACAAGTGTGCACACTTTATAACTGGCGGTGTGGCCGTCTTCAGACTGAACCAAACACTCAAACACATTCAACCTTCGTCTAATGTTAGCTTTCTGTTTTGTGTGATGTTTGTGGGTCGGTAAAATTTACCACAAAAGAAATGTATAAATAAATAAAACTGAGGGGTATAAAAATACATTTCAGTGCTTTTGGATCATGTGGTTTTTCCCCAGCCTCCCCTGCTCCCATTTTGGGCATTGAGAATGAGTTTTATTTATTTATTTAAAGAATGGACTCAGCAAGGACGGGAATGGGTTTTCGTCCTTCCCCATAATCGTCTCTAACCGTACCGACACACGCCCATTTCATCGACAACTAACAGAAACACGGCCAGCCTGTCTTGCGTGTATAATCCGCCAATGCACTACTTTTGACCAAATGTGAAATATCACGACGGGTCGCTTGTCTCGTGCGCTCACTGTGTTTGTATGCGGGAGGGAGTGACTTCACTTCCGCGTGATATTGCATTGGGAACGGGAGGCATGGGTAGTCTTAGCTATTAAATGCATTCCAAAGTTCCGCTGCTATGGAGAGGGTTTTGTTTTCAACAGCTCGCAACATCCTCCAACTAAAGAGGACCGCCCTGGCCAGTGCCAGCTTTGTCAAGCTGGTCTTCCAAAAGGTTGTACCCCACCTATAAGTGGCAATAAGGAGAAGCAGTAGGGGGCCGAACATAGCTAATGAGCTTTAAATAATGTTTAGGAATTATGACACTTTGCCGTTATCCTCTGTCCCACGGTGTCATGCACGGACGCTTTTTTCCCCTTGGGCAGGGTGACGGACTGGTGACTTGCCAGTACGGTCGCTCTTTAAAAGGATAAGGACGAACAGGGACGAGGGATGATGGAAGGGTGCCCAGGTTGCAGATGAAGGACGGAGGACGGACCGGTAAAATAGGGTCAAGTGCCCATCTCCGTCTGTCACAAACCGACATGAAATAACTTCATTGAAGGAGGCAAAAGGAAAAAGGCTTGACATTTACACCTACATGCCAAAGGGACAAAAATGACACTCTCAATCAGGGAACTAAATAGGACACTCTTAACTGCTACGAATGGTCTTAACAGCGACCCATTGTATGTTCAGGTATTTGATGGAAGTTTGACAGTGCTGTCCATCACCCGAGAGGATCGTGGTGCCTATACATGTCGAGCCTTTAGCCCCCAGGGAGAGGCCATTCACACAACACGGCTACTCGTTCAAGGTGGGTCGCTCCTTTCTTTTCATCAAGTCAAGTACTTTATTGTCAAATGTCCTGTATGTGCAACATATGCTCATGCTCATGTTATGCATTCATTTATTCCAGTGGTTCTCAATTATTTTCTGTCATGCCCCCCCCCAGGAAGAGGAAAACATCTCGCCCCCCCCCCCCATGCGCATGAGTATAAATAGTATCATTTGTCTATAAAATTGTCAAAGCACACCTTTGCACAACGCTGTGTCCTTATTAACGAATAACAGAATAAAAAAAAGAAATATGGACCAACTTACAACACAGAATAGCTTTAGTAACTGGAACAGAAAATATTTAAAGTGCATCTGAAATTCAAAAATTACATTGAATTCTTAATTTAACTATAAATATGTTTTGACTTACCATGTCAAACCATATGACACTGAAAAATAAAATTACATAAAATCAATAACTAATAATGTATTCAAACTAATCACCAACATTATCTCAACGAGCACAATATTGAAAAAAAAACTTTAACCAGCAAAATAAAAATATATAAAATGATTTGTGCTTTAAAAAAAAATCAAAGATGATGAGCACGTTTTGCAATGTACAGCTTTTCGAAGAGAGGTTTGAAGCTAGACACAGCAACTCTCGGCACCTACTCAATGTGTAGCCGGGACCTGTATGTCAGTTTACTGAAGTAGCAGTCACAAAGCGGCATGATTGTTTGCAATATTCGGCACGTTTTCGCTGAAAACAAAAAAAAAAACTCTAGCAGCTTATCAGCGTAATTGGGGTGTAATGTCTTTAAGTGGCCCTTTAATTCATTTAGCTTCATGCTCTGCGCAACTAACATTTTTAGACACAGTAAACCAGGCATGTCCAAAGTCCGGCCCGCGGGCCAAATCCGGCCCGCGGTCGAATTTCATCCGGCCCTCGGCCCCTGTCATAAAATCAGTGCCGTCTGGCCCGCAGGTTGGGCGCAATGGAACACGTGTTGCATTGACTGAGGTCTCGTAGACTGGTGAGTGATGTTTCATAGAGTACTGCTTCCCTCTAGTGGCTAAATGAGTAATAGCATTCACTAAATGAGTAATAGCATTTAGACACTAGAGGGCATCACTCACGAGTTAACAAGACATCACTCCGTGTTTATATTGACTGATATGTCATATTTCAAATGATCCTTGCAGTTGTGGATATGTGTATTGCTGGTTCATTTCCCTGTTGTTCGAGTCAAAGGTTTTGTGACTATTGAAAAGTCATGGTGATACATTTTATGTTTCAAATCAATCAATTTGCACTCAGGAGACTTCTGTTTAAGAAAAAGTCAAGTGAATAAGCAGTTGCATGTGATATACCCGTTTCAAATGAACCAAAAGAAATTCTTAAGATTGTTGAAATTAAAATAAAAATGGAAATGTGAAACAGACTGTCTTACTAAAATTTGTTGAACAATATTGTTGTTCAATGTAAAGAATGTCAGCCAAGGTCGGCCCCCCGACATTTTACCACATAAAATCTGGCCCCCTTGGCAAAAAGTTTGGACACCCCTGCAGTAAACTCACCGATCTTTCCTCGTCTGCAATTGTTGTCACAGTGAAGTCAAGTGCTACATACGCCTCGTCTTATTTCCTCCCTTAGAATGCTCCCTGCGCAAACTCTGCCACTGAGAGCGCCACTGTCCCCTAATGTAGTTGAGGTGCAACTGCACGTTATTTTAGGACAGTAAAAAAATAAAAAAGCATGTTCCCGAGGTCAAACGCGGCCCTCTTGACAGAGCCTCGTGCCCCCCAGGGGGGTGTGCCCCACTATTTGAGAAACACTGATTTATTCCAAGGGGAAGAGGCTGCTTGTTTTTTTAGCAAGGATCCTTCACTCTCCGTAAAAAAAACCCAAAATGAGTGAGGTGGCAGCATTTTGTAATCGAACATTCGCTGCTTGTTGTATACACAGGGCTTCAGTAGCTGCAGTGACTTTATTATCCTAGAGCAGTGTTTCTCAAATTGTGCCCCCCCCCCTGTTTTCCAAGGTTCGACCTTGGGGAACATGCTTTTTTATTTAGATTTTTTTACACAAATTATTTTATATGCTTTTGTTTTGCAGGTTCAAGTTTTTTTTTTAAATATTGTGCTCTGAGATAATGTTGGTGGTTAGTTTGAATGCTTTATCAGTTATTGATGATATGTAATTTTATTTTTTAATATCATATGGTTTGACATGGTCAGTCAAAAACTATTTGTAGTTAAATTAAGGATTGAATTTAATTTTTGAATTTCAGATGCACTTTAAATCTTTTGTTACAGTTACTAAAGCTATTCTTTGTTGTAAATTGGTCCATATTTCTTTCCTTTTTATTCTCTGATACATTAATAAGTATACAATGTTATGTAAAGGTGTACTTATAACAATTTTATAGACAAATGATACTATTTATAGTCATGCGGGGGGGGGGGGGGGGGTTCTTCTTCCTAGGGGGGCATGACAGAAAATAATTGAGAACCACTGCCCTAGAGGCATGTATGCCCAGAGACCATTAACGAAGTATGAGTCTTTAGACCAAGGGTTGACCCAAGATCAGGGGTCACCAACCTTTTTGAAGCTGGGAGCGACTCTTTTGAGTACTGAGTCATGCAAAACACTCCAAGTTTGATTCACACTTTTGAAATAACAAATTTGCTCAACATCAACATCAAAAAGTCAACATCAAATTTTACCAAATCTTTACCAAAAGAGGTGGTGTGCAAATATCCCACCTCATTTAAGTTTTATATTAGAGCACCTAATGCACAGACTTGCCTAAACCAAAACTGAACGCTGCAAAGTATAGGGCTGTTCACATAGCAAGATTGGGTCCGGTGCTGCGCCGGGGCTGCCCCAGTAGAGCGTTCACACGTACAAATTAGCTCCGGCGTAGCCCCGGAAAAGAGCTTATACCGGACCAAATTTGACCCACAATCAGTGTCATGATTTCATCCCTGTAAACGTTGCTTTTGACTTAAGACAAAAATCAAGGCAGCAATTGAAGATTCTGACCCTATTTACAATTATGTAATGTATCTCGAACCAATATTCGTGACCCTGAAGATATGTTTTCTTTTCGGGCTAGGAAGGCAAAGCCTAAGAAAAGCCTCTATGTTCAGATGACCAGCTGTGTAGTTTATAGCAGTGATGGATTAATAGAGGTCCTCCTGGAAAGCCACTGAGCTGCAGATCAACTAAGAGTGTACAGTGCCAGCAAATCTGCAGCTCTCAGCTGGTTCCAAATAGGGCAGGTTGGCACACAGGCACACACACACATGCATGCACTGCTTGTCTGGCTAAGGGGTGGCAGATGGAAATACTCTGCCTGTTAAAAGATCAGAATGTGGACCACAGATCAAAACTAACATATGGGACTAGCAATCTGTGTGCGTGTGCGTGTGTGTGTGTGTGGAGGGGGGTATTGTTGCAGTAATATTAATGAATGAATTCAATGATCCAATGTTTGCAAGTTGCTTTGACCAAGTCAAGTTTCACAATATCTTTAAAGTCACAACATCAAGTTGCTTTTTTCTACCCAAGACACTTAAAAATGTTGTGCAAAGAGGATCATCCATCTGGCATAGCAAGGATCACTTGATAAATTGTCATAATCCTTTTTTTTTAATGTAGAATAATTGTGAAGGCACTGAAGGGAAACCGTGCATGTGTTGGTGTTAATCTCTTTGTGTCCAAAAAGAAGGAACAAAAATGTCTATACTGCTGTTGTATTGCTTTATATTACCACACATTAACATTAAAACTATGGACATAGTTTTAATGTCAAAGCAAGGTTGTTAAAAATGGAAATAAAGTGTGTGTACCGTATTTTCCGGATAATAAATTGCTCCGGAGTATAACTCGCACCAGCCATAAAACGCATAATAAAGAAGAAATAAACATATATATGAGTCGCACTGGAATATAAATCGCAAATTTGAGGGGAAATATATTTGATAAAATCCAACACCAAGAATAGACATGTCATCTTGAAAGGCAATTTAAAATAAAAATTAAAATAGAGAACAATAGGCTGAATAAGTGTACAATATGATAACGTTATATGACACATAAACAATGAACTGAGAATGTGCCTTGGATGTTCACGTAACATATTAAGAGTTATTCCGATAACTATAGCATAAATAACATACTAATAAGTTTACCAAACCACCAATGTCGTTCCAAATCACTAAATCAAATGAAATCTTCATCCTCTGTGTCACTTTTAATAAACTTAGCCAACTCCATATGTAAAAGATGTGGTGCTTCCTCTTCTACGTCACTTATGTCAGACTCATCAACACAGGCTTAGAGCACCTTCTTGCGGTTTAAGGTGAAAGTAACGTGAAATGATACATTAATGAGCTAATAATTTGTCACATAAGTCGTTCCAAAGTATAAATCGCAACCCCGGCCAAACGATGAAAAATAACCTGTGATTTATAGTCCGGAAAATACGATACTAGGTTATGGGTTTGGGCAATTCAGTTTGAGTGATACAGTCCTGCTTATTCCTTCTCCTGTTTCTTGTGTGTGTTCTCCACTAGGCCCTCCATTCATTGTCTCACCGCCAGACAACATTACAGTCAACATCTCGCAGGACGCCTTCTTCACCTGCCAGGCGGAGGCCTACCCTCGGAACTTAACCTACTCCTGGTTCTGGGAGGAAGAAAATGTCTTTTTCAACAAGTAAAGTTCTGATGGGATTTATTCTTGTTCATCGCATCACACTCAAGTGTGTGCCTTCTGTTTAGCCTCCTTGTCATTCGTCTCCGTATTCTTTCTTTTACAGTTTGAAAGACTGCATTGGAGGCATTATTATAGTGCTTGTGTCAATTCCTGTCATATCAAATCTGCAGAATTATGTTCTTTTTTGGAGCATTCATTTTCAACGAAAGACTTCTTCGAAACGCTCAGTTGTAATCATAGAAGCCCTCCTTCCAACTCGCGCAGTTCGAGCATAGTGCAAAGATGAAAACAAACAAAAAAAATGTTTATGCACTGCTCTCATGGCTGAACATTGATTTGCTGAGCGCTTTAATACTTTTTATTTCGGTTTCTATCACATAATATGGACTGCATGATATTCAGGAGTGACGAGCATAAAGTGACTTTTTTTCTTTTGAATGCGGTCGTTGGAAACAAGATAAGTGCAAGAATATAAATTAAACGCACGGCAGAGAGCAAAGTGTTAGTGGAAAGTCTAAAATTTCAAATTCCATTAGAATTAATACTCTTTGATTTCTGTGCTCCGCATAAAAGTAGCTCCCAAATATTTTGTCTGGTTTTGGTTGGCTTAGGAAAGGAGACATTTCAACATGAAGATGCCTCGACACAACTTGGATTGTTTTGGCAAATATTTCTGGACCATAGTTTGTTTTTGTGTCTGTTAACTAATTCTTTGTTGAAATGAATGTCGGGCAGCTCCACCTTGCGATGGGTAGACACAGCGAAAGTCCAATTGTGCCAATATTCTCTGCTCATTAAAATTTCACAGCCAAAAGGCTGAGGCATAACGCAGTTGTGGAACGTGTAAAGTAAACTGATCTGCTGTAAAAAGATTGCTTGGTAATTCGGACACAAGTCCACTTAGATTACTCAACATGAAACATCACGCCAAATAATCTGAGATTCGATGAAAAGTAATAAAACAGAAGAGCTTCTCACCAAATAGTCAGGCTAGTCACATTATGAATCTTATTGTAAAATGAGAGGTTAATAAACTCATGTGATTTTATTTTCCCCTGACTTTTCAGTGACCTAAAACGGAGAGTCAGTGTTCTGATTGACGGTTCCCTGATCATTGTCCAAGTCAAGCCAGAGGATGCTGGGAAATACACCTGTGCTCCTAGCAACAGCCTTGGCCTACCACCGACTGCCTCTGCTTACCTGACTGTGCAATGTGAGTGAGTTACTCAGCAAAGGCAGTCCCCATCTTATCCTTTTCTACTTTTGTGTGCCCTCCATTTTCTTATGAACTCATGGCATGAATATCCATTCATCCATTTTCTTTACCACTTGTCATTAGAATCACAGGTGAATTGTATTATTCTACCCCAGCTGATTAAAGGGGAAAGAGGGGTACACACTGACCTGGGATATTCATAGCAGACAAAATAAAGACATTATTCACATTCACCCGCCCCCCCCCCCCCCCATAAAATTCTGCAAAGACAGAGTGAACATGGAGAGAAAACATTCAAAATAGTAATACAGCGTGCTGCACAGCATAAAGATATTGCATGCAAATTAGGTGCTTGAAAGATGTACTGTATTTTACGCATAATAAGGTGCACCTAAAAGCATTAAATTTCCTCAAAAGGCGACCGTGCGCCCAATAATTTGATGCGCCTAATATAAAGAGACTGTAATTCTCTTTATATTCCCCACTGAGTTGTTTCCTGTTAGTGTTAGTCTGCCATCTAGTGGGGATTATTAGCAGGAACCAATTGGAACCGAAAAGAGTTCTGCCCTACACTAATTGACATGTGCTTTTGACAACACACATTCAAGCAGACAACTACTTTCTGAGTTCTGCACAGCCATGATGAAACCAAGATAATCCCAAAAGCATAGTTAACTACTGACAAAACGAAGGAATGAGACAAGCAAGACCTCTAAGGATATTTGGCCGCTTATGGATGTGAGTCCACGAGGTTTGTGTGCCTTTCTGATGAATCAATTGTCGTTACACCTTTTGTCTTTCATTTATTGTTTGTAATGCCATTTGTATTTATATGGTTGATGTCGGTTTTTGTGACCATGGCTTTGTTACAACTGCAGCGGTTGTGAAGGCTCTAGTAGATAAAGCTGTATTGTATTGTATTCCTTTAAACGTAACACCATCTAGTGGATGCATAGCGCAACCACAGCCCCTACCGTAGCCTCTATTCTCTGCCCCTTATAATGCAACAAAAACAGTTCTAAAAATAGGCCCTTCATTGAAGGTGCGTTTTATCATCCGAAGCGCCTTATAGTGCAGAAAATATGGTACAGAAAGTAACTGTGTGCTCACGACAACTTTATTCATCATCCAACAAACTCAACACAGCAGTATGTCGTTACGGTCATAACTAGTTGGAAGATGCCAAACAGCCATGACTTGTTGAAGCCTAGCTCGTGGTGAGCAATATGTCTCATCATTTGTTTTCATTTGGTCGTTGAAAAATGTTCTCATGGCGAGTGTCACTCCAGTTTGGGGACGGCTGCTTATTTTATCAATAAATTATGCGTGGATGTTTGTGTGTGGATAATGTGCATAGTTCGAACTTCAATGCCAAGATAATATTAACAAAGTCTTGTGATTGATATATTCTTTAAAACATTAATGTATTAATTTGTAATTGTACTAATCATTTAGTGATAGAGGTATAAAACAAATGCAAGAACAAAGATATCTATATATCCATCCTTGTGCACAGTCCCACTCTAATGTTCCTGACGGAAAATGTGAAAATTAAGAAGAATTGTTCAGGAAGTGAATTTCTATGGTTTGGCAGGGCTGGTACATCAGTGTTTGTTTGCCACAATAAAGACTAGTAACCATGGCAACAGCTCTAAAGATTCCACAGATGGTGTTTAGTTAAACATCGCTATTGTACAGTATTTAAAAGATGAAACATCTTGCCACCAGGGCTTTTGAAATCATGCAAATGAATTGCTAAACAAGCCATTTTTTAAGAGTGAGGCATTTCTGTTGCATAAAATAGAATCGCCCAATTCAAGGAAACTCCAGAGCTACCTTATCATTTGTGCGAAATATGTAGACCAGACCACCTAAAATTATGCCTATCCGTGTTCTCCCCACTTAACACAATGCATGACTCGTCACTCATCGCAAGTAACTACTAGAACACATTTACACGGTTTTGACAGTTGGACGTGGAGCAGAATGGCAATGCTATACTGACACTGGCAGTCGTCAAGGCAACAGATGTTTTGCATTCCCTCACTGGCCCGCCTCTTCAGATTATTCTACATCAACGTGTGCTGTGTGTGACAAACAGAAGCAGGCAACACCAGTCTTGGGGAAAGAGGGAGGGAGGGTGAGGAACGGGATTACATCATTGCTGTTAAAGCAGGTGTGTTTCTCGGTTCAACTGCAGAGGGCTCTCTCTCTCTCTCTCTCTCTCTCTCTCTCTCTCTCTCTCTCTCTCTCTCTCTCTCTCTCTCTCTCTCTCTCTCTCTCTCTCTCTCTCTCTCTCTCTCTCTCTCTCTCTCTCTCTCTCTCTCTTTCTCACACACAGACACACTCTCTTTCCCTCGTGATAGTATTATTGTCCATCATTAATGCCCATTTCATCTGCTCTGCGGCTTACACTATAATGTGAATTCCACATTTGCTCTCAATTATTATTTTGATTTAAAAAAAATAGTCATACTCTGTTAAAATCTTGCTCCCACAATTCTCGATCGTGTCTATGGCAGCCTCTCTCCCGAGGTACTTTCCAGCGAATAACTGCATCTTGCAGTGGGAACCAGCGGGTCATGAGCAATAGCGCTGTCTACAAGCAATGGCTGTGTCTGTGAGCTATTTTTAGAAACTTGGCTGATATTCTTGCCTCTGGTCGTGGTAGCAACTCTCCTCTGGGCTTTTTATGGCAAAGTGCTGCCAAGCTGGTGGTTTGGACTTTGGAGGTTGCAAATTTTAATTCGTCAATATCACAATCATTTCTTGATTCACTCAGTTCCACCCTAAAACAACCCCCCGCTCCCCTGCCCCCCTGCCCCCCATCTCCACTCTTTTGCAATATCAGATGTCATTATCACAGTCACAGCACCTCCAACACTCCTACCTCCTCTGCTGGTTTCTCTCTACCTTACGTCATCTGTAACATCTCTCTCTCTCTCTCTCTCTCTCCCTCTCTCTCTCTCTCTCATTCTCTCTCTCTCTCGCTTTCGTTCTCATGCTCTGCCTTGCTGGTCCTTTACTCTGTCATGCCAATAATTTTCACTCAAACTCCTTCTCTGACTTCCACCGCCTTCATTTTATTATTTTGATGATACCTAATTTAGGTTGCATTATTAGCTTTCTTACTAATTGTGTATCGTTTTCTTTATCTTCATAATTTTACGACCATCTTCTTATTCCGTTTTAGACCCTCTTTACTTTCAATAAAAACTATTAGGGCCATATATACCACGTCCTGTACGAAAACATTCAAACTATATGAGTGCATGGATGGCATCCTCTTTAATGGTTTACAACTAACAATGCTGCCGATGTAATGTGTGGAGTGGCCGACAACGCAATAGAACTACCATCGCAATGACAATGTAGGACACCAACCTACTATGACTTGTGCTTTGAGTGCTAGCGGTAATACATGGACCAAATATGTATTCCCATTGTTGGCAATTTACAGCGCGGCACAGCATCACATTGCAACCAATACCGCTAGCCTAAAACCTGCAATCTACCGTATTTTTCGGATTATACGTCACTCCCGATTATAAATCGCATCAGCCAAAAAATGCATAATTAAGGACAAAACATATAAGTCATATAAGTCGCACTGAAATATAAGTCACATTTTAACGGGAAATTTATTTGATAAAATCCAGCACCAAAAACATACATGTCATCTTGAAAGGCAATTTAAAATAAAAATAAAATAGAGAGCAACAGGCTGAATAAGTGTACGGTATACTAACGTTACATGACAGACAAGCCTGGTAATGTCAGTTACGACATAACATATTTAGAGTTATTCAGATAACTCTAGCACAGGGGTGCCCAAACCTTTTGGAAAGAAGATCTACTTTTCAATCAACTAACCTCCCGGGATCTGCTCTTACCGGCGCGCGCATGCGCACGCGCACACACACACACACGCACGCACACACACACACACACACACACACACACACACACACGCACACACACACACACACACACACACACACACACACACACACACACACACACACACACACGCGCGCGCGCACGCCATGATGAGAAACAGCCTGAAACGGAGGCATGCAACGCACTTTTGCAGCCTATCGTAGCTCACACGTACCGTTTTAAAGTTCTTTTTCTATTCTTTGCTCGTGCCCTCGGTGAATTGTACACGAAGCAAACTCTGAATGAGAATCATGACGATAAAAGATAGAGCGCAACAGCTCTGATCACAAGCTGCAATTGCAAACGGCTGAGGGATAACAACTTCCGGTGACGCAATCACGCGCCACCGTAAATTTAAGATTTTCCTGCTTTATTTAATTTTTAAATTTTTTTGTGTGAAAATAAGACTGATAAGATGATAAGTGTGCAGTGTATATTAACACAAAAAATATATTACTAACATGTACAAAGACACACAAATGGTTGTTTGTTTTTTTTCTTCTCGACACTCCTCGGATCTACTTGGGACCTGTCTCAGATCTACCGGTAGATCAGGATCTACCTAATGGGCACCGCTGCTCTAGCGTAAAGAACATGCTAACAAGTTTACCAAACTATCAGTTTCACTCCAAATCACTAAATTCAATGAGATCTTCATCCTCTCTGTCACTTTTAAACAACTCCCCCAACTCGGGAGGGAGACGATGCGCCGCTTCCTCTTCAACGTCACTTACGTCAGACTCTTCGTTGATTTATCAGCACAGGCCGAGAGCTCCCGCTTGTGATTTAAAGTGAAAATAACATGTGAAATGACATAATCACGTGTTAAGAATTTCACACATAAGTCGCTCCAGAGTATAAATCGCACCCCGGGCCAAACTATGAAAAAAAACTGTGACTTATAATCCGGAAAATACGGTATATAGTTTACCGTTCTTCAAATCCAGATGGGTTTCATCTCCACTCCATGTCCGACCATTCGGGCACAACATTTTCCTCATTCTGAGCATCAGGCTCTTACATGTGTAAGAGCGTACGTACATCAGCGTCCATCGACCCAAAAACCTACTCTCCCTCCAACTTTTCAAATGCCATGATCCCGTCAGAAAAGTTAGAAAAAATGCTTTTCGAATCGATTTCTCACTTGCTTTGTACACATTCCATAGTGAGCCATGCTATTCTTGTCTTGAAGTGACGTCACATTTGCAGGTTTGTCACTCATCATGTCCCTTTGGGAAAACGGTTACTTTGTCAAATTTATGCAAGAGAAATATCTTTTCATTCTTTATTTAATGTATTTTGCTTAATTACTCGTGACATTAAAATATTTATAATAAAAATACTTTATCTGGGATTGTTTAGAATTACTTCACACTTGACTTTAAAGCATCGCTTCATTCAATCTATCCACAGCAATCACCTTACCCTTATTACAAAGACACCGCCGCTGTCCTTTCTTGTGATGTCTTTTTGAGTAGATCCTGCTCGTGTTGTAAACATGCCATCTGTACTCTATGTGGCCATTGGTCTGCCGGGGTTCATCCGATGTCCTGTAGATGCCAACCCGCCTGTAACATTAGTTAAGTGGAAGAAAGATGGTCTCCCCCTCCGGATAGAGAAGGTAGGAAGAAGCACTAATGCATCTTATTCATTTTACACTCCAGAGTGTAAATATATCATCTCACACACACACACACACACACGCACACACACACACACACACACACACACACACACACACACACACACACACACGCATATACTGTATATATAAATGATGGATGTACATTCATTAATAATTGGGATTAAAAATTGGGAATTGCTTCCCTCTTCAGTATCCTGGTTGGAGCCAAATGGACGATGGGAGCATCCGCGTGGCAGAGGTGACAGAGGACTCTCTCGGCACCTATACCTGCATGCCTTACAATGCCCTTGGTTCCATGGGATGGTCCCCTCCTGCTCCCCTGGTGCTAAAGGTACATGTGCTGTTTCTTCTTATTTTTAAAATTTTAAAGCCGGTCAAATTATTCTTATGTAGCATTGTCATTCTGAAATTTGATTATTTGATTGACGGAATGACGTTCGTCATTCAGACCAGAAATATTTGTCAAAGGTTACATATTCTAAGAGTAGAATCTCATGGGTATGCAAACAAAATTGCAAATCTGTTCCGCTCACCTAATCTGACTTTGAACCTGTGCAGGACCCTCCCAAATTCTCAGTGGTCCCTGGAGGGAAGTACAGACAGGAGGCTGGGAGAGAACTGGTTATCCCATGCGAGGCAGAAGGAGACCCCTTTCCCAATATAACATGGAGGAAGGTATGTATTGTCTGAATTCACACTTTTGTCATCATATTCGGTGATCATATACTGGCTGACTTTCAGTTTTAACGTTAAATTGATTCTTTTTGTAATTTTTTCTTTTTTTTCTTTTTTTTCTTTCTTTTTTGCTTAATTGTCACAATGTAATTGTATGGAACCGGTTGACATACTGAGCAATGTTTTTGTTTTGTTTTTTTAATCTTTGCTTGAGAAATATTAAATTATGAACAATTTCGTTACAAGTACAGAAATACAGCTAGCTGGCAAAGAATATTAAGTAAGGAAACAACCAGCATTCATTAAATTCATGACTCTTTATTCTTTCTGAAGAATTTTGTCACTCGAATGATATCCGCATTTACAAAACATTTTGGACACTGTGTTTTTTTCATGAAAGTCTGTCTTGAATATTACTTTGGTCATATTATTGCAAGTGTGTACAAAAGAGGCTGAGAATTAAAAAAAAAAAGGATTCTACAGTATTTAATCGTCCTTATTTGTCCAATGTTTTGTGATCTGCAGGTCGGAAAGCCCAATAAGAGCAAGCACAATGTTCTGCCACGAGGCAGCTTACAGTTCAAGTCACTTACAAAGGAGGACCATGGGGAATGGGAGTGTGTTGCCACCAACGTTGCTACAAGCATCACTGCCAGCACGCATGTCCAAGTCTTAGGTAATGCATATACAGTGCATTGCACACATTTAAACAGAAAACAGCAGTCACTGCAGGGCAACAATACAACTTCTACATACATTTTGTTTTTAGATTATGCATCTGTTTGACAAACCAGGCTACAAAATAAACAGACCAATACAAACCATATACAATCGATCCTCTTGAGCCTGATTTTAGTTACAGGTTCCCTTGGAGGACCGTTATGACTGAAATCATTTAAAGAAGACAAGAATAACGGTTAACTCACCTATTGTTTAAGGGACTGTAATGAGGGGCTTGGTAAGAAGAAAATGTTTACAGTATCACTCTTATATATTACAAATGAGAATTTTAAATTTTGGTCGAGATTTTAGCAAGACTCATAAAAGTTTACATCTTTGATTTGCTTTCACAGGCCACATGAAATGATGTGGCAGGCCAGATCTGGCCCGAGGGCCTTGAGTTTAACACTATGGCCTACACCTTTATAACATAAACTTCATTATAACAACCAGATTTTTCCCACAAAATAGTTTAAATGAACCATGGGAAGCGAACTGCCGCTGCGACCTTCCTTGTAAACAAAGTGTACAGTGCAGGATTCCCCCCCGTTACTTAGCAACGCGACTGATCGACTCATACATTGTTGTACTTCTGGCGGCACGGTGCGGTCCTGGGCACATAGTCTGAAAACATGTTTGGTAAACAGAAACCAATCTCGCTGTATCATTGTCTCTGAAGGCTGAAATTCTCACTTTCGAAAGAGAGTCTCCCATACGTAGTCTCTCAGCTACGTTTTGGAAAAGTCAACAATTGCGACAATTATCCGTAATGGCAACAAAATCATGGCAGATTTTTGTGGCCAATGGATTGACAGATGACCGGAAACGGGGTGAGGCACATGCTGAACTGGACAAGGCAATTTTCAATTGCTGACAGAATGTTTTCAAAGATGAAGTAGCTACCATTGTTTGTTGCATGTCTTATTAAATCATTTTTTCTTCATACTGTATACACGGATGTTTATACATGTTCATGTTTTTACACTTATAAATGTTCATACTGTATATTATACATCATCGTTGGCGGCCGTTTTGTTGAAAATGGTTACCGCGATTTCTCTGATGCCTTTAATAACCTTTGCGTAACCTCGTCTAACACAGAGGAACTCACCTCTTGGTTCGACTCGTCATGCCGTGCCATCCTGGATTTGGTGGCTCCTTCAAAAACTATGCTCCCAAAGCCTAAACCCGAGCCATGGTTTAAGGACATTACCCGCGCAGCTAGGCAGGGGTGTCGCAAAGCTGAACGCAAGTGGAAAAAAGACAAATTTCATGTCTCTTATTAAATTTGGAAAGACTGCTGGCGTAACTACCAGAGGCCAAAAGAGGCCAAAAGAGAATATCTGTCGGACCTTATTCTAGCTAACCGTCACAACCCATGCGCACTATTCAAAACGATAGATTCTGTACTCAAACCCCCTCTGCCTACTTGCTCGGATTCTCCACCCGAGATGTGCAACAGATTCCTTCAGTTTTTCATTGATAAGGTCTCTACAGCTAGGACTCCGGTCTCAAATACCGCATCTGACTCCTTTGTCCATGTTCCATGTTCAGCTGTACTAAATTCTTTTGAAACTGTGTCCTTGGCGCTTTTGGAGGATGTAGTTCGCCAGACGAAGCCATCTGGCTCCCCTTGCGACTCTCTTCCCCCACACTTCTTTCAGGAGGTTCTCCCGAGTGTTGGTGCATCGGTCTTGGATATCATCAACAGCAGCCTTTCTTCTGGTGTAGTTCCCCAACAGTTTAAACATGCTGTGGTCCAACCTTTGATCAAGAAACCTGGTCTTGATCCAGATGTGCTGTCAAGGTTCAGGCCCATTTCCAAACTGCCTTTCATTTCCAAAATTCTGGAAAAAGTGGTGCACATGCAGTTGAAACTTTTCTTGGATGAACATAACATCTTGGAGGTCTTCCAGTCAGGTTTCAAGACGATGCATAGCCCGGAGTCAGCCCTGTTACGCGTTTCTAATGACATCCGTCTGGCAAATGACTCTGGGGACCATGTGTGTCTGGTTTTATTGGACTTAACTGCAGCATTTGATACAGTGGATCACAGTATTCTGCTGACTCGTTTGCAGCACTTGGTGGGCGTTGGCGGCAGTGCTCTTGAGTGGTTTAGGTCCTATCTAGCTGACAGGACCTTTTGTGTCAGCCTTGGCTGCTCTGAGTCACGCGCTGCTCCCCTGTCATGTGGTGTTCCACAGAGCTCAATTCTGGGGCCTCTGCTGTTCTCGCTGTATCTGCTCCCATTGGGTTCCATTTTAAGGAAACATGGTATTCCCTTCCACTGCTATGCATATGACTGCCAGATCTATGTCCCAATGAGCAAGAAAGATGCCTTCTCATTAAGGCCACTCCTATCCTGTCTGAAAGAAATCAAAACCTGGATGGCACAAAATGTATTGAAATTCAACAAAAAGAAGACAGAGGTGATATTGTTTGGTCCCAGTGGCCCTTGTACATTCCATCCTGTAGACTTGGGCCCCCTGTCTCCTTATCTGAAATCAACGGTCTCAAACTTGGGCCTTAAACTGGACAGTGATTTCAAAGACGATCGGCAAATTGGTGCCGTTGTTAAATCCAGCTTCTTTCACCTTAGACTGCTGGCCAAAATAAAACCTCTCTGAATAACTGAGTGAGCACCCGCAGTCGTACTACTGAAACTGTCAGGAAAGTGGGAATGGTGGAGTGTCCTGTTTGTAGATTCAACTGGTGTTGAAATGAAGGAATGTGTGTTGAAATGTAATGTCCGCAGTGCCCACGACCGTCACCAGGTGATAGCAGTGCGCACTTGTTCACGTGTGCAGCTTCGAGGCAACATTGGTTGGAGCTATTTGATATTTCGATGAAATGGTTGTGAGGATGATCAGTGAGGTCACTCAACAAATATTTGGCTACATAAAGGCTGCAGGAGACACTCAGTGACTGTGGACGGTGCGGCTGTGTCCCACGGGCCATATTTTGCAAAGGTGTTTAAGTCTCTGAAATTCATCCATAAAGTTGGTGGGTTGGGAAAAATACACATGACAAGAACATTTGGTGCTCCAAAACGGTTAGCTGCGTTCTTCATTATTGAACGGTTTTCCACAAAATGGATGCTTTTACTCTTCTATCGAAGGCATGGTAAAAAAGTTGTGTGTTTCCGGTAACATGAAATTTCAGCACAGGGGTCGGAAGGTCCGACAAAGTTTTTTTTTTTTAATCTTTTTTTTTTTCCATCAAAAATGTAAACAAAATAACCATGAAACATAAAACAAGAAGACATTGAACACGCCGCTCCGCGGCCGGCGCCGCGGCCGGCGCCGCGGCCGGCGCCGCCGCCACCTATTTAGTTTTCTCCCCACTCCGGACTCAGGGGGCCAACGTCCTTCTCCACCGTCGGTGTTTACTCGGCTGATTTCTTTCGATACATCAATGGATGCTACTTTCTTAACATTACGGTGCGAGCATGCAACTGTAACACAGAAATCGCGGTTTAAACTGTCGTCGCAGATCGCGGCCGCCGCCATGTATCAATGTTGTTGACAGACGACAGGGCAAACAACGCACGCGCTCAACTTGAATATCGCGAGAGTTTGCACCGACGTAAACCCTGTACAAAAAAATGTAGAGGGTTGTTTGAAAAAAAATGCCGGCCGTAATTTTTTTTTTCGACGTAGAAATTCTCGTTCGGTCGGGTGTCGGGTTACTTAAAGAGACTTTATTGTGACAAATATGATTTGTTTGAGTGGCTTATTATGTTGTATGTTGTGAACCTAACAGAGACAGTTACGATGACTCACATGCAGTTTTATCAAAAAGTCCCACTGCTTGTCCTGCCTGCAGGCACAAGCCCCCATGCACCCACCAGCGTCCACGTGGTGGCATCCTCCACCTGGGCCAATGTGTCATGGGAGGTGGGCTACGATGGAGGCTTCCAGCAGACATTCTCAGTCTGGTACGGCCATGTGTGAGTCATCCCAACCTGCTTCGCTTCATGCTTTTCCTTCTCGTCATATTTATTTCTGAAACTATTTTCTTCTGCGGTATATTCAGAACAGTTTTTTTTTTCAAATAAAATATTAAGATGGTATTTCTCAAATTTGTACCCCGAGATTAGGAATGACCTCCTTGACCTCTGCTGCTGCTGTTGCTGCTTTGCTCTGCTTAACTGTAGTTCATATTCTCCTTGTGTTTCGATAACCTTACAATGTTAACCATTTCTCTCACTGTATAAGCTCTGTCGTAATAAATGAATAATGATCTGCGCAAATTCATTATAGACAAAATATTACCTTTGTACTGCTGAAAATGGCAAAATATCTTTAGTATGCCTTTTAAGTATGTCTTTATGACCTTAAAAATACAGTCCATATTTTTTCATTGTATTTATAAGAAAGATTTGTAATGATTGTTTTGACAAGATTGTTGCATGTGCATCTTTTGCTAATCATATCAGCTCTTGATTGTATGGCCTGGGCAAACGATAAAAATGCAAAGCTAACTGCAGCATGGGCTTCCCATCAAGTGAAAGTGCAATTGATTATGTCATCAGTTTGTACTGTGAGTGACTGGTATAAAGGGAAATCAGGTCATTTTGGATAAAGGTTGACTGAATGTTCTTTTTACATATATTGCAAAATGTTGAAGAATGTTGGCTAGGATATTGTACACATACATAAATAAATGATAGAAATAATAACAAAATTGCATGGGCATTGAATTATATCCTACAAAGTCAGATGAAATATAGATGTAACTGTCCCAGTCTCTGCCTGTCCAGCTCACTTCTCACCCTGACTCATGTGCAGGCTAAAAAGGGAGCGTTTGGGTCCACACGACTGGCTCTCTGTACCCGTGCCAGGAGGCCAAGAGTGGATGGTGGTGCCTGGCTTGGAGCCCGAGACAACATACCAGTGCAGCGTCCTAGCCCAAAACAAGCTTGGCACAGGACCCTTCAGCGAGGTTGTCACTGTGAACACATTAGGTGAGCATATTTGGTGCCTCTTGCCGAAGACAATGGGATGATCGTATAAAAGTTTGTGTACTACTTTCACTCTGACATCTCTGCTTTGCATGCCTGCATTTGTGTGATCTGGTTCTCTGTGTGGTGTGCAATCATAGATTGTGAAGAGAATGTACTTGTCTCCTTCCTTTGTTTGGTCAGTAGTTAACTATGCTTTTGGTATTACCTTGGCTTCATCATGGCTGCGCAGAGCTCAGGAAGTAGTTGTCAATTAGTGTCGGGCAGAACACTTTTAGTTTCCAATTTTGAATTGAATTGAATTGAATACAACTTTATTGTCAAATAGGTGTATGTGTGACATACATCACAGTTGATATTTCTTCCCTCTCAACATAAAACAAGAGGAGCCGCTGCGGGTGTCCGCGCCGCCATCAAAAGAAAAGTTAACAAAAAAATGACAAAATAATACAAGACAACACATGAGACACAGACAATTGCTTCCTGCTCATAATCACCACGAGAAGGCATGGGGACATGAACAGGGAAACAACTCAATGGGGAATATAAAGACACTGTGTAACACCATACATAAGGTGCATCAGATTACAGGACTCACTGTCGGGAACTTTTGGGAAAGTTTAGTCCTTTTAGGTGCCCCTTATAGTGCGGAAAATACAGTAAATACCTTGGAGAAAATGACTTTACAATAGTCAAGGGTTGCGTTCATGCAATGGTTTTCAAAGTATGACTGAAGTTAGATGATGGGAATGGTTTCAGAGGAGATACATGTCAAATAAAAGTTTTATTGCCCTGAGTCACTTTCATCATTAATTTAGCTGTCAGATCTCAAGAAGAACTGGCTCGTGTTTCACTGTTGCTGCTACAAATTCTTACATAACATTCATTTCATGTGTTAACCATGGAATTTTAAATGTCTTATTTCAGTATTTCCTATAAGTACCCCTGAACCATTGGTGCTGCTTACCCCACCACGGTGCCTCACAGCCAATCGCACGCAGCAGGGAGTCCTTCTTACCTGGATCCCGCCCGCCAATCACACAGCACCGATCCAGCATTATGTAATGGAGTTTCGTTTAGGGGAACGTTGGGAGGTTCTGGATGACGGCATCCCCTCAGGCGAGACAGAGATGCTCGCTCGTGACCTCATCCAGGTAAACACAGAAGACTGAGTTTCCTTGGTTCACCGTGCATGTAACACTCTTCCAAACCGAAAGGTTTGTTGTTAATGTGCTCCCACACCTACATTATTTGACGGGGTAACAGTTTGCAAATAAAACAGAGGAATAGTTGTGTCATGGAAGGATTTTGACTACCCCCTCGTGCTGAAAGAATCCACAACAGACGCTCTTTTTAAGCAGTGTGTTTCCTGCAGTGAGTTGCGCCCACACTGCAGGCAAAATAAATCAATATAAATAATGAAAATCATTTTCAGAAGTCTCCTTCAAATATACTGTGCGTGTGAGGTAAATAAAATCAACATATTTTAATGACTAAAGTTCTGACGCTGACGTTCTTGACGTCACATTGATTTCTGTTCAACTGCTTGCAGAACTGATTCTGCTATAATACACGTTTGAGCTTCTGTCTGATGCTGCCTCTTTTATCTCTGCTTGCATCAAACTGAAAACACCCACTCAGATTTCTTCTCCACGCTTGCACAACACACACATGCTTGAACCTTTTTTACGACTAGTTGCTTATTTCACTCAGATGATCTCAACTTTTTTAGATACAGTGGTAGCTCTACTTACGAACGTCTTTTCATACGAAATTATAGAGGTTATGAAACGCCTCAACAGGAAAGTATTGCCTCTAGTTATGAAAGAAATTTCAAGATACGAAAGGTAAAAATACAGTATGGTCTACTACTCGCAGCTCAGAGTTTCTCTAACGCAACATACTTATAGCTACTCTGCCATTGACTATTACCGAGCATTATCTGCCGCTGTTGTGAAAGCGCTATATAAATCAGGATGTATTGTATTGTATTGTATTATCCTGGCATCCCATTGGCTAAGAGGGACCTCTACTGTGTGTGTCCACGTGTATAGATATACAAATAGATATTGTCTATGCAGCGTCCTCGTCAATCGGCCTCGGGCCAAGAGGAGTTTCGATAGTTTTACGTAAATGTGAATCCGCAGAAAAAGTGTTCACCAGTCAGGCGATCACTCACTGTGCTGATGTTTGCCTTGGACATTCTCAAAGGATTGTTAAAAGGGCGGCGGCCCGGTAGTCCAGTGGTTGGCACGTCGGCTTCACAGTGCAGAGGTATCGGGTTCGATTCCAGCTCCGGCCTCCCTGTGTGGAGTTTGCATGTTCTCCCCGGGCCTGCGTTGGTTTTCTCCGGCTGCTCCGGTTTCCTCCCACATTCCAAAAATATGCATGGCAGGCTGATTGAACACTCTGAATTGTCCCTAGGTGTGAGTGTGAGCGTGGATGGTTGTTCGTCTCTGTGTGCCCTGTGATTGGCTGGCAACCGATTCAGGGTGTCCCCCGCCTACTGCCCGAAGACAGCTGGGATAGGCTCCAGCACCCCCCGCGACCCTAGTGAGGATCAAGCGGTACGGAAGATGAATGAATGAATGTTAAAAGGATGACAAAAGCAAACATCCTTTGATCAGTTCTTTACAAAACGCCAGGCAAAAACCACCTCTGAGAGAGAACATGGACAAAAGAGGCCAAAAAACGATGAGGACACTGTTAAAAGTTAAATGACGATCATTTTTATTCTTTGTTTTTTGCATTATGCACAACTCTTTATTGTACAATAATCCAATTGTAACATGTATTTGTTACATATTTTGATGCTTTTTTATTCTTTCGAAAACATTTATGTCTGAATTTTGGGGAGCTTGCAATGGATTCGGACATTTACATGGAAAATGCGTCTACTTACAAAATTTTCGAGTTAAGAAATTTCGAATTAATTTCGTAGGGAGAGGTACCACTGTATGGTTATGTTATTAAAGTAAAGTGTGATGTTTGCAGGCTGTTTTTTTTTCATTGCTTTTGAATTGGCAATGTGAAAGCATTGGGACTGACCAGGATAATTACCAGTAATTCAATTACATTAACATTAAATTTAATTTTATTCTTGGCCATTTTTTATATATATTATATTCAACAGTTCAAGTGTAGAACAATATCAAATACCACTACTTAACTACCAAAAATGGACAATAAATTCTTATTTTTTTCACATATCCATACTATTAGGCAGCCCCCATGTCTGGGTGTTGTTTTTACAAATTATTGACCAATCTAAAGTGTTGAAAATGGCTTGCTGTCTTTGATGATGCAATGTTTTTGGGGTCTCCTGAAAAGTGATGATTTTGGAGGTTAAAGCAAAATATTTGCTTTGGTTTGTTTAATCACACTGGTAGAACGTTAATGATGGTTGTTCCTTGACATTCTTGTTCTTCTTCTCTTAAGGAGGCCTGGTATGAGTTCCGTGTCATGGCCGTCATGGATGACACGATCAGTGAGCCGAGCAACATAGTCGGAGTGTCCAGTACAGGTAAGGGGAATGCTGTGGAATGCTGATTTAGATACTTAGAAACAAAACAGTCCTGACTGAGATGAAATGCAATATTAGCTCAACTTTCTTGAAAACTTCGACAATACATGCTGTGAATTTATTTGATTGGACCGAATTTGGAAAGGCAGAAACCTGTCTATGTGAGAGCCTGTGGTCAAGAAGAGCATTTCAAGGGACAACCTGACCATGAAGTCAGAGGAATTGTATGAAAATCTCTGCTGCTTTGATGGTCCGTATGAGCACATTTGTATCTGTAAATAGGATCTCTCACAATAAGGTGCTTCGGATTATAAGGTGCACCTTCAATGAATGGCCTGTTTTAAAACTGTTTTCAGAGATAGAGTGCACCACATTGGTGCACATATGGCGCATAGATAGAAGTTACAATAGTGGCTGTGGTTGCGTTATGCATCTACTGATGGAGCGACGCTAAAGGAATACAATACAATACAGTTTCATTTATATAGAGCTTTCAAAGCCACTGCAGCTGTAACAAAGCGCTTTACAGAACATTTCAAATACTATGTCCAAGAATTCAGAATATTGATCCATATATCAATCGCATCGGATTATAAAGCGCACTGTTGGCTTTTGAGAAAATGTCATGCTTCTAGGTGTGCCATATAGTGCGGAAAATACAGTACATTGACTTACATTGTCAGCTGGTCATCTACACCCTTGAAGCATCTCAAATAGTCCTTGTTCAAAAATCATTACATTGTTCCAAATTAATGTGAAGCATCCTTGGATTATGTGAGCAAACATAGCAAGCTGCCAGAGTCAGCTTTTCACATAAATACCCGTGTCATGCTTTGAAAACACAAATGAGTAATTTAATAATTTACTTTATTTGGTGATTATAAAACTTTTATTGACTCGAATGCCACTGAGGAATTGAAGGGGGGGGGTGAGACAGAAGTGGCAAAAATACTTAATATAGATTGTTCCGCTTTTTTTCCAGTCAAAATGGACCTTTTTTATATTGTTCCAAATCCGCTGAGAAAATTTTAAGGGGCGGGGGGTGTCTGGTGTTATTTCTGGGCTGCAGGACTTACTTGTCTTCGGCAGACTCAGGACTCGTAATGTTTACAAATAAAGTTTGCAAGCATCCATTTTCCTCGCAAAACGTTAGTTTGTTGTTACTTCGTATATGGGCTAAAAGCAATGTCTTATTTGTTGTGATTGGTTGCTATATCGGCAAATGCAGAATCACAACCAATCCGTGTTCGCCTTCCTAAACCCCTTTTCCGCGAATTCTGAATGGTTTTGCACGAGGGAAATAGTGTATTGAAATTACTCATGTATGTAGTCTATATTAAACAAATGCCGAATGTTATCGAGACTCGTGACGAAGCTAACGTGCGTCAGATAGATGCAGATCTGAAAAACAAGTTTCGATGGGACTGGGTGGATAGAAAGCTGATGGTGTCCCCAGTAGGAACCAGTAAAGAGGAACCATTGTCTGTCCTTGAGTCGGATTTTGTGAAAAACCTCGATGTTGCTGGTAAAGCTCTGTGTACAGTGTGTGACGATGTCATTCTATACGGAAAATGCAATCATAACCCATATATAGTGAACAGTTTGGGACTTCACTATCACTGTTTGAGGTAAGAATTAGAATTTTTTTCATCACTAGCCACTCTCATCCCTGTTAATATTGTAAGATTTAAATGAAATTGCAGAAATGAAGGATACAATCACAGTGAAGAAAACAACAAAACTGACGATCAAAAAATGCTGAATCACTTCCTTGCACAAAAAAACGACAAAAGTGAAGACCTCACTGTTGATGTTTCGAATGATACCCTGCAGCATTGTCATGTTGCCGTCCAGTCAATGAAGACTGACAGAGGGTGCAATGTTGCCCGCCTGATAGCTTTCATCAACTGGCGCATAGAAATACCAAACAGCGTTTCAGAAAATGGATGGATGGACAGATAGATGGACAGATTTCGTAATCAGGCTGTAACATGACAAAATGTAGATTAATAGAATAATAAAAAATGAATACTTTCCAAATGCACTATTTATGTTGACATGCAGTATAACATGTCAGGTGTATGTACTACATACTGACAAATGTTACACCGCCTCACTTTGCACACTCAGCGCATCATTCTTCACCATGATATCATCCCACAACCTCAGTAAGTAGCCCCCCCGACTGCTTCCATCCTGCTAGAAGCTTATTCGTGGGCCCATAACTGTTCGTCACTGTCAGCCTCTTCATACTGCACTTAGTACAGTGTAGTGCTCCTTCATCCAAGCCATGGCGCAACCGAGCAGCCCCACCCACTGTGAAAACCATGTGTTGTCTGGTTGGAGCAGCTTGTGTCTCCATGCCAACGATACTCAGCTTGGGACTGGGTCACTCAGTTCACTACTTCCCGTGCACTTTTGTTTTAGGAGCAGATAGCATATTGTTGACAGTGAAATTTGGCAATTCAAACAAGAATGGACTGAAATTTTGAAATTAATTTACCCCCTTTCTGCTTCATATGCCAGGAGACAACGAGTATAACTGTGATAAAGATTGCCAATTTGAAACATCATTATGAGATGAAGCATAGGAATTTTGAAGAGGGATAGAGTTTGTGTGAGCAAAAGAAACAATTCTCAGATGCTGAAATAAAAGAGTGATTATTTCATTTGATTTTAGCGTGTGTTAGTGTTGCAATTCCTGAGCTTTTTTTTTTGGTGACATTAAAAACGAAAAATGCTCTTAACCCCCTTGTGATATATTTGCATTCATGAGAGTGATCATGTTTTGCTATTTGTTTTACTGAATGTGAAAATTAATTTAGCTCATATCTTTTGGTTGTTTTGACTGTTACAGTATTATCGAATGTCGCTTGGCCAACCCCAATAAATGGACTTTTGAAAAACTAAACATTTTTTGTGGCCCTTTCAGATTTGAAATTGAGTATCTCTGCTTTAGAACATGGTTGTATGCTTATTGTCAGAATTCAAAGACACATTCTGCAACCATTTATAGTTGCAGTATGCCAGCTTTCATCTAAATTTAAACCTCTCAAAAACTTGATGTATGAAGCAAGTACATAATAGTTACTCAAAGCAGCAAACAGTCAGGAGAGTTTCTGACTGGCTGAAGTTCTCTGCTGCCCCCAACCATTATATTATACAGTTCTTTGCTGGGTAGCTACACAGAAGGCCATTTTCTGACTTAGTTGACTTCGGCCGAGGAGCTGGATCAATCATAGTACTGATCCATAGTGAGAGACAACCGTTCATGCTCACATTCACACGTTCAAACATTTTAAGGTCCTGTTCTTCGGGACTCATAGTGCCCAACGGGACCCCACACGAACACAAGGACGGATAACTACCAGCACTTGCGTAACTAACCACCATCATCATAGACTTGTTTTTTCTTATGCATTTTCTTTCTTATCTTATTGCTTATCTTTTTCTTTCTATTCATGCCATGACAATTCATATTCTTACTTCGCAGACTTCTTTCCTCCTCCAGAGCTGGTTGAGGAATCAGGGTTGGCGCGACCAGTTGTGGCTGGCATCGTAGCCACCATCTGCTTCTTGGCTGCAGCCATCCTTTTCAGTACAATGGCAGCCTGCTTTGTCAATAAGCAGCGGCGGCGGAAGCTAAAAAAGAAAAAAGGTAAGGGAGAAGGTCACCGGTATTTTTGTACCTAATACTGTGGATCTGTTCGACAGGGTCCACCATCCTTTTTAAAATTGGGGTACAGAAAATTGGGAATGACTATTAGTTGCATACACATCACTGGAAGAACAAATTCACTCAAATTACATTAAAAAATGGTCATTCCTAATTTGTATTCCTTGATGGGAAGAGATTGATCATGTTACTGATTTCTCACAATAATTACCTAGGAATACAACACAAATACATCCTGATTGATATCATGTATTTTATTTTTTGCTAATTTTTAGCCTGAACTTTACAGTATTTCTACAGTCTAAATAAATGTAAATATTCTGAGATGATTGATTTAAGCGTCTGTGAGCGGCTATGATGGTAGCGAATGTTGATTTTTCTTCTGGTTTGTCCAAGGTCACGAACATTCGAAAAGATGTTTGCCATGCATTTGCAAAATGTTTTAAAGGTTGCAAAAAGGTTTTCTCATCGCCAAGAAATTTTGAATACGTTCACTTCAAACCTTTGCCGCTTGGTGTGATACAGATTTTAGATTAATTTTTACATCTTAAAGACAGACCAGCATCAAAATTAGTGTGCTTTATTCCATGATTTCTTCTTCAGTGATTAATTCGTTAAAAGTCATGACATTTGAACCAGTGAAATTTGCCAAATTTGTTTTCTTTCAGATCCGCCTCTTTCCATTACCCACTTAAGAAAAAGTATGGCCACGCCGTAAGTACACAGAACTCTATTGAAAAAATAATTGTTGACTACCCTAATCTTACCATAATTTTAAAACGTGTTTTTACTGTACAAACACGGAATGGGGTTTTGGAGGTTTTTGTTTCAACTATCAGGCCCATCAGAGTAGAAAGCATAGCAAACCATTGATCAGTGGTAGCAGAGGTTCTTAAGACAAATCACAGTCATCCTACATCTCATTTCACCACCCATAAAACCTAAATCTGGATATTTAAAGTGAATTGCAATCAGATCATACAGGGATGATTAAAAAAAAACAAAGATCACTCTCTTTACTTCCAAATGGGAATCAATGTGAAATAAAGTGGCATTAAGTAACTAGGACAATACATCTAATCGTCTTCCACTAGGATTTGAATAGTGAGGTCAAATCCTTTATTTTTACTGGAGACTGAAAACTGGAGGCGGCCCGGTGATCGACTTGTTAGCGCGTTGACCTCATAGTGCAGAGGCCATGGGTTCGATCCCAGCTCTGGCCTCCCTGCGTGGAGTTTGCATGTACTCCCCGTGCCTGCGTGGGTTTTCTTGGGTTTCCTTGAACACTCCAAATTGTCCTGAGGTGTGAACATGGATGGTTGTTCGTCTCTGTGTGCCCTGCGATTTGCTGGTAACCGGTTCATAGTGTCCCCCGCCTACTGCCTGAAGACAGCTGGGATCGGCTCCAGCACCCCCCGCGACCCTTGTGAGGATAAAACCAGCACCCCCCGCGACACTTGTAAGGATAAAGGGATTGGAAAATGGATGGACTGAAAACTCTGGATTGGACACAGAACTTGGAAAACAGCATTCAGGGCTCGACTAGGGCATGAAATCAGCCCCGCTTGAAGTTTTTGGCTTGGACGTGCCCTTTAGCAGAGTACATTCATTCATTCATTCATCTTCCTAACCGCTTGATCCTCACTAGGGTCGCGGGGGGTGCTGGAGCCTATCCCAGCTGTCTCCGGGCAGTAGGCGGGGGACACCCTGAATCAGTTGCCAGCCAATCGCAGGGCACACAGAGACGAACAACCATTCGCACTCACACTCACACCTAGGGACAATTTAGAGTGTTCAATCAGCCTGCCATGCATATTTTTGGAATGTGGGAGGAAACCGGAGCACCCGGAGAAAACCCACGCAGGCCCGGGGAGAACATGCAAACTCCACACAGGGAGGCCGTAGCTGGAATCGAACCCGGTACCTCTGCACTGTGAAGCCGACGTGCTAACCACTGGACTACCGGGCCGCCCTAGCAGAGTACAATGAATCAGTAATTTATTTGTCCCCCATATGAAGTTAGTTTACTCTTATTGCAAACCCAAAAGGTTTGTAATAGGGAGAGATTATTTCAATTCATGATGTGGGAAATTCAACATTTACCATCATTAAAAAAAGACATTACAAAATATAATAAATGTGAGTATTTTGACCAACCTGGAAAAACTGCAATAAACACGACAATATGGAACTATCCCACCAATGCTTGGAATGCTTCCATCTCCGTTCTTTGAGTTCTAGCTATTCAGTTTCATTCAGTACCTTAAGGTTACATTTTTTGAGATAATAAACATACCACCTCCCAAGATAACCAAAAAGAATGGGCTGAACTGGCTTCAGTCATGCTTTAACTGAATTAAATGATGGCAGCATACTTAAAATGCATGGACAAGCTGAGGCACTCCAATATAGAGGAGATTATTGTGCAAGCGTTTCGCCTCAGTCTTCATCAGGACTTTTGAGGCATCACAAGAGTGCAGCACATTTAAATTAAAAAGCAGTCATGTCACAGAATCATGTGATCGATGCCACCCTGAGGGAAAAAAATGCATGCATTGCACATTACACTACATACACAAAGAGATAACTGGAGAAAAGATCCAATGAACAAGTCAAGTCAGTTTTATTGTCAAATACGTGCAACATACAGCACAGATTACTTTCCTCTCTCAACCACAGTGCAAACATATAGTTCATTGAAACATACACAGCTAAAAATAATGTCAGTAACCTAAACTGCATAAAATACATAAAGACATAAATATACAAATGTGAACAAATAAACATTAAATAGCAACAACAGAAAACTAAGGGCACAAAAAAATACACAGCTTCGTCAAACAGTGTGGAATGTCATCAGTGATAAATTTGTTGAAGAACAATGGCTATCAGCTGCCATAGTGGAGGTAGATTTTATGAAATAATATATTGAGATGTCAGTTATGGACAGACCAAGTAAAATATGAACTATCTGCTGTGTATAATGTTATTTGGGGGAAAACAGCAGCATATAAACACAAAATATGGCACATAACTTTTTTAGTGCCATGGTTATTGAAGTTATTCCATAGCAAACATTTACAACTTATCCGCAGGGAGACCTTTTGGATTGGCCATTGAAAGGTCATGACCCACCTGGGTCTTAGTGAGGAGATTGACGTCTTCCTTTATCACTATGAATGGGTTCTGCAGCGTAATTCCAGATTTACCAGAGTCCACTCTGCATTTCGTGTCTTGTTTTTCATGCCTCCTTCATGGTGGAAAAAAGTTTTGGTTTTACCTGAGAGCAGTGACTTCACAGACTGTATTTTGAGTTTATATGCTGCCATAACTTTTTGTACATTTTTATTAGTGGAAAATTTTCGGTCAATCATTATTTTAGATGTGTGTCAAAATTATAACCAATACAACCTTTTGGTAAACCCGGGAAGGGAAAATAGCAGCAGGTATTGAAAGAAACCTTTTGATAGCTTTAAAGAAAGCAATGAACTCGCGGAACATGACCAAAAGGAGAGAAGAGGCAACCCATCTGTCAGCAAGAAGAATAGCTAGGTCAGGAAGACTGCAATTTACAGAAATGGGCGTAAAATTTCTGGGATTAAAAAAAAGAAAAATTATGAACTGTTGGACTGCAAATGAACTCAAAGGTCTCCAGAAACATTTGGATGGAGATGGGGGGGGAAATGCCACTAAAATGATGATTTAAAAAAAAACAACAACAACAACAACGGCGTACATGAGGGACAAGAAATGGAATGTTTTAGACTGGCCAAGATAAGTGACTTGAACTTTAGCTGGCTTACTGAAGTAAGTCATCCTCAAATAGAAAAAATAATTGAAAGGTCAGACAATGAAAAAGCACATTTAAAGAAATTAATGCAAACTTTTTGTTACTAACATAGACAGGTCACTGGCAGCGGCCATAATATTGTATATATTGCTCAGGATAACTCAATATTAAGTTTCCTGCTAGCTAAGCATCTGATGCAGATGTAAACACCTGGGAATAAAACCTGCAGAGTTGATATGTCTAATAGTCGTCTTTTGAGAAACCAAATGTTTTCAGTTTACAGTCGAAAGATAGAAATTGACATCACTGTTCCAGTACTTTTGGAGGGGTAGTATTGTTGTCGTTTTTTTGTTTTGTTTTTTGTCACATATTAAACATCCACGGTAATTTATACGTGATGGTCCAACAATTACTTTCGCTTTTATCCTCAAGTTCCAGTTCCCCTAATATTAAAGGACCTTTGTTACTCTCCATTCTCTGTGATTTGACATTTCTGCATCCCATTAAGCATTTCCTAACTCCTGTATATACCAGTACCAGGTTGCTGTATTTTCCAAGCATTCCTTTTCACCCTTATTCCGACTTACTCTCTGATCTCCCCCAATTTTACAGGAGTCCAATTAGCCTCATTCCCAGTACTGAGCATTATTGGGAGGGGCTGGATGCAAGTTGGTACAAACCCAAATTTTCCCGTGCAGAGTGAGTGCCAAACAGTCCAGTCTCCCATAAAAATTGCACACTCTGTTCACCTTGGCACCTTTGTTTGATTCCCAGTTCAAATATTTGACCCAGCTGCATGTTCTGAGTCGAATACACCCACAAGGCAACAACAATACTGTTTGTGGTTTTTCCTGAGTTCAACATAGAAAATATTTATTCTTGATGAAAATATCCCGCACTGCAACTATTATTTGTCTGTTTATCTAGAGTCAAGTGGAAAAAAATGACAAAATTGTTTTGTCTCAAGAAATCATCCCAAATCATCTTGTTATTATAATATCTTAAAGTCATACTCATGGAATTGGGGAAACAAATGACAAAGTGCAGCCATGGTAGAGTCCAGCTCTCACTGGAAATGAATTTAACTTATTGCCAGTAATCCGGACCAAACACTGACATAAGTCATACATAGCCTGAACCGCCTCAGGAGACTGATATTGATACTCATACACTGGTTAGGTGAACTCCCACGGACTGCTGACTCTGCTGAGGGCGTAAACGGTTCCACTGTTCTACGGCCAGAACTAAAACCTCACTGCTCCGCTTGAATCTGAGATTCAACTTCCTGATGGACCCTATTCTCCAGAACCCCTGATTAGACGTTACCAGGGAAGATGAGAAGTGAGAGCGCCCTCTAGTTTTAATCCACCCTCCAGTTCCTCTTCTTAAAAAGGTGGACCACCAATCCGGTGGTCCAATATTGAGGCACCTGTCCCCAAAGTCCACAAGATGTTGAAGAGGTGTGTCAATCAGGACAACCCCACAACATCCAGAGCCTTGAGGCTGATCTCCTCCCCCTCTGGGGCTTTGCCATCGAGGAGCTTTTTAACCACATCGGTGACTTTAACCACAGAGATAGGAGAACCCATCTCAGAGTCCCCAGAATCTGCTTCCTCTAAGGAAGGCATGTCGGTGGAATTAAGGGAGTCTTCAAAGTATTCTCCCCACAAACTCACAATGTCCCGAGTTGATGTCTTGACTATACTCAATATTAATGGTGCACTCCTTCACCCTCCAGAATTTCCTTGAAGCCCTCCAGAAGTCGTTTTCCTTGGCCTCACCAAATTCCTCCTATTCCTTTTACCTCAGTGACCGTCAAAGCCGTTTTCTAATTGGTCAGCCGATTGCTGTCAGCTGCCTCCATAGTCCGGGAGGCCAAAGTGGCCCAATAGGCCCACTTCTTATGCTTGACAGCTGGTATTTCATGCTTCCGTCTAAAGTGAAACCAGCGCAAGAAACACAGAGACTTAATGTCGGAGAAGTAGATGAAAACAGTGGAGCTGAACCAAAAAAAAAACGTTTGCTCGTGGAAATTGTCCGGTAACTTCCTCACGTTGGCTGGTGATCAAAAAGTTAATTTAACACCCAAGATATTGTCACCTTCGAATATTTTTAGAAACAATTATTCCATCATATATTCCCTTGATTTATCAAATAATCTGAAATGGTTTATTTCATATTAAAGTGTGTTATGAAATAATTTTTATCCTATTACTGTCTGTCAATCAATTGTTGTTATTTGGTGATTGAAAAAACAACCATTAAACAACTAAGCAATGGACTGATGTACCCATCAAACTTTTCGAAGCTGATTCAGTTCCTGATTTAGTCATTGTTGTCCAAAGTAAAAGCAGATATTTGCAAATGACATTTCTGCTTAGAGGTAAAACTTTTCATCAGGCTCATCATGGTGGAGGGGAATACCCAGGGATGCGATTGAATGCTGCAACTCCCTGTCTTGATCCAGATGAAAGATGTAGTTGGACTTGCTGCCGTATATTCCATTAAATAGAAGTTGAAAAAGATTTGCAAATCATTTTATTCTCTTTTTCTTTACGTTTTACGCAACATCTCAACTTCATTGGAATTGGGGCTTATACTGCGAAGTATTTAAGCTTTCTTTACTTAAATGACAGTGCTATGACAAACGCATATCTTTAGTTTTAGGTTGTAAAAGCAATATGTAGCAGGATAAATCATGTTACTATCAAGGTAGCATTTTCATCAAATCCATATTGACATTTAACAGTGAAATATGCAGAGCGACATTTTCATGAACAACTTCATTAACAACCCGATTTCGCCTTGTTTGCATCAATCAGACATGATTCAGAGGAGTTTTTTTCAATTTGGCAAATCTGCTCAAAAATTGATTTTCTCAGGCTGCCGACACTTCGGTTCATTACAAGAAACAACTTCCTTGAGCGTATGGTGAGCTGTTACGCTTCATACGAACAGTTGTGGTATGGTAGCGAGATTCTCGTTACAAACACAGCATTGTAAAATATGATAATTATAATACTTTATTTAGTTGCATACTTTTACAACAGAACATCTATGTGCACACAAGAATGGTTATGTAAGAAAGGCAATCATTATAAAGTGGAGATATGACATTAAACACAGTCACGATATATCAAAACATAATTTCTTTCAGATAGTTAACATTTTTCCATGATTGGAAACATGCATTATTTATTTATTTATTTTAACATTTTGGACAGTAACAGAGTCTTGGTCTCCGATAATGAATTTGAGAAAAGGGTATTTCCTTGTATTAATGCTAACAGACAAATTTGTTGTTGTCATTTTATGCATTAATTGTATATCCGTGAGCGATTGTACCCTTCAGGAATCCGTCACAGAAAAAAAAATAAAAAAGATAGTACCGTAACTCTCTGACAAGAAGTAAATGAGCAAATATCTGATAAACTTCCCATATAAACTATGTTCCTCTTAAACTTGGTTTTACCAGTGGGCCGATTGTGTATTTTTGGGGAGCTGGTTCTAAATTTTCCAGCCGAATTGGACAGATGACTGCACTACATTTTTACATGTATTATATTCTTCTTCAGGCAATCTTCAGGAAAGGCGAGTCCAGAAAGCATTCGCTCAAAGACATCCCTATCAGAATCATCTGAGGATAGTCATGAACAACATGGGAAGAAACCACCCTCAAGTCCAGGAAAGAAGGAGGAGTTGTCTCTGTATAAGAAGACCAAAAGAGCAATAACAAGCAAGAGATACACCATCTCTAAGCAAGAGACTGAAGCAACAACACCTATTGAACTCATCAGTCGCGGCCCAGATGGGCGCTTTGTCATCGATCCCACTGATGCGGAGTTTTCTGTCAAGCCCCGACGAATTGAGGGTTTTCCTTTCGTGGAAGAATCGGATCTCTATCCTGAATTTCGGCAGTCGGATGAAGAGAATGACGATCTTAGGCCTCTTCCACCGGTTATGGCCCCCCTACGGCCTCATCAGATTTCACCCATCTCCAGTCATGAATCCTTCCTCCAGCCTCCAGCATACAGCCCCCGTTTCCAGAAGCCCTTTGAAGGTATGACTATCATGGAGAGCAGTCGACTCCAGGCCACGGGGCAGATTCGAGGCTCTCTCCATCACAGGGCTTTCTATGGCTACTTGGGCTCGCATAGGGATCATGATCCCCCTCCTCCTTTTTACAGGACCGATACTAGTCCGCTGAGCTCTGTCATGTCCTCCCCTCCATACGTGACTGAAAGTCACTTTGGTTATCCCATGATTCCAGAAGAAATGGGGGAGGGTGATTTCACACAATATGCTGTCTCTGGCTTCCCTTATCCTCTGACACTAGGGTCTTCCTCTCATTCACCAGAATTTTGGCGGGGAATGGATTTTACATTTTCAACCGTGGAGGGGCCCCAATTCATTTTTCCATCTCACCACTCTTTGCATCTCCGCCATGATTCTCCCTATCCACCCCCACCACCTGTTCTTCCCCTTAGTGCTTTCCAGACCTCCTCTCTCCCAATGCCCACCTATCCATCTGTATTGCCACTCGAAGCACCACAGTGCTACTCAAGCAAGTCTCCCAGCAAAGCCAGGCCTTATGGCTCTCCAGCCAGGCATTTAGCTATGCAAGAGGCTCAAATAGGGCAGCTAAGACGTACAAGCCACGGTATGGGTGTTCCAGTTATGCCTTACACTGATCCATTGGCCCATATCAGACCTAGTACCCTCAGTAGCCTGGATACCCGATGGTTTGAATCGACCCCCCATTTCAGTCCAAGACAAGCTCGTAGGATGGATTCTGGTGTGCATCAGGTGGTTCTCCAGCCCTCTCGACTTTCCCCTCTCACCCAAAGTCCCTTTAGTTCTCATGAGGGATCCCCTGAGATTGTTGTACGTCCCTGGCCACGTCCAAACCTTATTCAAACTCCCGTACCCCCAGAGATGTCTGAGATTAACCTCCTACCTCCATCCACAGTCACCTTCTCAAGGAGATCTTCCCCTTCTTCCTCACCTTCACTAGGCCAGGGTAGCAGAAGGTCCAGTCCTAGCTATCGTTCCCACATGGCCTTTGCTTCATCTGCAACCAGCTATCCAGCTTCCCAGTCCCCATCGCCACCCATGGAAAGCAGGAACATATTTGGGCACGTGCCATCGCACAGGCGGACCGAGGAGGAGATCCTTCCATCCGAGCCTTCTCCATCCCAGTTGTCAGCTTCAGGGTAGGTGCATCAGCCATGTAGGTAGGGATTGAGTCATCCGCCCAACCCATAAGCTTTTAGTGTGACTTCACTTAAATATTTTGCTTCCTAATGTAGCGTGCAACAGTTGAAATTTGAATTTGAAAACAACAAAACATCCTCTTAGAATAATACCTACCTATTCTACACATTATGTACATAATAAGCTGTACATACAATGTATGTATATTATATATGTTGCTCACCAACTCTAAAACTTCTTTCGATGAATGCTGCCTTGGTATTCTATCAAAATATTTTGTCACAGCAGTATTAAGGAGCAGTCAAACATGCTCAATGCATTGAAACTTTAAGTGAACGTAATTTAAAACAATCAACTATACTCTGTATTGCTCCACAGTTTACATCTGACCTTAATGAACTTCAATCTATCATTGATGACAAGCGATATTTTTTTATGTCCAGTGGAGTGACTTTTATTTTATTTTTTTTCCACACTCCCATTAAATTCTGTTGATCGGCAGACATCAGCTCAGATCATACATTATCTTGCTTCCACCGAACAGGAGGAATTCCCTAATATTCATCAAATTGAATCCCTAGATAAATATCCATTGTTATGTCTAGATCCAAGCGTTTGAGGATGCCTGTGTCATGCAGAGGGATGCTTTACGAAGAGTTCATCTTGGCAGGCCCTGCGGCCCATCCTCGGCCTGAGTAACCTGTTTTCACTACCAATACTCCCCCTCCGCCTTTTCAGATGCTTTCCCAATCTAACTTTCCCTTCTGTTTCTGTAACCCTTTTCTCAATGATTCCTTTAATTGCCTCACGACAACCTCATTCCCAAGGGCAGGTTGTTGGGCCAAGTGTGTCACAGGGCCTGTCCGCTTCTCATGTTCCGCAATGTTTTCATCATTATGAATTAGGGACAGTATGGTAAGTTGATTTTAATAGCTCCTGGAGTCTTACGTGCTTTGTTTTTGATTGATCTCAGCTATCTGGGCAGCGTTGTTGTGACCAAGTCCTCTACACTGCAATAGGTAAGGGTTGGATCCATGTCTGAAAGGGGAGGGGTTAGCAGGTGGGGCTTTTTTGATCACCTCGTCCTTTAAAGGGGAATACAAGAGATGAGTCTTTGCTCAATTTTTGCTTCCCTCAGTCAACTGTAGCTCATTTCAGTGATTTTTTTTCTTATGTTTTCGCAAATTAAGCATTGGTATTCGTACTAGGTCCCACAGTCGGAAGACATTGAATATCAAGACAAATGTATCACCAACATATTTATATGGCCCGTTGGTTTAATAAGAATAAGAAAACCTTTATTTGTCTCTTCGCAATCTACAGCAGCAAAATTGGAGGAAGAAGTAGAAAAAGAAAACATAAAACATTTGCATGCACAAAATAAATGTTTAAAAAATGAACTGTACACAGTACAGAATGCAATATAAAATATAAAATAAATGATATAAGCATATATGCAACTGCATATATGCTGCATAAGGTGGCTGTGCTATTTACAATGGTGGGTGAGTTCAGGTTTTCACGTATTAATTCAGCACCCTGACAGCAACGAGCGGCGCTACCTCTCCCTCTTGCAGTGTGGGTGTAACAGTCTCTGGCTCAAGGAGCTGCCCAGTGCTGTCAGGGAGCCGGAAGGGCCTCGGAGGGTCTGTCTATCATAGCTGTTAGCTTAGCTAGAATCCTCCTGTTGCCTACTGCCTCCAGTGTCCAGGGAGCAGCCCAGGACATAACTGGCCCTCCTGACCAGTCGGCCCAGTCTCTCTCTGTCCCTGGCTGAGATGCTGCCTGACCAGCAGACTATGCCAGAATGGATGGCTGAAGCCACCACGAGTCATAGAAGGTCTTAAGGAGTGACCCCTGAACCCCAAAATACCTCAGTTTCCTGAGTAGGAAGAGCTGGCTCTGTACCTTCCTGATCAGGGTGTCCGTGTTGGGGGATCAGTCTAGTTTATTGTTGAGAAGAACACCCAAGTACTTGTAGGAAGGTCACCCTCTCGATGTCCGTACGCTGGATGTTCATCGGTGCAGGTGAGGACTGTTTACTGCAGAAATCCTCAACCAACTCCTAAGTTTTCCCGGGGTTGATCTGGAGGTGATTCTGCAGGCATCATTCCACGAAGTCCTCTGTCAGTCCCCTGTACTTCCGATCATATTTTTCTGTACTGAGGCAGACAATTGTGGAGTCAGAGAACTTATGAAGGTGGCAGGTTGCAGTGATGTACAGTAGCTGAACTCAGAGGTGGAGAGAGTGAACAGGAATGTAGCCAGGACAGTCCTCTGCGGCGCCCCAGTACTGCAGAAATGCCTGTCCGACTCAAAGCTCTGTGCCCTCACGTACTGTGGCCGGTTTGTGAGCTAATGTCTAATCCATGATATGAGATGGTGGTCCACTTAGGCGTGCTGCAGTTTGTCCCCAGTGGGTTGGGCTGTATGGCGTTGAAGGCACTGGACAATTGATATCATTAACTGGAAGTGTAAAAATACTTTCAGTAGTGTCAAACTATTAAAATGACACAGCCGATGAACAGAATAAAGAACGACTTGATTGTCCCTTGACTGACATTGCCTTCGCATCCTGGGAAAAACATTTAGGCATCAGGATACCATGACTGACTGAGACTCATCCATCCATCTTCTACTGCTTATGCAGAGGTGCAACATCTTTAGCAGTGAAGCCCAGAGGTGTCCTGGGTCGTCCCCGGGGCCTCCTGCCGATGGGACAGGCCCGGAACACCTCACCAGGGAGGCATTCAGGAGGCATCCCAATCAGATGGCCAAGCCGCCTTATCTGGCTCCTCTCGACATGAAGTCAAGTCAAGTCAACAGTATTTATAGAGCACTTTCAAACAGCCATAGCTGCATACAAAGTGCTGTACATGGAGCGATTTAACGTACACAATAAACAGTAAGACGAATCGGTAATAAAGGCGGTAGAAAGCACCAAGCAGTAAAATCAAGAACAAATCTAAGTCATGCTGAGTCGAACGCCAAGGAATACAAGTGAGTTTTGAGGAGGGCTTTAAAGATGGGCAGCGAGGAGGCTTGCCGAATGTTCAGTGGGAGGTCATTCCAGAGAGAGGGACCAGCAACAGATAAGGCTCAATCCCCTCTGAGCCTCAGTTTAGTTCTTGGTACTTCTAACAAAGACTGGTCCACAGACCTGAGGCGCCGGGCAGGTGTGTAGGGGCGGATGAGCTCAGAGAGGTAAGGTGGCGCGAGATTATTCAGAGATTTGAAAACAAAGAGGAGGATTTTTAAAATAACTCTAAAATGAATGGGGAGCCAGTGAAGGGATGCCAAAGTAGGAGTTATATGCTCCCTCTTACGAGTACCAGTCAAGAGGCGAGCAGCGGCATTCTGGACCAGCTGAAGGCGCTTAATGGAGGACTGGCTGACTCCAAAGTACAGGGCATTGCAGTAATCCAGCCGGGATGTGACAAAAGCATGAATTACTGTCTCAAAGTGTTCATGTGAGAGGAGAGGTTTTATTTTGGCCAGCTGTCTCAGGTGAAAGAAGCTGGATTTAACAACGAAGGAATGAAGGAGAAGCAGTACGACTTTGAGCCCCTCCCGGATGACCGAGCTTCTCACCTTATCTCCAAGGGAGAGCCCGGACACCCTGCGGAGAAAACCCATCTCGGCCGCTTGTATCCGGGACCTCGTTCTTTCGGTCACGACTCATAGCTTGTGACCATAGGTGAGGGTTGGAACGTAGATCGACCAGTAAATTGAGCTTTTGGCTCATCTCCTTCTTTACCACGACAGACCGATACAAAGTCTGCATCACAGCAGACACTGCACTGATCTGCCTGTCGATCTCCCGCTCCTTTCTGCCCTCGCTCGTGTCACGTTGGGCCCGAGGCGATGAGAAATCGCCTCATGCACAACAGAAAAAACGAGGTGGATCCCAGGAAAAGCAGACACGAAAAGATCTTTGTAAGAAACAAAAGGGTTTTAATAATGAACAAAAAGCGCCCGAACAGGGAAAACGGTAACAGAAAACGCTGGTCAAATAAGGACCAGGAAAATAAGGAAGACAACCGAAAACGCTCGCGAAACAATAAAGGGCGAGGAAGTACCGAAATCGGAAAACTGTAGAATTAACAATTTGGTCACAACGCGAAATAAACGATGGTAATGGCCGTAAGGCAATAGGGCAGCGAGAATTATCAAACGACGAGATTGCGAGAGAGAGCAATGGCACGGTAAGGAATTCTCCGGCAGTGAGAGGACTGCCGGAGTCTCTTAATATAGAAGGGTAATCAGTCCGAGATTGCGAACAGGTGTGCCGAACAGGCGGAGGGAAAAACCCGCCACCTGCTGGCGAGCACGCGACGTGACAGTACCCCCCCCTCAATGGACGCCTCCCGGCGGACTACCCGGTTTGGACGGATGAGCAGTGTGGAAGTCGCGCAGAAGGGACGGGTCAAGGATCCAGGAGCGAGGCACCCATTGCCGCTCCTCCGGCCCGTAGCCCTCCCAATCGACCAGGTACTGGAAGCCCTTGCCCCTGCGCTGAGAGTCCAGGATGGCACGAACCGTGTACACTGGGTCCCCGTCGACCACCCGCGGGGGCGGCGGCGGAGCGGGAGGGGGCGCCAAGGCGCTGGAAGACACAGGCTTGAGCAGGGAGACGTGGAACACGGGGTGGACCTTCATGGAGGCCGGTAGCCGGAGCCTGACCGCGACGGGGCTGATGACGGTCTCGACCTCGAATGGGCCAGTGAATCGGGGCCCCAGTTTGGCAGACGAGCCGGCCAGGCGAAGATCCCTCGTTGCCAGCCACACCTTCTCTCCCACCACATATGAGGGCGCCGGGCGCTGACGACGATCTGCGATCTGCCGGTTCCGGGATGCAGTGCGGGACAACGCAGCCCGGGCCTCCTTCCACATGTGATGGGCCCGCTTAAGGTGGTGCTGCACGGAAGGGACCTCCACCTGCCCCTCCTGGGACGGAAACAACGGTGGCTGGTACCCGTAGGCCGTCATGAACGGCGATCTGCCTGTAGCGGAGGAGACGAGAGCGTTGTGGGCATATTCCACCCAGGGCAAGTGGTCGACCCAGGATGCTGGACGGTGGAGACAAACACAGCGGAGGGCCGCCCCCAGATCCTGGTTGGCGCGCTCAGCCTGTCCATTGGACTGGGGGTGGTATCCCGAGGTCAGGCTGGCCGCAGCTCCGAGGGACCGGCAGAACCGCTTCCAGACGCGAGACACAAACTGGGGCCCCCGATCCGACACAATGTCCGCCGGAATGCCGTGGAGACGGAAGACGTGCCTGATGAGGAGGTTGGCGGTCTCCAGCGCCGACGGCAACCTGGACAAAGGCACAAAGTGAGCGGCCTTGGAGAAACGGTCCACGATCGTGAGCACGACCGTCCGACCCCGGGAAGGCGGTAGGCCCGTGACGAAGTCCAGAGCGATGTGGGACCACGGGCGAGGAGGAATGGGCAGCGGCTGGAGCAGTCCCGCCGGAGGTTGATGGGACGACTTGCCGCAGGCGCAGGAGGTGCAGGCCTTGACGAACTCCGTCACGTCGCGGCGGAGCTCCGGCCACCAGAAACGCTGGGCGACGAGTTGCACAGTCCGGTTCACCCCCGGATGACACGCCACCTTGGATCCGTGTCCCCACTGCAGGACCGCTGAACGAAGGGCAGGAGGCACGAACAGCCTCCCCGCTGGGCACCCCGCCGGCACCTGCACCCCCACCAGGGCGGACTGGATCCGCTGCTCAACCTCCCACTGGACGGCCCCCACGATGCACTGGGTCGGGAGGATGGTCTCCGGGGAACGGTCCCTCCCCGCAGGCTCGTGGAGCCGGGAAAGGGCGTCAGGCTTAGTGTTCTTAGACCCGGGGGAGTAGGTGAGGACGAAGTCGAACCTGGTGAGGAAGAGGGCCCACCGGGGCTGACGGGCGTTTAGTCTCTTTGCGGAGCGGAGATAGGCAAGGTTTTTATGATCCGTGTAAACAGTAAGAGGCTCCTTTGCCCCCTCGAGCCAGTGCCGCCACTCCTGTAAGGCGGTCACCACAGCCAACAGTTCCCGGTTGCCCACGTCGTAGTTGGACTCGGCGGCACTGAGTCGACGGGAGAAGAAGGCGCAGGGGTGCAGCTTCTGGTCGACTGGGGAGCGTTGGGACAGCACCGCACCCACCCCTGAATCCGAGGCGTCCACCTCTACGATGAAAGGGTGGTCAGGGTCAGGATGTTGCAGTACGGGGGGACTAGTAAACGCCGCCTTAAGATTAGCAAACGCCGCATCCGCGGCAGGGTCCCACTTAAAAGGGATCTTGACCGAAGTAAGGCGGGTTAGGGGAAGCGCCATCTGGCTGTAACCGCGGATAAAACGTCTATAGAAGTTGGCGAACCCCAAGAAGCGCTGCAGTTCCTTGCGGTTGGACGGGACCGGCCAGTTAGTGACCGCACGCGTCTTAATGGGGTCCGCTCGTAGCCTGCCCTGTTCTATAATGAACCCCAGGAAGGAGATGACGGGAACATGGAACTCACACTTTTCTGCCTTGACGAAGAGCCGGTTCTCTAGTAAACGTAGCACCAGCCGAACATGTTGCCGGTGCTCATGTAATGAACGGGAAAAAATCAAAATGTCGTCAAGATAAACGAAACAGAAAAGGTTAATCATGTCCCGTAACACATCGTTAATAAGATTCTGGAATACGGCAGGGGCGTTTGTGAGTCCAAAAGGCATAACTAAATATTCGAAATGGCCCAGGGGGGTCTTAAACGCGGTTTTCCATTCGTCGCCCTCTCGGATGCGAACCAAATGGTAGGCGCTGCGCAAGTCAAGCTTTGAAAAGACCGTGGCAGATTGCAGTGGGGCGAAGGCGGAGTCTATCAAGGATAAGGGGTATTTGTTTTTGATAGTGATCCCGTTCAATCCCCGATAGTCCACGCAGGGTCGTAGGGTCTTATCCTTTTTCCCCACGAAGAAAAAACCCGCCCTAACGGTGAGCGTGATGGTCTGATGATGGTCCTCGCTAAATACCTTCCTAAGATCCCGATAGCACTCCGGCACTCCGTCAAGGCAGATCTCCTCGGGGGGCGTGACGCGTTCGTGCCTCCCGACGGCTGACTGTAGGCAGTGCTGGTAGCAATATTGGCTCCAGCTATCGATAGCGGGGCGCGCCCACGAAATCACAGGGTTATGCGTCTGAAGCCAGGGTAATCCGAGGATGATCGGGGCGTTGCGGGACCGCATAACATAAAAACGGCGATTCTCAATATGATTACCGGATAGCAGAAGCTTTAGCGGCTCCGTTCGATGCGTTACTACCGCCAGGAGACGCCCATCCAGATCACGCACCCGCTTCGCAACAACCAACTCCTCTAAGAAGCAACCCAGTTCGGACGCGAGATTAGTGTCCATCAAACAGTCATCTGCTCCTGAATCTACCAGGGCCCGAACCCGTCTTGACCGGGACCCGCCGAATACCTCCCCCTCGAGCTCAAGTCTGTTGGGGTGTCCTGGTCGCTTGTCGACTCGCCTAGACTCGGGGGGGTGACGCGCGAGGTCGTGACTCACAGTAATCGGGAGGAGCGTGGAAAGACGATCCCGGATAGCTGGTTGCGGCGCGGGAGGGTGGTTGGGCGCCGTCTGTCGTAGCATGGTCGCGGCGACGGCGCCTTCCTTCCTCCGCACCACCGTCCTTGCCGCCCAGCTGCATCGGTTCCTCCGTGGATGCTGTCTCCCGGCCCCGGGAGTGCTCACCGAACCCACGATATTCCTCACGGTGCAGGAAACGTCGAGGCGGATACCGATCACCTCCACGCTCCCGGCCTCGCTCCCTCAGGCGATTGTCCATTAGGAGGGAGAGGTCGATCAGCTCCTCCAAGTCGGTGCTGTGGTCGCGAGTCGCCAGCTCGTCCTTGAGCTGTGAGTTTAGGCCCCGGCGAAACAGTCCACACAGGGCCCGATCGTCGTATCCACTCTGTGCGGCCAGGATCCGGAACTCAATGGAGTAGTCAGCAACCGACCGCCTTCCCTGCTGCAGGGCGAGCAGCCGACCCTCCGCCTCTCTGCCCCGCACGGGATGGTGGAACACCCGGCGGAAGGCTGCCACGAAGTCAGGAAATGAGGTGCGGAGATTCGGCTTAGCGTCACTGGTCGCAATCGCCCACGACGCCGCCGGACCTGTTAAGAGACTCATGACATAAGCCACCTTGGCGGCGTCAGTAGCGTAGGCGGACGGCTGTTGGTCAAATATGAGAGAGCAATGGTGTAGGAAGTGTCCACACTGCCCGTGCTCACCCCCGTAACGAGGGGGATGTGGAAGCGAGGGCTCCCTCGACATAGTGGGGTACGAGGAGGGCGCCTCCGGGGTGGTAGGACGAAGCCCGGAAGGTGGTCTTCGTTCCTCCACCCGAATTAAGCGAGGTTCGAAATCATCGAACCGATGAGCCAGCATGGAGACCGGGCCGCGGTGTTCCGTAAGGGCTTGGCTGTGCTGACTCATTTGTTGCTCTTGTCGAGAAAGAGCGGACAAGATCTTTTTGACGTCTGCGGGATCCATGCTGGCCGGAGAATTCTGTCACGTTGGGCCCGAGGCGATGAGAAATCGCCTCGTGCACAACAGAAAAAACGAGGTGGATCCCAGGAAAAGCAGACACGAAAAGATCTTTGTAAGAAACAAAAGGGTTTTAATAATGAACAAAAAGCGCCCGAACAGGGAAAACGGTAACAGAAAACGCTGGTCAAATAAGGACCAGGAAAATAAGGAAGACAACCGAAAACGCTCGCGTAACAATGAAGGGCGAGGAAGTACCGAAATCGGAAAACTGTAGAATTAACAATTTGGTCACAACGCGAAATAAACGATGGTAATGGCCGTAAGGCAATAGGGCAGCGAGAATTATCAAACGACGAGATTGCGAGAGAGAGAGCAATGGCACGGTAAGGAATTCTCCGGCAGTGAGAGGACTGCCGGAGTCTCTTAATATAGAAGGGTAATCAGTCCGAGATTGCGAACAGGTGTGCCGAACAGGCGGAGGGAAAAACCCGCCACCTGCTGGCGAGCACGCGACGTGACAGCTCGTGAATAAGACTCAGAGATACTTGAACTCCTCCACTTGGGGCAAGATCTCCTCCCCGACCCGGAGAGGGCACTCCACCCTTTTCCAACTGAGGACCATTGTTTCAGATTTGGAGGTGCCAATTTTCATCCCAACCGCTTCATCACCAGCTTCATCCCGAACACCTTCTCCAAGTCCACAAAGGACATGTAGACTTGCTGGGCGAGGTCCCACGTACCCTCAAAGACCCTGCTAAGGGTGTGGAGCTGGTCCAATGTTCTGGACCAAAACCACACTGCTCCTCCTGAATCTGAGGCTTAACTTCCTGATGGACCCTCCTCTCCAGCACACCTCAATAGGCCTTACGGGGGAGGCTGAGGAGTGTCATCCCTCTGTAGTCGGAACACACCCTCCAGTCCCTCTTTTTAAAAGAGGGACCACCACCCTGGTCTGCCAATCCAGATGCACTTTCCTCGACCACACAATGTTGCAGAGGCGTGTCAACCAGGACAGACCCACAACATCCAGAGCCTTGAGGAACTCTGGACTGATCTCATCCACCCCTGGGGCTTTGCCATCAAGGAGTTTTTTTTACCACAGAGATAGGAGAGCCCACCTCAGAGTCCCCAGAATCTGCTTCCTCTAAGGAAGGCATGTTGGTGGAGTTGAGGAGGTCTTCAAAGTACTCTGCCCACGACTTACAACGTCCCGAGTTGAGGTCAGCAGCGCTCCATCCCCACTGGACACAGTGTGAATGGTGCACTGCTTCCTCCTCCTGAGACGTTGGATGGTGGACCAAAATTTCCACGAAGCCATCCGGAAATCGGCTTCCATGGCCTCACTGAACTCTTCCCACACCCGAGTTTTTGCCTCGGCGACCGCTGACGCTGCATCAGGCTGGCCGCCTCAACAATAGAGGCACGGAACATGGTGCACTCAAATTCATTGCCCTCCCATAGATGGTGAGCCCATGGGAAAGGGGACCTACGTTGCCTTTTCAGGCTAAGCCCGGTGGGGCCCTGTGGATGTAGCCCCACCTCCAGGCCTGGCTCTAGAGGAGGGGCTGCGGTGTCCCGCGTCTGAGCAAGGGAAACTCAAGTCCATATATTATATTCATCATAAGGGATCTTTTGAGCTGTGCTTCGTCTGATCCCTTACCTAGGACCTGTTTGCCATGGGTGACCCTGCCAGGGGCATTAAGCCGCAGACAACTTAGCCCTTAGGATCATTGGGACACACAAACCGCTCCACCACGGTAAGGTGACGGCTCACGGAGGGGTGACTGAGACTGCTTCTGCTTAGATCATGTCAGGTCCGAAACAAACCGAATAATGTTTAGGATCACAGAAACATAGACACCATACAAAACTCTGTGACATAACTATTTATTTACAAGAACAAAGGTGTGCCGACAAAGTCTACACAGAAATCACTGGTCACAACAAGAACCAGGAAAAACAATACATTAATAAAAGGTGCTTGCAAAAGGCAATAAAATAGTCAGAAGAAAATAGACCGAGAATACCAAATGAAATGACAAGAGTCCTATTCACACGAACAAACAAAAGCAAGGTAAAATGACTACACAAAGTTTAAACTTACAAAAACCTGGAACTAAGGGATTAACTACTATGATGAGAGCAAGAGATCTAGAAAACAATCACTTGAGCAAGAGCAGCAACAGGGTCAAAACAATCTGACAAACTGCAGGCAGGTTGTCAGTCCTTAAATAAATGGCTAATAATAATAAGCAGCACGTGGGCACACTGAAGGAATGGCTCTAGTCTTCCATTTGCTGGAAACACACAAAAACATGATCATGAAAAATCACTTTACTTAATAAACAAAAACAGTAATAATGCAGTGTTATTTCTAAATATCAAGCACTGTACAGTGGCCTATCACTTTTTACAGGTGATACGTTCCAAGTCCGCAATTGGTGAATTTCTCCAAAGTAGAAGTTGATTTTTCTTTAAGACATGTCTATTAAGACTTCCCCACCCACACATACACAGTTCCCACGCTTCTAAACACGTGTTATACTGAATAAATGTAACTTTTTGAAATACAAATTGTAGAACAGGGGTGTCAAACTCAACAAACTGATGCATTACGCTCAGTCAAGTAAACTATAATAGCTTGTTCAAGTGTGTGTGAACAGCGGAACAAAATTATTGCAAAATCTGAAGATAATTTATTTCACGTAATGATTTGACATTTTGGAACATATTTTAGCAAGGTTCATGAAAGTGGGCACCCATGATTTACTTTGGCGGGCCAGATCTCGCCCCTGGGCCTTGAGTTTGACACCTATGTTGTCGAATAAATACCCAGCTGCTGATTATAGGCAACGAGCTGTGTAATGTTCATGCTGTTGGTTTTTGCAAAACCAATTTCCCTTCCAAAAAAAATAAAAAATTTAATTGGTCCAATATAAAGGGAAGACAAATAGCTGCTAAACCCACAAAATAGCAAGGTAAAACATACACGACATACATGAACTTATGGACACAAATCCACAATAGAGAGAATCCACAATAACTGAACTACAAAATAGCGAGGAAACACGGTAACTCCTTTGCCACATTTTCAAAATAAAATTAGCTTCCATAGTGGTTATTGCAAGGTCACCAATTACCAATTGCCAATTACCGGTACTCATATGTGCTTTTTTTGTTTGTATGATTCCAAAGAAAATATTTTTAATCCAGTAAATGTGTTGTAACATTCAGCTGTGTTACCACTGGAAGCCACAATTCACAGATTTCTGATCTTCAACAAGCATCCATTTAAGATTGACAGTTTTGGGAACTCTAGCTCTCATAATTGAAAAGCATCTTCTATCCATCCGTTTTCTTCCACTTCGCCGGGGTCGGATGGCAGGGTCAGGAGCTTTACCGGGAATCCAAGACTTCCCTTTCCCCAGCCACTTCGTCCATCTCTTCCTGGAGAATCCTAAGGCGTTCCCAGTAGGGAAATATAGTCTCTCCGTCGTGTCCTGGGTGGTCCCCGGGGCCTCCTCCAAGTGGGACGCGCCTGGCACATCTCAACAGGGAGGCGCCCAGGAGGGATTTCAATGAAAAAGCAAACTGATCAACAAGTACATTACAAATATAACGCTTTTCACATTTTGTATTTTTGATAATCCCATTTGCGTACATTCCCTTAAAACTTGTAAAGCATCTGTATGGAGAATCAAAGCTTTTGAATGTATTCCCCTTTAAAGTTCTGTTCCATGTGCAAACTGCCATGCATGCCATTGCTAAATCCTCCTCCGTTTCCAAAAAAAAAAAAAACCCCAACAACAAACAATTCTATTGATTAATTCTTGTTACATTTCTTGTCCTAGTGCTTCGCTTTTCTTTGGCTTATTTTTCATGATGTGACTGTTCCCGCGTAGTCATTTCCCCTCCAGCCATCTCTCCCCCTGTCAGCATGGTGAAGCCCATTGTAGACAGTTTCCATGTCTATGAATACATATCGAAAATGCTTTGTTGCTCAGCTGTGGTTTTCCTTCCTGTTCTAATGATCCTCGGTTTCTCTCTGCAGCCACTGTGGAAAGATGCCCATCTCCCCCACTCCTCCCTGTAAATGCTAATTGTTTTCTGTGCTTCAAGACGTAGAAATAGGCTGCCGATGTGTGATTGGCAGAAATCTTTGGGCTACCAAGTCATAAGTGCCTTCACAAAGAGAGAGCGAGCGATACATTTTGATACAAGCAACAGCCGTTGACAAGCCACAACAAAGGAACATTTGCATCTATATTTTTTTTTTCAGAGGAGGAAATATTCACCTAAAAGGCATAGACATTCAGTTTGTGATTGTAGTGCTCATCAAATGTCAGATTCATTTAAATGTTACATTTATCACTTAGTGTACATGCCCTAAAATGAAAAATATCACTTTTATATGAAGATTTCATTGGATCAAATCATCAAAATATGTATTTATCGAATGAGTCCCATTTTTATTCCTAACAATGTTTAAGGCTGTTAAAAATTTCTCAAATAATGTAGCGCATGGAATAAAAAAAAAAGATTCAGAAGACAGCACCTTGAAGTGTCCCATGTTGATCCTTGAACATTGTGTTCCACCTCTTGCATGGATCAAGCAGGACTGACTTAGAGTTAGTATTCAATTTTATTTCCTTTAAAATATTTGGCATGGAGTTACCCCTTTTCCCTCTTTGTTCTCTTTATTTAGAAAACGTCGAGGTGCACCGAGTGTTCGTTCGGGGTCTGAGAGGATTGATGCTCTGAGATATCAACGTATTAGAAAGGCTAAGAAGATGACAATGAATAACAATAATTCCAAGACTAGGAGGAAAGCAGGTATGTTGGCATATTTTGAACATGATTTATTACCCTTCAAAATGAAGAGCATACAGTGGGCCCTCAAGGGATAAAATGTGAAGCTGAAATGTGAATTTACAAAAAACTGGAGAACTGGCAAATTAAAAACAAAGAGCGAGGGAAACACGGCATAAAGAAAACAAAACAAAAAACGCTTGCAAAAGCCAAGGTAAAAATTACACCCAAAAATACTAGAAATGAAAGACTAAAGGGCTGTTCACACGGCAAGATTTGGTCCGGTGCGACGCCGGGGCTACCCCAGTAGAGCGTTCACACGTGCAAATTAGCTCCGGCGTAGCCCCGGAAAAAGGCTTACACCGGACCAAATTTGATCCACCTCAGGGAGGTGGTTTAAAAATTTGCTCCGGAGCAAATGCTCGTTTGCGAAGCAGCACCGATGTAAATTTTCACGTGTGAACACAACTGGGTTAAATTTGCTCCAGAGCAAATGCTTGTGAAGAGTACGTATGTCGAGAATGCGTTGCTTTCGTGCTCTGTGGGACTTCGGTAATGTGTTTGTTTAATAACGACACAAGACTTGGCTGGTAACATCTTTCCTTTTGTAGGAGACTGGACTGTCTCAGAGTTGTTTGTTGCTTTGTTGTTTGTTCACAACCCCCCCACCCCCTATATAATTTATTTTGTGATTTCCTCTCTTAATTTTCTGTTTGGCGCATTAGTGTTTGCTTTTCTGAGTGTCATTGAAGTCATCGTTGATTTACATTTTCGGGGGCGGTCACTCTCGAGCAGAAGGCACGGAGACCGAGAAGGAGAAGGACGTGCCGGTCCAGTAGTCGCTTGAGTTGTGTATATACAGTACGTTTTAAAAAGAACCAACACGACAGCTCGTTTGTTTTCTGTCGTTTTGCTCCGCTGCAGAAACTGCCGTGTGAACGCAAGTGGGGATGCGCCGACGCTGTGCCGATGCTGCCACGCTCAGCGGCTTTGGACGTGTGAACCCTCCACACAATTTGCTGCGGTGCAAAATATATCGCAACAAAATACATCGGTGCAGCGCCGCAGCAAATATGTGCCGTGTGAACAGCCCTTAAGAGAATTCACTCACGCAAAAACAAAACTGAGATGAAATAATCACAAAGCTGAAAATACAAAGCGAGATCAATATGGACAAGAGCGAACTATGAGCATGGACAAGAGGTCTAGAAAAACAACACTTGAGGCATAACAAGCGAACGAGGTTAATAATCTGACGCAGCACAGCTATAGTCAGATTCTTTTTATATCCCAGTGATTGTAACGAGAGACAGGTGTGCCGCTGGCGGGATCACCCTCCACTCTAGCCAGAACTGAAACAAAAAATAAAACACAGGCCAAAGCATGACAGAATGCAGGTATGAAACTGACCTGCCGGCAGTCCAGGACTATCTCTCAGTCTTTCTGGCAAAAATAGTTCAACTGAGAATGTGGAGTCTTCTGAACATCGCCTTTAATATAGCGATCATAAACCCTTTCATGCGCCCTGTAACCTGACAACATGATAAACTGTCCAATGTAGTAAGCGCTGTCCCTGAAAGGGTTAAAGACCAAAGATACACTTGTGCATGTAAAAGAAGCAGTACTGTGGTGACTTCAGCTGCAGGAAAATGCTGTCATGCAAATTTGAACATTTTCTTCCCTACTATGAGGCTTTTGTTCAAGATAACGAAACCCTTGTTGGAGCCTGCCATTTTATTCCCTTAAATGTTGGCAATGAGCTTGATCACAAACCTGTATTGATCTTCCAAGGTTAATAAAGCAAACCCAATTTTGGGAGGTTATATAAAACATATCAATTGCTGTCTTCCTGCAAACCTACCCTTAATATCGTTTATTGACCATGTCATTTACAATTGACATCATCATGGCGTGCACAACTATCGAAATGGACAAACGATAAACTCCCTGTTAACTTGCTACAAATTTACAAAATAAGAGAGACGAGAAGAGAGCCTACCGATAAGACACTCCACTTGACGAGGCATGTGCATTTCCACTGATAAAAATCATATCAAAAGCAAAAGTCACGCAATCTTAAATGAATCATGTATTGTTATGGTGTGGTGTATATTACTCTAAGTCAGTGGTGCCTCTACTTACGAACGTCTCTTTATACGAAATTTTCAAGTGACGAAACACCTATCATATCTATTACCTAGCATCTTCCTGACATCCCATTGGCTAAAATGTATGAGTCTATGTGTGTAGAAGATCTGTGTCTATGCAGCGTCCTCGTCACTCCCTTCCTAGGCCATGAGGCGTTCCGATAGATTTACGTAAATGTGAATCACCAAGAAAAAGTGTTCACCAGTCAGGCGATCGCTCACTATGCTGATATTTGCCTTGGACATTTTCGAAGAATTGTTAAAAGCCGACAAAAGCAAATGTCCTTGGATCAGTTCTTTCCAAAACGGCAGGCAAAAACCCCTTCTGAGAGAGAGAACATGAACTAACGAGGGCAAAAAAACTAGGACGGAGTCAAAAGTTAAATTACCATCATTTTTATTCTTTGTTTTTTACATTCTGCTCAACTCTCATTTATTGTAATAATGTAATTGTAACATGTATGTTTTAGAAAACCTGTTTGAGGGGGGGGGGGCAGATTAGGGCATTTACATGGAAAATGCGTCTCTACTTACAACATTTTCTAGTTAAGAAATTTCTTCCAGAACCAATTAATTTCATAGAGGTACGCCTGTATTATGAATGCCTCATATATAGGACTACACTGCATGTATTCATTGTATTGTAGGGGTACATTAAGCGTGAATATCTATGTGGGTATACGTGGGTGTATATGACCTGGACATACACCAACCGTACAGCTTCATGTGAGTATAAGATGACAAAAAACAAACACCGTAACAGCGAACACAACCGAACTGTATGAGCTTGGAAAACAGTTTCTTGCATCACACGTTGTGGGTGTAAACCATTGAATATGTTTCCTCTTCCAGGTGTGTCCACCTCTCAGACCCGGCAGGCCCACATCACTCAGGTACTTCAGCCCGAAGAAGCACTCTATCTCCACAGGAAAAAGAAACGGCTCCTACTCCATGATCCCTACACTCGCTTCTCTGCTCTGCTGTACCGCCGGCCCCTTCGAGAAGACCAGAAGGCTATTTTGGCTTGTATGGACAACGTGGAACTAGACCATGCCACCTTCCTCTGAAAAAAATCCACACAAATGAAGGTCAAAATAGATTTTATGTTGACACGTTTTAAAACAATAATTGCGTGGATCATCTGCTGGGATGGGGAGAACTGCATTTTAGTATTTCGATGTGGTGCACCCTGTTCAACCAATGGGCAATTCAACCATTTATGATGGGTTTTCTACATTTTCTAATGACGATGAATGAAGATCAAACCCTTCAATATTCATTTCAATCTCGACGACAATCCATCCAAAATCCGTATTTCTAAATGTTGGCCTCTGGAATGAATGCGCTAATCGCCATGTTTCTTTGGATGGTCCCATTTAGTATTCTCGTCAATGTGTTTACGTTTTCAGCAAATCAAATCAGAATGATACCTGCCGTAGTTTGACAACGATTTTCTCCAGTGCAAAAAGTTATTTGAAATCCAAGATTTCCTTTATGTCGTGTTAGCTAATTGAAATGCATGTCAGGCTTGCATTTATTTCAGTTTTTACACCCTCGTCTCCATTTCTTCTACTGCAGGAAGTACAGAGGGCTCAAAATCCTACTCAGAATAAATTAGCTATCCAAAACCAATATAGCTGAGGAAAAAAGTAACTATACAGGATTTTGTGCCATAGTACTGGATTTGCCAACGTAGAAAATACAACTGACATGAATGTATGTTTGGTTGCCTGCCTCATGCATCCGTCAATTTACTTTCATCTGGGAGTTGGAGCCTATACGAGCTGATCTGATCTTTGGGCAAAAGGCAGACTAGGGCTAGGACTGGTCACCAGTCAATCACAGGACACGTATAAAGACTGACAACCGTTGACACTCACATTTACATCACCACTTAGGGGGAACGGACCCCATGCTGCCTGCGCTGAAGTCGGGCAAGTGAACCACGACCTGCTGCTTGATTCACTTCACTTCAAATCCGAACGTCATTTCTACTGAGCCGTTTTGCTTCACAGTATGAATGTAATGTTCCATTTTGTTCGATTTTGTAAGCATGCTGTAAGTGAAAGAATAATCACCTATGAAGGAATAGGATTGGCAATTAGAGGCAGCTACATTTTTCAGCGACACTTTTTTGTCCGTTTTTCTTGACCTATTCATTTCATTTTGGAACTTGTTGAGATATTAAAATCTGCTCTTTGACAGTCCAGGGAGTGAACACTATTGGAATAAAACAAAGAACAGGAGTTGTCATAACGTCACGGGCTTAGATTACTCTGTTTCACGTTACTGAGTTACAGTTGGAATGACTTGAGGATTGCTGAAGCACTGTCAAAGCTAAGGTACCGTATTTTCTGCACTATAAGGATCTTCGGATTATAAATCGCACCTTTAATGAATGGCCATTTGAGTTCATCTGCAAGTCAAGGCTGGTGAGCGAATAATTTCATCATTATTTAATGATTTGGATAAAGTGAGAGGTGGATGGATAGACAGACAGACAATTAGGGCTGCACAATAAATCATCATCGCGATAATGGCATGTGTAATATGCGTATTGCAAAGACGTGCAATAAGTTTCATCTGGAATTGTATGCGTTCGTCTGAAGTTGACCAGTCGGATGCAACCTTAAATGGACATCACCATCAGGTGAACTGTATCTAGAATCATTACAAACACTAGATTATATACGATACAATACAATACATGCTGATTTATATAGCGCTTTCACAACAGCGGCAGCTGTAACAAAGCGCTTTACAAAACAGTTAACATAAAGTAAAATAATAAACACAACACATAACATAAAACACGGACAGTCATGCAGTTCTAACCACTTTTCCATCACACGCTTTGTTGTTTGAAGCAGTTCGAGATGAAAGAGGAGAGAATCAAAGTGTCCTTTAACCAGTGGAACAGATTTTGATTGAAGATTTCATCAGCTGCAAGACCAACAGTCTTTTGAAATACGCTACAATTACGATAATTACATTTTGTTTTTGTTTTCTAGCTTTTTCCATAGCCAATATCGTAAAAGCTTTTGAAAAGACTCCACTTCATCTATAATTTTCCCTTTATTCACAAAACAACTGACATGCTAAGGGTAAAAATGCATTACTGAGATATACACTACTCACAAAGAGTGAAGGAAACCAAATGATGACTGCCACCCAACTCCAGTCATGTTTAAAGGAGGTGAGAGGCACCCAAGTGTCACGCCAGACCTTTGGAAAACGTTTACATCAGCATAGTCTCCATGTGAGATGCCCTGCAAGGGTACCCGACTACATCACCGGGCACCATGTTAGAGACGACAACAAGAGCGCTATGCCTCAGCCACTGTTGTCACCAGACGATTTTTGGGTGGTGGCGGTGTTACAGTGTGGGCTTGTGTGTCCAGTCGGTACAGAACTGCCCTACACTTGGTGACAAGCCCAAACTACCTGAATAACATGAATCCAGTGATTGAACAACACGGGCCTAATTTCGTCTTGAAGGACGACGATCCCTCAGTCGCAAAGGGCTGTTAACAAGTAATGTACGGAATGGCCTGTACTGCTCCTGAATCCTATTGAAAACCTTTGGCATCAGCTGACTCATCGTTCAGAGGCTCGAAACTCTGCACTGAAGAACCTTAAAAACCTGAGGTTTGCCGTTTAAGAAGAGTAGGATGCCATGACTCGGCAGACAATAAGTCCACTTGTGAACAGCATGAGATGTTGTCAAGCTGTCAGTGATGCTCAAGGGCACACATTGACATTTTTTTTTGTGTACCCACCATTCTTGTTAACTTTTGTCCTACTTTCATAATATGATAGCATTGTAGCGTGAACTTTTTACATCTTGCATAGATTTCACCTGGAGGCCAAATATCCCTAACTCTTTGCGAGGAGTGTCTATTTGTAAATCGATCCTTTCACATTTCAAAAGTGAAGTGCCTTTTTTTGAAGATTACCAGTCATATTTTCATTTGTCAAAAAAATGAGAATATGGACCCTCAATTGATCATGCCTCAAAATGATAACCTCATTTCAAATGTACATTTATGGTACCATTTAGATTTGACGTCATTGTTGCTGAGCAATCCTTGAGCAGTACCGTACTCGTTATGCTATTGCCAGTTCCGTAACTGGCTACATTTCTGCCTGCATATTCAAAGAAAAAAAAAAAACAATCACTCATCAACAAATCACGACAGAACGTGTAGTATGTCTAAAAGGCATGAGATGTCCTTTGCTGGTATTGTTACTTGATTTTGAATCACATCGAGAGAGACAGAAAGAAGTTTGCAATAACGGAAGCCGACTCTCTAAGCACTTCCTGGTCGAACAAGTTAAATATGTGGCTGGGCTGTCTCTCTGACTTTCCCCCAAATGTTTTCTGATGTCTTTCAAGGCATGAAGGAGATTTGAGCGAACGTTGCATCACCAGCCTGACAGATGATTAACTCGGATATTGCTTTACAAATCGGCGGTCAGTGAACAGTAAGAAAATAATAGACACACTTAGACATGCATACCGACCTGCAGAAATTCTAAATATTTTTCACATACATTTTCATTGAGAATATATATCAAATCTGTTAATAACGGAGATTAGACTAAAGTTCCCTTCCAAAATAGTTGAGTTAAAAGTCAATTTAGTGCTCTCTCTCCTGCTGTCTGAGTAAAACTAGAGAGTCGTTGAATCGCTGTGAACTTTTTTGAATACCATCATAAGAGCCACTCTGCGTAGAAATCACATATTTTTCAGGCTTTCTGGTCCCCAAAAAGTAAAAAAAAATGTTTTGGAAAGGCGGCATAATCAACGGCGTTGTTTGAAAGTTGTGGTTTTTCTATGTCTGTCTGTTCGACTTCTTTCCGCTTCCATTTCAGTCACGCGACTTGAAAATAAATCTTGGTACTGTATCACTTGGGAATTTATCTGAGGCGGTGTGAAGAGACTGCCTTGAGTGTCATCTGACTCGGGCTTTTCACCTGTATCGAGTCTCGACAAACTTTTTTAAGGTCACTTTTATGTCGCACATGCTTGACAGGCTTTGGCCATGTGCTCAAGTAGACAACCTGGTGCTAACCGACACTGCACAAGGAAAAAAACTCTCTCTTACATACTCATATATGTCATGTTGTAAACTGCATTTTCTCTTTAATCAAAGTACACTACCTAGAAATAGAATGCAATGTCATTGCCGGTTAGTCCATACCTTTTATCAACCTTCTTCGAGCAGAAGCGGGGGTGGGGGTGGGGGTCAATGATGGCTACTCCATGAACAGCAAATACTATCACAATGTGTTCCAGACTTTGGCTCGGAACAGCAGAGATCCGAATCTTACCCTGGCTGACAAAACGCGGACTCACAAGGGGGGAAAGTATTGATCAGATTAAGTATCACTTTTTGTTTCAATGTACAGAGCCCGGAAAAAAAAAATCCCTACTTTCCTTCACAGTTTGTATATAATGTCTTGAATAAGCATAGCTTGTCTAATTTATTAATTTATTTGGTAGAACAGATTAATAATGCACATTTGAAGACTCGAGTGGGGATCGGAGTAGTGTAGGTTCAAGTGACATGTTTACCATAATGTAACAGACCAACATCAAAATGTGAGTAAAAGATATCCTCCAAGAATAGAAATTAGGTGATTTGTAATAGATCCAGGAAATATAAACAATCTCTATATAAATATAATATACCAATGTACATGTGGGGCCCCCCGAATGGCCCGTCTCTAATATATCTCATTTGAGGACAGTTAACGTTTTAAAAGAATGTACAAGTCTCTATTTATTTTTATATTCATCTGTGCTTATATTGTAGCAGTGCAGTAGGTATAAGAAACAAAATATTTCACAGAATGGTGCATTCTAATGGATTTCACTGTACTGTATACAAACACAGCAACCTATTTTTATAGCAACGTTTGCTTGCCATTGAATAGCAAATATCAATTTGACTGTGGGCCATTATGTTTAGTTCATCATTTGGAGATATGAATATATTGTATTCGCATTTGAAGCTTATAAGAATGACGGCGCTCTTACCTTTACTACGGTCCTCCATAGCTTCGTTGGGTTCAAACCGGAAATGGTTTGACATGCATGTATTCACCATATGAAACATATTTGATTCGCGATGGCTGCTTTATCAACTGACTTTCGGACTTACAAATGTGTTTTGTTTTTCTGCTGAAGCACGAGGATGTGTTTGGTCATGTCATGTTTTCTTAACTCAATTTGGTTTGAGCATTTTAGCAGCTTCTTAAGGTACTCAGCACACTTGATGTCATTCAAGCCAGTGCTGCACATTGCCAAAAGACAAACACATCATATACCTGGACATTCTGAAAACTGGTGCTATTTCCAAACAGCTGTGGTGCTTTTTTTTTTCAAGTTCATTGTATTTCTTTGCCTCAGACCAAATGTAGCTACACACTATTTGCGTGTTACAGAGTTGGCCGTGTGCAGTCTCTGCTGTTGTTTCTGGGACATGACAAGAGTTACAAAATGTCAGATGTTCGAGCAAGGCCATTTTTGTTTTGAATGCATCCTCATGACCATTTGCCTTTGGAATTTCTTTGTGATATTGTTCATTTTCTTGTCAACACGGTGCTTTGATTGCATATGAGTAATTCAGAAATTCGGATATGCTCCCCGTAACCTTGATGACAGCTATTTGATCAGGTCAATAAAAACGAATCGGTCATCGGAATCGCTGCATCTTCAAAACTCACCACTAGGTGGAGACAGCTCTCTATGAAAAGTAAAGCATTGTTCACTAAATTACCCGGAATAAACCTGATATTTAAGTACCATTACACAGGTGTCTTTCAATGAATGATTATCGTTGAAAATAGAAATAGAAATGTACTTGTAGATCAAAAAAGTCAAACTCAAAACTGTTTCTTACACAGAGTCATTAAAACAGAAAAATACTTTTCCCCACGATATTCAAATTTATTGAAATGCACCTGTTCTTACTGTACGTACCTGCTTAATGCTATTAAAATATGCTGAATTAAACAGCAGTATTTGCGCTGCAGTGACAGGAAAAGAAGAAAATGTATTTTAAAATTCTGGAAATAAAGAGATTTTAGGAGATTTTAGAATTCGAAAATCAGTCAGTCTGAGATCTATAATATGGTTTTTGTTTCTCTTGAAAAGTTGTTTTTCTTTTCAGTGCATCCCGAATACTGCTTTCAGAATTTGTCGTTGTAGTTCATTATGGAGCTAATATAGCTGCATATGCTGTACACTCATGTTGTTTGAGGCAGTGCATATATATATATATATATATATATATATATATATATATATATATAAATTTTTCAAACTGAAAACCGATTTCTGTAAACGCTATTCGAATGCTCAATTGTGGAGCCCCTATCCAAAAGTTTAAAAATAATTTTCATGAAGCCGATTTATTTACTCCAGAAACCAAATGCAATATCGTGGGAGAAGGACAAACTGAACTCATCACCATAGTTTGGGCTTCCATTTTGAGTTTTGTCACTGTCAAATATTTTGAGCGCGCTCACGTTAACTCAAACAACTCAGTACCTCAAAATGTCTCTTTGTGCAAATGTTTTCATCCAGGAATGTTGCCTCCAGTCTGTTCACTGGCTAGGAGAAATAGTTTCATGTTCTTTTATTTTTTTGTCCAGACACACAATGGATATTATTTATAATCCCTGTTCACCCCAACACTGAAAAACTGAAGGATCGCACACAAATAAACTGTCAGTTGTTTTATTTGTATTTTCAAATGTCTTGGTATGCTTGTACTGTAGTTGTACATTCATAATGGTGTATATTACATCAGTTTTTATTTATTAAAAATGTTTCAATTTTCCAAGACGTCTGTTATTGTACAAATCCAAAACGCAACCTGATACTGTATATCAAAGTGTGAATCTCGAGTATTATTTATTTTGACATTTTTTCGAGTTAGTCAGGAGGGGGGATATGACGTTTGTCCCAAATCAATAGAAACAGGAAGAAAAATGATTTACTCTTATATCTTTTGGCGTCAAATGAAACAATTTGATCTTTGCAAGTGGAAGAGTTTGGACAGATAGACAGGCACAACAAAATCGAATATCAAGGCAATCACAAATATTTACAACAAGGAAAAACAAACGCCTATCTTTAGCAAAAACGCCAGAAATCTCTCATGATGTCATCGGCTCTTATCTTGGTCATATTTATGAGGAGCACGTATGACATGATGCATCACATTTGATGTTTACGGGCATGCAGACTTACGTCACGCCACACAAATGATATACATTTCTTTATCACAATTCATTTTGTCTTCCGCTTCCAAATTCATTGCGCATAAATATTCTGACTGCATCGTAGGCTATTTTCTCAGGCCAGCTAAATTGCTTTTTTTTCGTCCCCAAAGAATCCGGTCATTACTTGGCCAATTAGTAATACGACAGTCTACCTCTACAAATATATATCCCATCCCCAACGTAACCACGCTACAACGTGGAGGATTTCGCCGAACGGCGCACTCAACGGAGTTACGTCAGTCATTTGAAACTGGTGTGACGTCAGTGTCACTGACTTCCTGGTCACCAGCGAACCCCACTTTTTCTCGCGAGATTAACCGTTGTCTGGCAACCAACATAAACTGCAGCCAACAACAGCCTTCCAAAATACGCTGTTATTTTCGGCAGTTCAGTCATAAAGACCGGTAGGTCTTCGAGAGTTTAAATAGTTTAATTGACAATTACCACACGAGCAGCATTTTCAAATATACTATTCTTATTTGTAAAATTGAATAAGGGACAAAAAACAGTTTTAATTTAAAACATTTCAGACATTAAAACTTTTAATATCTGTTTACGTTAAGGAAAATACTAACAAGCCATATCTTAATGTTATTTGATTTAAATGTTGGTTTGTCATTTACAGGAGGGAAAAGGTCCAACAAGAGAAGACATGGCTGAGTCATTGGAGGAGTTCCAGATGGTCCTCAGTGAGCTCACTGAGGACCAAGAGGAGCCAAACATGGGCAAGATTCGTGAAGAATATGAAAAACTCCTGAATGCGCTGACTAAGTCCTACAACAACGAGAAAAGGCTCATGACCAAATGCAAGGAACTTAGTGCAGAGATGGCATCAGCCTCAACCAAATTTGAAGCTGCACGCAAGATGTCTCAAGATGATGAGGCAACAATGACTTCACTCAAGACGGTATAGATTACGCAGTTTTGATAACACAAGTATAACATAAATATACAACTGAAATTATGTGTGTGAAATCAGCTAACCCAAAGCACTTATGCAGGAATTAGATAAAGCTTGGAAAATGGTTGATGCTGCCTACAATAAAGAGCAAGCCAATATGGAGACGATCAAAAATTTACAAGAGGAGGTTGCCACCCTAACACAGCTAGCAGAACAACAAAGTATGGCCTCTGCTAACCAAGATCAGAGGTGGGTCCGGCCAATCACCTGCAAAACCGCTTGGATATGCTACTGTGTGTTTATTACATAATTTAGTAAGTACGCTGAGTCCCAAATGTGTTTTCAGTGAGTTGTTGAAAATGATTGAAGACTTAACGAACGAGCGTGATCAGCTTCTGACAACAGTGGAGAGTCTCAGAGAACAGCTGAGCATTGCCAGCGCAAGTAAGCAGAAAGCAGAGACACAAAGGGAGGAGGCCTTGAACAATATTTCTCAGGTACATGGGGGTAAAGATATCATGCCGTCTACGAAACCTTTGAGCTTGATATCTGTATTCTGGAAATGAAGTTTCAAGTTTCTCTGCCAAATTGTTGCTCTCTCTCACTCGCTCTATCCCACCACGCAGCTCCAACATGAGATTCAGTTACAACAGAATGAGATTTCCCGTGAGCAGAGGTTAAAAGAGAAACTGGAAAAAGAGGTGAATGAAATGGCCACTGACTTGGAGACAAAGGTTCGAGAGATCCAAACGGTGAAGAAGGATCTCCAAACCTCCAAAGATGAGCAGCTGAGATTAGCGCAACAACTGAAATCACTGAAGGTATTTATGACCCGCCTTTTCTCTGACACATGTCGCTCAGACACCTCCCTGTTGGGGTGTCCCGGGCATCTCCCAGCGGCAGGAGGCCCCTGGGATGAACCGGGTCATGCCGGAGAGATGATGTCTCCCAATTTGATTTCAGTGGCAGCGTAACTGAATGCTGTTTTCTTTTCCAACAGATTGGCTTTGAGAAACTCACCAAGGATCTGGAGCTGTTGCAAAATAAAACCAACAAGCTGCAGCGAGACCGAGATCAACTCGTATCGCTCAGGGAGCACCACTTTTGGGAGAATCAGAAGAATTTAAATGAGATTAAGGTACAGAGTGCGAATCAAATACATAAATCACACACATAACTGTAGCTGATGCCTATGAGTAAGTCAACTAGCATACAACAACCCACCAAACAAAATAAAGTTTATGATTCGATTCAAATAGCCTCCTCGCTGCCCATCTTCAAAGTCCTCTACAAAACTCACTTGTATTCTTTGGCATTCGACTCAGCATGACTTAGAGATGTTCTTGGTTTTACTGTTTGGTGCTTTCTACCGCCTTTATTACCGATTTGTCTTACTGTTTATTGTGCATGTTAAATTGCTCCATGTACAGCACTTTGTATGAACGATGGCTGTTTGAAAGTGCTCTATAAATACTGTTGACTTGACTTGACTTGAAATATAAACCTGATTCCGAACAAGAGAACTTGAAGCGTCACAAATGTCTCACAAACTACCCAAAATAACATATGTCATGTTTTTGTCACTACAATAGTTGTCCATAAAATGTGCTCCCCTGCCATTTTTGTCAGCTGAAAGAAGATGCAATAAATCAGATGCGTCATGAGATTTCCAAAGAAAGAAAGATGAAAGAAGCTATCCAAAAAAAGTTCCGTTTAGTGGAAGAACAGAAAGCCGACGTGGAAGTGCAGAGAGGGATTCTAAAAGCTAGGATCACCGGTCTCGAGAAAGGTATGCAAGCTTCTCTTGTGCATCCAAACACACAGACAGACTTTTAGACTGATGGAAACTTTGTGACGATGGTGTTCGGTGTTGGCCTCATGCTTAAGTGTCCATTACGCTATGCCAATGACCTGAACTGAAACATGAAACGTAATCTCCCAACCAATCTGAAACCAATCCTGGCTCTGGTCTATGTGACCAAATGAACAAACTATGGATGAAAAACAAATCTCCACTTCTCCTACTTGTCCATCGACAGAGTTTGAAGGTGCAAAAAAGCAAGTCGAAGCTGACAAGAAAGTAATCTCTGACCTAACCAGGGAACGAGACCTCTTGACAAAGGTTATTCTCGCTTCACACTCTTTACGTTTACAGTTAATGATGCCCCCTTTTTTTTGGACACGTTTACAGTTAATCATGCCTCTTTTTTTCTCTCTTTTTTTTTACATGTTTCGGTGATCGCAATCAAAAGACAGTGGCCAAAGCCACAGAGTCAGTGGAGGTACAGCAATGTCTTGTGATGGAGCTTGAGAATGACAAAAGGGTACTCCAACAAGAGATTACTGGCATTTGTGTGGAGGGACAGAAGCTGCGCAAATTCATCCAGGATCTGGAAAAGGACCGTGACCGCTACATCAACGACAACAACAACCTTTTGCAAAAGGTCGGTCATGTATGACAACGGTTGACTGTAAGAGGTTCCGTGTTATCAGTGGCCGTGAACAAGGATAAGTGGTGGAAAATGAATGAATTGACTTGAAAATAGGCACGGTTACTTCAGTTACTACCTAATTTTCCAGATTATAAATCGCTACGGGGTGTAAATTGCACCAGCCATAAAATGCACAATAAAGAAGAAAAAAAGAAAAATAAAGTCACACTGCAGTAAAAGTTGCATTTTGGGGGGAGGAAATTTATTTGATGAAATCCGACACCAAGAATGGACATGTAATCTTGAAAGACAATTTAAAATGAAAATTGAGAACAACAGACTGTGTAAATGTAAGTTATGCTAACATTATATGTTGCATAAAAACATGAATTGAGAATGTGCCTGCTATGTTCACGTAAAATATCCTGATAATATTCAGATAACTATCGCATCAAGAATGTGCTCACAAGTTTACCAAACCATCAGTGTCACTGCAAATCACGAAATCCAATGAAATCTTCATCCTCCGTGTCACTTTTAAACAACTCTGGAGATAGCTTCCACTTCTACGTCGCTTAAGGCACAGTCATCGTAGATTTATCAACACAGGCCTTGAGCGCCCTCTTGCTGTTTAATGTGAAAATAACATTTCAAATGAGACATTCATTCATCTTTCGAACCGCTCGATTCTCACCAGGATCGAGCGGAGGTAGGTAGGTAGGTAGGTAGGTAAAAAAATAGAAGTTAGTGTGACTCCCTCGCCACACAGATGCACTGTGCTGCACACTGTCATTCTTTTTTCTCTGCCATGCACAGCAGTGCTGTTTGCACCTTCTGATTAAAGCAGTATTATATGAGTGCGTACAAATGTCTTGAATTCATTGCACAGGGTCTAACAACCCAAAGCACATGATTAAAAATAAAAATATTTAAATGCAAAGTTGAGACAATAACATGGAGCGAAACTGTGAGGCCCCAGCAGTTCCATATTTCTCCCTGCATTTTGCAATCACCTATTTTCAAGGGAAACCCACAAATTTGAAATCATATCTGTGACTGAAGATGACCCAAGTGACCAGTTGAGAGGGGTTGAAAGCTCATAATGTATTGTTACAGTACATGCAGGGTCAGTAATTCCTTGGTATGGATCACACACTGTTTTCAATGGCACTTTTCTATTTTAATGTTGTGTTAAGTTTGAAATGACTTGATGTTTGTTTTGTTTTGGGGTTTTTTTGCTTAAAAAGATGCAACAAAAAATTAATGAACTTGAAACAAGTGAGATGGCAGTCCATAACTGGAGAAAGCGAGTCACGGAGGAAGAGTGCAAGCTGGAAAGGAAAGAGGAGCTATTGGATTCTGTGATATCTGAAAGGAACCACTACAGCAAAAACCTTGTTGATGCTCAGGTATCAATGAGACATCTTTTTGCTTCAATGCCAAGTACTTCCTTTGTCGTTTTTCCTGCTGTTGTTTAATCTAAAAGATGGTTCTACCCCACCCAGGATGGCATTGCAAAGTTGAAGATCAAGATGAGGGCGATGAACAACCAGAATACTCAGTTGAAGGATGAAATAGAAGCAAAGGAGTTGGTCATTCACAAAGAACAGCAGCACCACAAACGCTTAGTGCGAGATAATGACAATCTCAAGGTACCACAGCTCGACCTGTTCTTCATTGTTTATAAATTGGGGCTCTGTGTGTGTATATCATGTTTGTTCATGCTGTGCTCCCATTGTATGGAATTCCAGGGACAACTGAAGTTGGTAACTCAGCAACTGGAGGAAGAAATTCGACGTGTTGAGCAGCAGAAAACAGAACAAGAAAGACTTCAGAAAATTATTACTGACAGAGAAACTGAACTCATGCAGCTGAAAAAACAACTGGATCAAGTAAGGAATAGATAATGTGTATGCCATAAATTGTCCGTGTACTCGCTCCACACCCCCGCACCCCCCCCAACCCCCTTCACTGCAGCAAATAACCAGAGCAACTTCAATGTGAAACTGTCGATAGGTCAAATTACTAGACTGACGTGAGCTGCCATTTTGCTTTTATGATTCAGGCACCTCATTGGCCGAGTGACACAAAACACGGAAATGTAGCGGCTTCCAAGTGACATGCTGAACAAAATTACATTTTAAGAAGAACAGTTCATTATTTTCATCTGAAACAAGACCACGATGATCTTGAGGCACTTTTAATCCATCAATATTGTGGCATCCCTCATAATCATGTTTTTTATTTTGGGTTTGTTTTGTTTTGTTTTTAACCATAAATGGCATCTGCCAGTCCAGATAGATTCGGCATCACCCGCTGATCTAAATGAACACACAATCCACCTGGAATTTCCAATTTTCTTTTTTAATTTCATGGTGGAATATATCTTCCTTCTAAGAACCATATTAAGTATCCTTCACAAAAAAATATGTTTTTAAAAGCAAAAAATATTTGGTTTTTGTTTTGTTTTTCAAGGGTGCAGCCAGAGCATCTTGAAAATGACAGAGTAAGCTGCTCCCCTGAAGAAAAATATTTTCTTTGAACAAAAAATAATAATAATTTCAGTATACAAGAGTACCCAGTAAACACAATTGGAATGTAATTCAATCACAAAAGCCTGAAACTTCACTTCCATTAACCCATACGTAAAATCTCGAAAAGGAGCATTTTAACCCACAGACCATGAAAATTTCCAGAAAGGAATTCAACAAGGTTGAAAGATCAGGTTATTATTTGATTTTTGTCAGAAAAGACTCCTGAATTATAATAATATACATATAATAATATACCACAATCAATTTAAAATGCACAAAGACAACTCAACTTCCACTTCACTTTTTTGGTGAAATTTCAAGGTGACCAGGGAACGAGACAACTTGGGAAAGCAGCTGCTACGGCGCAACGAAGAACGAGTTCTGTTGTATGAGAAGGTCAAGATCCAGCAATCCATCATATGTAAGAGGGACTTTCACCACAACCAGAAGATGGAAGACATCCGCCTCCTCAAATTGGAAATCAAGAGAATCAGGCGTGAAAAGAATATCTTGGACAAGGCTGTACCCAACGCAGATGATCTGAAGTAAGAAAGTCAAAAATAATCGTAAGAATACATGAAAGAACAACACTGAACGTCTTAGCGACTCTGGTAGTCTTACAAACCCAATTCCAAGAAGTTGGGGCATTGTGTTCAACATGAATAAAAATGGAATGCAATGATTTGAAAAATCATAACCAACCTACAGGTATATTTGATTTGAACAGACAGCAAAGACACAATATTTAACTCTTTCATGCACCCTGTAGCCTGATATCATGACAAGCCTCCACTGTAGTAACCACTGTCCCTCAAAGGGTTTAAGTTCAAACTACTGATTATCAATTTGAACATTGAACATTTTTTGTTTGCTTGCAATGTAACTACAGCTCTCTATAGGGGTGTTCACACGGCAACTTTTACTCCGGTGCAACACCCGGGCTGCCCCTTGTAGAGCCTTCACACATACAAAGTTACACCGGTGTAGCCCCTGAAAACAGCTCAAACCGGAGCAAATTTTACCCTGCTCAAGGAGATGGTTTAAAAATTTGCTCCGGAGCAAATGCTCGTTTGCAGGGGCGGGGTGGGAAGTCGCCTCGCTACGCATGTGAAGAGTTGATTACACACGGCTGAAATGTGTTGCTTTCGTGCTCTGTTGTACTTCTGTCATCTTTCCTTTTGGAGGAGACTGGACTGTTGTTGTCGGAGTTGTTTGTGTAGTTTGTTCCTGTGTTGTGTGTTCACCCCCCCCCCCCCCCCCCCCCAAATAGAATTTACTTTGTGATTTCCTCTCTTGATTTTCTGTTTGGCACATGTTTGCTTTTCTGAGTGTCACTGAAGTCATCGTTGATTTATGTTTTCGGGGCCGGTCATTGAACGCCTCTCGAGCAGAAGGCACGGAGACCGAGAAGGATAAGAACGTGCCTATAGTTGCTTGAGTTCAACAAATTATTAAAGTGCGTATGTTTTAAAAAGAACCAACACGACAGCTCTTTGTTTTATTTCCGTATTGCATTGCACGGCTGCAGAAGCTGCCGTGTGACTGCAAGTGGGGCTGCACGGGAGTTAACATGCTTCTCTTTGGTCAGCAGCTTTTTGCGTGTGAACGCTCCACAAAATTTACACCGGTGTAAGATATATCGCAACAAAATACAGTACGTCAGTGCAGCACCGATGCAAATGTGTGCCGTGTAAACACCCCTTATGAAATAATAACTTCATATTAGAAAACCAGGTCTCGAAATAAATGCATATGCATTGTGCCGTATGTGATTAAAAATGTATAGTTTGTGCTTCATTAAAACAAATTGAATAGCAACCCCCCCCGATAATTGAATCACTGGGACAATCCAAAACAGCTTTGCTGGGCTGGATGCACTCATGTCATATCACACGTCCCAACTTAACACACCTAACGCAAAGAGCGTTAGGTGGCTAGCTTGTGCAGCTAAAAACGTTGCGGTCGCTCTCAGTTTAACTCAGGAATCAAGAAGGATGATGACGAAAGACAGAGAAGTAATGGTAGTTGCTAAACTAAGTTAAGAAAAATAGAGTGGGGCCAGGGCATTTTTAAAAAACATTTTGGCATTTAGCCACATTTGCGTCAAGGTACTAACACCAATCCCCATGCACGTGACGAATAAAGGTTATCTGTTTCATGTGTTGTAGACGAGAGCTGTTTGCCCTGCAAAGGGAACTGGCTCGAGAAAGGACGAGGAACGGTGTTCTTGAGGAACAGCTAAACCCCATAAATATTCACAGATGGAGGCGACTGGAGGTCAGTGTACTGTAGCTAACTTGTGCATCGTATGGTCGTCCTGGACAGGGAGATTTCCCCATCTGCGTCCCCATCTCAAGGTTTCTCATCTTTCCACAGATGGGTTTCAAATGTTTTTTTTCTTGCCCTTCCAGGGGTTTAGGATCAGGGGATGTTATGAATATTTTTCAACTGTAGGAATGTGAAGCTCTTTGTCAACTTTTTGTGATATTGGAGTACAGTGATCCCTCGCTCTAACGCGGTTCACTTTCCGCGGCTTCGCTGTTTCACTGATTCTTTTAGTGCAGTTTTTTAAATACTTTTAAACAGTGAATTGCATTCTGCATCCTGATTGGCTAAGGCACTGACCGACGTAAACAGTCTCCGCACCTCGTCTCTGTACAGCTTGCCAAATTTACCTTTGCAAATTTTTGGTCTTTGGTTTCATTATATCAGTGGCGGATGCTGGTCTGTCAAGGAGGGGAAGCTCTATTTCGGCCTACATCATAAAATGTGTCCGTTTATTTATACGTGAATTCTACTCTCCGTTCCTTTTCATAAAAAAATGAAAAGGTTGCCTTCACCCTAAGATCGGTGATTGGCTCATTTCGCTGTCAATCAAAAAGAGATTCAGTCTCAGACAGAAAACAGTCAGTGCTGTATGAGAAACATAGAGCACATTTGAAATTTCGTCCCACTCACATATTTTTGCTTTTTTTTTTAAAAAATAAATCCTACTTCACGGATTTCACTTATCACTGATTCTTTTTGGAACGCAAACCCGCACAATAAATGAGGGATTACTGTATATACATAAATTTGACTTGGCATAGACTGAAAATATTACATTGGTCATCACTGGGTTCCAAATTGTTTAGAATTTCAGGGGTGCCACTGTATTGTCTTCATGACGGTGTTGATTTTACCTCGAGTAGAAAATATCACCACATGTGAACATTATCACTTGATCCTAAAACTTCAACAAACCATTAACACATTTGAAATGGTTGTCAATGACAGGGCAGCGACCCCTGCAAGTATGAACTGATCCAGAAGGTTCACACTTTACAGAGAAGACTCATCAACAAGACCGAAGACTTTGAAGAACAAGAATTCTTGTTACAGGTGACATTTTTGTTTAGTTTCATTGAAGTGCTTGAATTGTTTCATCTTGTGTGGCCAGCATGGACCCTAAAATAATTTATCCTTGTTTTTATTCTTCTTATTACATGTATGAGTATTTTTGGCAATTCAAATAAAAACGTTTTTTCTTTCCTCTTAAATATAGGAAAAAGAGAAGCTGTATGTCGAGCTGCAGCAAATTTTGGCTCGACAGCCTGGTGCTGAGGCACTTGAGCAGCTTCAGCATTGCCAATGGACATTGAGGGAAAGGACCAAAAAGCTAATGGTATCCAAGTGTAATAATACTTGCCTTTCCTCACCTGCAGCTGTATCATAGACCGCAATTTTTGATTTCAGATAAAATATGGTCACGGTTTTGACAAATGTGTTTTGACTGCACAGGCACTGACTGCAGAGGTGAGAGTACTGGACTCAAAGATGAATGAGTACAAAAGCGAGAATCAAAAGTTGATCACTGAGCTGGCAGACCTCAAGAAGAAGTATTTCACTCAGAAAAAGCTACAAAGGTAGGCTTCGTAAATTGGCTTGAGTTAAATTTGAATGGCAAGGAGAATAACTGGAATTTAAAAAGGGGCATAAACAGTCCAGTGGTTCCTTGGCTTATGATCCAGACATTCAACATTTCGAGGATACAAACAACGCGCAATGAACGACTTTGCAAAGCGGCTTCGGAATCTGTCGTCAGGCAGTGCAAGACAGCATGCTGAGTCACGGCTGTAATCGCGTTTTTTGAATTGATATCAGTTTTATATCAATTCATTTTCTGAGGCGCTTATCCTCACACAGGTTGCGGGGCGTGCTAGAGCCGATGCTAATATTATATTCATTGCCGAAATGTTTACTCTGTACTTACTATGAATATGACGTTAAGTGAAGGTTAGAGGTGGAGTATAGCACGTTACGACAAATTAAATTCATGTTGCCGCTGTGGAACTGGACCCCCATCATAAACCGAGGACCCCCATTTCCAAAACTGGCATTGATATAAATAAACATTTGAAGTACTGTATTTATAATGACATTAATATTTGTGTGTAATCCCCAATTGATTAGCAGTGAGGACCAGATATCAGTAGGGATTTGACAAATGATACATTCTCCCTGAAAGACGAAATATATTTGGTTCATGGTCCAATGCCAGTTTTATTTATTGTCATTTAAAAAAATATCTAATGCCATTAATTTATTATTTTTTTAAATAATATATGATGTCTGTTTATCAGGTTTGCAAGATCATTTGGGTTGAAAAATCACAGACCAATTTTCATTTGGTCAAAATTACCTGACAGATTGACAGTGTCACGTCGCGTGCCCGCCAGCAGGTGGCGGGATTTTCCTCCGCCTGTTCTGCACACCTGTTCGTAATTTCGGGCTGATTACCCTCCTTTATTAAGAGACTCCGGCAGTCCTCTCACTGCCGGAGAATTCCTTACCGTGCCATTGCTCTCTCTCGCTATTTCATCGTTCGAATTTACTCGCTGCCTTTTTGCCTTACGGCCACTACTATTGTTATTCGCGTTTCATCCAAATTGTTATTGCTCTAGATTACTGATCTCAATACTTCCTCGCTCTTTGTTTTTTCGCGAGCGTTTTCGGTTGTTTTTCTTTATTTCCTGGTCCTTATTTGACCAGCGTTTTCTGTTACCGTTTTCCCTGTCGGGCTCTTTCTGTTCGTATTAAAACCCTTTGTTTTTCATACAAGATCTTTTCGTGTCTGCTTTTTCCTGGGATCCACCTCGTTATTTTTGTTGTGCACGAGGCGAATTTTCATCGCCTCGGGCGCAACGTGACAGAATTCTCCGGCCACCATGGATCCCGCAGACATCGAAAAGATATTTTCCGCTCTTTCCCGACAAGAGCAACAAATGAGTCAGCACGGCCAAGCCATTACGGAACTCCGCGGCGCGGTCTCCATGCTGGCTCATCGGTTCGATGAATTCGAACCTCGCTTAGTTCGGGTGGAGGAACGGAGACCACCACCTCCCGGGGTTCGTCCTACCACCCTGGAAGCGCCCTCCTCATATCCCTCTATGTCGAGGGAGCCCTCGCTTCCACACCCCCCTCGTTACGGGGGTGAGCACGGGCAGTGTGGACACTTCCTACACCAGTGCTCTCTCGTATTTGACCAACAGCCGTCTGCCTACGCTAATGACAACGCCAAGGTGGCTTATGTCATGAGTCTGTTAACAGGTCCCGCGGCGTCGTGGGCGATTGCGACCAGTGACGCTAAGCCGAATCTCCGTTCATCACTCCCTGACTTCGTGGCAGCCTTTCGTCGGGTGTTCCACCATCCCGTGCGGGGCAGAGAGGCGGAGGGTCGGCTACTCGCCCTTCACCAGGGAAGGCGGTCGGTCGCGGACTACTCCATTGAGTTCCGGATCCTGGCCGCACAGAGTGGATACGGCGATCGAGCCCTGTGTGGACTGTTTCGCCGTGGCCTAAACTCGCTACTCAAGGACGAGCTGGCGACCCGCGACCACAGCACCGATTTGGAGGAGCTGATCGACCTCTCCCTCCTCATGGACAATCGCCTGAGGGAGCGAGGCCGGGAGCGTGGAAGTGATCGGTATCCGTCTCGACGCACCACGTCCCGTGAGGAACATCGTGGGTTCGGTGAGCACTCCCGGGGCCGGGAGACAGCAACCACGGAGGAACCGATGCAGCTGGGCGGCAAGGACGTTGGTGCGGAGGAAGGAAGGCGCCGTCTCCGTGACCGTGCTACAACAGACAGCGCCCAACCACCTCCTCACGCCGCAACCAGCTATCCGGGGTCGTCTTTCCATGCCCACCCCGAGTACTGTGAGTTACGACCTCGCTCGTCACCCCCCGAGCCTAGGCGAGTCGACAAGCGACCGGGACACCCCAACAGACTTGAGCTCGAGGGGGAGGTATTCGGTGGGTCCCGGTCAAGGCGGGTTCGGGCCCTGGTAGATTCAGGAGCGGATGACTGTTTGATGGACACCAGTCTCGCGTCCGAGCTGGGTTGCTTTTTAGAGGAATTGATTGAAGAGAAGCGGGTGCGTGATCTTGATGGGCTTCTCCTGGCGGTAGTAACGCATCGAACGGAGCCGCTAAAGCTTCTACTATCCGGCAATCATATTGAGCATCGCCGTTTTTACGTAATGCTGTCCCGCAACGCTCCGATCATCCTCGGATTACCCTGGCTTCAGACGCATAACCCCGTGATTTCGTGGGCGCGCCCAGCAATCGATAGCTGGAGCCAATACTGTTATCAGCACTGCTTACAATCAGCCGTCGGGAAGCACGAACGCGTCGCGCCCCCCGAGGAGATCTGCCTTGACGGAGTGCCGGAGTACTATCGGGATCTTAGGGAAGTATTTAGCGAGGATCGCGCGCGCTCCTTGCCCCCACACCGCCCCCACGATTGCGCTATAGACCTGCAGGCGGGCGCCCCGTTGCTGACCTCGCTGCAGGTCTCATCAGACCATCACGCTCACCGTTAGGGGCGGGTTTTTTCTTCGTGGGGAAGAAGGATAAGACCCTGCGACCCTGCGTAGACTATCGGGGATTGAACGAGATCACGATCAAGAATAAATACCCCTTACCCTTGATAGACTCCGCCTTCGCCCCACTGCAATCTGCCACGGTCTTCTCGAAACTAGACTTGTGCAGCGCTTACCATTTGGTTCGCATCCGGGAGGGTGACGAATGGAAAACCGCGTTTAAGACCCCCCTGGGCCATTTTGAATATTTAGTTATGCCTTTTGGACTCACAAACGCCCCTGCCGTATTCCAGAATCTTATTAACGATGTGTTACGGGACATGATTAACCTTTTCTGTTTCGTTTATCTTGACGACATTTTGATTTTTTCCCGTTCATTACATGAGCACCGGCAACATGTTAGGCTGGTGCTACAACGTTTACTGGAGAACCGGCTCTTCGTCAAGGCAGAAAAGTGTGAGTTACATGTCCCCGTCATCTCCTTCCTTAGGTTCATTATAGAACAGGGCAGGCTACGAGCGGACCCCATTAAGACGCGTGCGGTCACTAACTGGCCGGTTCCTACCAGCCGCAAGGAACTGCAGCGCTTCTTGGGGTTCGCCAACTTCTACAGACGTTTTATCCGCGGATACAGTCAGATGGCGCTTCCCTTAACCCGCCTTACTTCTGTTAAGATCCCATTTAAGTGGGATCCTACCGCGGATGTGGCGTTTGCTAACCTGAAGGCGGCGTTTACTAGTCCCCCTGTACTTCAACATCCAGATCCTGACTATCCTTTCATCGTAAAGGTGGACGCCTCGGATTCAGGGGTGGGTGCGGTGCTGTCCCAACGCTCTCCAGTCGACCAGAAGCTGCATCCCTGCGCCTTCTTCTCCCGTCGACTCAGTGCCGCCGAGTCCAACTACGACGTGGGCAACCGGGAACTGTTGGCAGTTGTGACCGCCTTGCAGGAGTGGCGGCACTGGCTCGAGGGGGCAAAGGAGCCTTTTACCGTTTACACTGATCATAAAAACCTCGCTTATCTCCGCTCCGCCAAAAGACTAAACGCCCGTCAGGCCCGGTGGGCTCTCTTCCTCACCAGGTTCGACTTCGTCCTCACCTACTCTCCCGGGTCTAAGAACACTAAGCCTGACGCCCTTTCCCGTCTCCACGAACCTGCGGGGAGGGACCGATCCCCGGAGACCATCCTCCCGACCCAGTGCATCGTGGGGGCCGTCCAGTGGGATATTGAGCAGCGGATCCAGGCAGCCCTGGAGGGGGTTCAGGTGCCGGCGGGGTGCCCAGCGGGGAGGCTGTTCGTACCTCCTTCCCTCCGATCGGAGGTCCTGCAGTGGGGACATGGGTCCAAGGTGGCGTGTCATCCCGGGGTGAACCGGACTGTGCAACTCGTCGCCCAGCGTTTCTGGTGGCCGGAGCTCCGTAGCGACGTGACGGAGTACATCAAGGCCTGCACCTCCTGCGCCTGCGGCAAGTCGTCCCATCAACCTCCGGCGGGACTGCTCCAGCCGTTGCCCATTCCTCCTCGCCCGTGGTCCCACATCGCCCTGGACTTCGTCACGGGCCTCCCGCCTTCCCGGGGTTGAACGGTCGTGCTCACGATCGTGGACCGCTTCTCCAAGGCTGCTCATTTTGTGCCTTTGTCCAGGTTGCCGTCGGCGCTGGAGACCGCCAACCTCCTCATCAGACACGTCTTTCGTCTCCACGGCATTCCGGCGGACATTGTGTCGGATCAGGGGCCCCAGTTTGTGTGTCGCGTCTGGAAGCGGTTCTGCCGGTCCCTCGGAGCTACGGCCAGCCTGACCTCGGGATACCACCCCCAGTCCAATGGACAGGCTGAGCGCGCCAATCAGGATCTGGGGGCGGCCCTCCGCTGTGTGTGCCTCCACCGTCCCGCATCCTGGGTCGACCACTTACCCTGGGTAGAATATGCCCACAACACCCTCGTCTCCTCCGCCACAGGCAGATCACCGTTCATGACGGCTTACGGGTACCAGCCACCGTTGTTTCCGTCCCAGGAGGGGCAGGTGGAGGTCCCCTTTGTACAGCACCACCTTAAGCGGGCCCATCACGTGTGGAAGGAGGCCCGGGCTGCGTTGTCCCGCACTGCGTCCCGGAACCGGCAGATCGCAGATCGTCGTCGGCGCCCGGCGCCCTCATATGTGGTGGGACAGAAGGTGTGGCTGGCAACGAGGGATCTTCGCCTGGCCGGCACGTCTGCAAAACTGGGACCCCGATTCACTGGACCATTCGAGGTCGAGGCCGTCATCAGCCCCGTCGCGGTCAGGCTCCGGCTACCGGCCTCCATGAAAGTTCACCCCGTGTTCCACGTCTCCCTGCTCAAGCCTGTGTCTTCCAGCGCCTTGGCGCCTCCTCCCGCTCCGCCGCCGCCTCCGCGGGTGGTCGATGGTGGTCCGGTGTACGCGGTGCGTGCCATCCTGGACTCTCGGCGCAGGGGCAGGGGTTTCCAGTACCTGGTCGACTGGGAGGGCTACGGGCCGGAGGAGCGGCAATGGGTGCCACGCTCCTGGATCCTTGATCCGTCCCTTTTGCGCGACTTCCACACTGCTCATCCATCCAAACCGGGTAGTCCGCCGGGAGGCGTCCATTGAGGGGGGGGTACTGTCACGTCGCGTGTCCGCCAGCAGGTGGCGGGTTTTTTCCTCCGCCTGTTCTGCACACCTGTTCGTAATTTCGGGCTGATTACCCTCCTTTATTAAGAGACTCCGGCAGTCCTCTCACTGCCGGAGAATTCCTTACCGTGCCATTGCTCTCTCTCGCTATTTCATCGTTCGAATTTACTCGCTGCCTTTTTGCCTTACGGCCACTACTATTGTTATTCGTGTTTCATCCAAATTGTTATTGCTCTAGATTACTGATCTCAATACTTCCTCGCTCTTTGTTTTTTCGCGAGCGTTTTCGGTTGTTTTTCCTTATTTCCTGGTCCTTATTTGACCAGCGTTTTCTGTTACCGTTTTCCCTGTCGGGCTCTTTCTGTTCGTATTAAAACCCTTTGTTTTTCATACAAGATCTTTTCGTGTCTGCTTTTTCCTGGGATCCACCTCGTTATTTTTGTTGTGCATGAGGCGAATTTTCATCGCCTCGGGCGCAACGTGACAGACAGGTGTTGGCTTATCATTAATATTCAAGGTCTCATGCCATTAAAAATCCAATATTTGCACTTTTTTATGCATAAAAAAGTAAGTTACTTTCCTGAATACCTAGTAACATAGTTACTTTACTGATTACTTGACTTTAAAAGTAACTTGTCAAAATGAAGCAATGTTTGGTACAATTCCCAACATAGTTAAAGTACTGTACCACCGACTATGATGTTAAAACTTATATTTTGGAAGATGAAGACAGCTAAACAAAAAAAAAATTAGAATTTTGATGCAAAGGGACCTTTCGAGATTGTGATCTTTGCTCACCTAACTGACATCATTTGGTTCAAACATCCGAACCTCAATGCCTTGACCAACCAAGCAAACGTTAATCTTTGTGTTTGGTTTTGTATTCTGGGGACAATCGTCAATCTTCCCTTGATTCCCTGAGAAGATAGAAGACCATTGCAGAACCTGCTGGAAAAGAGTTGATAATTATGTAATTGAAATGATCTTTGTCTACACGGACGCCTAAAGTTACATCCATGCAATGTAATTCAATGTATTTTCTTCTGTCTCATCTCAGCGACAAGTCCAAAACCAAAGGGGAACACTTGGTGCTACCTCAGCTCCTCAACAAGCCGCATTATGCTGGCGGAGGCTTCAAGTTTGATGAACTTTTCCGATGACGAGTGAGCATTTTTTTCAAAACACCCTGTGATAATTTAACCCTTTTATGCACCCTGTAACCGGATAACATGGTAAGATGTCCACTGTAGCTGTCCCTGAAAGGCTTCATGTTGGTGAATGTCACTCATCAAATTTGCCTCAGGAACGTACCACTCGATCCTCAGGTGCCTTCAAAGAGAACGTTGCATCCGGAAAGCATTGAATGTGTGAAAATACATGGATAAATTATGTATCCCTATTATGGTTGAAAGTTGAAACACACATAGCATAGGCACAGTGGAAGAGAAATCTTGACTGCATTATTATCAGAATATTTTTATACTATATTTTGTACAGGTCTTAGTATGAATAATTTCACATTTCTTGATGTGTTTTCAATTACAAAACTGTTCGAAATTCTCAGGATGTGTGTAATCATGGGATACATTTTGTGTGTTTTGATTAAAAGCGCACACATATCGATGAGAACATTTGTTTTGTTTGTGTTTTGACAGCATTTCCAGATTAGCATTTTGTGCATTGGGTTAATTTCAGTGGCAAATGCACCAAAAGCAGAAATTGAATGGCAGTAACTTTGGTAATTAATTTAAATTTGTAACTTTGGAGGAGGAAAAAAAATCACAACAAAGCTTTTCCATATATAATCAGTGGAAACAACCCTGCTATTTTTCAGCTCCGCAAACAAACACACGAGACAGGAGTGTTTCCGTCAGTCATCAGCAAAACGGGTGTCTGTCAGCGACGGACTGAGAGGTCCGTCGGTACTTGACCTGGTTAGTGACGACTACACTGGCGGACGAAAACTCGCATCCATCAGTTCTTGATCCGCCCTTTTTATTTATTTTTTTTAAGTTGGCCATCATTAGTCATCAAAATGTTTGTCAGTCAATACAGACGGAAGGTCTGTCAGTACTGGCGAATTACCCACCTCGGGTTTAATCTATAAACGCCTTGTGGTAAGAGCAGTAATCCAACCATGGAGACACCTCATCTATTAGGTGCAGCAATGGTGTGACCTCATCTCTCATAGACATTGACATTCATTCATCTTCCGAAACGCTTTATCCTCACTAGGGTCACGGGGGGGCCGGAGCCTATCCCAGCTGTCTTCGGGCAGTAGGCGGGGGACACCCCGAATTGGTTGCCAGCCAATCGCAGGGCACACAGAGACAAACAACCATGCACGGCCACACTCACACCTAGGGACAATTTAGAGTGTTCAATCAGCCTGCCACGAATGTTTTTGGAATGTGGGAGGAAACTGGAGTACCCGGAGAAAACCCACGCAGGCCCGGGGAGAACATGCAAACTCCACACAGGGAGGCTGGAGCTGGAGTTGAACCTCTGCACTGCGAAGTGGACGTGCTCACCACTGGACTACCAGGCCGCCCGACATTGACATTAAATGAGGAGATCGCGGATCGTTGCCCCATCCTCAAAATATTTCTATCTCCTCCTGCCGCGCTACACTGGTGATATGAAATGAGCCCCTTGAGGCCGACATTGCATGTCGCATTACAGACACGACAACGAGTACATAAAAAGATCAGATTTAACAAAAACATGCAAATTGGGCGTCCTGGAATGTGAACGTAGCCATAGATTAGCTTTTGGGCTCACCTCTGCACTATGGCAGCGCAGAACGACCCAACGGTTGTTTTTGCTGTAATGTCATATTTTGCGGCTCTGATCAATGACACCATTGATAGATTGCGCAAATTATGACACGACAGTTGATCAGCTATTTTGTATAAAATGCACATCACATTGGTGTGAATTCTCTAAGAATCATCTGCTTTCTTGTGATTTCCGTCATTCTTCTGAGCCCTTTCAAATGATCACACTCAGTCATGAAAAAAAATATTGAATAATGATGCCTGATGATATTTGCTGGTATTGGTATGATCAGTCATATTATGGACAGCTTGTTTTTACTTTTTAGAGCTGATTATTTGTGCTTTGAAAAATCTCCAAGTGAAATTTCAATATAAGATATGGTACGATACAAAAGGACAACTCCAGGAAAAAGTATAGATTTGAAAGATTAGAAATGTATGTTAATATGTTTAATCTTATTCTCCATGCGTGGCACCGTGCTACACTAACACACACTGGTTCATGAGAATGAAGAACGGATGAAGGTAAGTGACATCATAAAACAGTAAAAATATCTGAATTTTTATGTTTCACTCCTTCACATGCACCCTGTAAACTGATCACATGATCAACTGTCCGCAGTCGTAACCACCGTCCCCGAAAGGGTTAAGGTTGACAGTTAGATGGACGGCGTGTTCCCTTGCAGAAACATCCCCTTCCCCCAAAGCCTCCCATCCCTCCTTCTCATTAATATTTGGGCACGAAAGCTTGCATTGAGGAGGTGACAAAGGGAGAGATGCAGGGAAGGAAAGAGCGGCGGGAGGGGCTGAGCTGTTGTCGTCGGAGGCTCTTTGGTGCGCAGGCGCTGCGTGAGCTGGGCTGACCGCCTATTGATGGGAAAACAAGCGACTGGAGGAGGACAGATCAGGGCGGCTGTGGGCAAACGTGTGAGGGAAGGGATACGGACGGAGCTTCAAGACATCTCGATTGCCCTTACTTTTTTCAAGATTGCCTCTTATTCACTGTGGTTTTGAATGTAGCATCTGATCCTCGGTGAGATTAGCACCAGAGCAAGGCTGAGACAGCGCCTATTCTTGCCTGAGAAGGTCCTGCCAACAAACAGGAACATCACATCCTCCATTGCAGGTAATCATTCGTCTGTTATTCATTTCACCATCAGCGGGCCGTGATTTTGTGATTCTTGTCCAAAATCACCATCTGTCCATCGGGGGCCTTGCACCCATCATTCCCTCCATCTCTTATTCCTCCGTTATTGCCCCCCCCTACTTGTTTTCTCTCCCTGATGAGCTCATGACATACACTTGCGTGTCATCCATTACTACCTCCAAGTGACACCGTCATCCAAACACTGATTCAAAGCGGAATTCATCTTAGATGTTAGATATGTACTGTACATATTAAAATAAATAAATAAATAAGTAAAACATCGGAATGATTTGACCAGTATTTCCAATGTAATATTTTGCAAAAAAATATCACTGAGTTATGGCTTTAAATGAAAAGAGTTCACCATTATAATGATTCTCCAAGTAAAACAGGAGCTGTCATTTAAATTCAAAAATCTGTCAAAAGTCGTGGCGAGGACCTTTTAATTGGAAACGGAAATGGGATGAGTGCTTTTCCACTTCTACATCACTGGATCGGATCCGCTTCTCTCTTTGTAAAGGCTCGATAGAAATCTACTGGCAAGCATTCTAGTCACACACTTGGAGGCATGATATCTCAGACACGTGCATCATTTGCTACATTTTCACCACTTATGGACTGCATGTATCAGTTTGATCGGTTTCACATTGACCTGCGGGGATCGTCAGAATGGCAACAATGTGACTGGAACCAAACAAGCCCAATTTATCCAAATTGTGTTGCATTTCTCCCCCGCACATTGGATTCCTCACTTCCGCAAACGCTCATTGCTCACGTACCGTAATAATGGAGAGCGATTGAGGCCACACCCCTTACATTCACTCCGCATTCCTCCATTACAAAAAAAAAAAATCCTGTGCTTTTGGACATAGCAATAAATGAGGCCACACATTTGCACATCCTTTACAACAGCGGTGTCAAACTTTTTTGTCGTGGGCCACATTGTAGTTACGATTTGCCTTGGAGGGCCGTTATGAAATTTGGGAAACCATATACAGTAAATGTTTAATCACCTCCACATATTACATACGCAGCACACAATCAATTGATGAATAACTAGTTTTAAAATCAGAAGTCAAAAATTATGATTTCTAATGTATATTACATATTGTATGACAATTTGAAATTTTGGTTCAGACTTTAGCAAGCATCATGGAACTTGACATGCCTGATTTGCTTTCGGGGACCACATAAAATGATGTGGTGGGCCAGATCTGACCCCCGGGCCTTGGCTTTGACACCTGTGCTGTACAGTATATTTCATCTACTCCAGGGGTGTCCAAACTTTTTGCCAAGGGGGCCAGATTTTATGTGGTAAAATGTTGGGGGGCCGACCTTGGCTGACATTCTTTACATTGAACAACAATATTGTTCAACAAATTTTAGTAAGCCAGTCTGTTTCACATTTCCATTTTTATTTTAATTTCAACAATCTTAAGAATTTCTTTTGGTTCATCAGGTATATCACATGCAACTGCTTATTCACTTGACTTTTTCTTAAACAGAAGTCTCCTGAGTGCAAATTGATTGATTTGAAACATAAAATGTATCACCATAACTTTTCAATAGTCACAAAACCTTTGACTCGAACAACAGGGAAATGAACAAGCAATACACATATCCACAACTGCAAGGATCATTTGAACTATGACATATCAGTCAATATAAACACGGAGTGATGTCTTGTTAACTCGTGAGTGATGCCCTCTAGTGTCTAAATGCTATTACTCATTTAGTGAATGCTATTACTCATTTAGCCACTAGAGGGAAGCAGTACTCTATGAAACATCACTCACCAGTCTACGAGACCTCAGTCAATGCAACACGTGTTCCATTGCGCCCAACCTGCGGGCCAGACGGCACTGATTTTATGACAGGGGCCGAGGGCCGGATGAAATTCGACCGCGGGCCGGATTTGGCCCGCGGGCCGGACTTTGGACATGCTTGATCTACTCCATCCATCCATTTTTTGATACACTTTATCCTCACAAGGGTCGCGGTGATGCTGGAGCATATCTCAGCCGTCTTCGGACAGTAGGACACCCTGAACTGGTTGCCAACCAATCGCAGGGCACACATTGATGAACAACCATCCACGCTCACACTCACACCTAGGAACAATTTAGAGTGTTAGCACGCGAGTGGTCAATGCGCTAACCACTAGATCACTGAGCCGCCTGGTAAAACAATTAATCAACGAATTGAGAACTTATTGATTCTCAAAATACTCATCAACTATTTTGAGGATGAATTAAATGTTTTCAGAGATCGTTGAAGCTAAAAGTGTCCAAATTCTTAAAATTTCAGTCTCCCTCCATTGAATATTCTCTGATTACTGCGGTTCTCCATTAAATCACAGTAAGACATTTACAAACATCGGCTTTTACTTTGGAAAATAGCATTCAACATTATTGTGTATTTCATGACAAGTTACGTACTAAAGCAGGAACTAAATCATGATTTAAAAAAAAAAGATGTGGTATTTTTTCATTCTACTATTGAACAGAAACAGGGTACACAAACATTGGAGAGGTTAGGAGCATGTATGTTATACGCCCTCACAAATAAAATACTAATTTATTAATAAATCTAACATGCAAACTCCACACAGGGAGGCCGGAGCTGGAATCGAACCCGGTACCTCTGCACTGTGAAGCCGACGCGCTAACCACTGGACTACCGGGCCGCCCGTGTTAATTCATTTTTATTATTATTATTTTTATTATTTTTGTTTGGCCGTACGGAAGAAGGAAGGTCAAACTGTCATTTGGGAATTGTAGATTACTTTACCTGATTGCACAAAACTGAGTGACCGTTTTTTTTTTTATTTCATCTTGCACCTGACAAATACACCATAAATATATATATATATATATATATATATATATATATATATATATATAAACTCATTACTAAAAGGAAGCATTGGCAAAAACAAACTCAACGAAATAAAAACTAACTATAATGAACCATCCAAAATGATTATCACCCTGGTATGGTATGTATATGAATATTTACGTACATTTACAACAACACTGTAACATTTACCAGTACCGTTAAATGTAAATAGATGAAAATCCTTTTGTTGAAGATGTATTTTGACAAATAATGTGTTCATGTTTCATAAACGCATCAGTGAAAATTCAAGTCTAGGTACTTCATTATCTGCGGTTTAGCACAAAAGGCAATTAATTGGACTCCCTTTGGGACAAGGTCCCCTTCTGGTAGATCCACTTCCATTACCTCTTTGTCTAGACAACCGCACACTGTGCCATTCCTCATTAGGTTTGGAAAGACATCATTTAGGAGACATACACTAAAACCTCATTGCATATCAGTCAGTTGAGCAGATGGGGACTGCTGACACAATTATGGTCTGATTTGGTGTTGTGGCACATCAAAGTAAAACTGAATATCCTTGAAAAAAAAAAAAAAAAAGAAATTGTTGCATTTTACTTTGAACGTCGCTCTGTCCGTCCTGGTCTAACTCTAAGGTGTACATCCTGGACAATAATGGACCCTCACTCTTACTGTATTTTACAGTAAAAAATGGTCATTATAACAGTAAAGCTAGTGCTGCTCTAAGACATTTGTATACTTGTGCATATCCTGCAGGGCTCAGAAACTGACTCACCAGGGGATACCATGGAAGCCCCTCTTGTTTGTTTGGATGAGGAGTTTGAAGACCTCCGGCCTTGCCGTATCGAGGAGTTTGACCACCCGGCACTCAACCACCCCTCTTACACCACCAGCACCGTCCCGTTGGTTTCCATCACCCGAGAGGATTTCTCCGAGCTGGAGAACTTTTCTGAGATGATGAGCTTCAAGTCGATGGAGGACCTGGTCAATGAGTTTGATGAGAAGCTCAACGTCTGCTTCCACAATTACAACACCAAGACCGAGGGCCTGGCGCCGATACGCAACCAGACACAAAACCAAGAGGATGAGGAGCGGCTGCAGGATGAAGAGTAAGTGACCGTTGTGGATAAAACGGTTTGTGACGCACAGACCTTGTCCTATTCTGTTCAGTTTGGTTGTCAAGAGCTCTATGGTACATTTTACAAAGTTCAGACTTTCATCACCACTATGACACTGTTCAATTTTCCAAAAAAAGACAGCGATGCCAAATTATGTGGATTTTGAAAGTTTTAGGATGGAATTGATTGAAATCATCTTTTTCATAGCACATGATGCAAGTTGAGATTAATAAAATCAATTTCACAGTTTCAACACGTCCAAACCAAACATGAAAAAGATGATACTTAAAGCAGAGAGACAGCAACGGGAATCTGATCGATTTATTATAAAAAAAATTGAAAAATACGCAGGGTGAGACGGGGGGTGGGGGGGGGGGGTGGGAAAGCAACTCCCAAACTGTGCTCCCATGGGTGGTACAGTGTGGTGTCTGGGAAAAAAATACCTCAGCAGTGACAGAAAAACAAAATAACAGCTCTCGAAGACGGAATTTTAGTCGAAGTTACATTTGATGGGAGAAATGCAGAATTTCGCAAATTAAATGGAAGGTTAGGCTCAATAGGAGAATTTCATGTTTTTGGGAAGGTGGGGGGCAGCCCCAGGGGTCATGAGTTCGGTGCCGGCTCGGACGTCCCTGTGTGGAATTTGCATGTTCTCCCCAGGCCTGCGTGGGTTTTCTCCGGGTAATCCGGTTTCCTCCTACATTCCCAAAACATGCATGGCAGGCTGATTGAACACTCAAAATTGTCCCAAGGTGTGAGTGTGGAAGGTGGTTCGTCTCTCTGTGCCCTGCGATTGTCTGCGACTGTCCAGTTCAGGGCACCGCCTACTGCCCGAAGACGGCTGGGATAGGCTCCAGCACCCCTAGTGAGCCCTATGAGGATAAAGCGGTTCAGAAAATGGATGGATGGATGGATGGATGGATGGATGGATGGATGGATGGATGGGAAGGTGAGTCGGGACGTACTAACCAAAATTCATTCAACCTCTTGGCTGTGAGGCGGACCACCAGCTCACCACCAGACCATGGTCCCGCTCGTAATAAGATTAACCATTGCCAAGGCATGTTTTGGCTGCCGCTGCTCAGCCCGTATTGTTTTGTGTTTTTTGTTATTGTAAAGTGTCCTTGGGTGTCTTGAAAGGCGCTCATAAATAAAATGTATTATTATTATTATTATTATTATTAAAGGACCAGTACAGTAATCCCTCGCTATTTCGCGGTTCGTTTATCGCGGCTTCAGTGCATCGAGGATTTTTTCAAACATATTCATAAAAAAAAATATATATATATATTTATTTAAAAAAAAATATATATATTTTTTTAAAATATATATATTAGAGCTGTCAAGCGATTAAAATATTTAATCAAATTAAAAATGCAACTGTCATAGTTAACTCAAATGAACTAAAAAATTAATCGTGATTACTCACACATTTTTATCGTTTATGAATTTCCTTTTACATTTGTTGTCCTATTTTGTCCCCGTTTTAATGCTCTCATCAACATGGAATCATGAATCAGTTTTCTATGTGCCAAATGCAAATATTTACTGAAATAACAATTTCGATTTTCAACTTTACGTGAACAATTTTTCACTTGGTGCAGTTATTCACACATAATCTCTCACACAATATTACTGTCCATCAATAACGGTGAAAAAAATATTTTGTCACACAACAGGTGTTCTAACAGCTTTTTTATGAAATCAAAACAGAGCAATATAACATTATAAAGTGCACATCTAAGGTACACTAGTACTCAGCCTATAGTGGATTTAAACCATGGTTGCATACTTCGTTTTTCTTAAGTTTGCTTTCATCACAGCAGTCTGTTTCTGTATGTTTGTTGAAGAATAACGAGACACCGTACACCAGTGTTTATTATGTGCCCTGTATTCGAAACTGCCGGCCGTGCAAAGAAGCACACGCACTTCCCCCGTGCAAACCATTCTGGAAGGTGGGGGGGGGGGGGGGTGGTTCACTCCCCCTAACACAGTCAGGCTATGTTGATTTGTGTTGGTCCTTCTTGCGCGGAAGTCTCTCTACGGTTTTGTGTAGAATGACTACACTTGGTTCGATGACAACACAGGAGACATTTTACTTTCGCTAGGTCGCTACCACCGTAGCGCACTGTCGCTGTCAGAAGAACACAGAGAAGCTCCACCCGCTCTATTTATATGGACACAAACCACTGTAACCTTCCACACAAAATAGTTCCAAACAAGTAACAATCGTCAGTGGCATACATCGTATACCTGTATGATACAGAGAGAGAGAGAAGAACAGATAACTTTGGTCTTGTCACTGGAGCAATATGGCAACTATTTAAAAGTAAACTTTCCATTCATAAACTCTAAGTATCCCTTTTCGGTGTCTCGCGCTGCCGTGGCTGGCAAAAGAGACATGGGTGTGGACTTCTACAGCGCGCTTGTTGTTTTGTTTCTGGTGTATTTATAGAGCAACGTAACATCCGCTTGTGACGTGTGCCGCGTTAATCTCGCGAGAAAAAATTTAATCCCGTTAAAATTCATTTAAATTAATGCCAATAAAAACGCGCTAAACTGACAGCTCTAATATATATATACATGGAGTACAGTAGCTCTATGTGACTCGCTGTTGATTTGCAGCTTCTCGCTATAATGCGAGAATCTTTTGAATTCTCATATTACTCTTATATTATTCTCTCATATAATTGTAATGTGATGTTTGTGGACATTTTGCGGACTTAAAAAAAATATATGCAGTATATACAGTATATATTTTTTTTTTATCTGCACCGTATTTTCCGCACTATCGGGTGCACCAAAAAGTCTTCCATTTTCTTAAAAGCTCACCGAGTGCCTTAAAATCTGGTGCGTCTTTTGTATGGTCATTACGGTAATACGTCGACTCCAAGATGGCTCCTTCCTGGAGACATGCTTCCAATGTTATAACATGCTGTTGGTTCAGTTAACTGTGTCGCTGCTTTATTAAATAAGTTTTTGTTGCAGCTTCGAAAAAAGGAGAGCTGTGGTGTTAATTTGTTAAAACAGTCTCAACAAATACAGGTATGTCTTTGTCTGTCTCCGTTCCTTCTTCCGTTCAACTCGAGAGGCGTTCAAGACCGCCTCCGAAAAACGTAAACTAATTCAATGAAACTACTAAAATTGAAAATAATACATCAAAACTGAAAAGCTTCTTTCTCTCAAAACTTTGCTGCTGTTAAGTGGGAATTTCTCTATTGTGAGACTATTAAAGGTTTTCTTATCTTATCTGATCGTACTCTTGGAGCTACGATAAAGGAAATGCCAATGTGTTTTTCAAAGGTGGTCATGAACGCCTCTCGAGTTGACCGGAAGAAAAGAAGTCTGTTCAACTTGAGAGGCATTCATTACCGACTCCGAAAAACGTAAATTAATTATTACTTCAATGAAACCACGAAGAAAAGCAAGCGAGGAAATCACAAAATAAATTCTGTAAGGTAGATATAGAATTTATTTTGTGATTCCCTCACTTGATTTTCTGTTATGATGCATTATTTTCAATTTTCGTAGTTTCATTTAAGTACAGTAATAGCTCATTTCCATTTTTCAGAATCGGTCATGAACACCTCTCAAATTGTGCGGACGCCTCTCGAGTTGAATGGAAGGAGCGTAGGCATTCGAGATTGCACCTTTTGATGCGAAGCGTCTAACATATGAACATTTTTTACAAAATAGCCATTCATTGAAGGTGCACCTCATAATCCAGTGCGTCTTTTTGTGTGGAAAATACGGTGTATGTTTATTGGTCGCTACTTTGCAGATTTTTGTTTATCGCGGGTGGTTTTGGTCCCCATTAACCGCGATAAACGAGGGATTACTGTATTACATTATTTACTTTTCTGCCACCCAGCAACTGCAGTTTACAGTGGACAGAACCACTCAAAAACTTCAGGCACACTTGCTCATGCAAGAAATGAAAAAAGTGTCCAAACCTGGATGGATATTTTATCTGCCAACCCGGAGATCCAGTGTTGGTCTATAAATGCTGATAAACATGCAAATGTAAAAATTGATCAACCTGCGTCAGGTATCAATCATTTGACCTTCGGGTCCTCGGCCAAGACCTTGCAGCTTTAATTTTGAACACCTTTTACATTTCATTTATACAATGACAGTCGAACTATGATGACCAAATCAACTAATATCAGAAAGGGACTCTGTATGATGTAATGGTGGGTCCATTCCTGCCCTCATCAAGTCCTAACAAGCTTGCCATTTACACAATTAAACTTTTGAAAAATTCCAATGAGTCAGAAGTGGCAACCCCACCCCCTCTCTACTTCCCCCTTAAGACTCCATGTTCAAATATTCACTGTGGAGTGTTGTGTGCTTTCCTTGTCTTTGGCTTGATCTGTCTGTCCATGTCACATCCTCCCCCCTTGCCGCAAGCATGAATCGTCACACTCTGAGTGAGTGGGCAAATCGGGTTAAAAATAGCCTTGTTGTGGGCGCAAGGAGAACAAAAAAAAGTGCTGTGATATTTTTAAATGATAGTCGCTTATTATTGGGTTATCAAGCAGAGCGCAGATTAGAGCTGGGCAGTTTCATTTAGTTTATGGTCAAAGCATACACACACACACACCTATCTAGCTATTCATCTATCGATATATATCGAGATATATTTATAATTTTATTATTATTGAATTATTTCTATCTATCTAGCCAGCTATCACAAATTGCCATCGAGTTCATGAGACCGATATTTATTTATTTATTTTTTAAGTAAAATCATGTTATGTATCCATTCCCTGCTGTGAATGGACTCGAAAGAGGGAAGATGCACTGGAATAGTCAAGTTAAATCAGCTGTCGGGTTGAAAAGTCAGAGATGTGGATTTTGGCATTAATCCTTTCAGATGCCCGATTAGAAACACAGATGAGTGTGCATGATAAGCAGGCCAGAATATTAAACAGAACAACTTTTTTTCAGTGGCAGCAGGCCAGCAAACACAGCAGGGCAGCTTTGTCACGTGACATTCCGCTTCCTACTGTCCGAATGACCCCAACTTACCCTGCATGCAACCTGCTGTACGGGTGTTGTTGCGAACGATGATCCCTAACACGTCAGATGTCTTATTTTACTGACTATTTGGAAACACAGGAGCAAATAATTTTTATCTCTCTCGTTGATGTTGGTAATCAGGATAATTTTGTTGAGATTTGTATAACTTTCATGCCTTTCACATGTTGAGTGAATGTTCATTGAAATGTTTGCAGTTGTGCTGATTTGAGTTCTGATTAAAGGGAATTCACACCAGTAACGTCATTTTAGAGTTATTTTCAAGATCCTCCTCTCTGTTTTCAAATCTCTGAATAATCTCGCGCCACCTTACCTCTCTGAGCTCATCCGCCCCTACACACCTGCCCGGCGCCTCAGGTCTGTGGACCAGACTTACCAAGAACTAAACTGAGGCTTAGAGGGGATCGAGCCTTTTCTATTGCTGGTCTCTCTCTCGCAAGACTCCTTGCTGCCCATCTTTAAAGCCCTCCTCAAAACTCACTTGTATTCTTTGGCGTTCGACTCAGCATGACTTAGATTTGTTCTTGATTTTACTGCTTGTTGCTTTCTACCGCCTTTATTACCGATTCGTCTTACTGTTTATTGTGTATGTTAAATCGCTCCACGTACAGCACTTTGTACGCAGCGATGGCTGTTTGAAAGTGCTCTGTAAATACTGTTGACTTGACTTGACTTGACTTGAGTAAGCACTCCTCCAGTGCAATTTTATAGATCACTATTGTGAGTGTTTTTGTTTTTTTTCCTGAATGAATTGTTTGGAAATTGACCCAAGCATTGATGGGTAGGCTGCTGTAACTGCACACTGCCAATTATTGATTGATAAGTTTTTGCTGCTGTTTCGTCAACCAGCCCTGAAAACTGACATGACATCGTGGAATAGCTGGTGCTACTCAAATGTAAAAGAGTCTGTGTCAATGTTGTTTTTGTTTATTTTGTGCACAGTATATAGGCACTTAAAAATCCTAATGCTAACAGATCATGGAGAACACCATTGTTGGGCCGACAATGAGTATCGAGAGCTACAGTGTTTATAACCTTTATTGCAACTGACATTTGAACAAAAACAGCGCCACAACACATGTAAACAGATAATGTCACAATACTCACAGGCATCCTGTGTAGTTTATCCTCTGCAAAGAGCAACTATTATTACAGCACACTCACTGAGCCACAGTGGTTGTGAAACTATTCTTGAGTTGCGTCTACATGACTATATCATATGCCTCTTGCTGGTCAAGGCGTACATCATAAGCATCACAATTGAAGAATGAAATTGAGATTTACAAACATTTGAATTCTTTACATTCTAATGAATTGTGTTATTAATCCTCCATTACAGGGATTAAGTACTAGCCCCACAATACGTGAGATCCACAATATAGAAATACCCAAATTAAAAATACTCCCATGGCACTGCATTTTTCTAAGATCAGCAAACTCATTTTTTTAATGCAAAAGTAATGCAAACAAATATAAAGAATTACAATATATTGAGAGAGCAACGGATAACTAAAAAATATTGTAACACTGGAGTGATCCCTAAATGTGTTTACACTTAACTTCTGTAGGCGTAAAAAGTGGGGTTACACCAAATAATAATTTTCAACAAACTCTGGCTGTAGTTCATGTTTTTGTTCTTCTTTCAAATGTGCACTGTGCCAAATTAAATAAGTGTCGCCATCTAGTGGTTGAAAGTGCAATCACACCTAATGTTCAGGGGGCGGGGAGTGCCTCCGAAATTGTTGCTGTACAATAATAATGTAATAATAATAATCATGACAAGGCACCATACACTGCGCTAAAAAAACAGTGCAACCTCTTTATGAGGTGGGTGCATGCCACCATGCTGACAGACTCTGTCGTGAGTTGAATAACGTCCACTGTGTGCCCGAGCCGAGCGTGGGTAGCGCCAAGCTGGTCCAAAGACAGCCTCTCAGTGGAGGAAGGGGGTGAAGAAAAAAAAGGGATAGCTCTGAAACAAAGGATGTTTCTCTCCCAGTTGATGTCATTCCTCCTCCAACAGATGCTTTACACTGGTGCTGCAGCAACCACCGGCAGTGTTTTATGTGAGCGACATTGGGTACATTTCTCCTCCGCATTCCATCTCTAACAGTTTTGCAATGTTCATTTTACTCGTGTGCTTTGTTCATTTGCAGCCCACAGCTCTGCTCAAATGAAAATGCAAATGTTAATATGTTAAATGTTGACCATTGAGTGAGCGTGCGGCAAGATCAAGAGCTAAATATACAGACTTGAACCGAGCAGAAAGCATCACGCTCAACTCTCATCTAATCCTGTTACGTAACGCTCCAGTTTAATCATGTGTTGACAAAGTGGCTTGAAATAGCCGCTTGAGAGTTCAAACTTGTAACTGTTCAGTAAGTTTTCTGCTGCCTGAAAGGAGCTTTTTCATGTGAATATTTCTGTTTACATTACAGTGTGTGGGACGCTCTAACTGACAATTACATAGCTGCATGGGACGGTGCCGACTCTGAGGGATTCAACGGAAATCTTTCTGACAAAGAGGTAGGTGCCTGTCACTGACAATCACATTTACACTAAGCGGTCACTGAAACCATTCACACGTTTGTGATATGTTCTTTCTTTTCTTGATTTGAGTGACTTTGATTACTTTCTGCTTTTTGATTTGCTATATCAGGTCGACTTTTCTCTTTGGTTACGCCAGGGTTTCTCAATTCTTTTCTGTCATGCCAACCTCCCCCCCACCCCCCCAGGAAGAATAAAACATCTCGCTCCCCGCCCTCCCCGCGCGACTATAAATAATATAATTTGTCGAAACATTTTTTAGAAGTGCACCTCTGCATAACACTGTATTCTTATTAACCTATAATATAATAACTTACACAAAGAATAGCTTTATTAACTGTAACAGAAAAGATTTAAAGTGCATCTGAAATAAATGAAAATTAAATTAAATCTTTAATTAAACTGTAAACATTTTTGACTGACCATGTCAAACCATACAATACTGAAAACTAAATTACATAAAATCAATAAATAATAATGCATTCAAACTGATCACCAACATTAACTCATGAGCACAATGTAAAAAAAAACTTACCCTGCAAAACAAAAATATATAAAATAATTTGTACTTTTTTTTGTTTTGTTTAATCAAAGATGATGTCTGGATTAACGGCTACAATGAGCACGTTTTGCAATGCACGGCTTTTCGAAGCGAGGTTTGAAGCAGGACACAACAACTCTCGGCTCCTGCTCAATGTGTATCCGGGATCTGTATTTTAGTTTACTGAAGTAGCAGTCACAAAGCGGCATGATTGTTTACAATATTCAGCACGTTTTTACTGAAAAAACTGAAGCGGCTTATTGGCGTAATTGGGGTGTAATGTCTTTAAGTGACACCTTAATTTATTTGGCTTTATGCTTTCCGCTGTCAACATTTTTAGACACGGTAAGCACACCAATCTTTTCTCATCTGTCACCGTAGTCACAGTGAAGCCCAAGCGCTACATACGCCTCGTCATATTTCCTCCCTTCGAATGCTCCCTTGTGCAAACTCTGCCAATAAGAGCGCCACTGCCCCCTAACGAAGTGGAGGTGCAACTGCACTTTATTCTAGGACAGTAAAAAAATTAAACATAAAAATAAAAAAGCATGTTCCCCGAGGTCAAACGCGCCCACCCTGATGGAGCCTCACACCCCCCCTCCCCAGCGCCCCGCTATTTTAGAAACACTGGGTTACGCCAATAGCGGGGATATTGTATTAATACGACTTACAATCCGATGCACCTCATAAAATAAGATAAGAAAACCTTTATTGTCTCACAATGGCAAAATTTGCAAGGTACAGCAGTAAAGTTCAGAGGGATGAAGTAGAAATAGTAGAAAAACAAGTATTTGCATGCGCAAAATAAGTTTTAAAAAATTAACTGTACACAGTACAGAATGCAATACAAAATATAAGATATAAGCATTTATGCAACTGTGTATGTGTTGCATCAGGTGGCTGTGCTATTTAAAATGTGTGAGTGGGAGAGAGTCCAGGTTTTCAGGTGCATTTATTCAGTAGCCTGACAGCAGTGGGCAGGAATGAGTGGCGGTACCTCTCCTTCTTGCAGCGCGGATATATCAGTCTTTGGTGCGAAGGTGCTGCCCAGTGCTGTCAGGGTGGCCTGGAGGGGGTGAGAGGATCTTTCAATCATAGCGGTTAGCTCTGCTTGGCTCTCGACGAAGGCGGATGCGTTTTTGCTCTGCTCCTGCCCTCCCCTCACCCTTCCCTGCTCGCCACTCAGTCTATGTGCTGTCCTTGTCTGACTTTCTTACTCTCCTGCCCCACTTTTATCCTAAAACAAACCATGAAATTAGTTGTCTCTCGATGCCATCTACAAAATTTTCTCGACGAGAAGAGCAGGCAGTGGGGAACCTACTTGCCCCTCGGGTACCCCTCTCGGGTACATTTGCTGCTGGGTACACCCTAGATCCCTGGAGGAAGTGGAGAATGGTGTGCCTGTCAATACTGTCCGTTGAGGATGTGGAAGACATCTACATTATCGGCCTTCTGATAACAGGTATGCTGCTGTTTGGTGTTAGCAGTTTCCTGATCTATCGCAAAATTCACCCGACGGGAGCGGCTTTATTGGAAGTGAAGAAGCTGCCGGTCTTTATGGATGGCATTGCGCGGATGTCCAACACTCAGACTCAAGCGTTGACTGAGCTCAACTGCAAAATGGATGCAGTTTTGGAGCGTCATTGCAAGATGGAGAACAACTTGGAGAAGTTGGGATCCGTGCTCAGAAAAGAAATCACGGATTTGGCTGATCGACGCCACTGAAGAGACAAAGGCCACGGACTCAAGGCTGTCTGGAATTGTTGGCAGCCGTTTCCAAAACATCTGCTATCTTGACCTTTCCTCTGGACGAACGTACGCATGGAAGCTAGTGCCCTACCATCACCCCCTCCTTCTCGGCCATTGACTGATAAGCCAGTACCGTCTCCATGAGAAGACCTTGACGAAGCAGTTGCGGCCTGACACGCACACACAACCAGACAATCACATGCGCATACACACCCTTGTCATCACCGCCTTCATCGTTCCTGGTTTTTCCCTGCGACGTGAACTGATCTGCTGAGAGCCCGAATGGCCCGGGCAGCTCACCAGTCGGTCAGTCTCTCTCTGTCCCGAGCTGAGATGCTGCCTGACCAGCATACTTAAGCCATAATGGATGGCTGAAGCCACCACATAGTCATAGAAGGGATAAATATATATAAAGTCATTTGTGGATCAATATTATGATTTCCCGGACGTAGTATTTTAAATGTTCTATCAAGCCCTTTGTTACAGCTGCAGCCAGTTGTGAAAATTCTCTCTCCCTCGATATATAAAGCTGCATTGTTTTGTATTCTATTCCCTTTAGTGTAGCTCCATCAAGTGGATGCATAATGCAACCGCAGCCACTATTGCAGCTGCTATTCTATTTGCCTTATAATGCGGTGCACGTGAAATTTTTTTTTAAATAGGCAATTCATTGAAGGTGTGCCTTATACTCGGAAACCCCTTATACCGCGGAAAATATGGTATTTATTTTTATGTATGACTTAATGGACCAGTGATAATTTCATGACAGGGTGAGATCAGTTGCTGGCTGGTCCATTCTTTGGAGAGGAACAGAATGATGCTGACATTTAATTTTCTCAACCAATCATTATCAGTCGACAATTCAGCTGAAACCCTGTCTCCTTCCTCAATAGGATGTCACCTGGATGTTCGGATGGTGATGGAAAGATTGGATTGTAGCAGTTTCAGGCAGCTTGTTGGATAGAATTTCAAGCATTGAACAAATATATATCTAAGCAGGTATATGCATCAAACAGTTGTTTGGGACTGAGCAGAAAATGAAGAATTAATTTAAAAAAAAAAATATATATATATTGCGCGTCATCCCGCACGCGGTCTGTCCTTCCGTCTGTCCCTTTTCAAAACGTACCTACTTCACCGCGCCGCTGCGCGCCGCCACTGCGCGCCGCCACTGCGCGCCGCCACTGCGCGCCGCCACTGCGGCGCCACTGCGCCGCTCAGGCAGTGGCTCACTACGATCGCGCGGGCATCTTAGCGAAAAAATGTTGTGTACCCACAAGCATTGCAATGAAATTGTTAGTTATTTAGTAGAGCTAAACATCTCTTTTAGCTCTTTTTCGCGATAAGCAATGAAGATGAACAAAAAGTTGAACCAAGCAACAACACTTTTGTGGGGCGAAGGCCCACCTTACCAGCCTTCCGCAGGAACTAGCTTATGAGCCGCAGGGAGGGCAGCGAACCACCACCTTACCAGCCTTCCACAGGAACTACCTGATGAGCCGCCCGGAGGGCGGCGAACCAGCTAGTATATATATATATATATATACATGTATATATATATATATATATATATATATATATATATATATATATATATATGTATAATACACATTTTAGAAATGTCTCAGATGATCTTATTTTGTGCACCCATTGAACAAAAATCAAATTGAGCAAATTCAACACAGCATTTTTTTCAGTGTAGAAATCATTTTTCTGATCTCATATTTTATATTTAGCCTGTTCGATATTTTCAATTATGAATGATCTCATGAAATAATTGTTTGATGGGCTACATACTAATAAAATACAATACATAAACATTGACTGTGTTTTCATTTCATTTTAATAATTATGATTTTTTAAATTTAATGTTTATAATTTAAATGCATTAGGAATAACCTAAAACATTTTACTTTATTGAATTCGTTTATTAACTTTTTGATGCATTGCCAATGTACAATGACACAAATTACTTATGTAATTATAATTGAAAAATAGTGAGCGAATGTATACCATTTAAAATGGGAAATAATTCAAATTTTACTGTTAAATAGACCGACCAATGCCAAGTCTGACTTTATAACCCTAAAACAGAGCTCATGTCAACCCAATTCACTCTTTCCACAACAGCTTCTCCTATTTCCTCTCTTATTCTCCAGATCCATGAAAAGGAGGAGGAAGAAATGAATGAAAAGAACGACAATGCCAACTGTTTGAACGAAGAGCCTCTCATCACAGCAGATCAGGTGCGTGTTTACGTTTGCTTCATCAATGCATCACAGTCCAAAGGTGGAAAAGGGAAAATGAGTGACACACAAACCTCCCGAAACAAACCCCATTATGGTCACAGAAATAACCTGAGTCTGCCAAAAGTAATTATTTCTACGTCTATACGTATGTTTATGTTAAGTGGAGTCGTCTGCATCTGCTGAACAAAACGAATGATAATCCATCCATCCATTTTCCGATCTGCTTTATCCTCACAAGAGTCGTGGGGGGTGCTGGAGCCTATCCCAGCCGTCTTTGGTCAGTAGGCGGGGGACACCCTGAACCGGTTGCCAGCCAATCACAGGGCACACATAGACGAACAACCATCTGCGCTCACACTCACACTTTGGGACAATTTAGAGTGTTGAATTCGCCTGCCAAGCATGTTTTTGGAATGTGGGAGGAAACCCTGAGAAAATCCACACAGGCACGGGGAGAGCATACAAACTCCACAAAGGGATGGAACCCATGAACCCTGCACTGTAAAGTTGGCGCGCTAACCACTGGACACCGGGCCACCCATGAATAATAATGTAAAAAATAATCAAATGCTGTGGCTTTTGAAATGAAGTCATCAGAAAGTAACTTTGTAACCTTGGCAACAGCCACAGACCGGAGATGGATGACTCAAGTATCCTCTCATTTCATCCAGTTTTTGTGTCTTCTGTTTTTTTTTCTGCAAGGTCATTGAGGAGATAGCGGAGATGATGGAAAACTCCCCAGACCCTGGCGAAACCGAAGAAGAGGATGAAGAGGAGAGCAGCGTTTGCTCCTCTAGGACTCGCCCGTCCCTGCTGGAGGAGATACGACAACTGTCCCAGGCCTCCAACAACAACTGCTCTTATGAAGGTGTAACCAACATTAACATTACTAGTCCTTACAACAGTGCATTAGGGTTGTAATAGTTTTCGATTTTTCATGTAGTTACTTTTATAATTTAATTTCAATTGGTTTCAAATGCTTTTTAGTGTAGGTTTGTTATTTTTAACAAATTTAAAAATGCTTATTAGTTGTCGTGCTAGTTTTAGTTTTTTTTTTTAAATATATATTTTGTGTTTGTCAAGTGTATGATAAAAAAAAAAGTCACTTAGTATTGTTCCATAAAGGTAAACTCCAATTTCCAAAGGACCGTTTGACCTTTTCCTTTTCCATACAGACACACCAATACCAAAATTCAAAACGAACCCGGACAGCTCCTGTGTGGTTTGAACTGACAAGGATGAAAACAACGGACATTTTCTCTATAATTATAGTTAGCTTTAGTTAGTTTTATAAACATAGTATGGTGTATCAGCTAGTTTACCTTGTATTTTTATTTTCTTTTGTGAACAGTTTTATCCATCCATCCATTTTCTGATCTGCTTTATCATCATGAGGCAGTAGGCCGGGGCACCATCAACTGGTGGCCAGCCAATTGCAGGGCGTACACAGACGAACAACCTTCCACACTCACACTCACACGTTGGGACGATTCCATGGACCTGCCATTTTTGAAATGTGGGAGGAAACCGGAGTACCCGGAGAAAACCCACGCAGGCACAGGGAGAACATGCAAACTCCACACAGGAAGGCCTGAGCCAGGATCCATACCTGTCAACTCATACGGTTTAGCCATAGTTCATACAGATTTTGTGGTGAATCTTACGTATTTGACCGTATCGCACAAATCATACGGATTCTGAAAATTTCATTATTGTTTTTTTCACCAACTCCAAACGATTTGGAGTTGGTGAAAAAAGTAATGCAGGAATACAACTCTGAACACAGTAATGCCACTAAGTAGAATGATGATTAGACATTAACCAGACATTGTATTATGGAGATCTACAATAAATATCATTGAAAATTTCGTGGGTTTTTTTTCTGCCGTTATTTTGACATAAAAAATGCTTTGGTATGTTATAAGGATTTTTTGCTCTTTATAAGGATTTTTTTGGTAGCTTATACAGGTTGGCGCTCCGAAAAGTTGACAGGTATGAGAATCGAACCCTGCACCTCTACACTGTGAGGCTGACACGCTAACCAACTGAAGACCATGCCGCCCACTATGCAGTTTTAGTTTGACTCATTTTGTTTTTGTTCACTATAATAATGATGCAGGCGACCCGGTAGTCCAGTGGTTAGCTCGTCGGCTTCACAGTGCAGAGGTACCGGGTTCAATTCCAGCTCCGGCCTCCCTGTGTGGAGTTTTCATGTTCTCCACGGGCCTGCGTGGGTTTTCTCTGGGTGCTCCGGTTTCCTCCCACGTTCCAAAAACATGCATGGCAGGCTGATTGAACACTCTAAATTGTCCCCAGGTGTGAGTGTGAGCGTGCATGGTTGTTCGTCTGTGTGTGCCCTGCGATTGGCTGGCAACTGGTTCAGGGTGTCCCCCGTCCAGCACCCCCCGCGATCCGAGTGAGGGTTAAGCGGTTCGGAAAATGGATAATAATGATGCAGTGGGATTCACTATAAAGTGAATGCTGTCTTTCTTGAACTCCCCCCCCACCTGAACTTGAGCCCTGGCTTTACAAATATCATCATATCACATAAGGGAGTCAAGGTACAGTGGAGGCAAAAGGCAGTTGGACAAAAAGCACAGAGAAACGGGCAAGGCAAGAAAGAGTGCAGGGTGTTCATTTAAAAAAATGAAGGTAACAGAGTACACGATTATGTAACTTCAATTTATACATCCAAAAACGGATGGGGTCAGGTGACAATTGATGACTCCTCAGCCAATGTTTATTGGCTTTGACACCAGCAGCAGAATTGACGAGAGAAGGACATACTAAGCAGAAATGAATTGAAATAAATGAAAAGAAGGCATGAATAGGAAGATGTGATCGAAACCCCAAACTAAAAGATAAACAAAAACACAAACAACGACAGCCGTTCTTGTTGTTGTGAGGGAATGTGTAGGTCACTTGTCATATGATGCTTAGCTGTTGCCCTCAGTGCTATGGTCAGCCAGGAAAACACAAGTGCAGAGTCATTGGTCAGAAAGTATCACACTTGATAAATTTTCCTTTGCTTGAAGGTGTTTCTGTTGTGAAAAAAAATCCTACTTTCCTTCCACATCACCTGTTCCATTCTGCAGGCTTAAGTTTGATGCCCAGTTCCGCGTTGGTTGAGCTGTTGCACCGCGTGGAAGCCGCAATCCGAGAGTACTCCGAGGAACTGGTCAGTCAGCTGGCGAGGCGCGACGAGCTGGAATTTGAAAAAGAGGTGAAGAACACGTTCATCACCGCCCTGATCGAGGTGCAGAACAGGGTGAAGGAGCAGCGAGACAGTAGCAAACGCCGACGCCGGGATAAAGCTTTGAGCCTGCAGGGAGGAGTGAGTGCGGTGTCTGTGAACGCTGGCAATACTAGCACTGCTGCTCGCGTGGAGAAAACGGCAAGCATGCCTGTCAAGGTAAAGCGAAGAATGCGTTTGTAGCTTACATTTCTATGTGGATGCATTTGTGTTTCACAACTTCAGTCCTTTAAAAATTGTTGCCTACTCTTTGTACATAACATCTTTGTGTGAAGGCTGAAAGTGATTCCTATTTTTCTTCTACCCAGTTTTTGAACAACTCCTTCCACATAATTCATCCGATTGTCATCATTTCAACCAGTTCCAATAATTAATACCTTGCAGGCCATTGCTTTTCACATCTGCGATATTTCCCACAAATTCAACACATTTTTAAATTTAAAATTCATTCTCAACGGGACATTCAACAAAACGGATCATTTTCGTTCCATTTGAAATTCAAAAGATTCAGCTCATTCAATTCAGCTTGGTCACAGTGTTCAACTAGACAAAAAAACACATACATGCCCACACGAAAAAATGTATACAGTAGATAGATAGATAGATAGATAGATAGATAGATAGATAGATAGATAGATAGATAGATAGATAGATAGATAGATAGATAGATAGATAGATAGATAGATAGATAGATAGATAGATTTCCAATCATATATTCAACCTAACAGATTCACATTGTTAAAAACATTCACACATTCAGTTCACCTTAGGTAACAACATGCCAAATATGTCCACATTTGACCCCCCCGCCCGCTCCAAAAAAATTATTCCCCTCATTCTACGTCACTTAATGTCATTCAACATCATTCCATATCTTTAAACCATATACCACATGCAATCTATATATTTTTTTTTCCTTAAGCATTTCAGCAATCACATACAAGTTCCTTTTCTCTAGAAATTGCAAATGTCTAGTTTATCTTAAATTTGCAATAATGTTTATTTCCTCCACTTGCAAGTGTGTTAATGTGAACCAACATATTCTGATTGCATGCTTACATTCGAGAAAGGTGAAACCCGACTGCCTGTGAGTTCTGGTCTGATAATGGATCTCAGGCCCATTAGCCTCTAAAGCATCTTCCTGGAATAATCGTTATGTGTAGGAGACGTTTCTGAAGACAGTAACAACCCAGTCTGTCTACGCTTGTCCAGAAAGAGGGAAAACAAGCTAATGGGTTTTCCTGCTGTGCAAAGCAAAACATCTCAGCTAACTGTCTCGGATACCATTACGGATGTCTTTAGAGTATCGATGGCTTCCACAAAAATTCTGTAAATCTTAGTATGCATCAGATTGTACTCCAAGACACTTGCCTACCCCTCAGATTCTTCGAGCAAATAAAATACCTTCAATATTTTGTCGACAGTTAATATGTATACCACTGTAATAGTCTGTGATTTGTGTGCATTGGTTTGGACATGCAGCGCTTCAGTATGGAAGGACTGTCCAACATCCTGCAGACGGGCATCAGGCAGACTTTTGGGAGCACAGGGAATGAGAAACAGGTAGTGTGTCCATGATGCAATTATGAAAAGTCTTTACAACTCACATTGTTGATACAGTGAAACCAAACATTACATACCATGATGCATTGGAAACTATGTGTTGAGCAATAGACGAGCGAAAAAAAATATATACTGTATATATTTAAATCTCTTAGACTTGAGTCTTCTTTTAAAATCATCATCACTTTCTTCATCTTGGTTATATTGTATCATTACTTCTGTATTTTCCGCACTGTAAGTCACATCTAAAAGCATTACATTTTCTCAAAAGCCGACATTGCACTTTATAATCCGATGCGCCTTATATATGAATCAATATTCTGATTTCTTGGACCTAGTATTTTAAATGTTCTGTAAAGCGCTTTGTTACAGCTGCACTGGTTGTGAAAGCGCGATACAAATAAAGCTGTGTTGTCTTGTATTCCCTTCAGCGTCGCTCCATCTAGTGGATGCATAGCGCAACCTCAGCCACTATTGTAGCTTTTATTCTATGCGCTTGATAACGCGGTGCACACTATATATGAAAACACTTGTAAAATAGGCCTTTCTTTGAAAGTGCACATTATACTCTGAACTACCTTAGAGTCTGAAAAATACGGGAATTAAACTTGAAAATCACCACCAAATTGACCAAATTATTCAGATCTTAACCCTTCACACTGTTTCTAGTATCTGAACACTGTCATCCCTTACGAGAAGAAAGGCAGCCCACCATCTGTTGATGACCTGCAGATGCTCACAAAAAGTAAGTTTCAAGTCAAATGATAATTGTGTTCCGTATTTACTTCAAACATGGAATAACGGTTTTTGTCATGCAGTTCTTTTCGCCATAAAAGAAGACAGCGAGAAGGTGCCTACCCTGCTAACTGACTACATATTAAAAGGTAACGATACCCAGCCCTGGCGACCAGTTCGCGGTGTAGTTTGCCTTCCACCTGAGGTCAGCTGGGATTGACCCTCTTTAGGATAAGCAGTGTTGAAAATGGATGGATTGATGGATGGATATTTTTAGAATCTTATGTTGTAAACAATCTTTGGTGACTAAATTGAGTATCCATTGGTTTCTCCAGTCTTGTGTCCTACCTAAAAGCATCGTCCCAGCCTGGGGGGCCACAGTGTGACAGGGACCTCCTCCTTTTGCCGCTGGCCCGAGCAGCATGACCCTTGACCCACCTCCTCATTGGCCATTATCCCACAGCATCGACATCATTGTATTCACTTCAACTATGACGACTGCCTCTTGCTGAGCTCATCCTTCTCCCTCCTTGCACTTAATCATGCTTTCGCCAGCCACTGAAATATTCAATGTGGGACAGCCAGACCCCTCTTTCAAAGGACTTCACAAATGGAGCATGACTTGCTGCATTTTAATCCCGTTTTCGTTAATATTTATTCTCATCATAATTCACGAGAGGAACACTGCATTCATAAACGAAAACCCTCCCTGTATTGTTTCAATTAAAAGGAATTGATTTGAATACACAGGCCAAGCACTGTTTTCTGACCACTGTCGCGGAATGAGAGAACAACAACAATTCAGGTGCAGTGCATTATTCTTGTTTCCTGTTCCTTTATTTCACTGCGAAATCGCAGTATTTTGTAATCTCTTTTCATTTGTATCAAACCTTTGATAGAAAGTGATTTTTCTACTTTCGTTTAAGTGTCACCAGAGTGACGGGCTGCCGTGTATTCCGTATGAATCCGTTCAAATGGACACGTTCCACATTTAACCTCGGATGTGGACCCTAGAGGTCGACTCGTCCAAGAAAAGTGCAAACATTCGCATATTGAGATGTGTAAATGAATCATACATTGCTGAAGTGCAACTTCTAATAAACACGCTACCCTCAATGACGTGGTGCTGTTTTTATGCTAGGTCAATTAATTATTCAAAGTTGCTCAACCTAAATTCATGGTATCGATGAGCACTTTTGAAGCTCTTCAACAGCAACATTTCGACCTCAGTTTCCTCAACAAAGGTAGAATACACAAGTGAGTGTGCACTTATCGCTTTTATATTTCTTTTACAAATTCTAATCCCTTAATGCAGCGGTCTCCAACCTTTTTTGCCCCACAGACCGGTTTAATGTCAGACAATATTTTCAGGGACCAGCCTGTAAGGTGTGACCTTCCCTCCTGTGTTTGTGTTTCAATTGTGTGCACATAATTTCGAATTATGGACCATCGCCAAGAGAGAACCGGACGTTTTTACTTCCAAAAAAAAAATGCTTTCGTTAATACTGTATTGTTTATGCACACAGCAGGCAAACTAGCAATACTCACAGGTCACTATTTTCCTAATCCCCGCAAACAACATATGAATATGAATGAACAAAACCGAAGAATGCCCTCTACCGGATTCAATACTGTACTTCCAATTGGTATTTAACAGGTAACATAGTAACATTCCCCCACCCCCCAAACATGCACTGTTTGGGGTGGGGGGAATGCTTCAGAGTGTCACAAGGTGTTGTCTAATGGGAAATGGACCTAAATGTAAGGAAAGCAGCCAAATTTAGAAAGCAAGTGGAAAAAAACAAAAACACCCCCCCGCACCCAAATATTCTACCAGAAGATGATGATACCATCGTAAGATACTCGACTCTGAACAGATCCATTCAAAACAAATCTAACTCTGGACACAAAACACAGTCAGGGTGCATTATCAGCCTCGATAGGCTGCGGGCTCATCAAGTAAATACACTAATGCCATTTAGTGGATGCCTCTCATATCATTTTTAATTGAAAATATGATACAAAGCATTTATATAAACGTTGATTATGGAGGATACAAGTACACATCTGTCGGACACTGAGACCACTAGTAGAAATAAATGCATTTGGCCACTTTTTTTTGTCCCCAGTAGTCCTTCTTAGTTCATAGCACTTTCAATTAAAAAAATAAAACAAACATAAAAACATTGAGTGTTCATACATGGTGCACATTATAATGAATTATATATTGAAAAAATACTTTGAGATATTTTAAATAAATTCTCTTGTTCATAATGCACAGTTCAGAATTTCAAACATTGACCTTGAAATGTAGCGGTATCAATAATCAAATTGTTCTCATCAAACATAATGAGGCAATGATGAAACTTTTTTTTTTCTTTTCATTTTTGCACAACACTACATGTTGGAGATCCAACTTTTCACTTTCGGAAGGGTTTGTAAAATGCCCCTTTTTGTTCTCATTGTAAATTCATCATGTCTTGGCTTTTCTTGATCTTCAAACCAACAGTAGCAGAACAATAACGATTTGCTCCAGTGTGATGACGATACATACATGATGATCGTTTTACATAATACTGTACATATTTAATACATTTTTTTTCACCAGATCAAAATGTAATTATTTTATATCAATCTGAACAAGTTCAAAGAATGAAAAGTATGCACACTGTTTTTCTTTGGTTCAATATCCAGTGTTCAAGGCAGAAAATTAACACGTAATCCGAGTTTATACCTGCAAACTATTGCCAATATCACGCTTTGCTCACTGTAATAATAACAAAAAGAAAAAGAAATACATATACCGTATTTACATTTCTTGTGCTGCCTGCAACCTCAATCAATTCAACTTAACATTGTGTAGTATTTTTTTAAACTTAAAATAATTTCGAAATCATGTTGAGGGTGATCTGAATTTTTTTTTAACAACTTTGTTGCAATGGAAATAATCAAACATTTTAATGCCGAAAGGATTTATCGGTGCTAGCCCCCCCCCCCCCCCCCCCTCCTCCATGTCTTTTTTTTCCATGAACAAATGCACATCTACCACTGTTGATTTGTATTCACAAATGTGCCTTATTGGGAAAGCAACACTTCACAATTGCAGGTGGCACTTCCAAAGCAAAAACGCGAATGAAACACAAAGTTGTCCAAGCGTCAAGTTACATTGACCCTGAATAGTGCTGTTTATAAGTAGCTAAATAAATGTGCAAGTCAAAGAGTATATGTTGACCAGAAAAAGGCCGAAAAAAACATAGGATAGCAAAAAAAAATGCAACCAATAAAAGCTGTTGAAATTGAATGACATACAATTAAAAAAAAGAAGCAAAAATTGTAAGGTAGAAAAGATTAAACAATGTCACTCAAGATTGTGTAAAAGAATATAAAAAAAATCATATGTGTGTATATATATATATATACACACACACACACACACACACCTAAAGCAAGGAGTGAGTCCCAGAATATTGAAAAGTTTAACTAATTGAATTCTGAAGTACTCAGTGAAAAGCTTCGGGGACCCCTTCCAGGAATATAAAGGGAACCTTTTTCCCCCCACAGTTAACAGCATATCTTCGTACGTCATGGCTATTGTTAGACAAGTGATCCAGCCTGGTTCTGCGCGGGCACCATAATGGGCACCCCACCCATGCGGGCGATGTTGGAGCCGGTGAGTGTGGAGTAGGGAAGTGGTGGAGGGGGTGGAGTGGCCTGAAGCTGTAACTGAGGGTGACTATAGGTCTGTGGGAGCATCTGGGCCTGCGGCAGCTGTGTGGAACGCTCTGGTTTGGGTTGTGAGCCCCCGTTGGCTTCCGAAGAGGCAAGCTGGTCACGCGCGAGGGTGGTGGTGGTGTTGTAGCTGAAGTGGGTCGGGGTGGTGGCTCCTTGATGGCACGACGGACGGTAGCCGGCTGTGCTGCCAGTGGCTGTGATGATGGAGGCCGTATCGGATGGAGCGCGCTGAGGGTACTGCTGCAAGTGGTGGTGGTGGTTTTGTTGGTGTGAGGGCTCTCTGTGTTGCGGGCTGGAGGCGATGGAGGACAAGGTGCCGTTTTTGGAGATGATGTCGGAACCCATTCCGCTTTTAGCCCATGACACACGTTTGGGAGCCTGAGCGTCCTCTCTGAATGGTGGGATAAGACGTACAGGTAGGTTTGTGAAGGAAAGTTTGGTTGAATCTTCCAGTTGTGTAGTTGGCACTGAATCAGAGCAATGATTATTTTATATTTGCAAAAAACAAACAGTATTACAGGTATGATTCAAGCACGGTTCATTTGAAAGTTTTTATTTAGATGAGATTTTTGTGGGATGATTCGATTTTGGTTGGATTAAATGGGAATAAGATTTGATTCAATATGGTATTGCTCTGTTCGACCGGGTAGGATGCCGTGAATTTCTTGTTGATTTTACAAACTGAACTGAACATGATTTGCAAATAAAATGTATCCAACGTCCAATTTTCACTGGAATGGGACGGAACATTTATATATATACAGTATGTGTGTGTGTGTGTTCAGTTTATCATGTTATCAGGTTACAGGGTGCATGAAAGGGTTAAATATAGTAATGACAACTGCGTACACCGAAGCCTTTGAGTCTTTGTGGGAAAACAGTTCATCTAACACATTATTATTGTCAGCTACAGCACAGCTATGAGAGGACTCGGATTGTCGGGTCATGCAGGGAAACATGAAGATCTACTTAAGTTCCTTATAAAGGTCCTTTGTGCGCTCCGACCTCCCGCTTAGACTTCAGCTACTCAGTTGACTGCGCCTCTCACGTGCCATTTTGAAAATGAATGAAGAGGAGATTGGCGCACTGAGAGTTCAATGTTTTTCTTAAAGATCCTGCGACATGATCATGGGAAGAGAGGTTCGACCACCTTTGGGTTGAGAGACAACCACGCGAGGCAGCACTCCGCTGCTCCTATGAATACTGGTTTCAGTCAAACTAACCGACTCGGAATCTTTTGTGAGAGAGGTACAGTCATCCAACTCACTTGATTTCATTTGCCATGTCATCTTCGTTGTCCCGTTGCCTCTTCTTAAGGAAAAACACGCAAATTAGTATAAGGCAGAGGACGCCCACCACCGTGCCCACCGTGGCGCCGACAATCACTCCAACTCTATTGGCTGCAGAGAAAATCATAGCACAGAACAATTACATGGTATCAACACCAAATAATTCAATAGCAAGGTATAGAATGCATGTTTTGGGCGTATTACACAAATAAAATAAAATACACTTTTAAAAACAGATTAGAAGGGGTTTGGCATTTATTTTACTACTTTAATCAACAATTTGTTCTCCTCCATGTCACTCTCTGTTAGATTGGGTGGAGCGGCCGAAAGCTGTAACTGAGAATGTACTACTATTCGGAAAACATTGTTGTCTGTTGAAGAGGAAGGAAATTTCATCTGTGCTGTATGTTGCGATACAGCACATTTGACAATAAAGTTGTACTTGATACTTGATGTTTAAAAAGCCATTAGTTGGAGACAGAAAAAGAGGTTGGAGAACCAAAACCTGGTTGTTGTGAGACCTCAAAAAGGGTAGGCTGGTGTACACGTAGTGGATGTGGGAGTTCACTTGCCAGGTGGGCAAAGGCTGACAAGTGTCTGATGAATTGTACAAGTGGTTGAAAAACAAAGGGAGGAGAAATTTGATTGTACGGATGAGTGAGGCAATGGGATCGAGCTTGGAAGGTGTTTGCAGCAGGTTGGAGTGATTGCAGACAGGAAATGTTCTGAATAGGTCCAAAATGGTGCTGAGTAAATGAAAGGAGTCATAATATAGAAAAAGAAATAGAAAGAACAACAGATGTAAAGTGCACAAACAGGAGCTAAGCCAGACTAGACAGGATGAGGTGGCGAGCCTTGAATACGTTCAAGTCTAAAGGTACCGTATTTTCAGCACTATAAGGCGCTCCAGAGTTTTAGGCACACCTGTTTTCAGAAATAGGACGCACTGCATTATAAGGCAGATAAATTAGAAGCTACAATATTGGCTGTGGTTGTGTTATGCATCCACTAGATGGAGTTACGCTAACAGGAATACCATACAAGACAGCATTGATTTATATCGAGCCTTCACAACCGCTGCAGCTGTAACAAAGCGCTTTACAGAACATTTAAAATACTACATCCAAGAAATCAGAATATTGATACATATAGAAACTGCATCGAATTATCACGCGCACTGTGGCCTTTTGAAAATTTTGAATTCTTTTAGGTATATAGTGTGGAAAATTCGGTAAATGGGAAGAATGGTAAAAGTCAAGTCACGTATTGCCCCTTTAATACAGTAGTGGTTCCAGAGGATAGCAACTGTTTGTATTTGACTGTATTTTTTCTCTCTCTGATATTAGTGATGATGTTGATTATAATGATGATGAGGGTAATAGTTTTGTTGTACATACAGGTGGAAATCTCCAGGTTGATGAAACAGCTTTCAGATCCGACTATATTGCTGGCGATGCACACATACTTCCCTGACATGTTACTGCTCAGGTTATTCAGCTTCAGAGTGCCTGTCTTCTCATCTAAAATGGCATTTAACCAAGAAAGAGGGCAACAGTCAGGCATGCATTTATTCACATGATGCAATATACAGTATATTGAATGAAGGCACACTAATAAATCATACCAAAACAGATTGCAAGTGTGGAGAACAGACCAACGCTAACTGTTCAAGTTACCATAAACATCTGGAATTGGATGTCATTGAAAATGAGTTCCGGTTTTGTTTTCTTTGTTTGTTTTTTTAAAGAATAACAATTAGTAGGTTGAAAGTTGAAGAGGAGTGAAATATTCGAACTGACAGGAGATTTTTATATCCACAGCGGTATGCGACAGATTCCTTCCATTTGTAGGCATGTCAATAAACCAGACACTGCTTTTATTTCGAATGAGTTTGCTGAATCACTTGGTGATCTCAATCATGTCGGCCAGTTGTGTGGGCTTCACTCACTGAGCATGGGTGAGAAGAAGACCTCAGAGGAGGGACTGGCTCGCTTCCACTTATACAATGGAATCGGCTTCCCACTGCTGGACTTGCAGCTCAGAGTCACATTTCCTTTCAGCACTGGTTTCCCTGATAAAGTACACTTAGGGACAGATGGGGGCACTGAGAGGAGAAGGGGAGGGATCATTAGATTCTTTATTGAGTAAAACATGAAACTACGAAGTAGTTCTTACCTCTGACATCCAGGCTGAGCTCACCAGTGAGGCCAGGATTATCCGGGATGATGACTTGGCAGAGGTAAAGTCCAGAATCGGACTCTTGTGTGTTGTTGATGTACAGAGACACGTCACTAGAGGGCATGCGAGAGGTGAACCCAACTCTGTCCTTAAAAAGGGAACTCCCCACACTGATAGAGCCTTTCGTGTAAGAGATGATCTAAACAAGAATAGAGAGCCAAAGGTAGTTATAGAGTACTATTGTACAGTGAAACTCCTCTAGAACGTTTTGTAACCTACATGGGCGAAAATACCCCCTTCTGTGAAAAAATCTTCATGCATTAACACAATTCCCATTCTCCTGCCCCCCAAACGACGAAAACCCCCCTGTTGTGTTATACGAAATCATTTTCTCTGCTCCAGCCTCGCGAAGACATTCACTACAACGAAATCTTATCCAACAGCGACCTCTACTGCTTCGTTCGAAAAAAGGCAACAGCAACCACCACAATGTTTACATAGTGAACGATGTTTATTTCGGTCACAGCTGCTAGGTTCCTGGACTCAACATACTCATAGCTGCTCTGCCATTGGCTTAACGAGCATCATTCTGGCCTCCGATTGGCCAAGAGGGACCTCACTGTTGTCGGTGTACGACGCCTCATCAAGCGATGAAATAAAAGAAAAACGTTAAAAGTGGCTTCAAGTCCTGGGACAAATTCTTAATTCGACCACTAGAAGGTGGCATAGTGAAACCCGAGGACAAATTCTTAATTTGACCACTAGAGATTGACATAGTGACGCCCTGGGACAAATCCCCAATTCGACCACTAGAGGGCGAAATAGTGAACCAAAATAAAAATCAGAAAAGCCAGCTCTGCAAAATCCTATATTAAATAGATTTTATGTAAAAACACATACCAAAGTCAATGCCTGGTGATCAGCCTTACAAATTAATACATCATTGGAGCTCTCAAAGAGTTATAGAGGAAAGACATGTCATGATGACTAAAGACATGTTAAAATTTCTTCTTTTTGTGGATTTTGGATGGAAGAAAGGTGCACATTTCTTTCCATTCAAAACGGTTGTACTTAATGCACTTTGTAGAATGGTAATTATTTCAGATGAGGTAATTGCAACCACCTGGGAAGGGCCAATTGTTGCTTGGACCTGATTGGCCTGAAGCTCAAGTGAACTCCTTTTATAAGAGGAATGAGGAAGTCACTGGGGGCCGGACAACTTGGAGAGCAGTGCGAAACGTGGGCTGCTCAAAACTGGTCAACAATCACTCCTGAAAATAGAAGAAAACTGGAAAATCTCCTTCCTGAATCCTGGCTGAATTGCCTTATTTTTTCACCTGGCCTGCTGTTTCGCCACATAACACATATTCATTTTTCTTCTAATTTTTCCCTCCTATATATATCCATCCATCCATCCATTTTCCGAACCGCTTGATCCTCATACCCTTCTTTATATATTAAGAGCTTCATAGAAGAAAAATAAGATATTAACCAAATGGTAGTATGCTTTTGAAACCGCTTTGAGTGATGTCATATGATGTGCAACTGAGATAAGTTACGTCTATTGTCCACGGGAGATAAACATAAGCAATATGTTAATGTATATACATAATATTCAAATTGCATGGATGGACTGTCTGTCATTGGAAAGATGAATTAATGTTCAGAAGGTAGGGAGGCCAGTGGTTAGCACGTCGGCTTCACAGTGCAGAGGTACCGGGTTCGATTCCAGCTCCTGTCGCCCTTTTTGGAGTTTGCATGTTCTCCCCGGGCCTGCGTGTGTTTTCTCCGGGTGCTCCGGTTTCCTCCCACATTCCAAAAACATGCGTGGCAGGCTGATTGAACACTCGAAGTTGTCCCTAGGTATGAGTGTGAGCGTGGATGGTTGTTTGTCTCTATGTGCCCTGTGATTGGCTGGCAACCGATTCAGGGTGTCCCACGCCTACTGCCCGGAGACAGCTGGAATAGGCTCCAGCAACCTTTGCGACCCTAGTGAGGATCAAGCGATTCAGGAGGATGAATGAATGAAGATGAATGTTCATAAGGTGTCCCTGCTTGACCTACTCTGACGCAGCTGAACTGACACTCGAGATGTCCCTGCATCACCTGCCCGGACAGAGCTGGCTCAAACCAGTTTGTGCAATCAAACCAGTTAGATTGCACAAGGTGTCCCAACTCAACCTTGCCCCAGATCACGAGGCCCTTCAACCGGCTCAAACCGGAGGAGATTGCTCAACAGGATCGTGGCCGACCTTGCTTGAACCCCAAGATTGTCGTGGCCCACCAATCATGGGCCGTAGAAGGAAAAGAACATTCGAACACTGGACTTATGTGGTCAAAAGTGGGCCCCTACTGGAGGGGCCAGAGATGATAAAAACGGGAAGGTTGCGTAATCGTAAAGCAGTCGTTGGAGGAACTTTCCCCTTTCAACATCGGTTCCCGGGGGAGGCTCTCTCTACCTACTTCTCCATTTGTTCTTCCCTTTTATTTTCTCTGAAAAATTCTTTTATTTTAGCCATTTTGGCGGCTTCGGTGGTCGCCGAGGCAAAAACCCGAGCGTGGGAAGAGTTTGGTGAGGCCATGGAAGCCGACTTCCGGACGGCTTCGAGGAAATTCTGGTCCACCATCCGACGTCTCAGGAGGGGGAAGCAGTGCACCACTAACACTGTGTACAGTGGGGATGGGGCGCTGCTGACTTCGACTCGGGACGTTGTGAACCGGTGGGCAGAGTACTTCGAAGACCTCCTCAACTCCACCAACACGCCTTCCTTAGAGGAAGCAGAGCCTGGGGACTCTGAGGTGGGCTCTCCTATCTCTGTGGCTGAAGTCACCGATGTGGTTAAAAAGCTCCTCGGTGGCAAGGCCCCAGGGGTGGATGAGATCCGCCCGGAGTTCCTCAAGGCTCTGGATGTTGTGGGGCTGTCCTGGTTGACACGCCTCTGCAACATCGCGTGGTCAACAGGGAAAGGGGTGGTAGTCCCTCTTTTTAAAAAGGGGGACCGGAGGGTTCCAACTACAGAGGGATCACACTCCTCAGCCTCCCTGGTAAGGTCTATTCAGGGGTGCTGGAGAGGAGGGTCCGTCAGGAAGTCGAGCCTCAGATTGAGGAGGAGCAGTGTGGTTTTCGTCCCGGCCGTGGAACAGTGGACCAGCTCTACACCCTTAGCAGGGTCCTCGAGGGTATGTGGAAATTCGCCCAACCAGTCTACATGTGTTTTGTTGACTTGGAGAAGGCGTTTGACCGTGTCCCTCGGGGAGTTCTGTGGGGGGTGCTTCGAGGGTATGGGGTACCGAACCCCCTGATACGGGCTGTTTGGTCACTATACCACCGATGTCAGAGTTTGGTTCGGATTGCCGGCAGTAAGTCGGAATCGTTTCCAGCGGGGGTAGGTCTCCGCCAAGGCTGCCCTTTGTCGCCGATTCTGTTCATAACTTTTATGGACAGAATTTCTAGGCGCAGCCGAAGCGTTGAGGGGGTCCGTTTTGGGGGCCTCAGTATTGCATCCCTGCTTTTTGCAGATGATGTGGTGCTGTTGGCTCCTTCAAACGGGGCTCTGCAACTCTTACTGGAGCGTTTCGCAGCCGAGTGTGAAGCGGTTGAGATGAAAATCAGCACCTCCAAATCTGAAACCATGTTCGTCAGTCGGAAAAGGGTGGAGTGCCCCCTCCGGGTCGCGGAGGAGATCTTGCCCCAAGTGGAGGAGTTCAAGTATCTTGGGGTCTTGTTCACGAGTGGGGGCAGGAGGGAGCGGGAGATCGACAGGCGGATCGGTGCAGCGTCTGCTGTGATGCGGACGTTGTATCGGTCTGTCGTGGTGAAGAAGGAGCTGAGCCAAAGGGCGAAGCTCTCAATTTACCGGTCGATCTACGTCCCAACCCTCATCTATGGTCACGAGCTATGGGTCGTGACCGAAAGAACGAGATCCCGGATACAAGCGGCCGAAATGAGTTTTCTCCGCAGGGTGTCCGGGCTCTCCCTTAGAGATAAGGTGAGAAGCTCGGTCATCCGGGAGGGGCTCAGAGTCGAGCCGCTTCTCCTCCACATCAAGAGGAGCCAGATGAGGTGGCTTGGGCATCTGATTCGGATGCCTCCTGAGCGCCTCCCTGGTGAGGTGTTCCGGGCATGTCCCACCGGGAGGAGACCCCGGGGAAGAACCAGGACACGCTGGAGAGACTATGTCGCCCAGCTGGCCTGGGAACGTCTCGGGATCCCCCGGGGAGAGCTGGAAGAAGTAGCTAGGGAGAGGGAAGTCTGGGCTTCCCTGCTAAAGCTGTTGCCCCCGCGACCCGGCCCCGGATAAGCGGTAGATGATGGATGGATGGATGGATGGATGGATTTTGGAGGAATTCTCCCTTTTTGATTTTTTCTTAAATTTGGATATTCCAAGACGACCCCCAGAATTGGATTCTTACGGAGATTTTACCTGATACATATGATTTTTCAGCAAGGTGGAGATCTATTTTTGTGGAGTTGTGTAAATGAACCTTACAAAAAGGGTGTTCACATGGCACACATTTGCTCCGGTGCTGCACCGATGTATTTTGTTGCGATATATTTTACACCGCAGCAAATTTTGTGGAGCGTTCACACGTACAAAGCCGCTGAGCGTGTCAGCATCGGCAGAGCGTCGGTGCAGCCCCACTTGCGTTCACACGGCAGTTTCTGCAGCGGAGCAAAACGAGCAAAAAGCTGTCGTGTTGGTTCTTTTTACACGTATACACAACTCAAGCGACTACTGGACAGGCACGTCCTTCTCCTTCTTGGTCTCCGTGCCTTCTGCTCGAGTGTGACCGCCCCCGAAAACGTAAATCAACGATGACTTCAATGACACTCAGAAAAGCAAACACGTAATGCGCCAAACAGAAAATCAAGGGAGGAAATCACAAAATAAATTATATGGGGGTGGGGGGTTGTGAACACACAACAAAGGAACAAACTCCACAAACAACTCAGAGAGAGTACAGTCTCCTACAAACAGTCTCCTTGTGTCTTTATTAAACAAACACATGACGGAAGTCCGACAGAGCACGAAAGCAACGCATTCTCGCCGTACGTAATCAACTCTTCACAAGCATTTGCTCTGGAGCAAATTTAACCCAGTTGCACTCACACGTGTAAATTTACACCGGTGCTGCTTCGCAAACGAGCATTTGCTCTGGAGCAAATTTTTAAACCACCTGCCTGAGGTGGATCAAATTTGCTCCGGTGTAAGCTGTTTTCTGGGGCTACACCGGAGCTAATTTGCATGTGTGAACAAATCTTGCCATGTGAACACCCCTATTGATGACCTTAAACGAAGCCGTCTCATATTGGTAAGGACGCATGACCCACTTGGTCATAGTATATTCCCGATTTGCAAGATAAATTATCTGATGAGGATAAATTCCCAGATTGAGACATAAAAATCGTAACTTTTAATTAAATTGGGCAAGATGAGCCTCGGGAGCGTTTCTAAGACTCAATCAATCTGCGGAAGGCACACCGATGATAGACAAAGCAAGATTATTATAATCGCAATAGCTTGCTAAATCAGATGCTTTTTTTCATTCATTCATTCATCTTCCGTACCGCTTGATCCTCACTAGGGTCGCGGGGGGTGCTGGAGCCCATCCCAGCCGTCTCCGGGCAGCAGGCGGGGGACACCCTGAATCGGTTGCCAGCCAATTGCAGGGCACACATAGACGAACAACCATCCACGCTCACACTCACACCTAGGGACAATTTAGTGTTCAATCAGCCTGCCACGCATATTTTTGGAATGTGGGAGGAAACCGGAGCACCCGGAGAAAACCCACGCAGGCCCGGGGAGAACATGCAAACTCCACACAGGGAGGCCGGAGCTGGAATCGAACCCGGTACCTCTGCACTGTGAAGCCGACGTGCTAACCACTGGACTACCGGGCCGCCAGATGCTTTTTTATTATTATTATTTCTCTTATAATTATTTGTCCCTTTTTTATTCCCGGTTCGATTCCCGTCGTTGAACACCATCTGTGTGTAGATACTGAAACTAGATCCGTAGCATCCGATTAGCTGCTCAGAGTAAATTGCTGATGGCTCGACGGACATTCAAATAAACGAACGTTTCCTCGAATGCTTTACTTGTTATCATGCTAAAAACAGCCACGTGACGCTTCGTAGTCCTCGATGGCCATAGTTAGCCCTCGAAGGCTAAAAACCTTATGCTAACTGGAGCGCTAATGAGAGAGAAGCGCTCCAGTTAATATAAGGTTTTTAGCCTTCAAGAGCTAACTATGGCCATCAAGGCCTACGAAGCGCCCCGTGGCTGGCTTAAACGTTCATTGCATGCCAGGATGTATTTGTTATTGTTAGATTCCGACGATGATGGACGTTGTATTGCTAAAATGGCTTCAAAATGGACCATTGGATGTCAAGCAGCTAAGACAAGAAGAGCTCTGATGCTGGAAGAGAGGGTAAAAGTGATCAAAATGAAAGCCGGAGCAAGCAAAATAAAAGACATTATCCAAGAAATTGATTGAAGCGAAACTGAATGCTGATCGTAAATTTCGCAATTTCTTTCCCTTTTTTCTTTCTACACTGACAATATGAATTGTCAAATAAGTGTGTGCTCATATTTATGCACTATTGGAATAAAAATAGAGTACACATACGTTTGTGTGTGTGTGAGTGTGTGTGTGTGTGTGTGTGTGTGTGTGTGTGTGTGTGTGTGTGTGTGTGTGTGTGTGTGCTTACATCTGAGATCAAATTTGCTACAGTGAAAAACCCCTGTTGTGAAAAAATTCTTGCTGCAAATGATTTCGTTGTAGAGGAGTTTCACTGTATTTCAAAATGCTTTGGTCAAAGTGAGGAACGTTCTCTGATGTCATCCAAAAATGTCATGAAGTACTTCGGTAACTCTGCTATATAATCGAGCAAGCTGATTCAAGCAAACACATACTTATTGCATACACTTTCATATACATTTGCAAAAATATCAAATTCCAAGACAATTATTGAGTTGAGAAATATTTCTAATTTTCAACAGAAATACTGCAATGATTAATATACTCACAATAATAATGCCAGAAAAAATATTTCCAACAGTTTTGACTATTTTAATTTAAAAAACAAAAGGAAAAATAATAACCAACTGCTTCCAAAGACAAAAACATTGTTCTTTTTCAGTCAACTAACAAAGGTTTGCTGTGAAAATACTGATTTTTATTTCGTCAACTGGTTGCATAGAAATAAAATCTGAATCCATAGACTTTTTTTATGTAGAACAGACCTTACAATGGCTTAAAAATGTCTCTGGATTCAGATGACATTTTGTACACCCGTTTGATGACATGTACGTAACACTCTGAATTGTCCCTCGGTGTGAGTATGAGCGCGAATGGTTGTTCGTCTATGTGTGCCCTGCGATTGGCTGGCAATCAGTTCAGGGTGTACCCTATCTACTGCCCAAAGACAGCTGGGATAGGCTTTAGAAAATGGATGAATGGTTAACTGTCTACATACCGAATTGAATATCATAATGACATTCACTGAAATCACAAATTTACATACCATACTGTCTTGCCGGAATAATAACACCTGTTGAATAGACGTAGCAAGTCAGCGCTTCTTTTTTCGTCGCACAAAAAGTCAGGCACTGGGCTGCCTGCCTACATTGGCTAAAAGCCCCTTTGAAAGAGAGCTGTAATGAGCTCTCTCTTGACCATGTTCCTCGATTGTATGTCATTTTAAATTCCTCTCTGGTCAATGCGATAATGTTATGGTGACGGATAAACAAAGCTAAGGTCAGATTCTCAAGATAATGTGTTGCACTAAAAGGTTATTGAACTAAGTAAAGGTGTGTTATTTTGCTCAGCTATAAAAACTCATTTTCCCTAGATAACGGCATGATAATATCATCCTGTATTTAAAAAAAATTATGAACATTACCATGCGCAAACCAAATTACTGTATTTTTCGGATTATACATCGCTCTGGATTATAAATCGCAGCAGCCAAAAAATGCATAATTAAGAAGGAAAAAACATACATAAATCACACTGGAGTATAAGTCACATTTTTTGGGGAAATTTACTTGATAAAATCCAACACCAAAAACATACATGTCATCTTGAAAGGCAATTTAAAATAAAAATAAAACTAGACAACTACAGGCTGAATAAGTGGACGATATGCTAACGTTAAATGATGCTTAAACAACGAACTGTGAATGTGACTGGTATGTTCACGTAACATATTTTGAGTTATTTACACAACTACAGCACAAAGACCATGCTAACAAATTTACCAAACCATCAGCGTCACTCCATATCACGAAATCCAATTAAATCTTCATGCTCGGTGTCACTTTTAAACAACTCCGCCAACTCCAGAGGGAGAAGATGCAGCGCTTCCTCTTCTACATCGCTTACTTCAGAATCATCGTCAGTTGTTTTTCTCAGTTACCGCCAACGTGGAAAGGTCAGAAATAGAGCTGTCAGTTTAGCGCGTTTTTATTGGCATTAATTTAAATGAATTTTAACGGGATTAAATTTTTTCTCGCGAGATTAACGCGGCTCACGTCACAAGCGGATGTTACTTGTTTGGAACTATTTTGTGTGGAAGGTTACAGTGTTCTGCGTCCATATAAATAGAGCGGGTGGAGCTTCTCTGTGTTTGTCTGACAGTGGTAGCGACCTAGCAAAAATAAAACGTCTCCAGTGTTGTCATTCGAAATGAGGTCTATACAAAAACCGTAGAGAGACTTCCGCACAAGAAGGACCAACACAATCAACATAGCCTGACTGTGTTAGGAGGAGTGACCCCCCCACCCCCTTTCAGAATGGTTTGCCCCAGCAGCACGGGAGAAGTGCGTGCGCTTTTTTGTACGGCGGGCAGTTTTGAATACAGCGGCACATAATGAACACTGGTGTCCGGTGTCTCGTTATTCTTCAACAAACATACAGGCTGAGTACTAGTTTACCTTAGATGTGCACTTTATAATGTTATATTGCTCTGTTTTGATTTTATTAAAAAAAGCTGTTAAAGCAGCTGTTGTGTGACAAAATATTGTTTTCACGCTTGTTGATGGACAGTAATATTGTGTGAGAGATTATGTGTGAATAACTGCTCCAAGTGAAAAATGTTCATGTAAAATTGAAAATCTAAATTGTTATTTCAGTAAATATTTGGCACATAGAAAACTGATTCATGATTCCATGTTGAATGGGTGAAAAATGGGTGAAAAATAGGACAAAAAATGTAAAAGGAAATTCACAAACGATAAAAAATGTGTGAGTAATCACGATTAATTTTTTAGTCCATTTGAGTTAATTATGACAATTGCATTTTTAATTAGATTAAATATTTTAATCGTTTGACAGCTCTAGTCAGAAGTCATCTCAGTTTTTCTCAGTTACCACCAACATGGAAAGTATCAACACAGGCCGAGAGCACCCTCTTGCGGTTTAATGTCAAAATAACATGTGACATGTCCAATGTGTCAACCATTTCACACATAAGTTGCTCCAGGGCAAACATGAAAAAAACTGCGATTTATAATCCGGAAAATACGTTTGTAAAAACAAACTTAACCGTATCATGCACCCTGTAACCTGGCTACATGATAAGCTGTCCACTCGAGTAACCGCTGTCCCTGAAAGTGTTAATTATACAGTGGGTCCTTAGAGCAATGTTTTCCAACCTCTATTGAAGCAAGGCCCATATTTCACATTGGGGAAAAAAACTCGCAGCATGCCACTTTTTTGTACTTCTGTCATCCATTGGAAGAGCATTTAATCTTTCTGCCTGTTAGTGAGTTGGTTCCCTACCTCTACTCTATGTCGTTGGCAAATGAAAATATATTTTTGGTGGTAAATAATGTGACATTGGACAAATTCCCGCGACACACCTTATGACTTCCCACGGCACACTCATGTGCTACGGCACACTGGTTGGGAATCACTGCCTTAGGGTATGACGTAGTACTATATTTTGGCAAGGAAAACATTCGTAACTACCATACAAATATAAATAAGGTGATATCAGAACCAAATACCAATAATACTCTGTTTCATGGCAATTCCTGCATTTCACGTTTAAAAACATTGTTTGCCACTTTAGCGGTTCATACCACAAAGTGAATAAATAGCAATTCGATCAGGAGCTGCGCTTGATAAAAAGTTAACCCCTATCATTATAGGTGCATGAAAGGGTTAAATAATTTGCATGAAAGGGTTAAATAATTTGCATGAAAGGGTTAAATAATTTGAAGCCAAGACTGTAATAAATGCTTTTTGGGTTATCTGACTAACACTATAGGCTGAGCATATGTATGGTCCAAATTCATGACCAGTTTATTTCTTACCAGCTGAGTGTTGTTCGATACAAGGTTCCAGATGATGGTGTTTGTGCTCAGGTCGGTCCCAGGCACCGTGTTGTATGAAGCCTGAAGGATCACCATCTGACCCTTCAGCACATCCAAATGGGTTTGGGGCATCAGGATCTTTGCCCAAATGCCTGCATGCACAGGGATGGAAAAAGAGACAAATGAGTGAAGAGAAGTCCTCTCTTCATTAGCCTTCACTCATACTGACTGACTCTATATTCCTCTTTTCCCCCATGAGAATACATTTACATAAAAAAGCTAAATAAAATATTACATTGACACACTGACAAATATGAGTTGCAATCATTGACCTTCGTTTGGCAGAGTATTTATGAGCATAGGATTCATTCATTCATTTTCCGAACCACTTCATCCTCACCAGGGTCACGGGGGGTGCTGGAGCCTATCCCAGCTTTTCTAGGGGCAGTAGGCGGGGGACACCCTCAATAGGTTGCCAGCCAATCGCAGGGCAACACAGAGACGGACAACCATCCACGCCCACACTCACACCTAGGGGACAATTTAGAGTGTTCAATCAGCCTGCCAGGCATGTTTTTGGAATGTGGGAGGAAATCGGAGTACCCGGAGAAAACCCACGCAGGCCCGGGGAGAACATGCGAACTCCACACAGGGAGGCCAGAGCTGGATGTACCTCTGCATTGTGAAGTAAACATACTAACCACTGGACTACCGGGCCGCCTGAGCACAGGATACCACATGAAATACGATGAAGAAAACAATCCATCAATCCGTTTTTAATACCGCTTGTGCTCATTGGGGTTGCGAGTCATTGGAGGCTGTCTGAGATGATACCCTGGATTGGTCTCCAGTCATTTGCTAGGCACATGTAAACAATCAAGCATCCACACAGACATACTGGACACACTTAAGAACAGTTTTTGGTCTTTAATTAACCTGAGGGAATTGGGAGCCTGAGAGGACACAGGGGTACCCCCAGAAAAACTGTGACAAGGTCATTTGACCCATTTCACGCGTTCATGTACTACATTGTACTGTGAAGCGGTGGCCAGAGAGGGGCAGCAGAGCGCTTCAATACAGTTGGTCCTCACTCAACTGATAACTGTAATCAAAGAAATATGAAATGCACATCACATTTTTGATAGGAACTGCATTTGCTACCTGTGCAGCAGCACGTACCTTAACCCTTTCAGGGACAGCGGATACTGCAGTGGACAGTTGATCATGTTATCATCATGTTACAGGGTGCGTAACAGGGTTCATGAAGATTTTGGCGTCTGTCCCTAACTTTTCAGGGATTTTGATTGTGGTTGGTTCTTTGCTAATTGAAAATATATACTTCTGATCACTGCTATATAAATCTATTTTAGCAGTGACAAAAACAAAATACAATTCACAGGAATGGTTTGGAGAGCATACAAGACAGCCAATAGTACTAATGGTATGACGGCATGAGTGTCCATAGGTGGGAGTTGTCATGCATTTATCATTATGACTGACAAGTTGTGGTTACTTATGCAATAGATGGGAGTCTTGCTAATTAATGACATCAACCATCCTACACTGCTCTGCAAAAAAAAAATAGTAAAACTTCATCATCTTCATGAACGAACATGCACCATGCATACATTATTAGCCTGTATCAATGCAAAGAGGCAAAAGTGCAGACGTTTTTTGATGCTAGAAAATGTTGCAATCCTCTGTAATTGCGAAACCAAATTGAAAAGTGTCTTATTTTGTAGTAAAAGCCTCACGAGTAGCTCAACAAAAATCATGCTTCTGTGACAAGCTCAAGTCATCAGTAACTTGAACAGTTGCAACTGATGTTGAAGCCGCCATCTCATACGATGATCAAACCCATTTTGTTGTGATTGTTACGATCGAAATTGTTCTGTGTCATGAAGGTAAAATTGCGTGTAATCGATAGGCCAGTCAGTTTCTGCCTTTTATGGCTTGATGATGGCCAATTGAATACAACTGCATCAATGCCCCATGGAAAGAAATCTGAAGTGAGTCGGTGTAGCTATCAGTTTCCTTGCCACTCTGGAGATAAATGAAGCAGATCGGTGTCAGCTTAGAGTGAATATGTAGCCTAACTCCAGAGAGTATTGCATTAATTAAGTGCTATGCTGCTTTCGACAATATAGAGCAGGAATGTCAAACTGTGTGTGTCGTAGGCCATATTTCATTTACTGTTTCCTTTGGAGGGCCGTTATGACTGAAACCATATAAAGAAGTCAAGAATAATGGTCTACTCTACTTTTTGTTTAAATTACTGTCATGACGGGTTTGGTTACAAGAAAATGCCTAAAATATTTTTATTTTAGGCATTTAGATGGGTAATTTACAATTTGGTACAGATTTTAGCTAGCATCATGAAAGTTGAAATATTTGATTTGCTTTTGCGGGCCACATAAAATGGTGTCAGGCCGGATCTGGCCCCCCCGGGCCTTGAGTTTGACACCACTGATATAAAGCACGCAGAACGAAAGTTTTTTTCAGAAGGGGTAATGTAGTGGTTAGCCGCTTCACAATGAGGGGATCCAGGGTTGAATCTCTGTGGAGTATGCATGCTCCCTCCATTCTTTCCTTCCGCCACAAACCAAAACATGTATTTCAATTTAAGGAACTCTTCATATTGATTATCCTTATTGGTGACTGGCGACACGTCCAAGGTGTAACCCTCCTTTCCACCAAATTTAGCTGGGATCGGTTTGAGTTACCTGACAGTAATATTGACAAATGGCACTGAAAAATGGATGGCCTGGCTCGATGTCTTGCCGGGAATTATGCGCAAACAGAACAGAGGCTGGAAAAGAGGGATGCATGTGTTGACTGTGTGTGTTTAGACTCTTGGAAGAATTGCTTCCGGAATAATGACCTTGGTGATGAATGACACAGAGAAAGTTTGATCTTTAAACTAGTGGACATGTAAAGCTGACAAAAAGAGGCTTAATCATAAATAGCATGAGTGGCAGTGGACGGGTTATCAAAACGACTGCAGTGAGATTGAAAATGACTTCCCAGGGGGGCTACTATACATCGCCACAAGTGAGAGTGGATACATGAAGGATTCAGTGACATGAATGATAACCTCCGACTTTCAACCATTACACCACAAGATGTAGTGAATGAATGTAAAGAGAACAGTATTAACCCTTTCAGGGACTGCGGATCCTACAGTGGACAGATTATCATGTTATCAGGTTACAGAGTGCATGAAAGGGTTAAAGACCACGTAAAGCATAAATGTATCTTGCAAATTTGACACACCACAGTGAAGAGTTGTGTTAGCAACCCCGTTAAATTTTAATGACTAAAAAATTACCACCAAGAATATAATATGAGGCTTTAAACTGGGAAGAAATGAAGCCATTGTTACTGTCAAACGTTGTGGACATGTCCTTTCAATATTCTTAAAAAGTTCAAATGTCAAATACCACTACAGTAAGCAGCAGTGCACATCCGCTTCACAATGCAGAGGTGCAGGTTTTGATTCCAGCTACGGCCTTCCTCTGTTGACTTTGCATGTTCTCCTCGTGCCTGTGTGGGTTTTCTCCGGGTACTCCGGTTTCCTCCTACATTCCAAAAACATGCATGGGAGGCTGATTGAGTACTCTAAATTGTCCCTACGTGTGAGTGTGGGCGTGGATGGTTGTTCGTCTCTGTGTGCCCTGCGATTGGCTGGCAACCGATTCAGGGTGTCCCCCGCCTACTGCCCCTAGACAAGCTGGGATAGGCTCCAGCACCTCGCTGCAGGACAGAGATACTTTTAATTTACTGTATTTTCCACACTATAAGGTGCTTCTGAGCCATGCATATTTTTGGAATGTGGGAGGAAACCGGCGTACCCGGAGAAAACCCACACAGGCATTGGGATAACATGCAAACTCCACACAGGAAGGTCGGAACTGGAATCAAACCCTGCATCTCTGCACTGTAAGGCCGGTGTACGAACTAGTCGACCACCATGCCACCCTGTGCACATCAACGTGCAATTTCATTTTAATGGCAGGAATTACCAAGTATGTGTCCAAGATGGGATGATTTTTAGGATTAAATTAAGGAGGTTGATATAATCAGAGAAAAATACGGCATCTTATCTCAGCAGTTAAGTTAAAAAAAAAAAGTGAAATATGAATGAATTCGTCAAGTAATTGCTGTCCTCGTAAAGATAATGTGAGGTGCTAGAACGGCGTCACTGATGAAGGCAAGCTCTTAAAATCCAAGCTTAATCGGATTTCTTTAAGGTGAGATGTACGTATACACACTAATCCAGAACATCTCAAACATGGTTAATGGATGACATATCCGGCGAGTATGCTTGGCGTGAAAGAAGTGGGATGTTTTCAGTTTCCAGGAATTGTGTACAGATATCCTTGCATCATTACTTCGCTGTAACATGAGGTGATGACTTATGGATGACTGGCACAACATTGGGCCTCATGATGTCATTTATTTCAAGGGATATTAACAATTTATATTTCGATCACACAAAATACGACACATCATACAATATAATTAAAATGATGTTTTTGTCAAAATGTCCAAGCATTTCGAGCTACGAGTTTTTGGCAACTCAAAAATGTGTTGGGTTTTTTTGTCCCCCTGAACGCATTCTAGAGTGACTTTTAAAGTGAAATTGTACTAAACTCTTGTTAGAACATCTGGTTCGAGAATCTGTTGGACACAAACATTGGTGCCATCTGAAAAGAATACATAAAAAGTAAATAGCAAGCACTGACATAGACATGAGCGACGAACTGTTTTTGGTGTAATGCAATAAATTATAACTGACAATGGTTGTTTCGCAGCGGGAGGTAGAGTACTGAATCATAAAAGAGTCATGAGCTCAAATTAAATCACTTCTTTGAACATTCAGGAAATATACAATGCGTTTTAAAACTTGCCTTGAAACACCACTAGTCTAATTTTTCATGTTTTATATAAATTGCGTTGCTGCCTGAGCCATCACCTTTTTGTGGTGAAGGGTTTTCTGTGTCTCAGTGATCTGAGGAGCTCAGTTGTCTGGGGCTTGTATACTGCATACCAAACATGTGCAGGATTAACACAAATACATTCTGTTTACTTACATGTCTGTCAATTCATGTTTGCAATATTGTCTAAACCCCCTTGGTGGAAAAAAATAAGACAACAGATGCGAGTCTCAAATGAACGACTGCAATGGTCGGTAAATTGAATGTACTTTGTGTTGGTAATGAGGACAGTCCAGTTGTTGGGAAAGGACACGAAGCGGCACATCAATGCTGAGAATGGGATTAAACTGTCATCGCATTCCTCAGTTGAGAGAATTGGCGTCAGAGTCAAGTGTGTATTGTACACATGAGTTGCCCTGTGCTCTTTTGTGCAGCAATGGAGGCACAACATCAAGTGTTATTTCTCTTGATGAAAGTCTTTCCTGGGTGTGCACATGTGTTAATGCGCAAAGCTCATGATTACAAGAACCACTTCCGATTGAGTTTGTTTACATTTTAGAGACCTTACTGATAAGGCATTATTTGAAGGGGTTTGATGGTACCAATTTCTGGTAAATTTTTCTGGGTGGAGTGGGTTAGACATTTCCTCTTCAGAGTGTTATCAACCACTTTGTAGTCAAGAGTTGAACAGTGATTCGCCTTATATGATAGACAAGGTTCCATGAGGACCCATCAAAAAGCAACATTTGTATTTCTCAACTCAGTAAAATGCAATGTATCTAAAGTTCATGACCACCAAAGACATAATAGTCGGTCAGGGTAAACCTGCATGCACACAGACCACATAGTTAAATGACAGTCTGATGATAATAAGTCAGAAAAAAAGACTTAAAATGGCTTTAAAACATAATAAAGATTTAAAATAGTATAATAATATATATAATGCACAAGTGTATACCGCTTACACTCAATTAGGGTCATGAGTGAGCCTATTCCAGCTTACTTTGGGCAAGAAGTGTGTTACACCCTGGACTTTGTCAGCAGCCAAGCACAAGGCACATATAGAGAAAAAAAAATCGTACTTATGTTCATACCTATCGAAAATAAAGTCTGCAGTCAACCTAACATGCTTTTGGAACATAGCGAAAACAGTGACAGTTGTCCAGATGGTTCCGTTGCAACACTTGCAATTGCTGCAATCAGTATAGAACCACCCGATTCCCCTTGCACATGCTTATTTTAATGTGAAAAAAAGCACTGGAGTGTCAAAGTAACCTGAAAAAAATGTGAGGGGAAAACAATTTTGAGCTAAGAATTTTTTTTTGTTGCTCATATTTTTTTTATTAGTCTGCTCTGTCATCAAACTCATCAAAATCATTGAGCTGTGTGTTCATTGGCACGGTGATCGACTGGCTAGCACATCGGCCTCAGAGTGCAGAGGTGCAGGTTTCGATTGTGGCTCTGGCCTTCCTGTGTGTAGTTTGCATGTTCTCCCCGTGTGCTGCGTGGGTTTACTCCAGGTACTCCGGTTTCCTCCCATGTTCCAAAAACATGCATGGCAGGTTAAGTGAGCACTCTAAATTGTCCCTAGGTGTGAAGATAAGCGCGAATGGTTGTATGCCTATGTCGGCCCTGCAATTGGGTGTACCGAAGTCAGCTGAGATAGGCTCCAGCACGCCCATGACCCTTTTGAGGATAAGCAGATTCGAAAATGGAGGGATTGATGTTTCTGACATAATTTGTGGAAATGTTTTCACAAGTTTCTTGAAGCCAAGCTCGCTCATGACTAATGCAATCAAGGACAGTTTTAACAGACTTGACTGGGGTAGTTGAAATATTTATAAAACTATAAACATTTGACTTGTGTCATGATATTTGAGGAAGATGAGTTTACATCTGCACTAGTAGCTGATCAAATAACCAAGCCTGTGCTCCAAGCCTCTGTCCTAGCTCCCAACCGAGCTTCTATTCTACTGTGCTTCTACTCATTCAAATTACAAAACTAGTATGAACTATAGTGCTGTTAGCCCTGACTTGAAGCTGCTTAGTTCTTTTTTTTTTCAAATGCATCTTTAACAACACATTTAAACACAGTCAGAACAAAGGTATTTCATCATAAGGCACCACTTGAGGGTGTTGAGCAATCCCGTCCCAATTGTATTTTACATCATGCGAAGGAGCTGGCAATGATGCAGCTTTTAGAACTAATGTAACACGTTGAGTATTTTAATTAAACTCGGGCCATTTTCTAGATCTTCCCACTCAAGCCCCTTGGAGCTAAAAGGAGCTCGGTCCCTTGTTCGTGACCTAACTTTTCCAAACAATCACACTGCTGTTCCCTCACATCCAGCGGCATGATGCAAAATGTATCTCATTATAGTGACTGTGATCACTACAGATGATTTTCAAAATTGTATTATTCTTTTGTTGGGCATCACGACCAATGCGAGGACTGCACGATCACACAAACGCACTCACGCACACAAACCCGATTGCATGGCCGGAAACCACGGCAGAACTCATCATCTGATAACCATGTGAGTGTATTCCTGCGATTGACATTAAAGTGGAGGCAGAGCAGCAGTCCACTGAGAGAGGGAGAGAAAACTAAGATAGTGGGGGGTTAAGTGGCGCAGGTGTGGGGAAAAAATTAGAGTGTGTGTGCGCATGTGTGTGTGTGGGTGTGTGTGTGTGTGTGTGTGCGCGCGCGTGCTTGTGGTTTTGGATGCAGATAAGTGTTTGATAATGTGTTTATGTTTATGCATAAGCTTTTCCTGGTTTTACCTGGTGATACATATCACTGGTGGAATGTTTAAACATCCCGCTCCCCTCGCTGGATTTGGAGATTGGGATTTATGCCGCACGATCGACATCCACTCTGCACACTGACTCTAAATGCAAAGTAAAATATAGATTTTTACTGTCCTTTTGTCCTTGTACATAGTGTGATAGTATCTGCAGTTTATCTTGATTCTATACACACAAATTTGCAAACATGACTTAAAGTTTGGATGAGTAATGTACATCTAATGCGGTAAGACATGTATTTGGAAAGAAGATGTCTTTACAATGTAAACAGTTGTGGTTCGCGCAGGTTCATTCAGAGAACATGAACATGAGAATTGTATATTTTATTCAATCAAAAGTATTCTAAATGATATCCATCCTTCTATTATCTGAAATGCTGATCCTCACGACCATTGCGAGCATGCTGGAGCCTGTCCAATTGACACTTATTTATAATAATTGTTTATTTTTAAATTAATACAAATAATCATGAATTGTAGTTGTTTTGGTATGAAATATTATTCAGCAGTTTATATATAGATGTTCTAAGGCACATGTGTCAACTCGAGGGCCATATTCGGCCCGCCACAACATTTTATGTGGCCTGTGAAGCCAAATCATGTGTGTCAACTTCCATGTCCCTTGCTAAAATCTGTACTGAAATTTCAAATTGTCATGTATAATAAATAAGGTTGAGATTTTGCAATGATGTTGTTACTCAATTTATACTCACTTGAACAATAATTTAACAGACAACAAATAGTTGCCTTGACTGATTTCAAAACTAGCAAGCCATCAATTTCTTGTGCACAAGTACTGGTAATAATATGATAAACATTTTCATATTGTAAAAATGTATTTCATTTCACTGTCGTAAAGACGTAACTCTGAAGTGGCCCGCAACAAAAATGTGTTTGACATCCCTGTTCTAAGGTTTTGCCATCGCTTTTATACCAGTATCAAGGTACATTCTTCAGGTATGTTGTTGAAAGCAAAATTTTGATCGTGTGACGACAGCACTGCACACACTGTGTACATAACAAAGCGGGCAATAACACCTCATTCCTGGCAAAGCTGCCATCTGGAACATTAAGTGATAAATATGCAACCTTGGTCTGACCTGTCTGTAGCTTGCACTGCTCCATGGGTTAATCTGAACCATTCTGAAAAAGGCACAACCAGGCGGCATGCACAGCATTTATTTGAAATCATATCATTTCTGTCATCCTTACACGTACAGACTCACGTGATAAAATCTACATATACATGTGAGTTTGTGTATGTCTGGGTGAGAGACGGAGTGGTTGTGTGCTCAATGTGTATCGCGATGAAGATGCAAGTCGCTGTGGAAAGTAACTAACCAGCCCTTTCTCACACCGATCTTCGGCCTAAGGAATGCTAAGATCTTCTGTGTTTTGCTTGAGGCTTTTTCAGAAGTGCGAGTCTCAGGAGGAGTATGGGATTAGAGCAGCAGAGTTGTTTGCTGGACAGCCAATCTGCCACCTGAGCCATGTAATCCCTATGGCACTACTGCCATGTAAACAGTGTGATGAGTGAGATATATGATTCTCTTTATCGCATTATAATACTATATATTCAAAATTGGCCTCAGAAAAAATACAAGCACATTTCAAGTAAGAACTATTTTTGTTTACTTTTAAGTGACACCTCAGCAGTAGTATTGACGCAATGCAATTCACTACATCTTTATTTATGCAGCATTTTTACAACAGCTGCAGATGTAACAAACCACACAGTTAACATGAAATAAAAAACACGCTCATGTATTAAATACAACACAAAAAAAAACAGTTCCCCCGGGCTGTCGGGCGGCGACATAGTACCAACATTCCCCCCATCAAAATCAGTGCTCGTATACGCGTGAAAAGCTTTCGCAAACAGCTGCCAACTACAGCGCCATCTTGACGTGTGACACATACGTCTCGACGTTAACATCTCGAAATTCACGTTTCATGTTGCCTCAAAATCCACGCGATCCGGAGGGAACATTCATTTGCTCTTCAGTTGTGAAGCTGTGTTGTACTGAGCTCTCACTTAGGATATAATAAAGTCACTTTCTCACAGAAAATGACACGATGGGTTTCAGCTGGCTTCTGGAAGAATAGAAATGTACTGTTCCTTGTCTATTCATTTTCTTTTCGAAGTCGACTTTACAAACTTCAGAACGGCAGAAGTGTCTTCAACCTCGCAAACTCTTACTGTAAATAAACAATTTGACTTGCTCATTATGGCCAGGTGATCACAATAAGGGGCTTCTGTAATACTGACTCTACAATGTCTGTCACAGTGGTGCATGAGAGGAAAAAAATCCACCCATGACGATTCATAGTCTGACATTTTAAGATAGTCCTTGAATAGAAATTAAGGCCTATTTAGAAAAAAAACTGCCTGGAATGGACTGGCCAGTCATAAACTATCCTGAATTTCCAAATTACAACTCCACCCTTGATCTTTACTACTGATCAATAATCACATGGGTCAGTTATTTTTTTCAACAATCTGAGATCTTGAAAATTACTTCCTTTCGTTGAGCAAGTCATTGAACAAAATGTTGTTTTGAGGTTTCCTAAAAGGTGTTGGGGTTTTTTTGGTGATTGAAAAGATTCCACCCAACACCACCAATATGTGCGCTTGATCTAGAATGCCATCATATGCCAGCTAAAGGCTTGCGTTCACTCGAGAGGTTCCAAGTATTTTATTTGTAATAGTACCAGTAACCATTGGGTGTTTCTATTAACAATACACTTTTTTCAAACAAATGTAATACCAGAATTAAACTTACTTGGGGAACAGTAAGCAGCAGTAAGGAACACATACTAATGATACAGGAGAAGACCTACGGTTTGTTCTATGAGGGGAGATGAAAGCACCTCATTTGGCAATGAAAGAGTCGACCGAGCTATAATGACACGCAGTGACCCTCCCACTGAGCAATGCACATCTTGAATAAGGGCCACCTCTTTTTGCTGAGGACAGCACAGATGCAGGCACAGATGCTGATATTTTGATCGCTGCATCTGTGTTACTGTGACTTGTCTCATTAGCAGGGGTGTAATATAATGTTCATCTATATGAAAACTATACTACGCATCTTCATTCGATATTCATTCAAGTTGAACAATTTCCCAAGAGCAAGATTTTATTTTATTTTTTAAAGATTCAGTGAGTTATTATTTTTTTGAAGCATGGTCACGAGCATGGTCTCAATAGAAATAAATGAAGTGGAGGGGTGGGACGATGGTGGGCAATCCAAACATCGCTTCAAATCCCGACTTCATATAGTGTTATTTCTATTGGCACGCAGCTGTATCTATGGTGGCAGTGCATTCAGTGGTAAGAGGGTTCAAACCAATTTTAATATCACACCGAGACTGCCCATCCATTCATCCATCCATTTTCCGATCCGCTTTATCGTACGAACAAGGGCCGTGGGGGGTGCTGGAGCCCATCCCAGCCGTCTTCGATCAGTATGCGGGGGACATCCTGAACCGGTTGCCAGACAATCTCAATGAGACCATCCAAGGAAATACAAAAAGGAGTTTCTAAATACCAATTTAATCTATTAATGGACAAAAAAAAAAAATCACAAAATACATGTCCCTATGTGAAAAAGTAATTGCTGCTCCTTGTTAAATCACAAAGTAATCATGGTTAAAAACAGTTTTGGGTAATTTCATACGCAACACCCCAGCACCACATTTGTTGAATCAATAAATCATGGAAATAGAATCTGTCAGACAAAGTGATGAAAACGATGATGGTTTGTGCACCGGCATACCCAAGACAGGCGCAACACGCCCCCAAACACACTGGACTTGACTTGCACTGGCACAAAACTAAAGCTACGCCCTTTTTTACCCTCAACCGTCGACCAAAATAGGGCCCGAGGGTTCTACAGAGAGCAAAGCCAAATCATCTTGATTGGAACGAACTGTTTTTAACATACTTTTGGGGCAACTTGAATCTGTTGTGTAGTGATGCCAATTGAAATGTCATGCAACTTAATATAAAAAAAATACAGTAAAAACAAACCCAGTTTGACCATAAATTACTCCAGTGGACACAGTATGATTAATGAGAAATGAGCTTCACAAAAGATACATTGTGTGGGGGCTTTGGACATGATAAAATTAGAAAAATATGAACCAGACCTCCACTACCAGTCAAGCCTTTTGAAACACTTCTTTCTTATATGATCGAATGAGAAAGTGCATCTAAACTTTGGACTGCAGCAGGAGTAACCATAACACACAGTTACTAAAAATGGATTCATGACCAATGTTCAAGATGATTACAGTACGGGGGAATTTTGGGGTATAAACACTAAGTCTGCACTCGTGATTTGATTTATGGAGCAGAACAGTGAAGGTCAACATGAAATGTATGTATCAACACAACAGCTGCCTCAAAGCATTATTGGGAATTACCTATTTTACTTGTTTCCATAATAAATCGCCGGACACTTCGACATGCTCGAATACAGACGCTGAGATTCTATTCAAAGGATCTGCTTTGTCAAAGTAATGGTCATGGGAAATTTTTATTAAGTGAATGTAACTTGAATCAATATTGTCTGCTCTTTTTTGTTTTTAAGAAAAGGGCTTTAAAAAATCCTGTTTTTATCGTCGGCGTGACTTCAGACATTTGACACTTAGCTAGAGTGGAGTGAAAACAGGATGATCTCAACAGCAGGAATAACTGAGAAACTGTTTGCACACTAGACAATCTTGCTTTAGAGCAGTGTTTCTCAGATAGTGGGGCGTACCCCGGGGCGCGGTTGACCTCGGGGAACATGCTTTTTTATTTTTGTTACTGTCGTAAAATAACGTGCAGTTGCACCTCCACTACGTTAGGGGACAGTGGCGCTCTCACTGGCAGAGTTTGCGCAGGGAGCATTCTCAGGGAGGAAATATGACGAGGCGTATGTAGCGCTTGGCTTCAATGTGACTGCGGTGGCAGACGAGGAAAGACCGATGTGCTTACTGTGTCTAAAAATGTTGGTTGCGGACAGCATGAAGCTAAATAAATTAAGGCACCACTTAAAAACATTACACCCCAATCACATTGATAAGCTGCTTGAGTTTCTTTCAGCGAAAATGTGACGAATATTGCCAACAATCATGCCGCTTTGTGACTGCTACTTCAGTAAACTAAAATACAGGTGCCAGCTACACATTGAGCAGGAGCCGAGAGTTGATGTGTTCTGCTTCAAACCTCGCTTAAAAAAGCTGTGCATTGGAAAACTTGCTCATTGTAGCCATTAATCCAGACATCATCTTTGATTAAACAAAAGAAAAAAAAGTACAAATTATTTAATATATTTTTGTTTTGCTCGTTAATTTTTTTAAATATTGTGCTCCTGAGATAATGTTGTTTAGTTTGAATGTATTATTAATTTTACGTAATTTTATTTTTCAGAATTGTATGGTTTGACATGGTCAGTCACAAATATTTGTTAAATTAAGGATTTAATGTAATTTTTGAATTTCAGATGCACTTTAATAAGTCTTTTCTGTTCCAGTTACTAAAGCTATTCTTTATTGTAAGTTGGTCCATAAAGTTGGTCCATATTTCTTTTTTTTCTTCTCTTATACGTTAATAAGGATACAGTGTTATGGAAATGTGTACTTATAACAATTTTACAGACAAATGATAGTATTTATAGTCGTGCGGGGGGTGGGGGGGGGGGGGTTGAGCTGTTTTCCTCTTCCTTGGGGGGGTCATGACAGAAAATAATAGAGAACCACTGCTTTAGAGCAACTCTTTGTTTAAATGTCACAAATATGATCTGAAGCTTTTCATCTGGAGGACAAGGCTGGCACACGCTTTTTAGATGGGATCATTTTGGCAATGATGTCGCATATATGTGAAACATAGAAAAATACCTGTATATTAGCATAACTATATACTTTATACAGTATGTGTCATATACCAATTAGCATTCACATAACCCCAGATGGGAATATATGGGGATAAGCAATCAACAGCACATGAAATCTATCTGGCCAGGAAGAGACAAGCAAAGTTCACTGTCAGAACAGGAAAAAGTTTTGCATGTCATGACAAGCTGCCAAAGGGTCACTTGTGGGGTGGATTATTCAAAGGGACATCCATCACTGATAACAAAAAATATCTCATTCAGAAATTGTTTATGGAGAGCAGATTTGGTCAGTATAAGCTCTCTACTGGCAGAAGGACAGGAAAGGCCTCTTGGTACAAAGCAGCAGCAGAATGAAGGCCTTGATTTAAAGAATCAACATGTAAAATCCAGAGTGGACGATCATTTATTATTACCTACAGCATGAGCATTATTCCTGAAATGCATTTTCAGTTCAATGTGAGAATCTTTAAAAAAAACAACCATTATGCTGCGTGCTGAGCCTTAAGATAAAGAGTGAAATCGACACTATGTTTTAATTTAGAATTGATTTTGAATTTTTGCATCCTTTTCCGCAAATCAATTTCAGACAGGTTTGAGAAGTACTTTTCCAGGTGTGCTTAGTTCAAGGAAAATCAAGAAAGGATTTTTCCACCTTCTCAGTTTTTATGCGTAAGAGAGAAAACAAAGGATTTTTCTGCTGATGAAAAAGGTGTGGCATAATTCAGTGCCTTGGGAAAAGAATGAAACGAATGGTGCTATTATTATATCTACTTGTAGGTAAATGCATCATAAAAAATGCAGCAGTAAAAAGGACATTGATGAACAGGAGGCAAATACTACATGTAATAACATTGGGGCTTCCACTGCTATAGCCATATTTGAATATATTATTTGATTTGGTTACTAATTTAGCTTCTGGTTGTCCTGTCAAGTTACAGTTAACATTGAATTTTGGTCGGTGAATACAAGTTTTAAAATCAATGAGTAGTTGTGTTTCTTAGCCCTTTCAGGGACAGCTACAGTGAACAGTTTACCATGTTATCAGGTTACAGGGTGCATGAAAGGGTAAATCGTGATTTTCCATATGAATCAAAAGAATAAGAGTGACTTATAGAGGACCATAAAGTATATGAGGGTGCTCATAGCTCATAAAATAATAATAATAATAATAATAACAATAATCATATAATTACCGGTATATGGTTCTATGTCGCGTCTACAACATATAGTTATGAGCTAGTGGGGGATCAGGTTCAGCTATTATGAGCGCCTCTGAATACATTGTGGAATGAATCCTCACCCCGGGGAAACAAAGCAGCACAACCAATTCCTGTTATTCAGACTCTCATTATCTTACTGCAGCCTCCATTGCTGGAATAAGGAAGGATATTGCCGCACAAATGACTGTGTGGATTTTAATAGCACAGATGACGATATAGCCTTAATATTTCTATTCTCTGACATTGAAGTAGACCAGGGATCAAGAACCTGTCCCGCATGTTTTACTGGAGACGTTTCTCTCCTCCAACACACTTGACTGTTATGATCCGGATCGTTATCAAGGTTTTGTAGAGTTTGCTGATGATCTTATCATTTGAATCAGGTGTGTTGGTGGAGGTAAACATAAAAAATGCAGGAGAGGGGCCCTCAAGGACCAAGTTGGTAACCCCTGATATATACTATAGTTATCAAGGATTTTGACAACACGCAGTTAGGTCCACAACAAGTACATTTACTCCAGTACAATTCCCTCAACATTCATAACTCATTATACAAAATAACAGTGAAATGGTGCATGTATAATACATAGTGTGTGTGTGTGTGTGTCACATAATGACGGTGAGAGTTTTTTTCCACCCACCCATCTCACCGTAGGGGTTTTGTCCTGAAGTAAATGTAACAAATTACCTTTTTTTCCCCACAATATAAGGCGTGCCTAAAATAATTACATTTTCTCAAAAGCCGATACGCCTTGTATATGGATCAATATTCTGATATCTTGGCCATCTTATTCTACATGTTCGGTAAAGTGCTTTGTTCCAGCTGAATTCTATATAAATAAAGCTGTATTGTATTGTATTCCCTTTAGCATAGTGGATGTAGTTCCCCAACAGTTTAAACATGCTGTGGTCCAACCCTTGATCAAGAAACCTGGTCTTGATCCAGATGAGCTGTCAAGTTACAGACCCATTTCCAAACTGCCTTTCATTTCCAAAATTCTGGAAAAAGTGGTGCACATGCAGTTGAAACTTTTCTTGGATGAACATAACATCTTGGAGGTCTTCCAGTCAGGTTTCAAGACGATGCATAGCACGGAGTCAGCCCTGTTACGCGTTTCTAATGACATCCTCCTGGCAAATGACTCTGGAGACCACGTGTGTCTGGTTTTATTGGACTTAACTGCAGCATTTGATACAGTGGATCACAGTATTCTGCTGACTCGTTTGCAGCACTTGGTGGGCATTGGCGGGAGTGCTCTTGATTGGTTTAGGTCCTATCTAGCTGACAGGACCTTTTGTGTCAGCCTTGGCTGCTCTGAATCACGCACTGCTCCCCTGTCATGTGGTGTTCCACAGGGCTCAATTCTGGGGCCTCAGCTGTTCTCGCTGTATCTGCTCCCATTGGGTTCCATCTTAAGGAAACATGGTATTCCTTTCCACTGCTATGCAGATGACTGCCAGATCTATGTCCCACTGAGCAAGAAAGACACCTTCTCATTAAGGCCACTCCTATCCTGTCTGGAAGAAATCAAAACCTGGATGGCACAAAATTTCTTGAATTTCAACGAAAAGAAGACAGAGGTGATATTGTTTGGCCCCAGTGGACCTTGTACATTCCATCCTGTAGACTTGGGCCCCCTATCTCCTTATCTGAAATCAACGGTCTCAAACTTGGGACTTAAACTGGACAGTGATTTCAAACTCGATCGGGAAATTGGTGCCGTTGTTAAATCCAGCTTCTTTCACCTTAGACAGCTGGCCAAAATAAAACCTTTCCTCTCACATGAACACTTTGAGACAGTAATTCATGCCTTTGTCACATCCCGGCTCGATTACTGCAACGCCCTGTACTTTGGAGTCAGCCAGTCTTCCATCAAGCGCCTTCAGCTGGTACAGAATGCCGCTGCTCGCCTCTTGACTGGTACTCGTAAGAGGGAGCATATAACTCCTACTTTAGCATCCCTTCACTGGCTCCCCATTCATTTTAGAATTATTTTTAAGATCCTCCTCTTTGTTTTCAAATCTCTGAATAATCTCGCGCCACCTTACCTCTCTGAGCTCATACGCCCCTACACCCCTGCCCGGCGCCTCAGGTCTGTGGACCAGTCTTTGCTAGACGTACCAAGAACTAAACTGAGGCTCAGAGGGGATCGAGCCTTTTCTGTTGCTGGTCCATCTCTCTGGAATGACCTCCCACTGAACATTCGGCAAGCCTCCTCGCTGCCCATCTTTAAAGCCCTCCTCAAAACTCACCTGTATTCTTTGGCGTTTGACTCAGCATGACTTAGATTTGCTCTTGATTTTACTGCTTGGTGCTTTCTACCGCCTTATTACTTATTACTTATTACTGATTTGTCTTACTGTTTATTGTATATGTTAAATCGCTCCATGTACAGCACTTTGTATGCAGCGATGGCTGTTTGAAAGTGCTCTATAAATACTGTTGACTTGACTTGACTTGACTTGACAAAGACAGCCATTATTGTAGCTTCTATTTAATACGCCTTAAAATGCGGTGTGTCCTACATATGAAAACCGGTTTGAAATAGGCCATTCATTGAAGGTGCACATTATACTCCGAAGCACCTTATAGTGTAGAAAATACAGTAAATTAAAAGTATCTCTGTCCTGCAGGGGGGTGCTGGAGCCTATCCCAGCTTGTCTAGGGGCAGTAGGCGGGGGACACCCCGAATCGGTTGCCAGCCAATTGCAGGGCACACAGAGACAAACAACCATCCACGCTCACACTCACACCTAGGGACAATTTAGAGTGTTCAATCAGCCTGCCACGCATGTTTTTGGAATGTGGGAGGAAACCGGAGTACCCGGAGAAAAACCCACGCAGGCCCGGGGAGAACATGCAAACTGCACACATGGAAGCCGGAGCTGGAATTAAACCGTGTACCTCTGCACTGCGAAGTCGACGTGCTAACCACTGGACTACTGGGCCACATAATAATAACAATAATCATAATAGTATTATAAAAAAGAGTTGTGAGCAGCTATAAAGGGCCACCTTGGAGTATTGGCACGCTGGGATACTGGCATATATGAACTGCAATTTTTGGTACCGAAAAAACATACAATTAAAAAACTACTGGCAGCTGAAAAAAATATAAGCTCTATAGAAGGTCTAAGATGAAGCAAAATGCGAAAGGGCGTTAAAAATGGTGGATTTGGTTCAGAGTTTCCTGTTTTACTCTAAAATAAACAAATACTCTATTGACATTTTAATCATTTGCAACCGAATATCAAGTCCTTTTTTTCAGTGTATAAAGACATCCAGTTGGAAAATTGGTACAAATCACAAATTATGCCTCGAAATTTACCTCTGAATGGTGAACAATGGCTGTCATGTGACAACTGTTACATTCAAGGATCACATAGACACTACAGCGTTTGTAAGATTATAGTTGCTACAAGAGATTCTGTATCAGTCTGGAGTGCTGAGCAAATACCTTTGAATTTTTTGATGGGATGATGCAATTTTATTGTTCATAGTCACAGTATCTGTCAGAAAAATTGCAATTCAATCTTCTCCTGAAATCGTTCAGCCCGACTGCATTGATGCAGTGATGTGATTGGGCAGAGGAAATAGGGTCAGGGGTATTTCCCCAGATGCTTCCTGGAAAGGATATTTATATATTCTTGTACGGCTTGTGCGGGGAACATATGTCTATATGAACCATTCAGAATCCCACCAGTTGGCAATGAGTACTCGGATGACTTGTTTGCCAGGCACAAGTGATTGAACCAGGAGAAAACACACACACAAAATGGGGAGAACATGCAACCTCCACATGGCAGGTCAAGATTCATCAAAGATCAGTAACCTCGAAGTGTTCAGTGAGGGCTGACTCAGTCATCAAGATATGAGTAGTAAAGCAGTCGAAATGGTGCACTGTATTAAATGTTGAATGCAGCAATGTTCTTATGCAATTAAAGTAAAAGCATTGAGGTGATTTACTTATTAAATAATAATCCTCAAGACTGGTTTTATGAAGCTCAGGGAAAAACTAAATTTTATAGTAAAACAACCCTGTCATTTTTTTTGGGCGGGGGGGGGGGGCTGGTTTCATTTGCAGTGGGTTTCAAACTTCTTGAGGACAGCACTAGCTTGCCAAACTTGAAGGTGAAATGTTTCGAACCCAATTATCATGATAAACACAAACTTTGACACAAAAACAGCAATCTGTGTTTTGCATATTACTAACAAATCTCGGAGGCAGACACAGCAATAAATAACTGGAGAGGAGAAAATTCTAACTGATACTGTATATTTACTATACAGTATATGGGTATTTTTCTTTTTTATGTCTGTATTGTTTTAAGTGTTCAGAGAATCGTGCACAACAAGCTTACTTTATGTGATTACTCTACATAATACGAGAGAGTGTTGGCACGGCAGCTTTAGCTCTCATCTCTGCTTGCACTCAGACTTGATTGGGTCGGATGGCGAAGCTGCGAAGACTTTGGTATAAGCCTCGACACTACTAATCCTATCAGCATTCGATGGCAGTGCTCAAGGTATGGCTCCCCAAGGAAACAATCACATCTGCTGTTGGGGTTGAGAGATGGTACAACCAGAAGGACCGGGAGTCACGTCCCGCAACATGGAAGAACAACTTGACTTTCTCACACAAGTGATGTAAATTCACTTCCAGCAGTAAAAGTAACTTATTAATGGAAAATGGAAATCCCAAACTAAAAATGAGAAAATCCAAGAAATGAAAAACAGTACTTGCAAATATAGTCGAGATATATTAACCCTTTCAGGGACAGCGGTTACTATAGTGGACACCTTATCAGGTTATCAGGTTACAGGGTGCATGAAAGAGTGAAAGCGAACAGGGGCATTATGTTTGGTTTGCGTAGACATAAGGCCCTATTTCCATGCCCAGCCCAAGTCTAGCGCAAATTGGAGTCTAAAGGGGTGTTCACACGGCAAGATTTGGTCCACCTCAGGGAGGTGATTTAAAAATTTGCTCTGGAGCAGATGCTCGTTTGCGAAGCAGCACCGATGTAAATTTTCACGTGTGAACGCAACTGGGTTAAAGTTGCTCCAGAGCAAATGCTTGTGAAGAGTACGTACGGCGAGAATGCGTTGCTTTCGTGCTCTGTCAGACTTTCGTCATGTGTTTGTTTAATAACGACACAAGACTTGGCGGGTAACATTTTTCCTTTTGTAGGAGACTGGACTGTCTCAGAGTTGTTTGTGTAGTTTGTTCCTTTGTTGTGTGTTCACAACCCCCCCGCCCTCCATATAATTTATTTTGTGATTTCCTCTCTTGATCTTCTGTTTGGCGCATTACGTGTTTGCTTTTCTGAGTGTCATTGAAGTCATCGTTGATTTGTGTTTTCGGGGGCGGTCACTCTAGACCAGAAGGCACGGAGACCGAGAAGGAGAAGGACGTGCCTGTCCAATAGTCGCTTGGGTTCTGTATACGTTTTAAAAAGAACTAACACGACAGCTCATTTGTTCTGTCGTTTTGCTCCGCTGCAGAAGCTGCCGTGTGAACGCAAGTGGGCCTGCACCGACGCTGTGCCGGTGCTTAGCGGCTTTGTACGTGTGAACGCTCCACACAATTTGCTGCGGTGGAAAATATATAGCAACAAAATACATCGGTGCAGCGCCGGAGCAAATGTGTGCCGTGTGAACACCTCTAAACTGAGTGCATGTGTGGAGGTTACTTTCTTTTGGTATTTTTGTAGATGGGTGCAGTTCAAAAGGGGTGTTTGTGCCATTGTGGGACTGAACACAGCTGACTTGAATCCCGGCCAGACTTGAATCATCATCTATGATTAAAAAATAAATTAAAAAAAGGACAAATTCTTTTATACTGGTTAAAGGTTTTTTTTATATTGTTCCTGAGATAACGTTGGTGATTAGTTTGAATGCATTATTAGCTATTGATTTTATCTAATTTTATTTTTCACTATCGTATGGTTTTACATGGTCAGTCAAAAAATATTTGTCAAAGTAAGTATTTAATATTATTTTTGAATTTCAGATGCACTTTAAGTCTTTTCTGTGTCAGTTACTTAAGCTATTCTTTGTTGTAAGTTGGTCCATAAAGTTGGTCGATATTTTTTTTATTCTCTTATACATCAAGAAGGATACAGTGTTATGCAAAGATGTTTTCCTCTTCTTTGGGGGGGCATGACAGAAGATAATCGAGAACCACTGATTTTAACACAGGAGATGAGCGCAGTTCACATGGCGGAAGAATAACGGACTCACTTGAGTCTGTGCAGGAGATTGGATGCAGGAAACTGTTTATGAGGAACTGAAAGAAAATCTCCAGTGGTGAATGATGTGAAAGTTGGCCGCTGTGTAGAGGGCACTTGGGGACCACCTTCCACACACCTCTTGATCGTGTGGCTGTATGACAACCCCACTGATTTCAGTAGTCTACTTTCCATCACCATATTGTCAGACAGGCGTCTAAACCCGTATTGTTTTGTGTTTTTTGTTATTGTAAAGTGTCCTTGGGTGTCTTGAAAGGTGCTTATAAATAAAATATATTATTATTATTATTATATATTAAAAGGGGGTCTGCTGGAGGTCCCAGTCAGGGGCAGCATGGTCTGCCAAATTCTTAGTTAACTAGAGAATAAAGATGTTTTTTATGCCAATCCCACCTGAGCCGAAGAATTGTGCCCATATTGGTAATATTGAATGATGCCTATATAAAAGTTTGGAGGACTTTTACGATTGTCATTGCAAAAATGTTTCCTATCCTTATGTTCATTTGTGTGCCTAAAGAAAATCAAACAAGTCTTGTGTAGTTAGTTTTCAGCTCCTTACCAGTGGACCTGTAACATGGGTGTCTTCCTCCAATCAAGCAATGAGACCATTTGAGACAAACACTTTCGTCAGTGCATACAACAAGTCACACTACATTAGCTTGCTTGTGGTATTGTACCTCAGAGACCTCATAGGTGGTGATTGCTTAAGTTAATGTGGACAAGACTCCCATTTTAATTCATGGCAAATATATTTTATCTATTCATCCATCCATTTTCTGAACTACTTATCCTCACTAGGATGTGTGCTGTGTGCTGGAGTCAATCCTGGGAACTGCTCACTTTTCTGAAATGATGTTCTTCTAAGATTTCTAGTCTAAACCACCAGATTACCCTCACATAGGGCACCCGCAAGCCAACCATGACCACAACACAGTTTGTGATAAATGTTGGAAATGCTATAGAGTCAAGGCAGAAGCAAGCACGGGCAAACACATCCATCCCCTTATTGGATTTGTTATCTCATACAAGAAGGAACCCAATGGATGATTGAAAAGGCCATCATGAAAGAAGTCAACAATTATTTCGTATCCAGGCCTCCCTGTGTTTTATAAATCCAGTCACTATATACTGTTTACCTGAATACCTTGTTTGTTTGTTTATTGAACGTAAAACATATACAGTAATAATTTGACAGAAAATAAGGTACCGGTAGATAAAAAAGTAAAAAGAAAGAAATCAGTCTTCATTCAACACAGTTATTATGTTCAAGGGAGTAGGATGAAGTAAAAAACGTATCTAGTCCGACCCCGTTATGTGTTTATATCTACTAAATCATTTTTATATCAATCAGAAAAGAAAAAGTAAGAAGAAGTCTCCATTAAGGCTCACACTTTACCCTTAACCGTGATATTTTTACAACTTTTGGTTTCTCCCTGTGTTTTCTAAATCCAGTCACTGTATACTGTTTACCTGAATACCTGAATCCCTGTGGACATTTGAACAATGTGGCCACACTCCTGTTACCAAGCTGTATGACCCTGAAGAGGACAAGAAACAGGAGACAAGTTCCAAGTCAACAAGCACCCTCTTTATGAGTTCAGACCCCTCCTTTGTCACATCAGCAAGTATACTGTGGGGATCTAGTTGCAGGAAGGATGGGTGGGGTTCCGGCTATATGCATGCCTCAGTTGACAATCACAAACACTAAATTTGAGTTGAGTTTATGTTCACTTTAACACGCTTCGAGTACCTTCATCTTTCCCTCACCTGCAAAAGGTTACAAAATATTGACCTGTGCTTGCTGAGCAGCTAGGACTAGCCACTTCAAAATGGTCATTACCCATGACCCAATCAACTCTTCCTGGCACTTTTCTCTCTTATGATTAAGTTTGGGATTCAAACATTGCCTTTACATTGAGATGTACACAGAGCGCAATGCATTTATTTTGTGTGAAAACAGTTATTAGGGGGATTGAGTGCCTTTGGTGTTTGCATGGAGGCGAGAGAATCAGCAGGAAGAAGGAATGTTCTGGAAGGCCTTATCTGTGCCCACCAGGCTGCTGTGATGGGAAGTGGAATGTCAGGAGGGAAAGAGGAAGTAGGCTGGGATGTTACATGCATTTGCACACAAAAGCTGGCATGCATGAATAGAGCCATCTGAGCAGGTACACAACAGCACATAGCCTCTTTTCCCTTATCTGAAATATGAGTTGAGTTATAGATCACATCTTCCTCGTGCCTGAGTGATTTTACTTTTCTCTTGTCCCGGTGCCTGTTTTTCATGACATACTTTATTCTTATTCAATTTTGTCTGCATCATCAAGTTCTACACCCAAAAGACGGAATGGGTGGCAATAATGAAATTGCTGCTTTACCCTGCCAAAGGTCTACAGAGAATATCAAACTTGAAAGCTATTTTGTTGAAAGCATCAGCGAGTGCGGTATGCTGATGTACAGTACAGGCCCTCATTTCTACAAAAGTATATCACTCCAATGGAGTACCCAGAGAAAACCCACGCAGGCACGGGGAGAACATGCAAACATTATATATATATATATATATATATATATGTATATATATGATGATGATGAAACATCCAAGCTCCATGAATACATCAAGGAGAAGGCTCCGACGGATGACTTACTCAGAGAATGTCTCAGACAATGGGGAACAGAAGATGAGGCGCTGGAAGAGGGACCATCATGGGAGGACAAGCCCCTACACGGGATGTACCACCGGACCATAACTGAAGTGGCCGATCTCAAGAAGTCCTATCAGTGGCTAGAGAGGGCTGGCCTGAAGGACAGCACAGAGGCACTCATCTTGGCTGCTCAGGAGCAGGCCGTGAGCACCAGAGCCATTGAGGCCCAGATATACCACACCAGACAAGACCCAAGGTGTAGGTTGTGCAAAGAGGCACCTGAGACGATCCAACACATAACTGCAGGGTGTAAGATGCTGGGAGGGAAAGCCTACATGGAACGCCATAACCAGGTGGCTGGCATAGTCTACCGAAACATCTGTGTGGAGTATGGACTGGAAACCCCAAGGTCAACATGGGAAACACCTCCGAAGGTGGTGGAGAATAACAGAGCGAAGATCCCGTGGGACTTCCAAATCCAGAATGACAAGATGGTAATGGCGAACCAACAAGATATCGTGATCATAGATAAAGGGCAGAGGAAAGCCGTTGTAGTGGATGTAGCGGTCCCAAGTGATGGAAACATCAGAAAGAAGGAACACGAGAAACTCGAGAAATACCAAGGGCTCAGAGAGGAGCTGGAGAGAGCCTGGAAGGTAAAGGTGACAGTCGTGCCTGTGGTGGTCGGAGCACTTGGGGCAGTGACCCCCAAACTAGATGAGTGGTTGCAACAGATCCCAGGAACAACATCGGACATCTCAGTCCAGAAATGTGCAGTGCTGTGAACAGCAAGGATACTGCGCAGAACCCTCAAGCTTCCTGGCCTCTGGTAGAGGACCTGAGCTGAATGAGGGACGGACACCACCCGAGGGGGGGGTGAGACGAGGATTTTATATATATATATATATATATATATATATATATATATATATATGGTTTGCCATTACCATCTTGTCAGTCTGTATCTGGAAGTCCCACAGGATCTTCGCTTGGTCATTCACCGCCTTCAGAGGTGTTTCCCATTTTGACCTTGGGGTTTCCAGTCCATACTCCACACAGATGTTTTCGTCTACGAAAACGAAACGAAAACATCTGTGTGGAGTATGGACTGGACTGGAAACCCCAAGGTCAAAATGGGAAACACCTCTGAAGGCGGTGAATGACCAAGCGAAGATCCTGTGGGACTTCCAGATACAGACTGACAAGATGGTAATGGCAAACCAACAGGATATTGTGATCATAGATAAAGGGTTTCCTCCCACATTCCAAAAACATGTATGGCAAGTGAATGGAACCCTGTAAATTGTCCCTTAGTGTGAGTGTGAGTGTGACTTGTATGTCGACTTGTGCCATGCGATTGGCTGGCAACCAGTTCAGGGTGTACCCAGCCAAATGCCAGAAGAGACCTGGAAAAGGCTCCAGCACGCCTGCGACCGTCGTGAGGAGATTAGAAAATGGATGGAAGGATGGATACACACACACACATACACACACACACACACACACACACACACACACACACACACTGCTAAGCATTGCAAAATGGGCAACATGGAACCTCATTTTTGAAAACCGACTTGATTTCATCCAGACAACCACAAAGCGCTTAACATATTTTGAATGACTACACGAAATCCTGTTCTGTGCAAATCTGAGTCATTTAGCTAAAAAGAACACCTTTGTGCTTTCCCAACACGGTGGCATAAAGTCGAAAACCACAACCACATACATCCACCTCGCTGACACCGCAGCGTCTGTTGGCCTTTGTGTCTGTGTGCTGACCTGTCACATGTAGTGTGAAATAATGCATGGACTCCTGAGTAGGGCCACTTTCTCACTCTCATTTTCTTGAGTGGACTAATGGTAAGCGGCAACAAGAACCAGCACAATTTAAAGTCACCAACTGAAAAGAATCTATATTACTTTGGAGACTCTTCCATCTAATGGAATCCAGTGGATCTTCTCAGTCCATTTCAGGGGGGATAAAGTATAAAGTGGAGGCGGCTTTAGCGTCAATAGGTTTAAGGTTTGAGCAGACACCGAAACAGCAATCTGTGAACACATGGCAATATATGCTGACAGGACAGGAACTACAAATGACGCCTGAGCTCCCCTGTGATGAAAATAACAACCGCCATACATAATGCAGGACTCTCTCCTTCCACTGAACTTGGCAATCGGGTCCTTCTAAGACATTACTGTCCCTCCCTCCCCAATAGCGGCTTTACTGTTTGCTTCTTGCCCCTTCAGACTTGTAAGCAGCCAAATAGCAGTGTATATCCCTTGAGAGAGTTGTGTGAACAAACCTATGAGAGCCAATGATGACAGTGATATCCTGTTCTAGTCTCACGAGCGTTCTTTTGCACTTGATCTGCCCTGTGATCCAGAGGGATAGGATAAATTACCCTGTTAAATTGAAGAGGCATTAAACAAACAACTAAGTGATGCAGATGTAGAGATTTAAAATCACAGACAGGAGAGAGAATTAGAAAAGGACCCAAGAAGAATTTTATTTGTCGCACAATAAAATATTGGAGATGATGTGACTATTTGACAAATTTGTGAACATTTGTTTCGGTTAGTTTGCTTTGCTTATCTACATTTACGGCAGAACAAACAACAATACCCCCGCCCCCATTTTCTTGACTTTTATCTTCATAAAGGTATACCGTGTCTTATACGTATGTTAATTGCTTTTTAGTATAAGTACTTGAACTAGCTGAACTTTTTAGTTCAGAAAAGTTGCACTCATAGAGTATAATGAGGTCCAATCCAATAGCTGCATCTACATGTTGTCTTGACAAGGATAGTAATAATTAAGTTTTGACTGACTGCCAGAATAGTAGGTGAGAGGTCACAGGAACCGTTCATCCAGATGTGACACTATCACTTGGCTTTGAGCTCATCATACAATTTTTTATAACGGCAAGATTTTGTTATTATATGTATATTTTCTAATTGCTATCAAAATAGAAATAGGAAAGGACACAGAGTTGGGAGCAGAAAGCAATAGTACACTGATGGAGGTGAAACATCTCAATTTAAATCATAAAAATGTCACAACAGCAGATTGTATCAACAGCAGAATATCTGAGCTTCTCTGCCAAATCCATATGGCTGGGCTCAGGTTTTCTTGCTTCAGTTCTCCATTACGCTGGCGTTGTATTGCTCAAATGCTACGACTAAAGGCTCTGGAAAAAAAATGTTGGGATGAAATAGTTTTTGTTGAAGCTCAAGACAATTCTACCAACAAAGCAACGTGCATTCTTATTTTTGTGTGTCTTGATCTATGGCCAAAACTCACTAGGGGGCACAGTCAAATTAGACATACGGTACAATGATGGGGAAGAAAGACTGAGTATTTGGTAAATGTAGTGCTAATTCAAGTTCAATCATTTCAAAATTACTACATCAGGGGTGCTCAACCTTTTCTGCATAAAAGATCTACAGTACTTTTCAATCAACCAACCGCACACGATCCACCCGTTCCCGCACATGCACGCATACGCACGCATTTACACATGCATGCCCTACTGAGCAATAGCCATAACGGCCACTAAGATGAACAAAACAGAAAAACAACTTTTTAAATACTTTTTGTGTACGTTTGAGACTGATAGGATGCTAAGGGTGCAGTGTGCACTAAAACAAAAATATATCATCTTAATAACACGCACACCACCACAAGTTTTTTTCGCCTTTATTCACACTAAAATGACCTTATGTAATGCACTGACAATGTAATACAGTGCACTCCGCTTAATAGAACACCATTGGGCCGAAGCGCTTCTGTTCTACTAAGCGGAGTTTCTATTAACCGGAGACACTTTATTAGGTACACCTTCAGACATGTCGACGACCAAGTTATGCACGCAGAAAAACCCCTGCTGACGAGTTAGAAGAGATTTTTCGACTGTGGACGTCCATATCTTTAATCAAACAACAAAACAACAACTTTAATCAACTTCAGTCAAACATCTCAAATCACGAGAAAAATTTCGTTACTTTTGTCTGGAAACAGGAGTCCGTAATTTTGCGGTTGACTTCCCTCTCAATGCGATGGATAAGAGGGAAGTCCTGGAAACCGCGGGCGTACCTTCTGAGAATCCGGCAATGCATCGTATCGTCTGAGTATGTCCTTCTTATCCGCAGGTGATAGCCCTCGTCTCTTGAATGAAGTTGAAGCCATTGTGACGTGCGTGTGTCTATGTGTGGAGTGACGCGTGCTACCTGTTACTGTATACGGCTAGAACTACCGCGTTTTCTCGCGATAGTGGTACAGTATCGCGATAGCTACACTTCGAAAACCACTAGTTTACAATGTTCATTGCTTACGGCCTGTTCTATTAAGCGGAGATCTGTTCTACTAAGCGGAGTATCTTTATAGGAAATTGCATTAGGCAAATCGGTTCCAGGGCCTTTTGCTCTATTAAGCGGATTACTCTATTAACCGGTGTTCTATTAAGCGGAGTGCACTGTTCCTTGGTTCTGAATACAGTGGAAAAATGGATGGGAGAATGGGAAGAAATACAGCCATATATTTTGCCACGCTCAGTTAGTGACTGTATTTCGTGTCCTTGTTGGCTAAATAACACAAATGAAAGGCAGCCTATTCTGGATAGTTGTCGTCACAGAGCTGTAACGTCGCATCTTCAGCCGAAAGGACATGAAACAAAGAGGCTGTGATATTTTTGTAACTTTACCAAACTTTTTTTTTTCTGTCTTCTAGCTCAAAACACACAATGAAAATGGGTTAGAGGAGCAACAAATAAACACTGTTGTTTGTCTAGTGGTAAATAAGTCGCACCGGCACAGCTTCGACAAACACGATCCCTTTGGTAAAGTGTGTGTGTGTTGGACCGCGCGCTAATATGAGAGGATATCACCATTCTGTTAGTGAGGCCTGCCGAGCGCTGAGGTAGGAAGCGTGCTCTTTGTGCGTGTCCCGTGATTCAAGGGGACACAGGGCGACTTGAGGGGCTGTGAGTGAATCGACTTAAAGCAACGCAGCAGGGATAAAAGTCCACAGTGCCACAACTGGCTGGAAATGAGCTCTTATATAAGCAACCTGTCCTTTATGATAACCATCCACCATCGCCATACACACCCACAAGTACACAACGATAACACTCCAATCCACGCGTTGGAGACATTAATAAGGCATAACTCTTGATGTTTTCCCGCCGCACCGACAATGAAGTGCCGAGTCAGTCAGACAGAGAAAAGCTTCCCAAATTTTCACCACCAGTAAGCCTGCTCTAATTGACTGATTGTGTGAATGTGCGTCTGTGTGACGTGAAAACATAACATCAACTCGTGTTGACTGTAAACGTCAGGTGTAACTATGGAAGCGTAAGCACACGCGTGTGTACCATGTCATTGTGGGTTACGGTACGTATCGGAGGACTGGAATGCTTCCCGCTGACACAATTGCCTGACCTACCAGCTCCGATCAGGTTTTATTTGGGCCGCACCACTCACAAGACTGCAAGCACTCATTTCTTTTTAGGTCTTTAGGAAATGGTAATTCTTTCTCTCCCAAGATATTTGCAGATTTGTAACCAACTTTGTAAGCCATTTTTTAGGAGTGTGTTTGAAAGGAACATTGACTACAGCAAGTTCATTCAGCAGCTTCAAAGTAACATGCTTCCAAAGACTGACAAGTGTGCCATGAGAGTCAAAGTACAGTTTGGGTAGTACTCAACTTATGAAAATAATGAGTTCCGAGAGGGTGTTTGTAAATCAAGACACATTACATTTTTTTTCAATTTTATTAAAATAGAAAATAAGAGGGCAAGTGGTTAGGGCGTCAACCTCACAGTACAGAGGTACCGGGTTCGATGCCAGCTGCAGCCTTCCTGTGTGGAGTTTGCATGTTCTCTGCGGGCCTGCGTGGGATTTCTATGGGTACTCGGGTTTCCACCCACATTCCAAAGACATGCATGGCAGGCTGATTGAACACTCCAAATTGTTCCTAGGTGTGAGTGTGAGCGCGGATGGTTGTTCGTCTCTTTGTGCCCTGCGATTGGCTGGCAACTGGTTCAGGTTGTCCCCCGATACTGCCCGAACAAAGCTTGGATAGGCTCCAGCAAGCCTCGCGAAGCTTGTGAGGGTAAAGCGGATCACAAAATGGGTGGCATGGATAGAAAATAGGAATTCAAATAAATACATTGAATGCTGTCTATACATGAATTACATTTGAAAGCTTAAATTCTATTTTTTATATGGTGCAGTACACCAAAATAAAAAGAAATAACTAGTAATCCAATGCATAGAAGGTTGATGATTGTGTGATGGAACACTCACACTCACTTTTTTTCGCAGGCAGCGTGGGACCGGTTCCCACTCGGTGATGGTGTGAATATGGGTGTGAATGGTCGTTTGTCTCTGTATGTGCCCTGCGACTGGTTGGCGACCAGTTCAGAGTGTTGTGTGCCTTCCGCCCAAAGTCAGCTGGGATAGGCTCCAGCAACTCCCTGCTTCCGGGTAAGTGGTGTTGAAAATGGATGGATGGATGGATGGATTTTAGACATAGATAGAAGAGCAGGAAGAAGAGGTGGATGGACAAGTTCAGGTAAAGTTGCTGAAGGTATTGACCACTGACTCATAAGATAGCCCACATGTGTAACATTAATAATTTTCTCACCACTGTCCAACTTTTGAGAAAGGCAACCTTTATTTCCATGGACATTGCCTGTCGTTTCTGACCACAAGTGACTCGCTTGTCTTGCACTTTTTGCCACCACCACAACGAGCCTGTGTTTTATCAGCCACGCTGAATTAAGTTTACTTGCATGGCAACGTGTAAATTATAAAAGGACCTGTACGCCCTAAAATGCTCACAGAGACAAGTGCCAGAACAAAGTAGGTGCAGGGGCGAGAGAACGGGAAAGATAAACACACAGTGAATAAGAGAATAAGACAGAGAGAGATGAAGTGCACGTACTGTATAGAGCGGTGCTGCTCAGCAGGGAGATAGACAGAAAGGGGAACTAGAGTACTGTAATGTATGATGTGGTGCACACTTGAATGTATGAACTTGTCGACGCAAAATGGCATTTTATGACATTTATGGACATCTATCTGTCAACATTTGCTTGTTTCTACAAATGTTCGCAAGTCAAATGTGTGCATGAGTGGAATTTTCTTTCATTTGGCAGCCATCTCGTTACCTCTGCGTCCCGCGTCCTAGACGCATAATTTTCCCATGGGACGCACAGTTCCAAATAATGTGTGTTTTTGGGAAGCAAGGAAATTTCTCAGTCAAAAAAAAAACCTACGGCAAGCCTGAGGATGTCATGGTAACAATCGTTACCGGTAGCGTGTCGTTTCCGTGGCGTCATTTTAACGGTACCGAAAAATAGTTTAACCATAAAAGTCACCGCACACGGGTTGACTGTGTGATCAACGCGATTTCACTGTGCCTGTATGTGTGTTTGTAGTGTGGTGTGGTGTGTGAGTGTCTTCTCATTTACTTACTTTTTGTCTTGTTTTCAGTGATGGGGGGGAACGCAACAGATAACGTTATGTGTGCACGCGGGTTGCTATTTTAGTCCGCAAACTGAGGAATCGCGCGGTTGAAAGTTTGTGATGGCGGCGAAAAAAACTCAAAGGTCTACTAATTACGACATTTAAGAAATGGGAATGCCAGTCTGATTTTTCGTATGAATCGTCCAAAGTGCGTATCACTAAACTAAACTCACCTGGGATGTATGCACAGAACACGAGAGCGAGATACGACGAGAGGCACGATTACGAGGCAAGTTGGTCATGAGATTTGTAGGCTAATCGCTATGAAAAATATTATGAAACAGTATTGGTTATTCTATAATTTACTGGTTATAGCATGGTAACTTTATGAATAAAACATTCGTCACAAGTTGTAGTAATGCTAATGTTAACTGTTGGTCGAAAGAATGATGACCTGTGTTAAAATATTTAGTCAAATTGATAGTCGATTACACATGCATCGTCTTGGGCAGAGGATGTCAAGCCACATCAATACTTACCTGGATTAATGATTACAAGTAAATTAATCTTTGCAGTGTGAGATTGGAAAAAATACTCTGATGATGCCATATGAGTACACCAGTTTTTGATCCATTTATTTTTTGGATTAAATCTGGAGTACACAGCTGCTGATGTAATGTTCATTGTTAATGCATAGGTTTCAAACATTTAACCTTGAAACATACTTTTGAGTTTCAGAATTCTTGATTATGAATATCAGTCAAAATAGAAAAATGCGTTCCTATGATGAACGTTTACGGAACCCAACATTAGTTACCGTGGTTTCCCATTGGGTAATCCGATGGAACCAAAAAATGGTGACCATGAATTTCCGAAATCCTCAGGCATGCTCCTGAATTATTTACATTTTTGCAGCATTTGTTTATAATTATATGTATATGTTGTTGTTTGTGTTATTATCATATGCAATTGAATAAGTAGACCGTTTCAGAATTCGAAATTTGGGACTCTCTCTCAATGCATAATGGGACTCATACTTTTCTGATCAGCGAGTCCCTGGGACTCGACGGGGGGAAACTGTAAAATTATCACTGTTTGGTATTTCTGTTGAGGGTTGTAGTTTGAAAGGAGCATTGCGCCATTGTGGGAGTAAACATATCTGACTTACTTGCTGGCCAATGAAAGGCACATACACGGTCTTTGAAATTGCAGAAGCAGAAATAGACTCGCTAGAGTCCATGCAAAAGATTAAAAGTGTGAAAAGTACGTTTGTAAGGAAATGATGACAAACGATCACAGATCATAACTGAAGTGGGCACTTGGAGACCACCTTCCAACACAACTCAATTGTATTTATAGAGCACTTGAAAACAGCCACCACGGTATATAAGGGGCTGTACACGGAGCAAAGATCATATACACAACAACAAACAATAAATTAATAAGACAGTCGAAAGCACAAATTAACGAAAGTAAAAGCCAAAGAATACTAGTTTCGAGACGATGGGTAGTGACGGGACCAGTGGACCAGCTCTACACCCTTAGCAGGGTCCTTGAGGGTATGTGGGAATTCGCCCAACCAGTCTACATGTTTTGTGGACTTGGAGAAGGCGTTTGACCATGTCCCTCGGGGAGTTCTGTGGGGGGTGCTTCGTGGGTATGGGGTCCTCAGTCGGAAAAGGGTGGAGTGCCCCCTCCGGGTCGGGGAGGAGATCTTACCCCAAGTGGAGGAGTTCAAGTATCTTGGGGTCTTGTTCACGAGTGGGGGTAGGAGGGAGCGGGAGATCGACAGGCGGATCGGTGCAGCGTCTGCTGTGATGCGGACGTTGTATCGGTCTGTCGTGGTGAAGAAGGAGCTGAGCCAAAGGGCGAAGCTCTCAATTTACCTGTCGATCTACGTCCCAACCCTCACCTATGGTCACGAGCTATGGGTCGTGACCGAAAGAACGAGATCCCGGATACAAGCGGCTGAAATGAGTTTTCTTCGCAGGGTGTCCGGGCTCTCCCTTAGAGATAAGGTGAGAAGCTCAGTCATCCGGGAGGGGCTCAGAGTCGAGCCGCTTCTCCTCCACATCGAGAGGAGCCAGATGAGGTGGCTTGGGCATCTGATTCGGATGCCTCCTGAGCGCCTGAGTCTGGTGTGTCTTAACCTCCATGGCAGAAACTCTGTCGAACCCCTGGGACTGATTCAACGAACCCCTCGGGTTCGATCAAACCCAGATTAAGAACCACTGGATTAGAGTATGAAGAAGGAACTTCTCAAAATCCAAAGCATACCACCTTACATACTATCACGGTGTATATTTTTATTAGTAAATATTTATGGACTGGACTGTGGGTGGGTTGGTGGGCAAGTTGGATGAATGGATGGCTGGGTGACTTATGAGGCATTTCCATTCTACACCACTGTAAACTATCCATCCATCCAGTTTTTAATCCGCTTGTCCTCATAAGGGTTACGGGCATGCTGAAGCCTGTACCAGATGTTTTAAGGCAGTAGGTTGGGTACACCCCGAACTGGTTGCCAGCCAATCACAGGGCACACAGAGACGAACAACCATGTGACCGTGTGAAATTTGTGCTCACAATCACACCTAGGGACAATTTGTAGGGGTTACATTAACCTGCTATGCATGCTGTATATATGCACGAAGAAAATAAAGGCAGACGTATACAGAATTGAGAGGATGACCTTTGCAAAATATTTCCGACTTGGATACACAGCCTTAGAGAAAACATAAATAACTAAGACAATACAGTATGGTACATCAATTGCCTTGACCCATGAACTCCAATGAAGTAATAACATCGATTTATCACCCGACTAGAAGGCTATATGATAAAAATAACTATTCTCATCTATATATCATCTCATTACATCTGTGCAACAACACACAGACGCATGTATTCACATACACTCGCTCACGCCCGCAGGCACGTATGCGCGCACACACACACACGCACACACGTTCCTGTCTGGTCAAGTACTTAGGCTTCGTCCGCATTTCAGATTAAAACTACTCGGCTAATTTGCTACAATATCACAACTCCTCATAATCCTGCTCTAATCCTCACCGACTCGATTAAAGAGTCAAATCTCCAGTTCAGTATCTGATGCACTCATCATTTAACTTACTTCTTGTCCTCCTTTTCTCTCGCTCACGACTCTCACCACAATCCTTGACTCTGCATAATTTATTTGCTTTGTCTTGATTATTTCCTTTCATTTGCAGAGTCGCTCTCTATTTTCACCATCTTATTTCTTTGGATTTTTCTTGCCTATATGAAAACAGTGGCCAACATTTTCCAAAGTACATCAAATTTTTAGTTGAACCTTGCTCCAATTGTGGCACTGAAATGTTCCACTCCAATAAATGTTGTAAACTGTAGAAGATATAGTCATTTCTATCATTCACATTGTCCTCTAAATTTCACTGACATCTAAATGATTTTTTAAAAAATCAACTCAAAAGGTGAACCATTCAACCATTCATGCAGGACTACACCCAAAAAACAAGCAGTAAAAACATTGCCCCAAATCCCTTTGACTTTGACAAGGCCTAAAAAGATGTAGGTCCCCTATTTTCGTGTCGAAAGCGCAGTCTGTGTTCATGGGTGTACTTTTCTTTCAATTTGTATTTTGCTAGTCTATGCACATGCTGATTTGGACGTAACGGGGCATTTGCACTTTTGTGTGAAAGTAGCCTTTTCCCAGCCAATCCTAGCTGCATCCCTTATTTGTATCAAAATCAGAGTGGCCAGCACCGCAGTACGTCCCGAGTACACCGTGCTTGACAGAGCAAAAACATAGACTAGTTACAGTCCGTGCATGACATTGGCAGGTAAACTGCAAGATCTCCTCTTGCAGATGATGTAGTCAGCTGTGCATGTGACATGGGCAACTGGAGACTGCCTTGCACACCTGATCATGCATCCCAGTTCGTTCAGACTACACAGACAAAAGAAAAATACTTGGCTATTGGCTATTCGACAAGGGAAACAATTGCCGTTGCCGAATACTCAATTTTGTTTCGGATCTTGGCCGCCCAGAGTGGTTACGGTGACCGCGCTCTTTGTGGCTTGTTTCGTCGCAGACTAAGTATTTCTTTGAAGGATGAACTGGCAACCCGTGATGACAGCACCACTTTAGAGGACCTTATGAGCCTGGCTCTTGTTTTGGACAATTGTTTGCGGGAACGCGAGCGGGAACGCGGAGACATATGGGAATACGCCTGTTCCCAGCCCCGTCGTGCGGGTAGTCGGCCGGCTTCCCGCGAGTCATGGCGAGCATCCAGACCAGAGCAGCGCTCCAGTACCCGCACTACTCATACCGATGAGGAGCCCATGCAGCTGGGAGGTGGACGTTTGGGGCTAGAGGAGAGATGGCGCCAGATTCGGGAACAGGCCTGCTTCTACTGCGGCCAACAAGGACATAAAGTGGCCGACTGTTCCGTTACCACAACCCTCCTTGCGACGCGCTCTGACAAATCTGAGTTTACATCCAGCACCGTCTCACTGGAGCCAAGCAGGGAGAAGTCCGTTTGGGAACTTCATAAGAGACTGGAACTAGATGGAACTATTTACGGTCCTTCACGGGCTCTTTCGATTCGGGCACTGGTGAACTCCGGGCGGATGATTTTTTTTTTTTAGACCCTATGTTGGCAAACAAACTGGGTTGTCAGGTGGAAGAGTTAAATTACATAAAAAGGGTTTACGATTTGGATGGACGACTCCTGGCAGAGGTGAAAAGGATCACCTTCCCATTAACGTTAAAGGTATCAGGCAACCACATTGAATACAGGAAATTTTACCTAATGAGGTCCCGTTCCGTACAGTTAGTTTTGGGGTAGCCGTGGTTAAAGACCCATAATCCCGTCATCTCCTGGGAACATCCCGCTATTGAGAATTGGAGTCCATTTCGTTATGCTCACTGTTTGCAGTCGGCAGCAGAGACCAGAAGGCCGGCATGTAATAATCCATTTGAAGCTATATGTTTCGATAATGTCCCGAGTATATACCATGATTTGCGTCAAGTGTTTAGCAAAGACTGCACTCAGTCCTTGCCGCCGCACCGACCGTATGATTGTACCATCGAATTAATTAACAACGCTCCTCTTCCGAGTTCACGTGTTTATCAGGTTTCTCACGTGGAACGAGAAGCGTTAAGGGAGTACATTGGCAGCTCACTCGGGGCTGGCCTTCTCGATCCCCTTTGAGGGCGGGGTTTTTCTTCATAGAAAAGAAAGACAAGTTGTTACGCCCTTGTGTCGACTATCGGGGATTGAATGAGATTACCATCAAAAATAAATATCCCCTCCCATTGTTACATTCGGCGTTCGCCCCTCTCCAATCTGCCACTATAGTCTCCAAATTAGATCTGCGCAGTGCTTACCATCTGGTCCATATTCGGGAGACGCGTGAATGGAAGACGGCATTCAAGACACCTTTGGGGCATTTTGAAGACTTGGTCATGCCATTCGGGTTAACAAACGCGCCGGCCGTATTCCAGAGTCTCATTAATGATGTGTTGACAGATTTTTTGAATGTATTTTGTTTGGTCTATTTGGACGAAATTTTGATCTTTTCACCTCCTCTTCAAGAGCACCAACACCATGTCCGACTTGTTCTACAGCGACTGTTGGAAAACCGGCTATTCGTCAAGGCTGAGAAATGCGAGTTTCATGTCGAGTCCTTTTCATTCCTGGGTTTCGTTATTGAGAAGGGGCAGCTGAGAGCTGACTCTGCCAAAGTCAGCCCAACATTTCTTGGGTTTGGCTCATTTTTACCGCTGGTTTATCCGGAATTACAGCCAGAGAGCCCAACCTCTGACCCGGTTGACCTCAGTCAAGGTTCCATTTAGATGGGACGCCGACAATGCGTTTTTGGAACTTAAGAAGGCCTTCACTAACCCCCCCCCCCCCCCCCCCCACCCCCGGTTTTGCAACATCCTAACCCATCGTTTCCTTTTGTTGTAGAGGTGGACACTTCGGATTCAGGGATGGAGGCGGTACTGTCTCAGCAATCCCCAGTTGAGCAGAGACTCCACCCTTGCGCCTTCTTCTCCCGTCGTCTCAGTCCAGCCGAAGCCAACTATAACGTGGGGAATCGGTAACTGCTAGATGTTGTTATGGCTCTGCAGGAATGGCAACACTGGCTCGAAGGGACTGAGGAACTGTTTACCGTGTACACCGACCACAACAACCTCGCATACATTCGCTCGGCCAAAAGACTCAACTCACGTCAAGCCCGGTGGGCGCTTCTTCTGACACAGTTCAACTTCACTCTTACTGTCCTGGTTCCAAGAACATACGACCTGATGCACTCTCCCGGATCCATGACCCCGCGGAGAGAAGCAGCGAACCACAGAACATTCATCCCGCCCATCGTATTTTGGGGGCCCTACAATGGGAGATCCAACAAAGGGTCCAGGAAGCCCAGAGCTTAACCCCAGTCCCGGCTGGCTGTCCCACAGGGCAACTTTTTGTACCCCCACCTCTACACTCTGACGTATTGCAGTGGGGGCACTCATCTAAGGTTGCGTGCCATCCTGGGTAGAACCGGAGCTTACAACTCGTCTCCCAGCGGTTTTGGCCGTTATACTCATCGTTGTGGATAGATTCTCTAAATCAGCCCATTTTGTCCGCCGACATCCTCATCAATCACGTCTTCTGTCTTCATGGGATCCCGGTGGACATTGTGTCGACCAGGGCCCTCAGTTCGTCTCCCGGATATGGAAGCGGCTCAGTTCATCTCCCGGATATGGAAGCGGCTCTGACGGGCCTTCGGGGCCACTGCGAGCTTGTCTTCTGGATACACAAGCAGTCCAACGGACAAACAGAACGCGCTAATCAGGACTTGGAAGCAGCGCTGCGCTGCGTGTGTCTCCGTCGCCCCTCATCTTGGTCGACTCACCTGCCGTGGGTGGAAAACGCCGACAACACCCTCATCTCGTCTGCTACCGGTCGGTCTCCGTTTATGTCGGCTTATGGTTATCAGCCTTCACCAGGGTCAGGTGGAACTCCCGTCCATACAGCTCCACCTGAAACGGGCCCATCGTGTGTGGAGAGAGACCTGGGCTGCGCTGTCGCGCACGGCCAAGAGGAATCGGCAGATTGCGGACCGCCGCAGGTGGGGCTGAAAGTGTGGCTGTCGACGAAGGATTTGCGACTGACAGGGACATCACGCAAGTTGGGGCCTCGCTTCTCAGGACCGTTCGAGGTGGAGTCGATCAACAGCCCCGTCTCCGTCAGGCTCCGGCTGTCACTCTCCATCAAGGTTCACATCGTCTTCCGTCACCCCGCAAACGTGACAGAAGGGATAAGCCAAGATTTGAAACGCATGCTAACTTCAGGCTCACCTTGCTGCACATTGATGAATATTAATGACCAGAAATACAGAAAAAAAGTTCTGCAAGGATGACTCGGTATTGGCTTGCTATGACCGTGAAAATCAAGGACTCAAAAATGTCTACCACTTGACTTTATTTTTAGAGCAAGGAAAAGGTAAGGGTGAGCGACAAGTTGGGGCTTTAGGAAAGTTGCTGTTCCTGCAGTCTGATGGAGACTGTCACCAACAGGCAGTGCCAGGAGGAGAACAAGACCGAAACCAGTATTATGTGATTTCACTGACGATGAGCATTCATTCAAGTGAATCTGCATTTGTTATTTTCCTGATGGGGAATGACTTGTGAGAGCCATTACGGCTGAGACAAGACTTGACTTTCTTCCTCCCAGAGGGGATCTATGTGAAAATGAGGGTATGGGTGAGCGTGTGGGCTTGTGCACCAAGTATACAAGCCTATTCACTCAGACCATAAAGCCATTATTTTATTTATTTATTTTTGTTGTATTTTTTCTTATCTTATTTGATGTAGTTTTTAACATTGTACTCGTGATTTTAACTGCTTGTTGTAAGGTGTCCTTGAGTTTCTAGAAAGGCGCCCACAAATAAAATGTATGGAAACGGTAAAGGAGTGTACGTAAAGCAGAGTAAGAGACAATGGAGTGACTGCAACGCAGACTACTCAAACACAACCCGAAAACATGTTGCATTGAAATGAGGATTTTCATTCCAGATGACAGCGTGATGGAGATACTTAATGGGGCTTTTGTGTGCACGTGTGTATGTGCATAAGCACACGTGAGTGTGTCCTACGCCCCCCGACCCCCATCACTTGCCTATGACAGCCACCTCGTGCTTTGCCTATTTGATGCTTTTCTTCGTCTGAGTCACACCTACTAGATGTTTCAGCAAATGGTAATGAGGATTTCTACATAGTACAGGAAGAGAGGACTAAATGGTCAATTGCCTGGCGAATGTAGCACCAAGTGCCATCAGTGATCCAAGCATAGTGTACATTTTCCAAAACAATCCACAGCGTAGAAATAATAGTTTTTAAAAACAATACACAGTGGGGAAATAACGGCACATGGGAGCACTAATCAAATTTAGCGTCTGAGGTTAATGGACCCCATGAGTGGAAGGGGAAAAAAAGAAATCAGTAAATGAGATGACCTATCACTAATGAATGTTAAAAAGTTCAATGTTGCTGCTGGACTGAGAGGAAAACAAAATCGCCCCTCATTTGGGCAAAATGATTCCACTCAAAATAAATGCTCCGAAACATATACAAATTGAATCTTTTTTTTCCATCAAAATTGGGTTTGTAATTGGTTGAAGGCAGTGTGGTTTATGATTATCAAGCTACACCCTGAACTGGTTGCAAGCCAATCGCAGTGCACACAAAAACAATCATAAACACTGACAATAAGAAAAACCTTTATTAGTCTCGCAATGGAGAAATTCCCAATTCACAGCAGCAAAGTTATGAAAGGAAGTAGAACAACAAAATCACACCTATGGACAATTTAGAGCAGGAGTGCCCAACCGGTTGATCACGGTTGACCAGAAGTCCTGTTGAGGAGTATTTATTTATTTATTTATTTATGAATAAAGTCAGATGACATCCACCACACACATCCAGAGAGTGCCTTAGTTATCTGCTTTGCGCCTCAATTAAATACACCAAAAACGGGTTGCACCATATAAGACGCACAATAGTACTCCTCTTAGATCATAGGTGTCAAAGTCACGGGCGGGGGGCCAGATCTGGCCTGCTCCATCATTTTGTGCGGCCCGCAAAAGCAAATCAAGCATGTCAACTTCCATGATGCTTGCTAAAGTCTGAACCAAAATTTCAAATTGTCATATGTAATTCATAATAATAATGTTTGGGCAAGCCATTATGCTTGACTTATAATGTCAAAACTAGTTAACCCACAATTTGTTGTTTGCAGCATATATAATATGTGGAGGTGGTTAAACATTTATATGGTTTCACAAAATTCATAACGGCCCTCCAAGGGAAACCGTAACTCCAATTTGACTACCAAATTCACAAAACACGCTGAACTAGACCATTTCCCGGCACAAAATAATGATGATCCTGTTTTTATCCCAAGCTCATTGGTGCCAGTCTAGCAAAATATATGAAGTACGGGAGGACCAAGGTGTTGTATAAAATATGTAATGCATCCTCATTATGATATGGTTTTACTTTATTTAAAATTGAGAGGCTGTTTAAGATTTTTGTTGTTGTGTTTGACATAAGCTTTCCGAGACAATTTGGTATGTTTTTTGTTTGTTTGTTTGTTTGTTTTCATTCAGACTTTCGACTTCAGCACCATCTATGGTTATTGCTAACCCTGAAGGTGCTCAAGTCAAAATATATTATTTGAACATTTCATGTTACATATAACATGGCATATTTCAAAATGATGCAAAATGTGGTTATATGATTTGTGTTTTTGGAAGCCTGTCTGTTGGTGTCACAGGTGAGGCTCCACTGTTTTAATTGTGTCCAGCAACATTGCCTAATTCTGACACCAAAAAAGAGTGGCTCCCTGATATGAGCATGCTCCCTTGATGAGATGACCATGTTTTCCATTCAGAAAATCTTGACGAACAGTGGGTGAAAAATTTATCATAAAACGGATTTATAACATTTGCTTTGACTTCAACAATTATTTTATTTTTTCAGTTCCAATTCACCCGCATAAAAACACACCAAATTGCTGAATGTATCATGATCATTTCAACTGGAGTATTCAATCTTCTTACTTACTTACAGAATTTACGTAGGTTCAACAATGGTAGTGAGGAAAACAAAGCAGCATCTGCAATTTGTGCATTCTAAATGTGGAATATATATCGATCCATAAAATGGTAAAATGGTATCTAATTAACGAATGAAACCAGACATCTGCTTCAAACATCTCACTGACTAAATTTTCATGTCAGTGCCTCAGCAGCAATAAACCTCACGACATGTCATTGATGTACAGTAGACAGAGTGTCTGTTCCTGCAGAAGCAGACAATTTTCTCTGGCAGCAGAGCTTCCAGAAATGCTGACGAAATCCGTAATTTTGAGCTTCAGGTGGCAAGCCTTATTCCAAATTCTCAAATCTGTAACAGTCAGCAAGCTACTCGAGTTCAAACCGAAATGTAATCCTGATAGATCCTGATTAGCATTCAGTTGAGAGACTTCCGTCTCTTCAAACATGCACAAGGAAAAGATGAGAAGGGCTTTCTGTGCCTCTGTACTTCACAGTGGATGTCTAGTGGTTCTGCATTCATATACAGTACAAGAACGACAGTAGTTTTTTTTCCTGTTGCACTGAAAAACACAGTAGAGGTGACGTCAGCACAGGATAAACAATTCTATTTTGGTCATTATTTCCTGTGTTGGAGGCTTTCGTGCCATGCAGTTACACCAGTGCATGTTCAATTGTTACGGACGCGTTTTCAAATGTACAGTAGTTGAGAGATTCACAGATTCAGGGGAACTGATCTCATTGTTAAGCAGGCAACACCACTATGTGTTTCCCAATATACAGTAGCTGAATAAAAGAGAACATTGACAATAACCTTGTGAAGGGATTTAACTGCATGCCCCTACTTTGTGATAGACTGCTGCAAACTCAAGGACGGCCACAAGGGACTTTGGGCCTGTAAAGAAAATCTGACTATTGGTCCCTCATTTCATTGTCGCGAATTGAAAATACAAGTTTCTAATGTCGCTATCAAGCGCGGGCCCTTGGAATTGGAAAAAGCGCCACTCAACCCACACCCACTCCAGAATGGCACCCTGTTTGTAATAGCTCACGTAAACATTGTTTTTGCAAAAGGTGTGGTCACTTGGACCGAGGAAGCTCAATTCCAGTTATAACCAGAAAGGAGCATAATAGTAGGACATTGCAACATATCTGCGGTAATGTGTGTGGGAAAGAGAAAGAAAGAATACAGAAGACGAAAGAAAGAATGGGGGGGGGGGGGTGATGTGAGATATTTTTAATCAACAGAATTTTTACTGCATGAGTTAATGGTGACACTGGGAGATCTGCACCTCTGAGCCATTATTGACGAGAATGACATCAACTGAGCTCTCTCCTTAGAGTGTAATTGTGTGTGACTGAAAAATAGCTAAGAGTTTCTAATTACATACTGTGAGGACAGGACCTTTGACGAGAGGAGGAATGGAGGCGGGGGTAAGTGGAGGTTAACTGAAAATAATGAAAGGCAAAAACAGAGAGTCATTTAGATACCCAACTAAAATATTGCATATGTCATACACTTGCACTCAAAACAACATATCCAGTGCACCACAATTACCAATGATTACAGAAAGATGCTCATTGGAAGGTGGAGGAAAAAAATAATAATGAAAACACTGCGACGCTAGTGCACCAAAGACCCTTGTGCTCGAGCCCTCACGGCTGACCTGAGACACTGATGCTGATGAGATGCTGGAGCTGGAGCCCTCAGGAGAGATTGGATGGAGATGAGCACGAGTAGGAGGAGAAGCTGCCAAGAAAAAAAGGAAAAGAGCAGCACACGGAGGGACAGGAGGGGGGGAAAGGTAATCATACTGATAAAAGACAAAGACACGAGTGTATGTGTTCGTGTGTGTGTGTAGAGATATAAAAGGTTGGTGGCGAGGAGTAAGAATAATAATTTAAAATATAAGTGCTATGGTTGCTGCAGTATGAGTAGAGTCAAATGTCAGGTTTGAACAGGAAAAACTCTAGTCCATGTATATTTTCTCTCGTTTATAAAAAAAAAAAAAATTGACCACAAGAGTTAAAATCAGCTTTCTCTCATTGTGGCGCAACAAACATTGCCGCTTTTTTTTTGGTTTGTTTTGGGGGGGTTTTGTGTGCCTTGAGGTAACTTGTGTAGTTCTCCTTGCAAGAAATTCTCATGCATGTCCTTTGTTTAAAAGGAAGGGCCTGAAAATAAATTGAATATTTTGAACAAAACAAAACTGACAAAATCTCACACTGCACACTACTCACAAAAAGTGAGTGATATTTGGCTTTTTGGGTGAAATTTCAGGACAAGCCAAAAATACATTCAAACCTTTATAGGTGGACTTGATGTAGCGTTCTCTAAGTTTTTGAATGCACATTATTTTCAAGATCCTCTTATTTGTTTTCAAATCTCGAAATAATCTCACGCCACCTTACCTCTCTGAGCTCATCCGCCCCTAGACCCCCGCCTCAGGTCTGCGGACCAGACATTATTAGAAGTACCAAGAACTAAACTGAGGCTCAGGGGGGCTCGAGCCTTTTCTGTTGCTGGTCCCTCTCTCTGGAATGACATCCCACTGAACATTCGGCAAGCCTCCTCGCTGCCCATCTTCAAAACCCTCCTCAAAACTCACTTGTATTCTTTGGCATTTGACTCAGCATGACTTAGATTTGTTCTTGGTTTTACTGTTTGGTGCTTTCTACCATCTTTATTACCGATTTGTCTTAATGTTTATTGTGCATGTTATATTGCTCCATGTACAGCACTTTGTATGCAGCGATGGCTGTTTGAAAGTGCTCTATAAATACAGTTGACTTGACTTGACATGACTTTTTGCACAAGTTGCTGTTCTCTAACGAGGAGCTTAATGACAAAATTCAGCGGTTGCTCTTTGAATCGAAGAAAAAATGTCCTGGTTCAATTGGAGCTGGTGTTTAAACAGTCGTACTCATGATGCTGTTCACATTTTGACATCATGAGACCAAGACGACAACGAACAATGCATCAACAGTAACTTGCCATTGTGATGCTTCAAACAGGACATTCTCGGACAAACGTGGCCACTGAGCTTAGAGTATGACAGTGTCATCAGCAGGTTGCAACAGAGATACCGAGAGACTGGAAGAGTAACAGAAAGATTTAGAAGTAGACGTCCTTTAGTCACATCCCATGCTGATGACACCTACATTGTGAAAAACGCCCTGTGGAACCGGATGATGAATTCCACCCAACTGCAGGCACATTGAAGGGAGGTGAGAGGAACTCAACTGTCACGTCAGACCATTCGAAACATTTACTGTATATTAGTGTGGTTTGCGTGCTAGGCGAACTGCCAGGGTACCTGACCACACCACCAGGCACAGGTGTCATTGACTTACGTGGGCCAGGGAGCATTTATGTTGGACAAGGGACCAGAGGGCCTCAGTGCAGTTCTCTGATGAAAATTGATCAGAAATGATGGCCGCCAAGCATGTTGGAGATGTCAAGAAGAGCGTGATGCATCTGCCATTGTTCTCACGAAACAATCTTTTGACGGTAGCAGTGTGAACAGTGTCAGCAGCAGGTGTGTCCAGTCGTTACAGAGCTGCCCTACACTGTGTGACAAACCCAAACTACCTGAATAACATGAATCCGGTGATTGTGCCTGTCATAAACTCAGTGCCGTCTGGCCCGCAGGTTGGGCGCAATGGAACACGTGTTGCATTGACTGAGGTCTCGTAGACTGGTGAGTGATGTTTCATAGAGTACTGCTTCCCTCTAGTGGCTAAATGAGTAATAGCATTCACTAAATGAGTAATAGCATTTAGACACTAGAGGGCATCACTCACGAGTTAACAAGACATCACTCCGTGTTTATATTGACTGATATGTCATATTTCAAATGATCCTTGCAGTTGTGGATATGTGAATTGCTTGTTCATTTCCCTGTTGTTCGAGTCAAAGGTTTTGTGACTATTGAAAAGTCACGGTGATACATTTTATGTTTCAAATCAATCAATTTGCACTCAGGAGACTTCTGTTTAAGAAAAAGTCAAGTGAATAAGCAGTTGCATGTGATATACCTGTTTCAAATGAACCAAAAGAAATTCTTAAGATTGTTGAAATTAAAATAAAAATGGAAATGTGAAACAGACTGGCTTACTAAAATTTGTTGAACAATATTGTTGTTCAATGTAAAGAATGTCAGCCAAGGTCGGCCCCCCGACATTTTACCACATAAAATCTGGCCCCCTTAGCAAAAAGTTTGGACACCCCAGCCCTACATGAATAACTCGGGCCTAATTTCATCTTAAACGACGACAATGCTCCACCTCATCGAAGTTGCAAACGGCTGTTAACAACGACTGTACGGAATGGCCTGCACTGCTCCTGAATCCGAATGAAAACTTTGGCATCAGCTGACTCGTCGTGCAGAGGCTCGAAACTCTGCACCGGAGAACCTCAATAACCTGAGGGCTGCCCTTTAAGAAGAGTGGGATGCCATGTCTCAGCAGACACTAAGTCCATTTGTGAACAGCATGAAACATTGTCAAGTTGTCATTGATGCTCAAGGGCACATGACGAGTTACTGAGAAATTGAATTTTTTTGTTGTGGTGTACCCTTCATTGTTGTTAACTTATGTTTTAATGAATTGTTTGAGATGAGGAAATCACCAGTGAATCCTTCTACTTCAATGTTCTACTTTCATGATATATCACTATAGCGTGAACTTTTTTCCATATATTCCACCTGAAAGCCAAATATCCCTAACGTTTAATGAGTAGACACACAGACAGACAAGGATGGATTGATGGATGGATGGATGGATGGTGTATAAAATATTCAGTTGTGCAATGACTACTAATATTGCATGTTCTTTTTCTCATTCAAGGCCAATGTGTTTGACGTCGAAATTCTCTGATGGGAAGAACGAGGCAGTGCCTCTAAAAGACTTCCTCTCAAGGGAACATGGATGTCCTTGTGCAACATGGGCTAAAGAGAGTCATTCCCAAATCTGAGAGCATCTCCATATAAATAAATTACAATATGATGTTCCTGCTTTATACTTAGTGAATACTTTTATCTGCTGCTTCAACACTCAATTATCCTTTATCGTATGCCCTGTGCAGGTAAATAAATGCTCACATTTTCTGTAAATTCGCTGAGGGTACCGCTTTCGACACAGACAATAAGGATTGCTAAAAGTATTAATGTTGCCACAAGTGGTCTGATTGAATAATTTGTTAATTGCACACTAAGTTTTTTATTTATTTATTTATTTATTTTTTACAAATCCAGGAAACACACCTAGAATTAATAAAATGGTGTGTTGAATTTACTCAATTTTGTTTCATTAACATGGTTGCACGAAATAAAATTGTCTTGATCCAGATACATTTTTTAAGTAGACTATACTTCGACTTCAAAAATGATAGAAATCCCGTTAATTCTATTCTGATGAATCCAAATGATTAAAAAAAAAACATTGAGTAACTTAATTATTTATTTCAGTGTATTGCATGTCTTAAGAGTGATTTTCAGTATGGAAAGAATTCAATATTTATTCCTCTTTCCCACATTTATCCTTTCATGCAGCCTGTAACCGGTAACATGTAACCTGTAACATGATAAACTGTCCACTGCAGTAACCGCTGTCCCTTAAAGGGTTAATTTCTCTCCCAATGAAGCATGTGAAAAGTTGTGAGAATAAAGGCATATGTTAGGATGAAAAATGTAAAAAGTATTACAATTATTATATAGTAGCTGGTTCGCCGCCCTCCGGGCGGCTCATCAGCTCGTTCCTGCGGAAGGCTGGTAAGGTGGTGGTTTGACGCCCTCCGGGCGGCTCATCAGCTAGTTCCTGCGGAAGGCTGGTAAGGTGGGCCTTCGGCCCACAAAAGTGTTGTTGCTTGGTTCAACTTTTTGTTCATCTTCATTGCTTATCGCGAAAATAAAGAGATGTTTAGCTCTACTAAATAACTAACAATTTTATTGCAATGCTTGTGGGTAGACAACATTTTTTCGCAAAGATGCCCGCGCGATCGTAGTGAGCCACTGCCTGAGCGGCGCTTTTCTAGTTCTGCCTCAGTGAGATCACCAGGACGGCTCAAATGCCCCAAAGGCCTTAGTTTAATAGCCAGGCTATAATGACTTTTTCCACATTGTTGCCTGCTGCCGGCATCACTTCACAGACACACACGCACGCACACGCACACGCACACGCGCACACACACACAGTCTGGATTGTACTAGGCCACTTAATTATACTTCTATATGCTGCTAATGTTGATTTGATGTCTGTGCTACATATATTAATGTAGCTGCTGGGAAAAGTATAGACTAATACGTGTGTGTCCACAAGTACCGTTTCGATGACAGGGCAAGCCTGATTAATAGCAACAGTTAATTTTGCTCTAAAAAAGGGTCTCTTCATGATAACATGGGTATGTGCAAAGACAGATGTCACCCAAATGGATTTTTAAAAGGTTATTATGTTAAAACACGATAACCTTTTTTTTCCTCCAACAATGATGTCAGATACATCAAGACTGTTGGAAATGTATTGGTGGCCTTAAACTTTTGGAAAAAAGTTTGATGCTGGCTTTCCATAGATTGTATTCATTTAAAATTGGATTCAAATATTAAATATCCTGGGACCTGTGCGTCCACTTGTGTGGACATGACGTCATTGGCTTTCAAGACTAAAATGTCAAATTTTGTAAGGGCCACATACGAGGACGTTTCATCAAGTAAAAAGATAATTCTTTGTTTTCTTTGTCAAATAATATGACAATTTAATTGAGGTTCTAATTTAGGGAAGCACGGTGAAGTGACTTCTACTGTGCTCTTCTAGGTATTGCTATGCAGAGCATTTCACAATTTTAACTCATTCGCTGAATGTACGTGGACAGTACAGTCATGCAAGAGTTCGGGGTCCAAAGAGGTTAAGAATTATTTCGCATAGTGATGCAACAACATACCCAAAGCAATTAAATGTGTGGAGAGTTAAAGAATGAACACTCTGAAATTAATGGCAAATATAATTTCAGATTGATATTGCTCATTATACAATAAAGGGCAACAGAAAATGATGACACACCATAGGATGAAAAAGATCCTTCGGTATTTTGCAGACATCCATTCCAATGTGCTTTGTTCACGCAAGATTAAACAGAAAGTCAGGCGAAGGATAACTAACCAGTGGAGACACTCATTTACTTTGAAATCTTCCATTTTCATCACAATATTTACACAAAAATATTAATTGAACATACCAGATAGAGACCAGAATGCACCAACAAGGTTAAACTTTAAAATTAGATTGAATCATGGTTAAAATTTAACCTAGTTTAAAATAAACCAGATAACATTTAAACCTCTATTTAATTAAATCTGTTTAATTTGTAGTCTTAAACCAAGGTTACATTTAATCGTCATCAAAGGAGGAAAAGTTTCAGCTCGTTTGCCAAGCCATTCTAACGTCAAACAAAAAAAAAAGTTAGGCTAACATTTTTGTGAGCTAGCAACAATGTAAACCCGTATCTCTCTGAGACGCTAAAGTCATGTGTGCGTACACGCGGCAAACGGTGCACACCCATCAAGAAAAACTAAGTTACTGGCAAACATCTTTGCTAACAGAGCTGTTTAATTTGAAAAACTGATCAGCTCATTTTAATTAAACTTGGTTTTACTAATCTCTCATACAGAGCTAATCTTAAGATTAAATCAAACCATGTTGGCGCAACACAGCCTGAAAGTTATTTACAAACAATATTTTATTCTTTAATCTATATTTTTGTTATGTGCAAGAACACCAATTACACAAGCATTCATCTTCTTGATTTATGGTTATTTTAATGTATCAATGATGTGGCTTGCATATCACAATCACTTTAAATATCACAATATTATCACATCATTGGGTACTGTGTGACTCCCACCCCTAATTTACACAATGCTTGCCTGCCTTGCGACACGACCTGGAAAGTACTTTTCAAGTAGGAATCCAGGATTATGTCAATGTGCCGGTTGTCATAAGTGCATCAGCTTCTCAGCCCATCCCCCAAATAAATACCTCAAGTAAGAGTAATTGAACACAGCCTATCTTGTCTAAGCCCGTGCCCTCAATTCCCGTCTGTCATGGGCTTTATTAACGTTTTTTTTTTTGATGGACAGGTCAAAGGGATGTTAGGAGGCAGTTGTTGTTGACTCATGGTTGCAACATCTGTCCAAGGCACAGGCATCTTGGATCATTTGCTCACTCGACCACTTCTGTGTGCATGTCTTATTTAATAATGCAACAGTTCTACGATTAGAGGGAAACAGTCAAATATGTTTTTAGCTTTTGCCGTTTTGGATTTTACTTTTTTTAATTGGGCACGAAACATTCTGGTATCCTAGCTAGATAGCAACGTACCTTTCAATTTTTCAACCAACCTCCTTGTCTAACACATCCGTGCATAATAACAAGAACATATCTTGGTGCAATTTGCTCATGGCAGGTCTTGAACCTCTTGTTCACTTATTAAGAGATCAAATGAATCCCATATGAGTATGCACTTGGCATCACAGGACAGTGAAAAAGAAATACTCTAAGGAGGTGTAACATGTCAAGAGGAATACGAAGAGATTCGAGGCCCCATTTTCATGTTCAGTGCAGGTCTACCATAAAGCACACCAACTATGTGCATGGGTGGAGTTTTCTTTCCTTTGATATTTGGTATCGTAGACTCGCACCGCTGGAAGAGGGCATTTGCACCATTTTGCGCTGTTGTGGGATGGAACGCTATGTATTCCCAGCCAACCGAAGCAGCTCCACACTTTCCGTGTGGAGTTTGCATGCTCTCCCAGTGCCTGCGTGGGTTTTCTCCAGGTACTCCGGTTTCCTCCCACATTCCAAGAATATACACGACAAGTTCATGGAGCACTCAAAATTGTCCCTCGGTATGATTGTGAGTGCGAATGGTTGCTCGTTTATCTGTGCCCTTCGATTGGCTGGCAACCGGTTCAGGGTGTACACCGCCTACTGCCCGAAGTCAGCGGGGATGGGCTCCAGCACGCCCACGACCCTCGTGAGGATAAGCGAATCAGATAATTGATGGATGATGGATTGGGTCCATGCATTTATACAGAACAAGCTCTCCCTTTGCGGATGATGTAATTGGCTGTGCATGTAACGCAAGCAATTGGGAGACAGCCTTTCACCCAGTATCGCGCGTCTGTGTGGCAAGACGTCTAACACCCAGAACAGCAAACAGGAGAGTAGGAATTACACTATAAATCATCCCCGGCCATTCACTTTATTGAAGAGGAGTGATTTAAGTGTGCTCTTATACAGTCTTATATGTCGGCCTTTCTGACCAAATCTGGAAAACGGCACCATCGGACAAGAAGCTTGATAATTGGAAGACCTAAGTTCCGTTCTCTTTTTGCATATTCTAGGAACCACAAGCAGATGGGAGTTTAGGGGGTGTAGTTTTCTTGTAGATTGTTCATGTTACTTGAGAAAGAGTTTGGATTTCGAGTCTAAATTTCATATGAAGCTAGTGAAATGACACTAGCATGTGACTTCTACTTGGGCTTCAGAATTTTAGACCAGTTTGGAAGGTCGTTAACCACTTGCTGGAACAGACTTTTAAGAGAGTTACAGTTAACCAGCCTGGAGTCGCATGTGCACTCGGTATTCAACATTGGCCTCATGGCAAGAAATGTCTTGCTATTTTTATGTTACACACATGAAAGTCTGCTGTCCTTGACACTTTGTATATATGAGTTGAGTGATAAAGCCTGGTCATAGATGATACCAAGGTTCCTCACTGTGCCGCTTCTGTCTCAAGCACTAATTATTTCAGAGCATCTACGTCACTCAAGACTTTGTCTCTAAGTTCACAGGAGCATTATTTTATTTTTTATCCAAGTTTAGTAGTAAGATGTACAACTAATTGATTTGGATATCTCTGGTCAAAGCAGACATGACAGAATACCATCTGTACTTTCACCTTTACAGAAGGGCAATTGGAAAATTTGCTGATGGCCGACATAAGGATTTGAGGTTCTTCTTCACTTAGTGTTAGCAGATGCATTATTGTATTTGAAGAAAGACTGGCATATTTTACAATTGATTGTGCTACCGATATCTTTTGTAAAACATCCAGCAGCTCCTATATTTTGTTCTTCTACTTCTTCCTTTCATAACTTTGCTGCTGTGAATTGGGAATTTCTCCATTGCGAGACTAATAAAGGATTCCTTATCTTATCTTATTTACACACACTTGAGGCACTGCTGCTAGTTTGCTGTGTGAACCCACAACATGTTGTCTTCAAGGTATAACCATCAATGTGGTAAGGTGGACACCAGACTAGTTGGTTCAATCCCTAAATGTGGGGAATGGAGTCCTCAATATTTGTGTGGTAGGGGGTGACAGCAAGCAGGAGGGATCTTGAGGGTGTACCGCAACTGGGTGCAAGGTTGCCCATTCCTGCAAGGTTGATTTTGGGTGAGGAGAGGAGATAAGTAGAGAATCAGAATGGACACTTTATGCTCTCCCCATAATTAAGGGACCAGCTCTGAAGTGTTGTCAGTAACACAGGAGACTCCTGTTTTTCTTGTGGAATGGAACAATTTCTGTGTTCTGCTGACCTCAAATCTGGATACCTGGGTTGCCAGAGGAGAAGTGACATGACTTGATTCTGGAAGAGGAATGGGTGAACAGGGTTTGAGGGAGGACAGGAGAGTTGGTTGTGGAAAAGTTATGTACTAGCCAGTACTGAAAGACAGCAACTCTCGAATACACGGTGTTTATGACTTTTGAACGAATGTAACAATGACAAAAACGATGGATGTTGATGGGGGGTGTCCTTGAGTCGAACGAAAGAGGGAGCAAGAGTTCAAAAGATCACATAATCAATGGTTGAGCAGAACAAAAACTGATATAGGGTGCTCTCCACTGAAATATTTCTTGCCATCGTCCAAGTGTTAAAGTTGGTTCCATAATGGAAGTGGATTTTTTTAAATATAAAAGCTCTTCTCTCTTAAATATTTAAATTGTGCTGCACTAAAAAGTGCTGTCAAGACAAGCTACATGAATTTATGGTGTAAAATGAACTTAGTCTCACTTTATTATACCGAGAAGTAAAATATTTACTTAAAATCTGATATTTGTGGCCTGTTATGCCGTGGTCATTTCAAAGGCTGGCAGGATATGTTTTGTGAAAGCAACCTGGCAATCTGAGGTTTCTTATGCTGTAAATATTTATGAGCTAAAGTATAGTCAAAGTACTGCCACACCCAACTGTGTATGAGGCTAATTTCACACTGCAGCTCAATTCCAATTTTTAGCCCATATACGACATGTATAAGATTTTTTTCATGCTTTGTGAACAGTACAATTTTTTCAAATCCAAACTGGGTGTCTTCCAAATGTGTATATAAATCGGGTATGAATGCCATGTGCCTGCAGTGTAAACGCTCTTCCATACACATCTGACCTACCTGTATATTTCAGTCAAATATGTGCGTTGCGCAAGTGGAAAAAAAGTGCTTAGCTCAGGAGACTACACTGACAATTATCTGTGAATCTGCTAAATTGTTTTGCATATTTGTTGTCTTTATATTGGATTTTAATTTAATCCAATTTGAAACATGAAGCATAAATTTGACTGATTGGTGATAGTAATTCAGCCATGCAGACTGGTTCGTTTCTTATGCGCGGCAATGACGTGATGTCATCTTTAGTAGATGTCTCCATGAAATGACACCAGCCACCTCATTTCCCCAAAATATTTCTAAATCATCCCGTCTCACTACTCTGGAGATATGTGATGATGAATGATCCCTTTCACAAGGGTCCATATTAACTTTCGTAAACAATGTGCCGCGTGACGTTGTCTTTTTGGACACGTCAGTCAATTTCATACTTTGTGCGCAGACATGTCACATCATGGATGCCTTGCGTTCACATTAGATGTTGCATTTCTTTAGAATAAAAAAGATCGAATTTAACAAACTATCCGACTTGGGCATCACACCATGCAGTGTGAATGTAGCGTTCGTCTAGTATGTGTATGCAATTCAGCAGCAGATCAGTCTTAAAACTTTGACTGAAAATGTATTTTCTGTTAAACAATGTGAATTGCATTTATTTTGGATTGCGACATAATCCTGATGAACTGAACTATTCCTAAAATGGTAAAGGAGAACACGGTGCCGGAAATAATTCGCACCAAATTTGTAGGTATCATAATATCAGCAAAAAAAAAAAAGAAAAAAGAAGAAAGGAAGTGTGTGTGTGTCTTGAAGAGAGTGCCTAGGCCAGAGCCCAACGATGGGAAAGTCAAGCAGTAACTTTCTCATGACCCCTAAGAGGAGGCCATTTTCCTTCTGGCTCCATGGATGGAGATGGGATGTCCCAGCCAAGGGACAGTCATCAGCAACTCCCCCATCCCATTCAAAATGTGCGCGCATGCGCATATGTACACGCACACGAAACACACACACACAATGGCTGTATACTGAAAGTGTCCCGTTCGCAGACTATGCAGTACACCTGCCAGTACAATTTTAATTGCCCCTAATTTGTCAACAATGATTCACAAAATTGTTTTTTAATCATTGACAAACAAGTGACACATGCAACAATTTGTGCACCACCTCCCATGATAGATAGGTTTGTATGGCAATTGTATATTTATTTTTATTTAACATTTATTTATCTCGGTAAGGCAATTGATAACAGATCCGCTGTGACGTTTTGCGTGACGGTAGGTAGAGGACCCCAAAAAGCAGGCAGGCAGGAGGAGGCATGGTGGACTGAGCAAAATGTATTTAACAAAAATACAAACAGGAGTACACTGGAAAAAAACTAACTGAAGTACTCAAGCAAAGTCCTGAAAACCACAGTCAACCAAAGTAGCCAAAAAAAAAAAACATACGACAGATAGAAAACATAACAGGCGCACACAGACACACACAGAATCCAACCAAGACTGAGAGAACCCAGGGAACTAAATACAAGCAAAGTGACGAGACAATGAGAAACACCTGGATGAGACACAAAGGGTTGAGGGACCTGATTGGCTAACACAAGGGACCGGATGACGACAATAGGTGAAGACAAAAAGGGCACGAAGGAACAAAACCAAATGTAATCTAAACAAAAACATAACATTCTCTTTTGCAATGGTGACCTGTCTACAGACAGCTGAGTTGAAAAATGTCTGTTCTGGAGCCAAGTAACTATTTATCAAGTCAGAAAATTATACATTTTCAACACAATTTTTGGGGGGGGGGTTTTGCATAGTGCCCATAGATATAATTGTTTCACTTATATAAATTCAAGTAGTACCGGTAGTTTCTCTGGTTTAATTTGGTTTGTTGTATTTGTGCTAGCTTTGAAACTAAATGTACTAACTAACCAACTAAATACATAAATAGCCTAGCTTTTTAATGGCTGACTAGCATCGGGGAGGGTTGTCAATGTTCTTAAAAAGTGATCATTTAAGTACTTGATAATACCGTGATGCAATTTCATAACCAGCGGCCAATGGAAGTGTGGATCGGATGTCAAAATGGTAATTTATAGATCAATGAAGCCTGCACCTCAGGCAAGGACCAAAACATCAAATTAAATATGTATTCTGCCTTAGGCGGTTTGCTTATAAAATGTCTTTGCACCTTAAAAACACATTGCTCAGTGTTTTTTTTAATTGTTCAGTAGACAGCTTGACTCTTCAAGTGTCTTTTAATAGCCTACTTACCAAGTACTAATCACTGTTCACAATAAGCGTTGTTCATTGCAGGTTGTAACGAATGTATTTTACATTCATTTACATCATCTGTGGTGTTGCAGTCGAAGTCCATGTGTATGTCATTTATAGCAGGAAAGAATCACTGAATTACACTTGCTGAAAACAAAAAGTGTTATGATCATTCCTGGTCTCCCCTACACAAAATATAAAACAATAACAGCATTATCATAATTAGCTAGTCAACATCTTCTCCAATCAAAATACACTACAGCGCAACAACTAGCACGAGACATAGCTTGTTAGATAAGCCTCTTTTGTCCAGTCTGAGGGCAAGGTAAGGCCAATACAGTCGTCTCATATGGACAGTTCTGTTGAGGCAATTACATACCAAGAGTATTTTTAATCCTTGATTTAATCGTTGATCTGAAAATGATTTTTTTGTTAGGTTAAAAAAAAAAGGAAACTCATACGTAGGAAGATTCTGCTAATACTCCCATGTTACGCATTTATTATAATTACATAATTAATCCGGTAAATGTAACTTTAATTGAGGTGATAAAAGTAGAGTAAGGTGTTTAAGACCAAGATAATTGCAAAAAAACGCAATGTAAAAAAACGATTTAGAAATATTTTGAACGAGTGACGAATGTGACTGCGAGGATGAACCTGCGTTAATCTCCATGCAGGTTCTTGTTCTCCTTGGCCTTATGCACAGTGCTGATGAGTATAAATACAAAGGATTACAAATGCGGCTGGCACGTGAATTCATTTTTCAACAGTCAACTGGCCCACAGGGGGAGGAAGAAGTGCACTGTTGTATTTCCGTGTCATTACGTATGTAACAATAAATCCCCACAATCCTTTCTCAAATCAAAATTGCACCAGTTGCTGGGGACACACATGAGGACTGCAGGCTTCAAACAGCCATAATCCCGGTTCAAAGTGGAAATGGGCTTTGTGACATATCCATTGAGTAATATTCTAAGAAATAGGCAATTAGAGATAAGGTCATCGGTGCACGTTGGACAAACTCTATTCCATGGCCTTTCCTGTTGCAGCCTTGAGGGCCACAGAATCGAATTTAACGATTACGGAGAAATGTGCGACCAGATGTTTTCAACTTGTCAGAGAATATAAAGGCATGAGAAGTAGGCGTTTTAAGTTATAATGGGTGAGGGATCAGTGTCCTACAAGTGTGTTTAGAATCATACATAAAAGCTTAAAATAACTTGCAACCCCCTCACCCTTACTACTAAATCACTGACTGCTTCCACAGAAAATCTGCAGTGAAAACAGAGCTTTGCCCTCCTCATCCCAATGAAGCCTTTGAAGCTTGTGTGGATTGACCTTGTTAAATAAGTAAAATCCATTGTGGGAGGCACCTGGGAAAAAAATGAAATGATCCTTTGCTTGATTGTGTGACCAGAATAGAATCATAATAGTACAATAGTTGATCAGCAGGTAAATCATGGATTATACATAAAGGAATCAGATGTACTACGAGAAGATATGTCTCACTGCAACCTCAGGTGCAGAGGTGCCAAAGTCTGGTCCTCGAGAGCACCTTTGCAGCCTGTTTTGGATGTCTCCCTTCTCCAACCATTACCAGGCTTCTCAGAGTTTGGTGATGAGCTGATGATTTGAAACGGTTGTGCCGAAGGAGAGAGACATCCCAAAAGACTGGATCGGTGCCTTTGAGGACCGGACTTGGGCTCCCCTGCTCTAAATGTTTACTGGCTTCTTCTGCAAATTGCGCCAATGGAGCTCAGAACTGCCAAACGGGGGTGGGGCCACAGTACTCTCTGCGCTCCAGCATCCAGTTTTCGGGCCATAAGAGTAACTGAATATGTCACACACATTCATTCTGTATTCACATTTATAAGCATTATGTAGATTACATCTGAAAATTATAAATGGAAGAAAATTATATTTTAAACCTGCAGTATCATATTTGATACAGATGATTTAATGTAATATAAAGAATGAGTTACATAATGATCCTACAATGCCATTTGTATCAAATATGATACAAATGGCATTGTAGGTTGCCGACTGGTCCTTTTTGTGCTTTTGCCGATTTATGTTTTCAGACTTATTCAAATAAACACTGATCATGATCTTTTGAGCACATTGAATGATATTTTGATTTATCTTATCAAATGAAATATGAACTTAGTTGGAAGGAATGGTAATATATTTTATATTGATACACGAAGAAGAGTAAAATTGTGTATCTTCTAGAGCTGTCAAATGATTAAAATACTTAATCGAATATAAAATGCAACTGTCATAATTAACTCAAATTAACAAAAAAATGAATCGTGATTACTCACACGTTTTTTATTGTTTCTGAATTTCATTTTATATTTTTTTGTCCTATTTTTCCTCATTTTAATGCTCTTATCAACATGGAATCATGAATCAGTTTTCTTTGTGCAAAATGCAAATATTTACTAAAATAAGAATTTTGATTTTAAATTTTACATGAACATTTTTCACTTGGAGCAGTTATTCACACATAATCTCTCACGCAATATTACTTTCCATCAACAACAGTGAAAAAAAAACATTTTGTCTGCTTTAACAGCTCTTTTTATGGGATCAAAACAGAGCAATATAACATTATAAAGTGCACATCTAAGGTAAACTAGTACTCTGCCTATAGTGGATTTAAGCCATGGTTGCATACTTCCTTTTTCTAAAGTTTGCCTTGAAGGAGGTAGTCTCTCCACGGTTTTGTGTAGACATCATTTCGGATGACTACACTTGGTTAGATGACAACACTTGAGATGTTTTATTTTCAGTGTGTTCGCTAGGTCGCTACCACTGCACCGCTGAACTCTCGACATGCTTCAGCGCACCATCGCTGTCAGACGAACAAAGAGAAGCTCCACCCGCTTTATTTATATGGCCACGGAACACTGTAACCTTCCACACAAAATAGTTCCAAACAAGTAACAATCGCGTCAGAGGCTCATCAACCGTGTCTTATTTCTCTCCCGAAACAGTGTCTTCTCCCGCTTGTCCAAGATGGCGCCCGAGTAGGCAGCCGTCAGCAAGTGCTCTCATGAGCCTTGCTTTTTTAAATTGTTTTTGTGTTTGTTTTGTCACTTTGTGTTTGTTGTTACGTTGTGTGGACCTGATGTGGACTTTTTTCAGCATTTTTTTGGCCACGACATTCATCAAGGAGGAGACTGTGCTTCGTGGTTGCGCCTTCTCGGCAGCATGGGTATCCCAGCAATGTTTTTGACTGGGAGGAATGTCGGCGCCATTTGACTGTCGTTGCTGGACAGTCTCGGGGCGCTTGTGTCTTGCGCCTGTAATGGGCAGCATTTTTCACAGCCCCGCTTTGTTCAGCGGAGAGATCGGTGCTGTTGGACGGTCTGCAGCTGGATGGATGCAAGGCTTGAGGAGCCGACGATGAGAAGAAAGGAGCGTTAGCGCGGAGCGTTAGCGCGGAGCGCCGATGCGGATGTCGAACTGGGAGTCGCGGCTTGGAGTTTGAAGCAGATTACATGGGACAGGAGAAGTGAACTAATATCTCTTTTCGTCAATGGATGCTACAGCTTCGTGTTTGCTTTCAAAACTTAGCTTGTAGCAGACGTGTGCACATTTTCAGCATGACGTTTGATCCACTGGTGAAAGGACACTTTGATCCTCTTCTCTTTCATCTATAACTGCTTCTGACAACATAAGGGGTGTTCACACGGCACACATTTGCTCCGGCGCTGCACCGATGTATTTTGTTGCGATATATTTTATATATCGATATATTTACAGCAAATTGTGTGGAGCGTTCACACGTACAAAGCCGCTTAGCATGTCAGCACCGGAGCAGCGTCGTGTGGTTAAGTGGTATTTCAGACTCGACGTGCTATGATGATAGCTCAGTTTATGACTGCAAAACATACAGGTAACTTTGGTTTTGCCAGTGGAACAATCTGGCAACTTTTTAATTGTAAACTTTCCTCTTCATAAACTCTTTAAGTATCCGTTTTCAGTGTCTCGGTGCTGCCGTGGCTGGCAAAACAGACATGGGTGAGGACTTCTGCAGCATGCTTGTTGTTTTGTTTCCGGTTTATTTACAGCGTGACGTAAAATCCGCTGTGACGTGTGCCGTGTTAATCTTGCGAGAAAAAATGTAATCCCGTTAAAATTCATTTAAATTAATGTCGATAAAAACACGCTAAACTGACAGCTCTAGTATCTTCATTAAAATGTGTACTAAAGTGGCACGGTCTGAGAACTGAACCTCCGGGGCTGAAAACGAGTCCCAATCTGGCCTTGCCTACAACCTTAATGACAACAGTTTTCCACAAATGGATGGATGGGCCTGCATGGGTTTTCTCCGGGTGCTCCGGTTTCCTCCCACGTTCCAAAAACATGCATGGCAGGCTGATTGTACACACTAAGTTGTCCCTAGGTGTGAGTGCACATGGTTGTTCATCTCTGTGTGCCCTGCGATTGGCTGGCAACCCGTTCGGGGTGCCCCCCGCTTACTGCCTGAAGACGGCTGTAGGCAGCACCCCCGCGACCCTAGTGAGGATTAAGCGGTTCGGGAAATGGATGAATGGATGGATGGATGGATGGGTAGATGAATCGATGGATGAATTCTAACTTTCCCCAATGTTTTGTAGACTCCAAATTTTAACAGTAAACTTTGAAGAATATTAACCACAGATGGTACCAGTAAAAGACACAAAGAAATGAGGACCATAGAAAGGAAAATAGAGATTATTGCCACGTAATGACAGCATTGTGACAAAATGGTACAAATGCTATTTAAAAAAAATACCTGGCTTTGGAACTAGTTCAAGCGGTGCTAGTAAATACAGCAGTTGTTGAACAGATATTAGCCTGCATTCTGGCTACTGTTTAGGTGCCCTTGAGCAAGGCACTGGATGCCCCTAAAACTCAATGAGTCACAATGTGTCCCATCACACTGGTCACCACTCTTTTGACTTCGTTTGCATGTTCTGCTTCTCTTTATGGTGTGCAACACAAATCTGTAGCTGGGTGGAAACTACAGTTGCCAATGGGGGATCACAATCAGAAAGCAAGAAAAAATTTAAAAAACAAAACAAAATAAAAGACATACTGGGCGGCCCGGTAGTCCACTGGTTAGCACGTCGGCTTCACAGTGCAAAGGTGCCGGGTTCGATTCCAGCTCTGGCCTCCCTGTGTGGAGTTTGCATGTTCTCCCCGGGCCTGCGTGGGTTTTCTCCGGGTACTCCGGTTTCCTCCCACATTCCAAAAACATGCGTGGCAGGCTGATTGAACACTCTAAATTGTCCCTAGGTGTGAGTGTGAGCGTGGATGGTTGTTCGTCTTTGTGTGCCCTGCGATTGGCTGGCAACCGATTCAGGGTGTCCCCCGCCTACTGCCCGGAGACAGCTGGGATAGGCTCCAGCACCCCCCGCGACCCTAGTGAGGATCAAGCGGCTGGGAAGATAAATAAGACATACTGTACATGGCAAAGTCACCTTTGTTTAGTTGATTTGGAAGGAATCTTCTAGGTTTCATGGAGCTTTTATAATGACACCAGTTTCACCATGGACTTTCCATTATCTCCCATGTATTTTTTAATGATTAAACAAACAAAGAAGTGTAGATTTACCAGCATTTTGCCACAAACAAAATTCTAGTAATGTCTTGCAAGTGTGAGAAAGAAGCCACAAATAGAAGTCATGTTCAATATTGTGTCGTATTCTCCATTCACCAGCATAACAATTTTGAGAATTCTGACAGAAACACAGATTGATGTCTTATCTTGTTTGTTGCAGGACGTTTGCTCACTTCCTGCTGTAATACACATGTCAACACCAAGGACTTAAGGAGCACAGAGTCTTCCTGTGACTAAATGCCGCTATTCATAACCATTTCCTCCATGGATCCTGGCCACTGACTCTGTTCAGGACACACCTGGAGGACAACTAATTGTCAATGTCAGCAACTGTGACTCCAATGTCCTGTCGTGCTATGACACTAAATCACGACCTGCTGGTAAATAGCTAACATTAATCCCCCTCAGTACATTGTACCTGCAAATAGCCCAGAGGTGATTTATCTAATGGAATCATTATGGTCGGAATAGTTGTCAGGTAGCATTATCAGGTGACACGCTTTCCTCGATCAAGGAGGGAGAGGCAAGCCAGCCTGAGATTGCCGATGTCAGCTCATGAGATTGTTTTGGCAACAGAGTGTATAAATGGACATAGTGGCTACACGTAGCTGAGAGAAAATTCAAGGAAAATGTGATGTGCCCCATAGCTTTTATGTCTCACGAGCAACATGAGAGCCACCAGCTTGTCTCTTGAAAGTTGAAACTAATACGCGCTCAAGCACGAGTGTCCTAGTTATCCCACATGAGAATCGGATGGTTTTGTAAGACAAGTTTATTCGAAAAGCATTCAGAAATGATGTCAATGCCCCCCTCCCCACTGCAAAAAAAAAGATACATTTTTATAACTGTGTGATTATGAGCACAAACCAACACCTTGCATGGGATTTTTAGTGTTGCTGTTAAAACAGCACTAGGATCTTTGAAATGACCTTGAATGCAGTCTCTCGAGAAAAACAATACAACTTGTACAGTTATAATACTGCAGCCATGGAAATTCACTCGAGAAAGAAAAAATGTCAGCGACACCTCGTGACAAACGATTTCCTATATTGCGTAAATGATCATTTTCTCAGACAGCGCTCTTCAGATTTTGACCAAAATTAATAATTGATGGCTTGTCGTTCCATAAAACATTTGAAATAAGCTCAAGCATTTGTACCATGTCCCATTTTTTCCGAATCGTAAAGATGACAGGGGAAAAGTAGGCTGCGTGTAGTTTAGTTATTAGAGAAAGTAGGAGTTTTAATACGTTGCTCGAGAGTGGTGGATGAGCCAACGTTGCAGAAGCTATAAAGGGATTATTCAACCCTGGAAGACATAATCATGTATAACACACTTTTTTTTACTGAATCCTGATAAATAAAAACAGGCGAGTTTTTCTAAAATAAACCTCTTCACCCTCATCCATTCACAGCAAAATTACACCTTGTATTGTGTTATTCAGTTGTTGTTTTTTTGTTGCTGTTGTTTACCATATTTTGATTATGATGAATACCTTTATTTGAATATTAGTTACAGGATGAAGAAATAAGAATGAATATGCATATATCTTCATTGGTGTAGAACAATTATATTTTTCTCAGGACTGTATGGAATTATGTTTGACTGAATGGTATCCTGGCACCTGTAATTTCATACATTTTAAACCAATGTAGCCAATATATTTGGCACTGTATATTACATGTGAAAATAATAATTTCGCTTACCTGACAACCCCCACAAGCAGGTCAATAACAGCACAGTAAGTTTCCACGAAGTACCATCGACCTCCATGTTTCAGGTAGCCACAGTTTCAACTAGTGAGTTTGGCTCAGTCCTCCAAGCAGTCTCTCTCACTCTCGCTTTTTTTTCTTCCCCACTTGGCGACGGGCACAGCACTCCAGGTGCTTCTCTCCCTCTCCCAGCACGGGTGTTGGCTGGCTTCAGGCCAAAGGACACTTCAGGTGACGAAATATGGAAGCCACCTGAGCCACCAGGAATTATTGTCCCCGACTGTAAGATAAGTGGAAAAAGAGTTGAGTAAAGAAAAGTCGAGAAGCAGCTTCACCGCTCGGGGTGTCCGCCTAAAATGTGACTGGCCGTGTCGTGCGAGAGACCGTCTCACGGATGTGGGCACGAGAAACTCGGCAACTTGTCCTCGGCGTGTTCTTTACAGACAGACAGACAGACAGACAGACAGACAGAGAGAGAGAAAGAGAGAGAGAGAGAGAGAGAGAGAGAGAGAGAGAGAGAGAGAGAGAGAGAGAGAGAGAGAGAGAGAGAGAGAGAGAGAGAGAGAGAGAGAGAGACTTTCAACGCTCAACGATCCTGTGTTAAGTGTGTGCTGCAAAATTTCGTAACACTTCCGTTTTCAAAATAAACTATCTCTCTTAAATTAATCTTTGGGCAGCCTTTATACTGAAACCTTTGTTGACAGCACATTTGTCATTCCACTATAAACGTTAAGAGTGAGTGAGTGAGTGAGTGAGTGAGTGAGTGAGTGAGTGAGTGAGTGAGTGAGTGAGTGAGTGAGTGAGTGAGTGAGGACATGTATATCGGCATAAAAAAATCTAAATAAACAATGCATTTGCAAGACCCTCAAAATAAAGAAATAAATACACAGATGAATAATAACAATTATGATAATGTTATAATCAACGCTCAAAACTGTCCCTAGGTGTGAGTGTGAGCGTGGATGGTTGTTAGTCTCTGTGTGACCTGGTTTCCATAGGACAAAAGGTTTCCATAGGACAGTGTTTTTCAACCCGTGTGCCGAGAGACATTGTGTTGTGAACAGACAAATATGCTCTCAATTATTGCCTGTTTTACTTTGAAGGGTCTGTTCCAACGTCCGGTTTGTCCATTATATATACTGTGTGTTATACTTGACTACTGACCAATTCTAATAAAGCAAGATACTGTCACGTAGCCGCAAACTTTTCCTCCGTTTATCCAGCCGCCTTGAGGGGGAACACGCGGGTACACTGCATAAGTAAGCCGCTGACAACACATTGTCAGGTGTGCCGCGGGAAAATATCCCATTTGAATGCCTGTGCTGTCTTTCGCCCAGAAAGTAATCATGTAGGACCCTCCCATACCGCTAGGGATTAGCAACAGCTAGCCAATTGCCTTGTGTTTCGACGAGAGACAAGCGAATTTGTTACACACGAATGCAGGATGACGGTGAAACAATAAGGCGGGAGAGTAACCCGACCCACCGAGAATTTCGACGTCGAAAAAAAAACTTTACGGTCGGCATTTTTTTCAAACAACCCTCTACATTTTTGTGTAGAGCAGGCATGTCCAAAGTCCGGCCCGGGGGCCAAATCCGGCCCGCGGTCGAATTTCATCCGGCCCTCGGCCCCTGTCATAAAATCAGTGCCGTCTGGCCCGCAGGTTGGGCGCAATGGAATACGTGTTGCATTGACTGAGGTCTCGTAGACTGGTGAGTGATGTTTTATAGAGTACTGCTTCCCTCTAGTGGCTAAATGAGTACAGTGCAACCCCGCTATGCGACCACCTCATTTAAACGACCACCTTAAAAATACGACTGGTTTTGTACAGTCCCAAATAGAACGCCTATGTATTGTATTGTATTGAAACCCTAGAAATGAGACCACCCCGGAATTCAGAATTGCGACCGCGATATCCGGTCCCGAGGAAGCTATCGCCTCATAATTACGAGCAGGAGTGAAAATGGCAGCAAGCAAGAAGAGAGTTGATTTGACCCTACAACAGAAAATAGAAGTTATTCGAGCCAGTGAGCAGCCAGGATCGAGCCAGCGAACATTAGCTGAGCGGTTTGGAGTTGGAAAAACTCAAATCCAAACCATTTTGAAAAAGAAACGGGAGCTCCTCGACGCATACCAAGCGAACGCTAGCTCTTTGAGAAAGCGCCTGTGCTACCGAAGCGACTACGACGACGTGGACGAGCTAACTTGGCGATGGTTTCAAAAAGCGCGCAGCCAGAATATCCCTATCAGCGGACAGATGATCCAGGAACAGGCACGAGAATACGCAAAGGAGCTTGAAAAGGACGAAGACTTTAAAGCGTCCAACGGTTGGCTGGATCGTTTCAAACGAAGGCACAACATTGGAGGCGCTAAGCTAACAGGAGAGCGAGCCAGCGTAGATCCTGAGACAGTCCATGCTTGGAAACAGCGGCTACCTCAACTCACAAGAGGGTATGATCCCTGTGACATCTATAATATGGATGAAACAGGCCTTTTCTATCGAGCTCTACCTGATAAATCACTTGTTATCAAGGGTAGTGATTGTGCTGGTGGAAAGAAAGCTAAAGAGCGCTTAACCGTGGTTATGTGTGTAAGTGCCACAGGAGAGATTGAGAAGCCATTAGTTATTGGCAAGAGTCTGAAGCCTCGCTGTTTCAGAAATGTCAACATCAAAAATCTGCCTGTGTTGTGGACAGCAAATCGCAAAGCATGGATGACGAGTGAAATTTTTCACGAATGGCTGACAGCGTTCAATGCAAAGATGCAGAAAAAGAAGAGACGCGTGTTGTTGTTGCTGGACAATGCACCCTGTCACCCAGCTGCTTCGGAATTCTCTAATGTCACGCTGCAGTTTTTACCAGCAAACACTACATCAGTGTTGCAACCACTAGATCTGGGCATCATCCAGAACATGAAGTGCCACTATCGTACGTCTCTCCTTCGTGCTGTACTGTGCCAAATTAAAAAGGGCTCTGCATCAGAAATTTCAAAGGGCATCAACGTTTTAGATGCATGCCATTGGATTCACACTGCAGTCCAGAATGTGAAGGCACACACCATAAAGCGTTGCTTTGAAAAAGCTGGTGTTATTTCAGAAGAGGGCAGCATCTGCAGTGACACTCCCGACGAAGGTGACAGTCTCACACAGCTTGGTGAGCTCTTGCAAGACACAGTGGACCATCTGCATCTGGAGAGCTCCTTATCCCTCAACGAGTACACCACAGTAGATGAAGAGGCACCAGCTATTGAAGATCTCCAACAGGGATGGGAGAAAGACTTAGTAGAGGAGTATAAAACAACCAAAACTTCAGCCACCAGAGGAGAAACCGTGCAGTCAGACGATGAGGAGCCAGATGAGCCATGTCCAGCAGAACCGTTGATCAAAAGCTACACGGAAGCAATGAAATGGGCCGGGGAATTGAAGCAGTTTGCTATTGCCAACAGTCTAGACTCCATCCTTTGCAACATTATGTCTGTAGAGTCTGGACTGCAAGAGGCTGCTTTGAAACACGATAGCAAGAAACGACAATCTACTTTGGATAGTTACTTCCTCTAAGAACCATAGTTTGCCTCCGCCGCCCTCGGTTTTTACTCGGCCCGTGGTGTTCATCAAATAGTTCGCTGAATTTTATCGATACATCAATGGATGCTATTTTCTTAACATTACGGTGCGAGCGTGCGACTGAAACACAGAAAACGCGGTTTAAACTGTCGTCGGAGATCGCGGCCGCCGCCATGATTCAATGTTGTTGACAGACGACAGGACAAACGACACACGCACTCAACGTTAATATCACGATAGTTTGCACCAATGTAAACCCTCTACACCCGGGGTGTCCAAACTTTTTGCCAAGGGGGCCATGATTTTATGTGGTAAAATGTCGGGGGCCGACCTTGGCTGACATTCTTTACATTGAACAACAATATTGTTCAAGAAATTTTAGTAAGCCAGTCTGTTTCACATTTCCATTTTTATTTTAATTTCAACAATCTTAAGAATTTCTTTTGGTTCATTTGAAACAGGTATATCACATGCAACTGCTTATTCACTTGACTTTTTCTTAAACAGAAGTCTCCTGAGTGCAAATTGATTTGAAACATAAAATGTATCACCATGACTTTTCAATAGTCACAAAACCTTTGACTCGAACAACAGGGAAACGAACAAGCAATACACATATCCACAACTGCAAGGATCATTTGAAATATGACATATCAGTCAATATAAACACGGAGTGATGTCTTGTTAACTCGTGAGTGATGCCCTCTAGTGTCTAAATGCTATTACTCATTTAGTGAATGCTATTACTCATTTAGCCACTAGAGGGAAGCAGTACTCTATGAAACATCACTCACCAGTCTACAAGACCTCAGTCAATGCAACACGTGTTCCATTGCGCCCAACCTGCAGGCCAGACGGCACTGATTTTCTAACAGGGGCCGAGGGCCGGATGAAATTCGACCGCGGGCCGGATTTGGCCCCCGGGCCGGACTTTGGACATGGCTGCATTAAAGTCTTTAATCTGACAATAAAGTCAGAATTCTAAGCGATAATTCTGAGACTAAAGAATTGTGTGAGTAAAGTCAGAATTCTCACTTTAAAGTCAGAATTCTTAGATTAAAGTGAGAATCTTGCCAACCTTGATTTTTTTTTCTTTATTGGCCCTAATCCTCTTTCGTAGTTTTCCACCTGACCATCTATCATGGAAAAAGTGTGGGTTGAAAAGAAGAGATTTAAATTGGGCTGCGCTCTGCTTGACATGAATTCCCAGGTGAGGCCCCTACCCCGAGCCAGAGCCAATGAAAAATATGAGCAGACCTGTGGTCGCAGAAGTGGTCAGATTGCTTTTATTTCATTTTTTAAAGGTTACCCAGTTGCCTTGGCAACAGAGGTGACACTAATGCGGGAGGATTGCTCAATTATGAAAGGTGAATCAGGGTTATTTTTGTGAAAAGATCCAAGGAAACAGGATTCAGTCTGTTTGTAGCTCATATTAAATTTATTTTGATACTATAAATGGCAATTGGACCTCCAAAGTGTCAAATATTTTAACTAATGTATTTGTTGGATGGATATTATTTGAAACCCTTTTTTATATATGTGCCTTGGTTTCTATCATGTGTTGATTACGTGTCTCGTCCTTGCACAAACGGCTCTAAATTGTTGGTTGTCACCTGACCTGATTATTTATTATATTTTATTATATTATAATTTTGCTTTCTGTGGACAATTGCTAGTTGTAACCAAGAGGACTATACATTTATATATTTTTGCTCAAGGTCTCGTCCAAACAACAATAGGAAGCTTTAGGGCAGTGTAGTCAAATTAATTGTTTGTGTTACGAAATAACCAGACATCAAAAGATTAAAGAGACAGCATATCCTGGGAGCTAATTACCAGGGACATAAAAACATGATTACTAGAACTGTTTTCACTAGTTGGTCACTCCTAGAGCCTGAAAAGACAAAGGGTAATAATTATTATGTAAAGGTATTTGAAACAGGGCTGTACGGTGCACTACTGGTTAGCATGTCCGCCTCACAGTGCAGAGGTGCAGGGTTCGATTCCCGCTCTGGGCCTCCCTGTGTGGAGTTTCCATATTCGCCCCGTGCCCGCATGGGTTTTCTCCAGGTGCTCTGGTTTCCTTCCACATTCCAAAAACGTGCATGGCAGGTTAATGGAAAACTAAGTTGTTTCTCGATGTGAGTGTGCGCAAATGGTTGTTCGTCTAGGTGTGCCCTGCGATTGGCTGGCAACCAGTTCAGGCCTGAAGACAGTTGGGAGGGGCTCCAGCACCCCCACGATCCTGGTGAGGATTAGAAAATGGATGGATGGTATTTGAAACAGATCTATCATCGCAACGTTTTCGAAAATTACTATTGGATGTTGAGAATGTGTGTCCCTTCCTTCCCACAGCAGTGGTGCCCAACCTTTTTTTGACTCAAGATCTACTTTTCAAACAGTCAACCTCCCGTGATCAACCTATTATTTCGAGAAAACGCACAGATATGCACGCGCACACATTTTAGTCCAACTTTTTAAATCCTGTTTTGATCAGAGCACATATTCTTGTGTGCGTTGTGTGCACTAATTTGGTTACGTGTCGTTGTTTGATATATTAGTGCAATACTATTAATATACTTTTTTCATAGATTGACTGAAAAAAAATACTAAGTTGGTTTATAAAAGTATTGTATTTGATTTGTTGGCTGTAGTTTTGATTTAAAATGATGAATAACATGAATATGTGTGCTGATCTGTTTGTCAGTGTTGAAAATTGAGTGGTATATCTCGGTTAGGTTTGCGAAGAGGGGCCTATCTTTGATGTTTGGCCTCCTGGGCCTATGAGTAGGTAATGGCGGCCTTGGGTAGGGAGGGCGTCTCCATATAACAGAGGAAAAAGAGGCAAGCTCGTTTCATTTTCCCTAATCAAAAAATACATTAAATGTTTTTTGTGTGGATGACAAATGGGCCTTGCTGGCTTGTTACGGTGACATATACGTGCCCCTGACATTAAATTGCACAGGTCAGTGTTAAATACAATGAACAGGAACTATAAGGTTCAGTATACACGATACAAACATGCAACATTTGATTATTTATTGTTCACAAAATCGTCATTGAAAAAAAAATATTTTCAAAACTGACTGTTTTAAATTATTCAATTTAAATTGTATTATTAAGTTTGGACAGAGTCATAACATAATCTCAACTGATCAATAGTCCTCTTCATATTTGATTTCTTTTTATCAGAAGATGAATCACTATGCCACAGAAGGGGCAGGATTGCTGTTCATTGTTTTTTTTTTTTTTTTGATGAGACCCAACAAGCTCAAGTAATATAAATAACATGAATGCATCTTAGGGTTACTTTGAAGTCATTTTAAATTGAAAACTGATTCAGAATCGAGTTTCTGCCTCCCACCCATACTTAAATTAAGTATTGCATGTTGTTACTAGTCAGTTTTCTACTTTGGTAAAAATCCTTGATCAGTAACATGATCAGTATCTTCAAATAATGTACAGGACTATTCTTAATTGTTAATGTAACAAATAATGGTAACTTGCGCTAAATTGTTTTTTTCCCCTTTATTTTCCAGAAGTGTGCATCAACTGTGAAGCTTTTGCATTAGTACTGAAGAATTAGCCCTTCCTTTCAAAAAAAGTAAAGTGAATGTATGAATGGAAAAGATTAATTACTCTAGGTATGATTGCATTATGTGGTCATGTTTCTGAGACGGTCAACATTGAGAACATTTTTATACTGTGTATGTTTCACACATATTGCATGTTGACAGTACAAAGCTATCTACCTACCTATGTTGGGTAGTGGAAGGCGCGCAGTAGTAGTGACAAGTCCAACTACTTCCAGCCAGGAAGTCACACAACTTGACTGCGTCGTCTGTCAATGTGGAACAAGTAAGAACTTTCTTACAAAGCAACAAAGATCAAAGAAACACTGACACGTGACTTCATGCAACACGGTAGCAACACCGTGTAACGACTTGAGAGCACATACAGTATCTTAATACCTTCATTTATATTGACGACATAAAACACATTTGGAACAACTTTTCATTGAAACATTGTGTATATGAAAGAATGTTCCTCCAAACGTGAAGTTGGTAAACGTACAAAGGGAACTTAAATGTTGTCGCCGGTTTTGTTGAAACCTCTGCAGCATGTGGTCTGTTGGCAGTCCTGCAGTAAAAGACTGCGGTCAATTGAATTTGTGCTGATTTTTTTTTAAAGGACAAAATTGCAAATTTCAGCGGCATTTTACTTTGAAATGCAAGATCATATCCTAGTGAAAGTACTCTGGTTGGATACCTGGTGTGGCTTAGTGTGCTCTAGTCCTCGTCTGGTTGTGGGATAATGAAAATAGATTTTTAAAATTAATTAAATAATTAGCTGAAAACCCACACAGGTGCGGGGAAAACATGCAAACTCACACAGGAAGGCCGGAGCCGGAATCGAACGCTGCACTTCTGCACTGTGAGGCCTACGTGTCACCCATAATTTATAATTACTTAATTTACGGTATTTGAAGGACAGCAACAGTGTGCAAACTGTGACATCTCTCCAAAACTGTGAATACACAGCATCAACCTAAATCTGCTATCTTTGATATCTTTGGGAACATATTATATGCTCATACCTGTTCGCAGAAAGCTCAATTTAGGCTCTCTGACAGGGGGTAACCTTCCTACTGTGCCATATTTCCTTGAACATGTCCCAAAATGTTGACAAAGATATTTTAATGTGATTGATAAAATAATAAAGTAAAATTTGATATCCATCCATTTTCCGAACCGCTTAATCCTTACTAGGGTCGCAAGGGCCTATCCCAGCTGTCTTCGGGCAGTAGGCCGGGGACACCCTGAACCGGTTGCCAGGCAATCGCAGGGCACACAGAGACGAACAACCATGCACACACACACAAACCTAGGGACAATTTGGTGTGTTCAATCAGCCTGCCATGCATGTTTTTGGAACGTGGGAGGAAACCGGAGTACCCAGAGAAAACCCACACACGTCATTTTTTTTTTGTTTATTGATTTATTATGTCGCAAATGTCTCATTGAAACTGAAAATATGCTTTGGCTCCATGATAAAAAACGACGACCCTCGCCCCAGAAAGGTAATTAAAAGTAAATTAATAAAAGTACACGTAATATTTTGTGGTGATCCTATAAAGAACACCTCGGACCGTCCAAGTTACCTATAGCTAAGAATGAACCTTACCTGGCAGTGGGACAAAATGATAACAATTCAATACTTACTTACCTTCGACAAGTCATCTTTGGTAATACTGGACTGTTTAGAAAGTCGTTTCTCTACCCATGGAGGCATTTCTGGGCCCAGTTCCTTTTTCAATGATAGCTCTTGTCTACCACAGTGTGGTCGTACGACTAAACTACAACCTCCAGGGTGAGGAAATAAAACTTTTTCTCTCCCTTCTTTTTTCTTTTCGCACCCTCCCCGTCAAGTTCTCTACGTCGAATTCTTCTCAATGTCAGGTCACCATTTTCATCGCTTGACGATGGGCGCCCTGAGTTACATGTCTTGGAAACTATTGTGCCGCTTTCTCCTCATAATTTAATTTCAATAATGTAATTTGATGTCATATGATGTAATGTTAGGAAGAATCCCAACTACAATGCTGGACATTTTGTGATTAATCAAGTTCACCGTAATGGCAGGTGTGTACTGACTACTATTTATCATTAATTTGAAATTTGGTCAACAACCTAAAAAAATATGATACGTAAATATCCAGACCTTTTGTACAATGCTTTGCGGATGCCCCCTTGGCAGATATTACAGACTCAAGTCTTTTCAGTAGGATGCCACAAGCCTGTCACACCGACCTTTGACAGTTTTACCCATTCCTCTGTGCAGTACCCCCAAAGCACCACCAGGTTGGGTCGGCAGCAACGATGCACAACCACTTTCCGATCGCTGCCGAAAATTGAATTTAAGTCTGTGCTCTGGTTGGGCCACCAAAGTACAGTTCCAAGTTGTCCCGAAGCCGCTCCTTTTATATCTTGGATGTGTGATTTGACAAGCCTACTCAATTCTCAAATGTTTATTGAGTGTTGTTAAAAGAAAAGGTGCTGAAACACAGTCGTAAACAGGACCTTGTCCGAGCTTTTTTTTTTTTTGGGACAAGTTGCAGCCATAAAAATCTAATCGAATGATTATTTAGTAAAAACGATCAAGTCTATCAGTTGTATAATTAAATATCTTGTCTTTGGAGTGTATTCAATTAAAGGGACGGTGTGTTGACTTTTCAATTCCTTTTTTACTCCTTTCAAAAACATGCAAAGCAATGTTATATCACATCAACGTAATTTATTTTATGTAATTGTAGAAGTATGACGTAGTACGCGCCTCCCCGACACGAAGCTGCCATTGTTTCACCCCCGTCCTTCAGCCATGGATACCTGAAGGAGACAAACTTAGCGACAGTCAACATCATCCCAACAACAGCAGGTGTAACATTTGCGATGTACCAACTTCGTCACCTGAGGGGAATACTAGAAGTCGTTTGTGATGACATTTGCATTGCACCTTGGCTGAAAGAATTTGTTAAGACTTGCGAATTATGGTCTCTCTGAGGCACTGTAGTTCACCTCTAGACTGTACACACTGTGCCCTTAAAAACAGGTTGGACATGATTAATAAATTATTGAACCGTATTCTGTTTTTATTTACGTTTAACACAACGTGCCAATTTCATTGGAATTGGGTTTCTACGACAAGTGGACTCATTTTCCAATGTACTGAATACCTACTGTAGGTACAGACGCCAATCAAGGCTACTGTTTTCACAATTATGCACATTGTATGGCAAATGAATGTCAGTGCCTCATTTATTGTTTTTAACAATGACAGCGACCTTCACATGACAACAATAAAGAACAAGGCATTAGCCAGAAAATTAAAAACATTGTTGACTGGTACTGAAGACCAAAACAGTTAAAGTTTTCAAAAGCTGGAGTGCATATATATTGAATATATATTTCTATAAATTAATTTCAATATCAGATAGATTTCATATCGACACTCTATATACAGTAGATTTATTTGTACGCAGATAAAGCAAAGAGAATAAACGTCCCCCCCCTTCTTTGAATCTACTCTGCACAGACTCGCTGGCACATTGCACATAAATTCAGTAATTATTTACGCAAGGGCTATATGGGCTAAAGTTGAATTTTCAGGTTTTGTAGTCACCCACTACGAAAACAGCTTACATTGCATGACATCCATTTATTTTTTTCGTGCCTATTCCGATCAGGGTCATTGATGAGCTGAATGGGAAGCGGGGTCCAGCCAGACTAGCCTATGCAGTGATCTCCAACCACAGGTCCACAGACCAGTATGGTACTATGCCGTACAGATATTTTTAATTTAAAATATTTGTTTTGAGAGGGTGGGGGGGCGGGGGGATTAGCGGTTGATTAGAACCCCACATCCCCTAACCCAACTGCAAACCCCCACCCAACCCCGTCGGCCTTCAAGGGATGGTTGCAAGTCTGTGAAATATTAGTTGATATTAGTTAGCTCATGAACTAGTCTGTGGCGGAAAATATGTTGGAAACCACCACCCTAGCCCCCAACCTTTTTGTTCTTTTCTTACTGACGAATAGCCTATGGCCAAGGCTATTCATCAGTCACTTTCACAGCAAACAAATTAACCACTGTTCACACACAAGTAAAAATATTCAATTCACCAAGCTTGCATGTTTTTTTTTTGAATGTGGGAGGATACCGGACTACCACAAGAATACTATGCAACCTTAAGAATCCCACACTAACTCCACAGATTGGCCGCAGCCAAGATTTGAACCTGGAACATCTGAGACATACAGCACTACATTGTATAGATCTTAATATAATGCAGTGCAGCACATTACCATTGTATACTGTATGTCTATATAGATGGATACACACACACCCACACACACAAGCACACACACAATTGGGGAGATTTGGCTTTCAGGTGAAATTTATGTGACCTTCTCTGAGCTTTTGAATGCACATCCAACTCCTAAATGTTTTTTGTATAAGTTGTTTTTCTCTCATGAGGAGCTTAACTGCAAAATTCACAACAGGTGGTTGATCCTTGAATCAACCAATAAATGTCCTGGTTCAGCGCTGATGTTTAAACAGTTGTCCTCATGATGCTGTTCACATTTTGACATCATGAGACCAAGACGACACCTAATAATTGATCAAAAGTACTTTGCCATTGTGATGCTTGAAACAGGACGCTCTCAGAGAGAAGTGGCCACTGAGCTTAGACTGTCACAGAACGTCATTGCAACAGAGACACAGAGAGACTGGAAGAGAGCTTATGGTGGCGGCGGTTTTATAGTGTGGCCAGGTGTGTCCAGTCGGTACAGAACTACCCTATATTTTGTGATTGATTCAGTGACAAGCCCATACTACTTGAATAAAATTTTTCATCCAGTGATTGTGTGACCTGAACAACACGGGCCGAATTTCATCTTCATGAAAAACAATGCTCCAGCTCATTGAGGTGATATCATTAGCGAACGGATGTTGGAGACTGGTTTTCCTCAAATGGAATCCTATTGAAAATGTGTGAGATCAGCTGAGTCGCTGTGTAGAGGCTCAAAACTCTGCTCCCAAGAACCTCAATGACCTGAGGGCTGCCCTTCAAGAGTGGGATGCCATGCCTCAGCAGACAATAACTCGACTTGTGAACAGCATGCGACGTCGTCAAGCTGTAATTGATGCTAAAGGGCACATGGTAAGTCATTGAGACATTGGCATTTTTTTGTTTAGTGTACCCACCATTGTTATTAACTTTTGTTTAAAAGAATTGAATGAGGAAATCTGTCCGACTTTCCTGAAGTGATATCACTGTAGCGTCAATGTTTTACATTTACCGTCAATTTCACCTGAAAGCCAAATATCCCAAACGTTTAGTGAGTAGTCTCACACACACACACACGCACACACCATTATATGCATCTATTGAGCACTCAAAGTTGCTGCCTGCATCCATGTTGTGGTTTCAATATGGTTTTAATTAAGGCCCCATAGTTCATTAGTCCGTCTTAAGGTAGCTTTAGCAATAGTCTTCTGTCATCTGCTATGGTCCCCGTTTTACCTCACTGCTAATTCTACTGAGGTAGACGGATGCAAATTTAAGAAGCCATCTTCCTAAACCCCCACCCCACACATTAAGGAACAACAAGGAACACACCTTCTGAAAAAGAAATAAATAAGAGCCGCAGATTTTTAAATGCTCAAATTTCAAAAGACAAAACATTTAAGCACAGAGTGTGGATTATCAAATTTAGTTTTAAGGCCCAATCACAACCGAACGAGTCATCTTTGCTTGGTGCAGCATCCACTCATTTCTCAACAAACGTGTCCAAAAGGCGGGAGATTAAAATGGTCCATTGCTGTTGTACTTCAAAGAATAACCAACAGCAGTTTCCAGGCACTCCACTAAGGAACCGGCAGAAAGGAAGTCCAGATCCACCTCTATAAATTTGATGTAAATGGGTAAACACCGAACTAAGCCTCGACCGCCCACATCATCATTTAAGACGCAATTGCGGCAGTTCTGTTGCAAAAAATGAGTCACCGGGGAGGGCTCACTTTGGAAGTAGTGTTTTGCGGAAATCTGAAAATTCTGTAAAAGACACTGTTGAATTGTCCTATCTTCAGCAATACCAAGGTAGCAGTAAGTGACTTTAGTCCCAGTGATGTCACTATTCCCTGCCCCGTCTCCATCAATCTGACTTGGTGCCCAATTGTCTGACTCACAGTGAGCTAAGCTACAGTTCTGAATATCACTTTGGGGAGACGTCCGACCTGATGCCGCCTCCTCATAACCGATAGCGTAGAGTCCATATGTCTTGGGGATATCCCCAGGTAGGAGGTAGTGGGATGTGGACATGCTCGACCCTGCTTCCCTCAACAGAGAAACCGGGAGCCAGTCCACCTCCATGTGCAGCTCGAGGCAGCGCGCCTCACTGATGGTAATGTCCAGAAACTTGTAGTAGACATTTTTCCAGTTCATCTTCTGAACCTTGGTCATAATGGTTTTGCCCTCAGGCTTCTCTGGATTGAAGAATTCACGAAGCCTCTTTCCCAGTGGTACCTGTGAACTTATCTCGGCATAATGGTAACGTACATCTTCTCGCCAACGAGTGTCATAGCCAACACCGAAGATGGCGAGCTTGTTCGAGAGGTGCAGGCGTGAAAACTCGGTCCAAGTCTGAAAGTGTTCCCATTTGAGCTGCACTGACTCTAGGATACGGATCAGCGTCTGCATCATATCCTTTTTTCTGCAAAAAAGAAAAAAAAAAATCCAAGCTGAGACCTGTGGCCATTGTCATTTCCATGTTTGTCTTAATAATCACCAAATGGTCAAGATGGTCTGTTAATGTAAATATTGCATATATTTGTAATTCCGGACCAGAGGCTCAATGGAGAGATTTTTTTTTCTCGAAATCATAGCATCTAAAATAAAAGACAACTGTTTTGAATCAATTCAATCTTTATCTTTTTTTTTCTTCTTCATTTAAAATACAAATTAGCAAACCATTATTTTAAGTTCAGTTCATCATAATCTTTTGTTCTACACGGAGGCAAAGATCTGAGGTGACTTAAACAAACGAATGGAAATAATAAAGAAGCACATCAGACTCTTATTGGAGTGTGACAGAGTTTGTTCGATTTGAGCTGCCGTTTTGTTAAACGGCGAAGAAAAATCAACCTCCGCTGGAAGTAAGGACATAGTCATGGCAACTTGCCTCTGTTTACCTTCCGTTCAATGTTAGTGAAGCCACCTCTCTGTCCATTATTAAAAAAAGGGGCCACATCATCATTCATTCTTGATACCTTTGGCACCACCTAGCGGCATGATACAGATAGATTGGGTCAAAAACCACGACCAGGCAGTATGGGTTCGATGTACTGTAACTGACCATTACACCTGTATTATTTCTGTTGATTAGATTTTTACACATGTCGACAAAATTGTTGCAACTTCTGTGTTACAAAAAGAAAAATAATATTAAAAGAAATAATAAATATAAATGTCACAAAAAATTAAGCAATGAAAATCAGATATTGATGTGGATCAACAAAATTATTAAAACAAACAACAAAAACCCTCCCAGAACAGGCCTGGGAAAAATTGTTGGTACCCCTATGAAAAGATTGAGAATAATTGGCCCAAAGGGTGCCTTCTAATTAGCATCACATGTGTCTTCAAAAGTCAGTCGGCTACACTGAACATGGACCATAGAATTCGAAGGAGGGAGTTGTCCCAGAAGATTAGAAAGAAAGGCTACAAGGCCACGTTCAAGCAGGTCAATGTTCCTGTGACGACAGTTGCACATATTATTCAGCAATTTGAGATCCATGGGACTGTAATCAACCTCCCTGGATGTGGCTGCTGGAGGAAAATTGAAGAGAAATTAAAGGTCACCTTCAAGGTCAAGGTACATTCAGTGTCAGATCGCACCATCTGTCATTATTTGAGCCAAAATGGACTTCACGGGAGATGGCCAAGGGTGACCACTTTTTGAAATAAATCCTAAAAGAAATTGCCGTACTGCATGTTCATTAGCCGAAAAGCTTCTGGGAGAATGTCCTATGGACTGATGAGACAAAACTTGAACTTTTTGGCAAGACACATCAACTCTATGTTAACTGACACAAAAATGAAGAACTGCAAGAAAAAAAAGAACACTCTCCCTACTATGAAACATGGAGGAGGCTCTGTTATATTCTGGAGCTGCTTTCTTGCATCTGCTACAGGGTGTCTCAACTCTACAGGATTCAATGAATTCTCAACACTAGAAAGGTATTCAAGAGAGAAATGTGCTGTGTCGTGTCAGATTGGCCTTAGTCACAGATTTTGCAAGTAATGATCCAAGGCACAGCAAAAACACTCAAGAATGGCAAAGATCTAAGCATCGGACAAGTATAGCCTGATCTGAACCCTGATCTAAATCCTATTGTACATCTGTGAAATAAGCTGAAACACGCGACCTTCAAATCTGAGACAATTGAAACAGTTTCTTCATGAAAAGTGGGCGAAAATATCTACCGAGAGACACAGAAGGCTTCTTGAACGTTATAATAATGGTTTGAATGCAGTATTTGCCTCAGAGGGTTATGAAACAAAATATTAAGTGAAGGGTGCACATCAATTTTGCCCTCTGTAATTTAAAAAAATAATAATTGTGATGAACCACAATCAAAAGCAAAATCTGAATTTCAACAGTTAATTTTCATTAAAGAGTTTCATTACTGTTATTATTACTGTTATTTGTATGATTCCTTCTTTTATTATTATGATTATTTTTATTTCATTACCTGAGGGGGACCAACAATTTTATCCACATACTGTATGTATCAGCAGTTTTTGTGCATTATTTTCTCCTCTCGCTAATCTACATCTCACAGCAACCGGTTGAGGTTCTGTTTCATGCTTCTTCCAGTTTGAGGGTGGTTGTTGTTGTTTTTTTTTTGTAACTTGTCAAGTCAAGTCAAGTCACCTGTATTTATAGAGCACTTTCAAACAGCCTTCATATTATTTAAGTGCTTGCTCATGATTGGTTCAGTTATTTTTCTTTAGATAAAGTGGGGTTGTGAACCTCTTCCATATGAAAAGGGTAACTGGAATTGACATACAAATTCTCTTGCTGCCATCATACGCTCCTGGAGACTGAAAAATCATAACGCATTTGCATACCTACATCAAACAATTCGTTCATTGTCAATTTAGTTCCAGTTTTAGCTAGAACCAATCAATCAGCTATTAGTTCCTTGCGTTGATATGTTTTGGGATTTTCGATTATAGCTGAGTGAAATAAAATAAATTGAAAACTAACAATTAAAAAACTAACTAAAAATAACTTGTTCATTGCAAACTGATTTGTTGAGACCAACTTCTGGTTGTGTCAGGCAGACATTCTGGGTTTTGATTGATTAAGTCCATGTAACTTTGGTACGTTCCTCATGCTTCACATAAGATGAGCACAACAGCCCTGCACTTCTCTTTGTTGTTCTCTTTGTTTAATGTAGCTTCACTTCCAGCCAGGCTTTATTACTCCGTGGGCTACACCCGTAGAGCGTTCATACGTACAAAGTTACACCGGTGTAGACTCTGAAAACAGTTTAAACTGTCGCAAATTTAACCCTACTCAAGGAGGTGGTTTAAAATTTTACGGGGCAGCACCAATATAAAATTGGACGTGTGAACACTACGGGGGTAGACTCGCTACGACGTGTGAGAAGAGTTGATTATATACGGGTATTGAATGCATTACTTTCGTGCTCTGTTGTACTTCCGTCTATCTTTCCTTTCTCTCTCTCATCCTTTTATGGTGTCTGATAGACTGCACCGTTGATTTGTCTGGAGAAGTATAAACGATGGTTTTTCGATATGTCACAAACAAGGCGGAGAATAGGGAGTGCACTTTACGCATGTGCATGTTTTATTTCTGTGTTATTATATAAATCGTATTGCACGGCCGCAGAAACTGCCGTGTGAACGCAAGTGGGGCTGCACCTCCAGGTTAACGCGCTTCTCTTTAGTAAGCGGCTTTTCACGTGTGAACGCTCCACAAAATTAAGAACCGGTGTAAGATATATTGCAACAAAACACGTCGGTGCAGCACTGATGCAAATGTGTACCATGTGAACACCCCTCATTTTGAATCCACTTATCCTCACAAGGAGCCTATTCCAGCTGTCTTCGGGCAGTAGGTGGGTTTAACCTTGAACTGGTTGCCAGTCAATTTCAGGGCACAAAAAGAGGAACAACCATTCGTGCTCACGGTCACACCTAGGGACAATTTAGAGTACATGTTTTTGGAGTGTGGGAGGAAACCGGAGCACCCGGAGAAAAGCCACACAGGCACAGGGAGAACATGTAAACTCCACACCGGAAGGCCGGAGCCGGAATTTAACCCTGCACCTCTGCACTGTGATGCGGATGTGCTAACCAGTCGACCACCCTGCCACCCAAAGAACATCTTATTGTAAAGAATATGTTTGCCTTGACTTCCCCCTTCAAACAGTCCTGATATATTTTCCAAAGTCACAGAGAACACTGCAGAAGGATCACAGACACGGCTTTGGAGCTGTGGGTTTTCCCTGTCCTACATCATTCACAACAACAACAAAAAAAAAACACTGAAATCAATTTGCCTTACTGGATTTGCTCTGAGAGCTCTGCTTGAATCTGAAGAGCTCTGCTTTTCGGCATATGTATTTCTTCTGCAGAAAAAAACAAAATACACCCAAGTTGAAATTCATTATTATTCCATTCTCATGACCCAACCTGGCCAAATACCTACCAGTGTCCATGTCTCCCTCCTGGAAGGCTGAATCAAGTACCTGGTTGCACCAGTCCTCCTGGGAGAAGTCTTCCAAGGTACTGCCATCAGACTCCATCTCCTGGTAAAGCCCACTGCTGTTGATCAGCACTGGCGCACAGGTCTGGGAATCCCAGCCTCCCTGACCAAACACCTTCTCCAGTTGCTCAATAGTGTAGCTGCTCTTCCTCTTGCCAATGCCATGCTCCTTCACACGGCTGTAGCAACGGCGAAGTGTCTGTATGAGGTAGGAGAAATCTTTTATTTAGTAGAGTACGGTAATCCCTTAGAGATTGGGAACGTGCCCTGGCATAAATATCGGGAAACATGTCAGGAACTATCAAACTGATTTTTCTGAAGTAGTCAATCACGAATAAACAGAAAAACACTTCAAATTAATTTGTCACATTGATATCCTGTACACCAGGCACGGGTTTGCCTGTGAACATCATTTATACCGTATATTCCACACTCTAATGCGCTTCGAAGTATAAGGCGCACCTTCAATGAATGGCCAATTTTAAAACTGTTTTCGTATACGGCGGCCCGGTAGTCGAGTGGTTAGCACGTCGGCTTCACAGTGCAGAGGTACCGGGTTCGATTCCAGCTTTGGCCTCCCTGTGTGGAGTTTGCATGTTCTCCCCGGGCCTGCGTGGGTTTTCTCCGGGTGCTCCGGTTTCCTCCCACATTCCAAAAACATGCATGGCAGGCTGATTGGACGCTCTAAATTGTCCCTAGGTGTGAGTGTGGGCGTGGATGGTTGTTCGTCTCTGTCTGCCCTGCGATTGGCTGGCAACCGATTCAGGGTGTCCCCCGCCTACTGCCCGAAGACGGCTGGGATAGGCTCCAGCACCCCCCGCGACCCTAGTGAGGATCAAGCGGTTCGGAAAATGGATGGATGGATTGATGGATGTTTTCGTATACAGTATATAGGCGCTACAATGGTGGCTGTGGTTGCATTATGCATCCACCAGATGGAGCTACATTTAATATACTACATCAGGGGTCACCAAACTTTTTGAGAGTGAGAGCTACTTCATGTGTCCTGATTGTGTGAAGGGCTACCAAATTGATACACGTCTGAAATAACATTTGTACAAATTACATTTAATAATATTAGAACATTAGCTAGCTAGATATATACTGTAGCTAGCTAGTTAGATAGCTAAATAGGTAGCTATAGAATCTATAATACTGCCCATGTTTGCATTTTTAAATCATAATTTCTATGAGCAAATCACAATCCTAGCACTGGCGGGCTACTGGTGTGGTCCTCACGGGCTACCTGGTGCTCGCGGGCACCACGTTGGAGACCCCTGTACTACATCCAAGAAACCAGAATATCGATCCATTTATCAGATGCAATGGATTATAAGGCACACTTTCGGCTTTTGAGAGAATAACGCTTTTAGGTGTGGCTTAAAGTGCGGAAAATACAGTAATTTAGACATGACCACAGGCAACTGAATAGTATGATTGTTACTGATGGACAGGTAAGTATTCTCTTGTAAGGGATCATATTTGCATTGTCCAATCTATCCTTATAACAGAATATCCTTATGTGGGAAACTACTATGAAACACGTCCTTTATGAACATGCACGTATGTTCACAAAACACATGTAATAACACAAGCAATAAAATGCTAAAATATATGGTCCAAAATCTGTTTATAACACAAAAACTGCAGCATGCAGTACAGGTATATAGAGAAAATACAGTATAACAAGACGCATCACAAAAGTAGGACTATTTGCTAAGAAATGAGACTAGTAACTGGTGGTTTTTCTTTCCACACATTCACTGTCTCTAATTTGACCTCGCCTCGTTCACCATACAAGACAGCATTGCTCAGCTGATGTCGTGCAACAAACTTATGAAGCCAGCCACGGGACGCTTTGAAGTCCTAGATGCCCAGAATTAGCGCAATGGAACTCGCTTTCTCTCTAATTAGCGGTCCAGTTACCGGAAGGTTTTTAGCTTGACAACAGGTACAGCATTCCAGGAAATGTTCGTTTATTCGACTGTCTGTCAAACCACAAGCAATTTACTCTGAGTAGATAATTGGATGCATTCCACTCTGTCTTCCACGGTCGTTTGGATGGCACGATCTACAGGACGTAAATGTAAATGAATGACATAGAAAATCGTTTGCGATTCCAGTAAAATTCATGCCAATAGAGTCACTTACAGGTCGCCGTTTTGTATCCAATGAGAGTAAATAGAGGCGCGGACAGAGTTATTCCGTAGTGTCAAGCCGGACTTGCTTGAGTTTGCGCTATGGCGGGCTTCCGGAACTTCCGTTGTTATGAATCGATCGTTAATATAATATCGTAGTCGAAATTTTGATGCATAGGTTTTTATTCCGGGCGAGAGAATTTCCGTTTGACACAAGTCCATAGGTGTAATACTTACGTACCATAGCGATCAGAGTGTTGCGGCCAGATTAGACACTCCTTGTGTTTATTATTATATTTCGAAAACACCACAGTTTTCATGCACATCTTAAATGCCGGACCCTGAAAATATTGTCTGACATAAACCGGTCCATGGGGCAAAAAAGGTTGAGGACCCCTGCTATATGGTGTGTTTGTTTATTCTCAAATCTTAATTTTTTTATTCATTTTTTATTTGCATGGAACATATAAAAGTTCAGTACAGTAATAATGGTCATAAGTTTTGCTGTATTTCATCACATTCATGTTCCTTTACGATTGTATAGCATATGACTACTAAAATGAGGCTTTTAGATAAATTTCTATTGAAAATGTGATATTTAATATTCATTGTAGATGCCAGATTATAATGATTTTTTGTGACATTTACATGTTGTTTTGTCTAGTCAGTGACTCATGAAAGGGACCAGTGAAAGGAATTAACGCATCAGAAAAAAAAATACCATTGTTGTTATATTTTTTTCTAAGTTTAGAAAGCTTTCTATTGATAATTGTCTTTGAAAATGGGATACAACGAAGTAAGTTACAAGGAATTTTGAAAGTACTTAACAAGGGTCAAACATAATCTCAACCCCCATTGAATTGCATTGTTTCTGCTTTCAAACAGTCATAACTTCCTTTTATTAGTCAAAGGAACCACTGGAATCGTCTTTAAAATATCTGTCTAAGAATGCTGGTTTCACGTCAACAAATTATTCATCTTTGATATTTTACAACCATACCTACTTTTTAAAATCAATTTGCATGTTAAAATTTTACGTAAACTATGCCCAGCATTCCGTTACCATTTGATGCCATGAGCATTCACAAAACATCGCCTCACGCTTCACACGACCAAACTACTACTGCGGTTGAGAAGCCCAAAATGATCATTCAAGCCATTTACCCCGTTTGTTTACTAGTGGCGCAACCCGGAAGTGCGTGTTACGTCATTTAGAAACAGTCAAAACAGTGAATCAAAGTCAAAAGAAGGACCGGGTCGTATCTAATTATCAGTCTGTTACAGCCTGTCACGATTTTACGTTAACTGAATATTAAAACACTATCACTAGACAAAAGCAATGTGTGAACGCACGGGTATTTGGATGGATGAGTTTCTCATTTATGATGTGTACCTTCATCCTCTCCCGGCACTGAGACGGGGTCCTCTCGTAGCCCAACTCCGACAAGGCTCTGGACACCCGCTCGTACATGGCAGGGCCCGGGGCTTTACCAGTAAACATGGTGCCCGCGACTTCCAACTGCTGCATCTTGGCCTCTGTCAGCCTCTCGTTTCCCCACACCGCGATGAGGGCGTTCGTTTCGGAAGGGGTCCACGACATACCCCGACAAGCAGTATAGTTGTTGGAGGATGAGGCCGCCGTCCGTGCAGCGGCCCCGGAGCCCACGTTCAACGGCGAGAAGCGGTTGGGTGTGGAGGGACCAGAGTGGTACTGGTTACTGTCACTCAAATCCTCCGACTCTGGTGATGGCACCTCGGTTTTCGGTATCTTTAACGGCCTCGATAGTTCTGGTGATTGTTCTGCGTTGCCAGACGCCGCCATGTTCACTCTGTTGCTAGGGTTGGTGGGAGGGACGGCAACGCTGAGGCATGTACGAAAATGCGGTGCGGAGTCATGGATGATGCGACAAAGGAATCCGAAGCGTTGAAATCGCACTGAAAAACGATATCATTTTGGAAATTCGATCCGTGGAAAATGCTTCGTTTGGTTTAATTTCGAATCGGTTTTTTTTATTTCACAGGAATTTGAAATTGAAGAGGTTTATTTGTGTTTGAAGCATGGAAATGTGTTTCAATTTAGGCAGGGTGTCCAAAGTCGGTGCTCAAGGGCCCTGACCCCGCCGGTTTTCCATCTCTCCCAAGAGCAACACACCTGATTCAAACAATCAAGAACGTAAACAAATGCTGCTTCAGAGCTGTCTGTTGAGTTGACCATCTGAAGCAGGTGTGTTGCAACCGGGAGAGCTGGAAAAAAGGCAGGACAGTGGCTCTGTAGGCCCGGAGCTGGACATGCCTGGTTTAGGGTGTAAAATTGTGAAATGTACTTGACCACATGTGTCAAAGTCAAGGCCCGGGGGCCAGATCCCGCCCACCGCATCATTTCATGTGGCCCGCGAAAGCAAATCATATGTGTCAGCTTCCTTGGCCCTTGCTTGAATATGTACAGAAACTCAAATTGTCATATGTAATAAATGACCGTGACATTTTGCAATAACTTTGTGACCCGGTTTAAACTCACTTGAACAATAATTGAACACATGCTTGACTGATTTAAAAATTAGTGAGCCATTGTTTTTTTGTAAGTAATAATACCTTATCTGAAATCAACGGTCTCAAACTTGGGCCTTAAACTGGACAGTGATTTCAAACTCGATCGGCAAATTGGTGCCGTTGTTAAATCAAGCTTCTTTCACCTTAGACAGCTGGCCAAAATAAAACCTCTCCTCTCACATGAACACTTTGAGACAGTAATTCTTGCCTTTGTCACATCCCGGCTGGATTACTGCAATGCCTTGTACTTTGGAGTCAGCCAGTCCTCCATTAAGCGCTTTCAGCTGGTCCAGAATGCCGCTGCTCGCCTCTTGACTGGTACTCGTAAGAGAGAGCATATAACTCCCACTCTGGCATCCCTTCACTGGCTCCCCATTCATTTTAGAGTTATTTTCAAGATCCTCCTCTTTGTTTTCAAATCTCTGAATAATTTCGCGCCACCTTACCTCTCTGAGCTCATCCGCCCCTACACACCTGCCCGGCGCCTCAGGTCTGTGGACCAGTCTTTGTTGAGGTACCAAGAGCTAAACTGAGGCTCAGAGGGGATCGAGCCTTTTCTGTTGCGGGTCCCTCTCTCTGGAATGACCTCCCACTGAACATTCGGCAAGCCTCCTCGCTGCCCATCTTTAAAGCCCTCCTCAAAACTCACGTGTATTCTTTGGCGTTCGACTCAGCATGACTTAGATTTGTTCTTGATTTTACTGCTTGGTGCTTTCCACCGCCTTTATTACCGATTCGTCTTACTGTTTATTGTGTATGTTAAATCGCTCCATGTACAGCACTTTGTATGCAGCGATGGCTGTTCGAAAGTGCTCTATAAATACGATTGACTTGACTTGACTTGACATTTAAGAAAAACAACAACAAATAAGTAATAGTATGATTTGATGATTATCATCATTTATTCGGATACACTGTGTTACGGCCCTCCGAGGGAAGACATAATTCTAAATTGGCTGTGACAAAAATGAGTTTGACACCGCTGGACTAGACAAGATGGCAAGGAGTGGCGGCTGCCACCCTTAGCAAATGCTGTGGCCCCCAGTTGCCACCCCCTGGCTGTTGGCAATGAATCTATCAATACTCAATGCAAAAAGTTCTTTGTCTTAATCGTGTGTATATAAGGTGTGTTTAAAATTTACTCCCACTCTGACCAACCTCTCCTTCCAAGAAAAAAATTGTTGCGTCCTACGGCACTATATTATATCACTGGCAGATCCCTGGGTGAAGTGGTGCATTATGGGTAAGGGATATGGTTGGAGGGCGGCCCGGTAGTCCAGTGGTTAGCACGTCGGCTACACAGTGCAGAGGTACCGGGTTCGATTCCAGCTCCGGCCTCCCTGTGTGTAGTTTGCATGTTCTCCCCGGGCCTGCGTGGGCTTTCTCCGGGTGCTCCGGTTTCCTCCCACATTCCAAAAACATGCATGGCAGGCTGATTGGACGCTCTAAATTGTCCCTAGGTGTGAGTGTGAGCGTGGATGGTTGTTCGTCTCTGTGTGCCCTGCGGTTGGCTGGCAACTGATTCAGGGTGTCCCCCGCCTACTGCCCGAAGACGGCTGGGATAGGCTCCAGCACTCCCCGCGACCCTAGTGAGGATCAAGCGGTTCGGAGAATGGATGGATGGATGGATATCGTTGGCTACCAAGTTTAAATGGAGGTCACTGTAGAAAGCTTTGAATTGGGCCATTTTAACTGATGGAATGTTGATGTTTTTAATTTTTTATTTAATTTAAACTGCTTTTTGCAGATAATGTGGTACTGTTGGCTCCTTCAAGCAAGCTCTCCAACTCTCGCTGGAGCGTTTCGCAGCCAAGTGTGAGGCGGTTGGGATGAAAATCAGCACCTCCAAATCTGAAACCATGGTCCTGAGTCGGAAAAGGGTGGAGTGCCCCCTCTGGGTTGGGGAGGAGATCTTGCCCCAAGTGGGGGAGTTTAAATATCTTGGGGTCTTGTTCACGAGTGAGGATCGGAGGGAGCAAGAGATCGACAGGCGGATCGGTGCAGCTTCTGCTGTGATGCGGACTTTTTATCGGTCTGTCGTGGTAAAGAAGGAGCTGAGCCAAAGAGTGAAGCTCTCAATTTACCGGTCGATCAACGTTCCAACCCTCATCTATGGTCACGAGCTATGCGTCGTGACCGAAAGAACGAGATCCCGGATACAAGCGGCCGAAATGAGTTTTCTCCGCAGGGTGGCCGGGCTCTCCCTTAGAGATAAGATGAGAAGCTCGGTCATCCGGGAGGGGCTCAGAGTCAGGCCGCTTCTCCTCATCGAGAGGAGCCAGATGAGGTTGTTTGGGCATCTGATTCGGATGTCACCTGAACGCCTCCCTAGTGAGGTGTTCCGGGCATGTCCCACTAGGAGGAGACCGCGAGGACAACCCGGAGAGACTTTGTCACCCAGCTGGCCTGGGAACGCCTCGGGATCCCCCGGGAAGAGCGAGAAGTGGCTGGGAAGAGGGAAGTCTGGGCTTCCCTGCTAAAGCTGCTGCCCCCGCGATAAACGGTAAAAGATGGATGATGGATAAACTGTGTCCTTGGATACTCCGTACACTGACCGTCCTTTGATGGGACACAAGAGTCAATAGGGGTGTTCACACTGCACACATTTGTTCCGGCGCTGCACTGATGTATTTTGTTGCGATATATTTTACACCGCAGCAAATTGTGTGGAGCGTTCACACGTACAAAGCCGCTGAGCGTGTCAGCACCGGCACAGCGTCGGTGCAGCCCCACTTGCGTTCACACGGCAGTTTCTGCAGCGGAGCAAAACGACAGAAAACAAATGAGCTGTCGTGTTGGTTCTTTTTAAAACGTATACACAACTCAAGCGACTACTGGACAGGCACGTCCTTTTCCTTCTCGGTCTCCGTGCCTTCTGCTCGAGAGTGACCGCCCCCGAAAACGTAAATCAACGATGACTTCAATGACACTCCGAAAAGCAAACACGTAATACGCCAAACAGAAAATCAAGAGAGGAAATCACAAAATAAATTATATGGGCGTCGGGGGGTTTGTGAACACACAACAAATGAACAAACTACACGAACAACTCAGAGACAGTCCAGTCTCCTACAAAAGGAAAGATGTTACCAGCCAAGTCTTGTGTCGTTAAACAAACACATGACGGAAGTCCGACAGAGAACGAAAGCAACGCATTCTCGCCGTACGTAATCAACTCTTCACAAGCATTTGCGCTGGAGCAAATTTAACCCAGTTGCGTTCACACGTGCAAATTTACATCGGTGCTGCTAACATCGGTGCTGATGACATTTGTGTAGCAATGGGGGCCTGTGTGCAACACTGGAACATGAAGATGACATCGGAAATACATTTGTGTTCATTCGCTTTGCCAAAGTGCATCGGGATCTTAGTGTTTACAGCACATACCGTTATTCGATGTCTTGATGTCTTTGTAGCATTACTTACAGCAGTGTGAAAAGGTGTACTGTAGGTTTGGATTTTGTTTCCCCTATAATAATAAAAACTTTAATTTTAAAACTGCATTTAGTGTTTACTTGTGTTATCTCTGAGGAATATGTAAATTTGTTTGATGATTTGAAACATAATTGTGACAAACATCCAAAAAAATAAGAAATCAGGACGAGGGCAAACACTTTCACACCACTGTAGTTGCTGAGAAATGGAATGTTTCTTGCATTTCACAAGTGTTGTATTGTGTTACAAGTCCCAACATTGCCAACAAAACACAAATAGGCGGAATAAATGTGTTGTTTTGCTCACATAACATGAGTGAAGTGATTTCAGGCAGCGTAAAAATCACATGCAACATGGCAAAATCATATTTAACGTCAACACGATGAGGGAATGTGTCTCGATTTAAATAGTGACAGTACCTAAAAAAACTATTTCTGTCAGGATGCTCGCAAGCCCTTTCTCTTATTAGTTTCGCTGTCTCGTAGCTTATTAGCTTACAGAAAATGTCAAACCCGTCTATATACAGACACAGAACAGCTATGTTGTATTATTAACAATGCTGTAAGAAATCATTCCTGTTTTGACAAGAATAATTTCTCCATTTGCAGAGTAACACATTGACTGTCAAACGCTAAAATTGATACAAAGTCCAATTTTTCTGTCAGCTTGGTGTCCGAAGTGTTACTAAATTGTGTTGGGTATAGAAATATATATTAATACACGGGCGTCCCAGTGGTCGACTGGTTAGCACGTTGGCCTAACAGTGAAGAGGTGCAGGGTTTGACTCCAGGGACTGGCCTTCCTGTGTGGAGTTTACATGTTCTCCCCATACCTGTGTGGGTTTTCTCCGGGTACCCCGGTTTCCTCCCACATTCCAAAAACATGCTTGGCACATGAATGGAGCACACTAAATTCTCCTTAGTTGTGGGTGTGAGCACGGATGGTTGTTCGTCTATGTGTGCCCTGCGAGTGGCTGGCAACCAGTTCAGGGTGTACCCCGCCTACTGCCCCAAGACAGCTAGGATAGGTGCCAGCACGCCCCACAACCCTTGTGAGGATAAGTGAATCAGAAAACGAATGGATGGATGGATGGATCTTGGATACCAGTCTGAGCTCTAATGTTGATATACAAGTCACACAACAGCATAAGTTACAGGACCAGACAACATAAAATTATGGTAATTTATCTTAATTTGATTGATTTAAAAATAATGTGATGTTTCACACCAGAGCATCCTCCTGTAATGTGCGAAATTTGGTGAACAGTAGGTGTGTAATGTTGATGTTACTCTGACAGAAAACACACCTGTTTGGATTGGCAGTTTAAAAGCTGGAAACTGTGTTGTCAGCCCACAAAATATTTCAATCCACAATATCTAGTGACAGAAACCCGTTTCGACCATCACTACTGTCCCAAGGAACAACAGAATAGTGTCATCCCGGGGCAGTGAACGAAACCTTATATTGGATTTTGAAGAAATAATTGGCCATTTGACAGGTCGTTGATGGATTGTGTCATTGTTTACTCCATCATTTCTGTGACAATGCCTGATTGGCTTCCTTCAGGGACTACGGCCCACTTCTGCCTGCTTTGCCATCTGTTCACTTTTTGGCTTTTGGTTCATTTGTGGCCTGTTGGGTCCTGACCTGGCCAAAGAGATGGCAACATTCTTTTCAGGTGTGGTGGACTGTCCAAATAAAGGTCAAATAAAGAAAACGATACGTGTGACCTTTGTATTTTAATGCTGAGGCTGTCAGTGAGTTGTCCCAAACTGTTTCAATGTTAGTTATTTATCATGAGCACGCACAAACCAAACAGAGACAGAAGACATAAAGTCATTCCATTTGGGCATCGCCCTAAAGATAGGATGAATTTCTATCCATCCATTTTCTGATTCGCTTTATCCTCATAAAGGTTGCAGGGCATGCTGGAGCCTATCCCAGCCATCTTCGGGCAGTCGGCGGGGGACACCCTGAACCGGTTGCCAGCCAATCGCAGGGCACACATAAACAAAAAACTATCCACGCACACGCTCACACCTAGGGACAATTTTGAGTGTTCAATCAGCCTGCCATGCATGTGGGAGGAAACTGGAATATCCGGAAAAAACTCATGCAGGCATGGGAGAACATGCAAACTCCACACAGGAAGGCCAGGCCCCGGAATCGAACCCTGCACCTCTGCACTGTGAGGCCAACGCGCTCACCAGTCGAGCACCGGGACCCCTAGAATGAATTTGAATATTTTAAATTGCTTTCTTGTGGAGGCTCTTCCTTTTAAAATAAGTGGAAAAGCCAAAGAACAAGCTAAACACTGCAAAAGAACGTTAATATGTGTTGAACTGTGACCTTGCGATATGCTAAGGCAGGTGTGCCCATTACATCGATCGCGATCGACCGGTAGATCGCGGACTGGTCCCAAGTCGATCAAAACAACTATTTGTGTGTCTTTCTGCATGTTACCAATATATATTTTTGTGTTAATGTACACTGCGCCGCAATCATCCTATCAGTCTCAATTTCACAAAAAGTATTCAAAAAAATAAAATTAAATAAAGCAGGTAAATCTTTTTTGAGGTCAGAACTGACATCTTTTCCTCTTACTTGCCCAAGCTGGGGAAGTGGCTGTGGTAGCTGGATCCTCAGGTTTATCAGGAGTTCCTGTATTCTGAATAGCTTTTACAACTGCTGCTGAGGCTTCTGTGCGGGGGACATGCATCCTACTTTCAATGAGTGGAGTTACAAGTGCCTTTCCTAGCTCCTCCAGGAACACCCACCTCTTGTTCTTCTTATGAGATTTCCAGGGGTTGATCTCTCTCCAGATCACAAAGGCATTGTAGGAGGCAACATCATTGATGTTGTGGAAGATGACCAAGGGCCAGCAGGCAGTCATCCTTCTGCAGCTGTATGTTCCAATCACCTTATCTAGAATGTCCACACCTTCTTGTTGCGGTTGTAGTCCAGGACGATGACTGGTTTCCTGTTCTCACGATCATCAATGTCACTGATTTTGTGCAGTGTGCTCATATCAACTACATTCTTGTTTTTCTTTGGCAAGTAAGAAACAACAGTGGTCATGGACGTGAAAGCAAACTTTGATGAGAAGACCTCTCTCTCCTTTGATGAAAGCAGTGCAGGTGGGAGCTCAGGCTTGTTCTTTCAAACTGTAGCAACCACAGTGATAAGATAAGAAAACCTTTATTAGTCTCGCAATGGAGAAATTCCCAATTCACAGCAGCAAAGTTATGAAAGGAAGAAGTAGAACAACAAAATATAGGAGCTGCTGGAAAGGCAGCCACTCTTGCGGCGCCATTTTGAAGTCAAAATAACAAAGATAACACAACACATAAGACACAGACAGTCGTGCAATCTTCACCACTTTTCTGCATGCACTTTGTTGTCTGAAGCAGTTATAGATGAAAGAGGAGAGGTACAAAGTGTCCTTTCACCAGTGGATCAAAGATGTCATGCTGAAAATGTCCACACGTCTGCTACAAGCTAAGTTTTGAAAGCAAACACGAAGCTGTAGCGTCCATTGCTGAAAAGAGATTAGTTCACTTCTGCTGTCCCACGTAATCCGCTTCAAACTCCAAGTGCATCGGCGCTCCGTGCTAACGCTCCTTTCTTCTCATCGTCGGCTCCTCAAGACTTACATCCATCCAGCTGCAGACCGTTCAACAGCACGATCTCTCCGCTGAACATAGCGGGCTGTGAAAAATGCTGCCCATTACAGGGGCAAGACACAAGCGCCCTGGGACTGTCCAGCAACGACAGTCAAATGACGACGACATTCCTCCCAGTCAAAAACAGTGCTGCTATACCCATGCTGCTGAGAAGCCGCAACCACCGAGCACAGAGTCTCCTCCTTGATGAATGTCGTGGCCAAAAATGCTGAAAAAAGTCCACCCCAGGTGCACACGGCGTAACAAAAAACACAAAGTGACAAAACAAACCCAAAAACAACAGAAAAAAGCAAGGCTCATGAGAGCACTTGGTGACGGCTGCCTACTTGGGCGCCATCTTGACTTGTTCAAGTTCATCTTCACTTGTTCAAGTTCATATGAGGTAAAGAAATTGTCACGTCACATTGTGAGCCCTCAGTCCATCTGTCACATCAAGTACAACTCACATCCCCTGGTGCTTTCCGGTATATACTTGCATTTTCTAAGCATAGCTTGATTTGGCATCGCAAGCCACCCATGACTTGATCCCATATTTTGCTGGCTTGCTGGGCATATACTGCCGGAAAGGACAATGACCTTTGGACAGAACACATCATTATCAGTGATTAGTATCAGTGTCACAGAAAACAATCAAAGAAATCAATAGTGAAAATCACTCCTACTACAAATTAGAAAATAGTTTACCTCTAAATGGAACAAGTTGCTCATCCACTGTTATGTAAGGCCCTGGATTTTAGAGGTAGGGGAGCCGCTCCACCCACTTGTACCAGACCTCTCTAATGGCTGCAAGTCTGTCTGTCACACCTCTTGCTGGTCTTGACTCGCGGTCATCAAATCGTAGCAGTCTTGAGTAGGTGTGAAAGAGTTTGAGTGGCATTGTGGCTCGGAAAATTGGCCTTCCACTCTCTGCATCCCATAGACTAGCTGCAGCCTCACCTCGGGACCTCTATACACCTGCTAAGATTAGTAGCCCTAAGTCGGCCTGCAAGTCAGTCTCATCCATCTTATTCCAGCTGTCTCCATATTTGCAAAAACCCTCCAGATTTGTCATCTCCAGGATTCTTTTTTCTATTGCTGGTGTAATAAACAGGTAGAATTTAGAGACAATGTCATTGGCATGAGAAACGGCATAGCATGTGGGTCCTGGGGTCATCTTTATGAGGTTTTGTTCTGCATGCCTGCCGTGTTGGTTATATGCTGCTGAGGACCATGTTATTTTGCCATTTTTTGACAGGAAAGTCTCTCTTTCAGCTTCAGGGTTTTCTTCTTCTTCTGAAGATGATTCATCATGCTCTGGGTTATATGCCTCCTCATCCTCTTCTTCTGATACATTCTCCACTTACTCTTCTCAATCAGAGTTGTCCTGCTGGACATCAGAAAACATCAGCTCAAGGGCCTCTTCAACGTTGTAATGCACACTCATGACATCAGCACAGAGAGATTTCGGGGTCCTCTCATCTGCAGTACCTTTATAAATCCACAAAAAAGAGCTCTGCCGTCTGCGAGAACGCCACCTGTCCTTTCTTGTTTATATCTGCTCCTGTCTTGTTCACATGTACTAGTAATTGATCTGAGACTGATCAAAGGCACAGCAATCCACGAGAAGTCAACAAGACCACCCGATTTGTCTTGTTTACTTCTGCTACTGATTGATCTGAGACACAACTAAAACCATACCTGTCAACTCATACGGTTTAGCCATAGTTCATACGGATTTTGTGGTGAATCTTACGCATTTGGCCATATCGCACAAATCATACAAAGTCTAGAAATGCAAAAATAACAACAAAAAAAACAAACCAAAAAAAACAATCTCAACTCCACTATTCCGTTTTTTTAATACTTTTCCAAATACCTTTCTTTTTCCTGAGTTTTTTTAGAGGCCAAACTATCCATGGAATGTATTTTTTTTAAACTCTCAAACAACCTGTCAAATGACCAACAGCCACTCGATGTCCTGATTGGATCACTACCAATTTGTCTGAAATGACCATTGGGTAGGGCTGCTTTACTGATTTTGATTGAAGGAGACTTTTTTTTTTTAACACATCAGACTGAGAGACGGAAGGAAAAGATAAGACATCTTAGAATAAATGATCTCCTCTCTGCCGCCCCTCCCCGCCCATCCTAGCAGGTATCCTAGCAGAGAGTAAAATCATCCCTCAGAATTTCAAGTGAGTTTCCCTTTTGTCATTTAGACTGTCACAAATTACAAGAAAAAAAAACCTCTAATCATCCATCTATTCATTTTGTATACTGCTTGTTCTCATTAAATTAATGGGTGACCTGGTGCTTATCCCAGCTAATTTTGGGTGAGGGGAAGGGTTCACCACTCATTCACAGGGAGCATACAGTATAGACCCCTCCCCCTCATAAAAAAAAATCCCACTTACAAATCCAGATCCCCAAGAATTTGAGGCAGATGCCTTAATAAAAATGCAATCCTGTAACGAAACTCTAATACTAACCCTTTCATGCACTCTGTCACCTGATAACATAACAGCTGTCCTGGAAGGGTGAATGACAATATTTGCTTCATAAATAGCCATCCATCCACTATCTGATCTGTGCATTCATTATATTGCCTTGATTCTGATGACATACCTTGCATTGCGACTTCCTTCTCCATGTCACGCTGGAGATAACGCCACAGATGCGATGGGGGGGAACTATCTGATCATTATCTGATCCGCTTCTCCTCACATGGATCGCGGGCGTGCTAGAGCCTATCTCAGCTGTCTTCGGGCTGCAGGCAGGGTAAACCCTAAACTGGTTGCCAGCCAATCGCAGGGCACACAGAGGAATAATAATTCTATTAAATTAAGTGGACATGGAGGAAAAGCCTTCTTGTCATGAGATTAAATTGCAGGGTTGTGTGTATTATATTTTAACATAATTCAATTATTAATGAATTACTTCATGATGTTATCATAATTGCGCTACTTTTGAAATACATCACAAGTGACACTGCTTATACATCGTACTTATTTTATACTCTAGTCATTTAAAACAACAACCTTACTGTTACTATTTCTGTCTTCGAAATACTGATTGTCATGATTTAAATTAATGACAGGATCTAGTTTCTTCTGCAGCCTCGCCATTGTCAGTTAAAAATTTGGCACGTGACATATTGTATGAAAACATGTTCACATTTTTGTCCCTTTTTTATGCCCCAAATGAATGCTCTTAGTACTGTTGACTACAAAGGCGTTAAATTCTCCCACACATTCTCAGACAAAAGAATCCCCACAAGTCCTCTGTCGACTCCCTTGATCGTGAAACTCTTCTCTCGTCAGAACCACCCCAATCAGCATTGAGCTCTTTAACTTCCTCCAGCTGGGTCCAGCCGCGCCTGTGTCCCAGTGGATTCCCCTACCATGAGCTAACCTCCCCCAAGCGACAAGGGGGACCAGGTGCCATTGCTGAACAGGATGGCGAGGTAATTTGACTTGACGCACCCTAACACACGTCCTCCTTATATCAGGAGCAGAGAGGGACTATGGACATTAAACACTGTCCCATTAAATTTCTTTGGACTGGACGGGAAACCTAATGAGACGCGTTGTAATGACCAACAACATCTGATCTCCACCAGATCGAAAACAAAACATCCAGGTAAGCTCCACGTGTCAGGGCCAAAGTCATGTCACGCCTCAGTGACACAGATGGAAATATCAACGAGGGTCGGCATTCGGATAGCCGAGTTCAAGTGCTTCCAAAGAAGACTGGGGATGTCCTCAAATCCCGCTTTGTTTTGAATTGTGTTGAAAATGTTTGTGAGTAACAAAATGATTGATTCATTATTCATCAATTTTGAGTTCGGAAACTGAAAAGCAAATAATTTAATGAAGAAACCTAATTAGTGAAAGGATTTGGTCAAAAATAACCTGGCGGGGGTAATAAAAAGTCCATGCAGTGGTGTTTTTACATTACCCCAAAAAGGCATCAGCTGGGTGCCATAAACCAATTTATTTAAATATCACACAGCTTTTTAAATTAGGAGCATTTCTCAACCATTAACATCTCATGCATATACAATTAAGAAACATATAATTAGCTGGTGATTACATAACTCATGATGCGGCTAAAAAGGGAAGTCATAAATCACAACAAAAGTCATGCTTTTGTTTTCGTCGTTGACTTTATTGCCGAACATGTCTTTGAGTTGTTAATGCAAAGAGCTGTCATGGCAACAGAATTCACTTATTTTCAAGAGAATTACATATTTTTTCTTACCCCATATTTTATTTTATTTATACCTTAATGTAATGCCAAACTGCTGAGGGACTACAGGAGGAAGCCAGTCGACAGCTACGATCTGGCATACCTATCAGTACCTGTCAGTGTCCCTTTTTAAATAAATAAAAGCAATCGTGAGCGTCTCTTTGGCATCTCCCATCAGTGGTGCTCACAGAATGTCATGTTTCTAACACACATGATTTTTGTCATTGTACTAGTGCTGTATGAAAGGCAGCAATGTGTTCATTCATTCATTCCTTCATTCATCTTCCGAACCGCTTCATCCTCACTAGGGTTGGGGGTAGTGGTGGGTCCTATCCCAGCTGCCAATCGGGCAATAGGCAGGGGACACCCTGAATTGGTTGCCAGTCAATCGCAGGGCACACAGAGACGAACAACCGTGCACGCCCACACCCACACCTAGGGACAATTTAGAGTGACCAAATTAGACTTTCTTGGACTAGTAATAGATACCAAACTATCCTGGTGTCACGTCCCGTGTTTGCCAGCAGGGGGCAGGCTTCCTGCCTGCCGCCTACACATCTGTCACCCATTGGTGACTAATTACTCAGCCTTTATTTGGACGCTCTGGCAGTCTACTCACTGCCGGAGTATTCCACGCCGTGCCAAATTCTCTCGCCCAATTCCTATTCGAATTATTCATTGCCTCTTAGCCTTGTGGCTGTTATTGCGTGTCGTTATTCCTCTTTCGAGTGAAATTTATAGCATTGTCCAATCAGACCCTCCTTGCTATTTTTTCCGCAAGCGTTTTCTGTTGTTCTCTTTATTTTATCCCTGGTCCTTATTTTGACCAGCGCTTTTTGTTATTCTCCCGGTCGGGTCATTTTGTGTTTGTATTAAAGACTCCTTTTGTTCTCTGACAAACCTCTTTCTGTGTCTGCTATTTCGGGGATCCACTTTCAGTTATTTGGTTGTACACGAAGTGATTATTCGGTCGCTTCGGGTACAAGGTGACAGAATACTCCGGCCATCATGGATCCCGCAGACATAGAAAAGATTTTGTCCGCTCTGTCCCGACAAGAGCAACAGATGAGTCCGCAGGGCCAAGCCCATACGGAACTCCGCAGAGCGGTTTCCATGCTGGCTCATCGGTTCGATGAATTCGAACCCCGTTTGGTATGGGTGGAGGCACAGAGAACACCCCCCCCCCCGTGGTTCGTCCTACCACCACTGAGGCACCCGCATCATTCCCCACAATGATGAGGGAGCCCTCGCTCCCACACCCCCCACGTTACGGGGGTGAGCACGGGCAGTGTGGGCACTTTCTCCACAAGTGCTCGCTCATATTCGACCAACAACCGTCCGTTTATGCTAATGACGCCGCGAAGGTGGCGTATATAATGAGCTTGTTGACAGGTCCAGCGGCGTCGTGGGCTATGGCGACGAGCGACGCAAAGCCGAGCCTCCGGTCTTCGTTCCACGACTTCGTAACGGCGTTTTGCCGGGTGTTCCACCATCCCGTGCGGGGCAGAGAGGCGGAGGGCCGGCTACTTGCACTCCACCAGGGGAGGTGATCGGTGGCGGACTACTCAATCGAGTTCCGGATTTTGGCCGCCCAGAGTGGCTACGATGATCGGGCGCTGTGTGGACTGTTTCGTCACGGATTAAACACCCAGCTCAAGGATGAACTGGCGACCCGCGACCACAGTTCCGACCTGGAGGAGTTGATCGAGCTCTCCCTACTATTGGACAACCACGTGAGAGAGAGAGACCGGGAGCGTGGAAGTGATCGGTTCCCGTCCCGGCATGCCACATACCGCGGGGAGGACCGTGGGACGCTTCGAGCAGCAGGACCCGGAGATCACCCCCGATTCCGTAATGTTGCCACCGAGGAGGAGCCGATGCAGCTGGGTGGCGAAAGCTCGGGATCGGAGTGGAGAAGGCGCCGGTTCAACGATCGGGCTCGGTCTGACAGCGATCAACAAGGACCTCATGCTGCTCCCAGCCGTCCGGATCATCAACCATCCTCGTTCACCGAGTTCTGTGAGTCGCGACCCCGCGCAGAGCCTCCCGAGCCTCGGCGAGTCGACACCCGGCCGGGGCACCCCAAGAGACTGGAACTCGAAGGGGAGATCTATGGGGGGGTCCTGGTCGCGACGGGTTAGGGCCCTGATAGACTCGGGGGCTGATACTTGTTTTATTGATACCGGTCTCGCCTTTGACTTAGGTTGTGTTATCGAGGAATTGGCCGAGAGGAAGCGGGTCCATGATCTCGATGGGCGCCTCCTGGCGGTTGTTACACAACGTACAGAACCACTAAAACTCCAAGTAACCGGAAACCATGTCGAACATCGACGGTTTTATTTAATGCGGTCTCGAGCCGCTCCGGTTGTTCTCGGTTTGCCCTGGCTCAAGACTCACAATCCCGTTATTTCCTGGGAGCGTCCGGCAATAGAGAGTTGGAGCCAGCACTGTTACGAGCATTGTTTGCAATCCGCCGTAGGAGAGCGCGAACGTGCCGGTGAGGACTCCCATGAAAACATCTGCCTTGACGGAGTGCCTAAGTGCTATCATGACTTACGACAGGTATTTAGTAAGGATCGCGCATGCTCGTTGCCCCCGCACCGTCCATACGACTGCGCCATAGACCTGCAAGTGGGCGCTCCGTTGTCGAATTCACAGCTATATCAGGTGTCTCGACCAGAACGAGAGGCATTAACGGAATACATTAACAGCTTGCTCACTGCAGGTCTAATCAGACCGTCGCGCTCACCGTTAGGTGCGGGATTCTTCTTCGTGGGGAAGAAGGACAAGTCGCTGCGTCCGTGTCTGGATTATCGTGGGCTAAATGACATCACCATCAAAAATAAGTATCCGCTGCCATTGTTGGACTCCGCCTTCACTCCTTTGCAAACAGCCACTATATTCTCTAAATTAGATTTACGCAGTGCTTACCATTTGGTCCGCATTCGGGAAGGAGACGAATGGAAGACTGCTTTTAAGACCCCACTGGGCCATTTCGAATATTTGGTCATGCCATTCTGGCTGACTAATGCTCCCACCGTATTCCAGAGCCTGATCAATGACTTATTAAGGGACATGCTTAACATCTTCTGTTTCATCTATCTTGACAATATTTTAATTTTCTCCCGGTCGTTACAAGAGCATCAGCAACACGTCAGACTGGTTTTACAGCGTTTGTTGGAAAATAGGTTCTTCGTCAAGGCAGAGAAATGTGAGTTAATAATAATAATAATAATACATTTTATTTGTGGGCGCCTTTCTAGAAACTCAAGGACACCTTACAACAAGCAGTTAAAATCACGAGTACAATGTTAAAAAACTACATCAAATAAGATAAGAAAAAATACAACAAAATAAATAAATAAAACAATGGCTTTATGGTCTGAGTGAATAGGCTTGTCGAAACAGATGTGTTTTGAGGCGGGATTTCCATGTACCCGTCATCTCTTTCCTGGGATTTATTATTGAGCAGGGCAAGCTGAGAGCCGACCCCAACAAGATGAAGGCGGTGACGAATTGGCCAACACCGGCCAACCGAAAGGAGTTGCAGCGCTTCTTGGGGTTTGCAAACTTCTATAGACGATTCATTCGCGGCTATAGCCAAAAGGCACTCCCCTTGACCCGACTGACGTCCATCAGGATCCCCTTCAGATGGGACTCAGAAGCGGACTCAGCATTCGCCAGTTTGAAAGCAGCGTTCACTAATCCCCCCGTGCTGCAACATCCGAACCCTGACCTCCCTTTCATTGTAGAAGTGGACGCCTCGGATTCGGGATTGGGGGCGGTGTTGTCCCAACGTTCCCCGGTCGACCAGAAGCTGCACCCCTGCGCCTTTTTCTCTCGTCGACTCAGTGCAGCCGAGTCGAACTACGATGTGGGCAATCGCGAACTGCTGGCTGTGGTCGCCGCCTTGCAGGAATGGCGCCACTGGCTCGAGGGGGCTAAGGAGCCATTCACTGTTTATACTGACCATAAAAACTTGGAATATCTCCGCTCCACTAAAAGACTTAACTCCCGTCAGGCCCGTTGGGCCCTGTTGTTGACCCGGTTCAACTTCATCCTCACATACTCTCTGGGGTCCAAGAACACCAAGCCAGACGCCCTTTCCCATATCCACGACCGCGCGGAAAGGGACCGGACGCCGGAGACCATTCTCCCGGCTCAGTGCATCGTGGGGGCGCTGAGATGGGAGATTGAGCAGAGAATACAGGAAGCTCTGGATGCAGTCCAGGTCCCGGCTGGATGTCCTGCGGGGAAGCTGTTTGTGACCCCGTCGCTGCGCTCGGAGGTGTTGCAGTGGGGTCACGGGTCCAAGGTGGCTTGTCACCCTGGGGTGAACCGGACTGTGCATCTCATCACCCAGCGGTTCTGGTGGCCGGAGCTTCGGAAGGATGTGGTGGACTTCATCAATGCCTGCTCCTCCTGCGCCTGCGGCAAGACCTCACGTCGACCTCCGGTGGGATTACTCCAGCCATTGCCCATCCCTCCTCGACCTTGGTCCCACATCGCCCTGGACTTTGTTACGGGCCTTCCTCCGTCCCGTGGGCGGTCCGTCGTCCTCGCTATCGTGGACCGATTCTCCAAGGCTGCCCATTTTGTGCCTCTGTCCAGGTTGTCGTCTGCATTGGAGACCGCCGACCTCCTTATCAAGCACGTTTTCCGTCTCCATGGCATCCCGATAGACATAGTCTCGGACCGGGGGCCTCAGTTCGTGTCCCGCGTCTGGAAGCGGTTCTGCTGGTCCCTCGGGGCCACGGCTAGTCTGTCTTCGGGATATCACCCCCAGTCCAATGGTCAAGCCGAACGTGCCAACCAGGATCTGGGGACGGCCCTCCGCTGTGTGTGTCTCCACCGTCCCTCCTCCTGGGTCGACCACTTACCTTGGGTGGAATATGCGCACAACACCCTCGTCTCTTCGGCCACTGGTAGGTCCCCCTTCATGTCGGCCTATGGGTACCAACCACCGCTGTTCCCGTCCCAGGAGGGACAAGTGGAGGTCCCTTCGGTGCAGCACCACCTCAAACGGGCCCATCGCGTGTGAAAGGAGGCCCGAGCTGCACTGTCCCGCACGGCGACCCGGAACCGGCAGATCGCGGATCGTCGTCGGCGCCCGGCACCTACCTACGTGGTGGGACAGGAGGTGTGGCTGGCGACGAGGGACCTTCGCCTGGCCGGCACGTCTGCGAAATTCACCGGTCCGTTCGAGGTCGAGTCCATCGTCAGCCCCGTCGCGGTCAAGCTCCGGCTCCCGGCCACCATGAAGTTTCACCCCGTGTTCCACGTCTCCCTGCTCAAACCGGTGTCAACCAGTCCCTTGGCTCCTTCTCACACTCCGCCCCCTCCTCCGCGGGTCGTCGATGGTGACCGGGTGTACACGGTACGGGCCATCCTGGACTCTCGGCGCAGGGGAAGGGGGTTCCAGTACCAGGTCGACTGGGAGGGCTACGGGCCGCAGGATCGGCAATGGGTCCCCCGCTCCTGGATCCTTGATCCGTCCCTTCTGCACGACTTCCACGTAGCTCATCCGTCCAAACCGGGTAGGCCGTCGGGAGGCGTCCGTTGAGGGGGGTGTATTGTCACGTCCCGTGTTTGCCAGCAGTGGGCAGGCTTCCTGCCTGCCGCCTACACACCTGTCACCCATTGGTGACTAATTACTCAGCCTTTATTTGGACGCTGTGGCAGTTTACTCACTGCCGGAGTATTCCACGCCGTGCCAAATTCTCCCGCCCAATTCCTATTCGAATTATTCATTGCCTCTTAGCCTTGTGGCTGTTAATGCGTGACGTTATTCCTCTTTCGAGTGAAATTTATAGCATTGTCCAATCAGACCCTCCTTGCTATTTTTTCCGCAAGCGTTTTCTGTTGTTCTCTTTATTTTATCCCTGGTCCTTATTTTGACCAGCACTTTTTGTTATTCTCCCGGTCGGGTAATTTTGTGTTAGTATTAAAGACTCCTTTTGTTCTCTGACAAACCTCTTTCTGTGTCTGCTATTTCGGGGATCCACTTTCAGTTATTTGGTTGTAGCTCCGGCCTCCCTGTGTGGAGTTTGCATGTTCTCCCCGGGCCTGCGTGGGTTTTCTCCGGGTGCTCCGGTTTCCTCCCACATTCCAAAAACATGCGTGGCAGGCTGATTGAACGCTCTAAATTGTCCCTAGGTGTGAGTGTGAGTGCGAATGGTTGTTCGTTTCTGTGTGCCCTGCGACTGGCTGGCAACCGATTCAGGGTGTCCCCCGCCTACTGCCCGAAGACAGCTGGGATAGGCTCCAGCACCCCCCGCGACCCTAGTGAGGATCAAGCGGTTCGGAAGATGAATGAATGAATGAACAAAACGATTATTCAGTCACTTCGGGTACAACGTGACACCTGGAAGCCACACATAGATAACATAAAAGAAAAGTATCCAAAACTATCGGGATACTCCACAAAACAAAGGATGTGTTGAATAAGAGCTCCTTGTATACATTATATTACTCATTATTACTCCCATATCTGACCTACTTTGTAGAAATATGGGGAAAAGCCTGTAAAACAAACACACTCCCGGTTTTAAAATTACAAAAAAAAGCAATCAGAATAATCAACAGGTCGAAATATATAGAACCCATAAATCCAATATTCATCAAATTAAACACAATGAAATTGTACGACCTGGTTGACTTCAAAATTACTCAATTAATGTATAAAGCACATAACAACCTCCTTTGCCAAAATATCCAGCAGCTTTTTGAAATTAGAGAGAGCTGTTATTATCTAAGGGGTACTAATCAACACAAAAAAATCCAGAACAAGAACAAACCTCAAGCAAAGGTGTGTAACCTTTAAGTAATAGGTGTCAATCTATGGAATGAGCTTGAAACGGATCTGACAATGAGCAAATCGTTGGAGGAGTTCAAAAACAAATTCAAAAGATTAGTACAAAAAAAACTACAGGAATCTGAATTAAAATATATTACTATATTTTATAAGTATATAAAATTTATCTAACTGTTTGTTCTTGTTTTGGACTTTGATCAACTTACCAATTGTATTCAAGGAATGCTAATTATAATGAATATCAGAAAATTGAAATACAAAAGAAGAATAACTATATATATACACAAACCAAAAGGTGTAGAAATAAGATAGTATAGTATACACAAGGGTAAAAATATTTAATGATATGTCGTTTTTCATTTCTTCTTTGTTTTGAAAAATGAACAATTCAGTTACATAATACGGGGTAGGACTAGATAAGTTATTTACTTCTTCCTACTCCTTACGAGCATACAACTGTGATGATGTGTGTTTTTTTTCTTTTAACTATTTCTAATTTTCCTTTTATAATTTTTGTTTGACCTTGGTCAACCTGTTATTGTGTGTATTATATATGCTCAATAAAAAACAAAACAAACAAACCAATCAGCCTGCCATGCATGTTTGGAAAATGGGAGGAAACTGGAGTACCCGGACAAAACCCACATAGGCCCGGGGAGAACATGCAAACTCCACACAGGGAGGCCAGAGCTGGAATTGAACCCGGTACCTCTGCACTGTGAAGTCGACGTTCTAACCACTGGACTATCGGGCCGCCGCAATGCGTTCATTGGCATTTTAATCACAGTGTGATTTTCTGTTTGTGCCTGACTGGGAGCACCGTCTGGTATGGCTAAAGAGGCCGAGCCGAGAGTGACAGTCCCTGTTGCAGTAGATGCACCTGAACACACAGTTGGAGGGGGGAGCTTGTTTGTCCTGGCTGTTCTTTCTCCTGGCTCTCTCGTCTTCTGCTGATGCTCTCATCTTCTCCTCCCCTCGGCACAGACCACATGCCAGTTCTTGTCTCCAGTTTGGGCGGTTCTGGGCCAGTGACTCCCATCCCTTCACATCTATCTCAACAGCCTTCAAGTCCCTCTTGCAAAGGTTTTTGAAACGAAGCTGTCGGTGGCCTGGTGTTCTCTTTCGAACTGCAAGTTCTCCATAGAGCATATCTTTGGGGATCCTACCGTCCTCCATCCTGCGGACGTGGCCGAGCCACCGAAGGTGATGCTGGCGGAGGAGGGTGTACATGCTGAGGATGTTGGCACGTTCCAAGACGTCTTTGTTGGTGATGTAGTCAGACCAATTGATACCAAGGATTCGCCTGAGGTTTTGCATGTGGAAGGTGTTGAGCCTCTTTTCTTGGCATGCATACAGGGTCCAGGACTCGCTGCCATACAGAAGGGTGCTGAGAAGACAGGCCCTGTAGACTGCCATCCTGATGTTGGTCATCAACTTGCTGTTCTCCCACACGCGTTTGGTGAGCCAGGCAAGAGTTGTGGTGGCTGAGCCGATCCTTCTGTTCAGTTCAGGGTCCAAGTCAACCGAGTCTGTCACCGTGGAGCCAAGGTAAGTAAACTCCATTTGTTAATGGAGATGGTGGGTTGGCTGTCCGTGTCCTGACTCAAGATGTTAATAATAATAATAATAATAATGCGTTTGATTTAAAAGCGCCTTTCATGCCACCCAAGGACACTGTACAGACAATAAAAAAATACAATGTAAACATTAGTAAACGAGATATTATATAAAAACAGGACATAAAATCATAAAAACATAGGAAATGGAAGAGCTATGTGTTGTAGGCAATCCTGAACAGGTGTGTTTTTAGACGGGACTTGAAAGTGGAAAGAGGTGTGCAGTTTTGAAGGTCCGGAGGTAGGTTGTTCCAGAGATTTAAGGCAGCGTGACTGAAGGCTCTGGCTCCCATGGTGCTCAGTCGGGCAGGGGGCACTGACAGGCGGAGGGAGGACGAGGATCTGAGGGAGCGATAGGGGATATGCACCCGGAGAAGGTCGGATAGGTAAGGAGGGGCCAGGTTGTGGACGGCCATATATGTTTAAAGAAGCAGTTTGTAATTGATGCGATGTTGAACAGGGAGCCAGTGGAGCTGTTAGAGAACGGGGGTGATGTGCTGCTGGGAAGATGTTTTTGTGATTGTCACGTTGCATGGTGGTGGTGGACCCCAAAAAGCAGGCAGGAGAGAGGAGCAGGGTGTATTTGAAGATGTGTATTGATAAAACACAGAATACTAAATCCTAACCAAACAAAGTCCAAAGTAGCAAACCAAAATCATGACCGAAGATAAAACATAACAGCAACCAAAACATGACTCAAACAAACATGACAGTAGCAAAAGCAACAATGACCCGACACCGAGTGTTCGGGCAGGAGTCCTTTTATAGGCCTGATTACCTATGACCAACAGGTGTGCAACTGCCAGGGGAGTTGGGGGGTTTGTTGTGAACCATGTTTTGAGTTCGGAGAGGCAAGAGGTGAGGGAGGGGGGTGGGAGTATGGAGTTTGGCTTGCAAGAGAGGTAGAGCTGGGTGTCATTAGCAAAGCAGTGAAAGTGGATATTAAATTTGCGGAGGATATGGCCAAGAGGCAGATGGTAGATGATGAAGAGAAGGGGACCTAGGACAGATCCCTGTAGTGGACGAATAAAGGATATCTTATCTTATCTTATCTTATCTTACACCTGTGGTGACAAACTGAGTGCGGCCAGGGAGGTAGGACTAGAACCAACTGAGGGGAGTGTGGGAGAGACCAATGGAGGAGTGTCTATTGAGGAGGATAGGGTGAGAGATTGTGTCAAAGTCAGCGCTCAAGTCTAAGAGGATGAGAATGGAGACTAAACCGGAATCAGATACTATGAGGAGATCATTTACAATACGGATTAGGGCAGTCTCTGTGCTGTGGCGGGGGCGGAAACCGGACTGAAAGGGGGATGTTGGTCTTGTTGAGACTGATGGTCCGCTTAAAGTCGCTGCACTCCCTTGAGAAACGATCCATGAGATGCTGAAGATATTCTTCCTTGTGGGCAATGACAGCAGCATCGTCCGCAAACAGCATGTCTCTGATCTGACTGTGGACTAGGAGGGATGCTGGTAATGCTTCCGCAGTGCTGTGCGCTTCGTTTCCATCACGGCACTGAGTTCCGTCACGTTTACCTCAAACCAGTCCTGGTTTTTCCTTGTTCTCTTGCCGAAGATGGAAGAGGCAATGTCGTGGATGGTGTTGCTGAGGTGGTCCCACCTCTGTTCCGCGTTTCCTTCTGGTGGTTTCTTCCCCAGGGCGTCTTTCAGGTGCCGGGCGAGTGCCTCCACCATGTCCACATGGTTTGGCTTGGCTGTGTCGATGGCTTCCTTAGTGGCTTGGCTCGGTGCAGCCTTTTGGGCTGGAGTCGGATCTTGCAGCAGACCAAGGAGTGGTCTGTGTCGCAGTCAGCGCTGTGGTAGGAGTGTGTGGTGAGAATTCTGCTTAGCTGCTTGCGGCGGGTAAAGATGAGGTTCAGTTGGGGCCAGCGCTTTGACCGGGGTTTGCGCCATGACATCTTGTGCTTGCTCTGGAAGAAGCTGTTGGTGACACACAGGTCTTGAAGTGTGCACAGTTCCAGGAGACGTTGTCCATTGTTGTTCATGTCACCTCCTCCCCAAGGGTAAAGGCAACTGGGCTGATGTGTGGTCAGATCCAACGCGGGCGTTGAAGTCCCCAAGAAGAACAAGTTGGTCGGCGGTTGGAACTTTCAGGATGGCAGCCAACAGCTCGTCGTAAAACTTGTTTTTCGCCTCCTGCGTGGAGTATAGAGTACGGGCGTAGACGCTGAACAGGGTGACAGTGCCGACTGTCGTGTGAAGTCACAAGGTGAGAATCCTCTCAGTCCCTTCTTCACCAGGCTCTATCATGCTCAGCAGGGAGTTCTTGACAGCGAAACCAACGCCGTGCTCTCTGGTCTCATCCGCAGCTTTTCCGCACTGGTAGAAGGTGTAGTCTTTCTCCCGGAGAGATCCACCGTACTGTCCGGGGGCTACCCGGCTTGAGGCGGGCGGTAGCTACCCAGTGGGGTTGCGAGGCCCCCTCCCACTGTCAGGAGTGACCTTTAGTGCCTAGCTCTACGCCAGTTAAGCACTGACTTATCACTGGTATCTGCCACTCCTCGTGTTGTGTCGTCACATGATGACGCTGGAATGTCCTCTCCAGGGCACAAGGCTGGGCAGGTGTGTATGGAGGACCTGCGCTTGATCCCCCCCTCTCCACGCCGTTGATATTGTCCAAGGTAAGGGCGGGGCCCAAGCAGCTTGGCATCGACGTCGCCACAGAAGTTGCCAGAACGCTTAGAGAGTTTCACAACGCACTCCCTTAGTGACTCCAACTCCGGATTTGGCCTCTGGGTTTACTCACGAAGGAAGATTGCCAACCAAGGCTAAGGAGCTCCTCCCACCCCACGGATTGCAACTCACGGCAAAGGAATCACCCCATTTGTCGGCAGCAATGTATAAGCCCGCTCTAACAGTGTCCTCCACATCATTTAAAAAAAGTCTTCAATTTACCCACGTAGTGTATTGGTATTTCTTCTCCTGTTCTGTCTGTTGCACACCATTCCTGAAAAAGATATAATTGGATTTATGAACAGTCATTAAAATCCATATTTCTACAAAAACGTGATCCTGGAGAGGTGAGAAAAAAATGAGTGATATCTGTGCAAGTTCCCATCCGTCTTCATAAATTAAGTCTGTCACCATTTTTGGAAAAAAAAATCCATCCTCCAAATTTGTTGATATAAATTGGCAATGAACATAATGTGAGAGTGTGAGCCACAACTTGTGGAGCAGTCATAGTGGCGGAAATAGCAACATTTTGATTTAACATTTTAAATAACGATTTTTGCAAGTAAGAGTTTGGCACGCTGATGGCTTGCAATCCAATTAAATATCAAGCAGCCTTAGCAAATAGTGTTCAAATACATTGTGTCTGTCCTCAGTCTTCCACTGTGTGGCCCTTCCCTCTGTTGTTTTTGGTTGCCTTTCCCTTCATTCAGTGTGGGCTGGGTCTCTCCCCAATCATTGCACCTGTCTCACCAACACACCTGCCAGTCTTCACCTCGTCAGCCTCACTCTCCTCTACATCATCAAGGGCAATCTGCTGTACCAAAGGCCAGTCAGCCTTCCTGTGCACCTTGGTTTTGCTTCTCTGACTGTCTTTGCTTCTACCTCCTTGACCCGTTTCTTCTTGACAATAAACCAGTACTGAGTTCATCATGTCTGCTTGTGGGTCCTATGCTTGTCTTAAACTAAGCTTATAAAAAAGGGGATATGTTTGATTCTTAACGGGTGGAGTTGGGGATGATTGTTTAACTGTCCACGGTGACTGAGTACAAAGGTTTCACATCGCTGCAGATTCTCAGCTCACCCCTACCAAAGCTCAGGTGTGGAGCAGCTGAACAACACAGGCCTCTTGAAACCCTTCCCCCCCACCCCCCACCCCCTTCCCTTTCCCTCCAAATCCCCCGCCTGTCCACAACTTCATATGCCCTTAGCCTCTTTCTTTGGCCAGCCTCATCATATTCAGAGGAAAAAATATGTGACATGGACACTATTCTCTCTCTCTCTCTCTCTCACTGGATTGTGCATGTGTAAGTGAGTGATGAGAGGCATGTGTTTCAGTGCCTTGTGCCTGCTGCGAGCCCAATTAAAAGGCAGTGGGTACAGAGGGGGGCTCACATGTTGCCAAAATTTTTTTTTTTTTTAATATGAGCCCTCCCTAAATCCCTAACTCACATCTGCATTACTCCAAAGTAATTGTAAACCTGGGTTTGCAACTGCTTCACTGTCCAGATTGAGAATGTCAGCCAGTCAAACCCCAGTGAGTGGCCTAATATTGATTATTTATATCGGATTATTATGGTTACGCGGCCCGGTAGTCGAGTGTTTAGCATGTTGACTTCACAGTGCAGAGATACCAGGTTCAATTCCAGCTCAGTTCCCTTCCTGTGTGGAGTTCACATGTTCTCCCCGTGCTTGCGTGGGTTTTCTCCGGGTCCTTCGGTTTCCTCTTACCTTCCAAAAACATGCATGGCAGGCTGATGGAATACTCAAATTGTCCCTAGGTGCGAGTGTGAGCACGGATGGTTGTTTGTCTCTGTGTCCCCTGCGATTGGCTGGCAACCAGTTCAGGGTGTCCCCTGTCTACTGCCCGTAGACGGCTGGGATATGTTCCAGCACCCCCCGCGACCGTTTTGAGCACGGGTCCCCAAACCTTTTCCTGTGTGGGCCACATAACTTTTCCCTTCTCCGATGGGGGGCCGGTGTCAGTTTGTAACATCAACGATCGTAGGGGAGCTTAAAAAATTGATTGTTTCCCAGAAAGCCACACATAACCAAATAACCCTTTCCAGGTTCTTTACAGAAAAAAAAGTCAGGAAACAAATAATAACACTATTAATGAAATAAATAACAACTAAATAACAGGAAAAACAGGAAATAAATAATAACTAAACAACTCTCTCTTTTTATAGCCGCTTGAAATCCACAAAAAAGAGTTCTGCCATCTACAAAAACGCCACCTATCTTGTCTTGTTTATGTCTGCTACCGTCTTGTTCACGTGTTCTACTAATTGATCTGAGACAACTAAAACACTGAAACATTCTATGGTGTGTAAATAACTTTGTGACCTTGATTTCAACCCTATTTGCGTCATGGGTCATTTTAATAATAATAATAATAATACATTTTATTTGTGGGCGCCTTTCTAGAAACTCAAGGACACCTTACAACAAGCAGTTAAAATCACGAGTACAATGTTAAAAAACTACATCAAATAAGATAAGAAAAAATACAACAAAATAAATAAATAAAACAATGGCTTTATGGTCTGAGTGAATAGGCTTGTCGAAACAGATGTGTTTTGAGGCGGGATTTGAAATGTGTTAATGAGGCTGTATTACGAAGGTCAGCGGGGAGTGAGTTCCATAGCTGGGGAGCAGAGCGACTGAAGGCTCTATTTCCCATGGTGACGAGGCGAGCAGGGGGGACAGAGAGGAGGACAGAGGAGGAGGAACGAAGAGAGCGGACAGGCGTAGGAATATGGATGAGGTCAGATAGGTATGGAGGGGCTAGGTCATGAATGGATTTGAATGTGAGTAGCAGGATTTTATATTGAATGCGGTGTAAAATGGGAAGCCAGTGGAGATGTTGGAGGACAGGTGTAATATGGTTTATGTATGGCGTGAGTGTGATAATGCGGGCGGCTGAATTTTGGACCAGCTGAAGCTTATGGAGGGTTTTTTGAGGGAGACCAAACAGAAGGGAATTACAGTACAGCTTCCATGGAAATGTGAATTAAAAACAACATTTCAATGTTTTTGCAGTTTGGGACAATCCAGGAAAAGTCAAGAAAAATTTCAAGTTAAAAAATTATCATTTGGGGGTGGGGGGGTTGGGGCGTTTTTAACACAGTGATGGGTCATTTTGACCCGAGGACAACAGGAGGGTTAGAGGGCTGGGTGAAATGTGCCCGCGGGCCGTAGTTTGGGGACCCCTGCTTTTGAGGATAAAAGCGGAATGGAACATGGATGGATGAATGGGAAGGATGTGTGAGTAGAATTTGGAGCCTTTGACATGAATGATTTTCTTGTCGACAAAATTAGAATGTATTAACCCTTGGGTCCTTCAGAATGAAAAAAACCCCTAAGTTACGCATTTTACAATTTTTGTAATGATGTATTTTGTGTTATACAAACACTTTTTTTTTCAAACACTCAAATTGTTCAGAGGCATCTGTGCTATCCATACATATATAGTTTTTATTAGTTCTTTGAGATTTTTTATTCTTTATTTTTTGCAAAAGGAAAAAAAAATCGTGTCTGGAGGTCCCAACCAAGCCCTACTAACAATCCCGACCGGACGTGTTCATGTAAAATACATTGGTTTGAAGCCTCCTGCAAAAAGGCAAACTCATTTGTGATCCTCTGGCGCCACCTAAAAGTTGCACAATTGCAATGACCTCAACCCAACAATGTGGCATGCATACGTCTGTCCAAACAAAAACAAAGCGATTGACGTAAAAATCGCGTGAAATGCATGTTTACACATTAGGTTTACGATGCATTCAAAAATATGAATTAGAATGGGTCTCTATGGTGCAAAATATGTAAATTGTGAAGATTACAGAATCAAAACATTTTTTATTATTGCTGCAATGCCTGAGAATTATCAGCCGGTGACGTCATGAAATTTAGGCCATTTTAGAACCCCCCCCCATACGTTTCCGCTCTCTCGTGTTTTTCCGAATGCCTTTGCCTTTGATTCAAAGACATAATTTTACATTTATCGCAAGCGGTGGACTACAATACAATAGTTTACAATACATGCTGATTTATATAGTGCTTTCAAAACTACGAGGGTTAACCTTTGTGTGCTGTAATATGGTGGTAGTATGTCATCTCACCTTGTGAGTTTTTCGCAATGTGAGCCCTTGCTCAGTCAATTTATCTTGAGTGACGAGCCTTTGATGAAGGCAGCGTACTGCAGAACAAACAGCGGGTTGCCAGATCATCAACCATTCTTCACATTCAAGCTGTCTATTGCCACTCCAAAGTTAAAATTTACCGGAAAAGTAAAGAGGTGGCCCAATGGGCCAGTGGTTAGCACGTCGACCTCACAGTGCATAGGTACTGGGTTCAATTCCAGCTCGGCCTCCCTGTGTGGAGTTTGCATGCTCATCCTGGGCCTGCGTGGGTTTTCTCCGGGTACTGCGGTTTCCTCCCACATTCCAAAAACATCCATTGCAGGCTGATTGAACACTCTTGTCTAAATTTTCCCTAGGTTTGTGCGTGTGTGTGTGTGCGCGGATGGTTGTTCCTCTCTGCGTGCCCTACGATTGGCTGCCAACCGGTTCAGGGTGTCCCCCGCCTACTGCCCGAAGACAGCTGTGATAGGTTAATTAAAGTGGTTCAGAAAATGGATGGATGGATGGAAGAATGGAAAAACAAAAATAATTCACCAAACACGAGTAGCTTTGTCTGGAGAGAAGCCACTACCTTATTGCTAACACAGAATGACAAATGCCATAGACGGGCGAATGAAACTAGTATCGATGCAGCATTATAACCTTTTCAGCAATAGATATTTGGAGAAAACCAGTGACACAAAACATGTACACAGGCATCCTCTGTCCCATTCAATCCCTAATCTTTGTGGGAAAAAAAATCTATACTGTATACTGAATATATATACTAGTGCAGCTTACTAAGCAGTTGTGACCACATTCTATTTTCAGCAGCAAGGTGTGACCCAAGTGGTGCATGGCTTCAGTGGCAACATTGTCATTAAAATAAACACCCTGAGCATGCCCAGATACATAATATCTGATTCAGCCAAGTGTATCCAAAGAAAGGTTGGCGAAGAGGCTCTTCACACAACAACCACCTCTCCGTTTTCCAACCTGTGTTTTATATGCTTTGCGGAAAGAAGCAATACTGTTTGTGTGGAATGTTTTTTCCCAAAGTCAGACTGAATGAAAAGCAAGAGGGTCTCAGCTTCTGCATCTTTAACGAGCAGGCTCTGGGGAAGGAAGGACTAATCCTCAGCTTAGTCGGGGATCATCTCCTTCTTCTTCTTGCTTTTAATTACCGGTATGCTTAGTTACAGCACGATATGGCACTACACTGAAGGATCGCAACCCTGAGTTTCAACTTGCAGAGAAATTGTGCTATGCACTATGATTTTTAAGGCATTGTTTTTATATATTGTCAATTCAATTTATTTGCCTAAAATTCATCAATCCATCCACTTTCCGATCCGCTTTATCCTCACAAGGGTCATGGGGGTGCTGGAGCCTATCCGTCTTCGGGTAGCAGGCGGGTCCCACCCTGAACCGGGCAAGGCACACAGAGACAAACAAAAATCCACGCTCACACACACACCTAGGGACAATTTTGAGTGTTCAATCAGCCTGCCATGCATGTTTTTGGAATGTGGGAGAAAATCGCACTACCCGGAGAAAACTCACACAGGCCCGGGGAGAACATTTAAATGCCACACAGGAAGGCCGAAGCCGGGATCGAACCCACGACCTATGCGCTTTAAAAGTAAATTGGCTAAAATTTACTTTCAAATTGTGCCACATTTGTCCTTGGTTGATTTAAATCAGTTTGCGGTTCACATTAAAAAAATAATAATAATTGGTGTCGTGCATTTCGCGTCCAAAGGGAGATTTGTTAAATTTTTTAGTTTACATTAAAATGCCCCATTTATGTTTGGTCTCAGGTGTGTCCTAGATTTTCAGTTTGTTAGATGTGGTGAAATATATCATTTGCTGTGGCCGATCTGTAAATTGTAGTCTCAACAAAAAACATTTCAGTGGAAAAAGTTATTTTTCCAACCAAACAATCTCAAGCATTTCCATGGATGTCAGTTTATTTATTTTCGTACTGATTTTTTTTTTTAAACATATGGTGCAGTATATAATGACAATAGAGTCCACCCGGAATTGTTCTTCACTTTCTACTTTATCGTGCTACATTGTCAATCATTTTTATTGCAACCAATGAAGTTTTCCAACTCCTTTGTTATTGTGTGCGGGACGCCAGATGATGGCCAATAAAGGTTGTTCATCACTCTTGTCACATGTCCAAGCCACCCCTCCCCCCCGACCCCCCTCAACAACTCAGAAACCCCCATCACAGCATGCATATTCACTGGAACTGGTGTCCTGGCTGAGAAAACCTATTGCCCCACACTGTGTCTCTTTAATTAGGACTACCACACAACGAGCAATGCAGTCAGAATTGTCTCGCAGTTTGCCCGTTCAACAACAATGGTTTCAATGTGTGCCTGCTTGTTGTTAACGATGCATGAGTTTAAAAAAAAAAAAGAGTTCCCCAGCATAAAAGAGATCCAGTCAGCAGCCGCCATGGCACCACCGCAATAACAATATAGCTATATATGGGTGTATATCTGTGGCGAGAAAGTAAAGCGCGAAGAGTCTCTGTCGCTAAAGCGCAGTCAGTGAATGGGACGATGGACATTGCAAAGAACCTCTTAAAATATTTACACTCTCCCGTTATGGTCAATCCATTTCTTCCTTGACAATCGCGCCATGTTTTGTGGTTTAATTAAAACATTTTTCTGAAGTAATACAATGCATTAAATGGTGTGCAACGATGATATTTTCCGATGGTACGTTTCATTCAAGCGCTATAGAAATCAGCATGTATTGTATTGTATTGTATTGTATTCATGTTCACCTGCGTCACTTTGTGTTTGGTAGACCTGAGTCAATATTAAAACAGGCTAATAAAGAGGGGCAAGATCTCCCTTAGAAATGGTTCCTCAGAGACACGCAGCTAATTAAAGGCCTGCCCCTTCCAATGAAGTGTAATCAGTCAAGGTTTGGTAAGAATAAATATATGAGCTATGTATGAATACATAAATATAAAAGCACTGTTGTTTTAGGAGATTAAGAGTATAATACTTACATAATTATAATTATAATTTGTGTTTGCATCTATTTGGAGGTAATACTAAAATATACTTTTTAAAAAAAGTTTTCATGATGCCGCTTGTGAAAGTAGATTAACTTTCCCAAGAATATACTAAATTATGTTATTTAGACATTAATTGTAGCTGTTATACAGGACTGTATATAATTCTCAGACCCCCTAATAAACCCACAGAAAAACCTACTTACCCCAAAAGTGCAGTGTTGTCTTTTTGCAGCATTGATAATAAATGTATGTAAGTGTATGTGAGCTAGCTTGACGCAGTGGTCCCCAACCACTGATTTGTGGACAATTGTCGGGCAACAGCCCATTTGGTACCGGGCCGCACAGAGAAAGACTCAGTTTTTTTTGTTTGTTTTTTGTTTGTTTTTTTAACAGCCAATCCCTAACCCCATCGATTAAGAAGGTCAGAGGAGTATATGATTGAGAAAGTGATATTATATAGCTAGCTGTGAGCTGTGAACATATATTTACTTCATCAGCGGGGCGGAAATGCAGCCAATGAGAGTCCAGCTTTTCCTTCTCACTTTGGTTAGCAAATTGAAGTCAACACAATCTGCCAATAAATTAAAGACGAAACAGTAAACAGAAAGTAACACGCGTAACGAACATGCGGCTAAACTACTAGCTGATGGGCACCTATGTTCCTCCCCAACACTTTTGTGGCGGTATCTCCAGAATGACATGGAGGAGGAAGTCGTGGTGCAAGGTATGTCATCAACCCAGAAGCTCAACACTATGAGACAGACATGCTAACCAATCGGCTATTGCGTTTTACATGACAGTATGTTAGTGATGATTGGAGCCTAATTACAGTACATACTATATGGTATGATATCCTTGATTTCACTTTGATTTGGTTTTAACTTTTAATTTAGGCCCCATCCTCTGTCTAAACATACTCCCATTGGACTAGAATACTTTGCACTTGTGCAGATTTCTAACTAAGAGATAGCAGATGGCCACTTCGTAGTGAATTTTCTCAAAATGTACTTCATTAGCCACAAATACTTGTTCAGTGTGCCGTCTTAATTTCGGGTGCCTTCCAATTGTGAAGATGGTCCAAGATGGATGGAGGTCTAGTAGATGGATGAAAATCGTCCTTAAGTGCAGGCATTGACTATGTCGTCTTTTCTCTTCATGTCTCAATAATTGATTGGAGCAAGTATGGGACCTCAAAGTACATCCACACTCCATCCTTGACTGTGGTTGTATTTCAAATTATTTATGCCAGAGCCCAAACTGTCACCATCATGAACCCTTTATAAACTACAGTAAAGGGGTAATATTTTAAGTAAAAAAAAAGGCAAGGATTTATCCTAATACGAGTATGTAATTAACAAACAAACAAAATAAAAGACTCTATAAATTCTAATGATAAATGACAAACGGTTAAGTGTTTCTCAAGTATAAGATGAAATAAACCACAGACACATCATGAAACATAAAACATTACCTCCTGATCACAAGAGCTTGGTGATGAATATCTCAGTGAAAAAATAGTCACTTCTTTTGTTTGTTGTTGTTTTCATTACATTATTATTGTTGGTGGTCGTGCTGGTGGTGCTGTATTAATAAAAGGGGGAGAGCAGGGAAAGGCGGCCTCTTGGGCAAGATGCCCCTCATCCATTTACTGATCATTGGGAATCCAAAGAAGTGATTTTGAGGTAAAGTGATGTAATATTTTGACACTACACACCAGTTGGACAAGATCAGAGCTGGGCCACCACTCGGATGTGCTTCTATGAAAGATTTCCTCATTGGCCAACCAGATTTTGAGGAGAACCCATTTCTCCGAAGGTGTCTACCTGCAGCCTTTCATCTTCTTAAATGGATTGTCACACACTAATTTAACTAACATTGTACAGCACTCCAATATGTTTTAAATGTTACCCACTTGGCATCCATTGTAGCCTAGGCATCCTATGAGGGGGACTCCCCCATCTGCCACCACTTCAAGGTTTTTCATTTTTCCCAATAAGTTTTTCCTCACCCTCCCTGGGGTTCAGATCAGGAGATGTTAATATTTGTCAACTGTGGGTATGTGAAAATTTTTGAAAACTTTTGTAATGAAGGACTACAGTATTAAAATAAATTTGGCCATCACAATGGCCACTTATCCAATCAAGCCATCATACGTGTGAGAAACACTATTAACTAAATCCTCACGCATTCTAAATGAGCTGGCAACGCTGTGAGAAAAAAGAAATCACATCTTTATGTACTTTTGAGATCGATGTTGTGGCTGCTATGACACGCTCTTTTTCCCAAATCCAGCCTCAGGGTTGGAAGCGCGAGTGAGAAATGTCTGCCATCTTTCAATGACTCATCAAGATTAAACGTTTTTTTTGTTTTCAGAAATGAATCAACTGTCATTCCGAGTGTGGGCATCGGCCGCACTAAGTCCGCTGAAGGACTTAGTTGACGTTATGTCACAAAAACAGTATTGAGCTAGTTTAGACTTGTATATTAAACTATAGCCTAAGTCAGGCATGTCCAAAGTCCGGCCCGCGGGCCAAATCCGGCCCGCGGTCGAATTTCATCCGGCCCTCGGCCCCTGTCATAAAGTCAGTGCCGTCTGGCCCGCAGGTTGGGCGCAATGGAACACGTGTTGCATTGACTGAGGTCTCGTCGACTGGTGAGTGATGTTTCATAGAGTACTGCTTCCCTCTAGTGGCTAAATGAGTAATAGCATTCACTAAATGAGTAATAGCATTTAGACACTAGAGGGCATCACTCACGAGTTAACAAGACATCACTCCGTGTTTATATTGACTGATATGTCATATTTCAAATTCCTGTTTCAAATGAACCAAAAGAAATTCTTAAGATTGTTGAAATTAAAATAAAAATGGAAATGTGAAACAGACTGGCTTACTAAAATTTGTTGAACAATATTGTTGTTCAATGTAAAGAATGTCAGCCAAGGTCGGCCCCCCGACATTTTACCACATAAAATCTGGCCCCCTTGGCAAAAAGTTTGGACACCCCTGGCCTAAGTGCTGGACACTCCAGTGTGTGTGTGTGTGTGTGTGCATGCATGTATTTGTGAAGTGTGTTTTTGTGCTCCGATTGTTTTTTTTTCTGATGTTAAAGAATAGTTACACATCTTTTAAAACTAATGTAAAAATAAATAAATTAATAAACAAACCAACAAGCGCGCTGCAGAAGTCCACGCCCATGTCTGTTTTGCCAGCCACGGCAGCGCGAGACACCGAAAAGGGATACTTAGAGTTTATGAATGGAAAGTTTACTTTTAAATAGTTGCCATATTGCTCCACTGATAAGACCAAAGTTATCTGTTCTTCTCTCTCTCTCTGTATCATCAGGTATACGATGTATGCCACTGACGCGGTTGTTACTTGTTTGGAACTATTTTGTGTGGAATGTTACAGTGGTCTGTGTCCATATAAATAGAGCGAGTGGAGCTTCTCTGTGTTCGTCTGACAGCTACAGTGCGCTACGGTGGTAGCGACCTAGCGAAAGTAAAACGTCTCCAGTGTTGTCATCGAACCAAGTGTAGTCATTCGAAATGAGGTCTACACAAAACCGTAGAGACTTCCGCGCAAGAAGGACCAACACAATCAACATAGCCTGACTGTGTTAGGGGGAGTGAACCACCTCCCCCCTTCCAGAATGCTTTGCCCCTGCAGCACGGGGAAGTGCGTGTGCTTGTTTGTACGGCCGGCAGTTTCGAATACAGCGGCACATAATGAACACTGGTGTCCGGTGTCTCGTTATTCTTCAACAAACATACAGAAACAGACTGCTGTGTTGAAAGCAAACTTGAGAAAAACGAAGTATGCAACCATGGTTTAAATCCACTATAGGCCGAGTACTGGTGTACCTTAGATGTGCACTTTATAATGTTATATTGCTCTGTTTTGATTTCATAAAAAAAGATGTTAAAGCAGCTGTTGTGTGACAAAATATTTTTCTCACCGTTATTGATGGACAGTAATATTGTGTGAGAGATTATGTGTGAATAACTGCACCAAGTGAAAAATTGTTCACGTAAAGTTGAAAATCGAAATTGTTATTTCAGTAAATATTTGCATTTGGCACATAGAAAACTGATTCATGATTCCATGTTGATGAGAGCATTAAAATGGGGACAAAATAGGACAAAAAATGTAAAAGGAAATTCATAAACGATAAAAATGTGTGAGTAATCACCATTAATTTCTTAGTTCATTTGAGTTAATTATGGCAGTTGCATTTTTAATTAGATTAAATATTTTAATCGTTTGACAGCTCTAAAATATATATATTATATTATACTGTATATAAAAAAATATTTTGTGTTATGTAAAATTTCAGTTTCATTTGAAGTAAGAGTAATGTGAACATTTATATTACTACTTTGCTTCGGTCCACTTGCCTTTTGTCTGAACTCGACCACAATGAATCTCCTGAATGTGATGCCTTTGAATTTATTTATTTTTTCGGCAGTACCTGAGGGTCTACTTTACGTGTCCCTCTTCAGATGAGCTATTTAAAACTGAAGTACCGGTATGTCATTAGAGAGCAGTGTTTGATATGTAGCGGCACAAACATCCAATGGCAACATCTGAAAACATTTATCAAAAGATGCATGTGTGTTTCCTTTCAGGCCAAAAGATATGCATTCATTAACGTCTGTCTCTGATCAACCTTTTAAATGATGACATCACCATGAGAACCACTATCATTTCCTGACATACAATTAGTATACTTGCCAGTGGCTTGGCTGTGCTAATAGTTTCAGTGCGGTGTAACAGTATTGGTGCCGCCACAAGCAGGTGTAGTGGAAGTGTGTCCGGGTAAGAGACACTCACGTCCCTCTCCTAATTGCTCTGAAAAGCTCATTTATTTTGGTTTATAGAGAGGGACTGGAGCCCTTTGAGGGGTTTTGTTAAGATGGCCTTGGTTTCTTTTGCTCTTGTCCCCTAAGGGCCGGAGGAGGTGCACAGCTAAATGTACACCATATGGAGGAAGAATAACAGAAAGGCATTACAGGAAAAGGAAAGTAGTAAACATTTAGCACAGGGACAAATTCTATGGTTCATGAAGCTGGTGCTTACTATTTAAAATTAACCAAATTAACCCTTACAGGGACAGTGGTTACTACGGTGGACAGCTTATCATTTTATGAGGTTACAGGGTGCATGAAAGAGTTAAAGAAGGTGGCAAGTTGGGGAAAAAATGAAGTTTGACAAATAAATTTTGCTGACTGCAAAACATACATGCTGAAACCTGACAGTATTTGGTTGCAATGTAAAGCAAATAGTACAAATGGACATGGATACTGCACTCACTGTTATTCTAAGTAATTTACTGGAACCTGTCCAGTGAAGGCACAGTTAACCAAGCAATCCAGTGCTATTTGTATCACAGAGACAGCAGTGACAATAAATGAATGGGGACTAAATGAAGAGACACTGGCCCACAATAGGTGCATATTGTTGTGTTGTCTGTTAATCATTTCCCAAACCCCTCTGGCTTCAATAAAAGAGAATAAAAGAATATAAAAGAACAATTTGGCCAGTCTCAGCTGTGAATAAGCAACCGATCACAGAACACAATAGCGCTGTCACGCTGCTGTAATTCAGCTTGCGATATCAGACACGCCCCTCTCTCGCACAACGTCTTTGTTAATGTTGTCCGTCAAGCATATCATTTGCTTCTCACCACCCACCCTTCATGGCCAGATGGTTAAAATCCATAATTCACAACACCCCACGACCACCAAATAACATGAAAAGAGACTTCAAATTGTCACATGCTGGATCATTATTGGCCAGTCGTGGATCACTTCCTTGGTTAATTAAGCTCAGCTTTGATGGGCCAGTGTGCAATAGCTTAGTTAGTTGGTAGGCGGGCCATGCACCTGGGGAGTCTACCTGTTACGGTGCCTCGTCGATCACTGGCCACATCAATCCCATAGAGTGGGAGAGGTTAGAGGGGAGAGAGCCACATGGCCGCTTTACAAACAATATCATATAGATATTTCAAAAGCATTGCAGTCGTCACACTCTAGAACAGGGGTATCCATACTACGGCCCGCGGGCCATGTCCGGCCCGCCTCCACATTTGGTCCGCACAACAATACCAGAGTAGTTTGATTGATTTTTCATCTATGTGTATTTGTATTTGACGAGAAAGTTGGTCCTTTGCAATAAAATGTTTCTTAGTTCTGAACTATTTTTATTAGTAATTATTTCATAAACACATAGAGACATTTGTTCCATTCTTTGATAGCTTTTGGGTTGCTCAACTGATAGCAAGCAGCGGGAAACCTTTTACTGATGGAAAGTTTGTCCATGAATGTTGTCGCGGAGGAGGTGTGTCCCAAGAAGAAAGACGTCTTTAACACCATGAATCTATCAGTGAGTACAATCATCAGACATATCGAAGAAATGACGGATAACGTATATGCCCAGCTGCAGCAGAAGACAATTTTTTTTTTTCATTAGCACTGGATGAGAGCACGGACATGCAGGACACAGGGCAACTGCTACTTTTGTTTTCGGGGAGTGCAAACTTGAGCGAGGAAGTGGCAGCTCTCCAAAATCTCAAAGGGACTCCGACGGGGGAGGATATTTTCGGCAAAGTGCACCAATCTATGGAAGAGTTAGACCTGGACTGGTTAAAGCTGGCATCACAACGGCTTGTTAGTGGTGGGCACGCCTCGGGGTCTAATAGGACGCATGAATCGGGATGTGGAAGAACGGGGTTTCACCGCCCCGCTGCAAATCCAACAAGCACCGTGGTGCAAAGTATTGACGTGGGTTTTTGTCGTGAAGGTTGTTGTGTCATGCATAAACTTCATCAAAGTTGATTATTTTTTATTCCATAAATAGTGTAATTTGTTTCCTGGCCTTTATTTCCAGGGAGGGTTATTTTGTTATTATTCATTCATTCATTTTCCGAACCGCTTTATCCTCACTAGGGTCGCGGGAGGTGCTGGAGCCCATCCCAGCTGTCTTCGGGTAGTAGGCGGGGGATACCAGCCAATCGCAGGGCACACAGAGACGAACAACCATCCATGCCCACACTCATACCGAGGGACAATTTAGAGTGTTCACTCAGCCTGCCATGCATGTCTTTGGAATGTGGGAGGAAACCGGAGTACCCGGAGAAAACCCACGCAGGCCCGGGGAGAACATGCAAACCCCACACAGGGAGGCCGGAGCTGGAATTGAACACCGCACTGTGAAGCCGACGTGCTAACCACTGGACTACCGGGCCGCCATATTTTGTTATTATTTATTTTATTAATAATATTATTTATTTCCTGACTTGTTCTGTGACGAGTCCAGAAAAGGTGATTTGTTTTTGTGTGGGTTTCTGGAAAAAAAATTATCTTTAGGTACCGGTACTCCTGCAGTCACAGTTTTTTCTGTTACAAACTGATCCTGGCCCCCTATCAGAGAAGTCAAAAGTTATGTGGCCCTCACAGGAACAACTTTGAGGACCACTGCTCTATATCTGCAGGGGTGCCCATTATGTCGAACGTGATCGACCAGTAGATCAGGGACTGGTCCCAGATCGATTCGATGGGTGTAGAAGAAAAAAAATGGATATTTGTGACTCTGTGCATGTTAGTCATTTTTTTTTTGTCTTAATACACACAGCACCTTAATCATTCACTTAGTCATCAGTCTCACTTTCACAAAAATTATTTAAAAAAGAAACTAAACTAAAGCCGGTCATCTTTAATCTACGGTGACGTGTGACTGTGTCACCTAAAGTTGTTAGCGCTCCGTAGTCTGCACTTGTAGCTTGTGCTCAGAGTTGTTGCGTGAATCTTTTATCGTTATCATTATTCTCGTTCAGAGTTTGTTTTGTACAATTCACCGAGGGGACGGGCAAAGAATGGGAATCTGGTGGGGCGAGAGGAAGCGTTTTAAAATGCTACGCGTGAGCGGCGATCGTTAACAGGCTGCAAAAGTGCATCTCACGCCTCAGCGTCAGGCTGCTGCTCATCATGGCATGCGTGTGTACGTGCGTGCGTGAATGCGTGTGCGCGCATGCGCGGTAACGGGTCGATCCCGGGAGGTTATTTGATAGAAAAGTAGATCTTCGGTCAAAAAGGTTTGGGCACCTCTGCTCTATAGTATGTGTGTATGTAATAAATGAGTTAGAACACAATTAGTCGACCTCAAATATAAAATAGACGATCGCTGTCACGTAGCAAGGTGGTGGTGGACCCCAAAAAGCAGGCAGGAGGGAGGAGCAGGGTGAACTTGACGAATTATATTTAATAAAACAAAGAAAACTGAATCCAAAACAATCATAGTCCAAAGTAGCAAACAAAAATAGCAAATGAAGCTAAAACAGAACCAAAACATGACCGAAACAAACGAACATGACAGTAGCAAAGAGCAAACAACGACCCGACAATGAGTGTTTGGGCAGGAGTCCTTTTATACACTAATTACCTAATGACCAACAGGTGTGCAGCTGCAGAGGGAGCCCTACAGTGCCACCTGTTGGTCCCAAACCGAATCATGACAATGGCGTGATGAAAGCTGACTCATTCTTAATTTGTGATTCAACCTTTTTTATTAACTGCAGGTCATTTTTACATATTTTAATTTGCAAATTTACACAGACTATTTTCATTATAAATAATAATGGTGAAGGTGGAATGTGGTCCACAGAAAGTACAAGGAATCACACCAAAAAAGCCACGAAACACAAATAAAAAAAACCCACAAGTTGATCCATGTGTGTTCACTGAACTAAACTTTTTTTGTGACAAACTAAAGTTGTGCGCTAGATAGTGAACAGTTCAAAATACAAAAAAAACCACTCAGCGCTTTAGTTTCGTAGGCAGCGGCCGTGTTGCTGTGGCTCTTTTATGCTTTGTATCTTGATTTTGTCATGTAGGCTTGATGTCTCACAATATCTAAACTTGGATTACTCAGTGACAAGTTGTCAGTACGTCGACCTTCTGACCAGACTGTCAGGTCTGTCTGCGTCTTCTGAATCCAGCCCTCTCTGTAGTTACTTGGTATTTTCATAGATAAAGACTTTTACTTTTCAACTTCCGTCCTGCGTCCTAATTCCACTCCTCACGTGACACTCCCATGTGTACAATTAGACTGCTACTTGCACTAGACTGTGAAAATACCGTATAGCCCTCGGTCTTAACTTTATTCACATATGTTGAATGTTTACTGTGGCACACTTGCACATCTGAAGTTTCTCCTTTCGGAATTGATGTTGCTAAATAAGCAGAAAGAAGGAGAGGAAAAAGCTTCACACAAACACAAAGTTGTGACGTTGACTAAACTGAGGTATGCTGCGGTCTCAAGCTATTTTCAGTTGCCTCAACAAAGTGGCATGTCACTGGTTTAGAACTCAAAACGTTCGTGTGACTTTGAATGCATACTCTTCCTAAATATATAGTTGAATTGTATGACTTAAGTGGCAGTCAATAAACATCTCAATACATTTTCAAAACACTTAATACCCTACACAACATGAGGGAAAGAACCACCCTCTAAAAATATCACAACACTCGCCCCGATGTTTTGTCATTTATGGACAAAGCCTTTTCCTCATTAAACGATTATAAAAACTCTTTCACGGGAGTAGTGACTGGCAAACCCAACCCCATCCTCCACAAATCAGGTGCCACCGTTTCATTATGCTTGCATAATGTGCAAAAACCCTGATGTCACATGTATTTGCATGATCTAATCATAGTCTCGGCCCGGTGGTCGACTGGTTAGCGCATCCGCCTCATAGTGCAGAGGTGCAAGGTTCAATTCCAGTTCCAGCCTTTCTGTGTGTAGTTTGCATGTTCTCCCCTTGCCTGCGTGGGTTTTCTTCAGGTACTCTGGTTTCCTCCAGCATTCAAAAAACATGCATGGTAGGCTAATGGAACACTTTAAATTGTCCCAAGGTGTGAGTGTGAGCACGGATAGTTGTTTGTCTCTGTCTGCCCTGCGATTGGTAGGCAACCAGTTCAATGTGTATTGCCCAAAGACAGCTGGGATAGGCACATCAGAATATGAATGGATGGATGGATAATCCATAGTCTGAAACTATTAGAACCAAAGTTACAACATTTTTGATTTTATGGACAGGAGCTGCTCCCAATGTGTCCTCTTCAAGGCAACAGATTAAGGCTGTCCATCTGCTTTTTAAGTTGTGAGATGAGAAAATTGGCCATTTGCAGGGGGACAAAGTGCGGGCAAACTTTGTGTAACTCACACAGCTTAGGCTGTGAATGAAAACACATTTTTGAGAGTTTAAACATGATAATCTAACACATGAGTGATGGCCAAATCTCTCAGCGTGAGTCTTGGTAAGATCATTCATTAAACAGTGACTGCCATTTGCCATTGATTTTCCCTGGAGTATGTTATGCCCTTTGAAGTTTGCCGTCCGCCTGAGGAAAGCAATCAAGCTCAAAAGTTTTCTTCAAATTCGCAGGGTGACAAATAACTCATCTTTTTTCACCACCAATCAATATGATGTAGGCTTCTTCACTGTTACACTTCAGTATTTGCTCGCTCCATCGCTGATTGGAATGAACAATTTCACAAAAGGCCACTCGGAGTGATTGTGAGGACGCGAACTAAACATATTGATTGATAGTTTTTTTTTTCTTCTCGCCATGTTACATGTGAAAAGGGTTGCTCATGAAAATATCAGCACATTGCTTCAAATTTTAGGTGTCAAACCATGAGGAGGCAGACAAGGTCCCAGACAAACCTAAATTACTTTGTGGCATTTGGGGATTCTGATTATAATACCGTTGCATATTTAAAAGAGTATTTTGCATTTATCTGCATTTATCTATAAATGTAGTGGTATGACAATAGGGAAAAATTAAATAGATAATACATTTCTATGAAGGTGAATTCATGAGATGCAAATGTAGGGAGCGTAAATGACAGATCCTTCTTTACCCACTAAATACCAATGCACCCGTGCTAATTGTGGTATTGTAGGGCAATTATACAGAGTTTGTTCAGGCTTTACATAGTCTGGTCATGGGGTGCGCCTGCTGCATTGTTTAACCTCCTCCCTTTGTGGCTCTGCATGGAACTTTTGGCCTCATGAGGTCGGATAATCCCTTGAACAGGACCAATTTCCTCTGTCAGTCAACCCCCTCATTTCTGACTGAATACGATGGAACCTCAACTCTTGGAGTATCTTACAATTATATGGAGAAACGTTTTATATATACAGTATATACTGTATATATGTTGATATGTATATCATGAGTCATGGTTTTTACATCCCACCTCGACTATTATCCTCTGGTGTTCCCACGTCTATTATTAAAAGTCTGTACTTAGTACAAAATGCGATAGCTAGACTCCTGACGAGGACGACTAATTTGATCATTGTATCCCGATGCTAGCCAAATTCCATTGGTTCCTTGTCCACTTACGATGTGATTTCAAAGTTTTGCCATTTATTAAATATGACATGACTGAACACTGTTTTATCTTGTTGATTTGGTGGTACTATATGTTACATCCGAAAACCTTTGTTCAGACAAGCTTGTTTTTTCGTGATCTCAAAAAGAAGTCAGCAGGTTCGAGAGTATTTTGTGTTCGGGCTCCACTAGTCTGGAATGCCCCACCTGTGTGTCATGGTTCTGTTGTTGTTGTTGTTGTGTTTTTTTTTTGTGTGTGTATCAGTTCCGGGGGGAGGGGAGAACTTTCCCTCTAGTGCCGCACCTGTTCCGCATTATCAACATCTGAAAAGGACTGACATGCCGGCTACTCGATGTCAAATTATTTAGCCTTGCTCACGAATTTTGTACCAAGCGTTTGATTATTCTAGATGTACATTTCCTTGTCTCATAGCTCTCAAAGAGAGGGGCTCTTTGAACGCATGGCCTTCCACACTATTTTTAACTAACATTGTATTGTATAGGACTTCATGATGTGTTAAATGTTCCATCCATTGCAGCCTGGGCATCCTGGCAGAGGGACTCCCCCATCTCCCACCCCTTCTCAAGGGTTCCAATCCCCCCCTAATGTTTTTAGTTTCTTGTTTTTTCTTGCCCTCCGGTGGGTTCAAGATCAAGGGAAGCGGTTAATATTTGTCAACTATGAGCTTTGAAGCCCTTTGAGACTACCGGATTTTCACGACTATAAGGCGCCATTAAAAGTCTTAAATTTTCTCCAAAATGGACAGGACGCCTTATGATGCAGAGCATCTTGTGTATGCGCCGAGTTCCAAAACCTGACTGACAGCCGACATGCTATTTATATATAGAAAAGGCGGAAGTGACTGTGGACAGGCATGCGGCAAAGAAGTCGGCCAATCAGTGAAGGGTGGGCGTGTATATATACATATTAAGGGTGTGGAAAAGAATCGATATTAATCGATGGATCGATGCGCATGTGCGCGACACGAGTGCATCGGCTCATTCTCTGGGTATGACGCGATTGACGGATGAAATCTAGATTCATCACGATGCATTGGTGCGTATCGGTAAAATCCGATTCAAGCGCCGTTTAGTTCATGTTAAACGTCACCTATCTGCCCTTTCCTAGGCGCAATGAATGCACCATCATTATTTTGTGATGAATACGGATGGAAGCCGTGAGTCACAGACAGTGCAGTACACAACTAGCGAAACACTATGGAAGTTCGCGCAAGCAGCAGCGACGAAACTACTGTATTTAATGCTTCCGCAACATTCAGATCTTATGTTTGGAAATACTACGGCTTCGAAAAGAAAGACGGATAGATTGATAAAAGCTCCGTAATTTGCAAAGAATGTCGCACTACGAAGCCATACAACGGCAGCACCACAAATATGCAGACCACTTAAAACGATTGCACCACATCACCGACAAGTTTTCCGCCCCTCCCCCACCTCCCCGTCCAGTTCCTCGTTGGAAACCGGAGAAACACTTGGCAAACCAGGTCAGTATCAGGAAAAAAATCGCCTCTTATTTTGGGGGTCCCCTTGCAGCTCACTGTGACCGCGCAATTAAAAACTATATATGGATGACTCTTTTGGACATTTCATTTTGACACTCAGTGAGAGTGGTTTGTGTACGCTACAATACACGCAGCAGCTTTGAGGCTGTGACTGCCACATTGTTTCAATTGTATTTTTTTTCTGTCCGATGGAGATGGATATTTCATATAAAACACTCAGTGAGTAGTCTGTTTGTGTTTACACTACAGCAACAGCTGTGAGTCTCAGGTGCCAAATTGTTTACATTTTCTTTGCACAAAACCCAATTGTGAAAGGGCTTAAATAAGTTGTTTTACACGTTCTACTGTTTATAAGGAATAAAGTGGTATACCTTTTGCAATACCATACTGAATTCTATCTTTTTTTAAACTTTTTTTCTTTGCGTATTTGCATCATGTTCAATTGCACAATATCACAACAAATTGCACTGTATCGTATCGGATCGCATTGATTTGAACTAAATGTGTATCGCATCGTATCACATCGTGAAGATGGTGAAACGTATCGCATCGTGTCGCCAGAAAATTCCATGTATCGTTTAAGTATCGCATCGCTGGTAGTGCATCGAGATGTGTATCGAATCGTCCTCAGTGCTGAGATTCACATCCCTAATACATATATGGAGAGAGAGAGAGAGAGAGAGAGAGAAGACAGACGTGAGAGAGGACAGGCATGCGGGGGAGAGGTCCGCCAATGAGTGAAGGGTGGGCGTGTAAGTGGACGCTAAAGGGACGCCCCAAGCAGGTACCAACACCTGTATAGAGTGTGGCTATGTGCATTGTTGCAAAACAACTTCGGTTTTGGTTTCTAAGAACCCCCGAAAATAAATTCTACAAAGAGACACGCCTACAAAGCTCAGTTCAAACTTCAAGCCATCGGTTATGCTTTTGGCATGTGTGCCCATCTCACAGCAGCGGTGAAAAACCAAGTCAAGCAAATGAACTCTGAGCTTGCCGTTATTTCCGGAGGCTTGACTAAAGAACTCTAACCGCTCGCTGGACATCGGCATCAACCGGGCGTTCAAAGTAAAGTTGCGAACGGCATGGGAACAATGGATGATCGATGGCAAACACAACTTCAAAGCGTGAGAGGCAGCACTGGGCGAGTTACGCCACAATTTGCAAATGGATTGTGGCTGCTTGGACGAACGTGTCTGCTTGCACTGTTGTTTGAGTTTTTAGCAAAGCCGGCATCATTTCTGTGGAGCCACATGGCAATGAGAGTGACTCTGACAACCAGAGGGGACACGGCGTTTTTGATGGATTACGTACTTGCACAATTGTTCAATTCTGACACAGAGGATGAGGACTTTGATGGATTTCTGGGTGATGATTGATCGAAAAACGTGAGTACATTGCACGATGGCAAAATAAAATACAACGGAACTCAGTTCTGCTTTCGTTGCCTTTTTAAAAACGTGTTTTAGCATGTATCCGTATGTCTTGGCATGCTACCGTATGCTTCAAGCTAACATGTTTTTATCGTGCGCGCATGCATGCCGTATGTTTAAGCTGGCGTATGTTTTACCACTTTAAAACTGCGCCCAATAATACAGTGTGTTTTGTCTATGTGTAAAATACAGAAATAGCAGCCATTAATGAGACTGCACCCAACCATACGATGTGCCGAATGGTCGTGAAAATACGGTAATCCGTTCCTTTTAACCATCCGTCAAAAATTTCCAAGGCATAGCATAGCACAGCATCAGCATAGTGAGCCATCCCCCGACTGGTTAACACTTTTTCTAGGTGATTCACATAGACACATGTTTATCTATCTACACATATAGACACATACGGTAGAAGTACCTCTTTGCCAATGGGACGCCAGGATGATGCTCGATAATAGCCAGTGGCAGAGCAGCTATAAGTCTGTTGCGTCCAGGAAACTCGTAGCTGCGACGAGCATGCCATGCTCTATTTTTACCTTTCGTATGTTGAAATTTCTTTCATAACAAGAGGCAATATTTTCCTGTTGAGACGTTTCGTAACTTGAAAATTTCGTATGAAGAGACGTTCGCAGGTTGAGGTACCACTGTAAATGGAGAAAAGCAACAACAATTTGTATCTCATTGGGAGAACAATCAGTTATCTGTTGAACTAAACACTGCATATTCAATCAGGGCATAATACATACAAATGCAAGCAAAAATAAAAACTGCCAACCTAACTATGGAGCCACCACAAAGTAATAGATAAGCAAATATATTGCTTGTGCTGAAAAAACAAAAGGAATAAATCATCGGCTAAAAAGTTATGATTTATTTTGTGAACCAAATGGTACAATTTCTAAATCGCCTACCAGCCTGAACAGAATGAACCACATGAGTCTTTGGACATTCCGCAGTAGTATGAACAGATGTAGTAAATAATAGCGATCCAATATCAAAATGGTGGCTGGAAATGAGTTGTGTGCAGCAAATAATAGTAACGTGTTTGAAACTGGGGTTTACATTTTTTGGGATAGCTCCAGTGTTAGTTGGGGGTGGGCAGTCAATGAAGAGCTTAGTTGACACAGAGCCCCAGTGGGAGACACTGGCCATTTTGCTCAGGGATTTGTCCATCTGGCCGGCACGCTGAATGTATATGACGGAGGCAACAATTACGGCACTTTGGCATATGGGCATTGGCAGGTAACCAGCGCTAATGATGGAGCTTGCCAACTGTTTGGCAGTTCTGGTCAGTAACACATATTTATTGCCCCCACCAAAAAACAGCCCCTAATCACTACCACCCAACCGATTGCAATGAGAACTGTGTATGTGTCACTGCTTCAGCCAGAGACCGAAAGGGGGTGTGTCCTGACTAACTGCCCAGTTGGGAGGCTGAGTCTGGCAGCTTGCCGGTGTTTAGCCGTCAAACGTCCAGCTGGGAGATTGGAGTTGGGAATGCATCCGGTTGTCTTTGCCCCCGCATGGATAATCCCAAGGGGCAAACGGCAGTAGCAAAAGACAGAAGTGCACATCGGCAGTCCTGGTCACAGATGTTCCAGTGTGGTACCTTGTGGTGTCTCATGGCATATCCCTCTTCCTCTCTGATGCCAGTCTCACTGCAGGTGCTTGCGGCAATTACGTCTCGCTGTTCAGGAGTAGTCAGATTATTAGGCGCACTTCATCTCTCCTGACACTTAGCAAGGGAAGAGGATTTCCGCTCTGCTATTATGCTGGCAAAGAAGCGGCAATGACAATGAACTATTGCCGTAATGAGATTCCCTTTTTGACGCTATGTGCTACTTCAGAACACTTTTCCATGCAATGCTTTTTTTTAACACTAGGTGAAATGTTGTTGATGTGTTATTGCTTTTAATAAAATATATATTCAAGCTGAAAATTAGTCATAAATAATGCACACACCTTTTTGTTCTAATGGTCTGTACGGTATTAGAGATTGCTCATTAAAAATGCTGTTTCTGGTATTTTCGGAAAGTTTGACTAAAAAATTCATGCCCAATTATTTTTTATACATTTCTGAATACAATAAGACTGAAATGAGGGACATTTAAAAAAAATGTAAGGGACTAGATGGATGTAGATGTATTTCCAACTTCTGTGTATTCCCTTAAATGAATTCCATTCGTCTTCTAGGTCATAATGAAAATCAAGGCAGCGCAATAAATGTGTATTATGACCACTGACAGAACCCTGATTATGATGATGATAATTAATAATAATAATATTATTATGATTATTATTGCTATTAACACTAATAATACTTGTTATATAATACAGTATAAGCGATATAAGTAGGGCTTGGACCATGCTTGTATTTTTTTACAATTCAATCAAAAATAGTTTTGAAATACTGGTAGTTTAGTGAATTGATGTTTGTGGAAAATGCAGATGCTGAAACGTTTATAAAGTAGGTGGTAGTGAGGTAAACAGATCCATTTGGCTAAAATGCTCATGCAATATTATAAAATGTTAAGAATGAAATCAGATGATCTCGCAGCACAAGAATTGAAAATAAAGGATCACTACCTCCGCTGAATTATAAACGGTGGCATTTGAAATATGTGTCATTAAAAAACAGAAAAGACAAAAGGAAAAGGTAAACAGTTAATTAATCGTGTAATACGTACTGACGTGAAAACCATCCATCCATCCATCTTCTACCGCTTATCCGGGGCCGGGTCGCGGGGGCAACAGCTTTAGCAGGGAAGCACAGACTTCCCTCTACCTAGCTACTTCTTCCAGCTCTCCCCGGGGGATCCCGAGTCGTTCCCAGGCAAGCTGGGTGACATAGTCTGTCCAGCGTGTCCTGGGTCTTCCTCGGGGTCTCCTCCCGGTGGGACATGACCGGAACACCTCACCGGGGAGGCGCTCAGGAGGCATCCGAATCAGATGCCCAAGCCACCTCATCTGGCTCCTCTCGATGTGGAGGAGAAGCGGCTCGACTCTGAGCCCCTCCCGGATGACCGAGCTCCTCACCTTATCTCTAAGGGAGAGCCCGGGCACCCTGCGGAGAAAGCTCATTTCGGCCGCTTGCATCCGGGATCTCGTTCTTTCGGTCACGACCCATAACTCGTGACCATAGATGAGGGTTGGGACGTAGATCGACCGGTAAATTGAGAGCTTCGCCCTTTGGCTCAGCTCCTTCTTCACCACGACAGACCGATACAGCGTCCGCATCACAGCAGACGCTGCACCGATCCGCCTGTCGATCTCCCGCCCCCTCCTGCCCCCACTCGTGAACAAGACCCCAAGATACTTGAACTCCTCCACTTGGGGCAAGATCTCCTCCCCGACCCGGAGGGGGCACTCCACCCTTTTCCGACTGAGGACCATGGTTTCAGATTTGGAGGTGCTGATTTTCATCCCAACCGCTTCACACTCGGCTGCGAAACGCTCCAGTGAGAGTTGGAGAGCCCCGTTTGAAGGAGCCAACAGCACCACATCATCTGCAAAAAGCAGGGATGCAATACTGAGGCCCCCAAAACGGACCCCCTCAACGCTTCGGCTGCGCCTAGAAATTCTGTCCATATAGGTTATGAACAGAATCGGCGACAAAGGGCAGCCTTGGCGTAGTCCTACCCCCACTGGAAACTCTTCCGACTTACTGCCGGCAATGCGAACCAAACTCTGACATCGGTGGTACAGTGACCGAACAGCCCGTATCAGTGGGTTCGGTACCCCATACCCTCGAAGCACCCCCCACAGAACTCCCCGAGGGACACGGTCAAACGCCTTCTCCAAGTCCACAAAACACATGTAGACTGGTTGGGTGAATTCCCACATACCCTCGAGGACCCTGCTAAGGGTGGAGCGCTGGTCCACTGTTCCACGGCCGGGACGAAAACCACACTGCTCCTCCTCAATCTGAGGCTCGACTTCTTGACGGACCCTCCTCTCCAGCACCCCTGAATAGACCTTACCAGGGAGGCTGAGGAGTGTGATCCCTCTGTAGTTGGAACACACCCTCCGGTCCCCCTTTTTAAAAAGAGGGACTACCACCCCGGTCTGCCAATCCAGAGGCACTCTCACTGTTGACCACGCGATGTTGCAGAGGCGTGTCAACCAGGACAGCCCCACAACATCCAGAGCCTTGAGGAACTCCGGGCGGATCTCATCCACCCCTGGGGCCTTGCCACCGAGGAGCTTTTTAACCACATCGGTGACTTCAGCCACAGAGATAGGAGAGCCCACCTCAGAGTCCCCAGGCTCTGCTTCCTCCAAGGAAGACGTGTTTGTGGAGTTGAGGAGGTCTTCGAAGTACTCTGCCCACCGGTTCACAACGTCCCGAGTCGAAGTCAGCAGCGCCCCATCCCCACTGTACACAGTGTTAATGGTGCACTGCTTCCCCCTCCTGAGACGTCGGATGGTGGACCAGAATTTCCTCGAAACCGTCCGGAAGTCGGCTTCCATGCCCTCACCAAACTCTTCCCACGCTCGGGTTGTCTCGTTGCATTTGGTGTAAATATAACAGCATTGCAAAAAAAAAAAAATCATTCCAACAATTAATCATGGTGGTGGTGGTGTGATGGTCTGGGGCTGCCTGCTACTTCAGGACCTGGAAGACAGGCTATGATTGATGGGTGCATGATTTCGGCTCTTTACCAGAAAATCCTGAGGGTGAAAGTTTATCCATCAGTTTCTGACCTCAAGCTGCCATGCATTTGTGTTTTGAATCACAACATTAATCAAAAAACACATCAGCAAATCAACTTCTGAATAGCTTTAAAAAAAAAAAAAAACGGAAGGTTTAGGAGTGGCCAGGCTTGATTCTGATTGAAATGCCGTGCTTTGACCTTTAATAAGCCGTTCATGCTCAAAATAGATGTGAAAGACTCATTGCTAGTTATGCTGTAGAAAATGCTTGATTTTGAATGTTGCTGCTGCAGCGGGTGGCCCGACCAGTTATTAGAATAAACAATGCTACTTTATTTCAACATCATAAGCTGTGCAGGAAACATTTGCTTTGGCAGAGGTGTTCCCTTTTTATCTAAAACCATGACTGTCTTCATGAAAAAGCACATGCAGAGTACAATAATGACTAATTATAATGAGTGGAAGCACATGACAGACTACAGTCATACCGATATATTAGTAGTGGTACTTTATTGCAGTCTTATTTTGACACTATTCAGGGCAGAAAGAAAGAAATACAGTATTTAAAATGCAATTTTGTTTTAAATGATTGCAACATCATCTCAAGAGCCAAGTTTCTCCCCCTCATTGGTGTGATGGGGATGCTTTGCTCCCAAAAACATGTACACAGTAATTATCATTTGTCTTAAAATGGTTTGTAAAAAACTATATGAAAAAGAAGAACATCAAGGCACCTTATTTAAGTGAATATCGAATTGTTATTGCTCATGGAACAGTTTGTATGACATATTTGAGGGAAAATCTTGGTGCCCATTATTGCCATACATGCAGCTGAAGCTGGCAGAGATGTCTCATGAATTTAAGACTCTCTGAAATGAGGGCAAAAGAAAAAGACCCCGGGAAAAGGGTGAGTGATGGGGGTCGTCACAGAAACTCTGAACGGGGCATGTCCCCCATTGTCAGAGAGCGGAGCGGGAGTTCAGGACTCCGAAGGGGTTTGGCGACGGCCGGCGTTATTAGGACTCACACTAAGGCTGTCAGCGGGGGGTCCAGTCGCCACATGCGACCATACTGCTTCTATCGCACATACGTGTCAATGATGATTTGTCGACTTTGTGTTATAGTTACAGAGCGCTTGGCTTGATGAGGGGCACATTCATCAATATGCGGATGCACACATGAGGCATAAAAAGGTGTGACATTACAATGCAGCAGGACTACAATCACCACAATTTAGACTCGCGTATCTCCGTATCTCCACAGGAACTGCCATTTACTTTCACGCTTTCAACTTTTAAATTGTTTGTGCACGTTGTGGGAAGAATGTGGTCTCAGAATAAAATTTGCAGTCGTACTGTAATACTTTACATGCAAATTCTTGTTGGAAAATGACAATTAATCATTTCAAATGCTTTTAACCCTTTCATGCACCCTGTAACGTGATAACATGATTAGTTGTCCACTGTAGTCACAGCTGTCCCCAAAAGGGTTAAATACTATGCAGGTTTTTATTTACAACAAAAGTCGGGAGTGGTCGATGGATGACGTGTGACTTTCCATCCAAGTATTTCTTGAAGTCAGTATCTGGAATGAAATAATTTTTGAATGCCCAATCTTTGAATAAACAGAGCAGGAGTTTGACTTTTACCATTTGTGTGTGTGTGTGTGTGTGTGTGTGTGTGTGGGTGTGTGTGGGTGTGTGTGTAGTTTACAGTACAGTGACAGTGACGATCCGTCTATTTTCCCTTGTTCCTCCACCACCCTCATTCAAAGCCTCCTGGGATGATTATTAATATAATAATTAAACATTCATTGCCCACAGCACCTGCGATCTTCCTCTCCTGCGGACCCCTGGGATTACTCACGCACCCCCCCCCCCTCCACACACACACCTCATACGCATGGAGAAAGCAAGAGAGAGAGGAAAAGAGATGGGAGGGAGGTGCACAGGAGGAGCCAGAGGGAGGGGTTGGTGAGAGGAGAGCAGCAAATCCAAAAGGGTCATCAACACATTGGTGGATTCTTTTACACCAGTCAGAGGGGTTTTTTTTGTGTGTGGGTGTGTGTGATAGGAAACATGTGAAGTTATGTGATCGCAGAACAAAAGAAGAAAGGAGGAAGGAACAATCCAATACTGGGAAGGACCTGGACTCAATCAGTGGGTGGTCGCCCACCCCCTGAAGCTGACGTCTATATTCCATTAATCAACTAAAATTGTCCTCAGTATTCCGTCAAATGGAGACTTTTAGTTCTCATAAGATCTCATATTTTCTTATGATTTGATGTAGGGTAAAAAAGGCACTTTTGGAACTTTTCAAAACACAGATAAGAGGCACCGGAGTTTTGCAGCAGTCACTTTTGACAGGACTGGTGTAATAGAGAGCCTTCAAGGGCTGGAGTGGTCGGCAAGATGCTGCGGTATCTGCTCAAGACCCTCCTGCAGATGAACCTGTTCACCGACACCATCCGAAACCCCAACGGCACCGATTCGTTCTTCAACACTTCCCTGCCGTCCTTCAACAGCTCTCTGCTCGATTGGGGAAACTTCACTGTCTTCAATGGTAAGAGAGTCAAATTTGCCTTTCGCATCTGCTTTGGTTTTGTGCGTTGCCCTTTTCACACTTGACAGCAACGATGCAAAAGGACACATGGCTTCTCTTGAGAATAGGACACAAACACTTACAAGGTTGCATCTTTTGTGATGGTAATTCATAGCGGAGGCGGGAGGGAAGTGAAAAGGAGAGTAAATCGAAGTGATATGAGTTTGGAGTTTAAATTAGATGGCATTCTCATGATAGAATTTAACCCTTTGAGGGACAGCGGTTGCTAGAGTGGATGGCAATTCAAATTTTGTTTTCTCTTATATGAATTCATCTTAATGTCACATTTGCACATCACCCGCTACAATGGACCTTTATGTGTGTTGCCATCCACTGTCATTCTCTTTTTTCATGCCTAAAGATTAATGAAAACAGTTCAGAAAAACATTTGACGTAGATTATCATTATTTTTGCATTTAAGCGTTAAAACGTTTTTTTACAATGGACTAGGTAATTATGTTTACTTGAAAACATGCTTACCTTAGTTTCAAAAAGCATTATTACCAATGGTTATATTATACAATATAACATTAGTTGTAAGTTTCTGCTTGATTTTTTATTCATTTTTTTTTGGTCCCGACATCCATCCTAAAGCCATGCCTTGTGTCCCCCGAACTAATTTTCTCATCACTCCAACTCCGATGACTGTCCAAAAGTACAACAAAGTAACACTTGAGCTGCCTTTGTGTCATTTCATCTGCAATGCATCTCTCTCGCTCCATTCAGTGACGCCGCCTGCTGTCACACGTGATGGAGTGGACCTCCATTCAAAAGTGAAACTCAAACTCTCAAACCTGAAACTGGTTGACTGAAGCTGCTGGGTTTTATGGGAATGGATGTCACTTTTTGTCATGTTTATTTATTAATGTAGTGACACCCCGCTATGCTTTTCTCCAATTCGATTGTATCAACTCTATCAAGCAAACGTGGGACATGGAGTGCAAGAACAATGAATCCTGAACACACATATTGATTTTATCATTTTTTGTTTCAGCTGGTTCTTATCATTTGTGCACTTGAGGTCCAGTTTAGATGAGTGTATTCTGTCACAGAGGAAAGAGAGCAGTACCTTTTTTGGGCAGTGAGATTTGTAGAACTCCACTCCCCCAGCCATACCTTAAGCTGCATCGATATGTTAAATCTCTAGCTTTTATTTGCCATACACTTTTCATTCCCATCCAAACCACAATGACTAATGGAGTGTAGATTGAGGTCCGTCTTTTCTCTCAGTGTCCAATGAGACATCAAACACATGAGGCAGGGAGTGACAAGAAATGTATTGAGAGGAACCTATTCAGCGCCGAACAGTACGGGATGATAGACAAACGTGCCTCGTGCGAGTCAGGTTTCATATTCTCCTGCTTCTGTCTTCCGCAGACCATCGAAAATAGTCCCTCGAAAAATCTTTAGCTTGCGTCTGTAAATATTGAGAGGTCAGAAAAAGGATGGCGGGGTAGGATTGACTCAAAATGTCGCGTTTGTAGTGGTTTGACCATAGGGGGGAAAAAAATAAATGGTGGAAAAAAAATCTGCATCACCACCTGTTTCAGCAAGTAGTGGTGAAAAAAATGCGCTAAAAGAATCCCATCCATTGCAGGTTATGTAATTATTGCCTAAACACCACATTTTAAATCATCAAACTAGTGATAGAGTTCCTCAGTCATGATGTGATGAGTCATCACTGGATAGTTGGATGGAGTGGGGGCCGCCGTTCTTACTGAGTGCTCCCAGTTGAGAACCTCACAGAAAGGCTATGGGAGGACAGCTCGGGTCAATTTGGATCTACAAATGAAAATCACTGAGGCCCGATAATCAATTTAGAAGGTCACGAACGATGTACTTAAGCATAGCACAAAAGTAGACTGTTGGAAAGTTTATCTATTCAGTCGTACTGGCTTCCTTCCCCTCTATTGCAGTTGTTTTTTTTCAACAACAGACGCTGACTGTTAACTAATTATGCGCGTGACAATCAATTCAGTCACGCAATAAATGCTAAGTAATAGCGGTGCATTTGAATTATTGGCCCATTCAAGTTAACGGTACTTTAAATCGTAACTTATGCAATTACTGGAATCAAGACACTCATATTGTTATTTTTCTCAAATGGGTCACTTTCAACACAATTTAATTGATATGAAGCCATTCATTGCGCTCTGTGGTTTAATCATGAACTAATATTCTTACACATAAGGCACCGGGCTCGCTATTTACAGAATGAATTGTAACACAATTCAAAGTGGCAGCCCAATCAGGGTTTCTGTCATCCCACCCACATATTCATCACTCTCATCTCCGGGCGGTCTAAATAGAGTCCAGTCTGGAGATGCGCTCATGTGATTCATGCAAGACGGTAGAAACTCCACTTTATCGATCAATATGGACACTCTTGCTTTTTGGAGGACATGTACATTCAGTTTGGATTCTGTTGCCTTTTGTAGAACAGCGGTTACTGCAGTGGACAGGTGATCATCTTATCAGGTTACAGGTGCATGAAAAGGGTTAAAACAAGGCAATTCAAATCATGACTATTATAAGCCACTCTTCCACAAGGGTCTTTGAAATTTACACCTGAGAGTTGTGATGATGGAGCCACCACTTTCATGTTGTGTCTTATCCTAAGTCCTAACAAGGACTACAACTGAGGGCAACAAACTACAACTTTTTAATTAACTCATTCGGGGCCAAAGAGTTTTTTTTCGTGTGTGTGTGTGTGTGTGTGTGTGTGTGTGTGTGTTTTAAGAATTCAGGCATTTAATCCTAGGCACGTCTTCCTGTATTTAAAATAATAATAATAAATTACGTGGTAAGGCAAAGGTCTGAAAATGGCTGGCACTCAATGTGTTTTAATGTCTTCTTTTGCTCCTTATTAGCATTAGAACAATAATTACACATGCAAACTATATAAAAATTGAGGTGGTTGGCTTGCCAGTTATTTACACTCCTATCCAAACGTATTAGAACAGTGAGGCCAACAAAGGCTATGTAAATTACGTGTTACCTTATGAATTTCTCCAGCTATCAAAATGTCGGTAACGCGATCAAAGCACTATTTTCAATTTAAAGTCTTCAAATTTAATCTCCAGTTTAATTCGTACAATTGGGGGAATCCCTGATGAGGTCATTTTGTCATTTATTTGTGTTCAGCAAAGAAAAAATTGTGCATAACATGTTTTACTTGGCAGTCAGTATAGCATTGATTCATCTTGCAATCTGTTGATTATTATTATTATTATTTTATTTTTTTGGTGCAATCGTTTGAGCCAACTTTGCGTTTGAGAAAGTGGAGCTGGGCACTGCTTCAAAGCGTAATTGTAGAATGTCTTTAATATATGGGAGTTAGCGCCATCTGTCCCTTTATCTGGGTCAAGTAGGCTCCCCTTTGCTCTTTTCAACATAAATCTGCTCCGGAGTCATTAACCAGTTAGCCTGTGTGTGTGTGTGTGTCTGTGTGTCTGTGTGTGTGTGTGTGTGTGTGTGTGTGTGTGTGTGTGTTGTGCATATTTCCCTCCTAATTATTGTTTAATATTTCATTATTCAAATTCCTCGAAGGTGTCCCCACCCGCATGACTTTAGACTTTTTTTTTTTGCCTGGAACACCACGGGCACCCTCTTTTCCCATTCATGTCATCATGCCTTTTCGACGCAAAACGAACGTTGGGGAAAAAAAATCCATGGTGGATTTACAGAGGACAGACTACCAGCATGGTGCCCATCAGGCGCTTTGAGAGGACGGTTAGCTTTCTTTCCCAAGGAACCCTGCAGTGCTTGCTCACTTATTGGCTGCACTTTCTAATGATCCTCATTGAGAAGCTGTTTGAATCCAGCTGGTAGTGACCTGTTGCACAAAATTATGGAAGCATTAAAAGGTGTATCAGTCTGGCTCCAGTTTCCAGTGTTTTCAAGTACAACCTGGCTGCTTTGTCCTAATTTATTCAGTTTGAATGGCATATGTATTAATAATAGATTTATTCGGAGTATTTAGGCAGCCATTCATCTTTATTCATTGCGCGCTTCCTTGAGCAACCAAACATTTATGAATTCTGCTTCTCACCACAGCTTGACTCCACGTGTGAATTATTGGCTTTGGTCACTTTGAGTAACTCCGCATCACGTGTGCGTGGGACATGGGTGCACAGCTGCACAGAAATTAAAAAAATCAAATGCAAATTCTAATAAGTGTGCCACTCTCAACGGCACATTTCCTGCCATATAGTGTGTTTGGATCATTAAAAATGATCTTTTTTGAAGCACACTGTTGTTGATGTTGGCAGTGTGGCTGTGAATGAGACTTTGTAGTGGAAACAAAACGGAATGTCTGATGACTGGGGAGGCTTTCAGTGGAGAACAGAAGGGGAAGGGGCTTCATGACCCTTCTGGTTGGCACTCAGCCAAAACAAACCCATATTATGGACTAGTCAGATACAAGCCCTGTAATTTATTCTCTCGTGATGCTCTGTGCAACTGTTTTGTTGTTTCCAGCAATACCTTCAGGGACAAGCGATCAGGGGAGGCAAAGCCTGCGCCTCTTCAAGTCCCCAATGTACTGTTTTCAGACACGTGTAATACGCACTCTAATTTTCGATTGTCAGATAAAAGGGTCAAAGTGATACAGACTGAACTTTGTCTGACGAAAGGGGTGTACAAGAGCACACAGGCTCACACTTGTAACATTTATCTTCTACGCTCAGGTAGCAGAGTGCAGAGACTGGACAGTTCTTGGTTAAATTCTGGCAAAAGCGGCAAAACAGCGTCCTCACTGGAAAAAAGTTTCATGTGCAGGCTGCCATGAGGAAGCACAAAGAGAAGTCGACTTTGTGTTTCTTGAAAATGTTCATATCGCTTCATGTGTATTTCGTATTTTACCATCTACAAATTCCACTAATTTTTAAAGATTGATCATTTGGAATTCACTTTTCGAAAGATCGTTTGCCGAATGAATATTATAATTGTCAGATGGAGAAGTAAGTCTGCCTCCTGTCACTCTGCTGTCACCTACTCTGTTTTTCACCCCCTCTTCATTTTGTCCGTTACTGTTATCTGCTTCACCTCACTTCAATTTCACCTTGAATTATTGCTTTGGCAACAATGTGTGACTCCATCATATAAAATAGAGAAGGAAAAAAACCCGACAGAGTAAATTTGAATTTCATTGCACATTCTCCCCTTTTTCTCCTTGATCCAGTCGGCGCTCCTTCACCTCATCTCTCCATCTGCCCCTCCCATGTTTCTCATTAAGAAAGCTTCTCGGCTTTATTCAGGAGCAAAATAACACCAGGAGGTGCTCAGCAGCTCAACCACAACTCAGCGGTCTAGCAAGGCTCCCAATTACCATCAAAGGATCTTGATGTATTTCAACAGCTATAAGCTTGAGCCGACTCATCAGTTTTCCATCAAGCAAGGGCCTATCTTTGAAAGCTTATCAATGGCCATTTCTATTTCGAGCCCCAACCTATTGGGACAATGCGAGGCTGCATCTTGAAACACTGCTGCCTCCCTTGAATTGAAAATGAAATATACGGCCATCTTCTTTGATGTTATTAAAATGAATCATAATACATTCATTTGTGTATTTTGGAATTTGGAATTTATGATGCAATCCAAAGGAAAGAAAAATATATATTCAGCTAGATTTTTTAAGAGAGAGTGGCTGCTGGTCTCCGACAGTTAAGCAAGTGCTGTTGTTCCGCACTATAAGGCGCACCTTCAATGAATGGTCTGTTTTAAAACTGTTTTCATATATAGGGCGCACCACATTATAAGGCGCATAGAATAGAAGCAGCAATTGTGGCTGCAGTTGCATTATGCATCCACTAGATGGAGCTATGCCATAGAAATACAATACAATACAGCTTTATTTATCGGGAGCTTTCACAACCACTGCAACTGTGACAAAGCACTTTACAAAACATTTTTAAATATTCCATCCAATGCTTTTAGGTATGCCTTATAATGTGGAAAATACAGTAATTTTCATCATATGACTATTTTCATGCTATCATGCCACAGGTGTGCCACATACGCTGATCAAATAGTGTTCATAATATGATTTCTTTCTTCAAAGATTGTTTTTTTTCTTGTGTTGTCATGAAAGTTGCTCTACTCTCATGATAAATAATAAAACAATGTTTACTGTTGTAACTTTTGCTCTCACTATACTATGAAAGAGAGGCTCTGCATGAACTGAAATATAAAGTCAGAATAATCATCTTGAAAAATCTTTATTCTCTTCTTCGTTCTTTCAGGTAATTTTATGAAACTTTTGTTCTGCTTAACCTAATTAGTTCTGCTTTGAAAATTTTTGTCATGAAATGATACGACTTTGCCTCAAGAGTACATTTTTGTTGAAATTTGAGGAATTGACTCTCATACCAAAAGAGTATTTTCTTATAATCTTACACTTTTTTGTTTTAGGGTCAGGGAGTTAATTTGAGTTTTTTTTAGTCTAGCCCGAAACTGACCATTACACAATTTTTGTTGAGTTCTGTCTGACAGCAGTTTTTGGGCACAAAATCCAAAACTGATCTCAGTTTTGCTCCATCATGTCAACTTTTCGAGCTGTAGGATCCCCGTAAAATATATTAAAATAAGTGTTTACTTTGTAAATAAAACACTAAGATGGAATACGTCCAAACTTTGAAAACTAGGGGAAAAAAAAGCATAAAATGTAATGCAATGTACAACACCATCATGGTTATAAAGTTGAGGGAAAAGCCAGCAGGAGTACGTCCTCTTAAAAATCTATATTGGACAGAATCGGATATTGGACAGAATCGGCATTTTGAGATGTAATCATCTTAAAAATGTAACACACCAGAATGATTTTGTCCCAATTGTTCCACGGTGATTGACATACAGAATAGCGTATACAGTCAAAATATTTTTAAATTGCCTCTAGCTGATTGATTAAATTCCTTTTATGACGAAAAAAAGTCGTCAAATAGGGGTGACATGTTTCTGTTCTTGATTGAAGCAAAATTGATCGTTGAGCTCATTTTTCTAAATGTTCTGTTGGAAACGTGTCTCGCTGACCGAAATAATATGCGTGCAGAATTATGTACATATGCGAGCAGGAATGGAAATGAGGGAGCATTTGTGGCGAGCCTGCGGACGTGACGGGGATGAAGGTAAGATATAAAAGGCCAAGGTTTTCTACTTTGTAGGCAGGAGAGCACCACTCTGCATATGCTAATAGAAGCGTGGACAACTTCTTCCATCACGGCGAGGATTTGTCGGCTGGTGAGAGCAGCCAGATTGGATGGTGATTAGGATATAAGACAGCGCTTAAATTTACTCATGAGGTGCCATATGGGGGCAGGAATAGAGAACCTTGCAAAAAGAAAAGCGTAGATAAGAAGATGTAGCACGACGATGAATTTTAATTTTTACTATGACATTGAAAACAATATCCGGACGGTTGGTAAAACTGGATTATGATAATGCGGGTTTATCCTGGCGTGTAGATGATGCTGAAATCGTCTTTTCACATCCACTATTCCAGACTGTTTTTTTTATTTATAAACTACAAAGAATTGCTAGAAATTTGTTTCGTCAAGAAACGCACGATGATCACAGAAATAATTTGAAATATATGTAATATTACATTTTAAATTATGGACATTTATTATAATTTTTTTTACTTAGTGATGAAAAATGGCTTGGACAAAATATGATGATCCATTTAAAACATTGTTGAAAAATCTTTTGAGGTAATCGCTAAAATCTAATAATTTCTGTACCTCATCATGACAATTTTGCACCTGTCAACAGGTATTTTGGCCCACTGGATTCTCACTCCTCGTGGGCAAACTAATCCATCTGTCTCAGGTTTTGTCAGAGATTTTCTCGGACAAAGTTAAAGAAATGACTCGGCACACAGGAAAATTATCTTCAATATCGGCGGGAGCGGATCTCTGAGAGCGAACGACGGTTAGTTGCTCCGATGCTACACACTCGGTTCCCTCTCCGCCGGTTCGAACTTTTATTGCAAAATACAAGAAACACACTGCCCCAGAGATTTGCATATCGCGCCCCCCGGTCCGGCCCCTCGGTAGTGATCTGATCTACCCGAATACACAAGTCACAGAGTTTGCTGATGACAAATGTCCACCTGGGCGCGTAAGCTGTTCCCAAACTGTCTTTTGGTATTCAACAACTCTTTGTTCCCAATTAGTTTATTCCCACTCTGTGATTGAATCTAGCCTTCGCCCCCCCTTGCTTTGACGTGATTACTCAAGAAAAGGCCCTCCGCCCAAACGGCCAACACCTCTGCACTGAGCATGTCCAGACATGCCCAAATTAACCGAAACTTTAAACATGATACAATTTTGTTCATAGATTTCTCTATAAGGTTTGAACTCTGGTTTTGCCTTCTCCCGAATGCATGTTTGACACAGGTGATCAATCCCACTTCACCGAAGGCCACTTCAGATGAGTCATATATATATATATATATATATATATATATATATATATATATATATATGTACACACACACACACATATATATATTATATATATATTTATTTTACACTGAGCTACTAGTTGTTTCGTTGTCAACCGTGACGACTGTGGGTTCTGAAGTAACCATTTAGCCCACATCTCTGCATGTAACCCCTCTGACTATGGTTGCTTGAGTAGTAGCATTCCAACAGAGCCATGTTATCGCATCTCGCCCATCTCCGCTTTGTTCAGTAGCCCATTTTTCATCAAGGTGCTCTGGTTCCCCAGCATCTGACGCAGACCTTGTTTGGCTGGGCGACGTCTGAGCCGGGATGTCATTTGTTTTATTGTCTCTCATCATTGTATGAGGTAGGCATTAGCGTGAAGGATCTTGCCCAATGACCCACACTGGATGGTGTTATGTGCTCATTTTTTTTTTTTTTGCCCCAAGCGGGATTCGAACTACCGTCTCCCGTATGCCAAACCGATGCCTTACCAACAGAGCTATCCAGCCGATATAAAAAATTAAAATCCTCATCTCACCCCTCGGGTGGTGTCCGTCCCTCATTCAGCTCGGGTCCTCTACCAGAGGCCAGGAAGCTTGAGGGTTCTGCGCAGTATCCTTGCTGTTCCCAGCACTGCACATTTCTGGACTGAGATGTCCGATGTTGTTCCCGGGATCTGTTGCAACCACTCATCTAGTTTGGGGGTCACTGCCCCGAGTGCTCCGACCACCACAGGCACAACTGTCACCTTTACCTTCCAGGCTCTCTCCAGCTCCTCTCTGAGCCCTTGGTATTTCTCGAGTTTCTCATGTTCCTTCTTCCTGCAAGGCAAGGCAGCTGGGATAGGCTCCAGCATGCCCACAGCCCTTGTGAGGATAAACGGATCAGAAAATGGATGGACGGATGACAAGACTGGAATTAGTTTATAAATAAATATATACATACATACAGACATAAGAAAATAAACACATAAAAATGCATATTGGCAAGACACAAAGCTTCTGGGGGACTTAACACTAGGTGGTAGTTTTGGTTTATTAAAACCTACATTTTGTTGAGCTGAAAGACAGGATCTTATGTACCGGTAATCGATTTTTCTCCTGAAGTGGTCTCCAAAGTCCTCACAGAAAACGTTGGTTCACCCATCTTGACGGAAAATCCCATCAGCTCTGTTTAAAAATGCAAAAACGAAGTAAACTAAGAAATGCGACAATTTTTGTGAAACATGGAGCAGGAGGATTGTTTATGTTATTTCTTATTGTAACATTCATGCTAATGCTGCTGTGGCGCTTTGGCGTCCTTGAGCTAAAATTCAAATTCAATTCGTTGTAAAGAGGCCTTCAAATTCAATTGCTGACCTGTATATATTGAACTGGTTTGTTCGTAAAGTAGTGGTTCATTACTTTCTTTTACTGTCATTTAGGTACAAATAATAGTAACTTAAATATTTGATATGAACTATATGAAGGGAAGATGACAGAATGAAAGAATATGAGATTCTCTGTTTGACATGTTGATTTGGATTGTGTTAAATCAACCATTAAGTGTGTAATTCTTTCTTGAAGCCATAGAGAGATACATATATATTCAGTACTGTATAGGTATAGTATATACAGTACATTTTGTCTGAAACGTTTTTGGTGAGAAGAATTTTGCAAAAGTGCTCATCCATCAATATATGGTACTTATTCTCATCGCCACGTTTTCTAATATAATTGGAAGATGATGTCAAGATTATCTGTGGTCTATAATTGACGCAACGAAGCTTTCATCAACAGTAACTACGTAATTAAAGTTACCATCCATCAGTGTTCAGTCTCAATAACTGCCTTTCTCACTCTATTAAAAAAAAAAGCGAGCCATTGTGATTGGAGTTAATGCACAAGTGTGCAATGGGGGCAGTGGGGTCAGTCAAAACGTGGGGTTAAGTGCACCGATGACTCCGGGGTCACAAGAGAGGTTGCAACCCTTGACCCATCTTCAAATCCCCTCTCACCCTCTTGACATCATTACTCACGTGGCCCCCTGCCACTCACACCTGCCCAGTGCCACCAATAAAGAATTCACAGGTATTTAGATAGTGTGAGCTGACATACAAATAAAATGGAAGTCAAAATCCCTTTCACATAATCCAAATCATAATGCAGGTAATCCTTTGAATCCCTTGTTGGGAAAGAATAATGTTAATGATAACCCTGGAGAATCAGCACAATTCACACCCGCCTATAGTGCTAAGACATAATATCTTAATGTCCTTCTGTCGCCTAAATCAGACCGAATCCTTGCAGTATTAATTCATGTTTGTTTTAGCATGCAGAGATGTGCAGATTTTGTATAAATACCATCCCATATGTTTCTTCAAGAATATCTATTTATCCTGTCTCACGTTGTAGTTGGTTTCTGTTTGTATTTAAATATTATGATTGAATTTGTATTACACACACATTATTTTCACCGTCAAATCCGAATATGAAAGATGATAACTTTGAGGCTAAGCTACTTGTAAATTACAAAGGCTACAGTATATATGATTATGTCATTGCCACAGTGATATTTGATCTCATACTTTTTTTTTTTTTGGAATGGCTCTCAACAGTGTTTGTGCTACTGTTCGGAGATGTGCTCATAAAAAATTTGAAACACCAATATTATTGATATTTATTTACTTTCAAGACACAACGGATTAAACAAAGAGTAGAAAGTTAATTTATTGTTTTATGGCTGCACAAAAACAATTCTCCGCGTCCGAAGATGGATGCAAAGTGGAAAGGTGTTCTGTGGTCTGACAAGTCTAAATATCATATTTTTATTTAATCATCCATCCATTATCTGATCCGTGTATCTTGACGAGGATCGCGTGCGTGCTGGAATTGACAGATTTGGAAAATCTTTAGAAATTAAGTTTTTTTCTTAGTATCGTTTCAAGTATTTTTTTAAAAGGGTTTGGATTGGTAACAAAAAAAGCAGTATAATCACATTTCAGTGGTGTTAAAAGTGACGAAATAATTCAAGGTCAACGTGAAGTCAACAGACATGATTTGCCATCACAGACCATATGAAATAATATCGTGAGCCGGATCTGGCCCTCAGCCCTCATGTTTTATACGAGTGGTTTTGATAACAGAATATGAAGAATATGTACAATCTAAGAACATCCATCTGTTAAAATGACCCAGCCAAAGTTTACATCCAAATAACATTCCGTTTTCAGCAAGAAAATCACTGCTCACATAAAAGCGTGGGAAGAATTGGCAACAATTTTAGTGTCAAGATGTCCAAAACTGGGAGAGAATAACCCAAAAGATCTGCATCTGTCATTGCAGAGAAAGGTGGCTGACCAAAGTCTTGACGCAGGGACACATGTGGAAATACACATCGCATTTTTTGGATTATGATTTGCCAGAAATTTTGAAAATTATGTACTCTGCCTTTTTCTTTCCACTTCACAATTATGTGCTACTTTTTGTAGGGCATGCTAAGAATCATTTTTCAAGGCACTGTACATGTGTGTCTGTGTGTGTGTGCGTGCGTGTGTGCGTGTGTGTGAAGAAATTCACTCCACAACACATCATGTAAGCCCTGATTGACAACAAGAGTCCGATGAGCGAGGAAGGAGCGAAGAATACATTTTTAAACATTTTCATTGTTAACATTCTTTGTGCTGTGATATTTTTTACTTTTTTTTTCAGAGGCTAGAATCTGTACACAACAAGAAGAAGAAATTGTATTTTATATCCAGGAGAAAACCTTCACACAATGCACTACTGTGAATTAACAACACCAACGTAATTTAAAAATTTACTGAAAAAAGTCATGTCTGAACTTGAAAAAGCCTGATTTGAAGAGGAGTATAATCGCTGCATTATGCTACGAAGAATCATCACAGAGGACAGATACTGAAAGAAAGCTGAAGGACAACATTGAGTGAGAGGCACAAAGGCAGACTTCCCTGCGCCATGTGAGCGAAAAGTGAAGTGAGAGTATCTGTGTGGCCACTGGGCAAGAAGGTACTCTGATGACATTTTCCAGGCATCCTAATATATGTATTAAGATTGGCAGTTTTACCTGTTGCTCACTGGCTTGATTTCCATAAAGCTATTTATTAGGCTGATTTCCCAGGCTGGGAGTAACGATGACCGTGGTGGGATGGCTGGGTGTTGGGTGGAGCGGGGCATTGAGCGTAACAGAGGGAATGACGCCAGTGAGGCTGACTGGCAGAAGGTTAAGGCTACGTTGCTATGGAAACAGCACTGCGAGGGTTGCGGGAATGATTGGAAATAGTGGGCAGCCAATTACAGGTAGAGAAGAGATACAGAGCCAAGAGCTTAGTGGTCAGAGGTCCAGTAACTCTTGAGCTGAGGGTTCTTCCTAACAAAGGGGAGTTCATCGTGTCTGGGCACTAATGAAAGTTTAATATGACTTACACATGTGGGTGGCAAAGACCCCCCTCACCTCACCAAGACGCAGTGTATACACACATTTCACATGCAATTAGTCTCATTATAACAATGTGACACGTGCACAATCATAACTCTAATCTATGTACACCCACTCACACACACCTGCTGGGGTTCTTCATTTGTACTCATTAGTCCCAGAGGCTACTCGGTCATCTTTAACCAGCAGCTTCTTTTTGCTCTCAGTGAGTATGAATGGGTAACAAAAATCCATCCATTATCCGAGACTCTTGTCTGTGAAATAGAAAAAAATAGCTTATCGTGTAAAATAAAGAGAAAACAAGTATTTTTCAGATATGAATATCATCAAAACTTCTCAAAATGCAACTACATATAATTACTTTTTTTCCGGCCTCGCTACGTGAAAGCAAATACAATACCGTATTTTCCGCATTATAAGGCGCATAGCATAGAGCACTTATGTCAAAGTGCCGGCCCGCGGGCCAGATCCGGCCCGGGAGAATGTTTTCAGTGGCCCCTTGGATGATATTGATTTATTGTTAGAACCAGCCCGCAGACCGCAGCAAGCCGGGAGCCCGCAGATCTTTTACACACACCAATACTACATTTCCCACAATGCAACGGTGACACGCCAAGCAGTGGCCACTTTATTTCAATATTAGTGTGGCAGTCGTTCCATTACCAGTGAGGTTAGCTTGCAGATACCTATCAAAAATGGCAAAACGGAAGATGGACACTGATAATTGGGGGTTTCAAACAAGGTGGGAGTCGGAGTACACGTTTATGGACATAGCTAGAAAACCTGTGCGGAGAAAGTGTGGCGGTATTGAAAGAGTGTAATCTGAGACGACATCATGAAACGAAACACGCAAACAAATCAAGAATATGGACATGGTGGGGGGGGGGGATTTCATTAAAAACTGTATACTTAAAGTCCCGAAAAAAAGCAACTCTTTTTAAACGTGAGCATGAGCAGAAATGTAATTGCTGAGCAAGTAGAGCAGTTGTCCATTCATCTAAAAGAGCAGCTTGTGAAAAGCGGAAAAGATGTCATCGCATCTTCCTTGGCTGTGGATGAGAACGCTAAAGTTTCTGATGTTGCCCAGTTGTCAATTTTGATCCGCGGAGTGGACTCCAGCCTAAGCGTGACAGGAGTTTTTGGCTTTACATCCTATGCATGAAAAAGATACGGCAGTGGGTGCTGCGCAGTTTGCCCGTTTCCTCCCCGACACAGTGGCCCAGCTGCGCACCCAGGCTGATCAAACATTGTCGAAGGTTTGGCAGCACATACCTGTGTGAAAAACTACTTTCTTTGATGAAGCTGAACAAAACATCACACAGAAGTCAACTTAACTGAGCTGAACACCTTCACTCAATATTGAGGATTTGCTCAGCTCAGAGCCTGACCCCAAATATCGATGAACTTGTCGAAAAGATAAGACACCACCGAGTATCAGCCTCAGCCTCAAAGAAGTGAATATTACTATGCAATCACATATTAAGAGTTTTTACTCACTTCAAGTTAAAAAAAATTAAAGTATAATACTGTGATCCCTCGCTACTTTGCGGTTCGTTTATCGCGGGTTCAGTGCTTCACGGATTTTTTCAAACATATAAAAAAAATATCATTTTTAAATATACCTGTACATGGAGTACAGAACTCTATATGTTGCTCTATGTGACTTGCTGTTGTTTTGCAGCTTCTCGCAGACCGTTTGTGGACTTTATTTTTATTTTTATCCGTTTGTTAATTGGACGCTACTGTATGTTATTTCTCCTTGAAGTGTTGTTTTTGGTTAATAAATATTTGCACTTTATTTTATTGTATTTAAATCAAATTATGTTTTAAAAATATTTTATTTGAGTAAATGATTGAAAATTGCTATTATTTGTTTTTCTTGTAAGTAAATTTAGCTACTTTTGCTAAAAGAGAAAATATGGGCTATTGATGGTGCTTTGAATAATACCGGCTTCTTTCATTCATGTTATGGGTATTTTTATACAAAGGAAATTTGTTTTTGTGCCTGTTGAAAATCAAAGTTGACTGACAGAGCCATAAGAAAATGTTGCTTTATTTATCTGATCATATTGGAATGTATTTGTTAGATTTTCAGTCAATTAACTTTGGTTCAATAAACTATATGTGGTCATTTTTAAAATTTTCAATCAACATTCGATCAGTCCGGCCCTCAGCTTGCAGCAAAATATTTTATCTGGCCCTCCTTGCATTTGACTTTGACACCACTGGCATAGAGGCTGCAATCGTGGCTGTGGTTGCTTTACGTATCCACTAGATGGAGCTACATTAGAGGGAATACAGTACAATACAATAAAGCTTTATTTATTTTGGGCTTTCACAACTGCTGCAGCTGTGACAAGAATTGCTAAATGTTCTGTACTTTACAGAACATTTGAAATACTACGGCCAAGAAATCAGAATAGTGATCCATATATGAGACATCGGATTTTAAGGCGCACTGTCGGCTTTTGATTAAATTGAATGCTTTCAGGTGCACCTTACAGTGCAGAAAATACATTTACAAAAGTGCTTCTAAGAAGAATACAGTAAGATTTCAGTTTCATAAACATGTTATAATTGCCGGATTTATAACACTTATTTGTGCACTGTGATGTGCTCATTCTTTAACATTCCGTCCTTGATGCTCAGGTTCCACCAAATTCCTACATATGCAATGTAATTCACTCACTGACACCTGAAATGTGTAACTATGTATAAACTAATTTCTTGAGGTGAGGCAAACCAATTTACTTCAAGTGGTTGGTCAAAATTAAAATAAATATTTTTGCTTCATTACTTTCTGGGGAGGGGGGGAAAACATTTTCAGTTCAATATGAAAATGGTGGATTTAAAGTCACAATATGTGTTTCTTGCAGTGTGTTGCCACACAAAATGGCAGTTTCGTAATGTTGATGCATTCATGAAAGTTGGAGATATTTTTTTTCTTTTCATGTTATTTTTCAAAATGTTGGTTTATTTTCTGAGGCAGACAACTTGTCATATTACTGAAGATGTAAGAAAGTTAAACGGCTAAAAATAATGCAAACAATACTGCGGACAAATTGTAGAACATACGATGACTTATTAAAATGGTCTTATTATGTGTTTTTGTTATGTAAATTGGATTGAAGATCTTAAATATGTACTGCTAATGTTATTCAGAGATGGACAGTTTCCTAGTAGTTAATCTTCTGTAAAAATGTTCTTAGTGTCATTTAAAAACATTAGATATTAGGTACTTGGAATAGTAACAGTACTTGCAGGAGAAGAAGAAGTGAAAAGTCCTTTTATTTGAATATTACATTTACAAAAAAACAACATCTTTTTTAACCGATTTGTTTTTTTTTAATCTTTTACTTTTTTATTGATGCTACTATTGTAGAGTATAATTCAAGAATTGCTATATGTTAATATCATTTTTGTGCAAGCCCTGCTGGGTTAAAAAAATATTTATATAAATAAGTGATTCTGCACTTTTAAGCATGCTGGGTCGTTGACCTCTGATCTTTGCTTAAGATTTTACGATGTACAGTATGTATTTTTTATAATAGTTTTGTTAATTTGTACTTTGTATTTCTTTAATGATTCATTTTATTCATCTTTTATTCAAAAATGTTGGCCATGGATTCGTCTGAAATAAATGGCTTATCATTCAAACGGCAATTAAATTCTCACACTATACATGACATTGGGAAGATAATAAAGCTCAGTTTTGGTTTTTAATTTTCATTGAAATGAACATTTATATTTGAAATGAAGTTTGGAGCATCAGGATCATATTCGGTGTTTCCAAGATTTTGTTTGTTACTTATAGTACAGTATATCCTAGCTATGTGGGAGGGTTAAAATTTGGTTAAAAACCAAAGCACACCTAAATTAAATGATTGTAAATGATCATTTTAACAAGTGACCTTACAACAAATGACTGCATCGTAGGTTGAATTAATGTATTTATTTATGTAATATATAAATGTTCTGTTATCTTAGAATATGAATATTATTTGCTCATTCAAACACTTTTTGTCTTATAGTTTATTAAGTAAAATGTATTAACATAATGAGAACAGCGTTTTGTAAAAGACAAATGTGGCAGAGGGCCGTCTGCGAATGACCTCACCACTGCAGGAAGTGAATCCCTGGTGATTAAAGATGATCTCATAGCGTGGCATCACGTCACCTTAACCTTGGAGCACAGCTGTGCTCACCTGGACACAAAGGGAGCAAAGCAGCTGTGTGAAGAGAGTGACTGAGAGGAAGAATGAAACTATGGAAGCGATGACTCACTGAAGTGTCAACAGTATCAATGTATAACAAAGGCCTAATTTGTGGCTGAATCTCTGTGAAGCAAATATTTATGTAGTTGATAAATCTAAGAAAGAACAAAAGTGAGTGTCCTGGTCAGGATGTCTGTTTCTTTTTATATCTCTGTTTGCCTTTTCAAGTCCCATTTTCCCTCATCTACCACGTACGCGAGTTTTGACAGTTGAACTGCAGTTGTTTCTTTTTTCCTTTGTCACCTTTGGGGCTCGGTAGAACTCCATGTAGTGTTGGAGAAAAAACTACAACAATATATTTTGAAGTACGTTTACGATAGTTTTTTTTTCCTGATTAAACATAATTTCAACTCAATTACAAAAGAGTACGTGAATGTGTGACACCGAAGAGACAAAAAAAAAACAAACATTATTTATCAGCAACTGACGAAAAACAAACAAAACATCGACTCGCGTTGCGTAAAAGAGCAAGTCTGACCTCTGGTGGAGAGCAGTGGTACACAAGTACTGTCGGTCACGAAAGCCATGTCTGAATGTCAGTCAATTCTACAATTTAGATGATTTTATTTTGTTGCTGTCTTTTTTATTTGTATGTCTTTATTTTATAAGTAGTCTGTTCCATATTATTTTGTGATCTATGTTTTCCCAAAAATGAATGAGGGCAAAACTATGTATACAATTCAAATTTATCTAGCTGTACACCGGTTTTGTCCTAATTGTAGTATTTTTATTATCAGTTGTATGAGATACATAGATTATTATTATTAGTATTATGATCGCCTAATCGCCCACTTGCACTAAATTGGTATGCTTCATTAAATTATTGAATGCGTCAGTCTCAGTCATGCAGGACAAATCATTTGATTGGTGGTGATGAGCGCGAGATCCACCTATTAGCCGCCCATTGAGGTTAATGATGGAAGACAATTACCGATAAAATTACTGTATTTCCAGAAGCAAAGGGGAACAAGGTGGCCAAACGCAATTCATCACAAAATTCAAGGAATAAAATACCCAAAATTGAGGCATGAGAGATTATTTGGCCCCTTTACTTTCAGTGCAGCCAACTCACTCCAGACGTTCCCTGATGATTTCAGAATGATGCAATTTTGGCCAAAAATGAAGATATGAATCTGTGTGTGTGTGTCTGTGTGTGTGTGCGTGTGTGTGTGTGTGTTCAAATGAATGTTGAAATACTCTATGCTGAAATAAGACACATAAATCAGCATGTATTGTATTGTATTTATTTATTCAACGGACCCCCTTTCTTTGTAATACCTATATTTAACAGCAGAGGTCAGTATGGAACCAAGCTGTCTCTGTGGTAAACGTGTTTATTGATGAGGCAGCCCTCCTTTTCACTCGGAACGCAGTGGCCCCTAACCGAGACCACGGTAGGGAACTCCGATTCCTCGAGAGCCATATCCTGCCTATTTTAGATTTACTTTACCATCCGTGGCAAACTTAATGATTTATTTGTAGTGCCACCTATAACTGTAATTACGATGCCAAACTAAATGATTTATTTGAAGTGTCACCTTACAATTGTAGGTGCATTTACGGAATGCACGGAATACAATAATGTACAATAATAAATAAATAAAAAACATTAGACATACTGAACCATAAAATATTTTGGTTTTACACAGAAAGAATGGAAATGTATCAAAAGTTAATTTCACACTACCAGGGGAGTAGATTCCTTGTTTATTTTTTTGGATTTGCGCAAAGGCTGGGAAACATTCATCAATGAAAAGTTGAATGCCACCCCCAAGCTTCAACAGATGATGTTTTTGCTCTTGGCCACTAGAGGGGGCTAGATAATGTGCTTCTTGCAACACAGCACAACATAAGCGGCCGTGTGGACAGATGAACCTACAGTTCAAAACTTAGAATGGACTGATGGTTAGTGCCGATTCTCAAATTGCCTCCAAGGTTCAAGCTGTACGATAGCTCGATACATTTGCTTATCAGAATATTTGTTGGCTTCATATTGTTAGGATGAATGTAGCAGATGAGAGGGCGTTACGGTTTGGGGACGCTTTCTGGCCCATCCCAGCCGCATACATACTTTCATCCATCATTCTTCCTGGCATTTGGCAACGCCCCCACCAATTTCAAATTGCTACGTGTTTGTGTGTAGACTCCGTGAGGCCATTTGCTTTTGTTGAGATTTCAGATCTGAATGTCAAATGCCATCTTTGTATGCACCCTCAGTAGACATATTTCATGCAAGGTCTAAGTGAAGAGGAAGATCATCAGCAATCATTATCATGCGTTTCATTTATATTGTAATGTTCTTCTTTTTACTCTCGTTTTACGTTTTTGGGGGTGGTCATTTCTCATGGTGTGGCTTTAACATTCTCATCATTATGCATCCAAAAATAATTACTTCACGTTTCAGCAGCCAGTTTTAAATCAGGGGGATGACAGCGCTTTCCATGATCTCTCACGGCACACTAATTCGCCACAGCACAATGGTTGTGGATCGTTGTATTGAAAAAAAATACGGCAATATAATGAATGAACTGTTTGTAGAAGTATTTTGAGTTCATGATATGAGGAAAGGCTCCTCATTTTTGTAATGAGGCGTCCACTAAAAATGACGTCATATGATTGCATCGCGAAACAAATGAACCAGCTCGGTGGCTAATTTCCTATCACCGGATGTCCGCTTTATGATTCATATTTTAAGTAGGATTAAATTAACGTCAAATGTAAAGACAACAACTGTTACTCAAAACAACTTTGCAGATTAACAGACGATGTAGTAGTTTTCCGAGCGCCCCTCCTGCCTGTGCGATGCGCATATTTGACTTTTGATGACGTATGGGTCGGATGTGTGCGAATGAGCGTCATACTGCTCATGCCTCACATACATTTTTATACTGTACTGTATACATATACGAAACAAGCCCAGATCAAATTTGAGAAAAAAAATCTAAATTGGAATGTGCAAAATAATTGGCAGTGAGCTGCAGTGTGAACGCAGCCTAAATGTAGAAACAGAACACGGTGAAACTAAAAAAAAAAAAGGCAATTCTAAGAAATAGCGTGTGTAATTAAACCCCTTCAATTGATAAATGCATTGAAGGAAACAGTTCCACATACTAAATGACTTAAAAGTGCATCCCTGTGAAATTAATGATCTCAGGCAGGGGGTCTGTTGCAGCAAATGAAATGGTACTTGATTTGATTACTGAATGTGGTTCTCGATGTGTTGTTACTATAAAATGAAGGGTGGCATAAAAGTTGATACAAGTCTGTTGTGTTTTGTTGAATTTATTACATGTATTGCTAACTTCTAAGAACTTGCATATGCTATCTGCTGGATTTTAGATCAGGAGGATCTGTTTAAAGCTATTTTCAGATTTTAATTGGGAGAATGCAATTACGGAACGCTACAGCCGTTGTCAGCCATTATGCTGAGCTTTGGCGAATCACTTCAGATGTTTTAATTTTACAATAGAATTATGCAAATTGAAATCTATTTACCATTGTATCTTCTCAACAGGTTATGGTGCTGGCCATTTCTCTTCCAAATTCAATTGCAGATCCCGCAATAATTATGACAAATTGTAGCTTTCCGTGGGATCGTACAATTTATTCATGCATGATGTCAGCCTGTGAAATATGAGATCATTTGTTCACTCAAATAGTGTGCAGAAGAGTCCAAGGCCATTTCGGCTTTTGAGTTGAAGATAAGCATCTTCATTATATGCATTATTTGACTTTAAAAACGTTCACAAAAATTCAAAATCTCTATCTGTGGCAGAGTATGAGCCAGTCTCATCAAATCCACTGTGGACGTGTCACTTTTCTTGAACCCGATCATGCATAATGACAACCTGCAACCTGAGAACATAAGCTGTCCACTGTAGTAACCACTTTCCTTGAAAGGGCAAAATACACATAAAAATGTTGGATTGGTTCAAACATTTCAACTTAATTACGGTCTCAACTCTTGCTTTAGGAGCTAGTTGACAAGTTTAGTATATACACGGCATTTATTCATTCATTCACACTCAGACCAAGTCGATGTGGCTGAGTGTGTATCTGCATGTGTCTTATACAATTGCAATGATTCAAGCAGGTGTTGCGCGCAGGATGCAGGATACAGGAAGTTTGTCCTGGCTTGAGACATCCTCCCCCATGTCAACATGTGTTTTTAAATCAATACAAACAGGAAGTCCTACATTTCAGTTGTTATTTTTAGTAAGCATATTTAACATGTTGGGCAAGTTACAACTGTAAAGGGATTTTGTCTTTAAAAAAGTATTGTGAAATAGTACAATGTTTGTGTCAATCATTTCAGAAAGTGAAGCTCATAATGTGGAACCATAATATACCATAACATAGACCAGGTGTCACCAACATTTTTGAGGGTGAGAGCAACTTCATGTGTACCGATTGTGTGAAGGGCTACCAAATTGATACACGTCTGAAATAACATATTTGTCCAAAATACCTTCAATAATATGAGGATGTGTTATTTTTAATACTTGATGATTTAAATTGTCAGACTTTGATCGTGTTTCGAAATGTCTCACAGTACTGCCAATGTTTGCATTTTTAAATCATAATTTCTACTAGCAAATCACAATGTCCAGGCACTGGCGGGCTACTCAAGTGGTCTTCACGGGCTACCTGGTGCCCGCGGGCACCATGTTGGTGACCACTGACATAGACGGTATTATTTCAGTCCTTAGTTTCTTAATGATTATGGCTTACCGAACCCGAAGGTGCCACACCCTAATCAGCTAATTTACTCAATTACACCTCATGCAGTGCCGCAGGCTCATCCCCTCAAAGCCACTGACGGTGCATGGGTTCAGTAACCCATGCAAAGGGAGCGCAACCAAGTAGCAGTAGAAATTGACATACTTTTCAGAAATCTGCCCTTTGTGCTTCAAACATCTTTTTTGATTGGTCTTATATTTTCACAGACTTTGAACTTCAATTTTTAATTTGTCGTTGACATTGAAATTAATAATAATAAAAATAAATAAAAGCTTGAAATATTTCACTCCATGTATAGATACATGGATATAAAATTCTAGGTTCCCTTTCTGAAACGACTGAGAAAAACAATTCAGATTTGTTATGATATTATTATTATTATCATACTCATGGGTGGCCCCGTGGGCGACTATTTGGAGCATCAGCCTCACAATGCAAAAGTGCACGGTTTGATTCCGGCTCTGGCTTTCCTGTGTGGAGTTTGCATTTTCTCCCCGTGCATGCGTGGGTTGTCTTTGAGTACTCCGGTTTCCTCCCACATTCTCAAAACATACACGGCAGGTTGATGGAACATTCTAAATTGTCCCTTGGTGTAAGTGTGAGCGCTGATGGTTGGTCGTGTGTGTTTGCCCTGCGATTGGCTGGCAACCAGCTTAGGGTGTCCCCCACCTATGACCTGAAGTCAGCTGGGAAAGGCTCCAGCACACCCCGCGACAAAAAGCAGATCAGAAAATTGATGCATGGATGGATAGATTATATTCATTTAGATGTAACAGTATGTTACAGTCAGGCATTTGTGAAGAAAAAAATACTATGCCTATTTATGTTTATGCTGCAAATTGAAAACAATGTTTTCTTCTAAGCCCTAAGTCATCATTGGCAGTATCAAACTTCACATGGTCCATGTATTCAAAACAAGCATTGCCGTTGTGATGATGTTTATCTAATTAGCGTTGAGTTGCATTGACTGTGTGAACAGTGAACAAAAGTCCTGTTTTGACAGGTTCTGTGTGAAAAGGACAGGCGAAAAAATCTTGGCTCTACCGTTACACATCTGATACACCAATTAAGTGACAAGCCAGTGTCACTTTGGCATGGCAGCCAACTAGGTGAACAGAATTGCGGATGATTTTAAAATGCTACCATGATGCATTTTGTCAGCCCCCAAAACATGTCCAGAGATGCAATAGTCTGTGTTCTGTACATATAAGTGTCAAACTTGTTGGAATTGCAGGCCACATAAACTTTTACTCACTCAAGGCAAAATGACAAAAGTCATGGTTTGATATGTACCCTGGTTTTAGGTTCCCAGTTCTGTTCAGTTTGGGTACAGCAAGTGAACAAAATGCAAAAGCAGGAATTTGTTTTGGCAAGCCTTTACTTGATTTTTATTTATTTTGCGGAACAAAATTAATCGGCCATCATGTTGGGAAATTGGGCCCATATTATGTTCTTACCAAGTTGACTATTAGTTTTGAACAGAGAAATAGTGGCAGATTTTCACCGGCTACAAAATAAAAATGACATGGATGGCGAATACAACCAACGAACAAGATAAGAGTTCGACACCTGCGTCTCACAGCAAAATAGATTTTTAAAAAAATGATCATCACTTTATTTGAGGCAAAAATTGCAAGAACGTCTCAAAAATTCGCACTTGGTGACAGCGTCATGAGCAAGACAACAATCTGACAGCTCGGAGTCAGTGAAGCATGGCTTTATATAGGCACTAGGTAACGACGCCTGAAGTAGGACAGGTGTGACTCATTAACGCCAACTCTCCAGCTGGAGACTGAACCCCCCCACTGTCCCCCCAACAAAACAAAATCAAAACCAAAACAAACAAGACAGCATCACGACAAATAACAATTGTAACATGTAAATCATAACAATTCTCAAACAATGACATATCCTGACCATTTTTTGCTCCCCATCAGTCTACAGGAAAGCAGAGACAGTCTGAAATATTATCCAGGGACCAAGCTACAGCTTTTAAATAGGGAATCTATCACGGTCAATGGTTGGAATTGAATTCAGCTTGTGGGAGGTGGGCAACTTTGTACTTGTTTGCTGGTTTAATTTCAAGCTACTTTCTACTTCCGTACTGCAAGATTGAGAAGTTATTGGTATTGATCAGCAACGGGACATTTACGAGATTGGCCTTAAAAAAATAAAATAATATAAGAGGCTGCGTTCGTTGTTTCTCTGGGTTCCTCTCCCAGTCGGCAGCCTTCATTAGACTGTTGTTGTTTTCATGGTCAGAGTAATTTTTGTTCTTTCATTTTCTTTGTATACGGCTCAAATATATCATCCTCTCGTAAGTTGAAGGAAACACACATTGAAGAAATACATTGACAGCTGCACATTCATGTCATTCTTGAATAGTTCCCCCTCACCTAAGCCACCGACCTTCCTCTCACTTCATAGTTGTACTCATCAAACCGTGACCTTGTTCTGCTAATGACTTTTGAGACCTGCAATCACAGGTAGTGCCAGTTGAGGAACCATGGATGCTGACCTTGTTCTTGTGGAGTTTGATTAGACCCAGAAAAGGAAAATTAATAAGGGGAAAAGAAAGTCACAGTCTGAGTTGGCTGACTCACCGACTGATTTGAATGAGGGCTGATTTCAAGTTTCAACAAATATCCAGTCATGGCTCTCAGTAATTGTAATGTCGATATAGAGTGACGATTTCACAAATTTGCTTTGACTTTGTCACACAGGGATTTCACTCTAATTTTAACCGCTGGAATAAAATAATAATAATAATAAAAAATAGAAAAAGAAACAATCAGAGCGTATGCCCAGATATGGGGTGTGTTTACACTTGTCCTACTCCAGACCGAAACAAAAAAATAATACATGATTCCTTTTACATAAGAGATTTGGTTTTCATAAACTTTCCGTCCATAATATTGGCCCTGTAACAATGGGGCTGCAACTGCTCACCCCGTAAGTCAGGACTTTGAACTGAAATTTAGGTTACTATTAACAAAAAAACAAAAAAGGCAGTGCAATCAGGGAATTTTTGGACATTCAAAACTGTTATTGTTATTGGCCCTACACAATTTTTTGTGGGAGAACTTTTGATCATCGTTCGAATGGAATGATTGGATGGTGCCGCTGTCATTTTCTGTATCTGTGTGTATATAGTGGGGAGTTTGATTACAATTTCAAATAAATAATAGTCGTACAAATAGTTGTTACTGTATGGAACAGTCATCCATCCATCCATCCATCCTTCTTCTAAGCCAGTGTTTTTCGACATTGTTAGGTGTGCCGCGGGAAAATATCCAATTTGGATGCCTGTGCGGTCTTTCGCCCAGAAAGCAATCGTGTAGTACCCTCCCATACCACTAGGGAGGAGCAACAGCTAGCCAATTGCCTTGTGTTTCGATGAGAGACAAGCGAATTTGTGCCGCATGAATTCAGGATGACAGTGAAACAATAAATATGAAAGATGATAAAATACTGTTCTTTGTGTTCATTTGATTCCAATTCAAGCTGTTGTAAAGTCATTCGTCAATGTTAAAAACGGTTATAGTAACTATGTAATACATTAATTATTAAAATAAGCAGGAGGTTTCACATTTTCAGCTAGTGGTGTGCCGCGAGATTTTTTTTCAATTAAAGAAGTGTGCCTTGGCTCAAAAAAGTTTGAAAAACACTGTTCAAAGGGCCGTGCTGAGACCAAATTTCGGTCCAGGAATCGTGGTCGACGATGGCCGTCACTTGTTGAAAAATAAGATAAGATAAGATAAGATAAGATAAGATAAGATAAGATAAGATAAGATAAGATATCCTTTATTTGGCCCACACTGGGGAAATTTACAGCCTCCAGCAGCAAGAATATGGGTAGAAAGAAGAAAGAAGAAAAAACAAACAAACACTGTTCAATTAAGTGCAATATAAATACAAAATGGATAAATCGCAGTGCTATCTACAATTGTTTTTCACATCATTTAATTATTCTTATTCTTATTGTTGTTATTTTTTATTCAGCAGCCTGACAACAGTCGGTAGGAACGAGCGTCGGTATCTCTCCTTCTTGCAGCGCGGGAGTAACAATCTCATATGCGTCAACATGGGTGGGGCTGAGGTCCGTCATGTACTGAAAAGTTGTAGTCGACATTCCATCATGTGCCGAGATCTTGGTGATGGGATGCAGCCGTTGCATATTGAAATGTAACCATTGACAGAGGGTGGGAGGGCAGAAATATACTGGCCGTTCGGGTAAATAAACATATTTTCCCCAAATTCCCGATGGCCAAACTGATAACCTCACAGGGGTCACCAATATGCTAGAGCCCACTGCATGGAACAATCTACCGCCAAAATAATAGAGTTATTTGCGTTCAAGACAAAAATAGTTTGTAAACAGCAAGGAAGATAGTGACAAAATTAAAATTTTCAATTGTGAAAATAATCGTCACTCTGCTTTTCATTGTCATGAATCCAGTCTTATGATTATGATGGATTACAATTTACAGCCATTTTGTATTCATTTTGATGGTCATTAGTGGCCCCTGTTTTTTTTTTTATTGTTTGTTTTGGGGGTGGGGGTTGTTATCTTGGCCTGATAGGGTTGTTCAGAGAAAATTCTTGTACATCATCAACAGCAGCCTCTCTTCTGGTATAGTTCCCCAACAGTTTAAACATGGTGTGATCCAATCCTTCATCAAGAAACCTGGTCTTGATCCAGATGTTCTGCCAAGTTTCAGGCCCATTTCCAAACTGCCTTTCATTTAAAAAATTCTGGAAAAAGTGTTGCACATGCAGTTGAAATTTTTCTTGGATGAACATAACATCTTGGTGGTCTTCCAGTCAGGTTTCAAGACAATGCATAGCACGGAGTGAGCCCTGTTATACGTTTCTAATGACATCCTCTTGGCAAATGACACTGGAGACCACGTGTGTCTAGTTTTATTGGACTTAACTGCAACATTTGATACAGTGGATCACTGTATTCTGCTGACTCGTTTGCAGCACTTGGTGGGCATTGGCGATAGTGCTCTTGAGTGGTTTAGGTCTTATTTAGCTGACAGAACCTTTTGTGTCAGCCTTGGCTGCTCTGAGTCACGCACTGCTCCCCTGTCATGTCGTGTTCCACAGGGCTCAATTCTGGGGCCTCTGCTGTTCTTGCTGTATCAGCTCCCATTGGGTTCCATCTTAAGGAAACATGGTATTCCCTTCCACTGCAATGCAGATGACTGCCAGATCTGTCCCACTGAGCAAAAACGACGCCTTCTCATTGAGGCCACTTCTATCCTGCCTCGAAGAAATCTAAACCTGGATGGCACAACATTTCTTGAATTTCAATGAAAAGAAGACAGAGGTGATACTGTTTGGTCCCAGTGGCCCTTGTACATCCCATCCTGTAGACTTGGGCCCCCTGTCTCCTTATCTTAAGTCAACAGTCTCAAACTTGGGCCTTAAACTGGACAGTGACTTCAAACTTGACCGGCAAATTGGCGCCGTTGTGAAATCCAGCTTCTTTCACCTTAGACAGCTGGCCAAAGTAAAACCTCTCCTCTCTCATGAACACTTTGAGACAGTAATTCATGCCTTTGTTACATCCCGGCTCGATTACTGCAATGCCCTTTACTTTGGAGTCAGCCACAATGCCGCTGCCCGCCTCTTGACTGATACTCGCAAGAGGGAGCATAAAACTCCTATTCTGGCATCCCTTCACTGGCTCCTCATACATTTTAGAGTTATTTTCAAGATCCTCTTATTTTTTTCAAATCTCTAAATGACCTCGCGCCACCTTACCTCTCTGAGCTCATCCGCCCCTACACACCTGCCCGGCGCCTCAGGTCTGCGGACCAGACATTATTAGAAGTGCCAAGATCTAAACTGAGGCTCAGAGGGGATCGAGCCTTTTTTGTTGCTGGTCCCTCTCTCTGGAATGACCTCCCACTGAACATTCGACAAGCCTCCTCACTGCCCATCTTCAAAACCCTCCTCAAAACTCACTTTTATTCTTTGGCATTCGACTCAGCATGACTTCGATTTGTTCCTGGTTTTACTGTTTGGTGCTTTCTACCGTCTTTATTACCGTTTTGTTTTACTGTTTATTGTATATGTTAAATTGCTCCATGTACAGAACTTTGTATGCAGCGATGGCTGTACGAAAGTGCTCTATAAATACAATTGAGTTGAGTTGAGTGGCCGTTGTCTGACTATCACACTGCATTGGATTGAAATGAACCACAGTGCTGCAGCCTTTTGTTGGCAGTGCATCAGTTGCCCTGCAGAACTACCCACACAGGTTAGACACATATCTGTAAAATGAAGTCCGCTAAAGACAAGACTGTAACAGAATAAAATATACAAACAGTTACAATGAGTTGAATGTAATTGCAATAGTTTAATATTTTTTAAAGTCGCTATATATATATATATATATGGGCGGCCCGGTAGTCCAGTGGTTAGCGCGTCGGCTTCACAGTGCAGAGGTACCGGGTTCGATTCCAGCTCCAGCCTCCCTGTGTGGAGTTTGCATGTTCTCCCCGGGCCTGCGTGGGTTTTCTCCGGGTGCTCCGGTTTCCTCCCACATTCCAAAAACATGTGTGGCAGGCTGATTGAACACTCTAAATTGTCCCTAGGTGTGAGTGTGAGCGTGGATGGTTGTTCGTCTCTGTGTGCCCTGTGATTGGCTGACAACGGATTCAGGGTGTCCCCCGCCTACTGCCCGAAGACAGCTGGGATAGGCTCCAGCACCCCCCGCGACCCTAGTGAGGATCAAGCGGCTCGGAAGATGAATGAACGAATATATATATATATATATATATATATATATATATATATATATATATATATATATATACACACAGCGGCTGGATAGCTCAGTTGGTAAGGCATCGGTTTGGCATACGGGAGACGGTGGTTCGAATCCCGCTTGGGGCAAAAATGAGCACATAACACCATCCAGTGTGGGTCCTTGGGCAAGATCCTTCACGCTAATGCCTACCTCATACAATGATGAGAGACAAGAAAACGAATGACATGCTCAGACGTCGCCCGGCCAAACAAGGTCTGCGTCAGGTGCTGGGGAACCAGAGCACCTTGATGAAAAATGGACTACTGGAACAAAGCGGAGATGGGCGAGATGCGATAACATGGCTCTGTTGGAATGCTACTACTCAAGCAACCCTAGTCAGAGGGGTTACATGCAGAGAATGTGGGCTAAATGGTTACTTCGAAACCCACAGTCACGGTTGACCACAAAACAACTAGTAGCTCAGTGTTCCAACATCCACAAACGGCAACTGCTGTCACAACTTGAGATTGATGAGGTACAACGCAGGTTCCATGGTGAAGGGCCCCAGGCTGTCAGATCAGAGGAGGAGGTCATACAAGAGATTGAGAGGCAAGCCCCAATGAATGCAGATGATGAGATTGGGTGGCCAGCCCCAATGAATGAAATGCTGAGCGAGGCAGCAACTGACCTGAAAGCGAAGATCATGGCGAGAATGAAAGCTGGGCAACCTAGAAACCGATTACAACGACTATGTGAAGTACCATCTGAAAGTCTCATAGAAAGTGTGAATGCAGCACTGAGGGCGATCCCTACCGTAACGATCACAGAAACCAATGAGCTGATATACGCTTCAGCATCAGTGATCCTGGAGACTCTGGGCTATAAGAGCAACCATGAGATACGTTACCCACCATGGAAAAGACGGTTGGAGGCGAAGATCAAGGCGGCCCGGAAAGATGTGAGTCAATTGACGGAGGCCCAGAGAGGTGTGATGAAAAGGCCGATACCCGAGAAGTACATCCAGATGACCATACCTGAAGCACTCAAAACTGCCAAACAAAGGCTCCAAGCCTTGTCCAGTCGCCTAAAGCGGTACACGAAAGAGAATGAGGCCAGACGAATAAACAGGCTGTTCGCAACACAACCTGCGAAAGTGTACGCTCAGTGGCAGGGTCCTAACAACAGAGCTGACCCACCAAGACTGGAAACTGAAAGGTACTGGAAAGGCATATGGGAGAAGGAGGTTGCACATAACAGCAGTGCACAATGGCTGGTGACCCTGAGAGAGGAGCACAGCGACCTCCCTGAACAGAACCCAGTTACCATAACAGTGGCAGACATACAGGAACGAGTCTCAGATATGAAGAACTGGACAGCACCAGGCCCGGACATGGTCCACACCTACTGGCTAAAGAAACTCACAGCACTCCATGAGCGCCTAGCAGTACAAATGAACCAGCTGCTGAAGGATGGGACTCACCCAGAATGGCTAACCGAAGGGCGAACGATCCTGATCATGAAGGATCCCTCGAAGGGTGCAGCCCCATCCAACTATCGGCCAATAACCTGTCTCTCCACAACATGGAAGCTCATGTCAGGAATCATTGCGGCTAAGATAAGTGGACACATGGATCAATACATGAGCGAAGCACAGAAGGGCATTGGTAGAGATACCAGAGGAGCCAAACATCAGCTCCTGGTTGACAGAACAGTCGCACAAGACTGCAGGTCCCGACATACCAACCTGTGCACAGCCTGGATTGATTACAAGAAAGCCTATGACTCGATGCCACATACATGGATCACTGAATGCTTGGAGCTGTTTTAGGTGAACAGGACCCTAAGAGCCTTCGTTGCGAACTCGATGAGAATGTGGAAAACCACACTTGAAGCCAATGGCAAGCCACTTACCCAAGTGTCCATCAAATGTGGCATATACCAAGGTGATGCACTCTCCCCACTGCTGTTCTGCATAGGACTGAACCCCCTAAGCCAAGTAATCACCAAGACAGGCTATGGATACCGCCTCAGAAATGGAGCTACAATCAGTCACCTCCTCTACATGGATGACATAAAGCGGTATGCTAAGAGCGAAAGGGACATTGATTCCCTGATCCACACAACCAGGATCTACAGCAGCGACATCGGGATGTCATTCGGGCTTGAGAAATGTAGTCGGATGGTGACTAAGAGAGGAAAGGTAGTCCGCACTGAAGGGGTCTCACTCCCTGAAGGAAAAATAGCAGACATTGAGGACAGCTACAAGTACCTTGGTATACCACAAGCCAATGGCAACCTCGAACTGGCAACAAGGAAAGCGGCTACGGCCAAATACCTCCAGCGAGTGAGGCAAGTCCTAAGAAGCCAGCTCAATGGCAAGAATAAGACCCGGGCAATAAACAGCTATGCCCTGCCAGTGATCAGATACCCTGCAGGAATAATAAGGTGGCCAAAGGAAGAGATTCAGAACACGGACGTTAAGACCCGAAAGCTCCTAACCATGCATGGAGGGTTCCATCCCAAATCCAGCACCCTGAGACTGTACGCAAGCCGAAAGGAAGGAGGCCGGGGACTAGTGAGTGTGAGAGCCACTGTCCAGGATGAAACATCCAAGCTCCATGAATACATCAAGGAGAAGGCTCCAACGGATGACGTACTCAGAGAATGTCTCAGACAATGGGGAACAGAAAATGAGGCGCTGGAAGAGGGACCATCATGGGAGGACAAGCCCCTACACGGGATGTACCACCGGACCATAACTGAAGTGGCTGATCTCAAGAAGTCCTCTCAGTGGCTAGAGAGGGCTGGCCTGAAGGACAGCACAGAGGCACTCATCCTGGCTGCTCAGGAACAGGCCTTGAGCACCAGAGCCATCGAGGCCCAGATATACCACACCAGACAAGACCCAAGGTGTAGGTTGTGCAAAGAGGCACCTGAGACGATCCAACACATAACTGCAGGGTGTAAGATGCTGGCAGGGAAAGCCTACATGGAACGCCATAACCAGGTGGCTGGCATAGTCTACCGAAACATCTGTGCGGAGTATGGACTGGAAACCCCAAGGTCAAAATGGGAAACACCTCCGAAGGTGGTGGAGAATGACAGAGCGAAGATCCTGTGGGACTTCCAGATCCAGACTGACAAGATGGTAATGGCGAACCAACCAGATATCGTGATCATAGATAAAGGGCAGAGGAAAGCCGTTGTAGTGGATGTAGCGGTCCCTAGTGATGGAAACATCAGGAAGAAGGAACATGAGAAACTCGAGAAATACCAAGGGCTCAGAGAAGAGCTGGAGAGAGCCTGGAAGGTAAAGGTGACAGTCGTGCCTGTGGTGGTCGGAGCACTCGGTGCAGTGACCCCCAAACTAGATGAGTGGTTGCAACAGATCCCGGGAACAACATCGGACATCTCAGTCCAGAAATGTGCAGTGCTGGGAACAGCAAGGATACTGCGCAGAACCCTCAAGCTTCCTGGCCTCTGGTAGAGGACCCGAGCTGAATGAGGGACGGACACCACCCGAGGGGTGAGATGAGGATTTTTTTTTATACATATATATATATATATACACTATATAGTAGTATTTTTTTAAATTAAGTAGACCTTCTGCATGTCAAACTTTTAACAAGCGAAAGCGAAAAACAGCTTTGCACCCAAACCAGAAGTTGCATTATAAAATGAGACAACAGAGATAATCGAAACAAGTTTACTGTTCACCACCTACTGTACACTATTTATCCTTCACATCTAAAAATAAGACACACATATTTTAAAATGTGATATTGACATTGTTTTACTTTTATTATTTTGTTTTGCCTTTTTCAAGGTGATTGAGCTGTGGTAACGTGGCGTGCTAGAAATCGCTATTGACTGGCTGCCACTGTGAATAAAATGGATTAATTCACATTCACAAATTTCATATCTGAAAGTTAAGAACTGGTGTAAAGAAGTCCTTTATTTCACATGCATAGAGTCAAGGGAGTGACATACCGTATTTTCCGTACTGTAAGGCGGACCTTCAATGAATGGCCTGTGTTAAAACCTTTTTCATACATCGGGCACGCCAAATTATAAGGCGCACAGATAGAAGCTACGATAGTGGGTGCGGTTGCTCTATGCATCCACTAGGTGGAGCTATGCCAAAGGGAATAAAATACAATACAACACAGCTTTATTGCTATAACACTTTCATAACCGCTGCAGCTGTAACAAAGCGGTTCACAGAACATTTAAAATACTACATCCAAGAAATCAGAATATTGATCCAGATATAAGGCGCACTGTCGGCTTTTGAGGAAATTGAAAGCTTTTAGGTGCGCCTTATAGCGCGGACAATACGGCACATTGTTTTTAGTCTCTCAGAATTACATTACTCTTCCAACTTGCATTGTGCACCTGCTGAGGATATGCTGTGTTGCAAACTGTATATTTCGCACAACAAAAAGAAACGGTGTCGCCATTTGCCAAAATTAAAGTAGTATTTTGCATTTAATCAAATCCAAGGTCCAACTAAATTCTAGTCAAAACAAGCTGCACCGAATGTGATTATGTTGAAAATGATGTGTTGATGATTGTTGTAGCTTTTGCCTCTGGGACACTTATTAGGTATGCGGCTAGCAGATAATTAGGATTATTTTTATTTATTTTTTTGTGAAATGCTGCTTGTGTTAAACCATCATCAACTGCAGCAGCAAGTAAATTGGTCAATTACTCTAATGGAAGATCTTGTTCTGGGTGGCCATAGCACGCTGGGCTCTGGAGGTGATGTTTGTGTGGGAGGATGAGAGTGGCTGAAAAAAAGTAAACACACAAAACACACGCACGCACACACACACACACACACACACACACACACACACACACACACACACACACACTTACACACGCATGCAGGCACACAGCAATTTTGTTGACATCTGTATTGCAAGGAGACCTCCATTCAAGCTTCAGTGAGTTTGAAGATTGTTTTTGCTTTTGTTTTCAGGTTGTGCTGCAATTTTGAGGGCAAATGAGAGCGAGAAGAATTGCAGTCTACATTTGTGCATTTCTCATCAAAAACATGTACATTTGGAAGAAATTGTCCAAATCCTAATCTGCTCTTTGTGTTTAACCAGGAATTGTTATTTTGTCCTTCCACTGTAGCCCTTTCTTTTTTGCAACGGTTTTAAAAAAAACACATACACGTTTATTGATGTCATATTCAATGTGCCGACATTTAAGGTTGTATTGTGAGACCTAAATCAAATTAAAGGTCTTTATACAAACTGAAATTGAAGATGGACTTAAATGATCTTTAGCTCAAGCCTGATAGTCTCAAGATTTTTGAGCACTTAACCAATGACAAAAATGTCACTTGTTCTTAATGCTCTATTGCAGGCGTGCCCAACCTATTTTGACCAAAGTTGTACTTTTTGATCAACCAACCTCCCATGATCGACCCGTTACCTTGCACACTTATACACGCATGCCATGATGAGCATCAGCCATAACGGCTCCTAAAATGAACAAAACAGAAAAATAAAGTAGGCACATGAGTTGATGAGTTTGTGAAAACGATTTCCTGCCTACTTTCTTGGGAGACCTGATGTGGAGGCATGCGTCGCACCTTGGCAGCGCGTTAACTCTCGTAGCTCACCCGTTAACTCTCGTAGCTCACGCGTACCGTACCGTTTCATAATGCTTCTCTCGGCCCTCCAGATTGCCATTCTTTGTGAGTGCAATGGGTGAAAAGTACACGAAACAAACTTGGACCGATAATAATAATAATAATAATAATAATAATAATAATAATAATAATGATAATAATAATAATAAAAGCTATATCGCAACAGCTCTGTTGACATCTGATCGCAAGCTGCAATTGCAAGTCAAGTCAACAGTATATGTAGAGCACTTTCAAACAGCCATCGCTGCATACAAAGTGCTGTACATGGAGCGATTTAACATACACAATAAACAGTAAGACAAATCGGCAATAAAGGCGGTAGAAAGCACCAAGCAGTAAAATCAAGAACAAATCTAAGTCATGCTGAGTCAAACGCCAAAGAATACAAGTGAGTTTTGAGGAGGGCTTTAAAGATGGGCAGCGAGGAGGCTTGCCGAATGTTTAGTGGGAGGTCATTCCAGAGAGAGGGACCAGCAACAGAAAATGCTCGATCTCCTCTGAGCCTCAGTTTAGTTCTTGGTACTTTTTGCAGACTGCTGATCGCTAACAACTTCCGATGATGCACGTCACACTCCCCCGTAGGTTAAAGGAGACCTGCTTCTTTTTTTTCTTTTTGTGAAAGTGAGACTGATAGGATGGTTCGAGTGCAGTGTGCATCAACACATGAATATATTCATAACATGCATAGAAACACACCACCACACAAACTTAATCATACCATCACAGGCGAGAGTTTTATCCCATAAATCAGAAGGGGCTAAACTGCTCGAGTCAGCATGGTGCCTCAGTGCACTATGAAGAAAATACACTGAAGGGGAAATAAATACAACAAACTATTGTGCAGTTTGCATAATTGTGTCTCTTTGTCATTTCTTTTTGGGTGAATGACTTGGAGAAACGCATTCTACTAATAATGGACTCAATCAATCGTCCTTCCGTTGGTAACTCTGAGACCTCTGACAATTGAGCCTGACGATTCACAAAAAGTGGGAAATCAGGCGGGAAAATGGACCCAAATACCTTAAAACGGGGCTGCCCACGAAGTCCCCCTCCTCCAACACACCTGATTCAAACGATCAGCTCATCAGCAAGCTCTGCAGTCGCATGATAACAATCGTGATCATGCAGCCACTGTGGGCTCTCATGTAAAGAATTCCTGAACAGCAGATGACATGTAATTAAAGCAACTTCCTCTCAATATGCATTTTTTCCCCCTTCTGTTAAATCATTTTATTCATTTATTACCAACGGTCATATTGCAATATGCCTGGAATATGTTCTTGGGCATATTCTGCAGTCCTCCTCGCACGTACCAGCACCCTGAGGCCATTTTTTAAAAAAGTATTATGGTGAAGGTCTGGCTGTTATATCGGCTAGAATTGAATTAAATACAATTACAGCTTGTTTGCTTAATAACAGCACGACACATGTGGCCCCGCTTTGCATAAACTAATTATATTCCGCACGCCGCAACTTTGTACAATGTAGAAGCCAAACCGTGCATGATGAAAACATATTAGAAGGCTTCTTTTGTTGATGTTAATTGCAATTTCAATTTTGGATACATTTTTTTAATGAAAGCAATTTTCTCTTTGTTTTAATTATTGCTTATAAGAAAACCGTGCAAAAGTTTAATTAATCATTGTTGCTGTCTTGTTGCTTTAAGTGTTACTGCCATCAAGAATTGTGGATAATCCTTTTGAAAAAGTTGGTCAGAAGTACCCAACACGAAAAGGGGTTTAAAGATTACATCAAGGCACCGTTCCTTAGAATTTGTAAAGTTCGAACAATCCTATTCTCAAACTACTCGAAGAAGGAAAAATTAGAAGGAAAGGCAAAATTAAGAATTCCAAAAGTATGTCATCAGCTCCCTTGGTCAATTTAATCTGGCCCTCATCACAATTCATTCCCTCCAGGAGCAACAGATAGTGAAGAAAAAGAGTCATGGAAGAGTGAAATATTTATACCTTCTCTCCTGTTCATTGGCCCTTCAAGGTCATTTGCTCACTTTTCATTGTCGGACAACAGACTGACAGAAATGGCAATTGAAACTGAGGAGATTTCCACTGTGTCCTCCAACAAATTAAACCAAATTAAACCAAGGAAGCCAATGGCGTTTTTGTTGCATGTTGAATACCTGGAGGGAATAAGTGGAGGAAACGACAGCGGATGAGGAGGAGGCCGAGGTCTGTTTGGGAGACATTAGAGATCTTTACCTTCTTTTATTTGTTATACACGGATTTCGGGTGCTAAAGTGATGGTGGCTTTGTATGTGTGTGTGTGAGACATGAGAGCAGCTCAGTGTTTGGGTGCTTTATGTGAGTTGTCTGCCTCCTGTTAAAGGACAGTTCCAATCAATATAAGCAATCAATGCAGCAAGAAGGTTGGAGGGAGGAAAGTGCCAGGTACATATCACACCCGAACTCATTTTTGTCGACTGTACACATATTTGCGTGGTCACATAGACCGTAAAAGCAATGCTGCAGGTGGTACACAGCAACAGCGTGTCTTTCAGGACATTCACTTGCCATTGCATCAAGCTGTACATTACCTTCCACTTCTTTTGCATGGTTCCTTTCACTTTCTAAAACAGTACGCAAACCCATTGCTCTATGGATTTTGACACATGCATCGGAACAAGGGAGTGAGTGCCAACCGGAGTAGGGATTTGGGAGCTACAGCTTGCTGGATTTTGACCTTTATGCCTTTCCATTGAACCCTTATATCTCAGGAGCTGCTGTGAAAGTTTGAATTGTTGAAAGATGAACATTTAAAGTTATACGAAGTCTTTTTCTCTGCTCTTGCCTCGCGACGAGATTCACTACAACAAAGTCTAATCCAACAGCGACCTCTACTGCTTGGTTCGGAAACGGCAGCAGCAACCACCACACTGGTTGACACATGCGCAGTAGTTCAGGAAGTATTTGTTGTTAGTTTCAGACGCAGTAAGAACGTTGCATTGGTAAAATGGCTACAAAATGGATCTTTGGATGTCAAGCAGCTAAGACACGAAGAGCTCTGATGCTAGAAGAGAGGGTAAAAGTAATCAAAATGAAAGACAGGAAGCAAAATAAAAGACATTATCCAATAAATTGATGTAAGTGAAAGTGAATGCTGATCGTAAATTTCGCAGACGCAGCAAGAACCGTTGCATTGCTAAAATGGCTACAAAACGGATCTTTGGATGTCAAGCAGCTAAGACACGAGGAGCTCTGATACTGGAAGAGAGGGTAAAAGTGATCAAAATGAAAGACAAAGGAAGCAAAACAAAAGACATTATCCAAGAAAGTGATGTAAGTGAAAGGGAATGCTGATTGTAAATTTCGCAATTTCTTTCCCTTTTTTTCTTTCTGACTATATGAAGTGTCAAATAAGTGTATGTTCATACTTATGCACTATTGGAATAAAGATAAAGAGTACACGTACGGTTGTGTGTGCATGTAAACATACGTTTGTGTGTGTGTGTGTGTGTTTTTACATCTGAGATCAAATTTGCTAGAGTGAAAATCCCCCTGTTGTGAAAAAAGTCTTGCCGTAAACATGATTTTGTTGTAGAGAAGTTTCACTGTACTCAAATAATATATTCTGAATGGTTGATACAAACAGTGAGGTTCTTTCTTTGAGATGCTGTCATTACTCCAGATATGGATCCTGGTTTAAAACTTATTTGGTTTAAAACTATTTGTTTTCAGCAAAATAAAAAAATAAATAAAATCGGAGGAGTCTTGCTATTTTTTTTCTATTTTCTTGTTTGCATGTTTTTTGTTCAAGACTTATAATAAAACTATTGTACCTATTCAGCATAAAGTGATGACTGGGAATTAAATCAGCTTTTCAATACATTTGAAATCTTTAATTATATGACTGGGATTTGTTATTTTTTTAATATCCATTTTCCTCCTTTTCTTCATGTACCCCTGTAAAATGCTCCAAACATTTTCACATTTACACATTAGCCTGCAATTCAATGTCTTTGTTCCTTTCATTTATTTTCTGCTCTTAGTACAAGTCTAATTAGGAAGATTCTTTTGCAACCAATCGATGATTCTCTCAAGAGCTCAACAGGAAAACACACAAAATAACGATTGAGTTTTGGAGTAAACACATACACTCAGAGTGTGTTTTATTAGCTGCCCAATGACATTGCGTGAAACTCACTCTTCAACCACGGTTAACAAAAGACTTTGCTAATTTCCCTTTGAAGAAATGACAAACTTTTGCACTTTTTCAAGGTCACCTCCGACGCATTCTATTAAATTTTAAGCACAGCCATACACAGATTTAAAGTGAGCTGTACAGGGACTTTAACAGCCAAGTAAAAACTTCAAACGGAGGGAGTATCTAATGAGTCAAGAATGAATGATGTCAGTGTATTTACGTGTCACGAAGGAGAGTGGGCCCCAGGCTGCAGATTGGCCATCTGGGATCCTGTATTTGACAGTTACACCGAGTACCATGGCCACGGGGCACATTGCCTTTGTTGCTAGAATGTCTGTGCAAGGGTGGCGTGGGTATGTGTGTGTGTGTGTGTGTCGCCTCATTCTATTTCCCCTGATCTCTTGTAATCTTCCTGGAAGACAACAGCCAATTAAAAATAACTGCAATCTGTGTACATAAGCCACTGTATCCAGGGAGGCTTGAAAGAGAGTGAGCTTTCCGTATGCAATGCTCAAATCAGGAGCCTGCACCTCTGCACTGTGGAGGGTTTGAGGTGCTGGCTTTAATTCCTGTGTGGAGTTTGCATGTTCTGCCCATGTCGGCGAGGGTTCTCTCCCGGTACTCCGATTTCCTCCCATATTCCAAAAACATTCATAGAAGGTAAATGGAACACTCTAAATCGTCCCTGGGTGTGAGCGTGAGCGTGGATGGTTGTTTGTCTCTATTTGCCTTGCGATTGTCTGGCAACCAGTTCAGGGTAAGGCACAAAAAAGAGCCATGCGGTGTACACGGCATGTTGATGGAGAAGATCAGCCCATGGAATGTATATTTAAAAGGAACTGCAAGATCTCCACTTACATATGACGTAAAGTTGGCTGCTGTGGCTCAGTACTTGAAGACCGCTTTCCACCTTTGATCGTGCATCCGGTTGGGACCACAACCAGGGGGGGGGGGGGGGGTGGCTGGGAAAATATGATAATGCTAAGAATGAAGAAGAATGAAATAATTTCGACAGTTTGTCCCAAACTGTTGTCCTACATATGAAAGAAATACAATGGGTTACATTGCACACATCCACGACCCTCAAAATTTGTTTCCCTGCACCTCTATCAAATCTACCAAAATGTGTGACACTTCCTGCATCACAACTTAGACCTGCTTTACTATAAAAATACTATAAAAACTATAAAAATACAATCTAAAATGACTCTTACTTTGGCTCACCAAGTTGCCAGAATTGTAGGGGGCATGCAATAAAATATGCCGGAATGCCTGGCAAAGTGGAGCGGTTTTACTTTCTGTAAAAAGAATAAAAAACACTCCAAATTTTATTCATTTTTGTCTAGAACAAGGGTGTCAATCTCATTTCACATTGTGACATTTTGTGTGGGCCACATACGGCTTCAGTCGATGTCAAGTGGCTATACTGTACTCTGCTATAAATAACCAAAATAATATGTACTTCCTTTGTTTTGGTAAAAAAGAAGCACAAGAACATAAGGAAAATGTTGAAATTTAATAAATATCTTTTACAAAACACTTCCTTCGACAAATGTGCAATTTACTTTTATCATTCACATATATGCTTTGGACCTGATCCCACTGATTGTAGAGAGGCACAAAACTTGAACAAGTAATTGGTATTGAAAAATATAGTAATGCATTTTAAGATGAAATGAGATTTATAAAGAAAGTATTTTTAAGCCATTTACACATGTGTATACAAAGTCTAAATGTAATCCCTACCTACACCTTACAAACTAAGGAGAGTGCTATTAAATGTGTAAAGAATAAAGTCTTCACATGTCCTTGATAGCGTCTGCCGTGTTGGGTCTGTCTCAGTGACAGACTGAGACTGCTGTTGTCTTCTTCTCTGATCAAAACAGACTGAGACTGCTGTTGTCTTCTTCTCTGATCAAAACAAAGTTGCCTTCTATGTGCAACAGATTCCTTCAGTTCTTTATTGATAAGGTCTCTACAGCTAGGATTCCGGTCCCAAATACCGCATCTGACCCCTCTGTCCATGTTCCATGTTCAGCTGTCCTAAATTCTTTTGATACTGTGTCCTTGGCGCTTTTGGAGGATGTAGTTCGCCAGACGAAGCCATCTGGCTCCCCTTGCGACTCTCTTCCCCCACGCTTCTTTCAGGAGGTTCTCCCGAGTGTTGGTGCATCGGTCTTGGATATCATCAACAGCAGCCTTTCTTCTGGTGTAGTTCCCCAACAGTTTAAACATGCTGTGGTCCAACCCTTGATCAAGAAACCTGGTCTTGATCCAGATGAGCTGTCAAGTTACAGACCCATTTCCAAACTGCCTTTCATTTCCAAAATTCTGGAAAAAGTGGTGCACATGCAGTTGAAACTTTTCTTGGATGAACATAACATCTTGGAGGTCTTCCAGTCAGGTTTCAAGACGATGCATAGCACGGAGTCAGCCCTGTTACGCGTTTCTAATGACATCCTCCTGGCAAATGACTCTGGAGACCACGTGTGTCTGGTTTTATTGGACTTAACTGCAGCATTTGATACAGTGGATCACAGTATTCTGCTGACTCGTTTGCAGCACTTGGTGGGCATTGGCGGGAGTGCTCTTGATTGGTTTAGGTCCTATCTAGCTAACAGGACCTTTTGTGTCAGCCTTGGCTGCTCTGAATCACGCACTGCTCCCCTGTCATGTGGTGTTCCACAGGGCTCAATTCTGGGGCCTCTGCTGTTCTCGCTGTATCTGCTCCCATTGGGTTCCATCTTAAGGAAACATGGTATTCCTTTCCACTGCTATGCAGATGACTGCCAGATCTATGTCCCACTGAGCAAGAAAGACACCTTCTCATTAATGCCACTCAGATCCTGTCTGGAAGAAATCAAAACCTGGATGGCACAAAATTTCTTGAAGTTCAACGAAAAGAAGACAGAGGTGATATTGTTTGGCCCCAGTGGACCTTGTACATTCCATCCTGTAGACTTGGGCCCCCTATCTCCTTATCTGAAATCAACGGTCTCAAACTTGGGACTTAAACTGGACAGTGATTTCAAACTCGATCGGCAAATTGGTGCCGTTGTTAAATCCAGCTTCTTTCACCTTAGACAGCTGGCCAAAATAAAACCTTTCCTCTCACATGAACACTTTGAGACAGTAATTCATGCCTTTGTCACATCTCGGCTCGATTACTGCAACGCCCTGTACTTTGGAGTCAGCCAGTCCTCCATCAAGCGCCTTCAGCTGGTACAGAATGCCGCTGCTCGCCTCTTGACTGGTACTCGTAAGAGGGAGCATATAACTCCTACTTTGGCATCCCTTCACTGGCTCCCCATTCATTTTAGAATTATTTTTAAGATCCTCCTCTTTGTTTTCAAATCTCTGAATAATCTCGCGCCACCTTACCTCTCTGAGCTCATACGCCCCTACACCCCTGCCCGGCGCCTCAGGTCTGTGGACCAGTCTTTGCTAGACGTACCAAGAACTAAACTGAGGCTCAGAGGGGATCGAGCCTTTTCTGTTGCTGGTCCATCTCTCTGGAATGACCTCCCACTGAACATTCGGCAAGCCTCCTCGCTGCCCATCTTTAAAGCCCTCCTCAAAACTCACTTGTATTCTTTGGCGTTTGACTCAGCATGACTTAGATTTGCTCTTGATTTTACTGCTTGGTGCTTTCTACCGCCTTATTACTTATTACTTATTACTGATTCGTCTTACTGTTTATTGTATATGTTAAATCGCTCCATGTACAGCACTTTGTATGCAGCGATGGCTGTTTGAAAGTGCTCTATAAATACTGTTGACTTGACTTGACTTGACTTCTACTCTCATCAAAACAGTGTGTCCCCTAGAGGGTACTCCAAGAATTGCACCTTATTAAAAATATTCATTCCGTGTCTTTTATACATTTTTTCACTTTTAAATGATCCTGCGGGCCTGATCGAACCTAATTGGGGGCCTGCGGGCCATATGTTTGACACCCCTGGTCTAGAAGAAATACAGAACATAAGGTGGGGCATGTGTTAGTTGCACATGGGTAGGGAACTCAGATTCTTTATTAAATTGATAATGATCGTTTCAGGCTTGGACAGAGCTTGCTGATGAGCTGATCGTTTGAATCAGGTGTGTTGAAATAGAGAGTGATCTGAAACAGGCAAGATATAGCTCTCTAGGAACCGGAGCTCCATAACCCTAGTGTAGCATGTACGTATGTCAATACAAGAATGCTTGTATTGGTTGCCTAAGATTGGGCAACCAGTGTTGTGAGAGCTAAGTTTTATTTAAACAGCATGACTGATTTCATCACTTCCTCCCTTTCAAATTAGTGGTGCTTCAGCGCGAACAAATGGCTTTCAGTGCCAGTTATTTGAAGTCAACAACAAGAGCAATCTCCTGATTGGGAGCCGCTCATGCCATTGAGGTATTGCTGGCATGCTCTATGTTTATTCATTGTTTGCCTCGGCAACTTGGTATTTGTTTGTGTGGAGTGTAAGGTCACACTATCTGAACCAAGACAAGCCCAAGACCAGAGAAAAGACTGAAACAAGCCAGGACTTAGTCAGGACCAAGACATAGAGACTGTGACAAGACCAAAATCATAAAAATATGTTTTAAAAACTATGACAAGGTTGAATAGATTAATTTTTCTGCAAATAACATATGACAGCCAAAATACAGTCTTTTCCAAACCACAGCATTCAAAAATCTGATATCTGAACTTTTGATCAAAAATAATATTACAAACATAAATCCGTGTTTGTATTTTATAAGGAGATGTTAAAAAGTAACCAACTTAGTTGATTTGGGAAAAAGAAAAACCCTAAATAAAAAACATGTCATGTTTAACCAATCAGATTTAGATTTCAATGAAACTTGGTGTTTGTACTCTTTGATAGTGATGAGACAACACAAAATCTCACATTTTAGGTCAGTCGGAGAAGGTGTTTTGTTGCTAATGGTCGCCAAATTTTGACATTTTCTACAAAAAGGGGGGTGGCCTCCTTCCTTGGAACCCTTATATCTCAGGAACTTCTGAGTCTCAAAAGCTTCACAGAACTGGTATGGCCGGAAACGGAATTCAACAAGGATTACAAATCTGTAATCATTTTGTCCCAAAGAGGGGTTCCGAGATACACATCCATTGATCACCCAAAAAACCCCTGTAGACTCAGTTCGCTGGTGTGATTTAGCTAACTTAATAGAAACATTACGGACTCATTTTTTTTTTCGCCACCATATTTTGCAATTTTCTATCTTGTTGTGATTCTTAAATTTTGGTTCTATTTGTAGCAATTCAAATATAGAATTCTGTGTCCCTATTGTAATTTTCACATATGAAATGCTTTTCCTGGTTGCTCTTTGTTTTCTGGTCCTCTTTGTTTGTTTCTTTTTGGGTGTAGAATAAATATTATAAGTTGATCATATGGGGACCATCACATTAACACTAATGTGACAATAACATTAATAACACTAAATTAACACTGATGACGAAAGTGATTCAAGTGAACCACATCACTTCAGTAAGTGACTCATTGTCCATCGAATGCACAGTGTCTCACCACTTGACTCAAACACTTGACAAAAACAACAGACAAAAAAAAAGAACACAAAAATCCACAGAATAATTTTCCTTTGAATCAGAATCTACCCGCACCAGGTCATCTGTTCAACCACCCATTACTTTTCTCTTGTACAGTGCTATTGTGAAAGATGAAAAACCATCAACCTGCATCTATTCCTTTTGGAATTTAGGGGATGCCGCCAATAGATTTGCTCTTCTCCACACCCACACAATTTGGCCTATATGAGCAACTCATGCTCTCATCATGACATACTCAATTCACTCGCTGCTGGCGTGATAGATGACTATTGGGATGATGAATATAGCTATTGAAATGATGGATGACTTGCGGAAAGGTAATGCACTTGATGTAAACTGGTATGTTTCATGATTATATTGTCATGCTCACACCATGTGTACCTCTTCCAGTCACAATATATTGGGAATACTATCATTGAAATGGCCCCTTCAATTCCAGTCCACTATATTCTGTACAACAGGTGATTTTTCATACATGGTTGACATCTCTATGGTCTAGAATGTGTTGTACAGCTTTTTGAAACAAAAAAATAGCATATTACGTTACAATTACAATTTCACAATTACCGTGACAGGACTTCACCAAAGTGAAATTCTGTCAAAGTGTAAACAGTTCAACATTGAGTACAATGCAGCAGGCATTTTGAAAATCGGATATAGCGTTCCAGAAAAAGTTGGCACTGAGTGCAGGGGGTGTGGGGGGGGGTTGACTTTTAGGGAATGCTTTTGTGTTATATTGAACATAGTTCACTCAATACTACAATTCAAACTTGGTTATAATGTGAATTGAACGAAATACGCAATTTGGTTAACAGATTTTGCTCATGCATTGGTCAAAACTACCAAGATTCCTCAAACGTTGACATTTTAAGAACCACAAGCAAAGCAAACTACATGACCCAACACTTCAATGTCCATTTTCTGCTTTAGCTTCAATTAAATGGAAGTCAAATAACACTGTTGTGCTTTACAACATTGCTGATTCGCTGGCGCTAGTATTACCTTCGAGTGGTTTTCCAGACAACAGAAATCGACAAACTTTGCCTGAGTTTAATATTTTATGTATGTGTATTTATTTCTATATGAACCTTTATCATTGTGGTTTTCTATTAAATCTTGGTGAAATTATTTATTTTTTCCGGTTTTGTGTCACTTATGCCGGATCTACGTTAAACAGACAGAAAGATCGCTCGAAAGAGAAATGAAAGCGTGATGTAGTGGCCACTATTTTTCAACACTCAAAAACACATTCACACACAAACGACAGCACAAATCTCAGTCACGTTGTTTGTTCTATCCCTGCAATATTGTATGGAGTGAAAGCGCATTAGTCATTGTAAAGGAAAATAATGGCTCTCGAAGGGAGTCAGTGTTTGACCATCTGAACAGATCACATCTTCTCCAAACCACCCTTCTCACGAACTTATTGAAGCTGCACTGATCATATAAATGTATCATTAAAACTGTATTGTCTGTATTGTCATTTGTGAGTTATGAGGTCCTCTTTGTTGCATCTGCAGTGCATATCGGTAGTCTGTACTGATCATGCTGCTGGGGATGCTGTGGTCATGGCGTCGGCGTCACTCCATATACAAACACAAAAGTAAGAGCCGTCGGAAGATGAGGAGACTGGTGAAAATAGTATTTTGAGCGTCTCTCACAGTGGGCTGGGTGAAATGGTTGACTCCATCTGCAGAGCAATCACTGTCGGTTTGTCGTTGTCTCACAATGTTGATTGTGATCTTTTTTTCTCAGCATTGTTGTGTGAAAAACTCTAATTTGATTAGCGGTGTTGGTTTGTTTGTTTTTCTAACAGCAGGTGTGCTTGGTTTGTAACATTTTATTTCTGCCTGGAATTCAATTAAACAAGTTGTATCTTAATTGTGACACAATTAAAATTAGGGGTTACTTGAACCATGTATTTAAAATCGATTACATTACGTTACTCCTTTGTTCCTGGGCTATAAGCTTTTATCTATCAGCGCGACCTCCTCTTCTGCCAACATCCTATTTTAGCATCCAGAAATCCATAGAAGCAATAGTGCAGGAGGTGCGAAAGTCCTTCTCAGAAACCCTCCCTTTTTTTTTATTGAATAAGCAACTGATTCAACTGTATAGGGAAAATAACTTAAGGCTGCTATTTACTTCCACGAGGGTTGTTGTTATTATTATTATTATTATTATTATTAATATTATTATTTTATTTATGTCCATGATAAAACACGATGCAGTGTATTTTTAAAAAATTACATTTTATGATTATGATGATGATGATTATGAACGGCGGCCCGGTAGTCCAGTGGTTAGCACGTCGGCTTCACAGTGCAGAGGTACCGGGTTCGATTCCATCTCCGGCCTCCCTGTGTGGAGTTTGCATGTTCTCCCCGGGCCTGTGTGGGTTTTCTCCGGGTGCTCCGGTTTCCATCCACATTCCAAAAACATGCGTGGCAGGCTGATTGAACACTCCAAATTGTCCCTAGGTGTGAGTGTGAGTGCGGATGGTTGTTCGTCTCTGTGTGCCCTGCGATTGGCTGGCAACCGGTTCAGGGTGTCCCCCACCTACTGCCCGAAGACAGCTGGGATAGGCTCCAGCACCCCCCGCGACCCTAGTGAGGATCAAGCGGCTCGGAAGATGAATGAATGAATGAATGAATGAATGAATGAATGAATGAATGAATGAATGAATGATTATGAACATGAATTACTGTTTCAAAGATGCCCACAGTAGATATAAATTCTCTGGAACACTGAGAGAACACAAATACACTGGCATGCTCAGAGCCGCAGGACTCATGAAGAGGTAATGGAGTATAAATAATGAGCAACAATGTGACAGCTGCCAGATTGATTCATATCATTTGTTGTGTTTGTTGAAGATGCTTTTCTCAGCAGCTTGAAAATAACTTTTCACCCCATCTTACTTCCTACCATGCTCAGGCTATGTTCACTGCCTCTGCAAGTCAGCCAGACGGGCGGTATCCTTTGTGTTTCAGAAGAATAATCTCTTTCTTGCATTTTTGTCAGAGCTTCAAATAGGTAATATGTGTGTGTTTTGTAAACACACAAGTTGCTGACTGAGCAATACTGTATCTGTAATCTAAAGGTGTCACGTTGCGGTGGTGGTGGAGGATCCCAAAAAGCAGGCAGGAAGGAAGGAGGAGCCGGGTGAACTTGACAAATTGTATTATCAAAACACTGAAGAAACTCAATCCAAAACAAAGTCTTGAAAACAAAAAAAGTCCAAAGTAACAAACAGAAACTATGGTTGAAGCAGAAAACTAACAGAAACAAAAACAGAAAGAGCAACAAAAACAATGACAGAAACAAACATGAAAGAACAATGACCGACACCGGGTGGTCCTGCCGGGGTTCTTTTTAAAACAGGCAACTAATGACACAATGACCAACAGGTTGGCGGCTGCAGGCGGAGCCCTACAGTGCCACCTGTTGGCCACAAACAGAACCATGACAAAAGGCATTTGTCTAAGTCGGAAATAGATTCCCCCCCTTCACCCCCCTTTTTGTTTTTAACATGAATATTTATTTTCTTGAATGCATGTTGTAAAACATCTAGTGAACTCTTTGCTCCTGGATATAAATTTTACAATACAATACAATACATGCTGATTTATATAGCGCTTTCAACACAGTGGCAGCTGTAACAAAGCGCTTTACAAAACAGTTAACATAAAGTAAAATAATAAACACAACACATAACATAAAACACGGACAAATTTTGTAATTTAAAGGGCACTGTTGATGAATGATACCCAGATTTAATCCTTTCAGAGACGGTGGACAGCTTCTCATGTTATCAGGTCACAGGGTGCATGAAAGGGTTCATGTACTTATTTTGATGATCTTTAATCTTCCAGTTCAGTCAGTGTGAGGACAACCCTTGAAAATTGCTACTGTCATTTGGGGTGACTGCGAAATATATGAATGTCAAACTTTCCATCAATGCAATTGGTCAGCATTTGGCACATTCCTGTGGGATACAATCACCAATTACAGATTCATTAAACTTCCCTGTGGTCCAACTTTGAATTCAATCTGATAGATCTTTGTTTTTTTCCGTCAAAGCAACCCTGTTGACGGCTTAAAATTGATAGAACGGGAGTCTCTATTGTATTGTGATAGTGATCAGTCAATAAGCCGAAACACTCAGGTCAGTACACATGAGGAGTCGGTTTCAACAATGTGCTTAGGATGATACGTTCCCTGAGGTCACACCGTCGTTCTGGTCCTGCTATAGACATCATAAATAATGGCAGACAGCGGAGAGAAAGAGAGAGAGCAACCATAATGCATCTCTCTGCCCCTGCTCCCCTTTTCCTTGCTTCAAGCTCAGTCCATTCTCTAGATCAGCCAACGGGGACGTTGTATTCAGAGGGCAGGGGTAGGGAAGAAATCTGAGCCTGGAGCAAGGGAGTAAGGGGAGGAGACATTAAAGTGGGAACCTGCGTACTATATATGACCAGGCCATCTCTGCCATCACTGGGATCTAAGGGGGAGACAAAGGCAGGAAGAGAGAATGATAAAGCAGGAGTCGAGCAAACAGATGGGTGCATGCAATGAATACACAACAAGAATTCAGTCCCCATTCTTGCCGTCACCCTTCCCTCATGTATCTCATAAATCCAGGTAAGGTCGATTTATTGCAGTTGCAGAGTTAAAAATAATCCAGCAATAATTTTCTCTGAACAAGGGATTCAGATTCCATGCCCTCGCAGGGGAGTGAAAGATGAAATCAGTGGCCGGGGGCTTACTTCTGGTGCTGTACTGCCTCACTTTCTGTCAAGAAATGTCCTTGCTCTCATGGGTATGAAGCCATCTTTTTACAATGGTTCCAAAAAAATTAAAAATAAAATTAAAAAAAAGGCAAGAGACCATGCGGCTCTGACGAAAGGCATAAGATTCACAGTAACAAACATACACTGGGAGAAGACTTGGACATGATGACATGACACGACTCAGGGACGTAACTACTGAAACGAACAAAGAGCACCAACACACCACCATGAACCGACAAAGACAGGAAGAAACCAAGCGAACTAAATATAAATTTATTGATGAGGCATCGGGGAACACGTGGGCAAGAGCCGAGTGGCTGGAGCAGCTGACTGGAATGATAGAAGGGACCAGGTTGAGATGAAAACAATTGACCAAACAGGACAAGACATGATCCACCAGACAAGACACAACATGAGACGAAACCAAAAACAAATCTAAAAAAACAAAAACAAATCGGGACAGGAACTGAGTGCCTAATGGAAAACACCTGAGCACACTGGCCGAGCTTGCAAAAACTGCACGCACATTTTTGAAAGCGTCGCCTTTGGCGCGTGCGGCAAGCACCCGATGCATGCAGTTTTCAAATTTATCTACGGTCCGGTGATGTATTTATTTTCCCCTTTCAGATGTCAGCCACTTCTGTGCAAAAGTCTCCCCGCTGCATTCAAACGGATGCGTAGTTGTTTGTGTATACCCCAAAAATAAGCACAAAAATAACATCCAGAAAAAGGCATTATTGCTTGTACCGCTCGAAGCCCTTTTGCAAAAAAAAAATAATAAAAAATTAAAAAATCACTCGTCACTTCGAAAATACACACATCAAGTTGGCCAGTGAGGAGATACAGACCAAGGACTCAAGGCTGTCTGGAATTGTTGGCGGCCGTCCCTCCAAAACAAACAACGCTATCTGGCCTTTCCCCTGGATGGAAGTACGCATGGAGTCTAGGGCCCCCGCCACCACCCCCCTCCTTCTCGGCCATGGACTGATAAGTCGGGACTGTCTTCATGATGAGCAGACCTCGACGAAGCAGCTATGACCTGTACACGCATACACATACACAACTGGACAACCACACGCGCATACACATCCTTGTTATCTCCGTCTTCATCGCTCCGATTCTTTTTCCCCCGTGACGTGGTTCGATATGCGGAGCGCAACGGTGACCGTGCAGCTGGTCATTTCGGCTGCGTCCACCCGCGCCCATTCAGCCTCCCCCCTTATAACATGTTATGTCTTGTGACTTGTTGTAACTGTCATATGCTTTATTTATGTGTTAGAGTCTTTTTTATCCTGGACTTAAATTATCCTCGGAAGAGGATAGTTGGAGCATGTGTTTTTTCCCTCTCCCTACCCAGCGTTTTCCTTTCTGAATTCTGAAAGGATAATAAAGGATAAAGGACAAATAAATGATATCTTAATCTTAATCTTAATCAACAAAAGCGATGTTACCAAAGCCCGAAATGTTCCAAAGCGGTCACCTGAACAAAATCAGAAGTTCAATCACATCAGCCGCAGGTGAAATTTTTCACACAATCATGCAGTTTTCAAATCGGGAGAGGTCTGGCTTGTTCTGCTTAAGCAACCTAAAAATGATGCACTGTGAAAGGACATCATGCATTGTCCTTACTGTTGAGCGCTATTTAAAAGGAAAGTTTGTATGCCGTAGGATTACAAAACCATGAGGCGATGCGATTCGGTTTGATTCATTGGCATTTCGATTTCATTCAGCATGATCCTAATGTAGGTTTTGTTACGTTTATATATGTATGTGTATATGTAACAATTTAAAAAAAACTACAAACTCCAAAGTATTCAAGTTAATCAAATTCAAATAAACAAAAATAATCTGCAGCATCAAACCGATTTATACTCACTCATCGCTTTTAATCAGGCCATTGGGTGCTTCAAGCTAAAGTATATTGAGAGCAATTCAATAGCTTTTCTTCTGACGTGTGTGGATGTACAGTATGTCATGATACTGAGTGAATTTCACGCTATTTTCCGACCTATAGTTGACTCTCGAGAACCCCAGTATCACCGCCGTGAATCACTACCACTATCCCTCTGGGCTAAGGTATATCCCCCTTTCTCTCTTTGAGGTTTCAAAGCCTTCTGGAATGTCCAGACCTTTTCTCTCTGCCTGACCTCTCACAAGAAAATGGATGATCATCTCATATATTTCCCCCCTCAAGGTTATGAAGCTTAACCCTGACAGTCTGCAAATAGGGTTGAGATGGAAGTCAGTGCCACTTTTCACCAAACTCTTCACATTTTCGCACCAGACAGCGAGAAGAGTCATGAAAGAGTGCCTAAAGGCGTGGAATCAAACAGAGTTTAAAAAGAGAAATATCCTTGAGGGACCTACGGGGGGTGTAGCAACATAGGAGATTCTGTCGGACTGGGAAAGATATGCCCTACTTAATACTTTTTCAGGTTTGCTGATCCAGCTGCACAACTTTTGTCAGAAATACGTCTCAAGAAATTTACCGCGAGTAATTTGTGCGGATTTTGATAACATGAACCAAAAACAATGACATGACATCTAAAAGCATGATAAGATACCATTGATGCTGATACTGACTACCACTGAAGCCAATCTAGAATTGACAGAAGTGAACCAGTTTCTTTTCTCATCAATGGACGCAAGATCTTCTTGTATATTTTCAAAGTTGGCTCGTAGCCGAGCTGTGGGACCTCATGCAGCTTTTTTGAACATGACGTCTCTGATCCACTGCTAAAAGGAAACTTTTCATCGATAACTGCTTCAAACAACAAGGCGTACGCAGGAATAGTTGTTACCATTTTATGACTGTCCATGTTTTATGTTATGTGTTCTGTTACATAATTTTGTTTATTTAATGTTAACTGTTCTGTAAAATGCTTTGTCACAGCTGCAGCTGTTGTGAAAGCGCTATAAACAGTATTTTCCGCACTATTAGGCGCACCTAAATCATTAAATTTTCTCAAAAGCCGACAGTGCACCCGAAAAACTAATGCACCTTATATATGGGGTTAACAGTCTCTTTATATTCCCCATTGGGTTGTTTTCCTGTTTTTATTCCTATGCCATCTAGTGGTGATTATTAGCAGCAACCAATTGTAACCTAAAAGGGTTCTGCCTGACACTAATTGGCATGTGCATTCGCCAACACACAATCAAACAGACAACTACTTTGTGAGCTCTGCGTAGCCATTATATAACGAAGAGAATACCAAAAGCAGAGTTAACTACTGACTAAAGTTACGAAGGAAGAAGTAGACAAGCAAGACTTCTCAGGATATTTAGCTCCTTGTAAATGTGATCTCACGAGGTTTGTATGCCTTTTTATGACTCAATTGTCTTCATAACCTCTTGTCTTTCATTTATTGTTTTGTAACGTCATTTGTATTTATATGTTTCATGTCCGTATTTGTGACCTGTTCTCATTGTTACAGCTGCAGCGGTTGTGAAAGATCTATATCAATAAAGCTGTATTGTATTGTATTCCCTTTAGCATAAGGGGTGTTCATAGAGCACACATTTGCTCCGGCGCTACACCGATGTAGTTTGTTGCGATATATTTTGCACCGCAGCAAATTGTGTGGAGCGTGTCTGCACCGGCACAGCGTCGGTGCAGCCCCACTTGCGTTCACACGGCAGTTTCTGCAGCGGAGCAAAAGGACAGAAAACAAATGAGCTGTTGTGTTGGTTCTTTTTAAAACGTATACACAACTCAAGCGACAACTGGACAGGCACGTCCTTCTCCTTCTCAGTCTCTGTGCCTTCTGCTCCAGAGTGACTGCCCCCGAAAACGTAAATCAACGATGACTTCAATGACACTCAGAAAAGCAAATACGTAATGCGCCAAACAGAAAATCAAGAGAGGAAATCACAAAATAAATTGTATGGGGGCAGGGGTTGTGAACACACAACAAAGGAACAAACTACACAATCAACTCAGAGACAGTCCAGTCTCCTGCAAAAGGAAAGATGTTACCAGCCAAGTCTTGTGTCATTATTAAATAAACACATGACGGAAGTCCAACAGAGCACGAAAGCAACGCATTTTCGCTGTACGTCCGCTTCACAAGCATTTGCTCTGGAGCAAATTTAACCCAGTTGCGTTCACACGTGCAAATTTACATCGGTGCTGCTTCGCAAAAGAGCATTTGCTCCGGAGCAAATTTCCTGAGGTGGATCAAATTTGGTCCGGTGTAAGCCTTCTTCCGGGGCTACGCCGGAGCTAATTTGCACGTGTGAACGCTCTACTGGGACAGCCCTGTGTGAACACCCCTATAGATTCATCTAGTGGATGCATAGGACAACTGCAGCCTCTACTTGAGCTTCTATTCTAACCGCCTTATGATGTGGTGTGACCTATATATTGAAACTGTTTTAAAATAGGCCATTCATTTACGGTGCACCGTATTATCCCAAGAGCCTTGTAGTGCAGAAAATACGGTCAATAAAGATGCATTGTATTGTCATACTAATAATCAACTTTTTCTTGTAAGTTCTTCCTCTCTATGGTCCAGGGTGTTTTGTCCCATTTCAGAGTAAGGAGGCAATTCTTTTTTTTTACCTTTGGGAGATGCAACAACTATTGCTATAGTTAGAAAATGTCTACTCTTTCAGATCTGAAATCATATGCAAGCAGTATCACGCTGCGTAAAGCAAAGGGGAGAACATATTGCGTGTGCTTTATTAGATGTATTTTCCGAAATATATGAGCTGACTCTATATGTTCGAAGAGTAATTACGTTTCCTTTTCAATTCAGACACAACAGCTATGCGCTAGGAAATACAAGGGGTCTTTTTGCTCCAAATAGGTCAAATAATAGAGAATTAAGACATATATCACGGCAGGAATCTAATGAGACGGTTTGAGAAACAGGCAGGACATGAGGCTATTTACATACTGTGCACAGTCCTGTACATATCTGCAATAATACTTCATGGAATTGAGTTGAAATATGAAGCAAGTATAATAAATGGTAAAATATGTGACCATATTCTAGCAAACCTGTTTCCAATTTTAGCAATGCTTTTGTTGTGTCCGAAAAACGTGAGGACACGACTTGCTTTTTCAACGGTCTTTTATTCCACTGTTGTCAGAGGTCTCAGTTGTCATCCAACCCACCAATGCTTTGCAACACTGCCGTAACATCGTGTAGCAGTATGGTAAACGGCCATATGCTACATTTACCCCCTCCCTTGATGGAATCTGGAAAACTTCTCAAATCACAAACAACTAGACAAGGGACAGAACAAAGCCCTTCCTGAACTGAGCAAACCGGGTAGACTGCCGGTTTACCCACTTAGCCTTGTGGGTATTCTGCCACGCAACAGGTTAAGCACTAGCTGGAACTCAGTCACGTAATCATCTAAATAACAAGGTCGGAGGCGGACCCGAGCTGGACGAGGCCCCGGTCCCTCGGGCACAGCTGGTTCACCATGTTCTTGAAGGCGCCTCACCGGTGTCCCAGGACAAGCAGCAGGAAAATCGTAGTCCCTGTCGGAGAGGTCCAGATCTGCTACAGCTCTTTCATTCAAAGGAGTAGGTGATGCCACTCTCCTGAGGCGGCTGCCATGCCAACGTGACCCGTCGGCCAGACGGAAGGTGGCTGGTCCAAGTTGAGCAGTAATCTGGACCGGCGCTGTCCAGAATGAGTCCAGTTTGTGTGAACGGCCGGGCCGGCGAATGCGGACCCAATCTGACACAGTAAGTGCGGGTTGCTTCGCCCGGTGCTTCTCATCAAATCGCCGCCTAATCCGCTGCTGCTCATTGGCCACCCTGCTGGCTGGAGAGGATGCTGATGCTGGAGTGGCTCTTGTTGGAGGATGGAGGCGATCAAGGGGCAGCTGCAATTTGCGTCCCAGCATAAGGAAAGCTGGGGAGGTGCCAGTCGTGGCATAAGGTGTTGCTCTGTAATGCAACAGAGTGCCCTGTAGTGCGGAAGAGAAGGGAAGGCCGTCCGCCAGGTGTGCTCTTAGTCCATTCTTGAGGGTTTGGTTGAATCTCTCTACGCCCCCGTTGGCCTTGGGTGATACAAGGCGGTCCTGATATGCTTTATCCCCCTCGCTCCCGTGAAAGCTGCGAAGTCAGCTGAGATGAACTGAGGCCCATTATCCGTCGTGATAATGTCAGGCACGCCCCATCATGCAAAAAGAGAGGATAGGAAGCCCGTGACGACCTCGGTTGTGATAGACCCAGCAGCCAGAACCTCGGGCCATTGTGAGTGGAGGTCGTATGCCACCAGGAGGAAAAGCTGGTGATGAGGCATGGCATGGAGTTCACCGCAAATGTCGACCTGGATATGAGTCCATGGCCCGACCGGCCACGCCACGGGTTGCAGAGGGGAGGGAGAGGTGTGGGCAGTCTTGCCGCTTGTGAGGCACGCTGAACAGTCCTTGACCATGGTCTCCACATCGTTGTCAATACCTGGCCACCAGACCAGGCCCCTGCAGCGTTGCTTGACCCTCACGATACCCAGATGACCCTCGTGAACCATGGTCAGGATGCGGGGCCTCAAGGTGAAAGGAACTACAGTACAGAGCCCCCTAGCCACACAGACATCGTTCCAACAAGAAAGCTCACCCTTCACCCGGTAAAAAGGTGCAAGTTCCTCCGAGACCTTTGCGGGCCAGCCCTCACAGATGAAGGTCCGGAGCTTGGTTAGTGTTGGGTCTACGGCGGACGCTGCCTGAAGGTCTTGCAGTGAGACGGCAGCTTGGAGGGGTGTGTGGAGATGGAGGATCAAACTTGTTCCAAGGTGTCATGGTCTGTGTCCGGTGCGGGACTGGGCGTGGCCCGGGAAAGCAAATCCGCCACCACGTTGTCCCTACCTGGTGTGAACTGGGTGGTGAAATTGTAAGCTTGTAACCTCTCAGTCCACCTATACAACCGCAGCGGCTTGTGCCCTGACCCGGTTGTAGCTAATAAGGCTGTGAGAGCCTTATGGTCGGTGCGGAGTGTAAAGTGTCGACCATACAGGTACATGTGCCACCTCTCACATGCCCAAACACAAGCCAGAGCCTCCCTCTCCCCAACAGAGTACTTCTGCTCAGCAGAAGTGAGTGACCTTGACGCGAAGGCTACTGGGCGCTCCGTCCCATGATGGATCTGGGACAGCACAGCCCCAACTGCAGTGTTGGATGCGTCACAGGTCACGAATGTTGGGCTTTCCAAGTCAAAATGGGTGAGCACTGGTGGGGAGCTGAGCTGTGTCTTGAGCCGGCTGCTGAGCATACTGACGTCCACGACCACAAGGCGTCCTGCTTTAGGAGGGCACGCAGTGGCGCGGTTGTTTCAGAGTAGTTGGGGTGGAAGCGCAAGTAAAAAGCCGTCATGCGCAGAAAGGTGGACAGTTCTGCGGGGCACGAGGGCTCTGGCAGGCGCAATACTGCATCAACGTTGGAGGGTAGTGGACTCAGGCCATCAGCAGTCAGGCGAAATCCCACAAACTCAATAGCCGATGCCGAAAAGATGCTCTTCTCCCCATTCAGGGTGAGGTTGTGGCTCGCCAGCACATCGAGCACCTTGGAGAGGCGGTCATCATGCAGGTCACACGTCGCACCATGTACTATAAGGTCATCCAGGTAAACAACCACCCCCGGGATGCTTGCGAAGATGGTGGGAATGATCTTTCGAAAACAGCTGGGGGCAGAGCTGAGGCCGAAGGGCATGCGGGTGTAGCGGAAAACTCCCATGTAGGTCACAAAGGCTCTAAGGTTACGACTGTCAGGGTGCAGGGGAACCTGTAGATAGCCTTGGCGCAGGTCCAGTTTTGTGAACACCGTGGACCCATAGAACTTGGCAGCCAACTCCTCCGCTGTGGGCAGTGGGTATTTGTCAGGAATATTTGTTAGCCATTCTGAGGTCAACGCAGGGTCGCAGACCACCCGTCTTTTTCTTTGCTGCCACCAGGTTGGAGATCCAAGGGGACACGTCAATCCGCTCAATGATGCCAGCATCGAGGAGTTTCTGTAGCTCGGCCGAGATGTCATCACGCAGGGCGAGGGGCTGGATCACGGGGGACACAGTAGGATCAATGAGTGGCTGATGGTTGAAGGCAGTGAGACAGCCCAAACCTGTAAAGAGCGATGGCCAACGGTGCTGCCAGGATGTAGTCACCGTCAGAATTGCGGCGCTTACGTTGTCCGTGATGGAAAATCCGAGTCCGAGTGCGCAAAACAAGTCGAAGCCCAAAAGGTTGGCGCCATGACGGGAGACTTGGAAGGTGAAAGCAGGGAGAGTTTTACAGCCATAGCGCCCGGTGAAGGTGGCGGTGCCCACCATGCCAATTTTAACGTGGCCATAGCCAAACAAGTCTTCGGCGTTGGCCTTAATCGAGAGCCGGGGAAATAGGCGTCTAACTGTGGACACGTTCAACAGAGACCTGGAGGCTGCAGTGTCAAGTAGGAGTGGCAAGCTCACGCCGTCCAGTTGCACTGTGCACCACTTGAATGGCTTGGCGCCGGAGCCCACGGAGTGAATGGTGGTCAGGCCCGACCGGTCAGGTGAGCGGGATGAGGGTTTTGTCGGTGTGGGGGCAGAGCGGCACATCCTATAGAAGATGTTCATCTTTCCGCAGCGCTGGCATCTTTGTCCGGTGGCCTTGCAAGATGGCGCACGCGTGTGGTGTGAGGCCGAGCCAAAGTTGGCACAAGGTCTGCGTGTGGCGGCCCCTTGACGTCCGGCCACATTTACCTTGGCACCGTCGTAGGTGGAGGCGGAGGCTGAGGGTTGAGCGGTCGGAGCGACAATCTGAGCCAGAGCAGGAGAGCGTGAAGCGGTGGGTGTGTCTGGATTCGCGAGCCGCCCTGCTAAGTGTGCTGCATTCTCGATTTGGAACGCCATTTCCACAGCCTTCGACAGCAGGAGGTCGTCCGGCGACAGTAACAGTTTCTCCCGGAGCTTGGGATCAATCGTGTGCTCCGCTAATTGGTCCCGAATCATCTCCTCCTCCAAGCGGCCGAATTTGCAGAGGCCCGCTAAGCACCGCAAATCGGCAATGTCGTGGTGTACCGGCTCGCCCGTGTGTTGCCGTCGTTGGCGAAAGGTAATGCGCCGGACTATCACACTCTGCGGAGCAGCGAAATGTCCAGCCAATAAAGCGACACAATCTGCATAAGTCCGTGCGGGTCCGAGAGTACGGAAAATGCGCTGCCCCTCGACGCCCAAGCTGTGCACTAGCATAGCCGTTAGCCGTGCGTCGCTTGCCTTGTTTAGTCCGATCGCCGTCAGATATGTTGTAAAAGAGTCATACCAGCGGGACCACGGGACTGGTGGCTCACCGGGGAGCGCAAGGAACGAGGTGAGGGAGCTGCGTTAAAGTCCATCTTCGTCGCCAAAATGTTGTGTCCGAAAAACGTGAGGACACGACTGGCTTTTTCAACGGTCTTTTATTCCACTGATGTCACAGGTCTCAGTTGTCACCCAACCCACCAATGCTTTGCGACACTGCCGTAACATCGTGTAGCAGTATAGTAAACAGCCATATGCTACAGCTTTCTGTTGTTTTTATCATATTAAATTGATAGAAGTCTTTTGTAAGAATGTGATGATTTTTTTAATTCAATTGTTGTTTATTGTTAAGAGTTCCCACGCATAGTGGAAAACCTGGAAAATTACTGACCACTTTTTGCAGTCAGGAAAAAAAAAAATAAATTGCGTTGTCCTGGAAAAAAAACATCCTCCTGCTTCTCTCTGCTTTGTGGGTGTATGCAAATGAGTTCAACAGACATGTATTTCTGTTTTCAGCGGCTTTCAATGGTCAACAGTGAGCTGAGCACTTAAGTACTTCATTTCGACTTCGAGCTGGCGTGATGCTACCAACCAATGAAATGACAAGTTCTCTTCGAACAGTACTGATTTTGAGGGGGCGGGGGGCGCATCTATCAACCCTTAAAAAGCTCTTTGCGATAACAACAGTAGGTGGATGGATGTTGCAAATCAAAGTATGTTTCCAGTCAAGGTGTATACTAGATAACAACCGAGGCTCTGCTCGTTTGTCTACTTCGAGCTAATGTCATTCCTATATGTGCCTTACAATACCTGTAAGGCATTTCAGGCAGGGCAGCTAAATGGGATGCTTGAATGACTCCTGTCACACACCATACTAGCAGCTTGAAAAGGCGAGGTCTTCCTGGGAACGCCAGGTGAGCACATGAATGAAGCCAGAGGAGTTTGTTGAATGCGGACTCCCAGGCTCATTTGTCATTGCATGTGTGTTCGAGGGAAAGTGGTAATTGCTGCCACTAACCCTCCTCCCCTGAGCTTCAGTGCGCACTTGGAAAATTGAAAGAGTAATTTCATCACCAAGGAGAACAATGAATGGGAGCTCCATGGAGTGGGTTGGCAGTGTAGGCTAAATTACAGTGCTGGTCTGCAACCATGTGTACTCTGACCTGCTGTTCTGACTCACTTGGAGCCAGAGTGGAAGGCTATTTCAAAAAAGTTGTACATCTACTGCCAGATTATACGAGCCTGAGCATTGTTTGGAATTCTGAATTCTGTCGCCTGACAGAATGGAAATGGATTGATTTCTAAATATATCAGTGATGACAGTGCATTTGAAGGAAAATAAAAACAATGTACAGTGGGTATAAAATACCTGTGATACATACACAAGTGGAACAAATTGATTTGGTTTGATTCGGTGGGAGTACAGTTTGATTCATTACAGTCTAAGATTAAGTTTCTTCGCAATTAGTTTCTTATTGTCATTTCACACACAATTGATGAACTTGTCAGGACTGAAAAGTACGTAAAAGTAAGGCATTTCCATCAAAGATATGCAGTATGTGTCCACTGAAAGCTGATTCATTATCATCCCAATATAGTTTAAGTGCAATGATTCAATTCGGTCTGATGTAATGCAATCAATAAGGATTTTCAGATTCAAACCAATTCTTGTTGGAGTACAAAACACACCATATATTCTATCTGGCTAGCCAGCATTCTGTCTGTCTGTCTGTCTGTCTGTCTGTCTGTCTGTCTGTCTGTCTGTCTGTCTGTCTGTCTGTCTATTTATCTATCTATCCATTCATCTTTGCAATTGGTCAATTGTTGTTGAAAAAGCTTGCGTTCATTAATTTTGCCGTGTTAACGGGTGAGGAAGAGAGAAGGAGAGTGGGAGAGGTGAGGGTGGGGGTTGGGGGCAAACAGAGAAGACCACTTGCAATCAGTTCAAAGCACTGAGAATGAAATGACCTGGATGAATGTCAATAATATTTGCAAACATTGAGACAGGGTGTAATTATGATTACACCTTTACATGCCACTTCAATAGATTTGAAACTCTAAAGTTTATTGAAGGCTTTATTTTACATTAAGTTTAATTTTCATCATTACATTAGGTATGTTATTGACCACTTTCCAATATCTGCATTTTATGCAGAGAATCTCAATTATTTTATTTAGTTTTTTGGGGGGCGGGGGGTCACAATATTTTTGAGACATTTGACGTCACTGGGCATAAACTGTACGTTGTATTGCCTCCTTTTCTCCGTAATGTAAAAATCAACATCGTGTTTACCCATCCAACAAACAAGTTTTCTACTCACAAAACCCTCCTTTCATTCCGAGTCCAATACTGAAGTGACAACAGAGGCACAAAGTCAAGTCAAGTCAAGTCAACAGTATTTATAGAGCACTTTCAAACAGCCATCGCTGCATACAAAGTGCTGTACATGGAGCAATTTAACATGCACAATAAACAGTAAGACAAAGGGGTAATGTGAACATGAACCCTCAGATCTACCCTTCCGATGATGGCGTAGGAGCAAACAGATGGGGGCTCTCAGGCCAATCTGTTTCCATACACCCATATCAATTTGTTTACTTGCTCAGAACATGAGGGGAACGGCAAGTGTGCCTTGCCGCAGGCTCACATTGGCAATTATTAAATAAGGGGGGATTTGATGTTGAGAAAATAGTAAAGACAAAGCGGACGAGGTGACAAAAAGGTAAGAGTGGGTGGGCCCATAGAGATGCTAACAAAGCGTATGAACGAAATCGCAGAAATGACAGCCATGCAAATCAACTCTCTCACAATGTGGGGCACAGTCAAAGCAGAAAGAGAGAAGAGAAAGGTAAGGAAGCAGAAAATAAGTTGCCCCCGCAAAAGTGTACTTAACTCACCTTCTTCTGGGTCATCCCATTTGCCCTCTGTTTCTCAGCAAGGTTGGGGAGCAGCCAATCTATTTGAAAGGCAGATCAATAAAGAGCTATATTGTCATCTCATCACGCCATCTAATGAATCAATAAAAGGATCCATCCAGAGGGGCCTCTTCAAGGGCTGAGACACTTATTTCCAGATGTGGGTCAAAAAAAAAAGGAAGGAAACTTGAAGAGCGACGAGAATCATATTCATTTATTGGTGTCAAAAGGAACGAGGCGTAAATTGAACTTAATATCAGGTTCCCGCCCAGAGCGTAAAAAGCGCCATACACAGTCATGGCTGAAAGCAAACGGAATGTAAGCAAATGTTGCTACGAGTGCCAATTGCTGTCGTTGCCTTTTTAAGGGAACTGCTACGACAAAACACATTGTGGAGGAATTAATCATCTACAATTGGTCCCAAAGAGGCACCCTGTCTGACACGAATTTAAAAGGAACTCCGACTGTCATTGCATGTTTGCTTTCCATGATTTATTTCGTTGTTAGTAACGTTACTATGAGTCCAATATATTTTGTAGAAACTTCATTGCATGTAGGCGTCCCGCTGGTCGACTGGTACATGAAAGGGCAAATGGAACAAGTTCATCATAATACTCGAGTTTAGAATTACATTTCAAAAAGGAGCAAACAAAAATAGAAGCACATTTGAAATCAAATACTCATTGTTTTCCTCAAATACTCTCTTACCAAAGAGAGCCACAGCAGAAGAATGAAAGTGCCACATGTGGCTCTTGAGCCGTCTTTTTCTGACCCCTGCACTGGGGAGTTGTGCTAAGATCACCGTGACGGCATTTAACCCTTTCATGCACGCTGTAACCTGATCACAATAGAAGCTGTCCACTGTAGTAACCGATCTCCCTGAAAGTTCATATTCATGAAATAACTGCAAATTCCACTGAAAACATACCTCCCACGAAAAAATATTTCCAGTCATCACATTAAACATGTTTACATAACAATTTGCTTTCATCTAAAGCACATCTATATATGGGTGAATTCACACCGTTTTTCCACACCAAATTTTAGTTTATCTGGGTTTCCCATCACTGTTGTACAAGCAATCATTGGTGGTTTGGAAACAGGAAGGAAGTGAGTCTCGAGATAAGTTGCTGACCATTTTTGTAGTCAACAATATACATAATATCAGACCGTGCTTTTAAGAAAGTTCCTGTTAAGATGAGATGAGAGATTTTTTTTAAGAACTACAGTCTCCTCCAAAAGTATTGGAACGCAAAGTCAATTCCTTTATTTTTGTTACATAGTGAAGATGTATGGGTTTCAAATGAAAAGGTGAATTTGAGATAAAAGTAGACAATTTCATCCATGCTCTGCGGGTCTGCTTCGAGACAACCAGGTGGGAACTCTTCAGTGAGGTTCATGGGGAGGACATTGATGCACTCACTGACAACATCACGGACTATATAAACTTCATTGAGGAGAACACCGTACCCACCAGAACTGTGCAGTGTTTTTCCAACAACAAAACATGGATTAATCCCGACATAAAGGCCCTCCTGAAGGAGAAGAAGAGAGCTTTTATGTCGAGAAACAGAGAGGAGCTGAAGGCCGTGCAGATTCAGCTGAGAAGAAAGATCAGGGAGGGGAAGAAGATATACAGGATGAAATTGGAGGACCAGTTACAGGCCAGCAATGTCACTGGTCTCTGGAGGGCCCTGAAAACCATCTCAGGCCATGACAGCCCAAAGACATTGACTGAGAAGGACAAGGAATGGGCAGATGGACTCAACCGTTTTTTCAACCGTTTTGACCAGTCGTCTGTCCCTTCCCCCAACCACCAACTGCAACCACTCCCACTGAGGACTTCTTCTCCTCCCCCTCTTCTTTCGACCAGCTCTCATCAACCCAGTCTGTCACCTGGTTCCTGCCTGTCAGTCACAACAGAGCAGGTGAGGAACCAACTGAGGAAGATGAATGTGAGGAAGGCAGCAGGTCCGGACAAGATCAGTTCCCGGCTCCTCAGGACCTGCTCTGACCAGCTGTGTGACATTGTCCAGCACATGTTCAACCTGAGCCTGAAGCTGGGCATAGCTCCACAGCTGTGGAAACAGCTACTGAACAGCTACAGACCGGTGGCGCTGACGTCTCACCTGATGAAGACGCTGGAGAGACTCGTCCTCGCCCACCTTCGACCGCTGGTAAGCCCGGCACTGGACCCGCTGCAGTTTGCCTATCAGCTTGGCATCGGCGTGGAAGAAGCCATTTTCTACATCCTCCACTCAGTGCTGTCACACTTGGAGAAGGCTAGGAGCACTGTGAGAATCATGTTATTTGATTTCTCCAGTGCCTTCAACACCATCCATCCCAACTTACTGGGAGGCAAACTGCAGAACGCCGGAGTGAACCACCTTCTCACAGAATGGATCATAGACTACCTCACAAATCGGCTGCAGTACGTGAGGTTGAAGACCTGTGAGTCAGACAGGCTTCTCTGCAGCACTGGAGCTCCGCAGGGGACTGTTCTGGCTCCATTCCTGTTCATCCTCTACACCTCTGACTTCAGACACGCCACTCCAAACTGCCACCTTCAGAAGTTCTCTGATGACTCCGCGATTGTTGGCCTCATTACAGAGGGGGATGATCGGGAGTACAGGGGACTGACGAAGGACTTTGTGGACTGTTGCCAGCAGAATCTCCTCCAGATCAACTCTAGGAAAACTAAGGAGTTGGTTGTGGATTTCTGCAGGAAACAGTCCTCACCAGCACCAATGAACATCCAGGGTATGGACATAGAGAGGGTGACCTCCTACAAGTACCTAGGTGTTCTTCTGAACAACAAACTGGACTGGTTTACAAACACGGACACCCTGATTAGGAAAGGACAGAGCGGACTCTTCCTACTCAGGAAACTGAGGTCTTTTGGGGTTCAGGGGTCGCTCCTTAAGACTTTCTATAACTTGGTGGTGGCCTCGGCCATCCATTATGGCATTGTCTGCTGGTCAGGCAGCATCTCAGCCCGGGACAGAAAGAGACTGGAGCGACTGTCAGGAAGGACAGTTCTGTCCTGGGCTGCTCCCTTGACACTCTGGAGGAGGTGAGCAACAGAAGGATGCTAACTAAGCTAATAACTATGATGGACAGTCCTTCCCACCCCCTCCAGCCAGACCTGACAGCACTTGGTAGCTCCTTCAGCCAGAGACTGTTACCCCCGCGCTGCAAGAAGGATAGATACCGACGCTCGTTCCTACCGACTGCTGTCAGGCTGCTGAATAAAAATAACAATAATAATAATAATAATTAGATGATGTGAAAAACAATTGTAAATAGCACTGCGATTTATCCATTTTGTATTTATATTGCACTTAATTGAACGGTGTTTGTTGTTTTTTTTCTTCTTTGTTCTTTCTACCTACATTCTTGCTGCTGGAGGCTGTAAATTTCCCCAGTGTCGGACAAATAAAGGATCTTAATCTTCGATCTGTCATTTTCCACCACCTTCGGAGGTGTTTCCCATTTTGATCTTGGGGTTTCCAGTCCATACTCAGCACAGATGTTTCGGTAGACTATGCCAGCCACCTGGTTATGGCGTTCCATGTCGGCTTTCCCTGCCAGCATCTTACACCCTGCAGTTGGATCGTCTCAGGTGCCTCTTTGCATAACCTACACCTTGGGTCTTGTCTGGTGTGGTATATCTGGGCCTCAATGGCTCTGGTGCTCAGGGCCTGCTCCTGAGCAGCCAGGATGAGTGCCTCTGTGCTGTCCTTCAGGCCAGCCCTCTCTAGCCACTGATAGGACTTGTTGAGCTCGGCCACTTCAGTTATGGTCCGGTGGTACATCCCGTGTAGGGGCTTGTTTTCCCAGATGGTCCTTCTTCCAGCGCCTCATCTTCTGTTCCCCATTGTCTGAGACATTCTCTGAGTACGTCATCTGTTGGAGCCTTCTCCTTGATGTATTCATGTATTCATGGAGCTTGGATGTTTCATCATATATATATACACACACACACACACACACACACACACACACACACACAAACATACACACATTTCCTTAAATGCGTTTTCCCCTTCTCCTCCACTTGATCAGCAAACAATAACAATTGATATAAGATAGTAAAAAAGCATTCAGTAGACTAACGTGAAGGATTTACCAAGTCCCACTCAGAATCATTTTAAGTAATTGGAGTATAAAGGTCATTGAATTTTTTTTCCCCCATAATTGCGCAGGAACAACTGCATTTTCTTCATGACTGCAATGAATCACAGAATTCACATCATAAAATGAAGCCTATGTGTGAGGAGATGACATACGATCTCTTACTCAGCTGCACTGCACCAAACCTCACTGATGGGTTGTAATTGTAATTCAGTTGCTAAAGTGGATAATTAGTCTAAATTCGTGGAGTACTTGATTTCTCTGACAGCAATGGCAAATGTTTTACAAAGGCAGTAAAGTAGCAATGATCAGTCACAGCCGAGTGGAACCGCATACGGTGGAGGGCTTCATCATGTTTTATTCAATCAAAGAGCAACGCTCAATTAATCAGTTTCTGAAATTAGAATTAAACATGCACATGCATAAAATGGCAAAGAACTATCTGCTGCTGTCTTCTTGAGTTATCTGCTGTTCTAAAACACAATATGTAATCCAGCCATTCATAGCCTGCAGTGTGTCTATGCGTTGAACCACTTCTAAGTATGCATTATCCAAGCATGCAAATATTCAATGCATTTTCCTTTATTAATGTCAGGAGTTGCATGTTTACTAGGGTTTGTGTATGCACCTCAAGAGCCCTCAAACCCAATTTTGTGTGATTGCTCCATTGCAGTATTGGGGCTGTTGGTGTGTCAGGATTCATTGGCTGCAGTTTGGCATCTCTTGGCACTTGTGATATTGCTTTTCGCATTTCATCAAGGGCAGGCAAAGCATGCACTCAGATAAATAGTGACATTTTGAAGTCAGTGTGTGGCGTGTGTTTTCGCCTCTTCGCGCTGGACCATTTCCGCTGACTGCATGATTTGTATACATAGCTCCACTTTCGGCACAATCAGAAGGTGTTTCACATTTTGCAGTCAGATTCGTACTAGCGCCAGTGTAAAGGATTGCTTTTGTCGGATAACCACTTGGGCATAAATGACGTCACATTTGCTGATGATGAAGATGTGTGAGTTCACCATTTTTTCTTTCTCAAACAGATTTATTCAGCTCGGCTGCTGGAAACAATAGTTCAGATACTTATTTACCGGTATATTGTTCACTGGTCACTTATGCTCTGTAACAAACAATTCAAGTATCAAGTACAACTTTATTGTCAAATGTGAAGCCATACAGCACAGATGAAATTTCCTCCCTCTTAAACAGACAACAAGAGGAGCCGCTGCAGGTGCCCGTGCCGCCATGAAAAGAACACTTAACATAAAATGACAAAATAATACAACCCAACACATAAAACAGACAGTCATGCCATCTTAACCACTTTTCCTCCATTCATTTTGTTGTTTGAAGCAGTAATAGATGAAAGAGGACCGAATCAAAGTGTCCTTTTCACCAGTGGAATAAAGACGTCATGCTGGAATGTGCACACGTCTGCTACAAGCAACAAGCTAAGCTTGAAAGCAAAAAAAAAGCTGTAGCATCCATTAACGAAAAAGAGTGATTGGCTCTCTTCTCCTGTCCCGTGTAAATCCGCTTCAATTCCAAGTCGCGACTCCCAGTTCCACATACGCATCGGCGCTCTGCGCGACGCTCCTTTCTTCTCATCGTCAGCTCCTCAAGCCATGCATCCATCCAGCCACAGACTGTCCATCAGCACTGACCATACAATACATATCAAAAGATTCCTCGCATGCTACGTACATGCTTGGTGTAAAGTATTTATCCCGTTCAGGGACAGCGGTTACGACAGTGGACAGTTTATCATGTTATCAGCTTACAGGTTGCTATTATTGGTGCACGACAGGGTTAAATTATGGGTCATTGTTGCTTGGTTGGTAGAGACGGTCATCCAGGGAGCAAAGGGTTGCGCGTTTGAATCCCAGTTCTGACAGTCCTCTGTCGAAATGTCCTTCAAGACATTGAAGCCTGAATTGAACCCGTCAGAATTGAACATTCTTCTATTGGGCATGATGACAAACGTCCACTTCACTTGACATGGCACAGCATCTTGTAGCGTCATGGCAGCACATACGGTGATGCACAATAAATGGGTCGGTCGGTGGAACAGTGGGCTCTGATAAGTGTGATATAAAATGGCCTCAATACTGATCCGTCTGTCCTGACCTTATGCACCGTGCCATCACGACATCATCATTCATCATTTTGTACGCTTGTGGGATTTTACAAGGGCAAGCTGGACTGTGACTCTAATGACCTTGCAAAAATATACATTCTAAATGGTTTGGATCCCTATGATATTCCAAAGACAAAGTGGAGCAGCGACCTGGGACACCTGCCTCTTTTGTGTGTAGCGGATATTTCCATGGAACTCGTTTGAAGTGTGAGTGTCTACACTTTGGAGCAATCATAAAAATGATAAATCATTAGCCTCTAATGTGCAGTTTATAAACCAATGGTTGCAGAACCTCCATACAATGAGGACGGTCAACCATCCCACGAACACCGTCATTCAAACAAGTACCTTTGAAGTTGTAACCATGTCATGTACATTTGCTTCCATCTTTTGAGGTTTACACTTGTCTGTACGCCATGAACCGTGCATGCTGTTATCGATTTTTTTATTCATTTGATAAAGTGTGATTTTTACTTAAATTGATCCTTGTTTGTTAAACATTCATTCATTCATTCATTCATCTTCCAAGCCGCTTGATCCTCACTAGGGTCGCGGGGGGTGCTGGAGCCTATCCCAGCTGTCTTCGGGCAGTAGGCGGAGGACACCCTGAATCGGTTGCCAGCCAATCGCAGGGCACACAGAAACGAACAACCATTCGCACTCACACCTAGGGACAATTTAGAGTGTTCAATCAGCCTGCCACGCATGTTTTTTGGAATGTGGGAGGAAACAGGAGCACCCGGAGAAAACCCACGCAGGCCCAGGGAGAACATGCAAACTCCACACAGGGAGGCCGGAGCTGGAATCGAACCCGATACCTCTGCACTGTGAAGCGGATGTGCTAACCACTGGACTACTGGGCCGCCCTTGTTTGTTTGTTAAACATGTTTAATTTAAATGAGTTCAGTAAAAGGTCAGAAACAATTCACAATATTTATTTCTTGCATATTAAAAAAAGCATAAATGAAGTAGTGGTATTACTTAGTTGGTTACTGCAGCCATGGAACACATCTCTCCAGTCCACGAGAAGGAATGGTTAGAGGTACAAGCAAAACATTTAAGTTGTCATTGAATATCCATTTCTAAGGGTGTCCAATACATCAATCATGATCGACTGGTAGCCCCTGGACTCGTCCCAAGTCGGTCGTTGTGAGGAAATGGGACAAAAAAACTGTGTGTCTGTGCGCGGATGTATGGCTAGGGGCGTGCGTGCGTGTGCGTGTATGCGTGCACATGCGTAACAGGATGATTGCGGGAGATTGGCTGCTTGAAAAGTGGATCTTGGGTCAAAAAAGGTTGGGCACCCCTGTCCTAGACACTGTTGTTCTTTCAATATGAAACATGTTGACGATGTGTTGCATTGGTAAATTTAGCCCAAGGCATATGAGTGGCATGAAAAGCCCCTCATATGCGACAATAAGACAATAAGTCAGAGGGAACACCAACAACAGAGTATGTCTTGCGTTGTCAAGAATTGTCCCGTTGCCTACAAAATGTCAGACAGGCCGATGATGACACCATGCACAAACTCTATTAATGGGAACATCACAAGGTAATTGCTTTATTGAATGGATCACAAAAGAATGAGTACAAAGTACAGTATGCCTTCTAATAAGACCTGTGTGTGTAAGACGCCCTCTTTCATACACGGCTCCAGGATTTCTTTACAACTCCGTAAAAAACAGTTATTCTAATTGCTTCAAAAAGAGTTGCATGTTGTGCAGGCTGGCCCTTTAAGAATTACAGCACGCCGGTATTTTAAGTCAAGTTTGCTGGATATAATGCGAAGACAACGCCTCCAATATAAAACAGTCCGTGTTGGTCGGACCTATTCAGAAGTCAAACAAAATAGTGAATACAATCAATAAAAAAAATTTAAAAAAATGGTTTCCTGCCTGGCTAGAAGAAATGTTCTCACGTGATCGGCAAAGTTCCACGTTCGTCTTGATATGCGATTTATTTTGACAAGTCTGCCGGAAACAGCTTTGTCGCCTACCTTTTCTCTTTGGTGCGCAGAGAACAACAAGGCGGTCCCGGGTAGCGGACAAGAGGGAACAGAGGATGAAAGTATGTTGGAAGATATCAGGCGCTGTTTTTGAATGGTGATTCCCGTCAACCCGACTACTCCGTTTATGTTTGGAACTAATTTGATTTTTACATTCATTTTACATTTTTAATGCTTTGTCTGGTTTGTTAAACCGCAAAAAAAGAAGGATAGACAGACCGGTCGCTGCCTGCAATCACTGCCGCCTGTCCTGTCATCACCTGAGACTCGCATGAACTGTTTGCTGGATTAGAAACAGATTTTCAGAGTGTTGGAAAAGTTACTTTGGGATGTTTAAACTCTGACTTCAACGAGAGCAGCGGCTATATTGCTACCTGTGGAGTTTTACTCTGTTCATGGAGACTTAATTTAACACAGTTGGCTTTTTTATCCCCCAAGACTGAGCTCCCTCATCTACCTATGAAACGTTTCAGTATATAATGGAGTATCGACTAATCTTAGTCTCCCTGTTGGTTTTATATGCATTCTGGCGTCCGTCGTATGGTAAGTTAAGTTTTGCGTTCAGATGGTTGGTTTGAGTGATGTTTGCACACATGCGCGTCGTATCAGCTCCCAAACAAGGTCGAGGTTACTCCCCCGGGATTTCATGGACGCTCCGTCGAAAATCGACGGCATTTAAATTCATAATTATGAAGACAAAGGTCACCCAGAGCTTTCCTCTTAACTGTGAGGTAACATGTTTGCTTCCATTTTTGACGGAATGTCCTAAACACTTCACCGTAAACAGATTATATGTGAGCAAAACACGTTTATTATGGCCATTTGAATGTGAATTGCGGTTGCATAAAATGACAAATCTTTCTCGATTACGTTATTTTCAAAGGACACTTAAACCATTAGACATATGATTAGCCCATGTGCAGCTTTACTACGGGACCAGCCCATGGGACCTTAGATTCTGGCCAGCATCTGCTCCCCATTGAAATCTGACATCGGTGGGTGTCAGCCTTGCTCGTTTATCTACATTATTAGACCCATTATAAAATGACACATGCTCTGCACAAAGAATTACAGTCTTTACAATTGACTTGAGAATAAGCAATGTACTGTGAAGGCATATATGTAATATGTGTAAACGTCTTTTTTTGTTTACCTCACATATACATGGGCAGCAACAATATGAGGAGTTACTGTGATGCAAACACAGTTCTACACTAAGGCTAATTACAAATCCAATAATTGATCCTACCTGAAATTAATTATGTCATTATGCCTTAGTATTAAGCCACATACCACCTTTTTAATGATTAACTGCTCTATCTACTGCTGCAATGCAGATAAAATCAGACGGTTTGAAGTTCGTAGAGGTTAGTGCACAGGTTGCTGGATAGCGTTTTAGAATCATAGAGCTGTATCTGAAGGAGGATCTTGTGTCTCGTGCCATTATTGTCTATACCTACTCTCACATTGCCACTGCAGGCACCAAAGTCTTTTGTGTGTGTGTGTGTGTATTTATTTTTTGATGAGACAGATTTATAAATGGTGAATTTCTTCAAGCCCTTTTGCCAATGCAACTACGCCTTTATGCTGTGCACAAACTCACTGTTGACAAGCCCAGGGTAGGGTGACAATGAGGAAGATGGGTTATGTCCATCCATCCATTCATTTTCTTCTGCCAATCCGGGGCCAGGAAGCAAGGAAGCCCAGACAACCCTCTTTCCCAGCCACTTTGTCCAGCTCTTCCGAGGACATCCTGTCGTGCTTCCAAGCTAGCTGGGAGACATTGTCTCTCCACAGTCCAATAATAACACACAGCTTGGATATTGTCAAAATGAGCATTGCCCCTCCCCACCCCCCAGCAATGACCCCCCCCCCCCAAGCATTTCGAAAGGGCTGCTCCTCTGAGCTGCCTTTTGGTCCACAGGCAAACACAAATCAGGACCAGCCACCCCACACGAACGTGGCGTTGAAATCAACAAATAGCCAATCAGCTGGGGAACTGCAACTATATCGAGCTGGAACTTACTCCCTTTGCCCACCATCTCAGTCTCCTTCCCTGTCAAAGAGATGATGTTAGTTGACAGCTTTACTAAGACTGGGAGGCAGCGCAGGAGAGCTACGCCACAATTTGTGAATGGATTGTGGATGCTTGGACTAACGTCCGTGCTTGCACTGTTGTTCGAGCTTTCGCAAAAGCCGCACAGCAACGAGATTGACTCTGACAACGACGAGAGGGAATCTGGTGTATTTAATTGTGAACTTGCCCAGCTGTTCATTTCGGATACAGAAGATTAGGACTTTGATGGATTTGAGGATGAGGAGTGATCAAAAAGAAACATGAGTACGTTGGTTTAATACTTTAATAAAATACAATCGAACTCTGTTTTGCTCTCACAGCTTTTTCAAAAACATACGCTAGCATGTATGCATGATACCGTGTTTTGTTAAGGTAGCGTACGTTTTACCATGACCACGTCCAATAATACAATCCATCTTTTGTATGAGTTCAACACAGAAATAGCACCCGAAACTGACACTACGCCCTTTAGTACGGTGCACCGTATGGTCATGAAAATACGGTGTTTGGAATTCTGGGGAAAAAAAGATGCAGCGTTGAAGATTACAACTTCTCAATTAGTCATCCTTGTGTTTCTGAAATGAAAATCCAAACTTTAATGATCAACCTCCAGTGAACCAAAATGAGATCTGCTTCTTTATGCGTCATTTGTACTCGAGCGTGAACCTTAGAGCAGAGCATGTTGCACATTGAGACATAGCAATAGTAATCGCCTTTAGCCCTTTTCTCCGATATTGAATGTGACCACAGGAAGATACACAATATAGATTTTTTTTATTAATAAAATAGCTTATGAATGGCCAAATACATCAAAAGTAATGCTTCAATCTTAATTTAATGAGTTCTGGCTTTGAGACCATAGCGATGAGCAAATTAACCATGTTTTATTTAACAGTCCAACGTAATTTTTGAATTTAGAATGACATTAAAAATCTCGGTAAGTAAAATAAAAACAAATTATTAACTCGTGATTTATTTTCCAAGAGCTGCAGCACAAGGATTGAAAAAGCCACATGCTGCTCTGGAACCTCATTGCAGAAAGACCCCTGCCACTGGGGATTTTTTTATTTACCGGTACACTCTGATTCATACACTGGATGTTGTACAGAGTATATGCAAACAGTTACTGCACCCTTGTGCGGAATATTTTTTTTGGG